>NC_067399.1:563419991-564787491 GCF_016432865.1 Antechinus flavipes
AGCAGCTTTTAAAACAGCAGGGTGCAACAATGCAGACTAATAGAAGAGAAGTTTAACATTCACAGTTCCCAAAGGCTAGAGACTAACAATCTAAGACCAGCAAACATGGGAACCCACATAAATTAACTACATAAACCACATAAATTAACTACATAACAAGGATTGTGTAGGGATGAGATTTCAACTCCTACTAAAGGTTAAATGGATTACATTAGACTATTACCAATCAGTATCACAGAAACAAGACTGTTCTACAAGTTAATAGTGTTTACTATTCACTCTGATGATTTCTCAACTGAAGCTGCTCTCTCTAAAGGTACCAATTATCTCCTAATTGCAAAATCTAATGGACTTTTCTTAATCCTCATCTTTCTTGATCTCTCTGTTACACTGTTCATCATCTCTTAAACATGAATTTAGTGACAGCTTTCTCTTGGTTCTCCTGTCTTCCTCCTCCTTCTCACTCTTGAAGATGGTTCATCATGAAGATGGTTCTTCAGCCATGTAATACCCACTAACCATTAGGGTTTCAATGAGCATCTGTCTAGTTGTCTCTCTGTTATCTCACTTGGCAATAAGCTCCCATGGATAATTATCTTTTCTACATATGATTGCCAAATTGTCATATTCAGACACGATCCTTCTGCTGAACTTCAGTCCCAATATCACTGATAGCTTTTTGGATATCTTAAAATAAATGTCTCATAGGCATCTCAAACTCAACAAATTCAAAGCAGAATTCATTGAATTTCTTCCAAGACCCTTTCCTTTCCCCAACTTTTCATTGCTGTCAAGACTACCATAGTCCTTTAACCAACCAGATTCACAACCTTGGTGCCATACTCAGTTGCTCACTAACTCCCCCATGTGTCCTCTATCTTGCTAAATTCCATCATTTCTACATTCATAACATACCTTACATGTTCCCTCTTCTTCGCTTACGTAGTCACAATCCTGATACAAGCCTTATCACTTCTTGCCTAGAAAATACAACAGGCTTCTATAGTATTTCTCTTTCTCAAGTTTCTCCCCACTCAAATTTGGTCTCCATTGAGCTGCTCAAATTATTTTCCTAAAATATATTACTCACTAAACTGCAGTGGCTCTCTATTACCTTCAGAATCAATCAAAAAGTCCTCTGTGTGGCATTTTCAGTTCTTCATAATTTGGCACTCTTTGCCCTTTCAATTTTGGGGGGAGGCAATCAGGGTTAAGTGACCTGCCCAGGATCACATAACCAATAAATATTTGAGGCTAGACCTGAACTCAGATCCTCTTGACTCCGGGCCAATAATCTGTCTACATTGCCACCTACCTGCCCTTTCCCCCATTCTTATTATACTTCATTCTCCCATGTATTCTCAGATACAGAGACATCAGCCTTCTTAATTTTTTACATGCAGCACTCCATCTTTTGACATCATGCCTTTGTATTATCTATTCTCTATGCCATAGATGTTCTCTCTCATCAAAGTTTCAACTTTGCCTTCTCCCTGTATTGGATTGAATCAAGTGCTCTCAACCATTTTTGTGTTATGTACTCCTTTGGCAGTCAGATGAAGTCTATGAATTCCTCAAAATACTTTTAAATGCATGAAATAAAATATATAAAAATTATATTGAGATATAGTTATCAAAATATATAAAAGAACAAGTTCACAGAGCCCAGAGTGAGGACCCCTGAGCTAAGTGATCTCTTAGGTCTTTTTAAGTCTTAGTTTTTATGAATCATAGATTTGGAGCCTGAACAGACCTTAAAAGTTATGCACTTCATTTTGCAGGTGAGGAAATTAATTCTCAGAGAAATTAAATGTCTTCCCCAAGGTCACACAGATAGAAAGTGTCAAGACTTAAAATAAACTCATGTCCTCCTGCTATGAATCCAGCCCTTGTTCCTTTTTTGTCATACTGTTTCTCCATGTAACTGCCATGTTTTCATGATCCATGGTATAGTCAAATTCCAAAAGTAATGAGTGCAATGATGATAAATTCAGACCTCTCCTGTGTTTGTTGCAGTCTCACAGGGAATTTGGCACTGTAATAGGAAGTAAAGACATCTGTACAAAAAAAAATATATATATATATATATATATATATATATATATATATATTATATATATATATATATATATACAAATTAAGCATGGGGCAGGTATGTTTAATGCAGTGGTGGGTGCCAGTAATGGCAAATCATTCCAACATCTTTGCCAAGAAAACTCCAAATGAGATCATGAAGAGTCAGGTGTGACTAAAATAATTGAACAACAACAGTGAGTTCCAGTAATTCAGAAGCTCTGTTCTGATAATGTTAAGGCAGATTAGAGAAGTTTAGAGGGGTAGGAAGTGAAGGGCAGGGGAAGGGGAATCTCCAAAATCTGCCCAGTTTGATAGAGTGATGAATAACTTAGAGAAAATAACACAAATAGCATTATCATCCAAGTATTGCATTCAACTTCAAAAACTTTTATTAAAACCCTATGATGCAAAGAGTTATGTCCTGGACATAAAAGAGGCACAAACCAAGTACTTTGCTGGGAGTGAAAGATAGGCAAGAGTTTAATAGGTGATGAGAAGAAAAAGGGAATTAATTCAAAGCATAAGGAATGGAGTAAGCTAAGGCATGAAGATGGCACAGTGTATAACAACAATCAATCCTATCCCCAAAGTAGCACAATGCATTTAGCACAATGATGTTAAGTCATTTGATAAACATAGTTATATTCAAAAAATTCAATAAAGAACCATACATTCTTAGAAGGGACAATACTAATTCAAACAGAGAATGCTGTTCAATATGACAAAAGAATTTCAAATGATGATTTTCACTTTTTTCTGCATCCTTAAGTCATTCAGATAATTATAAAGGATGCCCATATACTACCAAGAAAAGGAAGAAGTTTTTCTTGTATTTTAATATTTTTCCTTCTGTACCCTGCCAGATGGTATAATGCATAGATATTTTTTATTAATGAAAATCACAATTATGCCAACTATCCATTAGCTGTATTTCAAATATAGATAATTCAGCTCTTATATTTTGAATTTATGTGGAGATCATTTGCTTTTATATTTTTTGGCCTGGGAATGATTATTTTCTAAAATAACTTCCCCTTTTGAATACACCTCTTGGTGGTAAGTAGAGAAGGAAAGAAGAGGAGACAGAAAAGTAAAATGCAGGCTGATAAAGAGAAAATGAATGTAGCTGTTTTCTCATCATGTTAGAGACAAAGGGCATTTTTTTTGTTTTTCTTCATAGAGAAAGAAAGATTTCTGTACCCTTGTTACAGTCAGTCTAAAGTGGGTATATACCAAGATTCCAGAAAATAACTTCTGAAAGAATAAACTATAAAGGCTGAAATTGATATAGCATTTTAGGGCTTACAAAGTGGCATATAAAATATTTATGTATGTGTATATTATGTATATATGAGTATAAAATTTTCTCATTAGTTTTGTATTAACATCCCTATTTTATTGATTAAGAGACTGATGTTCAGAGAGGTTCCAAGAGGCTTTGCCCAATTTAGTGTGAAAGTAGGATTTGAATCTCAGTTTCTCCTGAGTGAATCCATAACTCCCTTTTATTACACCATACAAAATGCTAATCTGATTTTGACACACCCCTTGACAAAATTCTGATGTTCAAGTTATATAGGAAATTAATTAAACTACAATATAAGAGCTGTTTCCCAGTAGAAGAATGGTCAAATTATATAAAATGGTAGTTCTTAAATACATAAATGCAGAATACCAACAGACAAATAAAAAATGCTCCAAATCACTAATGAGAAATGCAAAATTAAACAATTCTTAGAGCATACCTCACATCTATCAGAATAACAAAATGACAAAAGAGAAAATTTGCAGTTAATTGGAAAGACTCTGAGAGGAGAGCAGACTAATGCACTGTTGGTGAAACTATAACGTGATCCAACCATTCTAGTAAACAATTTGGAAGT
The DNA here is from genome assembly GCF_016432865.1 of Antechinus flavipes. Taxonomy (NCBI): domain Eukaryota; kingdom Metazoa; phylum Chordata; class Mammalia; order Dasyuromorphia; family Dasyuridae; genus Antechinus; species Antechinus flavipes. Next base: position 563,423,951 of record NC_067399.1, read on the forward strand.
ATACACACACAAAAAAATCAATTTATTATATATTGTCTCAGCATAAATGCCAAAAAAAAGTCAAAAACAGAAGAAACATATGCTAATAAATAAAGATACCTTATGGTAGTGCTTTTTGTCTAGCAAAGAACTAAAAACAAAGTAGGTTCTCATCAGCTGGAGAATGGCAGAACAAATTGTGACATATTAATGTAATTGAACATTATTGTACAACTAGAAATTAGACATGATCAATTCAAAGAAACTTAGAAAATGAAATGAAAAGAACAAATTCACATAACAAACAGAATGTTATTTTTAAAATAATAATTTCACAAAATTTCAGAACTATGATCTAAGCAGTAATCAGCAGAATGAGACTCATTTCCAGACATAACCAATGTAATTATTTGTTTTACTTGACTGTACTTTTTTTCCAAACAGGGATCCTATTTTGGAGAAGTAGGTAGTAATAGAGACACAAAGAAATAAAAACTTAATGTTTAAAAGTAGAAGAAAACAAAACAAGAAACTGAGCATGAAATTCAAAGTATTTTGTAACCATTTTAAATTTAATATGCATTTGAAAATAAACTATATAACCAGAGCTGAGAGTTTAATATGTCATGCTCCTTTATTCTTTGTATATCTAACTATCTGTTTTTGATGATTGTCAATAATTAAATTTTTTACAAATTCCTTTCCTGTTTTTAATTTGAACCTTCCTTCTTTCTAATATTATACACATGTGAGTCACTTCTATTTTTTTTTTTTTTTGAGCTGGTTCAAACCATCAACATAGACCCAATAAAATTTAATGGAAAGAATCATTCTAGGGCAACAATTCAAAGAACATTAATTTATTTCAAAAGCCCAAAAGGACAGAGGGGTAAATTGATACATAGTACCTTGATATTAGGAGTCTATCAATTGTCTCTAATCCCTCAGCTGTCTCTTTGGGAATGGACCTTGATTCTCTTCTCATTTTGGTTAAACTATATATAAATCATCCTTTCTCATTTCAGCCCTTGACTACATCTTCTCCAAATATAATTTGGTAGAGTTGAGATGGAGCCACAGTCTGCACTATGAATTTCCAATTTTATTAAACTGTTTCAAATGCATTTGCTAAATCAGTGCAGGAAGATAAGGTGAAGGAATTTCAAGAAGCTATATACATGCCTGAGGCAAAGTACATTAGCTTAAAAATCAGTTTATTTCCCACTTCTCTCCAGTGTAACACTTTCACTTTGCTTAGACATTTTTCCTCATGGTCTCATGAACATGTCTTCTCATTCTTGCATGTCTCTCTGTTACTGTTTCTATCTACCCCCTCAATTCAATTCAATAGATATTTAAGTGCTTACTATGTTTGAGGCATTGTGATTACCGAGGGGTGCAAAGACCCAAAAAAGTCCCTGCTCCCAAAATTATATTTTAAATGGGGTCAGGGAAGGACAATATGTAGTATGTACCTGGAAAATTGAACTAAAAAAGAATTCAAGCAAAACTAGCACTAGCAACTGAGGGAAGGCGGCAAGAAGGAGAGATCGCAGAAAGCTTCTGATAGAAGGTAGTGCCTGAGAAAAGTTTTGAAAGAAGATAGTGATTCTAAGATGTGGAGGTCAAGAGAGAATACATTGCAAAAATGGGAGACAACCTTTTCAAAAAAGCATTGATGCAGAGGATAAAATATCTATCAAATAAAGATAAACAGTATATCATTTTCACCTGGAGAGTGCATGAAAGAAGAAAGATAAGTAGGAGCCAGAATGCTTTCTCTCCATATTTTCAAATGAACTAAAATCTTCAAGGCTCAATTGAAGGTTTACTTCTTCCATGAAGCCATCTTCAACTACTTCAGGCCACAGCCATCTCTTTTCTTTAAACTCCTGTTATTCTAATCATCTTTACCATATCATTTTTATCACCATTATTTTGATTACATCAATAACTATATTGATCAACTCTCACCTACAGTAGACTGTACTAATGTTGCCAAATTCAAATAGACATGGGGATCACTAAATCACTCTAATAATCCTTACAATTCAATAAATATTTGTTGATTAATCAAATTGAAGTAATAATTGCATTGTTCCAGAATACTCTTAACATTTTGTTTCAAAGCTTATGAATATTGCAACATTATGAATATTGTGTCTGGATTTATTAACAGAGTAACTTTTGCTAAGTCATTTATTATCTGAGCCTTAGTTTCCTTATTTGTAAGGGATGCTGTAAGTACATTGACTTGGTTTTAAAATGTAAATTTATTCTATGTCTTATTGTGTTTTTATTTGTTTTGCTATTTCCTAATTACATTTGAATCTGGTTTGCATCATATTCAGGAATATTGGTGTTACAGTCTGACTATGAGGGCATTATGTTTGACATATTTCTATTATACTAATCTTAAAAGCAAGGACCACAATTTATGTTTCTTTTCTCTCATAATACCTCTCACACAGTACCAATTCAATAAATATTGATTTGATTGATCAAACTGGAATGATAACTATTGAATCAGTAATACTCTAACAAAGTATTTCAAAGCTTTGCAACATTATAATTCAATTGATAGACAACTAGATTTGGAGGCAGAGGTCCCACATAAATATCCTGGATTTACTAACAGAGTAATTTTTGCTGTCATTTACTCTTTCTGAGCCTTAGTTTCCTTATTTGTAAAAAATGAGAAGGTAAATTAGATGAATTCTAAGATCTTTCCCAGTTCTAAATATATTATCATATGAATAAATATTCATTGTCTTCATTATATGAGAAGCATTTTGGCAGATATGATGACACAACAAAGCTTTTCCAATACTCAGGTTCATTCTTTTCCTTTTCTTCATAGTCATAAGCACTGCTTCAAACCATGTCATGCTACATAAAGAGAAAAACAGCAGTTGATTTTTCTTTACCTCTCAGAGAATGTCTTTTTCTGAGACACACCAGCTATAAAGAAAAAGGCAATGAGGCTACATAGAACACCAACTCACCATGGTATTCTAGGTCAAATGTAACATCTGCCTCAACTGAAAATTAACTTGGGAATCTTTTTTTTACCCAGAGAGTTTGTAGCAGAAGACTATGAAGAAGTTTGCTATGACGCAGAAGACTATATCACTAATAAGATCAAGATCCTAGAAGATTAAAGAACCTGTTCATAAAAGAACATACCTCAGAAAAGTAAATGGATTTCCTTTCTATGAGGATCTCTCACTCTCTCTCTCTCTCTCTTTCTCCCCTTTTTCTTCCTCTCTTCTTCTCTCCCTCTCTTCTTCTCTTTCTCTCTTGTTCTCTCTCTCTTCTTCTCTTCCTCTCTTTTTCTTTCTTTTCTCTCTCTCTCTCTCTCTCTCTCACTCTCTCTCTCTCTCTCTCTCTCTCTCTTTCTCCCCTTTCTCTTCCTCTCTTCTTCTCTCCCTCTCTTCTTCTCTTTCTCTCTCGTTCTCTCTCTCTTCTTCTCTTCCTCTCTTTTTCTTTCTCTCTCTCTCCCCTTTCTCTTCCTCTCTTCTTTTCTCCCTCTCTTCTTCTCTTTCTCTCTCGTTCTCACTCTCTTCTTCTCTTCCTCTCTTTTTCTTTCTCTCTCTTTCTCTCTCTTCTCTCTTCCTCTTCTTCTTCTCTCTCTCTCTTCTCTCTTCTTCTTCTTCTTCTTCTTCTTCTTCTTCTCTTCTTCTTCTTCTCTCTCTCTCTTCTCTCTTCCTCTCTTCTTCTCTCTGTCTCTTCTCTTTCTCTCTCTTTCTCTCTCTCTTCTCTCTTTCTCTCTCTTTCTCTCTCTTCTCTCTTCCTCTCTTCTTATTATTATTCTTCTCTCTCTCTTCTCTCTTCTTCTTCTTCTTCTTCTTCTTCTTCTTCTTTTCTTCTTCTTTTTCTTCTTCTTCTTCTCTCTCTTCTTTCTCTTCCTCTCTTTTTCTTTCTCTCTCTCTTCTTCTCTTTCTCTCTCGTTCTCTCTCTCTTCTTCTCTCTCTCTCTTTTTCTTTCTCTCTCTCTCTCCCCTTTCTCTTCCTCTCTTCTTTTCTCCCTCTCTTCTTCTCTTTCTCTCTCGTTCTCACTCTCTTCTTCTCTCCTCTCTTTTTCTTTCTCTCTCTTTCTCTCTCTTCTCTCTTCCTCTCTTCTTCTTCTCTCTCTGTCTTCCTCTCTTCTTCTTCTTCTTCTTCTTCTTCTTCTCTCTCTCTTTCTCTCTCTTCTCTCTCTTCTTCTCTCTCTTTGTCTCTTCTCTTTCTCTCTCTTTCTCTCTCTCTTCTCTCTCTTCCTCTCTTCTTCTCTCTCTTCTCTCTTCCTCTCTTCTTATTATTATTCTTCTCTCTCTCTGCCTCTCTTCTTCTTCTTCTTCTTCTTCTTCTTCTTCTTCTTCTTCTTTTTCTTTTTCTTCTTCTTCTCTCTTCTCTCTCTTCCTCTCTTCTTCTTCTCTCTCTCTCTCTTCTCTCTTTTCCTCTCTCTTCTCTCTCTCTCTCTTAGTGTCAGCAAGGCCAGACCTCTGACTCAGTGGTTTCTGAATCTCTCAGCCAGGGGAAGCCAGGAGATCTTGGAAGGTCAGTGGAGATAGTTTGTGGCATGCAATTCCAGCATAGGTTGAATCAGAGCAATCATGATCCCAGCCATGGCCCCTGCATCAGCAAGGCAGGATTCTGTTGTTTTAGCATGTTAGATTTTACAGCTACAGTGGGGCAGGGACACACCTAACAATTCCAGAGCAGAAAAGAGTGTTTGTGGTCAGGTCCCTAAAAAGATCTCTGAAAACAGCTACACAAACCCCTGAAGCTTAGGACAATGCACCTTCTATCCTGGAAACAGAGCCCTATTTTAACAAAGAGTTAAAAGTTGAGTAGTAAGTTAGGAAACTGAGCAGGCAACAAAAAGTTTCTGACCATAAAAAGTTACTAAGAAGGAAGCTCAAAATACACACTTGGAAGATGATAATAAAGTCAAAGCTCCTACATCCAAACCCTCCAAGAAAAATAAGGATTGAGTTCAGACGTGAGATAGAGAGAAAAATTAGGAAAAGAATTGAGAGTGGTGCAAAAGGAAATATAAAAAAATAATGAGGAGAAGAGTGCCTTAAAAAGCAAAATTGACCAATTGGGAAAGGAGGTACAAAAACTGAAGAAAATAATTCCTTAAAAATTAGAATTGAGCAAATGGAAGCTAATGACTTTATGAGAAATCAAGATATAATAAAGTAAAACAAAAAAATTGGAAAAATAGAAAAAAAAAAGTGAAATTTCTCACAACTGACCTGGAAAATATATCCAGGAGAGATAATTTAAAAATTATTGATCTAACTGAAAGTCATGATCAAAAATGGACATCATCTTTCAAGAAATTATCAAAAAAAACTGTCCAGATATTCTAGAACCAGGTGGTAAAATAGAAATTAAAAGAATCCATGGATCTCTTCCTGAAAGAGATCCAAAGATTAAAACTATCAAGACTATTATAGTCAAATTCTGGAACTCCCAGGTCAAGGAAAAAATATTGCAAACATCCAAAAAGAAACAATTCAAGTATAGAGGAAACACAGTCAAGACAATGCAAGATTTAGTAGCTTTTACATTAAAAGACCATAGAACTTGTAATATGATATTCTGGAGAGCAATGGAGCTAGGATTATAACCAAGAATCACCTACAAAGCAAAACTGATTATAATCCTTCAAAGGAAAAGGTGGTAATTCAATGAAATAGAGGATTTTCAAAGATTCCTGATGAAAAGAGCAGAGCTGAATGGAAAATTTGATTTTCAAATACAGGACTCAGGATAAGCATAAGGAGGTAATCAGGAAAGTAATATAAGAGATTTAATTAGATTTATCTATTTACATTCCTACATAGGAGAATGATACTTGTAACTCATTAGAAAAAATAAAAAATTATTTTAAATGTAACTGGAGAAAATATTGAATAAATAAGATTTTTAAAAGGGAAAAAAATTAGCATTAGGGAGCTCACCAAAGTAGTTCCTACCCATGCATAGTTTTTTAGTTTTCCAAAGATAGAATGTATATTATTTTATTTCATCCAAGAAATCCCCTTATAAAGTGAGCAAAACAAAAATCATGGCTATTTTCCATTTAAGGAAACTGAGGCTTGGAAGTTATGTGACTTGTTCAAAGTCACAAATTAAAGTGGCAGAATAGCCCTTATCGGGCCTTTTTCAGTGCTCTCTCCATCATATTAACCTTCCTTTTCAGGTTTTTGTCTAGATCATTTTCCTTGCTCTTCTGCTGGCAAAAATGCTGTTTAACACAGTGATCAAAAACCAATCAACTAGCATGAACATAAAAGAGAAACAAAGAACCTAGATATGGAAATAACTCTTACACTAGATAGTCAATCAATCACTAAGGGAGAATTATTTTCAATACCATCAATTACTTGATTCTCCCTTCTTTCCTCCTTTTGCTCATTAGTATGAAAATCACTTAATTTACACAGTTATTCAGCATCAGACCTGTTGTCTCCATTACTTTCATGACTGTTTAGGGTAAATGGAAAACTTCTTTCTATTTTTATTTAATATATTTTATATTATATATGTTATATAAAAATATATATTACATATATATTTAATTTAATATTTTTCTTTTCTATTTTATTTAATAGAAAGCAACTAGTCTATGTAATTTGATCTATGCAATGCCTGGCACAAAAACACAATGTGACAGATCTCACTGACTGAATAGATCATGCCTTTTGATTGACCATGACAACACTTAATTTTCTCCTCTCCTCTCCTCTTCTCTTCTTTTCTCTATGTACAGAGAAAGAACAAAGAGTGAGCATAAAAGAAAAGAAAATACCAGCAAAGGCATGACCTCAGAGTCTGAATGCCACTGCCTTAAGATAATTTTCCTTCCTAACAGGTCATTGTTTTCACTATCTAGTTATGAAAATATGGACAATTGTTTTTGTCTAGGAGACACATCCTTTACTCTTAGAGATAGAATAGTACCAAGGGAAAAAATGGTAGGGATTTGGAGTAAAAAGAAGTAGCTTCAAATCCTGCCTTTTCCATCTCCTGTCTATTTTATAGTGGGTCAATCTCTTTTCTTTTTTGAGCTTCAATATCCTCATTTTTAAATTGAGAAGGTTGAACTAAATTGTCTCTATGGTTCCATTCCAATTTATGATCCTGTAAATACCTTCTTGCTAAATACTACCCTTCCTTTCTGTCACTATATAGATAATAAGCCATTTGCTCACTAACCCCTCAATTCTCAAAGAGCAATCACTTTTCAGGCTTTAATCAAATAGAAAAAATCATTGCAATTTTTTTTAAGTCTATACCTTTCACTCTGTTGCCATCAGAAGTTTTCCATTATGCTCTGTGATTTTTTTATACTAAATTCATGTCCAGTACCAAAAATAGGAGTTTCTAGGCAATATTAATGTCAGATGTCCTCTATCCAGAATGATCCCAAAGTAGCTCACAACGAGATGAGAGATGCATCTGGGAGAGAAACTGGATTCCAAAATGATAGAATTGTGGTCCTTAAAGTTGTTTATTTAGTCCAGACTCGTATTTCTTTTTTTTTTAATTGCTTTTTCCTGTCCTTTATGATTTATCATCATTATTATTGAGAAGCAGAAACCATAGAAACTGATAGTTAACAGTGGGTACACATCTATTTTTCTAACACTATATCTATAAATCAAAACTTCTTTTTCTTATGTTGCAAATGAATGGTAGAATCAACTTCTCTCCACCCCCAAGCCAATCCCCAAAGACTGATTCATTAGTGCAACTCCCCCGAGAAGAGGAAATAACAAAAGAAAATCCTAAAATTATCCTTTCTCTGCTCCTTACTAACAAGGGCAACTGCAAGTATTATAGAAAATAATTCAAGCTGAACTTGTATTGATTCATAACAGCTTCTATATGAGGCCAAGTATGTAATTCCACTGAGGTTTTCTATGGATCACTTGGCAAATGTCTGTCAACAAAGAGATAATCAATCAAAAAAAAAATCCCTGAGGCTTAATTTAACTTGAAAGAAAAATGGATAAACCAAGGGAACCCAAATGAAATTTCTAAACTTTGGGTAAAAAAAAGAAGAGGGACTGACTTTTTGAAATTCATTAGATTTAACAAAATTCCTTAGCTTTAACTCCCAACTGCAGTCACTTGAGAGGGCTATTGTTCCTTGAATAGGCTAGAAGTAATGAACATTGAGCTTATTTTATATTATCTCTGAATGGAAAGGTGGGACTTAATGAGAGAATCTTTGGATTTATAAAAGGATATGATTAAGATGCCACATAACTCTAGACTTTCTATTACTTCATTTTTAAGTACCTTCTAAGCACAAATTATTTAACAATTTGCAAGGGAGCAGGTTTGCCAACCTCAGGTCAAAGAAAGTCTTTTTCCTCATTGCAACAAACAGCTAAATTGAAGTTTGAGTAAAATTTTCATTCTGGAAGAGACAACTGAACACAGACCACATCTAAACCTGTGTAGCTACTTACTAGCTTTGGAGAAAGCAGAATATAGGAAAAACCTTTGTCCCTTTGGACAAAGAAAAAGGCAATATGGCATGGATCCTCTCATTAATTGAAAGCTAAAGTATAGTCTTCTATAGGAGAAAATCATACAGTAGAGAAGGTTTTGTTGTTTTTTTTTTGTTTTTTTCATGTGGAGGCAGCATACCATGGAATAGTCTGACTCTATTGATGGCTATATGAAATAGTAAAAAACCTTGACTGGAAATTATAGAAAGATTGTCTTGAGACATATAGATTAAATGAAGTTATCACAAAGAATGCTAAAAACATGAGAGAGCAAATTTCATTTGAACAATCTAATGCAGAAGAAATAGCACTAGATCAAGAGGTTAATTCTAGTAACTTTGGCACTTTCTAACTAACACCTAAAAGAAATTCCAGTTTCCTCTTCTGTAAAATAGGGCAATTGAACAAAAATAAACTCTAAAACCTTCCAACTCTATAAAATTCTATGATATTATAATTTAATTTAATACCTCATTCAATGGAGCAAGTTTCCCATCATTGGAAGTCTCCAAGTCAAAGCTAGATGAACATGCATCTATAGTGGATATGAGAGTTTATGACTGATGTGAGGTCATATAATTATTAAATTTTGAAGGCAAGATTCAAACCCAGGCATCTTGATTTCTGGGTCCAGCATTTTTTTTCCTTTATAATTACACCCTATTCAATTTTGTTCAAATGTTTTATCTTTTCTAGGAAGCAGAACACTACTAAATTTCCATTTCATTTTTCTGAGATCAGTGCTAAAGGAAGGAATATAGTACAAAACAATCAAAATCAAATCCAAAGACACCAAAAGCACCAAAATCATTTATGTCAGGATTTGGTTAAGATACACAAAAATTCATGCACAAACCACACACATTCAATATACATACACAGGTGTTTAAAGATAATGTTATGAATTAGCACCACCATTGTAAGTACTTTAAAACAGCAAATAATTGTGAATATACAGGATTTAAACCTAGTTGAAGCTAGGTTTAAATAAGAAAAATAAAATAAATGCAGGTGTCTCGATGAAGTGCTCCAAGACACAATTGTGTTCCATGCAGAAGAATATTGGCATTAAGGAAAACAGACTTTTCACGTGACCAGGAGGAAATGAGTTTAGCTCAGGCTAAGAAATGGAAAAATACATATTTCTTTTTGTTCTATTTAATATTTTTCAATTACATATAAAAACTATTTTAGTATTTTTTTAATTTTAAATTCTCTACCTTTTTCCATTCCCTTCTCCCTTGACTAAGCAAGAAATTTTATATAGATTACACATGTGCAGGCAGTCATGCAAAACAGATTTCCATATTCTTCATGTTATGAAAGAAAATACCTTCTCCCAAAGTAAAACAAGAACAATAAAATTTTTAAAAGTATGTTGCAATCTGCACTTGGAGTTCATCAACTCTCTCTGGAAGTGGATAGCAATCTTCATCATAAGTCTTTCAGAATTGCCTTGAATCACTGTATTTCTGAGAATAGCTATCATGCACAGTTGGTCATCGTACAATGGGAATACGTATTTCTTAAGGAACCAGAAAACGAATACTGCAAAAAGAATGCTGCAAGTTCATGAAACAAGACAGAAGGATTCATTGAGGAGAATCTGAATCTCCCCCACTGCAAAGCTAAACAGAATGGATTTCATTTGTAATGTGATGTTTAGCCTAAAATAGAAGAGACTTGGGGTGGGGGGAAGAGAAGGAAAAGGAAGGGAATAAGAGCCCAAAACACATTTGTTACCTTGAGTATTTGTGTAGTAGCTAAAGACACTGTATCAAAGGTAAAAACTAACTGTGTCTAAGCTATTTCAGAGATTTTCCAGAGTAAATTCTTGATTAGTATAAAAACAAGGCACAGAGATGCTGATCTTTTAGGACCACTCCTGAGGTTGGACCTAATCCTTATAAAACCAGAGCATTTGACCTTGGACCACAAGTAAATGGACTTTCCCTCTACTTTTCCCTCCATTCTCCCATCTCTCTCTCTCTCTCTCTCTCTCTCTCTCTCTCTCTCTCTCTCTCTCTCTCTCTCTCTCTCTTTCTCTTTTCTCTCTCTCAACAATGTGGTGGGGTTTTAATAATTCTAAATGATGATAGTTTGGAAAGCATCTATTTAACTATTTGAAGATCAGTCACACTATGTAAAAATTGAACAGATTTCACACGTGAACTGTAATACATAAAAATACTGGTCCTTTAATAATTAATATAGGATGTAAAACATCTGATTTACTATTTCCTACCAACATTTACATTATGCCATTCAATCACAAACACCATCTGTCACCTTCACACCTAATCACGTGCTGCTGAAAAAAGCTGGAGAAAATCACAAAACCCATGCTGACAAGATACACTACAAATTTATATTACTTAATCTCACCTGTGCCTTCACTGCATCAGGGAAATCATATTAAACCTTCCTAATTGATTCACTGAGTCAGCATTATTAGCTTTTTTCCAAACCTTTTCATTCCTGCTCAAATCTCCCATAGCTCTCTGTCCTCTATTCTCTCAGCTAAAAACTCTGCTTCATATTTCACTGAAAAAAAAATTGAGGCCATTTGGGAAGAGTCCTTTCTTCTTCCCTCCTCATTTCATATAAGCCAAATGCCTGCTATCACTATCTGCATTTTCACCCATGTCTCACATGAAGAAGTGGCTCTATTCCTTGCTGAGGCAAACCACTCCTCTTAAAGTACAAATGATCCCATTCCATCTCATCTTTTCTAGCAGATGGTTCTGTCACCCTCACTCCATTACTTATATTCAGTCTCTATCTACTAGCCATTTCTCTACCTATAAACTGCCTATAGCATCCCAATTCCAAGGTCCTTCACTTGATCCATCCATCCATCCCTCCATTCATCCTTCCATTCATTCTCAATTACAATCTTCTTATATTTCTCTTTCTTTGTGAAGGCCATCTAAACTCTTTGAGAGGACGATAGAACTGAAAACTCATTTTATTTTTCTCTTTGCTTAACCCTGTGCCCTGCTTCTACTAATATAGCATTTAACTGAAACTTGCATTTTAAAAGATACCAATGATCTCTTAATTGCCGAATCTAATAGTATTTTCTTAATTCTCATCTTTCTAGCCCTCTCTGCAACCTTTGAAGTTTTGGTCATCCTCTTCTCCCTGAAACTCTCTTCTCTCAAGATTTTCTTGGCAGTCCCTATTCTCTCCTTGTTCTCATTCTACATAACTGACCATTCCCTCCAAGTCTCCTTTGCTGGATCCTTATTCAAGTCATTTTCTAATGATGATTGTCCCCCAAGAGTCTGTTCTGGGCCCTTTTCTCTTGTTCCTGTATGTTATTTTACACAGTGATTCTGTCAGCTTCTATGTATTTAATGATCACCTCTATGCTTTTGCTTCTCAGTTCTACATATTCCTCCCTGATCTTTCTACTAACTGTCAGTCTTGCATCTTCAACTGATAAAGTATATCTGGATGTCCCATGCACACCTTAAACCCAACTAATCCAAAATGGAACTCATCATCTTCCCTTCCAAATCTTTCCCTCTTCCTAGCTTCTCTATTGCTTTTAGATGTACCAGTCACCTATACTCACAATCTAGTTTGCATAATTCAAAAAGTTGCAAAGTACTGTTGATTTTGCCTTCCTAACATCCATGTTCTTTTACTGCCCATGTATTTCTCTGACATTCCTCTTCCCTGATATGGTCCCTTATCATTTCAGGCGTGGAGTAATGCAATAACCTGTTTATTGGTCTCAATGTCTCATCTCTCCTCACCTTAGTCCAGCCTCCATTTAGCTGCAAAGTGATCTTCCTAAAGCATAGATATGACACCACCTCTCTAATAAACTCCAGTGAGTCCTTCTCTATTCTCTACATTAAATTCTCTGGTATTCAAAGCCCTTTGTAACTGCCCTCCACCCATTACAGACTTCTTACATCTTATTCAACCCCCACATAGTCTGTAATTCAGTGACAATGGCCATGCTATTCCTTCCATAAGCTATTTGATTTCTGAGCATTTTCATAGCTGAACTTCATACCTGACATTCCTCCTCATTTTTACTTCCTGAATGGCTTTCTTGTATTCCTTCAAATCCCAGCTAAAATTCTGCCCTCTAGATAAAATTTTTCTTATTCCTCCTTAGTGCTTAATTCTCAAATATTAACATATTGCCTGGTACATAATAGGTGCTTAATAAAATGTTATTGTCTGATTATGTGACAAATAGTCAAATCTTAGAAACAAAGGAAGGCTATCAATATTGAATAATCTGGCATTAAACATTATAGATGGGTCAAAATCACTTTCTGGATAGTTAATTTCTTATAGTAATAATATATTGAAAGATCCTCTAGATAGGGACTGAAATACTACAGCCAGCATCTAGTATTAGTCTTCCTCATAAGTGATAATAATGCCTTCAGAACTGATCTACAAGCTTCCGTATATCATATAAAATATTATGAAGTCAAACATCACCAAGGAAATAATGAAGTGTCAAACTTCACTTTCAAGATATTATATGAATGGAAGTCCCCATTAAACAGTGGGATTCTCTTTGCCATATTGTTTTTCTTAAGGTAAGGGTTGATGAATTTTTTTTAATTGTGATGACTATATTTCAATATGAATGGCTTCTTTTGAAATTCTAAATATTTTATTTTATATATTTAAAAAATTGATTTTGAGAAAGCATCCATAAGCTTCCAGAGACTGAAAGAAGGGTTCATGACAAGCAAAAAAAAAAAAAAAAAGTTAAGAAATCCTGGAATAGCACAAAGATCATGATTTCCAGAACTCTCTTTTTTGTCCCTTATAGATTGTATTATGCAGCATTCTGTATTAGAAAACTAGCTTCCTAAGGACCAACACTGTGCCATTTTTCATCTCTGCCTATAACTAGCACTTAATGTATGTTTGCTAAATCAAATATTGAGCTGAATTGATTAGCAACTAGTAACAGCTCCAGTCCCTCATTAATATAATAACCAACAATTACATAGCAATTTAAAGTTTGTAAAATTCTTTATGTGTATTATCTTATTAGAACCCTACAACGACCCTCTCCCACAGAGGACACTTAATAAATACTTGTTTGATTATTATTCCAGCTTTGCAGTTGAAAAGTCTCAAGAAGGCCTGGTTAAGTGCAAGTATAGCAAATGTCAGGAAAACCCGAGTTGCAATACAGTCTCAGACATTTACTAGCTATATGATTCTGGTCAAGACACTTAACTTCTGTTTGCCTCAGTTTCTTCAGTGATAAAATGGGGCCAAAAATAGCACCTATTTCAAAGGTAATGTTGTGCCACAGCTCTCTAATTGTCCTGCCTCAGTTTCCCTACTTGTGCTGCCACAGTTTCCCTAGTTGTCCTGCCGCAGTTTCCCTAAATTCTTCTGCTTCAGTTTCCTTGAATTGTTCTCCCTCAATCCCCCCTGGTTTATAATCCCCTTCCAGATCGTTAGGATTGATATAATTTAGGGCTAGTTACTCTAAGGTTATAATTGTAAATGTAAACTCAAGATAAGGGGTAATTCAGACTTCTGGCTCCTTACTCCTCTTAAATCATCAAGAATTTATGGTCCTACCCCCCATCCTGTCAGAACCAGATTGATAGTCCATTCTGCTCTCAGTGCTCTGACTCCACCCCTGCCTCAGTCTAACTCCTGGTAGCTTGGAGCCACATGCATATATATATATATGTCATTGAGAACTCACATTAGCTGTTGGATACTGGATCCTCAGAGACAATCGTTTCATTCATCCCTAGGACCAAACCATGAATCCATTTGGTCCCAATAAATCTCTCCCTTCCAAATACAATACTAAAAATTCTCTAATCTTTCCTCAGTTTCTCTGGCATTACAGTTCTTATAAAGATCAAATGAGAGAATATTTTTTAAAGTGCTAGACTAGTGCAAAGTAGGTGCTATATACATGCTATTCTCTCTTTTCTCTCCATTATGCATTGTCTTTCTTGGCTAAATTAATATATACAACATACATATAAATCTACCATACTGTTAATTTCCTTGTTTAAAAGCTATCCTGGACTATAAATAAATTAGAGGAACATAGAATAGTTTATCTCTCAGACTTGTGGAGGAGAAAGAAATTTGTGACCAAAGATGAACTAGAGACCATTACTGATCACAGAATAGAAAATTTCGATTACATCAAATTAAAAAGCCTTTGTACAAATAAAACTAATGCAAACAAGATTAGAAGGGAAGCAACAAACTGGGAAAACATTTTCACAGTTAAAGGTTCTGATAAAGGCCTCATTTCCAAATATATAGAGAACTGACTCAAATTTATAAGAAATCAAGCCATTCTCCAATTGATAAATGGTCAAAGGATATGAACAGACAATTTTCAGAGGATGAGATTGAAACTATTACCACTCATATGAAAGAGTGTTCCAAATCATTATTGATCAGAGAAATGCAAATTAAGACAACTCTGAGATACCACTACACACCTGTCAGATTGGCTAAGATGACAGGAAAAAATAATGATGAATGTTGGAGGGGATGCGGGAAAACTGGGACACTAATGCATTGTTGGTGGAGTTGTGAACGAATCCAACCATTCTGGAGAGCAATCTGGAATTATGCCCAAAAAATTATCAAAATGTGCATATCCTTTGATCCAGCAGTGTTTCTATTGGGCTTATATCCCAAAGAAATACTAAAGAAGGGAAAGGGACCTGTATGTGCCAAAATGTTTGTAGCAGCCCTGTTTGTAGTGGCTAGAAACTGGAAAATGAATGGATGCCCATCAATTGGAGAATGGCTGGGTAAATTGTGGTATATGAATGTTATGGAATATTATTGTTCTGTAAGAAATGACCAGCAGGATGAATACAGAGAGGCTTGGAGAGACCTTCATGAACTGATGCTAAGTGAAATGAGCAGAACCAGGAGATCATTATACACTTCGACAACGATATTGTATGAGGACATATTTTGATGGAAGTGGATTTCTTTGACAAAGAGACCTGAGTTTCAATTGATAAATGACGGACAAAAGCAGCTACACCCAAAGAAAGAACACTGGGAAACGAATGTGAACTATCTGCATTTTTGTTTTTCTTCCCGGATTATTTATACCTTCTGAATCCAATTCTCCCTACGCAACAAGAGAACTGTTCGGTTCTGCAAACATATATTGTATCTAGGATATACTGCAACATATCCAACATATAAAGGACTGCTTGCCATCTAGGGGAGGGGGTGGAGGGAGGGAGGGGAAAAAAATCGGAACAGAAATGAGTGTCAATATAATGTAATTATTAAATAAAAAAACTTAAAAAAAAAAAAAAAAAAAAAAAAGCTATCCTGAAGAACAATTTCAGCATTATTTCTCTATATCAAGACTTATTATATACTTATTACAGGTTGATTCTTTCTTTTTTTTTCATTCTAGTTAGTTAATGGCTCAATAAATAACAATTCAGACTAAAAAGTGAGAGTGGGAAATGGACCAGAACTTCCTCAGCGTTAAACTAAATCACAGCTAAGTCCTAATTCATTGACTAAACTCTAATAAAACAGGCAAAGGGTTATTTTGTGGGGATTTTGCCCTCTTTGCATCTATATTCCATTGCTAATCTCCTAAGGCTTAGTCCACATTCATAATTGCCGGAATCTACCAGCCTAAGGAGAAAGTCACTGAATTTTGAAATCTGGGTAGATCTCCCCTTATCAGCCAAGGGCATAAACAACCAGGCCTAATATCACAGTTGAGACAAAAACTCTCATTTTTGTCTCTGGCACTCTCAGTCATTTAAGGCTGACTAGTTTAGCCAGCCTGTACCCCATACCCTGTAATCTTAATCTCCTCAGTAAGGGCTCATGTAAGACGTCATGTCTAGAATCCCTGGCATGGGCTCAAGAATAAATAACCAGCTCTGATCCCACATCAGACATTCATGGGAACTTCAGTTAACAGCACTGCAGTCTCCCTCCATAGGTCTGCATCCTCTTCTGCAAAAACAAGTCTGTTCTGCCACCTCTCATTATGCATCCAGCCACAGGACAGATTGTTATCATGGTGGGGAGCCTCTGAGCAGCAGTAATGACACTGGAAATTGGGGGAAAACAGTAAACAGCATCTAATGGCTGTCCATTGCTTGCTTCCTCCTGGTGCTTCTTGCAGAGGAGGAAAGAATGCCAACTCTATGCTTGCATAGAAATAAGGAAAAGCTTTTATGAGTGACATCTTCCATTTCATATAGTTCAACCCAAACATGACATGTCCTAAGAAGAATCTCTTGAGTATTTCTTTCTGATGGATAAAAACAGTCATCTTTCTGTTCAGAGTTCTAAGAGCAAGGTTAAAGTGTAGGTATATTTGATCTCTTTTCTATCCATGAAAACTAGAGTTCAAACTTACAGAAAACAGAAGGAAGGAAAAAAGGAGGAAGGGAGGGAGGGAGGGAGGGAGGGAGGAAGGGAGGAAAGGAGAAAGGGAGGAAGGGAGAAAGGGAGGAAGGGAGGAAGGGAGGAAGGGAGGAAGGAGGGAAGGAGGAAGGGAGGGAAGGAGGAAGGGAGGGAGGGAGAGAAGGAGGAAAGGAGGGAGGGAGAGAGGCAGAAGGAAGGAAGGAAGGGAGGGAGGGAGGCAGAAGGAAGGAAGGAAGGGAGGGAGGGAGGGAGGGAGGCAGAAGGAAGGAAGGAAGGAAGGGAGGGAGGGAGGAAGGGAGGGAGGAAGAGAGGGAGGGAGGGAGGAAGGGAGGGAAGGAAGGAGAGAAGGAAGAAAGGAAGGAAGGGAGGAAGGGAGGGAGAGAGGGAGGAAGAAAAGGAGGGAGAGAGGGAAGAAAGGAGGGAGGGAAGGAGGAAAAAAGAGAGGAGGAAAGAAAGGAAGGGAGGAAGGGAAGAAAGGAAGGGAGGGAGGGAATAGGGAGGGAGGAAGGGAGGGAGGGAGGAAGGAAGGAAGGAAGGGAGGAAGGGAGGGAGGAAGGCAGAAGGAAGGAAGGAAGGAAAGGAGGGAGGAAGGAAGGAAGGAAAGAAAGAAGAAAGGAAGAAAGGAAGGAAGGAAGGAAGGAAGGAAGGAAGGAAGGAAGGAAGGAAGGAAGGGAGGAAGGAAGGGAGGAGGGAGGGAGGGAGGGAGAGAGGGAGGAAGGAAGGAAGGAAGGAAGGCAGGAGGGAAGGAGAGAGGGAGAAAAGACAGAAAGAGAAAGTCCAAAGTCTCATTTGTGATGATCACATAACCATAGTATGGTTGATTTTGAGTAGATCAGCCCCACCTCTGTGTTTTTTTTTCCTTCTCAGAGAATTGCCATTTTAGAAAAAGCATTTTAGTGGCTTGTCTAAGGTCAAGCAGAATTCTGTAATAAAGACAGAAAGCTTCTTAAATCATGTTTCATCTCTGCTGAATAGTAACTCTCAATGGAGACTTAACTACCCATAGACATCCACTCAACTGAGATGGAATGTGAGTATAGAAATTTCCTGCCTTTCCTTATGACCCAATATAAGGCACCAGTCTGCTATAACAGCATACTATACCATAAGGACAAAATACTGAAGGACAAAGTACAGTAGAACCAGGTTCTATCTAACTACTGGCTTAGCACACAGCAGGCACTTTATTAATAGTAATTGATTTGCCTAGAATAGTAGATGAATCTATTATATCTGGAGTCAGGAAAGAGGAAGGTTTGAACTCTCTCAAGAAACTTTCAGATAAGTAAGTCACTTTCCTTTGCTGGACCTCAGTTTCCCTAGCTGTAAAATTAGGAAAGTAATAAAACTTGTTTCACAGACTTGTCATTAGCATCAAATGGTATAATATATATAAATTATTTTGTGGATTTCCTAGCTTCCCAAAGTCTTAGGTAATACCCCACCTTCTTCAAGAACCCTTTCTCATTCCTCCTTTATTGAAGTTCATTATCTCTGAAATTACCTCCGATTTTCCTTTATATATGATGTCTGTACATAGATGTTTGTCCCCATTAGACTATGAGCTTCTTCCTTAAGCTTTTATCTTTTTTTGCATTTTTTTTTTTGCAGGCTCAGACTTTAATATGGTATCTGGATCGTAGTAGATGTTTAATACAGGCTTGTTGACTGACCTTGACATTTAAAGTATTATATTAATGTTATCTTTATTTTTATTTACTCACTTTTGCTTGTCATTTGCCCCTACACTATGGTTATGGCTAGAAAAGTAATATCTGGGTTAGAGATTGGGGTGGGCAGTATCTTTCACTTAATCTTGGGTATTAGACAACCTTTATATTATAGTAAGTAAGAAACAAAGAAAAGATGTACTACTATATCCTTTGACATAGAAATACAAAACTCACTGACTTCATCATGCTGTTTTTTCTTTTCTCCTTAAGTTTCCCTAAACCAGCAGCAAGAAAGTGAGTTTGCCAACTTTAAACCATTATCAATGTACAAAAATCAAGCACCCTGTATACTATATATGCATATGAAATATGGTAATTAAAGTAATAACATATTTTAGACTAGCATTCCCTAGGAGTTTTCCTCACTTTTTCTTCCTGTTTCTTTTCCTTCCCACCAAAGTTTTCACACCAGAACATAGGTGGCAATAGAATCCAAATGGTCAGGAGTCAGAACTGAGTTTAAATGGGGGACTAGAAGGCAATAAAAAGGGTAAACTAGACTTAGTGTGACTCTAGACAGGCCATCTGAAGCAGATAAGCAGGCTATAGCATAAAGCACAGTACTAATGGATAAAGAAGGTGAATTCTAGTCATACAGGTCTAGATTGCCTTAGATAGGGAGTAAACTGTTATATATAAGTCTCTTTGTCCAAGACTGAGTAATCCTTCACATAGCCCAAACCTTCATTAGAAAAGACCCACTTCTCATTATAATATTCATTCTCTCATTACTTGTTAACCAATCAAAATTGATTTCCACACTCAAGACACTTACTCTACCAAGAGCTTATAAGTGGTAAGACATTTCCATAAGGAGTCTTTGGTTTGTGAGAGATGGCCAATGACCACCCTTTTCTTAATTATTCATTAGCCATAATTAACAAAATGATTAGTTAGCCAGAAATTATGTCTTCCAAACTTTTTTGTACATCACAGTTCCCTTCTCTCTAGTCATACAGCCTCTACTCTAGTTCAAGCCTTATGACCTTTCTATTACACATCAACTTAACTGATTTCCCAAATTTGCCTCTTCTATTTTCAAGCTATCCTCCATAATGCTACCAGATTGATATTGTTTATAGCCCAGATCTGACCATGTCATTATGCAACCCAAAAATTTTAAGTGCTTCCCAGTTAACCCTATGACTAAATGCAAAATTGTCAGCACATCTTTTAAAGCTTTTAAAGCTTTTTAAAAGCAATTCTCGTTCTACTTACCTTTTCAGTCTTAGTTCATGAGTATTCTTACACAATCTCCCTTTCATTTAGAACTGTTAGGTGTTTTCCACATAAGATCATAGAGACTTGAATCTTGAGTTGGAAGGTACCTCAGAGGTTATCTAATCTAATCCCCTCATATATTTTACAGATGAGAAAACTGAGGACCAGGGAAGTTGACTTCTAGCTCCTGCCTTCATAACTTTGTGTAGGTGACCTACCATATCTGAATACATTTTCCTAACTTTCCTCCTAACTTTCACATCTGTAGCCAAAGCACAGCTTATTTACTACTTTCTAACAAAGACCTTTCTTGATCTCTTAAGGTACTAGATTTTTCTTGTTATTGTTTTGTGTTTCTTTTTGAAATTGCTTTATATTACTTTGCATGCAATGGTTGGTTACTTTTTTTTTATGTTGTTCATCCTTCATTTTTGGAAGAAATTTAATGACATAAACACCAGCAGAATGCATGTTCCTTAAAGGAAAAGATGGTTTAATTTTTTTTTAATCTATTCCAAAACTGAATACAATCCCTCTATAAATGTTTATTTGTTTGTTGACTTGTATTGTAAAATGGGTGTTAATGAACCCTTTACTCTTATCTCTAACTACTTAAGACTTCCATTCTTTCACCTTGGGCTGAAAGGGAGAGGGGAGGAAGAAATATAGTGATAGTGACAAATTAAGGTAAAGGATGATTTTAATTGTTTACCCAGAATGTCTATAATCCTCAAAGACAAAGTGAGGAATATCAATCCTTCTAGCCACCTTGGGTAACAGGATTTAAAACAAAACAAAAATGCTTAGTTTTAATAAAGCTTTGAGCTTATTGTGTAAAATGAAACTAATATTTATATCAGCCTTTAGTATTCAATACTAAACACCTCCCAGTGTTCTATATCAGTCTTCCACCATCCAAGTTAAGTGCAAAGAAAATAGACAATTATGCCCAATTGATAAATGACCAAAAGATATGAACAGTCTCATTTTCCTTACATCCCTTTCAACATATGTAATTTCCCTTTTCTATCCTATTAACCAGTCTAATAGGTATATGGTAGTAACAGTTGTGATTTTAATTTTAATTTTAATTTCTCCAATCAATAGTGAGTTAGAGCATTTTTATATGGCTATATAACATACACTTGAAAGCAATAACCCTATTTTAGTTAGTACATTTTCTTATATCATTTCTAGGAATTATGGTAAAAAGTAGTACCATATATAGATTCTAAAATTCAAGGAACAAAAAAGAAAGATTCCACATAAGCAAAAATAATCTTAATCTCATTTAAATTCAAATTTACATTCTATAGTTCATATTTCTGTGAATAAAATAAGAAAGTTAGATCTTCTGCAGCATCATTGATTCAAGAGAAAAAAAAAGAATGAAATGTTTTTTCATACATGTATTGTTTTAAGAAGCTGACACCATAAAGTGGAGGTAGATAGTAGACTGGATCAGAAACCAGAACCCTACAATATGTTGTTTACAGGAAAGACATTTAAAGCAGGGTAATATATACGGAGTAAAGGTAAAAGGCAGGAGCAGAACCTATTATGCTTCAAATGAAGTCAAAAAAGCAGGAGTAGCCATCTTATCTCAGATCAAGCAAAAGCAAAAATTGATCTAATTTAAAGAGATAAGGAAGGAAATTATATCTTGCTAAAGGGTAGCATAGACAATGAAACAATATCAATATCATATATACACCAAGTGGTATAGCATCTAACTTCCTAAAGAAGTTAAGAGAGTTGCAAGAAGAAATAGGCAGCAAAAGTATAATAGTGGGAGATCTCAACCTTGCACTCTCAGAATTAGATAAATCAAACCACAAAAAAAGAGGTAAATAGAATATTAGAAAAGTTAGGTATGATAGATCTTTGGAGAAAGAATGGAGACATAAAGGAGTACACTTTCTTCTCAGCAGTTCATGGAAGCTATACAAAAATTGACCATATATTAGGACATAAAGATCTCAAAATTAAATACAGAAAGGCAGAAATAATAAATCCATTCTTTTCAGATCACAATGCAATAAAAACTACATTCAACAAAAAAATTAGGGGTAAATAGACCAAAAAGTAATTAGAAACTAAATCATCTCATCCTAAAGAATGACTGGGTGAAACAGCAAATCATAAACCCAATTAATAATTTCACCCAAGAGAATGACAACAATGACACAACATACCAAAATTTATGGGATGCAGCCAAAGCAGTAATAAGGGGAAATTTTATATCTCTAAAGCCTTACTTGAATAAAAGAGAAAATAAATAAATTGGGCTTGCAACTTAAAAAGCTAGAAAAAGACCAAATTAAAAATCCCAATCAAATACTAAACTTGAAATTCTAAAATTAAAAGGAGAATGATAAAATTGAAAATAAAAAAAATATTGAATTATTAAATAAAAGTAAGAGTTGGTTTTATGAAAAAAAATAAAATAGATAAATCTTTGGGAAATCTGATTAGAAAAAAAGAGGAAAATCAAAGTGTTACTCATAAAAATGAAAAGGGAGAACTTTCCACCAATGAAGAAGAAATTAGAGCAATAATTAGGAGTTATTTTGCTCCACTTTAATAACAATAAATTTGACAACCTAAGTGAAATGGATGACTACCTTCAAAAATATAGGCTTCCCAGATTAACAGAGGAGGAAGTAAATTGCTTAAATAGTCCCATTTCAGAAAAAGAAATAGAACAAGCTATTAATCAACTCACTAAGAAAAAATCCCCAGGACCAGATGGTTTTACATGTGAATTTTACCAAATATTTAAAGAACGATTAACTCCAATGCTATATAAACTGTTTGGAAAAATAGGGAATGAAAGAGTCCTACCAAATTCCTTTTATGACACAGACATGGTACTGATATCTAAACCAAGTAGGTTGAAAACAGAGAAAGAAAATTATAGACCAATCTACCTAATGAATATTGATGCAAAAATCTTAAATAAAATATTAGGAAAAAGATTACAGAAAATCATCCCCAGGATAATACACCATGAACAAGTAGTATTTATACCAGGAATGCAGGGCTGGTTCAATATTAGGAAAACTATTAGCATAATTGACCATATCAATAACCAAATTAACAAAATCCATATGATCATCTCAATAGATGCAGAAAAGGCATTTGATAAAATCCAACATCCATTCCTATTAAAAACACTTGACAGTATAGGAATAAATGGACTTTTCCTTAAAATAATCAGTAGCATCTATTTAAAACCATCAGTAAGCATCATATGTAATAGGGATAATCTGGAATCATTCCCAATAAGATCAGGAGTGAAATAAGGTTAGCCCACTATCACCATTAATATTCAATATTATATTAGAAATGCTAGCTTTAGCAACAAGAGTTGAAAAAGAGATTAGAGGAATTAGAGTAGGTAATGATGAAATCAAGTTATCACTGCTGATGATATAATGGTATACTTAGAGAACCCTAGAGATTCTACCAAAAAGCTATTAGAAATAATCCACACCTTTAGCAAAGTTGCAAGATACAAAATAAACCCACATAAGTCATCACCATCCTTATATATCACTAACAAAATCCAAAGAGTTACAAAGAGAAATTCCATTTAAAGTAACTACCTATAGTATAAAATAATTGGAAATCTATCAGCTAAGGGAAAATCAAGAACTATATGAGCAAAACTACAAAAAAACTTTCCACACAAATTAAGTCAGATGCAACCAATTGGAAAAATATTAAGTGCTCTTGGGTAGGTTGAGCAAATATAATAAATTTGACAATACTACCTAAACTAATCTATTTATTTAGTGCTATACCAATCAGACTCCCAAAAACTATTTTAATGACCTAGAAAAAATAACAACAAAATTCATCTGGAAGAACAAAAAGTCAAGACTTTCAAGGGAACTAATGGAAAAAAAAATCTAATGAAGATGGTCTAGCTGTGTCAAATCTAAAACTATATTATAAAGCAGTGGTTACCAAAACCATTTGGTATTGGCTAAGAAATAGACTACTTGATCAGTGGAATAGATCAGGTTCAAAGGGAAAAAAAAGTCAATAACCTTAATATTCTAGTGTTTGACAAACCTAAAAACCCCAGATTTTGGGATAAGAACTCAGTGTTTGACAAAAATTGCTGGGAAAATTGGAAATCAGTATGGCAGAAACTAGGCCTTGACCCACACTTAACACCATACACCAAGATAAAATCAAAATGGGTTCATGATCTAGGCATAAAGAATGAGAGTATAAATAAATTAGAAGAACATAGGATAGTTTATCTCTCAGACCTGTGGAGGAGGAAGGAATTTGTGACCAAGAAGAACTAGAGATCATTATTGATCATAAAATAGAAAATTTTGATTATATCAAATTAAAAAACCTTTTGTACAAATAAAACTAATGCAAACAAGATTAGATGGGAAATATATACTGGGAAAACATTTTTACAGTCAAAGATTTTGATAAAGGTCTCATCTCCAAAATATATAGAGAATTGAATCTAATTTAAAAGAAATCAAGCCATTCTCCAATTGATAAATGGTCAAAAGATATGAACAGACAATTCTCAGATGAAATTGATACTATTTCTAGCCATATGAAAAGATGCTCCAAGTCATTATTAATCAGAGAAATGCAAATTAAGACAATTCTGAGATATCATTACACACCTGTCAGATTGGCTAGGATGACAGGGAAAGATAATGTGGCATGTTAGAGGGGATGTGGGAAGACTAGGACAATGATACATTGTTGGTGGCCATTCTGGAGAGCAATTTGAAACTATGCTCAAAAAGCTATCAAACTTTGACTCTTTGCAGTGTTACTACTGGACTTATATCCCAAAGAGATCTTAAAGAATGGAAAGGGACCTGTATGTGCAAAAATATTTGTGGCAGCCCT
This sequence comes from Antechinus flavipes, assembly GCF_016432865.1. Classification (NCBI taxonomy): domain Eukaryota; kingdom Metazoa; phylum Chordata; class Mammalia; order Dasyuromorphia; family Dasyuridae; genus Antechinus; species Antechinus flavipes. The sequence continues at coordinate 563,448,692 of NC_067399.1, forward strand.
CTTTGTAGTGGCCAAAAACTGGAAACTGAGTAGATGCCCACCAATTGGAGAGAGGCTGAATAAATTGTGGTATATGAATGTTATGGAATATTATTGTTCTTTAAGAAATGACCAGTGGGAGGATTTCAGAAAGGCCTGGAGAGACTTACATGAACTGATGCTGAGTGAAATGAGCAGGACCAGGAGATCATTATCTACTTCAAAAACAACACTATATGATGATCAATTCTAATGGACATGTTTCTCTTCAATAATATGATGAACCAAATCAGTTCCATTTGTTCAATAATGAATAGAATCAGTTATACCCAGCGAAAAACTCTGGAGAATGAGTGTGAACCACTACGTAGTATTCCCAATCCCTCTGTTTTTGTCCACTTGCATTTTTGATTTCCTTCACAGGTTAATTGTACATTATTTCAAAGTCCGAGTCTTCTTGTGCAACAAAATAACTATATGGACATTTATACATATATTGTATTTAACATATACTTTAACATATTTAACATATATTGGTCTACCTGCCATCTGGGTGAGAGGGTGGGGGGAAGTAGAGGAAAAATTGGAACAAAGAGTTTGGCAATTGTCAATGCTGAAAAAAATTACCCATGTATATATCTTGTAAATAAAAAGCTATATAAATAAAAAAAAAGAAAAAGAAAAATAATAATAAAAAAATAAAAAGAAGCTGACACTAAGAAAGGAGGTGAAGTATAGAATGATAGACAGCATTGACAGCTATTTGAAACCTATATAATCTAGAGTAGAAAATCAAATGTCTTTTAATACAATCCAATAGTTTTAATTTGTTCAGCTATAGATTCTAAAACTCACTGCCAGTAAGACTCCAGTCCCTAAAGGATTGAGGAAAAAGTGACTCCAATACATAAAACATGACCAACAATTTATAGCACATTCTTTTCCTAAGGTCTCAGGCTGGCCCCAGGGCTCCCCTGAGTCATGACTCCATCTTAATTGACATATGGGTTTATGTTATCCAGATGAATCCAATACCTAATTGAATAAATCAGGACATGTAGCAAAAGCAATCATATTTGGCATATGGGTTATTTCCATTTAGCATTTTTATCACTCTCTACATTTATAGGTTACATTAATGATATCTTTACAATCTGGCTCTTCCTCATTCTATCACTCTCAAGTAGTCCAGCATTATAGACTCTTATGACAAGGAAATGGAGACATAAGTCTGAGATAGTTCAGCACTACAGCTTACCTCTTCTAGATCTAGAGAGTCTCATCAAAGGATCTAAAATCTCTATCATCTGCAGAATAGATGTATGTATGTGTATGATCTTAGTAAATCACGTGGGCCCTTTAGGAATTAGCTGACCCATAACATCGGTCTACTCTCTGCAGACAGTGGTCTAGGCCAGATCTTTTGCAATCTTTCCTTCCGCTAAAAACCTATACTTTTATGTGATACATCAATTAGTGAAAATGGAACAATTATTTTACTTAATTTAAACATTTATTAAGCACCTAACATGTACAAGGAGATCTGCTATATGCTGGAAATAGAGATATGACATAGTTCCTATTTTCAAGTAGTTTATAATCTAATATTATGGTATGTATGTAAATAACTATGGTACAAATGGAAAGTATAATAACTGAAAGGAAAAATAATATGTAATGTTTTAAAATTCAGTCAAGCTTATCTTTGAAAAAAAATTTCAAGGAGGAATTGGAGGAAAAGAAAAAATTCAAAAGTACAAGCAAAAGCAAGGACATAGGAGAGAAGAAAATGAAGGATGGAAAGTTGTCTACTCTGACTGGAATATAGAGCACAGAGAAGAGAAGGAAATGATAGAGGACTGGAAAGGTAGGTTGAAACCAGATTGCAGCATGACAGTACCCCCATACCTGACAGCAGTAAACAGTACAGAAGCACTCTGGATTTTTTTTGAGGTACAGAAGGACATGGAAAAGAGAATGAAAGAAGGTGTTATAATATCCGGGCTAGCTCTCTGGAGGGCCTCAGGGTCAATCAGAATCAGTCTTTAGGAGGAGAAATGAAGGAGGCAGGCAAGCTACCATGTGGCTTGTCAAAGATGAATCCTGGACTGTGGAATCAGGATCCTGAAGTCTTCTCTCCTCAGCATGTTTCATTGGAGAGACTCTGACCCTCTTCCTCAGCCCTCCAATCCTTGTCTCCGATTACCTCACCCCTACACATTCAGCAAGCACCAATGGTGAGGAGAGCCATCACATCACCATATCATCCAAGTATCTGTTTATAGAATCATTATCTCACATTGAGTAGGCACTTATCCTTAAGCACTCTGCTGTCTTTAGATTCAAGTACACCTTTTCAGAGTTCCAACCCTCTACAAGGGATTAAAGTGAAAATTACCAAGGAAACAAAATCAACAATACTGATTAGATGAAGGGACAGAAAGGAGCCAAAATCTATTCCAATTGATTAATAAAATTATAGTTGATAAAATGATGGGGCAAATAATAATAATAAGTAGCATAGTTACATTTTAAGGTTTGCATGATTACAAGTAAATCCCAAATCTTCAAGTAAAGTAAGTAAATCTTCAAATCTTCCTTTCTTCAGCTATAAAAATGATATAGTTGGAATAGATTTCTGTGTTCTCCAGCAATGTAATAAAACATTGATAACCCATTTGATTGTTGACAAAAGGTTTCCAGTCGAGCCATAGCCATGGGAAGAAGACCTTGGGTAAAGACCATCTCTACTATTTGAGGTAATCTCCAGTTGTCTTGATATATATCTGGCTACCAGATCCAAATGACTCTGAAGGAGAAAGTGAGGCTGGTGAATTGCATACTCCGCTCTCACTTAAATCCAATTCACTTGCATGTCATGGCATTAGCTCTGTGATTTCATGGCTCTCTTTTGAGAATGATGAACAAATAACAACTTCCATGAGTAGAGTTACCCAACTGGGATCCGAATGAATGGTCAGCTAGGCAAGACAGTTTCCTTTTTCTTTCTTCCTTCCTTCTTTCCTTTATTTCTTTTTATTTATCTTCCTTTCTTTCTTCCTTTTTTTCCTTCCTTCCTTCCTTTCTTTTTTTTTTATTTCTGTTTAAATTTCTTTCTTAAAGATGATACTTTAAATATAAATAACTCTAGCTCTCATTCATTGGTCAACAATAGATCCCAGGCCAAACCCCAATTGGTCACCATTTGGGTCCTAATTGACTCAAAATGAATGTAAATAGCAAGTTTTTTTTTTTTGTTTTTGTTGTTGTTGTTGTTGTTTTTTGCCAGAAACCTCGAGAGTTTCCATCCCTCCACTCCCACCCCCAACCCTGCCACAAAAATAAATAAATAAATAAATGAATAAATAAATAATGGATTTGTTTTTTACTAGGTAAAAGAGACCATTCTTTACCTCAATTTTTACCTATCCTTAATCACTGAATGAGTGCAACCTCAGTCAAACTGAGACCTAGTGAAGATCTTAGCTTTAAAAAGCCAAGGTCTTTCACTGCATCCAGAGCCTATCTGTAGTCATTTAAATCACTGGACCCAGATGATTCAGGAGGAAAAGGTAAGACAGATGACTTTTCACAGCCCACTCCCATTTAAATCCAACTTACTTCCTTGTCACAAAATCGCCTCCCTGATGTCATGGTCTTTTTTTGACAATAAAGAACAAACAACAATGATTCTGGATAAGTGATCCAATTTGCTCTGAGCTTCAACTTATTCATATATTAAAAAAAGGATCAGATTCAATGACCTCTACAAATGCATAATGTGATTATTAGTCAATTAACTGCAAATAAAGGGTGATAGTACCCTAAAATGAATATAATCATAAACGGATGGAGCTTTGAATGGCCCCTGACCAATTTAAGGACTGAGCTACTAGGATGTAATTTTGCAGTTTCCCTCATTGTCATCACCCCTTGTAATTTATTCCCTATTTACTTCTTCCTTCCTCTACCTGATTGCTAACTGGTGAAATAATATTGCTTATCTTTAAAACTTAAATGCTGTATGGATTTGATAATGGATATTATTTCTAGATAAAAAGAAACTGATTTTTTATTTTCTTTTTTGCATTCTGAATACATTTTCTATAGAAGGATTAATGACACAATTAGAGAAAGACAAAAGAGAACCTATGAATTATACATTTAACTGTGAGTCTCTTTTGAGTTAATCTCTCTCTCTCTCTCTCTCTCTCTCTCTCTATCTATCTCTTTCTCTGTCTCTCTATCTCTTTCTCTGTTTTCTCTGCCTCTCTATGTCTCTCTGTGTCTCTGTGTATCTGTCTGTCTCTGTCTCTATCTGTCTCTATCACTCTTTCACTCACTCTGTCTCTCTCCCTGATCTTTAGGAGAAAGGGGCTTTACTATGATCTTATAAATATAATACATGATAATAATAATGAGAATACAGAGGAGAGACAAAGTCTTTTAAAAACCATGTAAAGACAGAGTATGATTTAAGGAACCTTTAATGAGGAAATGCCATTTAAAGGAATGACAATTCAGAATTCAAAAGATTTCTCTTGTCCCTTGAAATTTTTACAATTTTCCCCCTAAAAATGCTTTAGATTTACATGGTCTAAATTACCTTCCCAAGCTTGACTTAGTGTTATTTTATTATTTTGAAATATCTTTGAAGATAAGCTCAGGAAGAAAGATGTGGAATTTTTTTTAATTCCCTAACTTATAAAGAAAAATGTTATCCATACCCAAAGAAAGAAGTAGTTATATCTGAATATAGATTGAAGCTTACTTTTGTTTTAAGTTCTTTTTCGTGAAGGTTTTTTGTGGGGGAGAGAGAGAGTAGGAAACAGTCTATGTTTTCTTTCACAACATGAACTTTTTAAAAATGTTTTGCATAACTTCACATGTACCTTCTCAGTGAAGGGAGGGGGCAGAAGGAGGGAAGGGAGAGAATCTGAAACTCAAAGTTTTAAAACCAAATGGTAAAAATTTGTCTCACATGTAACAGGGGAAAAATAAAATATTAAATGAGTATCCTAAATAAATAATGAAAAATCCCTTAATAAAAGAAAACAAATTTGTCCTTTTTTTTTTTTTTTTTTTTTTTTTGCAAAATCTTGAAATGAGAAAATTCATGGAGGTCAATTTTCCCCAAAATTTCTTTGCTAGTCTCAATACTTTATTTCTGTAACACTGAACAGTAGTTCAGCAGACACGGTCAATTAATTGTGTAGCAAGAGGAAAATAAGAGTAAAGATAAAATGACTGAAAATCTGGATGTGCACACTGAAGTTTTGTTAGAAGTCTCCTCTGTGAATAAATCCTATCATTTTGTAAAAAGTGTTCTTAAGGTCCTTCATGGTTCCCAGTTCAGAAATAAACTAATGATCAATGATAACATTGAAGGAGATACAATATTCCAGAAAAAAAAATGCTGATCATTTAACAATCTCCATTTAGGGCAATTAAGCATCTGGCCTAGTACTTTAATTTGTGGATGTCAAATACCAAAGGAGAAATTCTATTTCAAATATGCAAGCAGCCACAGTGTGACTCTTTACAATCATTTAAAGAAGTGACTTCATTTGATTTTTATCCCTAAATGTTGGAGAACTTTTTCGTTCAATGTTTCAAAGTACAGCAACATAGATTTTGTTATGTAAATAGTAGAAAGATATTATGCTTTTTCAAAATGTTTTTCATTATTTCCCTATCTCCCATTTTATTGTTTATTATTATGCTCTAAATGTTTTTCATTATTTTCTTATCTTAATATCCCTAGGAAGTAAATTGAACAAGTATAGTTCCCCTATTTTTAAATCTTTTGTTAGTGTCTTTTCTTTTCTATATCACCTTCATTTCTAAGATATCCTTATTTTAAAAGTGAGGAAACTATGTCACAGAAAATAATATAGTAGAAAGAACACTGTCCCGGGATTTAGAAAGAGCTAGATTCTAATTCAAGCTCTTCTCCTAGCTACCTATGGGTGTCAATACTTCGCTGTTTCCTTGTCTATAAAATAAGAAAGCTGTACTAGATGAGTACTTATTTTTAATTAATTAATTATTTATATTATAATTATTATAATTATATTATAATTAATTATATTAATTAAGTAATTACTTCCAGCTCCAGGTTTCTATAATACCATGAATTATCCAAGTTCATGAAGGGAAAGAACATCAGGTTCATAGGATGGGAAGCTGAGTTTGAATCCTGATTGATACCAAATATGTTTGACTCTTCATGACTCCATTAGGCATTTTCTTGGCAAAAGTACTGAAGAAGTTTGACATTTTCTTCTCCAGCTCATTTATAGATGAGGAAACTAAGACAAATGGGGTTAACTATCTTGCCCAGAGTCACACAGCTGGAAAGTTTCTAAGGTCAAATTTGGAATCATCAAGAGGAGTTTACCTGACTCCAGGTCCAGCACTCTATCCACAGGACCACTAGCAAGCCACCTAATCTCTCCTGTCCTGAGTTCCTTGATTTGCTAAATAAGTGGGTTGAAACAGATATCCTCTGGTGTCCCTTCCAAATCTAAGTATTTGATGTTATGATCCTATGAAACAACTGGACTAAACCCTCTAGTTACTTGATCTCCTTAGTAGTGCCCATTGGTCAGGCATCATTTCCCTATACACAAAAATAAATCTGTAGTAATTATTTCAGAATTTCAATTTTCTCATCCTATAAATGGAACTAATATTCATGTAACCTTTATGTCAGAAATTTCCTCCTAATATGAAGGTTCTGGGTCTACTTTGGGACTTTACAATTCTCTGGTTCATTTACCCTCACTGAAGGATACCCTAGGAACTTCAGTATCTGCCTCATTTGTCCCTACTCAGGTGGAACTTGAGACCTTCAGGATGAAGCATTCCCTAAGGAGTCATAGCCTTACAAAATTGGGGCTGATAAGAAATCACATGTACAGCTTGTTTTTGTTTTGTTTTTTAAACAGTAAGGGCATAGGAAGGAATTATACCCAGATTTATAGAAATCCAATATGACCTTTATTCTCCTCTCTCCCCCTACCCCAGAGAGCTATATAGTTTCGATGATTTAAAGTTCCCCCCTGGGTGGATCCAGCACAGAAAACAAAGGAAAGCACAAAGTTGTCCTTCCCATCACTCAGCAGAGTAGATTTTCTGGCTGAAGTCTATCACTCCCATCTCCCTGAAGTTTCCTCTGTTTGCAGCTGGCATACAATGAAATCTATTTCATTTAAATGTTTTCTGCTACCCTCCTCTCTGTAGATCCAAACCCAGAAGTTGACCCTTTTTCCTAGAAGATGGTGATAGCTTTTAAATAATAGAATTAGGACTGGAATACCTGAAATCTATCTGCTTCCAGATCCAGAAGAGTTCAAAGATATTAACCCTTGCTAATCTTCTTCAGATGCTATGCAAATCCTTCCTGGTCATACTAGAATTATCTCTGCCTTCTCCAGAGCTCAGACTGTATGATTGCCACTGACATCAACATCTCCTACTATGTATTTTCTTATTTCATTTTCCTTTCTGTGTCTTTCTTTATCTAAAGAAACTGTGCCAGATCAAAAAACTTAACTAAGAGTTTCTTAAGCAAAAGAGAAGCCCTAAAGAGACAGTTTGGCCCTAAGGAACAAAGATTCATGTCTCTGGGCCATTTATACTGCCTACTTTACTGGGTGATATAGGCTCAAATGAAATGAATATGGAAATTCTTTTTATCTACAAAGTATAAAATATAAACTTCTATTATTATTTTCCAGACTAGTAATTCTCAAACTTTTTGATCTCAAAAAACTCAAGCATTTTGGTCTCTTCTTTCATACTCTTAATTATTGAGCACCCTCTCCCAAAGAGCTTTTTTAATAGGGTAAAACTACCAATATTTACTGTATTAAAAATTAAAATGTTTTAATGTTATTATGAAAATAGTTTTGAATTCATGCGCCTCTAACGGGGTGTCAAGAACCCCTGGGTGGGTGGGTGAGAAGAACTTTGAAAATAAATTGCTCTAAACAAAGGAGAGCCACATTCCATTTCTTTCTTGGAGAGCTTTGTTTTGACCTAGAATTTCTAACTGGGTAAAGAGATTAGATTCATAGTTCCTCCACTGCTCTATCTGACAGAACAGGATTAAGAGTAGAGTAGAATCATTCTTGTTCTTTTATCCCTCAAGCCCTATCTGTCCTGAACTCTGAGTCTTCAGTCTCTAGGGAGTTCATTTAATAAGGGAAGAACTTTGTACAAGGCTAAATCCCTTGGCCTAAAATGGAAAAACTTGATGTGTTTACACTCTAACTATTGTGCAAACGCTGAATCCATGGACTCTTCTGTCTCCTGCTCCAATCAACTGAGGCAACTCCATCTGGGTGTTCCAAAGAAAAGAAATGATCTTTGAAAAGAAAAAAAAAAATGGCAGCAATAGCTGCTGAAGAGAGAGGAAATGCTTCTATCCCTAAATTTTCCCATTTCCCTGATTAAACTGGCCCCAGCATTGAGCTGGATCTACCTATGATAAAGATGTCACCCAAGATGAGAACCCTTGTACTCCACAAGATTTTCCTAGCTACTTTTCTCAACATACTTCATGTTTCCAGCCCCAGTCACTTAGGGTCCCCCATACGGAGAGGAACACACCACCTACTCAGTCCTCCTACACAATAGGATCTTTCTGCTGCCATTAACATCAATTCACCCATCCCCTGTACTTATCAATTAAGAGGTTCCACCTGGAAGACACTTCCATGTTAGAATTCAAATTATAACCTTGGGACTAATTTTATCTACATGGTTCTTCATACTTTAATCTTCCCTTTCCCTATGGAAAATAAATTTATACTTCCAAGTCTCAAAGATCCAGTAACTCAGAATCTACTAGAGTAAAAATAAAAACGTCCTTATATTCTCAATCCTAAACTGATCAGTGCATATCCTTGTTGACTTGGTTATGCATTAAAAAAATTAACCATCAATCTGTTGTTTATCAGACTCATTTTCTTTTTTTTTAATTATAGGTTTTTATTGACAGAACATATGCATGGGTAATTTTTACAACATTGTCCCTTGCACTCACTGTTCCAACTTTTCCCTTCCCTCCCTCCATCCCCTCCCCTAGATGGCAGGCACTGGGTGAAATAGCTGAGGAATTCCTTTTGCAAGAATATCTTAACATTATATGTATAGTCAACATAAGAGAACTCTCTGTTCCAGTGAGTGATGCAATCACAGTATCATAGATCTAGAGTTGGGGAAAGATTTCACAGACATCCAACCCCTTCATTTTATAGATGAGGACACTAATCTATAGTCAGTTTTGGGTGATAATCAGGCAACTTTTAAGGATGAATTCCCTAACTATCCTGATCTGCTCTGGAATCATGTTAGGGGTGAATAGATGCTCTCTAGTTGAAAAAATTGGGGATCCTTTTTTTTTGTACCTAGGAAAAACCAGGAAAGGAGAAAGGAAGATGTGGTCCTGGTTTCTCCCGCATTATCATCAATTTCTTTATATCTTGATCTTGTGGAAATTGAAGACTATTAGAGGTGGGACAAAGCTCTATAAACTCAGTTCATCAGGCCAAAAAGAATTCAGAAGCTCTATGCCTAGGTGACAGATTACTGAATGGAAGATGGAATTCAGATCTTCAGAGGTGTGATGAATATAAGAAATCAAATAACTATGCTCCCTGAACCATCTTTGAATTTTGGGGAAATTACCATAAGAAAGTTAAGGATTGTTGCCTGATTAGAGGTGAGAGACTGATGATTAAGTATTATATGCTTCTATCATAGAAATGATGCAGCCTGGATGTGTGGAAGAGATGAATTTGTTGGATTTGTAGTGGGCTGGATTAGCTCAGTTTATGACTTGGACAGTTGGGCACATTTCAAAAAGGAAAACCCTTTGAAAATATTCTCTTTTACCCAAATCATCCTGAATTGTTCATATCAAGCAGTGTCATATTACTAAGAAGAAATTGTATGGTTAAGAATATAGAAATCACAATCTGACATTGTTTACAAAAAGGTTGCTATCTCCCTAAAACTGATATTCCCATTCAGCCTCTGTCCTAAGTACCTGGGTATCTCTTCTTTAAAAATCCAGATATTTCAGAACACCCTGCCTCCTGGTTGTTGGATAAATCTGCCTATTATAAACATAGTATTTGCTAATAGTCTTTTGCTAAACTCAGTTCAGTTTCCAGATAGCTATTGAAATTTAATCGTCAGTTCTACACAGATGCTGCACAAATCTGCATATCCAGACTAAATCTACATTTTAAAATTTATGCTCCTGATGAATAGCTCCAACTTAAACTCAACCTATCCAAAACTAAACTCATCATCTTCCACCTAAATTTCCACATTTTCTTATTATGTTGATAGTCACTATTCTCCCAATTATACAGATCACCACTGATTCAAGCTTAAATAGTCTTTTCACTAGACCATACTTCACCCTAGATACTATGTGACTCTGAAGAGTTTGTCTAATTTTTCTATACCTCAGTTTCTTCCTCTGTAAACTAAAAAAGTTAAATTTAGAGGTCTATAAGGACCCATTTAGCTCTAAATCTAAGATTTGAGAGCAGCTATAATACAATGGATAGCGCATTGGCCCAAAGTCAGGAGGACCTAAATTCAAATCCTGCCTCAGACACTTAACACTTCCTGGCTGTGTGACCCTGGGCAAGTCACACAACCCCAATTACCTCAGCAAAATAAATAAATAAACAAATAAATAAATCTAAGATCCTCTGGTCCTTTTAAGACCAGTAATGAAGTTATCAAAATGTTTCAGGTAATGAAGATCTTAGGAAGTTTATGTTAGAAATGATGTTAAAGGTTGATAGCTATGGAATATCACTGCCAAACTATGGGTTAGACTGATCCCTGAGGAAAACTCCAATTAAGGAATAAGAAGAATTAAAAACCATTTAAAGACCCATACTTGGTCCATGGTATATCCTACTCTAGCTTTTAGATTCTTGCCTCTAGTTCATCTCCACTTGGATTCTAGAGCTTCAAAAATTTTCCAAATCATAATCTGTAACCAAGATTTCTCATTAAGATGTTATATGTAAAATTCTCTGTAAACCATAAAACACTATATTTGTTGTTCCCTTATTTCAGTCACATCTGATTCTGTGATTACTTTTGGAGTTTTCTTGCCAAACCTGTTAGAGTGGTTGCAGTTTCCTTCTCCTGTTCATTCTATAGACAAGCAAAATGAGGTAAACAAAAAGTATTTGGAAAAATAAAAAGCTATATTAAAAAAACCTTAAAATTAATTAATTACTTATTTTTTAGAGAGAGTGTATGCTCTTTAAATAAAGGACTTTCTTCCTTGTTTATATTTGTCTTCCTAAGGCTTGGTATAGTGCATGGGACACAGAAAGTGCTAAATAAAAGTTTTTCCATTCAAAAAAAAAATAACATTAGAAAGGCAAATAAGAGTCTGTATCTTCCCTAATATTTTTTTTTGCCAAAATCTAGGGTCTCACAGCTAGTCAGAGTCTGAGGCCAGATTTTAACTGAGGTACTCCTGACCCCAGAGCAGCACTAACTATTATGCCATTTAACTGTCCAAAGCACTACATTAGTGCAAATATAAATAATAAGAGAATGAGACAGTAAAAGAAAAAGCCATGGGATCTATCAGCTAGTTTTCTACTTTTTTCCAGAGGATTCTGAAATACAATCCTCAGTGGTGAGGCAGTGAAGAATGAGGTAGATCTGTGACCCTGTCACTAAGCTGTTCCCAAATATCACCATGCCTTTTGGCTTCATTGGCTTGAGAGCTTACAACAGGACAATGTCAAATATCACCCAATAGCAGCTTTTTAGAATTGGCAAAGAATAATTTGAATTTAATGATTTCCCCCATTATTTCCCAAAAAGATTTGCCAAAAATAATTAGGAAATCTCACCATTGGAGCCATGGGTATAATTAATGTTAAGGCTGGCATTAGTCTGACTTCCCATTGCATTTTTTTTTAAAGAAGCAATTGTGTAGCCCTTCTGCTCTGGCTGATATACACTGTCAGTTTGAGCTGATTGATTTAAGAGAGTAGAAGTATCCCCGAAAATGCAGCAACTGTGAAGCTTCAGGCCTAATAGAATCCTCCTGTGCCTAGATGTTGATGCCAGTCTCAGCGGTTATAAATGAGTTTTTAAAACATATTAGCCTTTCAGCATCCATTAAGCTAAACATCCATTGCTCATTTATGTCCCTTTTGTTGGATCGCTGCCTGCCTAAAACTGACTAATTGATTTCTTTTAATTGGCCTTTGTATCCTGTGAAAGCACACTTTTCCTGTGGGGCCACAGTCATGCACTCTGTGTGTGTGTCATTGTTGGTTGGGCTCTGTTATATGTGGGTCTGCTCGAGAGAATCATCAAACCTGGAAATACCCGTATGAAGAGTGGAGGACATGGAGTGAGAGTGAGATTGACATAGGAGGAAAAGATTTTTTTAATGTGTATTTTCCTCTAATTTAATACACTCCCACCATTTGCAAAGTAATTGAATTTTCCCATTTACTCACAAAGCACTTCCTCCAAACATTATCTTATTTGATCCTTCTTCTGGCCCAATGAATATAATGTAATTCTCATTTATATTTGACTTTAAGGATCCCAAAGCAATTGACACTTATTTGATTCTCATACCAATCCCTGAGAGAGGTACAGTTAATAACTCCACTTTTACAAATAAGGAAACTAAATCTTGGAGAGGTTACGTGATTTATTCAAGTTTACATAGATAGTAAGCTAGGACTTTAACAAAGGTTTTTCTAATTCCAATACGTTATGTATATTGTCTCTAATGAGATAGTATAGCCTTAATTATTATCCCCATTTTACAGATAAGGAAGTTAAGATCCATAGAGATTAAATGATTTTTACAGAGCAGGACCTAGGTCTCGATCTTCACTGTAATACTCTTTCCTCTATACATTGCTGCCCCTCTAGAATTGCACTTTTTTTCTACTTGCTCTATGAGCTCCTTTGTTTATCCAGTTTATCTTGCTCAAATGTCAGGCTCCTCAACTTCAAATTAAACTGGGAAGAGTGGGGTGAGGTTGACGGAGAAAGGACCATCAGAAAAAAATAAGTGTTTTCCTTCTCTTCTTTTTCCCCAGTCTCATGAAGTGCTTCTAAGGATGCTGAACATTCCTCTGATGGTCTTTAAAAGTGACATCAAATTTTTCCTGTGCAGCATGACGAATATGGAAATATGTTTAGAAGAATGGCACATGTTTAACATATATTGGATTACTGTCTATGGAAGGGAAGGAAAAGGAAAAAAAAATCGGGAAGACAAGGTTTTGTAGAGGTGAATGCTGAAAACTATCTTTGCATGTATTTGGAAAAATAAAAAGCTATTAAAAAACAAAATTAATTAATTATTTTTTTTTAAGAATGTAAGCTCTTTAAGGTAAGAAACTTTTTTAGTTGCTTATATTTGTTTTCCTAGGGCTTGGTATAGTGCACAGGACCCAGTAAGTGGTTAATAAAAGCTTTCCCATACCAAAAAATAAAATAAAATAAAATAAAATAACAAATGAAAGGCAAATAAGGGTAAATAAATAATAAATACTTCTTTGTCAGAAATCTTCAGCCTAAATCATTCATTATGTTAACATTGTCTCCAGAAAGTTACTGTTCATATACAAGCTTCTGACATTTGTCTATCAGTCTCTAAAGGAAAAGAGGGCTTTCCCACAGATACTTAGGACAATTAAACTAAATCAGCTAACAGGAAGCAAGACCTTGAGGGAATCAGAAGGAACAAATGAGCTTCCATGGAGCCATAACCTCAAGAAAGTCCTTCTAAATGAATAGACTAATTTTGGCAGCCTGGGATACCAACCTCCAACTCATGAATTTATTTTTTTTGCATGTAATTTAACTGTGAAATTGGTTACTCTTTTTCACAATCCTCTCATTTTTATTATCTCATTTAAATTAATATGTGGTAAAGGTCCCAATGGTTAGACCCTAAAGGAGGAGTTTTTAACCTGGAGTCCATAGACCATCAAAAGGGTCCTTTCATAGACTAGAGAGTTATCTTTGAAGTTTTTATTTATTTTGATAAATGCATTTATTAGTTTCTTTTGGAATACTATATATTTTATTTTATTTATTTAAAAACATTTTTCTAAGGAATCCATAGTTTAACTGATCGACTACCACAGGGATACATACCACAAAAAAAAGATTAGTAACCAATAACCCGTGTTTGAACTAATTTTTATCTAGGTCCTGCTCAGTTAACAAATTCTCCATTATGTGAAAAATCATATCACTTATGATGGTATACCTAGAAAACCCCAGAGACTCTACTAAAAAGCTACTAGAAATAATTCATAATTTTAGCAAAGTAGCAGGATACAAAATAAATCCCCATAAATCCTCAGCATTCTTATACACCACCAACAAAATCCAAGAGCAAGAGATACAAAGAGAAATTCCATTCAAAATAACTGTTGATAGCATAAAATATTTGGGAATCTACCTACCAAAGGAAAGTCAGGAATTATATGAGCAAAATTACAAAAAAGTTTTCACACAAATAAAGTCAGACTTAAATAATTGGAAAAATATTAAGTGCTCTTGGATAGGCCGAGCGAATATAATAAAGATGACAATACTCCCTAAACTAATCTATTTATTTAGTGCTATACCAATCAGACTTCCAAGAAAATATTTTAATGATTTAGAAAAAATAACAACAAAATTCATATGGAACAATAAAAAGTCGAGAATCTCAAGGAAATTAATGAAAAAAAAATCAAATGAAGGTGGTCTAGCTGTACCTGATCTAAAATTATATTATAAAGCAGCAGTCACCAAAACCATTTGGTATTGGCTTAGAAATAGATTAGTTGATCAGTGGAAAAGGTTAGGTTCACAAGATAGAATAGTCAACTATAGCAATCTAGTGTTTGACAAACCCAAAAATTCTAAATTTTGGGATAAGATTTCATTATTTGATAAAAACTGCTGGGATAACTGGAAATTAGTATGGCAGAAATTAGGCAAGGACCCACACTTAACACCACATACCAAGATAAGATCAAAATGGGTCCATGACCTAGGCATAAAGAACGAGATTATAAATAAATTAGAGGAACATAGGATAGTTTATCTCTCAGACTTGTGGAGGAGAAAGAAATTTGTGACCAAAGATGAACTAGAGACCATTACCAATCACAAAATAGAAAATTTTGATTATATCAAATTAAAAAGCCTTTGTACAAACAGAACGAATGCAAACAAGATTAGTAGGGAAGCAACAAACTGGGAAAACAGCTTTACAATTAAAGGTTCTGATAAAGGCCTCATTTCCAAAATATATAGAGAACTGACTCAAATTTATAAAAAATCAAGCCATTCTCCAATTGATAAATGGTCAAAGGATATGAACAGACAATTTTCAGATGAAGAAATTGAAACTATTACCACTCACATGAAAGAGTGTTCCAAATCACTATTGATCAGAGAAATGCAAATTAAGACAACTCTGAGATATCACTACACACCTGTCAGATTGGCTAAGATGACAGGAAAAAATAAGGATCAATGTTGGAGGGGATGCGGGAAAACGGGGACACTGATGCATTGTTGGTGGAGTTGTGAACAAATCCAGCCATTCTGGAGAGCAATCTGGAATTATGCCCAAAAAGCTATCAAACTGTGCATACCCTTTGATCCAGCAGTGTTTCTATTGGGCTTATACCCCAAAGAAATACTAAAGAAGGGAAAGGGACCTGTATGTGCCAAAATGTTTGTAGCAGCCCTGTTTGTAGTGGCTAGAAACTGGAAAATGAATGGATGCCCATCAATTGGAGAATGGCTGGGTAAATTGTGGTATATGAATGTTATGGAATATTATTGCTCTGTAAGGAATGACCAGCAGGATGAATACAGAGAGGCTTGGAGAGACCTACATGGACTGATGCTAAGTGAGATGAGCAGAACCAGGAGATCATTATACACTTCGACAACGATATTGTATGAGGATGTATTCTGATGGAAGTGGATTTCTCTGACAAAGAGACTTAACTGAGTTTCATTGGATAAATGATGGACAGAAACAGCTACATCCAAAGAAGGAATACTGGGAAATGAATGTGAACTATTTGATTTTTGATTTTCTTCCCGAGTTATTTTTACCTTCTGAATCCAATTCTCCCTGTGCAACGGGAGAACTGTTCGGTTCTGCAAATATGTATTGTATCTAGGATATACTGCAACATATTTAACATATATAGGACTGCTTGCCATCTTGGGGGGGGGAGGAGGGAGGGAGGGGAAAAAACGAAACATAAGTGATTGCAAGGGATAATGCTGTGTAAAAATTATCCTGGCATGGATTCTGTCAATACAAAGTTATTATTAAATAAAATTAAATTAAAAAAAAAAAAGAAAAATCATATCACTTATAAGAAGGTATCTACTAATTTCTTAGAAGGGAAAAACAAAAACCGAATTTAGTCAGGACACTCAACTTGAAGACCTGACTGGTTTGAACAAGATCACATGGCCAGTAGGTGGTTCTAAGAACTTCAGTTTCTTTATTCATAAAATGGAAAAAGATGTTTATACTAGCTACCTCACAGGTTTATGGTGAAGAAAAGACTTCATAAACTAGAAAGAACTATCTAAAGGTGAACCACTAACACAACTCAGCGTCCATTATCATTTATTTTCGTTTAAGTGTAAAAAATGAGCTAGCATGGCTCTTTCATCATATCCTGGTACAGTTCTGCCACCCCTAAGCCTGGCTAATATATGTTAGACAAAAAATCAACTCAGTGAGGCAGAAACATAGGGTGATCATTCATTTTCACTGACACCTTTTGAAGATGCCTTTGTTTCACCTCCCACAGGCAAGGACCAGACTAATAGACCATTGGAGAATTTATTACTTCTCCAATAGGCTTTGGTTGCCTTCTCTGGGAATAGCAAGATTGATCTATACTCAGCAGGCTCCCCTTGCCTGTGTTGAAGTAAGTAGTTTGTAGACTCTGCACTACCAGAATAGAATAGGACAACTAGTCTACACTTAATATCCATCATAAAATTTCAAGCTACAAACAACTATCCACAAAAATACTCCAGTTAAGTAGCCCTTATGAAGGCTATATCACAGCAAAATTTCCCAAATATTGATCAAAAAGATTTTAAAATGAGTGAATAATTAAAGGGATTTTTTTAAAAAGGGAAAGGGATTTATTTGTACAAAAAACTTTTACAGCAGCTCTTTTTGTGGTGGCTAAGAATTGGAAATCAAGGGGATGCCTATCAATTGTGGTATAACTGAACAAGTTATGGTATATGGTTGTAATAGAATATAACTGTGCTAAAAGAAATGACACTTCTTCCATCTAATCTAATCTAAACAGGATTTATCCTGTTGATTCTACTTCCAAAATGTCTCACAAATTCATCCTCTGATTTCCATTACCCTTGCTACCATCCTAGTCCAGGACTTTTTTGCGTGGATAAGCAAGATATTTCAGAAAAACTTGGAAAAATTTACATGAATTGATACAAGGTGAAGTAAACAGAACTAGGAGAACACTGTACACAATAACAACACTATTGTATAATGAAGAGTTGTGAATGACTTAACTAGCTTCAACAATACCATAATCCAAAAGAAACAACTGGTATTATCTGAGTTCATACCGAAGCATGCTATTTTCACTTTTTTTCTTTCACTTTTTAAATTTTATTTGATTCTTCTTATACAAAATAACTAATTTGGAAATGTTTTATATGATTGCATGTGTATAACCTATATTATATTATGTCAGAGTGGGGTAAGGGTAAGAAGGGAAAGATAGAATTTGTAACTCAAAACTTAAAAAAAAATTTTTAAATTTAAAAATTGTTTTAGCATGTAATTAGAGAAAAATAAAATGTTATCTGATAAGATAAAGGACCAAAATTCAATACCTTTAAAAGAAAGCTATGGATAAAAGGTACACAGCGGGCAAGAATGGGTTGTGATCTCTTCAACCAAAGGAAATATGAACATTGCTAAAACTACAGATCTA
The DNA here is from genome assembly GCF_016432865.1 of Antechinus flavipes. Lineage (NCBI taxonomy): Eukaryota > Metazoa > Chordata > Mammalia > Dasyuromorphia > Dasyuridae > Antechinus > Antechinus flavipes. Next base: position 563,466,721 of record NC_067399.1, read on the forward strand.
TCAAAATGATACCATTATCTTTTCTTCACTCTGGTTGGAAACCTTCATCACTTCTTCATCCTTCATCAACTTCATTTCCTCCATCCAAGCAGGCATTAAATGCTATTGATTCTACCTCTAAAATGCCTTTCAAATTCATCCTCTGAATTCCATTACCCTTGCTACCATTCCTATTCCAGGACTTTGTTTTTGTGGATAAATAAAATTAGCTTCATTGATCTTGACATCTCTCTCTTTCCTTTATAAAACTACCATATTCTTTCATTAAGTTAAGTGAGGAAGCATTTGTTAAGTGCTTACTATGTGTTAGACACTGTACTAAATATTAGGAATACAAATATAACTTAAAAACAAAGACAAAACCTGTCTCCATGGAGTGTACATTCTAATGGGAAAAACAAAATACACAATATTTCATGGCAAGTACATTAGAGAATTTTAAAATAATAGTTATGTGAGTTCTGAGAGGAGAAATAAGAGAAACTGTCATACTACTGTTGTTCAGTCACATCTGACTCTGTGACTCCATGTGGAGTAAAGCTACTGTAGAGCTTTGCCATTTCCTTCGCCAGCTCATTTTACAGATTTAACAGCAAGTTAAGCAACTTGCTCAGGATCACATAGCTAGTGTCTAAGGCCAGATTTGAACAGACACCAAGCCAGATACTCTAGTCACTGTGCTCCCTGCAACCCAAGTTTTCATCTAGGTAGTGACATTTGATTTGGACTTTTTAAAAAACAGCTAATAATTCAGTAGCTGAGGAGGGGGAGGGCACGACACAATCATTTAAGTTCAGTTGGAAGGGATCTCAGTGGCTGTCTAGTCAAACCCACATCAAAGGAATCCCCACTATAATAAAGTCAACAACAGATTCTGCTTAGAAGGAAATCCACCTCCTTTTAAAGCAGCCCATCTCACTATCAAATAGCTATAAATTTATATAACAAATATAATACATATATTATATTTATATATAAATTATATAATGTTGGAGCACTTTTTCTGTCATCAAATCTGAATTTTCTTCTCCAACTTCCATCCATTGTTCATGATTCCACCTTTCTCTACATGATAGCCCATCAATTATTTGAAGAGTTCTCATGTATCCTTTAGTCCTCTCTAGATTAAACATGCCCCATTCCTTCAACTGATCCTCATATGGCATAGATGTAAGAATCTTTACCATCATGGGTGTCATTCTCTGACACTTGTGATGATTAAAAAGTTTAAGATCCATAGATTCTGGGTAATTTGATAATTTCATTACTAAGGCCAGCAGGTTATTAATAAAAGAATGGTCATTTGGATATCTCTCTTACACCAAAGACAACAATGGTGGTGGGGCTTATAGGTTAGGGGCTGATGTCACCCATCATCATGCCATCCTAGACAAAGAAAATATCTCTATATCAGATCATTCCTAACTATACCAGACCTCTCTCAGCCTTGGGTTATCTATCCAAGCTTGAATAGAACACAATGGACTTCCCCAACTTAGATTGAATTTCTTGTAAACTTGGATGGAGTCTGACCAAGATCTAGAAAATGCAATCTCCTTATTAGTAATGTATTTCAAAAAAAAAAACTGAACTTTTTTAAAATGAGGAACTTAGAAAAAGAGGAGAGCCTCTGAATCTCCTCAATATATTAGTTATTAATAATCATTCTTCCTACATTCCACAGCTTCCTGAACTATAGAATATATATACTATAAGGTCCTTCATACACTATAGAAACCAGAATTGAATTGAATTTAGTACTTCAAATGAAGTCTAATGGGAGCTGAATACTGTGGGACTGTTATTTCCCTTCCTTTGAACATAAGTGTCTCTGAATAAAACCCAAAACAATTAAAGTTTTACCAATGGTTAGTTAGGGACAGGGAAGAATCAAATATTTAAGTGTTTATTATGTGTCAAGGACTATGCTAAAGACTTTCAAAATATTATCTCATTTGACCTGAAAAACAATCAGGTAAAGTTGATGTTATTATGACACTCATTTTATATTTGAGGAAAATGAGGCAAATAGAGGGTATATGACCTCCCTAAGGTGAAAAAGCTATTAAATATCTGATATGGTTATGAACTCAGGTTTTCCAGACTACAGGACTAGTGTTCCATCCACTGTGGTACCTAGGCTGACAAGAAGCAAGAAACTTGTAAGAAGGCAAGGTAAGAGGTTATGCAGATCTGAACTAGAGCAGCCATGTTAGTGGAAAGAACAGATGATTATGAAATATAGGATATTATGAAAGTAGAAATGAAAAGATTTGGCAAGAAATGACTCATGAGAAGTGAAAAAAAAGAGTCACAAATGATTCTAAAGTTGTGAACCTGGGTAAATGGAAAGATAGTGATGTTTCTAGAAGAAATAGAGATATTTGAAGTAACAATGAGTTTAGGGGGAAATGTACAAATTCCATTTTAGAGATATTTCTGATGGTCCACTTTCACAGTTGAATTAAAAAGTTCCCTCCTCCCTCTTAAGCAAAACTAACCTGGGTTTTGGGAACAATACATTGAAGTCTGAATCAGTTCTGTTCTGTAACAAAAGTACAAGGTTTGGAGTCTAAAAAAGAGGAGTTCCAATCCTGGCTTTTATATCCATTAGATGTGCTGTTTTTCCCCTCATCTGAGAGAGAGATAGAGAGAGACAGAGAGAGAGAGACAGAGACAGAGACAGAGACAGAGATAAAGACAGAGAGAATCATGAAATCTACTTGTTGAGAGGATCAAATGTAATTACAGAAAGTGATTTTTAAACATAAAACACTATGAAAATATGAGGTATTACTATATCAACATCATTATTACTTTAGGTTTTTCCAAAGATCTATTTAAAAGAATGTAGAAACAGAAAGTATGCCTGTGTGAGTATCTTATTTTACTCATCAATTAAACTGATTAAAATATGTAATTCCTGGCTATATAGCAGTATGCTACATGTATCTCAAGGATCAGTCCAAGACACTGGGCTTATATTCCATAGTTAATACCAGAATCACAGTGAAGAGGGAAATATCCTTAAAAATTATAAATTCTCTCACTTTGATCTGAATCATCAATACTGCCTTTGGTTTTGTCAGTACTCAAAATGGGCCAAAGTGGGAATTAGACAAAGTTTCTCTTTGGTCTCTCCTGTCCACCTAGATTTTCCAAATAGCTGACTCAGTGCCATCTATATTGCTTTTTAGATAACCTTAACATCTCTTTCCTTTCCCATCTTGTTCCTTTCTGTGCCACTCAATTCAAAATACTTTTTTTCTGTATTTCTAAGAAACAGTTAACCCAAAAAAATCTAAATTATTCTCCTAATATATCACACTCATTCGAGAAATTGTCCAGTTATGACTCATAGGCCTTTTTCCCTGGCATGTTTCTACAATCTTATTGGTCCATTTAGTAATAATGGACATTTGCAGAGATAAAGACTTGGATTCAAGGATATCTTAGCTCAAAGCCAGCCTCAAACACTTATTAGCTATGTGCCTCTGGGGAAGTCATTTAATCTCTATCTACCTCAGTTTTCTCATCTATAAAACTGAGACAATAATGATCTATCCCTCCAATCCTTCACATTTATTGTGAGGATAAAATGATTAATATTTATAAACTGCTTTGCAAACCTTATAGAACCATATAAATACAAATTATTATTATTTTGAATCAGGAAGGGTTGGGCATAGCCTACTTGGCCAGTATGTATTAGTTAAATATTCAGAAACATAATGAAATAGGATCTCAGAGTCCATTTGGTCCAATTCCTGTTTTAATCACAAATCTAACAAGGAAATAGCCAACCTCTGTTTTAAGAGTTTCAGGCTTTCAGGAACCAAGAACAAATAAGGAAGAAGGAGTAGCCTTCTCAACATGAGCAATACAAAATTATTTACAGAATAATTGGGGTCCATTTGTGTGTTTTTAATTTAAATGTTCTTTTATATATAACTTATTATTCCTTAACCACAATAAAATTGTGAGGGAATTACTTATTTCATGATTTTTCTTTAACTAAATGGTTAAGTTCCTTCATGTTCCTCTAATTTTCTGTTACTAAAAATAGCCCTGTTTTGTACAACAAAAGCAACATCTGGAGCTCAGAATAATAAAACACAAGGGGAATATATCCAGGCAGTAAAATATTTTCTGATATAAGAACTTGTGATGTTCTGTGGTACCCAAGAATCTCTGATTTTGAATGTACTTTAGAGGGCATATAGTCTTGAATCTAATGGAAACATAAATGATCTCTCCAGTGGCCCTTAACCTATGGTCATCTGTTTACTACTTTAAGTCTCTCATCTTGGAAAACAGCAAAAAAACTCACATGAAGAAAATTATAACTCTTCATTGCTTTTTTTTCTAATGACAGATTCCCAGCTCTATAGAAAGTGGCGTTAGTCTTGAAGGATTTGTACCATTAAGTGATATAAAATAGGAAGCACCCTGTATCCTGAGGAAATAATTTGAACAATAGAATGGAGTGAGGAAACTAACCTGGGGCTCAAAAAATTAGTTCGAATCATTCTTCAGCATTTGCAAGCTTTTTAACCTTGGAAAAGCCATTTAATTTCTCAGTTTCAGTTTCTTCACTTAAAATGAAGGAGATGGACTCAAGGTTTACCAAGGTCCCTGCCAGCTCCATGTGTATGAACCTGGGTTCAAGGAATCTGCCTGGGAGCAGTTCAACTTTGCAAACACAGGGAGCATTAGGAGATAGGCTTAGACAAAATATCATAAAAATCTGGAAGTTATTTACAAAATTTTCCAAACATTCTTTCATTTCTATAGCAATCCAGGTGCTAAGTGGCTCTGATGTCTAGGCTCTGACACTCATCCTCCTGTCTAGCCACTGGCCTGTCCATACCAACATCTCATAGGGGGCTACCCATGGCTAGGAACCTGTTAACAATAGAAATCATTTCCGATCTGAAAATTAAAAATGAAAAACTACTATCCTTACCTAGGACTTTTTTCATATCTAAGATGATACAGAATAAAAGTAATTATGATGAAAGTTACAGATCCTCACATGCAGTGTTTTCTTATTATGGGTGTGAATACCAATTGTATACAGTGACACAAAGGAAACAGTATTTGGTAAAAGCTTGTTTGTGAATGAGATCTGCTTTTTAATCGACTAGAGGGTGAAGAAATGGTATATTATACCCTTTGCTCAAGAAAGATGAAATTAAAAGTTGTAATTTAAAGTATCATTCTTCCTGAAGGTTTCTATTTTCCTGGTGAAAATAATTATTTGGGGTCAATCGTGTTACTTGTAAGATGGATAAACAATGGTTCTAACACTATCATTTGATTTTTTGTAGGTGCAACTACCATTTCTTGGATCCAAGTAAATTTTGCAATCTGAAGTATGATATCCTGATCCTAATGATGGTAATAATGATAGTAGTAGTAGTATTTGTTGATGCTGTAATGGAGTGTATGGGATATTCAGGAAAGGACTAGTACCTCTAGCATGAGGACTTATCAAGACATTTTCAGACTTGCTCATCCACCTTTGGTGTCCACCTATCACCCAATCCTCACCAAGAAATTATAACATGGGCAGCAGCCACAGCCTGGTCAGTCTTGGGAGACAAGTTAACCCAGGCTAAGAATAAACAACAAGTCTCAAACCTGTCAGCAAGAGGGGGGATAACTACACAAAACATATGAAGACTTCCCTTGGTAGAATTGGCAGATGAATGCAACAGAAGTACTTAGAGTTTAGTCAAACAAGAAAGATACCAAAGTCACCCATTGCTTCCTGGGACATCTCCAATTGTCTTGACTTTTGTCTTGCATCCTCCCACTGGATATCAATCATGCAGGAAGATAGAGTGGACTGATGACTTTGTGTAATGCCATCTTAATTAAATCCAATTCACACACAAATCAAGATATCAATATCACCCATAATGTCACTGATCCTCTGAAAATGAGAGACAATTAGCAAAGAGATTATAGCAAGTTATCATGAGGATAATGCGCCATGAGCAAGTCAGATTTATATCAGGAATTCAGGGATGGTTCAATATTAGAAAAACTATTAAACTATTAGCACAATTGACTATATCAATAACCAAATTAACAGAAATCATATGGTTATTTCAACTGATGCAGAAAAATCATTTGACATAATCCAACACCCATTCCTCTTAAAAACACCAGAGAGCACAGGAATAAATGGAGTTTTCCTTAAAATGATCACTAGTATCTACCTAAAACCATCAGCAAGCATCATATGTACAAACTAGAAGTATTCCCAATATGACCAGGAGTAAAACAAGGTTACCCACTATCACTATTACTATTCAATATTGTATTTGAAATGTTAGCTTCAGCAATAAGAAAAGAAAAAGAAATTAAAGGAATTAGAGTAGATGAGGAAACCAAATGATTACTCTTTGCAGATATGATGGTATACTTAGATAATCTTAGGGAATCAACTAAAAAGCCACTAGAAATAATTCACATCTTTATTAATTAAGATAATTCTGGGGTACCACTATATACCTCTCAAAGTGGCTAAGATAACAGGAAAAAATAATGATAAATGTTGGAGAGGATGTGGGAAAACTGGGACACATACATTATTGGTGAAGTTGTGAACTGAATCAACCATTCTGGAGAGCATTATGGAATTATTACTATCAAACTGTGAGTACCCTTTGATCTAGCTCTCTGCTAAGCTTGTATTCCAAAGACATAAAAAAGGGGAAAAGATATACATGTGCAAAAATGTTTGTAGCAGCTCTTTTTGTAGCAAAGAGGAACTAGAAACTGAGTAAATGCCCGTCAGTTGGTGAATGGCTGAATAAGTTATAGTATATTAATGTTCTATAAGAAACAATCAGCAGGATGATTTCAGAAAGTCCTGGAGAGACTTACATTAATTATTGCAAAGTGAAGTGAGTAGAATCAGAAGAACATTATACACAGCAACAAGATTATGTGATGATCAATTCCAAAGAATGTGGCTTTTTTCAACAATGAGGTGAATCAGGCCAAATCTATTAGACTTGTGATGAGAGAGCTATCTGCATCCAGAAAAAGAGGACTGTTGGAACTGAATGAGGATCACAAGACAGTTTTTTACCTTTTTTTGTTGTTGTTTACTTGCTTTTTGTATTCTTCCTCATTTTTTTTCTTTTTGAACTGATTTTTCTTATGTAGCATGATATTTGTGGAAATATGTATAAAAGAATTGTACATGTTTAACATATATTAGATTGTTTGCTGAATAGGGGAAGAAATGGGGAAAGGAAGGGAGAAAAATTTGGAACATAAGGTTTTGCAAGAGCAAATATTAAAAACTATCTTTGCATGTATTTTGAAAATAAAAAGCTATTATTTTTTAAAGTAGTTAACCATATTTGCAGATGACAGAATCAAGAGAGAGACAGACAGAGAGAGAGAGAGAGAGAGAGAGAGAGAGAGAGAGAGAGAGAGAGAGAGAGAGAATACATCTATTGTTCAGTCATCAAACACTAAATAACTACTTTATGCCAGATTTGTTTTAAGCAGTGGAGATACATAGACAAAAATGAAATAATTTCTGACCTCAAGCATTTCACCTTACATTTTAATATGGTAGACAATATGTACATATACAAAATAATAGTTTCAGGAGTATGGGCACTAGTATCAAGGCACAAGAGCAAGAAAGGTATTATGAGGAAGCCAACCGTTTAACTTTCTCTTGAAGGAAACTGGAGATTCTAAGAAATGAAGGTTAGGAGAAAGTGCTTTTTAAAGGTGGGGGATAAGAAATGGAAAGGCTCAATCAGGAGATATTGCATTTTGTATATGGAATAATAAATAGGTAAGTATGACTGTACCATATAGTTTGTACAGTTGAGTAACATATAAGAACACAAAAATGGTAGAAAGGCACCATGTAGTAAAAAGTTTTAAGTGATAAATAAAAAAAGTTATTTCTGTGTTAAAAAAAATGAAAATGACAGGCAAACAACAAATAATAGCAGGTAGCAGTAGCAGCAGCAACATTTATATATAGTATAAGAATTTACAAATAGATTTACATATATTATCCCATTTAGCCTCAACAACAACCATTAGTTTTACTGTACAATATATCAGCATATTGTGTTACCAGTACTCTCGGTGATATATTTTGAGAGGGACCTTAACAAACTCAAATACATCCAGAAGAAGGTGACCAGGATGACAAGGAGTCTTATCACAAGAGAATCTTCTGAAAGAAAATGGAAATATTTTGCCTCTAAAAGAAAAAAAAAAGACTTCTTGGGAAACACTATATTCTTCAAATAAAGTGCTTGTTCTTCAAGCATGAATACTTGTTCTGTATAGCTCTAGAAGGCAAAACTGCTACCAAGGAATAGAAATTAAAAGGAGACAAATTTCAGTTCAATATGGGTGAAAATTTTCTGATAGTTCCAATTCTCTTACAGTGATCTAGAATGTCTCATGAAATACAAAGTTTCATGTAACTTACTATTCAATGAAGGCTAGATGGCTACCAGTCCAGGATCCTAGAAAGAATTGCTGCATGGGATAGAAGGATTGGATTAGAAGGCTTCTTGGGTCTCTTCCTACTCTCATTGTCTAAATTCTATCACTTGTAAATATGACCCGGAAAGATTCTGGACTGGGGCTTTCTTTAACAGATTAAATTCTTAGATTTAGGGATGACTGAACTTACTAGTGAATAAGTTTCTTATGTCTATAAAATAAACACTCCTCCTTTTTTTAAATGAACTCTTAGTGTTCAGAACTTTCCCTTATATTGCCTCTATTTCTCTCAATATTCTACTTTCTCCTCCTTTTTTGAGAGCCAACTCAAATAACAAAACAAATTAGGAAGGAAGGAAGGAAGGAAGGAAGGAAGGAAGGAACGAAGGAAGGAACGAAGGAATGAAGGAACAAAGGAAGGAAAGAAGGAAGAAAGGAAAGACGGAAGGAAGGAAGGAAGGAAGGAAGGAAAAAAAAAACAAAGAAACAAAGAAAGAGAATTTTTCTATACCTATGGATCTCCAATTCTGCAAAGGAGTTGGGAGAAGTATCTTTTCATGACTCTTCTTTGGGATCTTGTGTAGTGAGACATTGATTCTTAGTCTATTAAAGAGTCAATTACATATCAAAAAGGGAGCCAATCAAGGATCAAAACAAATTAATCCTAACCCTCCTGGGTTGGAGACTAGAACTATTTTAATAGAATTACAGAATTAGGAGGAGTTTTAGAGATCATCTCATCAATACCTGAACTTTTATAAATGAGGAAACGGGTCCAGTGTGGTAAAAATTTACACCATTTATCAGTGGCAGAGTTGGGATCACAAAATAGGCCTTCTGCTCTACTGTTTTTTTGTACTATAGAAAATTTTATACTCTGTAGACAGAATAAATATTTGTTTCCCTGGTAAAATTTAAAGATTTCACAAGAAATCCCTTGCCCCCTCCTCACACATCTCCAATATAGTATCTGGAAATTCCATTTAATTAAAACTTTCTCCAGAAGGCACCTTGTTAAAATGCAAATGTATTGCCCAGTGAGAGATAGTCATAACCCATTAGTAAGGGTTAGTTTACCAAATTACCTCTTTGGCCCTGAGGTATTTTTACTCCAGGTAAAAGTTGATGAGGAAGGTAGAAGTAATAAAGAAATACCTTTACCAGGAGGTACCACCTGGGGAGGATAGTCATAGTAGGAGTGCCAAAGTGAGGAGGTTTGACAGCCAGGGAGGAGGAATACAAAAAATCAATTTCATTTACTTCAAATGTTTTTCTCTTGTAAAACCCAAAGAAATTGTCATTCTCTTTGCTTATTCAGAAATGTTTTCAATTTAAAAAATGCATAGTTTCTTCTCTTGGAATACAACAGAAAGAAACTTCAAATAAAGTGAATATTTTAAAGTTAACAGGTTTTTGTATCCTATGGATGGTATAACTAGATGACACAGTGGAAAGAGTGAGAGGTCCAGATTCAGAAAGACCTGACTTCAAATCTACTCTCAGACACTTACTCACTGTGTGATCCTGGGAAAGTTACATAACCCTTTTTGTCTCAGTCTTCTCATATGTAAAATGAGCTGGAGAAGGAAATGACAAATCATCTTTTTTCAAAAAGAACCTCAAAGGAGTCATGAAGAGTCAGAAATGACTAAAAATAACTTAATAACAATAAAATCCTATGAATAGAATATGTTGCCCCATCATCTCTGCCTCGTAGATTCTTGAAATCTGTTTCCTTTAATAATCCACTCAAGTATTATTGTTTTTACATAAAGCTTTTCCTGATTGCCCTCAATTCCTAGTATTACACCTCCATCAATTATGTTATTCTTTTTATATGTATATACATATGTGTATAATATGTATTTACATATATACATACATACACATACATAAATATATAAGACATATATGATACACACACACTCCTATATGTATGTATGTGTCTATATGCAGAGAGAGAGAGAAATACATATATACACATACACATATGTATATTATAAAGAGATGGATGGATGGATGGATGGATAGTCTCTTCAATATAATGTAAACTCCTTGATAGAAGAGACTTTCATTTTTGTCTTTGGATAATCCAAATCTAGCACAATACCTGATATAGAATAGATACTTTTTTATAGCTTTTTATGTTTATATATGCATGGGTAATTTTTTAGCATTGACAATTGCAAAATCTTTTGTTCCAACTTTTCCCCTCCTTCTCCCCACCCCTTCCTCCAGATAGCAGGTTGACCAATACATGTTAAATATGTTAAAAGTATAAGTTAAATACAATATGTATATACATGTCCATACAGTTATTTTCCAGTACAAAAAGAATTGGACTTTGAAATAGTGTACAATTAGCCTGTGAAGGAAATCAAAAATGCAGGCAGACAAAAATATAGGGATTGGGAATTAAATGTAATGGTTCTTAGTCATCTCCCAGAGTTCTTTCACTGGGTGTAGCTGGTTCATTTCATTACTGCTCTATTGGAACTGATTTGGTTCATCTCATTGTTTAAGAGGGCCCCCTCTACCAGAATTGATCATCAAATAGTATTGTTGTTGAAGTATATAATGATCTCCTGGTCCTGCTCATTTCACTCAACATCAGTTCATGTAAGTCTCTCCAGGCCTTTCTGAACTCATCCTGCTGGTCATTTCTTACAGGACAATAACATTCCATAATATTCATATACCACAATTTATTCAGCCACTCTACAACTGATGGGTATCCATTCCGCTTCAAGTTTCTGGCCACTACAAAGAGGGCTGCCACAAACATTCTTGCACATACAGGTCTCTTTCCCTGCTTTAAAATATCTTTGGGATATAACACCAGTAGGAACACTGCTGGATCAAAGGGTATGTATACTTGATAATTCTTTGAGCATAGTTCCAATTTGCTCTTCAGAATGGCTGGATGTATTCACAATTCCACCAACAATGTATCAGTGTCCCAGTTTTCCCACATCTCCTCCAACATTCTGCATTATCTTTTCTTGTCATTCTAGCCAATCTGACAGGTGTGTAGTGTTATCTCAGAGTTGTCTTAATTTGCATTTCTCTAATTAATAATGACTTGGAGCATCTTTTCATGTGGCTAGAAATAGTTTCAATTTCTTCATCGGAGAATTATCTGTTCATATCCTTTGACCATTTATCAATAGGAGAATGGCTTGATTTTTTATAAATTAGAATCAATTCTCTATATATTTTGAAAAAGAGGTTTTTATCAGAATCTTTGACTGTAAAAATGTTTTCCCAGTTTATTGCTTCCCTTCTAATCTTGTCTTTTCAATTTGATATAATCAAAATTTTCTATTTTGTGATCAATAATGATCTCTAGTTCTTCTTTAGTCATAAATTCCTTCCTTTTCCATGGGTTTGAGAGGTAAACTATCCTATGTTCCTCTAATTTATTTATAATCTTGTTCTTTATGCCTAAATCACAAACCCATTTTGATGTTATCTTGGTGTACAGTATTAAGTGTGGGTCCATGCCTAGTTTCTGCCATACTAATTTCCCGTTTTCCCAGCAATTTTTGTGAAATAGTGAATTCCTATCCCAAAAGTTAGATCTTTCAATTTATCAAACACTAGATTATTAAAGTAATTGACTGTTTTGTCCTTTTAACCTAATCTCTTCCACTGATCAACTAGTCTATTTCTTAGACAATACCAAGTGGTTTTGGTAACCACTGCTTTATAATATAATTTTAGATCTTGTATAGCTAGGCCACCTTCATTTGATTTTTTTTCATTAATTCCCTTAAAACTCTTGACCTTTTGGTTTTCCATATGAACTTTGTTGTTATTTTTTCTAGGTCATTAAAATAGTTTTTTGGGAGTCTGATTGGTATAGCGCTAAATAAATAGATTAGTTTAGGTAGTATTGTCATCTTTATTATATATGCTCACCCGAAGAGTATTTAATATTTTTCAAATTGGTTAGATCTGACTTTATTTGTGTGGAAAGTGTTTTATAGTTTTGCTCATATAGTTTCTAATTTTCCCTTGGCAGATAGATTCCTAAATATTTTATACTCTTGATAGTTACTTTAAATGGAATTACTCTTTGTAACTCTAACTGTTGAATTTTGTTAGTGATATATAAGAATACTGATGACTTATGTGGGTTAATTTTGTATCCTGTAACTGCTAAGGGTGTGAATTATTTCTAATAGCTTTTTAGTAAAATCTCTGGGTTCTCTAAGTATACCATCAGCAGCAGCAAAGAGTGATAATTTGGTTTCTTCATTAACTATTCTAATTCCTTTAATCTCTTTCTCAATTCTTATTGCCAAAGCTAGCATTTCTAATACAATATTGAATAGTAATGGTGATAGTGGACAACCTTGTTTTACTCCTGATCTTATTGGGAATGGTTCCAGGTTATCCCCATTACATATGATGCTTACTGAAGGTTTTAAATAGATGCTTCTGACTATTTTAAGGAAAAGTCCATTTATTCCTATACTCTCAAGTGTTTTTAATAGGAATAGATGTTGGATTTTATCAAATGCTTTTTCTGTATCTATTGAGATGATCATATGGTTTTTGTTAATTTGGTTATTAATATGGTCAATTATACTAATAGTTTTTTTTAATATTGAACCAGCCCTGCATTCCTGGTATAAATCCTACTTGATCATGGTGTATTATCCTGGGAATGATTTTCTATAGTCTTTTTTCTAATATTTTATTTAATATTTTAGCATCAATATTCATTAGGGAGATTGGTCTATAATTTTCTTTCTCTGTTTTCAACCTACCTGGTTTAGGTTTCAGTACCATGTCTGTGTCATAAAAGGAATTTGTTATTCATTCCTATTTTTTCAAATAGTTTATATAGCATTGGGGCTAATTGTTCTTTAAATGTTTGGTAGAATTCACATGTAAAACCATCTGGTCCTGGGAATTTTTTTTTAGGGAGTTGATTAATAACTTGTTCTGTTTCTTTTTCTGAAATGGGACTATTTAAGCAATTTACTTCCTCCCCTGTTAATCTGGGAAGCCTATATTTTTAGAGGTAGTCATCCATTTCACTTAAGTTATCAAATTTATTGGCAAAAAGTTGAGCAAAGTAACTCCTTATTAATGCTCTAATTTCCTCTTCTTTGGTGGAAAGTTCTCCCTTTTCATTTTTAGACTAACGATTTGATTTTCCTCTTTCCTTTTTCTAATCATATTTACCAAAGGTTTATCTATTTTATTAGTTTTTTCATAAAACCAACTCAGTTTTCTTTATTAATTCAATAGGTTTTTTTTTTTTACTTTTAATTTTATCAATTTCTCTTTTTAATTTTAGAATTTCAAGTTTAACTGGGAAATGAATATAAACTGCTCACATTTTTGTTTTTCTTCCCAGGTTATTTATACCTTCTGAATCCAATTCTCCCTGCGCAACAAGAGAAGTGTTCGGTTCTGCACACATATATTGAATCTGGGATATACTGTAACCTATTTAACATGTAAAGGACTGCTTGCCATCTGGAGGAAGGGGTGGAGGGAGGAAGGGGAAAAATCAGAACAGAAGTGAGTGCAAGGGATAATGTTGTAAAAAATTACCCTGGCATGGGTTCTGTCAATAAAAAGTTATTAAAAAAAAAAAAAAGAATTTCAAGTTTAGTATTTGATTGGGGGGTTTTAATTTGCTCTTTTGCTAACTTTTTAAGTTGCAAGCCCAATTCATTTATCTTCTCTTTCTCTATTTTATTTAAGTAAGCCTCTAAAGAAATTTTATAATTTCCCCTTATTACTGCTTTGGCTGCATCCCACAAATTAAGGAGATATCTCATTGCTGTCATTATCTTGAGTGTAATTATTAATTGTGTCTATAATTTGCTATTTCACCCAATCATTCTTTAAGATGATATTATTTAGTCTCCAATTACTTTTTGGTCTATTTATCCCTAACTTTTTGTTGAATGTAGTTTTTATTGCATCATGAAAAGAAAGCATTTACTATTTCTGCCTTCCTGCATTTAATTTTGAGGTCTTTGTTTCCTAATATATGATCAATTTTTGTATAGGTTCCATGAACTGTTGAGAAGAAAGTATACTCCTTTCTGTCACCATTCAGTTTTCTCCAAAGATCTATCATACCTAATTTTCCTAATATTCTATTTACCTCTTTAATTTCTTTCTTATTTGTTTTGTGGTTTGATTTATCTAATTCTGAGAGTGCAAGATTGAGATCTCCCACTATTATAGTTTTGCTGTCTATTTCTTCTTGCAACTCTCTTAACTTCTCCTTTAGGAAGTTAGATGCTATACAACTTGGTGCATATATGTTTAGTATTGATATTGCTTCATTATCTATGCTACCCTTTAGCAAGATATAATTTCCTTCCTTATCTCTTTTAATTAAATCAATTTTTGCTTTTGCTTGATCTGAGATAAAGATGGCTACCCCTGCTTTTTTTACTTCACCTGAAGCATAATAGATTCTGCTCCAGCCTTTTATCTTAACTCTGTAGGTATATCCCTGCTTTAAATGTGTTTCCTGTAAACAATATATTGTAGGGTTCTGACTTTTGATCCAGCCTGCTATCCACTTCTACTTTATGGGAGAGTTCATCCCATACAGATTTACGGTTAAAATTACTAATTCTGCATTTCCTGTCATCTTATTATTCCCAGATTATGCTTTTCTTTTTCTTGTCCCCCTTACTCTCTTTCCCAGTATTAAACTTATGGGTCCCACTTGCATCACACAGTTCTCTCTCTTTAGGATCCCTCCCTTCCCCCTTTAAATCCTTTCCTCTTTCTTGTACCCTTCCCTTATTACTCTTTTCCTTTTCCCTTTTCCTCTCCCACTTTTTAATGGGATGAGAGAAGTTTCTCTGTAAAACAAATATGTCAATTATTTTCTCTTTGAGCCAACTCTGATGAGAGTAAGATTCACACAATGTTCCTCCCCCTTTCTAAATTCCCTCAGATATGATAGGTTTCCATTGCCTCTTTGTGGGATATAGGTTTCCTCTTTTTATTTCCCCTTTTCCCTTTTTCTGACACTATCCCCTTTCCATTTCTACTTCCTGTTTTTATGTTATATCAGTAAAATCAAATTATACATGTACTCTTTATGTACATCCACAGTAGAAATATGGTTCTCAAGAGTTCTTTGTACCTTTTTCTGCTTCTCTTGAGTCCTATGGTTGGAGATGAAATTGTTTGTTTAGATCTGATTTTTTCCTTAGAAACAAGTGGAATTCATCTGTCTCATTAAATGTCCATATTCTTCCATGAAAGAAAATGCTCAGCTTAGCTGGGTAGTTTATTCTTGGCTGCATTCCAAGTTCTTTTGCCTCTCAGAATATTAGATTCCAGGCCCTTCGATCTTTTAATGTGGAAGCAGCCAGATCTTGAGTGATCCTTATTGTGGCACCTTGGTGTTTGAATTGTTTTTTTTCTAGCTGCTTGTAATATTTTTTCCTTAGTTTGATAGTTCTGAAATTTAGCCACAATATTTCTTGGAGTTTTTATTTTAGGGTCTTTTTCAGAAGGTGTTCGATGAATTCTTTCAATGCCTATTTTACCTTCTGATTCTCATTCATCTGCACAGTTCTCTTTAATTATTTCCTGTAAAATAGTATCTTGGCTCTTTTTTTCATCATAATTTTCTGGAAGTCCATTGATCCTCACATTATCTCTCCTAGATCTATTTTCCAGGTCTGTTGTTTTTTCAAGTAGATATTTAACATTTTTTCCTAATTTTTCATTTTTTTTTGATTGACTGATTCTTGATGTCTCAATGAATCAATCATTTCTATTTGTTCAGTTTTTATTTTTAATGAATTATTTTCTTCATTAGCTTTTTTAAAAACTTCTTTTTGTACATGTCCAATTGAGTTTTAAAATGAGTTGTTTTGCACTATTTAATTTTTTTCCATTTCACTATTTTTTTTTTACTTTTAATTTTATCAATTTCTCTTTTTAATTTTAGAATTTCAAGTTTAACTGGGAAATGAATATAAACTGCTCACATTTTTGTTTTTCTTCCCAGGTTATTTATACCTTCTGAATCCAATTCTCCCTGCGCAACAAGAGAAGTGTTCGGTTCTGCACACATATATTGAATCTGGGATATACTGTAACCTATTTAACATGTAAAGGACTGCTTGCCATCTGGAGGAAGGGGTGGAGGGAGGAAGGGGAAAAATCAGAACAGAAGTGAGTGCAAGGGATAATGTTGTAAAAAATTACCCTGGCATGGGTTCTGTCAATAAAAAGTTATTAAAAAAAAAAAAAGAATTTCAAGTTTAGTATTTGATTGGGGGGTTTTAATTTGCTCTTTTGCTAACTTTTTAAGTTGCAAGCCCAATTCATTTATCTTCTCTTTCTCTATTTTATTTAAGTAAGCCTCTAAAGAAATTTTATAATTTCTCCTTATTACTGCTTTGGCTGCATCCCACAAATTAAGGAGATATCTCATTGCTGTCATTATCTTGAGTGTAATTATTAATTGTGTCTATAATTTGCTGTTTCACCCAATCATTCTTTAAGATGATATTATTTAGTCTCCAATTACTTTTTGGTCTATTTATCCCTAACTTTTTGTTGAATGTAGTTTTTAGTGCATCTCATCTGAAAAGAAAGCATTTACTATTTGTGCCTTCCTGCATTTAATTTTGAGGTCTTTGTTTCCTAATATATGATCAATTTTTGTATAGGTTCCATGAACTGTTGAGAAGAAAGTATACTCCTTTCTGTCACCATTCAGTTTTCTCCAAAGATCTATCATACCTAATTTTCCTAATATTCTATTTACCTCTTTAATTTCTTTCTTATTTGTTTTGTGGTTTGATTTATCTAATTCTGAGAGTGCAAGATTGAGATCTCCCACTATTATAGTTTTGCTGTCTATTTCTTCTTGCAACTCTCTTAACTTCTCCTTTAGGAAGTTAGATGCTATACAACTTGGTGCATATATGTTTAGTATTGATATTGCTTCATTATCTATGCTACCCTTTAGCAAGATATAATTTCCTTCCTTATCTCTTTTTAATTAAATCAATTTTTGCTTTTGCTTGATCTGAGATAAAGATGGCTACCCCTGCTTTTTTTACTTCACCTGAAGCATAATAGATTCTGCTCCAGCCTTTTATCTTAACTCTGTAGGTATATCCCTGCTTTAAATGTGTTTCCTGTAAACAATATATTGTAGGGTTCTGACTTTTGATCCAGCCTGCTATCCACTTCTACTTTATGGGAGAGTTCATCCCATACAGATTTACGGTTAAAATTACTAATTCTGTATTTCCTGTCATCTTATTATTCCCAGATTATGCTTTTCTTTTTCTTGTCCCCCTTAGCCTCTTTCCCAGTATTAAACTTATGGGTCCCACTTGCATCACACAGTTCTCTCTCTTTAGGATCCCTCCCTTCCCCCTTTAAATCCTTTCCTCTTTCTTGTACCCTTCCCTTATTACTCTTTTCCTTTTCCCTTTTCCTCTCCCACTTTTTAATGGGATGAGAGAAGTTTCTCTGTAAAACAAATATGTCAATTATTTTCTCTTTGAGCCAACTCTGATGAGAGTAAGATTCACACAATGTTCCTCCCCCTTTCTAAATTCCCTCAGATATGATAGGTTTCCTTTGCCTCTTTGTGGGATATAGGTTTCCTCTTTTTATTTCCCCTTTTCCCTTTTTCTGACACTATCCCCTTTCCATTTCTACTTCCTGTTTTTATGTTATACCAGTAAAATCAAATTATACATGTACTCTTTATGTACATCCACAGTAGAAATATGGTTCTCAAGAGTTCTTTGTACCTTTTTCTGCTTCTCTTGAGTCCTATGGTTGGAGATGAAATTGTTTGTTTAGATCTGATTTTTTCCTTAGAAACAAGTGGAATTCATCTGTCTCATTAAATGTCCATATTCTTCCATGAAAGAAAATGCTCAGCTTAGCTGGGTAGTTTATTCTTGGCTGCATTCCAAGTTCTTTTGCCTCTCAGAATATTAGATTCCAGGCCCTTCGATCTTTTAATGTGGAAGCAGCCAGATCTTGAGTGATCCTTATTGTGGCACCTTGGTGTTTGAATTGTTTTTTTCTAGCTGCTTGTAATATTTTTTCCTTAGTTTGATAGTTCTGAAATTTAGCCACAATATTTTCTTGGAGTTTTTATTTTAGGGTCTTTTTCAGAAGGTGTTCGATGAATTCTTTCAATGCCTATTTTACCTTCTGATTCTCATTCATCTGCACAGTTCTCTTTTAATTATTTCCTGTAAAATAGTATCTTGGCTCTTTTTTTCATCATAATTTTCTGGAAGTCCATTGATCCTCACATTATCTCTCCTAGATCTATTTTCCAGGTCTGTTGTTTTTTCAAGTAGATATTTAACATTTTTTCCTAATTTTTCATTTTTTTTTTGATTGACTGATTCTTGATGTCTCAATGAATCAATCATTTCTATTTGTTCAGTTTTTATTTTTAATGAATTATTTTCTTCATTAGCTTTTTTAAAAACTTCTTTTTGTACATGTCCAATTGAGTTTTAAAATGAGTTGTTTTGCACTATTTAATTTTTTTCCATTTCACTATTTTTTTTTTACTGAGTTATTTTCTTTTTCCAATTCACAAATCCTACTTTCTTGGGATTGTTTTACCTTTTCCAATTCACAAATCCTGCTTTCTTGGGAGTTCTTTATCTTTTCCAATTCACAAATCCTACTTTCTTGGAAGTTCTTTATCTTTTCCAATTCACAAATCTTGCTTTCCTGGGATTTCTTTCCCTTTTCCAATTCACAAATTCTGTTTCCCTGTACTTCCTGGGAGATCTTTGCCTTTTCCAATTCATATTTCAGGAAGTTGTTACTCTATTGCATAGCTTCTCTTTCCTTTTCCCATTTTTCTTCTAGCTCTCTTTTAAGATTTCTTATAGTTTCTTCTAGGAGAGCCTTTTGTGTTGTGGGGACCAGATTATATCCCACTTCGAGGTATTGTCTGGAGCCTGTCTGCTATTAGTCTCCTAGGGGTTGAAAACCTGCTCTCTTTCTGTATAGAAGCTATCAATTGTCCTTTTGATTTTTTTACTCATTTTGTTTAAAGCCTTTAGGGTCTGCCTTCAGGGCTAGGAGGTTACCAGCTTCCTTTGCAAAGCAGGGATAGGTATATGGACAGTAGCTATCCTGTCAATGGGCTGCAAAAAGCGCGAGTTGCAGGGGTGCCCTGGGAAAAGCTCCACACTGGAAGTTACTTGACCTGGGTATGATGTTCCAAGCTGTGGAAGTGCCCTGCGAGGAGCTCCACTGTGCAGATTAGCAATTGCCTTGAGGCTAGAGGCTGAGCAGTGGAAGTATCCTGACCCCTACAAAAGCCCACTTTGGATATTAGTGGTTGCCCTACCCCTCACAGCACCAGAAGTATCTCTGCCTGGGATGCATAGTCGAGCTGCGGAAATTCCACTGCCCCAGGCCGAGCTCCACCCTGTGCAGATTAGAGATTGCCCCCTGCTGTGCAGATTTGTGACTGCCCCTGCAAAAGCCCTTAGCTGCAGAATGCTGCTGCAGAGCTATGTTATGGTCTGCACTGAGTCACTTCCAGTCTGGGGTGCACACAGCCAGATCCTATTAGCCCCTGGAGTCCTTCAGAGTACCCTCTACCCTAGAATCTAATTTCTCTGCTGGTCTACTACTCCGCAATTAAAGCAAAGCAGTCAACCTATGGCAGAGAGCACTCTGTAAACCTTTCAACCACAGATACTGCTCCTGCTCCCAGTTCACTCCAAATGCTAGCCTCTGGTTCTTTCCCTGCCTGTGCTGGTCTGTTCCCACCACCACTCAGGACAAACCTTTTCTGTCAATCTTCCAGATTATCTTTGGCTGATGAGTTGTTGCACTTCCAATCTTCATGAATTTTACCATTCAAGTACTATTTCTGAGGCTGAATTAATAATTGGTAGTGAGAGTATGCGAGAGGTTCAGAAAGTCATGTGTGCCTTCTCCACCATCTTGGCTCTGCCCAGAATAGATACTTAATAAATGTTTATTGATTAATTAGACAAAAAACAACCTGCAAAAGAGCCCTCTTTGGATCTTACTAGATTGTGAGATAAAAGATAAGAACTTTTTAAAAATTTGTTTTCTTTTTTTATTTTCATTATTATTATAGCTTTTTATTTACAAAACATATACATGGGTAGTTTTTCAGCATTGACTCTTGCAAAACCTTTTGTTCTAAATTTTCTAACAAGTGTATGGTAGTATTTCAGAGTTGTCTTAATTTGCATTTCTCTGATCAATAGTGATTTGGAGCACCTTTTCCATATGACTAGATATGGCTTCAATTTCTTCATCTGAAAATCATTCATATCCTTTGACCGTTTATAAGTTGGAGAATGGCTTGATTTCTTATAAATTTGAGTCAATTCTCTATATAATTTGGAAATGAGGCCTTAAGATAAGAACTTTTTCTTCATACTTGAGATCATATGATGATAGATTTGGAGCTGGACATGAAGTTCAACTCCTCATTTTAAAGCTGAAGAAACTGAGTCCTAGAAAAAATAAAGTGATTTGCATAGACTTACAATAGGAAATAGCAAAGTTGAAATTCAAACTCTAGTTCTCTAATTCTAATTTAACTTTATATTACACCATTTTGTATCTTTGTTAGAACATAGAGTTCTGTGAACATTAAGCTCATAATACATTTTTGTTCAATTAATTTCTTTAATTTAGTTTCCTCATCTGTAAAATGGCAATGATACTGCTTAACCCACAGGATTGTTTTAAATTAATGTCTTTGTAAGCTCTGGAGGATGATTGAAATGTACTTGATGATGATGATGATGGTGATGATGATGGTGATGGTGATGGTGATAATGGCTACAATAATAATGAATGCAGATAACAGCAAGAGAACATACTACTGAAGAAAAGGAAACATACCAATTTTAACATTATTACTATAAATGAAGCCAGTCTACTAAAGGAAATTGTGGTGAAATGGAAGGATGGACCAGATTTTCTTTGGAGAGGGAAATGCAATCCATGTTGAAGTTAGTTTAATCATGTATCCAAAGGAAACAAGAAGCATTGCTTCATGAGACAGTGATTCATTTCATAGTGTAGTGCTCATGAGAAGAATTTTGCAAAAACAGCACCACACAAGTAATTAGTATTCACATGTCAGTGTCTCTATCTCAAAAAAATAGAGGTAAATGAGATGAAGAAATAGAAAAATTCTGTAAAGAATTTGATGATCCTCTAAATTAAATCAGCTTATAGATTAATATTGAGAAACAATATTATAGTGAATAGAGAATTGGTCTTGAAGCCTAGAAAAATCTGAGTTCAAGTCCTAACTCTGACACATATAGACCATGTGACTCTAAGCAGTTCTTTAACTTCTTAATGTTCTAGGCCAATGTTGTCAAACTCAGAAAGAAACACATCCCTGTTGACTACATATTGACTAGAAAAACACTAGTTAACATTATCTTGTTGTATTTTTATTTATTTTGTTAAACTTTCTTCAATTATATGTTCATCTGATTCAGCAGCACTCTGGCATTTTGTGGACTCTGCTCTATGCAATTCTCTGAGTTGTTAAGTTGCAGAAAAAGTGATGCTATTATTTAACAAGTTGTGTCTCATGCATGTTAAAATCACACAAAATTCTTTGAAAGAGTTAACAATTGAGATCATTTTATCATCCTTTGATTATTAATATCAAGTGAGGTATGAAACACATAAATGTGTTCTTGCAATGTAATCAATTGTCACTTTTATAGAGTACATCTAGGGGAGAACCCAAATAGAAATTGCAAGGACTTCTGGATTCCCTTCTTTGTAGATGAGATTGTACTTGCCATATACAAATTATGGAATATTGCAAATCATCTTAAGTGATATCCATAATCACTCCAAAGAGTTCATACATCAATACACACAGAAAAAATCAAAAAGGTAAAGACTCTATTTTGTCAAGAATGTCACACAGATGAATGGACAAAATCTGGTCCATTAGTGAATATTTTTGTTGTCCCATCATCTTCAGTCATATATAACTCTTCATGACTCCATTTGGTATTTTCTTGACAAAGATACTGAAGTAATTTGCCACTTTTTTCCTCCAGCTTATTTTACAAATAGTGTTTAAGGCTGGATTTGAACTCATGAAAATGAGTTATCCTGATTCCAAGGTTTACACTCTTATCTACTGCATCCCCTAGCTATCTATAAGGCATAAATCTTGAAATAGATCAGAGTTTTGTAACTGCAATGCAGATCTGTGTATACACATTAGAAATCTGTGAATTTAAATATCATTTCTTTCCAAATATTGAAAGACAATATGTTTAAAATGTTTTGTACATGTATAACCTATGTCAGATTGCTTGCTGTTGTGGGGAAGGGGGAGGGAAGAAAAAGATAAGGGAGGGAAAACTATCTTTACATGTAATTAGAAAAAATAAAATATTATTGAGTAGTTAAAGATATCATTCTGAAAAGTCTGAGGAGTACATGATTCAAAAAATATTAAGAATTCCTTACATCGTGCTTTTAGTAATCTCAAGTTATTCCCTAAAACAGAGTCCCATCTTTTTAAAATCTATTGTCTTCTGATGATGCTACGTAATTAAATCACAAAATACCACAGTTTACAAAACAGCAAAGTTGTGGGTTATCAAAGAATCATGAAGATGTTCACTGTGGGCCTATGAAGGCTGTGATCACACATAAATTTTAAAACCTACAAATTAATATTAGATTGCATTGTATTATTTTGTCAAACATTTCCCAATTATGTTTTGATCTGGTTCTGGCTACATTGGGAAGGTTTGCCCTGCAAGGCTATAAATTTGGCACTTCTGATATAAGTATCTGAAATAAATATCTGAAATATGTAGTGATGTAATATGATTTTGTGGTCCCCTGACTTTTTTTTTTGAGAGGGTGGGGAGCTTTTGTTCTAACAGTAAGTCAGTAAATCCTAAATCTTCTGGTTTTGGAGTCTGCCTCAGGAAACTCCCACACCCAGTCTGTCTGATTCTGAATAGACCATTCCTCAATTCATTGCTGACTGATAATCTTGTCAATGGGAACCAAGTTCTAGAGACACTCCTCAATTCATTGCTGGCTGTCAGATAGATAATCTCTTGGTCAGTGATAACCAAATTTCAGAGACCACTCCTCTGGGACATAGAATTAGTAGTCAATGATAGAAAGCTGAATAAAGGGGTCTCCTCTCTCTCTTAGGACTTTGCTACTTTCTTTTGGAATTTAGCCTACTTGCAATTGGCATTATAATTACAATAAACTTTGCCAGTTGATAAGGAAATGGACTCAAGCCCACAAATTCTTTTGAGACATCTTGTGACATCGGTCTGTGACCTCAAACTTTTGGGATTCCCTTCACAACCTCAAGAGTAGTCCTGTCATGTAATAGGAACAAGGGATGGATAGCTTTTGTGCCCCATTAGTATTCATAAAAAATGAAATGATCTAGTAAAAGGTCCCTGAAATATTAGGTTTATTTTCTGTCAAGCCAATTTATGGGAGGACATGATTACAGAATGAGAAAGTTGATGGGTTATAATCTGTACTATTGAAGAGAATATAATATTTACACTGATTTCACAATTTCACTGATGCATTGAAGATCCTGGATCAAATGACCTAATATTTTAAGTCTGGCAGTATAATGTTGGGCAAGAGATTTAACCTGAGTCAGTTGTTGTGAGGGACAAGTTAACTAATATATAAAGGAATTTTCAAACTGTACAGGTCTTTCTAAATGTTAGCTATTATTGTTATCATCTTCAAAATCATTACTATTATTATTATTTCATCTACTGTGACATAAAGAAGACTTAGGGCGTCATTTCAAAAGATCCCTTTCCATTTAATGTAATATAGCTTCGAAGAGAGACAGCAATAATTGTAAGGTCCTCTGACTTTAGAGGGCTTCTGTTCTAATAATGTCAGTGATTCTAAGCCAGACTTTGGAATCTGTGACCAAGGCCACCCACACCCAACCTGAGAATTCTAAAGTCTCATGATAGTCCCACAAATCAAACTCCTGAGACAGTAGTGAATCGACTACTACTCAATTCATTACTAACTGTCAGATGGATAATCTGTTGGTCAGGGATAGTCAGATTCCAGAGACCTCTCCTCAGTTCTACCTCTGGGCCATAAATAAGCATATCTAGAACATGAAGAACTAGATAAATGTATCTCCTTGTTTCTGTTTCTTTGCTAAATTTTCTTGGAATTTAGACTGCTTAAATTGGCATTACAATTACAAAAAACTGTCCCTTGACTTTAAATGGGTTCAAGCCTGCAAATTCTTTGGACACCAATCTATGACCTCCAACCTGCTGGGGTCCCTTCCAACTTCAACAAATTCTCAAATTCTAAGGTCCTGGAAAAGTGCATAAACCCTCACAGTACAATGATATAAATATCACACATTTGCTTTTAACTATCTGACTTATCAAAGACCAACTCAATGATTTTGTTGTTAATGGAGGAAAGAGAATAAATGTTTAACACGTACCTATTTGTCAAGCATTGTACTAAACACTTTACAAATATTATTTCCTTTGGCTCACACAACAACGCCATAAGGAAGATATTATTCTTATTCACATTTAGACTTAAGAAAACTCAAGAAGTTAATTACTTGCCCCAGCTAATAAGTATCTAGAAGTTGTATTTAAACTCTCATTTTCCTGGCTCCGGGTCTACCACTCTACTGTCCCACTTAGCTGCCTCTAATTCTCTTAATAGAGATTTTCCACAAGTATATATTTATATTTTTTACATTATAGAGGACAACAAATTTACATTATGGTACATAAAAATCAATAACATGTTTACGTGAAATTCTCATGTCTATCTTATACTATTCACAGAAAGAGCTTCCCTAGAGGATCTAAGTAAACAGAGAGGAAAATAAACCAGAAATAGAAAAAGGCCTGACAGAGGCCATTACGAGTGGCAATAGAAAGAAGATGTCACTAAAAAGCAAGAACTAAGAAATGGAGCATTATGGGGGCAGGATATGATCATGGTGATGAGATTGCATATTTGTTGAATGATCATTGGATTTAGAATTGATTTAATCTTAGAAATAATGAAGTATATTTACAAACTTCATATTATATATTCATATTCATATATTATAAATAATGAAATTATTATTATGAAGAAACTGAAGCCCATAGAAAGGAAACATCCAAAATAACAAGAAGCAGAGAGCAGAATTGTTTCTTCTGGATTCAAATTCAGTACTTTTCACAACCACAAAAAAAAAAAGTTGTATGATGGAAAAAGGAAATATGAATACATGAATCCAAGATGGCAAAATCAAGGTCTAAAGTCAGGGTCTCAGAGCAAATGAGAGGGAATGTATAAGGTGCAGAGATTTAGGTGACAAACTCAACTCAAATCCAGAAATGCAAATAGGATAAGAAAAAGCAGAAGGAAATTCAGACTAATTATATGAACAAGGGCCAGAAGACAGCTTGCTATTTTTCATAATTTTAGTTGTGTCCAACTCTTTGTGACCTCATTTGGGGTTTTATTGGCAAAAATATTGGAGTGATTTGCCATTTCCTTCTCTAGAAGATTTTATGGATGAGGAACTGGAGCAAACAAAGTTGAGTGACTTGTTCAGGGTCACACAGCTAGTATGTATCTAAGAGCAAATTTGAATCAAGAAGAATCTTTCTGAATTTAAGTCTGCCACTCTATCTACTGCATCACCTGTCTCCCCTACTTCTCTGTCCCTGTAAACAACTGAATTCAAACTAGACATGAAGTAATAGGTAAAAAATAGACTCCAGACAGAAAGTGGGAACAGAATTTCAGAGGTTAGTATAGGCAAGGTATATTACAAAGTCCACACAACAGCATAACCAGACTTGATTCTAGATTAGGAAAAAGGGGAAGGAATTGTCCTTGGTCCTGATTTGGAACAGCTTTCTCAATGGGACAGATAGTGGCTGGTAAGTATTTTGTTGATCAAAGACAGGATTCTTCCCACAAATACATATTAATAGACATGGTATCATAATTTGGGAGCAATGTTTATCAGATAATACATCAGATTTATAACACAAGGATAAATTATAGTTAGTATTCAACTCAAGGCCTATTGTGCTGTCCATTACCTGAGGCATCCAGAGAAATCAGTCCAACTCCAGGGGATATTCATTTATGGGAACTGAACTCACACCTCTCTCCTTTACCACTTTATGCCCCCAGGCTATCCCTTAACTGCTGAGGATTCCCTAGTAAAGCATCTTGCTAACACAGAATCCTACAATTCACACTTTTCCCAAACTTATTAGTAATGACCCCTTTTGGACATCTTCCTTCAAGATTTATTCCATGTCTCATCTGTTAATCTTTAGTGAACCAGTTCATAAAAAGTGTTGTCAAAAAAGATTTTTATTTTAAAAGACTACCAAGATATCATGTTTTATCGCAAAGAATGATCTCTAGTGGTAAAAACTCAAGCTATGATTTAAAGAGAGAAAAGTTCAACAAGTAATTATTTATTAATAAACATTTATTAGACAAACATTTATTGACTATATACTATTTGCAAAGGATTATGCTAATCACAAAAAGAAATAAAAAGACAAGTAAGATTTAGTCCCTGTCCTCAATAAGTTTTGAGAGAGGTAGAAGAGGTAGAAGAGATTATAGAATCATAGCTTTAGTATTGGAAGTAATTTTAGAGGTCTTCAAGTCCCAATGAGCAAACTGAAAGGCAGAGAAGCTAAGCACTTGACAAGGCTCATATAGCTAGTAAGCATTTGAGATGGAATTTGAACTGGGATCTTTCTAACCTCATAGCCAGTGTACAGTGTATTATACATACACAAATAACCAAAATACAAAAGAAAATGTCCATAAAGAAAATGCAAAAACAATTTATTTGGGGTTCAGAGGATAGAGATGTTATTTGTAATGGAAGGGGAAACAGAAGGCATCATGGCGGGAAATGGCTTTTGAACTAGACATTCAGCAGGTAGAAAAAAAATAGAATGAGACATTTCAGAGAAAAGGGACCATGATATATGTAAAATTATCAGATAAGCAGAACAGAACAAGTCTACATACATTTACAGATATATGACATTGCATGAATCTAAGATGGCAAAACCATGGTCCAAATATGTTGAGGGACAGATCAATTCTCTGAGAGCCTCTTCAGCAATGTGAATCATAACATCTTAAGGAGTTGCAGGGTAGCCTTTGCTGACACAGGTGTTGCGGAGTGGGAATGAGATAAATTGGAGGCAGAGGAAAGAGGGGAGAGGTCAAAGAGTGCAATGGCTTCTCAGTCAGAGAGGTCAGAGAATAGCAACTGCCTCTCAGTCTCCTTGTATTATCCTCTCACAATAGGAAATCTATTCTGAGTTGGACCTCCAGAAGCCACTGTCAGGTGGCTCCCATGTATTTCAACAGCTCTCCCATTTATTCCAACACAAATTTAAGCCTAGGCCAAATCAGTGTAGATTAGACCGGGAAAAGCAGGCAGAGTTGAAGATTGATTCTGTTGAAAGCATAAACCTTTCATAGCATCAAACCTTCATTCCTGTGTCATGATAGAACTCAGGAAATATGTATTAAAAACAAAAAATATTAGTGAGACTAAGAATAGAAAGCGAGGGAAAATTATTAGGCAGCCAATACAATAGAAATCTTCAAGGAAAAGAGGAAAATGGGGTCTTTCCAAAAAAAAAAAATAGGAAGTCCCATCAGACAACTAATCACAGGTAAAAAACATGGTGATACTACAAGGAGGCTCACAAGTTGCCACTAACTAGTGACTACTTTCTCACCGTATAAGTAAAAAATATCTTAGCAGAAATAGTCAGGGGAAATAAATAAAATTTTCCTCTTCAGATCTTGTTTCCATATTATCCTTGTCCATCTTTATTTAATGATTTATCTTTGTTTTGTTTTTCTCTTTGGAGCTGTTCCCAATTTCCCTTCTCAGTGTGGTTATTTGTTTCATAGACAATAACATCAGGAATAAGGAAAGTGGATCCTGCATAATGTACTTGTTTTGTAAAACCTTTCAAGATGAAATTGATTTCTATTATTCATTGTATTAGGCCTCCCAACAACTTCTTGAAGTGAGATGCTCTTCCTGTTTGGATTGTCACCTACCTCTCACTCTTTTGCAGATATAACTCTTTGCACAGAATTCTGCAGCTGAAAGGTCCTTAGTAAAAACTGAGGTGCTGAGCAGCTAAATGGATTCTTCTTTATTTTGAAGGGAAATGGAAAGGGAATGAGCATTTATTAAATCTCCACTATGTGCCAAGCGCTGTGATAAGCACTTTTCAAATATTTCATTCAAGCCTCATAACAACCCTGGGAGGGTGGATGTTATTATGATTCCCATTTTGCAGTTGAGGAAACTGAGCAGAGAGTAACTTATCCTGGCTTATATAATTAGTAAGTGTCTAGGATCAGACTATCCACTATATCAGCTAAATTCATTAATTGTCACAACCCCTTTTAGAAAATTTGTGGACAAGAGATGCACAAACTGGGCAAGAATCTATCCATAGGATTTAAATCACTGGAGAGAAAATATACAGAATCACAGAATTTTTGAGAGTTTGTTAGCAGCCACTATTTCTAATCAAGTCATGTATTGAAGGAATAGTTCAAATAGTTCAGCTTCTCCTTAAAGCCCTTAAAGGAGGGATATTCCACTACCATCAGGGGCAGTCCATTTAGAAAGCTCTGTTGGGAAAGTTTTCCTGATGTCAAACAAATTTGCCTCATTGTCACATGCACTCATTGTTCCTGGGTTTTTTTTTTTTTTTAGACCTAATAAAACAAGTCTAACCCCTCTTCTATATGACCATCCTTTAATTTACTGAAGCTATCATGTCCTTTCTGAGCATTCTCCAGATTAAATGCACCCACATCAATAAGAACAGAAATGCATTATAGTTCATCTCTATGGAATGCCACAAGTCAAATGTATCATGAACATACAAACCACCACAACCCCATTTCTCACCTGTGACACTTTATTATCCCTCCCATCCTATGTATTTGAATAAATTCATAGAATGAGAAAAGCTTCCATAAAGAAATATTTACAGTTTTCTAGGCCATTAGGCAAACTGTTTTTAGAGAACAGCTCACTCTTTCACCCTAGTACTCTCCAGGGTTCAGGACAAATGCTTGAATGCCTTCTGGAAAAATCTGCCCTTTATCATAAACAGTCTTCAAAACACGAAGAAACAAAATTCAACTTTTCACATTAGAAATATTCTTTCACAGGCATGTCAATATTGAGGGATCAGGAGCCCAGGCTTAGTAAACAACCTTTTTTCTTAAGATAGCTAGAATGTTATATTTTTTTCTGAGGAATTGCTGCCCTCTGTTGGCGGATTCAATTTACTTCAAGAAAGGAAGCAGAGATTTTTGTATAATTTAGTACCAGCCTCACAACCAATTAGTTCTTTGCCTACAATCACTATTAGCCCTGGAGATTTTCACTAATCATACGGATTCATCAGACTGAATAGGAAGCACCAATTCATAGAAACATAGGGTTGATTTAGAGCCAGAAGGTGTCTTACAGGTGACATTTTGCAGATGAAGAATTTAGGCCCAGAAAACTGAAAAAACTATAAAATTATAGGTAGCAGAACCAGTGTGCAAATTCAGGCTTTTTTGACTTCAAATTCACTATAAAAAGAAACTACCATTGTAGAACAAAATCCATTGTTATCGGGTCAGTGGTTCCCATCTTCCCAAGGATTAACATCCTCTCCTCTATGATGACCCTGTAAAGCAGATATTAACCACCTGGCATGTTGAAGTCACCTGAAACATATTAAAATATAATTGGGAATATTTAACAAAATAAAAATACAAAACACCATAAATAATGTTAATATGTAACTTCTAATTTAATATGTAGTTTACAGAGATCCTTATGTATAGTATTATAGTCTCATTCTTGTTTGAGTTTGACCCTATTACTCTAGAGGGTATTACCATAAAATTATAATTTTGCTTCTGTTATGATATCTGTAGAGGGAGCATGGGAATAGTGGGTTGAGAGCTGGCAAGTACATAGGAAGTTCTGGGGTCAATTTTTACTTTTCACCTATACTGGCTGTATGACTCTGGACAAGTTAATGTCCCCAAGAAACGCTCTAAGGCTATAAGCTGCAGAAAAAGTACTGACTTCCATTGTGCAATGGAGGTTTCTTCAGCTAAGACTTTCCCATCTCATAAAATCCCTGTCCCTTAATAATATTCTGATGGACTGGAAGCATCTGTAAACAGAATCTCATTTATTCTCATGGAACATTTTACATGCTTGGAGAATTGAAATCAATAAAGATAGAAAATATAAGGAAATTATTAGCCATTATTTTCTTCTAGTTTTTTAATAAATAAAAAGAATAATCTCAAAATACATTCCCACTTTCTATTTGACCATTAGATGAGGTCCAATTAAAGAAAATAAAACAAAAAATGAAACAAAAAGCAATTAAAGATTGAACTTGGCCATTTCATACATGCAGACCGAGCAGAGCAGACTGACATTGAAATAGTCCAGTAAATTGCACTACATTTGAAATTATTTACAGTGAAACCCACATTGAAGACAATTTGAGACCATGCTAGATTTTGTGGTTTTTTGGGCTGTTAGAATCTCTTTATACTCCACTCGCTGACTTCCCTTTCAAGACTCAAGAGCCATTGAAATGGCCAATGAAATTAATGAATTTGAGATAAAACAGTGCAAGACTGGAATGGGTATGTTTCCTACTGCATACACTCTAAAACACAAATGACTGTTGCTAATCACAAAGTAAAGGAGTTTTTCAACAAACAATGAAGTCCTCCAAGGCAAATATTCTCTCTCTTTCCTTGGATGTTTCATTAGTTAGCAACATCATTCAGAACATTTGCTGTGCATACAAAGCACTTTTTATAGATGATAAAGTCATTTACAAACTTACAAACTATTATATTCAGAGGGTTCATCTTTATTTACACAGCCCACAAACATAGCCATTTTCAGATTAGATTAACATTACAACTCAACAATTCAAGACTAGGAACAATTTTAAGACAAGAAAACTGTCCTATCCAGTCAGAGGACTGAGGCAACCAAAGTTGTAATGGTGCCTAAGAAAATTTTAGTATTGTAACTAACAAACCATTCTGAGCAGCTCAAGAATGATCAGCCAATTCTTCATATATTTTTCCATAGATGGCACCTCTGGCAATACCTCTGATATATTTTCCTTAGATACTACTTCTCCTAATACAGAGATAACTGATATAATGGAGCATCTCAGTTTTCCAACACTATTCCTTTGATCATCTTTCATTTAGCCTGAATGAATTATCTGAGTAGGAATAAGTAGAGGGGTTTGCAAGTATTCGTCCAAAAATCAAGTATATTTGGAAAGGTTTAGCTTATTACATCATCTCTTTTTCTATTCAACTAATTACATAGGGTATAGTGTCCAATATTTACAAAAAACAGTATCTAGAGTATTGGATTTAATGTCCTCCATCATCCAAATGGATCAAAACCCAAGATCTAATCTCAGGCAAAAATAGCCCAAAATATGCCCTCTAGCTCTTGATAAATTGAATATACAAGTCATTTTTAATATAGATATTTGAAATATTGCAAAAATTGGCAAATATATATACTATTAGTTGTTAGATACCTGCATCTTTTAAATTCTATTTTCAAATCCTAAAAA
This sequence comes from Antechinus flavipes, assembly GCF_016432865.1. NCBI lineage: Eukaryota > Metazoa > Chordata > Mammalia > Dasyuromorphia > Dasyuridae > Antechinus > Antechinus flavipes. Next base: position 563,498,964 of record NC_067399.1, read on the forward strand.
ACAGGCTGTCCAAACTAGCTGATTATATATATTAAATACATTTCAAGATTTTTTTTATTTTATTCTACTCATGTCTTGTTTTTCATAGGCCCAAAGTCTCACCTTTTTTACTAGTACTCTCCAGGGTTCAGGACAAATGCTTGAATGCCTTCTGGAAAAATCTGCCCTTTATCATAAACAGTCTTCAAAACACGAAGAAACAAAATTCAACTTTTCACATTAGAAATATTCTTTCACAGGCATGTCAATATTGAGGGATCAGGAGCCCAGGCTTAGTAAACAACCTTTTTTCTTAAGATAGCTAGAATGTTATATTTTTTCTGAGGAATTGCTGCCCTCTGTTGGCGGATTCAATTTACTTCAAGAAAGGAAGCAGAGATTTTTGTATAATTTAGTACCAGCCTCACAACCAATTAGTTCTTTGCCTACAATCACTATTAGCCCTGGAGATTTTCACTAATCATACGGATTCATCAGACTGAATAGGAAGCACCAATTCATAGAAACATAGGGTTGATTTAGAGCCAGAAAGTGTCTTACAGGTGACATTTTGCAGATGAAGAATTTAGGCCCAGAAAACTGAAAAAACTATAAAATTATAGGTAGCAGAACTAGTGTGCAAATTCAGGCTTTTTTGACTTCAAATTCACTATAAAAAGAAACTACCATTGTGGAACAAAATCCATTGTTATCGGGTCAGTGGTTCCCATCTTCCCAAGGATTAACATCCTCTCCTCTATGATGACCCTGTAAAGCAGATATTAACCACCTGACATGTTGAAGTCACCTGAAACATATTAAAATATAATTGGGAATATTTAACAAAATAAAAATACAAAACACCATAAATAATGTTAATATGTGACTTCTAATTTAATATGTAGTTTACAGAGATCCTTATGTATAGTATTATAGTCTCATTCTTGTTTTGAGTTTGACCCTATTACTCTAGAGGGTATTACCATAAAATTATAATTTTGCTTCTGTTATGATATCTGTAGAGGGAGCATGGGAATAGTGGGTTGAGAGCTGGCAAGTACATAGGAAGTTCTGGGGTCAATTTTTACTTTTCACCTATACTGGCTGTATGACTCTGGACAAGTTAATGTCCCCAAGAAACGCTCTAAGGCTATAAGCTGCAGAAAAAGTACTGACTTCCATTGTGCAATGGAGGTTTCTTCAGCTAAGACTTTCCCATCTCATAAAATCCCTGTCCCTTAATAATATTCTGATGGACTGGAAGCATCTGTAAACAGAATCTCATTTATTCTCATGGAACATTTTACATGCTTGGAGAATTGAAATCAATAAAGATAGAAAATATAAGGAAATTATTAGCCATTATTTTCTTCTAGTTTTTTAATAAATAAAAAGAATAATCTCAAAATACATTCCCACTTTCTATTTGACCATTAGATGAGGTCCAATTAAAGAAAATAAAACAAAAAATGAAACAAAAAGCAATTAAAGAGTGAACTTGGCCATTTCATACATGCAGACCGAGCAGAGCAGACTGACATTGAAATAGTCCAGTAAATTGCACTACATTTGAAATTATTTACAGTGAAACCCACATTGAAGACAATTTGAGACCATGCTAGATTTTGTGGTTTTTTGGGCTGTTAGAATCTCTTTATACTCCACTCGCTGACTTCCCTTTCAAGACTTAAGAGCCATTGAAATGGCCAATGAAATTAATGAATTTGAGATAAAACAGTGCAAGACTGGAATGGGTATGTTTCCTATTGCATACACTCTAAAACACAAATGACTGTTGCTAATCACAAAGTAAAGGAGTTTTTCAACAAACAATGAAGTCCTCCAAGGCAAATATTCTCTCTCTTTCCTTGGATGTTTCATTAGTTAGCAACATCATTCAGAACATTTGCTGTGCATACAAAGCACTTTTTATAGATGATAAAGTCATTTACAAACTTACAAACTATTATATTCAGAGGGTTCATCTTTATTTACACAGCCCACAAACATAGCCATTTTCAGATTAGATTAACATTACAACTCAACAATTCAAGACTAGGAACAATTTTAAGACAAGAAAACTGTCCTATCCAGTCAGAGGACTGAGGCAACAAAGTTGTAATGGTGCCTAAGAAAATTTTAGTATTGTAACTAACAAACCATTCTGAGCAGCTCAAGAATGATCAGCCAATTCTTCATATATTTTTCCATAGATGGCACCTCTGGCAATACCTCTGATATATTTTCCTTAGATACTACTTCTCCTAATACAGAGATAACTGATATAATGGAGCATCTCAGTTTTCCAACACTATTCCTTTGACCATCTTTCATTTAGCCTGAATGAATTATCTGAGTAGGAATAAGTAGAGGGGTTTGCAAGTATTCATCCAAAAATCAAGTATATTTGGAAAGGTTTAGCTTATTACATCATCTCTTTTTCTATTCAACTAATTACATAGGGTATAGTGTCCAATATTTACAAAAAACAGTATCTAGAGTATTGGATTTAGTGTCCTCCATCATCCAAATGGATCAAAACCCAAGATCTAATCTCAGGCAAAAATAGCCCAAAATATGCCCTCTAGCTCTTGATAAATTGAATATACAAGTCATTTTTAATATAGATATTTGAAATATTGCAAAAATTGGCAAATATATATACTATTAGTTGTTAGATACCTGCATCTTTTAAATTCTATTTTCAAATCCTAAAAAACAGGCTGTCCAAACTAGCTGATTATATATATTAAATACATTTCAAGATTTTTTTTATTTTATTCTACTCATGTCTTGTTTTTCATAGGCCCAAAGTCTCACCTTTTTTACTATTATTTTCCAGGTGACTTTCCAAAAGTGATTTGAATGAAATGAGTTTATGCTTTAAGCTCATTCATTATTTTACATAGAAATGCTGGACACATTATACAAGTGTTTGTATTCACATTATATATGAATCCCTTCCTCTCTTCTCTTTATCATCTTTGTAGGGAGAAGGGGAGTTTAATGTAGACCTCTTCTATATTCACAATACCTTCCAACAACTTTTTTTGATCCAACACTTGGATTTCACTAAAAGATTCATCTCATCTCATCCTGACAATAAGCAGGACAATGGATTGTACACTTTTCCCTCAGTCCAAATTCCAAATCACATTTCAATGACATCTTCATTATCATAGTTTTTAAATCATTTGTAATGTAGTTTGATATCACAACAAGTATTTGAGTGGAAAAATTGCATTTAAAGCCGCTGTTACATGGGATAGCAATAACTTAAATAAGTGAATTCTTCCTTTGTATATTTACTGAATCTCTCAAAAGAACATAAGTTCCTTAAGAGTGGGGATTTATTTGTTTATTGTCAGTTTTCTCAACAACTAACGGTGCCTGGCACATAATTTGAACTTCATAAGTGTTTGTTTAATTATAGTATATAACACCCCATTAATTTGGACAAAGATTAAATTGGTGACAAAACTTCATTTTTAAGTTGTTTGGGTTTGGGGGTTTTGTTGTATTTTTTTTTAAAGAAATGTTGTTTTACTTTGCTTTGTTTTGCTTTCAAGAACTTAGGGTGGCTGAACCAAGGCCAAGAAAAATAGTGACCTAGTAGAATACCTAAAGGTAAATGCTGAATGAATTTTTTATTGGTAATGAGATATTAGTATGTTTATTTTTTGTAAAAAAAAAAAAAAAGAGGTTCTTGAAGAGTTTAATAATTCTCAAGTAGTTTTTAAAACTTCTCCTTTTTATTTTGCTTATACTGTCAATTTATCTGACCATTCTTTTTCTTTCCATAGATGGGTATGGCAAAGGCAAGCTTCAGTTTAGCCCCTATTAGAATGATCATAAATTCATATTTCTTTTTAGCTTGAATTACTGATATTTTATTACATTAGAGATGGAAGGCTGTGCATTTCTTTTTGAATGTAAACTCCTTGTCATATACCCCCATCAGGAATGTCAGCTGAGAGAAATCGAACTAACCCACTTGTTTCAAAATACATATTTCCACATTCACATTGATAGAGAACAGATGAGGGGATCTTGTTTTTTCTTTTACTGAATACACATCCATGCTTTTGAAAATATTGTAATATGTTTAAGACATGCAAACCACAGTCTAGGGCAATCTAAATGTGTTTTTGAGGAAAGGAAGGTTTTGAAATGGATGGTATATTCTCAATTTGCTATGTACATGCCTCACTACTCAGTAATAATTAAATATTTTAACACATTTTACTTTTTTATTTAACCTCTGTAACTAACTTCTCTGGCATTTCCTGATTTGTCTCTGTGGAAACCTCACTGTAAGCACAAAAGCATGCATCTAAATTCTATACCCTATCTCTGTACATTAAAGAGAATTTGCTTAAAGCACGTCTCAAATTCAAAAGCTGCATCAACTTGACATATTCCCAGACTGTCCTGTGGGCTGTGTCTCATATAATATCCCAAAACATGTAACGTCCTCTGTATCAAAAAAAGCCAAAAAAAGGTGGAGAGAAGAAGGTAGTTTAAAGGAGAATAAGCAATACATATTGTGATAAGTAGTATCAATATGAGGTCAGTTATTTTTTATTTTACTTTTCCTTCAAAATCTTGTTTTTTATTCTGTTCAAAGTACAATTTCTAAAACAAAGAATTCTTATGATATTATTAATAAGTCAGACTGTTAGTTTTGTGGTGTCTAATACTCTCCATCACTTCCTATGGACACAATAGTTAAGGAGAAGTTGAGGCAAGGATATTTAGAAGTAAGTGATATCACTTTAAATTTCAATAATAAATGTAATGTACAATCAAAAAGTTATGACTACAGATTTCTGACCATGTGTAAATCAAATTCTCTGTCAATCACTAATCTAAAATCTTTAGTACTTTCACTGAAGTCTACAGGTCCACAACTAGAAAAAAATTTGAAAGGTATGGATGGGAAAGAAAGAAATATGCCCAACACAAAAAAACTCAATTTTGGTTAATAACACTACTATCAACTCTTAATGTCTCTACTATAGGTATGAGATGCACTAATATATTTTTCAGCCAATTCAGAAGGGTTATGGCCTATTAGATATACATGCATATATTATATAGCTTTATGTATAGCTATATGCAAACTACCTGGCTTTATTTATGCGGGACTTATGCTGAGAGAATTTTCACTACCACTTTAACATATTTTGTGTTATCAAATAATCTTAAGATAATTTGTCATAACTGTATAAGCAGATAAGAAAAAGGCAATATATTACAAATGTGTGTCTATATATTCTGGTTAGTTTAAGGAGGGGAAAAATTCTTCTCAACAACTAGAGTTTTACAAAAAGCTACTTTAGTAGAGAGGTCACTATCAATGGAGATTTTGAAGAAAAGGATAGATGACAACTCTTTGGGAATAATATAAAGATGATTTCTGTGTAAGTTTGGATTAGACTACATGATTTATGAAGTCCTTTCCAACTCTCTGAAATTCTATTGTTTTCAGAGGGGGTTTAACCTGAGGTTGACCAACTATTTTAGGAAGAAATGGGGAGATAACTATAGTTCATTATTATTGATTTCCTTTATAATCTATGCACTTTATTTTATAGACTTAAAAATATGACTCTGAGATGGGGTCGATGAGCTTCACCAGATTGCCCAAAGGATCCATGACACAAAAATAGTTAAGAACGTCTTTTCTAAGGAAATGATTTATCTTGAATTAATGTATTTTCATTTCTAACTCTACACTTTATCTTTTATCTAATTATGAACTGCCTTCCAATAATCCTCTGCACTCCCACCCTCTGTCGGACCTACTAATCAATGGTCTAGATCCATCTATTTGAAAAATAAAATGTTTCAGTGAGTAACAAAAAAAAAAAAAATTGAGAAACTGTAGTGAAGGGATAGAGTACTAGACTTGCTACCAGAAAGACCGTAAGTTCAAACTCAACCATAATCATTTATTAGCTGTGTACCCCAGACAAATTACTTGATCTCAGGCTACTTCAGTTTGCTCTTCTGTAAAATTAAATAAATAAATAAGATGGCATTTATAAAGGATTTGGCAAACCTAAAGCACAACATTAATGCTAGAAATTGCTATTATTGCTATCTATCTTATCTGTGTTGATATAGGGAATCAAATTCTGGCAAACTAAACTGAGAAGAAGAGAATCCTCAGAGTGCCATCTGTTTTCAGCAAACTTTAATTAATTGGAGAAGCCTATAGGTGTTTATTAGCTCTATGAGGTCTAGAAATTGACATTTTACAATTACTACTCATGTGAACCCATCATCAAAAAATTTAGGAAACATTAAAGTTGCTAAAATCTCATTGCTTAAGGAATTTTGGGGTATGAAATCCAAGGTCCATTAATTAACAAAAATCTGAGAAAAAAAATTGAACAAATCTAAGAAGATATTGTTAAAGACTGTGAATAAGAGAATATCTGTGGTTTGTCTCATGTGAAAAGTTCACAAAGTTAAGTACTGCTGTTTTCAGTAAAAATCAATTGTCTGAATTCAGCCCTATAAAGTGTTAAAATATCCTAATGAAGTTTCCAAAAAACCCTATAATTTATTGGGGCAATTCTTTAAAATATTATTATCAGTCTAAACTAATTATTTAATGGCTTGGGGAACTCCTGCTGGTGCATCTGGGATTCTTATCTGTAATTTTATTGTTTAACAGGACTTGGGATTGGGGATGAGGAGCTAAGGGATTGACTCGTCATAGTCACAAAGCTAATATGTGTCAAGATGGTACATGATCCCAGGCATTTCTAATATTAAGACGGACTTTCCTCTATACAATGCTACCTCTGCTATTTCTAAAGAACAGAAAAATCATGAAAGGCATACCAGTTTTACTGTCAAAATATAGTCTCATACTATGCCCTTTTACATTTCCTTTTCTGACTAAAACAACAAAGAATCGATCAAGTTTTATTTAAGGGATTGCCTTGAAACCAATCATCTTCCCTAATGGTATGCCCTCCAGACGATGTTTAATGAATGCTATCCTTCTCAACCACCATGACAGCATGGGGAAAGTGGCTGAGCCACTGCTGGGTTATCCTTCATATTTAAAGGCTGTGGAAGACTAGGTGCACTGTTTATGGGGGACTCAGTGATGGATAGGATGAAAGTTGCACTTGGTTGGTTTGGGAGTTGGTTTAAGCAGCAATAGAAATGGTGCAGTGATGCCTATAAATTGAGAAGACAGAACTTGGAGAACTGACTAAAATTGAACCTAGAGCTATAACCACTGTTCCAGTACTCCCCCGTTCATCACTTTCAGGATCCAAAAGATCAATCATAAGTAGAAATACAGGATCCAACAGCCTGTGACTTCTTTAAGTGGGATTATCCATTAAACTGGTCTTCTACTGAAGACTTATATGACAGGAGTCATGGAAATCATGGGAATAGATGATCTTTCCTTATAAAGTTAGCCAAAACATTTTATATGTGGCAAATATTACTATATACATAAAATCTTTCATAAAAGAGGTAGCATTCACATTAGTTACACCCTATACACCATTAATAGCAGGGCAATTAACATGAAGTTACAAAATATATGAATGGGAAGCAGGGGGTGGAATAAGGTTTAAGATCATGTTGCTAGTGATGATGTGACTTCTTTCTTTGACATAAAATAAGAAGAAAAAGAAATCTTAGAATGGGAGTGTACATAGCGATAGGGCCAAGATCAAATAGAGAAGCAAAGAAAAGGCTGAAAAAGCTACACTCAAGAGAGTATTGAATGAGACAATCTCAAATTATCTCTAAATCTAAACAACTCGCTCCAAAACTGAAGACTTCTGAATAGTCAATGTAAATGCAGTTATTATTTTTACATGAGTAAGTATTCCTTATAGTAAATAATCACATTTATTTAACAGTCAGAGAGCACACTGCAAATCAATGTGCAAAATAAATGCTATGTATAATAAAGAGGCAACCATTCCATCTATGGCCCCTATTTCTATACAAGGTATCCAATATGATTAGTCACATCTAAGTTCTAGATTTAATCATTCCAGAACAACTTTCTTAAAATATTGAGTATTGGAAAACTGATTGAGTAAATATTCCATTCTCTCCTCCAACACTGGAAAGGCTTTGAATGAAAGAAATACAGGCAGGTAGTATTTGCACAGTAGCAATGCCTGCCCATGAGACATGTTCTCTTTTGACAGATGCTAACCTGGCTAACTGTTAAAATGATTGAAAGGAATCTACACTTTGTGAAAATTTGACCATTTTTTCACCCCATTGAATAGCGTGTTGTTATTGCCAACAAGATGATAGCCAAAGGTCACTGAACTCATTTTACTTTGAGTCCCAATAAGTGGTAAAAGTCAAATTCCGGTCATTAGGATCATATATTTGTATTTCATGGGTAATCTCTACAACATATAAAATTTAACTAATCCACCTATGCAGAGAAAAGTGCCTGGGTTAAATGGACTGTACAATATGAGCTTGCTAGTGCATCCTCTAGATAACAGGTTAAGTGGCTATAAAAAAGTGCTTACATTTCATTCCATCTGACCCATATCTACTGGTACCCCAAAACAATACCTTCCCAAATATGGGTGAAATGCTACTAAGCATCTCTAAATTCCATATTCTAGATTTTAATGTCCAAATACCCGCTTTTGACATGTCATTATATGTATACATTTGGTTTGCATCACCTTCTAATAAAACTAAATTAAAAATAAACTTCCCATCAATTATATTGGATTTTATAATTTCAATCTAATGAATAGAACAAAGATGGAGGACCATGGTCAATTTCAACAAATTCTATTCCAAATAGTTATATATTTGGTTCTGTTTGGGGGCATCTGGGATGCTTCTACATGAATTTTTAAAAGGAAATTGAAACAGGTAGCATTTTAAAATCTTTTAAAACACATACACACACTTTTCTCTCATATCAAAAATCAAAAAGATAGAATTAATTTTTAAAACAATTTGTTAACTTTTCTAACCTGACATAATCTGTGAAGGAGCCTAGCTGAAAAGTAATATTGAAATGCAAACCATGACTTATGCCTCATCTAAGAGAAAGAAGCAGAGATGGCCCCCTTCACTCCTGCACAGTATGTGCACTCACTGGAAGAGGAGACACTGTACCTTTACTCCCTGTGCCTTAGGCTAGGGAGACCTAAGGCACTGCACAAAGCTCTGTGTTCCTTTGGGTGGTTATCGGTTACCACCAAAACAATCCACTGAGGTCAGAGCATTCTCACAGTTGAAACTGGTCCTAAACTATGGGTCTCAAAATTAGCTTTTCTTCTCCTGTTATCTGAGATATCCACCAGAAAGTGATAAATAGCAAGAGTGGAGACATATCAATTTTCTTTGATATGTCTCTGCAGGTCTTTGCTTTTTCTCCAAGTTGTTCACATCAGGACTTGTTCTCGAGTCTCTGGCAATCGAAGGGCAATCAGGCCTCCCCCCACCAGAGAAGAAGAAGCCAAAAGTATGGGAACCACTTTGGTTATTCCTACAAAGGAAGCAAAGATGGAATTTCCCAAGATGGCCCCGAATTTGCAGATGCCATTGAGGATACCAAAAGCTGTTGCTCTGTAGAGAAAAGAAAAGAACAAAAGTAAACCAGAGTAGAAGAGAGCTAGACATGATGACATTAGATATAATTGAGCGATCTTATAACCTCTGTCACTAACTACAAATGTGATTTTAAACCAGTTAACATTCTTGGGCCTCAGCTTTGTTATTTGTAAAATGGGGGGGGGGGGTTCAGGGATTTCTGAACTTTTAAAATTAAAGTCTTGTGTACTTTATTTTATTCATTTAAAAGTATTCTAAGGAGGATTCCATAGACTTGAGCAGACTACCAAAAGTTTTTATTAAAAAAAAAAAAAGATTAAAAACTCCTGGATTCAAATACATTCTCTGGGGTTCCATCTAGTTCTAAATAAATGATCCTATGGTTCCTGTTTATTATTCTCAAGATAAGAAATTTACAGCAGGAAAAAAAACCTCCTGATTTAGAATACAAGTTGAAAGGAAGAACAATAATCTCCTGTGGGTGACTGAGAGCTGAGTTTTTATAAGATGTAAATAGGCCAGTGACCAAGTTTGGACAATTTTAGGCCATTAAGAAAGAATGTTAGAGAGCCTTAGGGATATGGAAAACTGAATGTACTTCTCCCTTTTAGTTTCTACTTACATTTGACATCACATCTATTTTCTTTTTTATTGTTACTTAGTCATTTTCAGTCATGACTCTTTCTGACCCCTTTGGGGGTTTTCTTGGCAAAGATACTTAAGAGGTCTGCCATTTCCTTCTCCAGCTCATTTTACAGATAGGGAAACTGAGGCAAACGAAGTGATAGGGTAACAGTAAATATTTGAGGCTGGATTTGAACTCGGGTCTTTCTGACTCTAAGTCCAATGCTTTACCTACTTGGTCTCCTAGCCACTCACTTTCTTTCTAATAGCAATTCTGGCCTATAGAGTACATAAAAAACTATGCATACTAAGTGGCTGTTTTTGGTGGGCAAAAAAGAAATAAGAGCTGCAGAAAGTGATAACAGGAGATAGAGATAAATGGTCTCCCAACTTCCTCTAGCTCCTATACTCTCCTGGGACAGAGGGTTGACCTTGTCCCTTGGGACCAAGAATCTTCCTTGACCTCTAATTCTAGTAAAATTCCTGCACTCTGACAAGTAGAGATCCAGGCTGATTCACCCATTAATGTACTTGTTACCTGACCATCCAATGGCTAACATTTATATAGCACTTCAAGATTTCCAAAGTACTTCATGTAGTAATCTCATTTGTTCCTCACAACAATGCTGAAAGGTAGGTGCTACTACTGTCTTCACTATTTTATAGATCAGACACTTAGATCATCTGAAGTTAAGTGATCCACCCATGGTCACACAGCTAGTAAATATCTGATGCAAAATTTGAAGTCAGTTCAAAAAACTCAGTTATTATGATGAATATGGAAATATGATTGGAAGAATTGCACATGCTTAATTTGTACTAAGCACATATTGTTTGCTGTCTTGAGGAGGAAGGAGAAGAGGAAAAAAAATTAGAACACAAGAATTTGCAAAGGTGCATATTGAAAACTATCTTTTCATGTATTTGGAAAAATAAAATATTATTATTAGTTTTTAATAGTTATTTTTTGACACTGTGTTATCAGAGTTATCTAAGAGTTATTGTAATAAGGCAAGAGCTATGACACTTGAAGACATCTCCCTCTCTTCCTATCTCCTCTCATTCCCCTTGAATTTCTTCCCCCTTCTCTAGCTGTACTTGATCACAGCAAGACAAAAACGAAGCTCAGGAGACAAGCACTAGAGTACCCAGAGGAGTACTCACCTTTTGTTGGTGGGATATAGCTCCACTGTAATCACATCCAGAGCATTCCAGGCAGCAATGCTGGCCCCGCAGAACAGGCACTGCCAGCCAATCATGGCAGACTCGCTGTTGCCAAAAAATAGGAAAAAGCAGCAGACTGCCGATATCAGCATGGAGCCACCTTGAAGGGAGCCAAAAGAGAGAAGTATGGTATCAATATCTTCAGCCAAATTCTCAACCAACCACTTAAATTCAGAAATATACTTCAAGAAAAGTTAATCCCTTCCATGAACTAATCTTTAAACCAAGGAAAAGATCAGGAAGGAAACACAATGGTAAACTATGTTGTCCATTTTCACTCATCATGACCTCATTTGGGGTTTTCTTGGCCAAGATACAAGAGAGTGGTTTGCCATTTTCTTCTCCAGCTCATTTTACAGATGGAAACTGAAGGAAACTGAGGCAGAGTTAAGTGACTTGTCCAGGGTCATACAGCTATCAAGTGTCTGAGACTAGATTTGAGCTGGGCGTTTACTCCAGACCCAGTGTTCTATCCACTGTATCATCTCACTGCTCAAAATCACACAGCTATTTAGTGGGAAAGCTGGGGTTCCAATCTCAACCATCAGGTCTTTTTTAAATTTAATTTTATTTTTATTAAAGGTTTTTAATTTTCAAAAGATATGCATGGATAATTTTTCAACATTAACCCTTGTAAAACCTTGTGTTCCAATTTCCTCCCCTTCCCTGCACCCCTCCTCTAAATAATAAGTAATCCAATATATGTTAAATATATTAAAATATATGTTAAATACAATATATGCATACATATTTATATAATTATCTTGCTGCACAAGAAAAATTAAATCAAAAAGGAAAAAATGAGAAAGAAAACAAAATGCAAGCAAACAACAACAAAAAGAGAGTGAAAATGTTATGTTGTGATTCACACTCAGTTCCTACAGTTCTTTGTCTGGGTATAGATGGATCTCTTTATCACACGATCATTGGAACCTGGTCTGAATCGACTCTTGAAAAGAGTCACATCCAACAGAATTGATCATTGTATAATCTTGTTGTTGCTATGTACAATGATCTCCTGGTTCTGCTCATTTCACTCGGCATCAGTTCATATAATCTCTCTTGAGCTCTCTAAAACCATCCTGTTGATCATTTCTTATAGAACAATAATGTTCCATAACATTCATATACCATAACTTATTTAGCCATTCTCCAGCTGATAGGCAACCAATCAGTTTCCAATTTCTTGCCACTATAAAGAGGGCTGTCACAAACATTTTTGTTTATGTGGGTCCCTTTCCCTTCTTTAAGATATCTTTGGGATATAAGCCCAGTAAAGATACTGCTGAATCAAAGTAAACAAATAGAACAAAGCACAGTTTGATAGCCTTTTGGGCATAGTTCCATATTGCTCTCCAGAATGGCTGGATCTGTTCACAGTTCCACCAACAATGTATCAGTGTCCCAGTTTTCCCACATCCCTTCCAACATTTGTCATTGCTTTTTCCTGTCATCTCAGCCAATCTAAGAGGTGTGTTCTACACTAGTGTAATTCCCACTATACACAAAAGGAATGAAGCTCCAAATCAGCAATGACAAAAAACAAACAGCTTTGATCCTGAAATCAATTCTGTCCTCTCCACTGTATACACATTAGATCTATTATTTTTATATACAAACCTAACCTTTCACTTAAGTTCCAGTATTTCAAACTTGTCAGCTTTGTGGATATTGTAAGATTACACATAGTGGTCTTAAGACTACTATCACACATTGTTGGTGGAATTGTGAACACATCCAGCCATTCTGGAGAGCAATTTGGAACTATGCTCAAAAAGTTATCAAACTGTACATACCCTTTGATCCAGCAGTGTTTCTACTGGGCTTATACCCCAAAGAGATGCTAAAGAAAGGAAAGGGACCTGTATGTGCCAAAATGTTTGTGGTAGCCCTGTTTGTAGTGGCTAGAAGCTGGAAAATGAAAGGATGTCCATCAATTGGAGAATGGTTGAGGAAATTGTGGTATATGAATGTTATGGAATATTATTGTTCTGTAAGGAATGACCAGCAGGATGAATACAGAAAGGACTGGCGAGACTTACATGAACTGATGCTGAGTGAAATGAGCAGAACCAGGAGATCATTATATACCTCAACAACGATACTGTTTGAGGATGTATTCTGATGGAAGTGGATCTCTTCGATAAAGAGAGCCTTAATTGATCAAAGATGGACAGAAGCAACTACACCCAGAGAAAGAACACTGGGAAGTGAATATAAACTGCTTGCATTTTTGTTTTTCTTCCCGGGTTATTTATACCTTCTGAATTCAATTCTCCCTGTGCAACAAGAAAACTGTTCGGTTCTGCACACATATATTGTATCCAGGATATACTGTAACCTATTCAACATGTAAAGGACTGCTTGCCATCTGGGGGAAGGGGTGGAGGGAGGGAGGGGAAAAATTGGAACAGAAATGAATGCAAGGGATAATGCTGTAAAAAATTACCCTGGCATGGGTTCTATCAATAAAAAGATATTAAAATTAAAAAAAAATTCAATGAAAAAAAAAAAGACTACTATCACAGTCTCCCCTTAAGGGAGGCTTTAGCCTATAAAATCTATGCATGGAATTCATTGTTAAAAGATTTTATAATGGTTTTAGGACCATTAAGACTGAATGTCTTCCCTTAAAGGAAGTTGTAAACTAATAGAACATACTCATGGAAAAATACTGACAATAACATTTTTCAAAGCTGTGTTGTCTAAATAATATTTTGTCTACCTCTAGCTTGTTTTCTCTCTCTAATTACAAATCCCCAAAACAATATTTCTCCCTGACCCTTGATATGTAACTCAATCAATTTTGAGAAGGCCATGCAAAATTGTGATATAAGAACTTCATCCTCAAAAGGGTATTTTGGAGTACACGCTTTCCTGCTGGAGCATCCTCTTCCTTCTGGAGTCATATCTCTGTGTTTCTCAACATAGCACTGTCCTTACATGAATTATATAATCTACATCAGTGTGTTAACTTGAGTTGCACATTAGATCTCCCTCTCCTTTCTCCTCTTCTCTTTCTCATTCCTTGTAATAAAGCTTTGCAATTAACTGACTCTCGTTATTTTGCACATTATTCTCAGTACTTGAACTCACTAAAAGTTTCCTTTTCCCCCTCGTCCCTGGTGATAGGTCTTTCTTTACACTTACATTGGGTATCCAAACAAGACCTTACCCTATTGATAGCCACATATATACTGGAAGGACATTGGGAACTGTATGCTCAGTTATAGAAAACAAAGTTCAATAGATAAACTTTATGTCCTCCCAGAAGAAACTCCCTTATGCTAGAGGACTATCAGAAAACAATGAACTATAAAGCAACATTCTCCATTTCCTTGTTCATATTTTGATGATATCATTTTTAAAAATAAACTAAGTCTCCCTATTTTCCAGAAAATGGAAATGTAATGGCCTGATCCCACCATTGACTCATCTGGGAGTCCTGCTCTTATCCAATGTGTGCTCTTTAGGCAGCCCACTCTTGGTGCTTTGTCCCATTGGTGCAGTCCTTAGTGTGGATACCTGTCAAAATTCCTAAGCTCAAATGATACGCCAGCTTCAGCCTCCCCAGAGGCAGGCATTATAGGCATGTACCATTTTGACCCTTAATGTTCCCAATTGTAGAGAAATAGTTCCACAACTTTAATCTCCACCTATGCCATCTTGTGACTCAAAATTGAGAAATAATGAGGACCTGAGCCAGAATGGCTTCAGTAACAATAAAAAAGAAAGAAGGGATATCACAAATTTTACAGAGGCAGAATCCAAAGGACTTGGGGGAATAAGCTGATATAAAGGATTAAGAAAAGGAAAGAGTACAAGATGATTATCAAGCTTTATGTCTAGATCGCTGAGAGAATGGAACTTAAATGGCTTACAACATTGGATGGCCAAGTGTACAACAAAAAGAGGTTCCCTGGTGCAGGAAGATTTCCTCTCCACCTCCCACCATTAATTAGACCAACCAAGGTCTAATTAATATAGAAAGCAAATTATTGCAAATCTGATGGGATGGATAAAAATGTCAGGCAATGGGCAGACTTTTCCTATCTAGTATATATTGTATCAGGGCCTTGAGAGTTAGGTATGCAGTGGTGTAAAAAAAGTAGCAGTTATGAGAGTATGTTCCATGGATGCTTTCCAATGAAAGTTGAAGGGAAATAAGAGTTTGTGTGGGAGTATGGAGGCTGAAGATGAACCCTCTGCAACACAAGAGTGAGGCTGAGGATAATATGATAAGCAAGAATAAGTGACTGAGAAGCCTTGGAGTTAAAGGGTTTGTGAATTGGGAAGAAGGTGGAGGAATACAGGAGCAATTCAGCTAAACTCTCCTAACATTTCTCCCAAAAGGACTTTAAAAATAACTCTTCGAACCAAAGTTTGGAGATGTAGAACCCTCAAAAGATTGGAGTGGGACATTATTCCAGCCTAAGACAAGTTAGGAAGTCAACAAGAGAGATCTGTGACACTGCAGGGAGCAGGAACACCAGTGCAGGGCCTTGGAGGCAGTCTTAGCAACCCTAGTTTGGGGTGCTCTCAGTCCAGAGATGGTTAGGGGATTAGATAACTGATCAGAAAGAAATTATAGGAAACCTCTGCTGGCATTAGGAACAGCTAGTGCTAACTGGCAACCCTATTGCCCATATGCAATTCTGGGGCACAATTCCAGGAAAAGAGGAAGTCTTGTGAGGGATTACAGGGAAACAGGGGCTTGGTCACAGTCCTACGGTTGAAAGGAGCACTAGTTTTTCAGACAAGAGCCAGTGCTTGCAGTTGCAGGGAAGAAGTGGCCCTTTCTGGAAAAAGACCAGAGCACAGACCAGGAGAGCAGTGACCATGCCTCTACCCATATCACAACACACTGGAAGGCCCAAAAAATTCAACCCCCCCGAACTAGCTCTGAAAACAGACGCACAAAAAAACCAGAAGCTTCCCAATTCTGAATGACTCAAGATGAAGGCTATCCACCTCCACAGAGAGAATTGAGGAATTCTGGGTATAAAATGAAGTATGATTTTCTAATTTTTTCATCTTTTTGCAATATGGCTCATATGGAAATATGTTGTACATGATTTCACAAGTATAATTCTTTGATATCATTTTACTTGCCTTGTCAGATGCTTTGATTACTCTTTTACAGATCTGTAATTATTGCCCCCATCTATAGAATCGTTACTCCCATTTTATAGATTTGCACTTACCTCTCAGGATTGTTGTAAAGGTAAATGAAATAATATTTGTATAGTGTTTTATAAACCTTAAAATGTTATGTAGCTAAAAGATCAGATCTTACACAACTGAATTTGTGTAACTGAATCATCAGTATTGTTCTCTTCTGAGTTTTGATTTCTACTCTCTTCTTTTCAGACAATAACCAGCTTTAAAATTTTGTATAATTCCTCATGTTGTGTCTGGTTGACCAATCATTCCATAATTATTTATTAAGCCCATATGATGTTCCAGGCACTGTGCTAAGCACTAAGGATAAAAAGAAAGACAAAAGCCAGCATCTGTTTGCAAGCAAAAACTATGAACAAGCAAGTTATATATAGGAAGATTTGGAAATAACAGACGGAAGACACTGAAACTGAGAGGACATTAGAATGATCTATAGAAAGTAGGATTTTAATTGGGACTTCAAGGAAGCAAATGCCATCAAGAGGCAGACATGGAAAATTGAGAGCATTTTGGGCATGGGGGAAAAACCAATGAAAATGCACAGCATGGAGAGATGCAATGTCTTCTTTGAGGAAAAGCGTCACTAGATCACAGAACATGTGGAAAGGGGTAAGAAGAATGGAAAGGTAGGTCAGGAGAGATAGGCGTAGTTTATGAATATAGCTTGGATAACCAGAGAATATTCTATTTGATGCTGCAAGTCACAAGGAGCCACTAGAGTTTATTAAGTCTTTGGGATGACTTAGTCTGGTCTACACTTTAAGAAAATTACTTAGACCACTGGCTGTAGAAAGAAATAGAATGAGGAGAGGCTAGCAGAGGCATCCATTACAGCAATCTTATTTGAGGAGTTTAGCACAAAAGAAAGAAAACAAATGAGATGATAGTTAGCAGGGATAAATGGATCAAATGACAGTTCTTTGAGGGTGGAGGAAAGATTATACAAGGAAGTCATGGGGAGGGGGAGGTCAACTTTCTACAGCAATTTCATCAACAGACATAAAGATGTTTGGGGAAGGGCAGATTGAGGAGGTCAGGTGGGAATTTCCTCTTTTAGAAATGTTGAGTTAGAAGTACAAGGAGGACATCAAAGTAAAAATTGTAGCAAGCTCTTTGAAATAGAGTATGAAAGAAATAGATTTGGCAGTCATCTGCATATAGATGACAAATGAAACTATTGAACAGTTGAGATTTCCAGAAAAGAGAAAATACAAAGGGAAATTAGGCCAAAGACAAAGCTATTGTTTCAATAAACTAGTCAGAAAAAACTTTCCAGTATGCCTTTGTACAAGATACACATACATACACACATGCAGGTGTGTATGCATGCATGTGTGTATATGTATATATATATATATACACATACACAATACATATGTATGCACTTAAGCATATATATGAATTTAAGCACATGGAAAATAGAGAATCTTTTTGTTTCATAGGGTTTCCCCCCTCATTTCCTCTTTATTTGGGGGGTAGGGGAAATCTTTTCAATATGAAAAAAAGTAAATTCAACACAAAACAGAAACCTAGGACCTGGGGGAATGAGCCCAGTGTAGAAATTGTGTTAAGTGGAAAAGATGGCAGAAAATGAAAGAGATGGTGATGGGAAGTGTTCTGTTTGTTGCCCCAGCTTCTCTTCTTTTGGAAGGAATTGATTTTTTTTGAAGGGGGAGGGGAAGACTGGAAGAAAATTGAAATCTTCCCCAAATGAGGGACTTTTGGAATTTTGGAAGATGAAACAAATCTCACTGGTGGGTCTCAAAATGAGGGAAGGAAAAAGAGCTGAGGGGGGAAAGCCCACTTGGCACAGTGAGGCATGGACCCCTCCAAAGAAAAATGAACATTTAAGTAGAGAAACCAAAACTGGGAGGGGAGGAAGAAGACAATATTGTCAATACTTCCCCCAGAGCTGGGGAAGAGACAAAGAAAATGAAGGGCACTTAGAGATAGAAATGACAGTTTGGGGAGTACCTGGAGATGAGAGCCTGCCTCCCCAACAGACTTTTATGGAATGGAACCTTTGGAAATAGAGAATCTTTAATGTTTAACTAAGTATTTGTCCTTATGAACATATTAGAACATAAAAATGTTTATCAGCAAAAAAGTGGGGTACTAGAGAATGCTATATGCATTCTTTTTTTTTCTTTTTACAAGGGATAATTCAGGGCTGGTGGGAAAATACATATGCCAGTAGGGAAAAAAGTGTCAACAGATAATTTTAAAAACTCTATTACGTCCAGTTTTTCATTATTACCCTTTACTTTATATTCTAAAAATCATCTTAAGCCTACAGCCAGTGAAATAATTCAATTCAATTCAAGAAATATTTATACTAGGAGCAACTAAGTAGCACAATGGATAGAACACTGGTCTTTGAGACAGGAAAGTCAGAGTTCAAATCTGACCTCAGACATTGGTTGTGTGACCTTGGACAAGTCACTTAACACTGATAAGGAAGGAAGGGAGAAAGGAAAGAAAATACATTTATTCCACTACTTAGTATATGAACAACTACAAATTAACATTATCTATTAGGGATTTCATGATGAGGAAAAAAAACGGGGGGGGGGGGGCTTTCTCTTCTCAACCTTGCCTAATAACTGTAAAATATTAAAAGAGTGAGAAATCTATTCCCTCAAAATGTTACCTATTCATCAAAAATGAACAGTTGTTGCCATTTGAGCCATTAGGCTCAAAGAGTGATTTGCCCAAAGTCAGCCAACACATAAAGAACAGAATTGAGTCCTAAGCAAACCCTTCTGATTGCTAGACCAGTGTGGTTTCTATTGCACTGCATTGTCTCTGCATGACAAATAAAAGGAGATGGGTAAGGTAGGGATTATCCCAAGAGTTAATTAACAAGGCCATAACATAGATTGGCATGTGGTGCTCTCTCTGCATTCTCTGCCCTTCATAACTTTTTTGGGGCAGCTTGGTGGGCGCAGTGGATAGAGCACCAGCCCTGAAGTCAGGAGGACCTGAGTTCAAATCTGTCTTCTAACACTTAACATTCCCTAACTGTGTGACCCTGGGCAAGCCACTTAACCCCAACTGCCTTGAAGGAAGGAGAGGGGGAGGTAGATAATTTTCTCTTTATTGCACAGTGTTTTAGAACAAGTTTTCCCCTTAATAAAGTTTTCTACTCGTTAGGTTTTTCTACTGTCTTAAAAACAAAACCAAAAAACTTTCTATTATTATTTCATCACATTCTCACAAAACTTTGTGAGATAAAGGGAGCAAGTATGATTCTATTCATTTTGCAGATGAGAAAACTGAGTCCCAGAGAGAATAAATGATGTCTTTATAACCACAAAGATGCTTATTGGAACAATAAACAACTCTCCTAAGTTATATATATATATATATATATATATATATATATATATATATATATATATATATATACACCCCCCATCACTGTCCCCAAGCTCACCAATCATCTTGATTCTCCCAATTTTGTCCATAAGCAGAGCTGATACAATGTTGCCAGGCAAAACAGATAGACTACCAAGGAAGCTAACAAGATAAATTAGGAAGTCATTGTCTTCTTCAAAGTCCATGTGGCACCCCTCTTTTTGTTCCAAAAAGGTGGAGTTGATGAATCGACAACCAATGAATTTATGGTGATAGAGATCTATAAAGGAAAGAAGTTTACTCTTTAAATATAAGCTTGCTGAAGGCATCTTATCTTCAGCTCTATCCTAGTTCCTAGTGCTGTGCCTTGAATTTATAATAGGTGTTTAATAAATGTCTGTTGAAATTTAAGAAGAATGGAAGAGGCAGGGAGACAGATAGTTGAATTATAAACATAAGCTGTCTCCATGGGTGGCAAGCAATGTGTCAGCATTTAGCAAAGGAAGTTCTCCAAGTCAAAGCAGTCTATAGCTAATTCAGGTGGGGGGGAGAGAGAAATCTTTTAAAAATGTAATTAACTGTTCAAAATTCTAAGTAAAAAAGAGATCATCAGGTTTAAAATTAAAAAGTGGAATTAGTAAGAGTTGTAATTTACATAATTCAAGTATGGTAAATTTATGAGTTATTCATTGAAGCTTAAAATATTTGTGGGATATCCCTAATTTTATGAAGCTAATCTTACAAAGGACAATCATAGGATCAGAGATAATATTCATAATTTCATTGATATAGAGAATTTCCAGGTAAGGAAACTCCCTTTATTTCTGCAGTTATCAAAGGGCACTGACACATCATCTAAAATGAGACAATTTTTTGTGAAAAGCATTTTGTTCAGTACCTTGAACACAATAAGAGATGTATAAATACTTATTCCCTTCTCCTCCCTTTATCTTCTCTGTAGCCTTTTGAGATAGCCTACTTAATATTCTTATTTCCATTTCACAGATTAAAAAAAAACCTTGAAATGTGGAGTTTAGCAACTTGCTTTAGGTCATGAAAATAATTAAAGGATAAAACTGGGGCTAAAATCTATGGAAGTTTTCTGAATGTTCTTTCTACTGATGATGAGCCATCCTCATCCTCTTCTGCTTCAGATGGTTATCCTAGGAACTGGCAATGTCACAGTGATTTATAAATCTTGAAACACTATGTGCATGTGTGCTATTAAGGAGAAAAAAGGAAGCTGGTCCTATGGTTTCATTGGGATAATGAACTCCCATATGACAACACTCCTATCTAGGTAGTACAGCATTTTGTTCATACCTTTTAGTCTAGAACACTGGTCTAGAGCATTGAGAACTTCAGAAATTTGGTTAAGGTCACACTGCCAGAAAGTATCAGATACAAGACTTGAATCCAAGTTTTTTCTGGCAGCACATTATCTACTATTCCACATCGTCTTTTAGTATTGGTGATCACCATTATTAATGAGAGCTACTCTGAGCTAAGCATCACTGCCTAATGTCTGCCTGATAGTGCTGTTACCTGTATTATAGAAGACGGTTGATTCAATAGTGCAGTTTTTGAAGAAAGTCCCAGTAGAGACCACATCTTCAAAGTAGCATTCATCAAAGATGGAAGACTCAAAGATTACATTCTTGAATTTCATCTTAAAGAACCTGCAGAAAAGGCATCACAGTGGTACTCAAGTACAATGATTCACACAGTAAAAATGGAGTTTTGAAACAGCAATACAAAACAGAAGACACTTATAGACAGTTACTGAGGATATTGCAGGATAAGGTACTTTGACACCATATTCAATTCAAATCAATCTCAAAAGCATTAGTTTAGCATCTGCCACAAGTAGAGAACACTGCACTAAGTTCTGGAGGTCACATAAAACCCATATCAGACAATATTTGCCTTTGGATTTCTTGGAGGCTAGAATTTTTCCTACTCTCATATATCACAACAGTCTAAAGCAGAGGTATCCAAGAACAGACACTTGAACCAAATTCAAATGAAATTGGCAAATGTATAACAAAATAAATAAACTACAACATAGATAATGCTCTTATGACTTTGTAAGTCAATAATCAGCCCACAGGAATCTATCTCTATTTGAGAAAATTGAGAAAGTTGCCAAATCACTGATGCTTATGTGATTTGCCTAGGATCACACAACAAATAAGTATCAGAGGTTATTTTCAATCTTGACTCCTATTCCCACCTTCTATCTACCACACTCAGCTGTCTCTGGCAACATGTATGCAGTTTCCTATAATATAAACAGGACATAAATGCATAAGAGAAGTTGAGAGTGATATAATACAAGGTTGACATACTTAATCTATTCTTCCCAGTTTGCTATTTATTTATAAATTAGAAAGAATTGTACCTTAACTCATTACTCAGTGTTTGAATCAGTATTACTTAGTACAATAATAAAGTTTCACTCCAGAACCTCATCATCACTAGGAGGTGACTTATGATGCTTGAAGGTTATTATAGGACAAGCTCTGACAGGTGTGATGGTCCACTCCTTATGCCTCTCAAAGGAGAGTTCATCAAGTTATTGTCAAGCCTGAGACAATTCCCCAGATAAAAAAATAATTCCTCTGCTATTAGATGACAGGGCTCAGTTCCACATGAATTTTAAACTTAATGTATTTTATTCTGGAAGCCTATTGCTTTTCTTGCTTAACATCCCTCTTTAACAAAGAAATAAAGCAGTCATGGGGTATTTAGTGATCTACTATTCTGCCAAAGGTAAGTGATATAGGAGAGCCATAAATCACAGAAGAAGATAATAAGTACACAGGCCTTGAAAATATTCCTCTGAGTGAGTTTTAAAAGCTTCAGATATATGAGAGAAAGGAAAAGAGATAGACCTATGAGACACATTCTAGAATTTAAAAATTCAAGCTAATTTTTGTAATGTGTTTATAAACTTTATAAATAAGCACATCTTCCCCTCATGCCCAATTCCTAATTTCTCTACTGAGATAACCTTTATTCACATGAGCATTGGAGTTGAAAGGAAAATCAACACCAGGAAATAGTATATTGAAAATTTTCTATTTAAAAAAGAAAAAGACAGGGCTACTGTGATGTACAAAAGTAGGTATTATTGAGCCCCAACTGCTCTGGCCATCCCCTGAGCCAAAAGTACATAATCCTTACTAGGGAAAGGGTTTGGGTTCCAGCACACCCATCCAAACTTGTCCTACCCTTGTGTGGTCTGAAAAAAAAAAGTTTAGAGTTCCATCTTCAGCCCTCACCTAAATTACCCAAGTAAATTAAGCATATAACAAAAGCTGTGCCTTTACACTTGTATAATAGTAAGAGGTAAATAGCTATAAAACATCTGATGAATACAGTTCTATGCTTCAGATCAGTTCTACCAGAGAGTCAAAAGGACCAAAAAAACAAACAAACCTGTGACCTATCTCCAGTTAACTGGAAATGAGCTTAAAGTCAGAGCTGCAAGGGTGGGACATTAGCAAGTTTGTCTTGCCTCCATTGATAAGTTTGTGGCATCAAGGAACCTTCAGAGATCCTTGTCAGGATCAGAACATCAAAAAAAATGGAAGTGTTGGATGGAGGAGATTTTGTTTGCTCCCAAGCTCCAAAGTGGAGTTAAATCACAAGCTTGGACTTCTGGATGACTTTATCTGGACCTATAGTGCCATTACTTGAACATCAATTGGAAACCTCATTGTATTTCCAATACTCATTTGCTCACAAGGAATGAGTCAATTCAATTTCTATAATGTGTTTGTAAACTTTATAAATAAGCACAGCTTCCCCTCATGCCCAATTCCTAATTTCTCTACTGAGATAATCTTTATTCACATGAGCATTGACGTTGAGAGGAAAATCAACACCAGGAAATAGTATATTGGAAATTTTCTATTTAAAAAGGAAAAAGAAAGGGCTACTGGGATATACAAAAGTAGGTATTATTGAGTCCTTCAGAATGAATTGTCTCTTCCTTGAAATGACTGGGGTTAGGATAAACTGTTTGAAGGTTGCATGGATCTAAGAGACCACACAGGGACAGCTGAAGTGTCAATGAAGTGTAATATATTATGATGTTGTTTTCATTTTTTTTCTGTGCAAAGATATCACATATGCAATGACAAAACTTGTCAGTCTGTTCATGTAAGGAACCAATTCCATTTTACCAAGGTCACAGAACTTATGGTCTAGAAATTCCTTCCACTAATGTAGATTGGCAACTTGCCCATAGTACATGATCATGCAAATCAATTTAACATTTATTAGTTACTTCCCATGTGCCATATAGTGTGCTAAGGCAGTCATGTCAGGGACAGAAACTGAATTGAGATAGGAGATATTTTCCTAACTCAATCACTTACCTTCGAAAAAAGGGTTGTTTTATGTGAAGTATAACTATAATAGAAATGTAGGATAGAATAAAATAGAATATTTCCACCCATTCCACCAAAGTTATCCAAATAAAACAAGAGAAGTAGACAGCTAGGTGGAGCAATGGCCATTGCACTCAGAGTCAAGAAGACAAGTTCAAATCATAAATTAGCCACTTACTAATTATGCAACTCTGGGCAAGTCATTTAAACTCTCAGCCTCATTTTTCTCATCTGCAAAATGAGAAAGTTGGACCTCAATGGCCTCTACTGCTCTTTCCAGTTCTAATCTAAAATCCTATAATACATCTAAAAGAACTAGGAAAGTCTGGTTGTATTAAGTCCAAGCCAGTGCATTTATAAAGGTACTCAAAATATAATTCCAAGTCCTTTGATGGATGTTGGCAAATCCACTAAATTTCCTTCCTCTTCTATTCTGAGAAGCCTTTGGCACTATCATATGCATAATATAAGCTCTCACTCCAAAAGAGGCCATTAAAGAAAATTAGATGACTTTGATTAGACCACAATTTATAATAACAATATTTATATAGCTCTTTAAGATTTACTAAGCACTTTATAAATCTATCTCATTTTATCCCCCAGAATAATCCTGAGAAGCAGATTTTACAGATGAGGAAGATAAGACAGAGGTCTAGTGATTTATTTAAAGTCACAGAGATAATATTTGGAATATACTTGAACTGAGATCTACCTGATTCCAGGTCCAACCCTCTATGTACTCACTGTACAATCTCACTACAAACTGCAGAGGTTCAGTGGCAACTAGAAGTTATAGCCAAATTCTTATTCCAAAGTGACAGATCAGCCCTGCCAGATTTTAGCATAAGGATTGCAGTGATATATGAATTTTAGATTCTTCATATATAGTTTTTCATAAATCAATAATTTTGAATGCCTTGACCCTTGATGTGATATTGAAAATGCTAACTGAGCTAGAATGATGGTTTTGCTGTCATTTTTTAATATTATGAGACTTTGTCTTGGAAAACCTGATAATATTAGTCCAAGAACTTCCCATTCAATTTATGCTATAAAATGTGTAGATATCCTGGTTATTTGGTACCTGTTTTCTATCTGAATTTTGTTGAACTGAATCTACTCATTGATTATCCCTCCAGCTGAGAGTTGTCCCTCTTTCTTCCCAAAAAAATCTTCCACCATATTTTACTTTGTATATATACTATATATACTTCCATGTATACATTTTGTTTTCTCCAATACAATGTAAGCTCTTTGAGGACAAGGACTGTTTTATTTTTGTCTTTGTATCTTTGACTTTGTATTTTGTCTTTGTTTTTTATATTGATTAATTATATGAATTCTAAATTGTAGTTTAGAGAGGGGAAGAGGTGGTCCATAACTATAATTTTATCAAGAATGGAACTTATAGTGTAGAAATTCCTTCCACCAATGTAGATTGGCAACTTGTCTGTAGTACATGGTCAATATAAAAATCAATATAACATTTATTAATTGACTCCCATGTGCCGGATAGTGTGCTAAGCCAGAATGTATCAGGGGCAGGAACTGAACTGAGATGAGAGAGAAATAATAATGGATTTCTTGCTTGGAAGATGGTTAATCAGATTCTCCACTCGTTTTTTTCCCCCAAATTACCTTTTCCAATCAACAAATATTTGCTGAATTTACGAGTTTGACCTTATGATAGGAGATATGTAGACTATAAAGATGGATAAAATTTCAGCTTTCAAGAACTTATAATTTAACAAAGTTCAAATAAAGTAATAAGTAATACATTTCTTGAGAATGACACAAAATGCTATAGAAGTTCAAACAAGGGTGAGACCACTTCTGTCCTGAGAAGGACCAGGAAATCCTTTACAAAAAGAACTGTGTTCTTAAGATTTTAAGACAGTGATAGGAGTGAAGAAATGGTTCCTCATTTCTTAATAGTATAGGCTTAGTCTAGTAAATCCTCCAGTGTTTAAATATTATCCTGATTTATTCTGATGTTATTAATTTTTTCCCAATCCCTGAGGTAATTCCTAACTCAGTAGATGAGACTTTTAATGCCTAGAAAAAGAAACCTTTTTCTGCTTAAGTGTTGTTTGGCTTCCATGAAGAAACTTGAGAGAGCCATTTCTGTCACTTTAGATTAAGATTTCAATTTCAATCTACCTTTGTTCCAACCTGCATTTGGAATCTTGGAAAATTACTCTACCATCTGGCTCTCTTTCTTGGTTCCTTGGTCCTTGGAATTGTTATGTTTAGGTTTTAAAGGGAATTTCCTGAACTGGGGAACATTCTGGAAATGGAGTTTTCTTTTAAAAAGGGGGAGGTTTTTGGATATGCTAATTATGCAAGTTTTTTTAAGAATAATATTCTATTCTATTTATTTATTTTTAGGTTTTGTTTCTTTTTGAAAGCTTTTTATTTTCAAAACATATGCACAGATAATTTTTCAACATTGATCCATTTTCCCCTCTCTCCTCACTCTTTCCCCTAGATGACAAGAAATCCAATATATGTTATACATGGTAAAATATATGTTAAATCCAACATATATAAACATTTATTTATACAATTATCTTTCTGGATAAGAAAAATCAGGTCAAAAAGGAAAGAAAATTAATAAGAAAACAAAATGCAAGAAAACAATAACAAAAAGAGTGAGAATGTTATGTTGTGATCCACACTCAGTTCCCACAGTCCTTTATCTGGGTGCAGACAGCTCTCTTCGTCACAAGATCATTGGAACTGATCTGAATCATCTCATTGTTGGAAAGAGTCATGTACATCAGAATTGATCATTGTATAATATTGCTGTTACCATGTATAATGATCTCCTGGTTCTGTGCAATAATTTTTAATCTATATCCAAGCTAATATGGTCATATTTAATAAGAGTATAACTGCTTAAAGATTTCATAAGGAAGCATTTGTTTTTTAGAATCAGCTTGAAGGAATTCAAAGCAAGAAGCTATTTCCTATTGAAGACCACCAGATGTCAGTATGACCTAAGTAAAGAGAGTTTTCTCCCTCTAGTGAGCTAACTGATTTGTTGCTCCTACCAATTTATCCATCATATTTCTGTCAGGACTTGCTAGAGCAACTTCTAAAGGAAAAAAGTCCTGAATAGGATGAATTGAAGAAACTGGAAATGAGTGATTCAATTAATAAAATCCACTTTCCAAATAAAGCTTAACCTTAGAATCCATCTATTTATATGTGTTGGTGAGATCACAAAGGACTTTTATCATTCCTTCAAAAGGTCTAAATCTAGGTTTATATTTTACAGCCAATCGTTTCAACAATGAGGTGATTCAGACTAGTTCCAACTGATTTGTGATGAAGAGATCTGCGTCTAAAAAGAGGACTATGAGGACTGAATATGCATCACAAGATAGTATTTTTATCTTTTTTTGTTATTTGCTTGCTTTTTTTCCCCTTCTCTTTTTTTTTTCTTTTTTTGATCTGATTTTTTAATGCAGCATGATACATATGGAAATATATTTAGAAGAATTGCACATATTTTACCTATATTGTATTACTTGCCATCTAGGGGAAGGGGATGGGGAAGAGCAAGAAAATTTTGGAACACAAATTTTGCAAAAGTGAATGTTGAAAATTATCTTTGTATGTATTTTGAAAATAAAAACTATTACTAAAAATTTTATAACCAAAATGATAAAAAGATGTGTATCACACCAGATCCTTGAAATAATACTGTCCATGGGGTCAATGCCACCAGACTAGATTATGAAGAAAACTGCCCAAGTAAGGTTTCTTGTTTTAATACCATTGAAAGAGTTCCAATTCATTCTAATGAATTTCTGCTCCAAAACAAATGGTATCACAGCAAGGCTCTATTTGTATCGTCCACATGTTCATGATGTCTGTGGCTTATTCCTTTTGAAGGATTGTATAACTTTAGAATCAGAAAGGACCTTAGAGCTTATCTTGTCCATCATTTCATAATTGGGGAAATTAAGGCCCCTAAAAGGTTAAGTGACTTGCTGAAAATTACATGGTTTCTAATGGCAGAGGTAGTTTAGAACATGACTTTCCCATATCAAAATTCATAATGCACAATGTTAGAACATGTGATTCCTCGTTTATCCAGCATCATCAGGGAATGTTTTACACATAGGAGAATACTTAAAATTATGTTCAATGCAATTTTTTCAAAAAGATATCTTCATAGTTCTCTCTCTTAAAAACAATATAATTAACATAAACTAAACTTCCTTGTTGACTCAGTATCATCATGCAAATATAAATTACTACACTATTTTATAATACAGTCCTATAAAAATGTCTTATAATACCCTTGAGGGTTATTGAAATATGTTGGATTACCATATTATGCAACTGTTTCTTTTTGAGTATTCATTTATGCTTCACATAGCTTTCCTATCTCAATTCCTAACTGTCCTATACGTCTGTCCCTAGAATCAATACAACATATCCTCATTTCATATTAATTTTTTTCTTCTTTTAATCAGCTAAAAGATGATGTCAGATATTGCCCATTAGAATTACATGTAAGAGTAAGAAGGTTTTAACTTTGGGCTTCTTTTACAAGCCAAATAAATGTGTATGGACTTTTTAAACAATTTATATCCAGTTCTTACTACAGTGTCTGGCACACATTCGGTGTCTAATAAATGTGAATTGCATTGTTTTAATTGTTCAAGATCTTTTACTTGCTTTTAGATTTTCATCTAGGTTACAGGTAGTTGAGGTTGCTGAATGATTTGTCATTATGTTACTAATTCACCATTAAAGAAATTCCACCTTCACCCCCATACCATCAACATATATATTACTTTATTTCTAATTTTTTAAGTGTAATAAATGTATCAAGGAAATTTTTCAATTTTCAGATCTCTCAGAAGAAATTAATGCACTGAAATGAAGCCTCCTTCTAAGAATTGTCTTCTATTCACTTCTAAATAAGCACTTTTGCCACATTTTCAAGAGTGAATAGCTAGAGCTGGCCAAAATTCCAAATAAAGAAATACCATTTGGTCAGGTAAATAGGGATGAAATTTATAATAACCTAAAACTGAAAAAAAAATTAATAATAATCAACAACCTACTATTTTATGTCTTTATTCAGTCTGAACTGAGAAATTATGGATTCCTCTTAGATTTATCTAGCAACAGAAATAATAATATACTCAAATAACAATATACTCTCTCAGAGAACTTCAATTAAATTGAACCATTTGCCTAAATGAATGTATACTCAATATATAAATTGGGAATATAATTTGGGAAATTATAAATATATAAATTGAGAAATAGTAAGATATAATGAATAGATAGTAAGCATCAGAGCCAGAAAGGCCTAGGTTCAAATCCTGCCTCTGGTTGATCATATAAGCCTGAGCAAATAAAACCTCCTCAGAATCCTTAGGCAATTCCATAAGATTGCACATAGCAGAACAGCTAGCAATCTGCTTCATGGGAAGAAACAATATCACCATGAGTTCCCTATGCCAGTAAAATCCAGATCCATTTTTAAAATAAATTCATATATACCCTATCACCAGTAAGTCTCTCATGGATTCATAATTGTATAATCATAATGAGTAATGGTAAATAATGGAGGGCACTTATGTATATGCTTACAAACCCAGGAGATCCCAGGACTGGGGTTCTCAAATTCTAAGAATTCAACTGGAAAAATCTGAGCAAAAATAACTATTTCCACTACTGCCAAAAGTGTATAAAGCCCTCAGATCAGATTGAATAAAGGTATAAGATGGCATATCAGACTAAATATGCCGTCTGCAATATATTAATATATTATACAGTGACTCCCCAGTGTTCAATTTCCTATCTTTCTCTCCTAAGAAACAGTTGTTTTCTACCCTCCCACTCTGACATGAGGGAAGTCCAAGCTCTTTAACTTACTTATCACTGAAGAATTTTCCATGTTCGTGCACCTGGTTTTCTAGTGTAAAGTTGAATGTGACATGTTCTAGATGCTCATGTTTAAAGATTTTCTCCTTGGCCTTATAAGCTTCATCTTGAAAATGGCGAATCATGTCCGGGAACCAAACTATTAGGCCATAGTAACTGCAGCAAAAAGAAGGAAGATCAGAGTGTCAGGACAAAGAGCTCCTTTTAATATATTTTCTCCTTCCCTCCTTCCCTTTCTCTTTCCCTCTGTGTATGTACATGTCTATCTGTCTCTGTGTGTGTGTGTGTGTGTGTGTGTGTGTGTGTACATACATACACATGAATATATACTTTGTGTTTTGTTTGTTTCTTTCTTGGTGTTTACATTTACCTAGTTTTCTGATGACCTTGGATATATGTAAATCTGTCCTCTCAAATTAGTACATGGCGAGTCCTCTTAGTTTAATCTGTATCCTGATGTGGATGCTCAGAAGAGTCTATTTAACAAGATTTGTCTCTTCAAGGAATATATGAGATTAACATTGTGCTTAAATTTCACTTTTGCAACAATGAAGGAAACATAGGATTATGTTTTTTTGTAATACTCATGGCCATGGTACAATAGATATCAGGTATAAGTCTAAATCTCCTGGTTTCTAAAGTTATTCAAATTGATTTGGACCAAGCAGCAGGGATTAGGATGATATAGTTGAGGATACAGGAATGAATTTTCAGATTCTTCTGTGAAATTTGCCTCTGCTTATTTTGTGACAATGAGTGAAGAATATTTCTATTCTTTCTCCAATCATTTTGTTCTAGCAGTACTAATGCCAAGATCACATTTCTGTCTATACATGGGACAAAAGACATGATAAGAGGACAACAAATACCCCTTATCTCCCTTATGCTTATGCTATAATGAAGATAGCTACCATATTGAACAGACCAATCGTCCTGTAGTTTTTACAAAAGCAAATTAGTGGGAAGATGATAATCTGGCTAGGAAAAATCAGAACCACTCTAAGCTTATGCTGCTTGACTAAAATAAGCAAATTTAGAACACCATTTACTTGTTATGCAGTTTAGAGTACTAGTATGTTATAGATTCATATCCGATGCTATTAATAAATTCCTAAAATATTGGCTAGGACAAGGACAAACTTACTCACCTCAGAGCTATTGTAAACCAAACCACAGCCAGAATCAGTGTGTTCATTCTGTATGGACCCATCACACAGTATAATGCATTGTCCCAGACCTACAAACCCAAATCAAAGAGGGGTTACTAATGAAAGGATTTCATTGACATTACAGAGTTGATTTTTGATCTCTTGTCTATAAAAGAATACAAGAGATCTTTTGAAAATCATAGACAGGTCCCTGGAGGTAAAATAATTCATTCTGAATCTTCAGGTGGTATAGATTTGCTGTCCATTAATATCCCTGATACATAGTGCTGTATCTTCAGTCCAGTGAAAATGAAGAAATGTCCAAAAATATAATGTAAAACATACAGAGCCAAATGTTGAAAGGATAAATAAACAAGGCACTTAAGAACCTCAGGTAGTCAAGTTGTATATATGGGTGTTAGTTTCGGACAAGAATAGCTTTTACATTCAGAAGGTTCTCTTCTATATTACATTTACATGCTTCCTTGCCAAAAACAGATACTTGTGGGGGCTAGGATTTCATGTAAGCCATATGATTCTATTAGCTGATATATAAAGGAGATGAACATTTGGAGATAATCAAGGCCAACCTCCTCATTTTACAGATGAAGAAACTGAGACACACTTAAATAATTTGCCCAGGGTTGTATAACTAGTTATTATCTGCCAAGTCTCCTGACACACACCAAAACACTCAGGCACTGCCTCCCACAGCCCAGAATAAGTAAGGGGCCTTTTGGACATTATCCAATACCTTTATTCATTCTCCTCCCTGAGGCTGTAAATCCCTTCAAAGCTAGACTCCCACAAGAGAATCAATCATTCATATTCATACCTGTTTAAAAGTAGTGGTAAATCTAACCAGCCAACGTTGGTACCAAGTCCCTGTTGAACTTTGTATTTCAATGAACTCATCTATTTGCTTGGGAGTTTTGATATGGGAAACCTGAAAGTAGAAAAAAATAAAATCTAAGTTAAAGAGTATAAACTCAAAGTGATATCATGTTTTTCCATTTTTTTGCTCCTTATCTATTTATATAAAAAACTCTGGTTTTGGAATTATTTCTAGATGTCTTGTAAGAAAAGATCAGCCCAATGAAATGATACATCAGTGCCTAGCTTATGGATCACTTTACCTTTCTCAATGAACCATTTTCATCCTAACTATGGCAGGTCAATGGAAAAATAATATTGTAGAATTAAAGCTGGAAACAATGTTATTCATAATTCAGATGAGGAAATGGAGGCCCTGAGAAGTGAAATGTCTTCCCTATAAATATGCAGGTAGCAAATTTCAAGGATAGTTGATGGGCCAGTTCCTCTTAATCTGTATTCATTATTCTTTTCAGAAACCTGGTTGCTCCATTAGTAGAATAAGATGCTCCACTTTTAGAATAAGATGTGACTTAAAGTTTAGTTTGTTCTCTATTTTATGTCCTATGGAAATGGATGAATAATCATAATGACATCTTTCACAATTGTAGTATCACATTTGATCTTTATAACAGTACAATGAAACAGGTATTATTCATCTTTTATAGATGGAAAAAAACTGAGAACCAAGACCATATAGCTAATCAAAGCTAGGATTAGAATCTAACTCTCCTGATTCCCAGTTCAAAGCTCTTTCTTTTGTGTCACACTGCATTATATGGATAGAGTAAAGATGAGATTAGAAGCATCCACAATGCAAACTTGTTTTTGCAGTCTACCCAACATACAGAGTTAGTAGCTTGTCATAGGAAATGACCATCATTGCTTACAAAACATGAGGTAGTATTATATGACCAACACAGAGCAAAGGGGAAAGACCAAAAAGGAAAGACCTCCATGAACATAAAGGACAGAGTAGGGGCCTGTATCTAAGGATAAGGTCCCTTCTCTGTGCACTTAAGATATTAGATAAGGTAATAGCCAACTACTTCAGATCATCACAAGAAATGTTAACAAATATTATTTGTTATCATACATATAACAAATGAAATTAGAATAAGAATAATAATATTAACAAATAATTGTTCCTTTGCATTTTGCATGGGATTTGAATACTATATGACTTGTTTTAAGAAACTCATTCAGGCTCAGCAAAACTCAAGAAGGCAGAAGAATCTAGTAAGTCTGGTATCCATGGCCAAAACAACTCACCAAGAAACTGATGGTGAAGGTCCCCCAGCTGAATGCAAAAGGATAGGTGGGCTAGATAGGAAGGACACCATCTGGTATTTTAACTAATTACTCTTATTGCTTATACAATAAGTTCAATTGTTCTCCTTCCCAAAGGAGTAAAAGTCAGTGCCCTCTATATTTTAGCAACACCTTCCCCTCCCAGAAAAGTCTAAATACCTCTACAAACACATATACACAAACACATGCACATGCACACACATACCCCTACATGCACACTACTATTATGTGTTGTGGGGAGTTCTTTGATTTAAGAATTTGTGGATTGATTGAAATCATGTGTTAGTAATCCCACAAAGATACTTTTTACCATTAAACACTGCTTTAATTCTAAAACATAGAGAATAGCAAACATATCCTACTTTTCTTTCTTCTTTTATCCTTAAGAAGAATATTAACCAATCCCAGAGAGATCTGAGCATTGGCATGCCTATGAAATAAAGTACAATTACTTTAAATTATAATTAACTAGAGCACACTACTCAGATTCATACTCTAAATTATAAATTGACCTATTTCTACCTTGGTTTGTGAATTCACTGGGAGATAACAGTCATCCCATTTCCCCTAGCAAACTAGTGCAACAGTGAAGACTAGACAGATGGGTTTAGGAAATTCATTGCAGTATGTGGAACACCTTAGCACCATTCAGCTAAAAACTATGGAGAGAATTCAAGTCTGACTTTTGGAAAAGTTTAGCCTGACCAGAGCTATAGTTAAGCATTTTAGTATCCAGTGCAAATTTAGATGCACACACAGGGTAAGAGGCACAGAGAACTAGCTTTTCATGGAAGATATAATTGTTCTGGGAAAGAAAGCAACCACAGCAGCCCTAATGGCCCAACTAACAATATCCAAAGTACAACCAATCTATCTTTTTAAGGTGGCAAGAGAATCCTGGGAGATAGCTTAAGAGAGGAGCATGGCCCTCAGGGAAGGTACCACAGAGCATAGAGTCTATGTAAGACCATCATGCATAGGGTAGGGAGATAGAGGAATAACCCCTCAGATAACGGCACTCTGAGACAAAGTTTCAATAGTCTCTTCCTAGTTACAACTATAATACACACTGCCTTGTAACTCTTTTTCTAATAAATTTTGTCAAATCACTTCAAGGTAATTCGCAGTAAAAAACAGGCTTTATGATTACATTCATAAAACTAATATGAAATGATACATAAAGAATAAACAGTCAAAAGAATAATTACACAATTGCTACAATTGTTTAGCTACAACTGAAGACAGAAGTTGTGCTCAAAGATTTTCTCGTTTGACCCTTGTCAAGGCTTTTAATTTCTCTCAGTCTTAGTCTCCTCATCTTTAAAATGGGAATAATAATCAAAAGTACTTACATGACATGGTTGCTGTGAGGATAAAATGAGGTATTGTTTCTAAAGCACTTTGCAAACATTAAATGCTATGTAAATACTAGAAATTATTATTTGTATACATTAGCTTCAAAGCAACTGGCTACAAGATTTCAGTCTGCTACTCACTGGATTTCCTGTCTCCCATCTGCCCAAACTCACTTAGGATTTGTGCCCATCATTGAAATAAATAATGGTAGGGGGCAGAGCCAAGATGATGTATTGGAGGAAGCAACCCAGACAAACTATGTCAAAATTCTTCTCCAAGCAACTTTAAAATAATGCTTCTAACCAAGTTTTGGGGAAGTAGGCAACAAAAGGTCAGGCTGATTCATTTTTCCAGCCTAAGACAATTTGGAGGAGTCATATGGAGGCCAGTCTGGAGTTCACATAGTGACCAGTGTCTCCTTGCTAAGGAGGGAGAAAAGGATGAACAGGGAGAAGGGGGTGAAGAGAGGTACAATGGGGGAAATATTTCAAATAAAAGAGACATGCAAGGAAGAGCTTTTATGGTAAAGGGGAAATAGAGATATGGAAGGCAATGTTTGAACCTCACTCTCATCAGAATTACTTCAAAGAGGGAAAAAGATATACATATGTATATAGTATACATATATGTATATACATATATATGTATGTATACACACATATATTCAGTAATCTATGCACAAGGAAAAAAGAGGAGAAGGGGATAAGACAAAGAGGGGAAATAATGAAAGGGAGGCCAGACTAAGCAGTGGTCAGAAGCAAAACATATTTTTGAGGACGGATAGGATAAAGAAAGCGAAAAGGAAAGATAAACAGAAGAAAATGTGATGGAGGGAAACACATAGTGGTCATAACTGTGAATCTGAATGGGATGAGCTCACCCACAAAATGGAAATGATTAGATACAAGATTCCAAAAATATATTGTTTACAAGAGACACATTTGAAACAGAAAGATACACACACATACACACACACATACACAGAGAGAGAGAGAGAGAGTTAAAATAAGATGTTAGAGCAGGTTCTGTTATATTTTGGCTGAAGTTTTTTAAAAAGGCATGGTAGTAATTATGATCTCAAAGTAAAAGCAAAAATAGATTTAATTAAAAGAAATAAGCAGACCACATTTTGATTAAAAGTACCATAAATAATGAAGTAATATTTTAAAAAATGTTATGGGAAGTTTCTCTCAGAAAGCATTCTTCTCAAATGTATAAGGAACTGACACAAATAAAAATAGGATTCATTCCCCAAGTGAAAATTGTCAAGGGATATAAACAGTTGGTTTTCAGAAGAAGAAATAAATACTACTATAAGCATATAGAAAAAAGTTCTCAATTAGTACATATTAGAAAATGCAAATTAAATCAGTTCTAAGGTACCACCTCACAACTATCAGAAATGTCAAATACTAGAAGAGATAAGAGAAAATAAGTACACTAATGAACTGTTGGTGGAATTGTGAACTGGTTCAACCATTCTAGAGAACAATTTAGGACTGTGCCCAAAGGGCTAAAAATCTGTGAAAATACCTTTATCCAGCAAAACCATTACTAGTGTGTGCCCCCAAATAGGTAAAAGAAAAAGGGAAAAATCTATATGTACAAAAATATTTATAGCAACTCTTTTTTAAGTTGGTAAAGAATTAGAAATAGAGGGGATGCCCATCAATTATGGAATGGATAAACAAACCATGACATATGATTGTGATGGAGTGATGGATAGTACTACTGTACTATAAGAAATGACCAGGCTTTCAGAAAACATAGAAAGATTTACATGAACTGATGCAAAATGAAGTGGGCAAAACCAAGAATTCATTATACATAGTAACAGTGATACTGTGAGGAAGATCAACTTTGAAAGACACAATAATCCAAGACTATTTCAAAATGCTCATATTGAAAAATGTTATATACTTTCAGGGAAAAAACTGATCAACTTTAGGTGTAAAATGAAGTATAATTTTCTCATTTTATTTTTCTTGCTTTTTTACAATATAGCTAATGTGGAAATATATATAATTGTTAATATAGTGCATGCTTCTTCAGAGAGTGGAGTAGAATGGGAAGAGAGAAAATTCAGGACATTTTTTAATGTTAAAAATAAATAATGAATAAGAAAATGAAAAAATAGATGTTAGTCCTCATGTAAAAAGTATCACATTTTCCTTTAGAATACTAAAATATCAAAGTTAATCCTAAAGGAAGGATATAATCTTTTGAAAAATGAGTACTCTTAACATTGCAAAGTGTTGTGAAGGGAAAACAAATAACCCAGAACTCAAAAAATAGAATAAATCCTTTGGATTGATTTAAGAATAACATTTCCTAAAAGCTTAGGTAACAGTCACTTTTTAACAAATAACTTATATATTTAGTATTTTATATATTAGAATGTGATATAACTAAGACACCATGCCCTTTTATAAAGAGCTTACATTTTAAGTGAGGAAACTAAAAAATAGACATTTTTTAAATTTCATACCAACGTCATGAAATTTCAGAAAGTGGAAAAAAAGGTATGATTTAGATTGGAAGTATGAGTCTTACAAAGGAGTAGATGAGGATATAATGGTCAACGTGCTCAGATATTACCTCCTAGAGGAGGTGAGTTTTGAAGTAGACATTGATGGAAGTGATGAAAACTAATCAATGAGGGGGGAAAGTGAAGATATTGTTTGGGTGGGTTGCTTGTCAGAGTTAATGCAGAGAATACCTGTCTTAAAAGAATCATAGATGGTTTTCTGAAGGCAATTGCATACTTACTGTAAATACTTTCTCAGGTGCACCTTTGGCACGCATATTGGTGTCATGCACATGCTTAAGAATCATCCAGGCTTCATCATGTTTACCCATCTGAAAAAGTCAAAGGAAGTATTATTCCAAATCAACTATGACAATCTCTTTTCATCTTGCCCTCATTTAACTGAGGAGGATATCCCTCTCATACTTCCTATCCTTAGGAAGAAAAAGTCTTTCTAAGATGTGGTGATGTTTTCTTCTAAGCTTTATTTCTTTTTCATCAGTCATTGAGATTCATTCAACTCTTGATGAAGATTCCCTGTTAATCTTATATATAAATCAGGAATGATGTTTTTATTATAAAGTATCCAGGATCCAATTTCTTCACTGCATGTTGATCAAACATGGTTCACAAAACTTATGTCAGAAGAATGAGAACTGGCATTTCCTACTAAGTTGGAAAAGCTTTGAGTGTAAACTCCATCGCATATGTGTATCTATCACTTACAAGCCAGCCTGGCTAAATGTTAAGAGATTTATTATCAGAAGATTGACTACCAGGTGATAAGGCTTTGTTATTTTGGGAGTTTCTTTACCATAGCAACTCATAAAGATTGTCTAGATATGGAAAAATTGCATATTACAGCGCTTTGAATTAAATGATATTTATTAAACTCATAATCTGTATCAGTAAAAGGAATACTGAAATCAGTGAAATAATCCATGCTCAAATGTTAAATATTATTATCATCCTTCATTATGAACAATTTTTAATAATGATAATCCATGAGATATTTATTTAATTCCTTCTGTGATAATCTTTTGCTTTAAGGTTTTCTAGCCTTCTAAGTTACTTCTTTCTTTCCTCCTTTATCTATCATCCTTGTTCTCTCAAGTCACTAGTGTCAGATTCCAATCAAATTTACCACAAGGGCCATGTTCGACCATCAGAAGTTTACTACATCTATAATTCTTACTTCCCTGAGTTCATTGCTCCTATCTCTTCCTTTGTCCCTATAATCTGGATTTCTCTCCTTTGATTCCTTATTAGAACATTGCTCTCCTTTCCCTGGAATCCTTAATTCTTAGTTAATCCCATTTTGTGCTTTGCAGCAGAGTCAACTCTAGTGTGTTTTTCACCCAAAACATGACAAGTGCCAAAAATAGAAGAGACAGTTTGTCCTCTCAATACTGTTTTAGGTTGTTCTTTGGTGCCTTCTGTACTACTCCTTGTTTTTTTCCTTCTCTCTAACAAGCTGCATAGTGCTGGAGGCTCCCTTGAGCTATAATAGCAAGAGTAGTAGTTTAGGTAAAGTTAATTTATCAGCCCATGTGAAGGAATTCCCAAAAGTCCCAAAATTTTGGTTTCAAGAAATAAACTGCTAGAAGAGGAAAAAAAATTGAAGATTCAGTCATTAAAAAATAAGAACCAACCCAAACTTAAGGATGTAGGAGTTTCTCACCAGAGCCTAGGAAGTTAAGAAAAGATCAGGGATCCTGAATGTAAAAACATTCAGATTTGAATTCTTCAGTTGGTTGCTTATTGAATTCACTATGAAATACTATTAATATTCTATGCTAACTTACCTCCAATAAAAACCGTGGACTCTCTGGCATGAACTTCAGGGCCACCATTGATGCCATGCATGGGAGAGCACAGACAATCACAAACACCCTCCAGCTGTGGAAATGATAGTTGGTTCCCATGCTGAAGCCCCATCCTGTAATGAAACACCAGGACATATTTCTCTCAGGATTAGTTCCTCTTCTAAAGAAGCTATGCTTATAAGATAATTAAACTGCTATGTTTGCAAATACACTGGAACATGACATACAAATATGTGATGTCCCCATCACAGTGATCCCCTAGATAAATGACAAACTTATTCCAACAATGTTTCCATTTCTCAAAATATTTGAGGGAACTACTTTTTAGTAATTGACATAAAAGCCTTTATAACATACCTTTCGGGTTGTGGACAAAGTACAATTTGTCCCCTGAAGATGTACTTGGGTTTTTTGTTTGTTTGTTTTCATTTTTTAACAAACAAAAGTCATTCAAAATCACTTCTAGTGGAAAGAGTGATCTAATGGATGAAGGTAAATACTGTTATCATTTTTTTGGTCAAAAATGAGGCATAACTGTGAATTAGCAAGAAAGTCTTTCTTGACTGACATTTTTTGCAAGGCAAAATGGGGTTAAATGACTTTCCTCAGAGTCACACAGCTAGTAAGTATTAAGAGTCTGAGACTGGATTTGAACTCAGATCCTCCTGACTTCAGGGCCAGTACTCAACCCCACTGCACCATCTAGCTGCCCAGTCTTGATTGACTTATTAATGAGCACAAAAAGCAGCTGCAGAACATGTTTCAAAGGCATTTTGAACAGCACAAGACAATGAAAAGAGTACAATGGAAAGAGTACTGGACTAGGAAGCAGATACATGGGATCCAGTCCAATCTCTGTCTCTGACTTGCCAAGTAACAGTGAAAAGCTTATATACAATTCACCTCAGTTTCCTGCTACATCAAATGAGGAGGATGAACTAGATGATGCTACAGATTTTGTCTGAACCAAAGACTCTACTGATAGAAGCATTTTATGAGTGAAAAGAAGGCAGCTAAATGGTACAGTAGATAGAGTCAGGAAGATTCAAGTTCAAATACTGTTTCTGATAGTAACTAGTAGTATTATTTTGAGCAAGTCACATAATATATTTCAGACTCAGTTTCTTCACCTGTAAAATGTGGATAATAATAGCAAATATCTCACAGAGTTATGAGGACCAAATGAGTTCCCATATGTAAAGCACTTTGGAAACCTTAAAGCCTTATATAAATGTCATTATCTAATTGCAGTAGGTGAATCCTTTGAAAAGGATAATGTTCTTTGGGATAAATTCAGGTTTTTATAATTAAAAGAAAATTCCCATTGCTTTTGAGATTATACTTCATTTGTTTATGTTCTGTCTGCTTTTTTTTTAAAAAGCAGAAAGTTATAGTTTATGACGCACTGAATTTGTGGCCAGGAAAACCTGGGTTCAAACCTTTATCTCTGATATTTCATGACAAGTTCATGGGCAAGTCACTTAACCTCTATGAATTTCAGTTTTTTCACCCTCAAAATGAGAATAATAATGCAGCACTTACTCTCATAAAATTATAATAAGGTTTAATCAAGACAACGTGTATAAACGGCTTTGCAACCCTCAAAGCATTACACGATGTGTACCAAAATTCTTAGTCTAGTTTTAAGCTTTAATGTAGTTTTAAAGCTATAAACTTTAAGATAGTCTAAAGCTTCACTAAAAGATCTTCAGGACACCCTCTAAAATGAATTGGTTATCATTATAACCCTATATAAAGAGTCAGCTATTATTATAACTGTAATTCATTTTACCAAAGTTCCTCTAAGGACAGGGATCACATCTTTGCTATACTCTGTGCCTGACACAGCATCCTGTACAGAATATATTCTTTGTCTACTGCTGTTACTGCTATTCAGTTTGTTATACCATTTGATGGGAGAGGTCAGAGGGTTTCCCACTTGGGGGGAAAACCACCACATAGCAGCTACTTAAAATATAATCAGCCACCCCAATAGAAAAGATGCTCTATTCAATCCATTCTCACAGAACGAAACTTCCCTTCTCTGGTCTAGTTTTCTCAATTTCTTGATTTCTGGCATTTCATTTTAATTTAAAACCTTTTTCCCTTTCTCCCAGCAGGGGCAGTAGAATAGCAGGCAATGACCAAAACTGTCCTTATGCTTCCTCAGACAATGCCCTAAAATTATTCTGGCAAAGTCAAAAGTGAAGTTGTTCAAAATTCCTACAGGCCTCCAACTCTGCAACGTGGCCAGAGAAACACAGGCAGCTAGCTTCTCCAATTCTAAAACT
Organism: Antechinus flavipes; assembly: GCF_016432865.1. NCBI lineage: Eukaryota > Metazoa > Chordata > Mammalia > Dasyuromorphia > Dasyuridae > Antechinus > Antechinus flavipes. The sequence continues at coordinate 563,540,553 of NC_067399.1, forward strand.
TAGAAAACCTGCCCAATGGAGATTTCTTCCTATTGTAGCTATTGTTTTAACAAATGTACATATTTTATTCCAGCTTCATTGCTCTCTCATCTCTCCATAATTACTTTCTTTTTAATAATCTGAGTTTATCTCATTCACAGGCCTGATCTTTGAGGCATTAAAATAATTCTTATGGTGGGGCTGTTTCTCAACACTTGGAATAATATGCATTTCTGGGATAGGGAGTTTTTCAAAAGGCAATATTGTTCAATTTCATGTTCTTTGAGGCTGCCCTACTTTTCTCCATCAGGATTTCACAAACAGCTGGTGTTTCTGGCTGAAACAGGAATTAATCTCTCATAATAGATACTCAGATTTTCCAGAGCTATGAGTATGAATCATAGAACTGCAGAATATTAGAGAAGCAAAGGCCCTGGGATTTCTGCTAATTAAACTACCTAATTTTTGTCAATCAACTAATCAGCCAACCAACATGCATGTGTTCTGTGGTAGACACTGAGATTACAAATATTAAAGACAAATTCTTCCTTTAAGGAGTTTGTTTAGACCTAGAAAACTGAGGTCATTATCAGGAAAACCTTTTGAGATGGCCAGTTTTTCTTCCTGGATTTTTAACAGAGCCATAGCTAGAAATTTTTGGAACTCAGGGAAAGAAAAAAATTCAGTTTATAGTCTGGATGGGGAAGATGGAAGGCAGAGGGCAAAACAGTGAAAAGAAAAGTTGATTCTAGCAAAATAGAGCTGTGTTGTGTAGAGAAACAGAGATAGTTCTTCTTCCAGAAAATCTAATTCTGGCTACTACAGAAGAGCCAGTGACCTCCCAACTTCTTATATCCAGAAAGAATCAAGAGTAAAGGAAGGTCAGAAAGGAAGAGAGAAAACTTCGGAAGGAGAGCCAAACAATGTGGTCCCAGTGGAAGTTCATGAGAATTATCATGGAAAAGAAGAATCACTCCTTCAGAGCAAAAGGCCAGTCCTTCCACCTTAGTCACAGTTTCACCCAACATCAAGTTTGTCAGGTTTCAAGGCATTGTACCCTTTGTATGATATTGATTCTTCAAACTACACAGGAAGGCAGTCTCAGTACTTTTTAATCCATCTCCACGCTCTTCCCCATATCTCCTTGCTTCATGAGAAAGAGTGGAATCAAACAATATTAACAATTTAGAAATGTATGTTCTGAAGCATCAGCAAATATAGGGCATCTGTTTCACAGTGTATTTTTTAGTGTAATGGAAAAAAGACTAGACTAAGCAGACCACTTAAATTTCCTGACTTTGTATGTTAATACTTTATCCCTAATTTAGTCTTATGAGATCCAATCTTTCTAGTAGCTATCAGTCACTCTGAGGTCCTGAGCTATTATAAAAAGAGGACTGGCAAAAAGATCTGAATTTTAATTCCAGTTCTACTATTTACCAGCTGTGTAAATATAGGGTGATCACAGAATTCTATAAATTTAGATTTTTCATCCATAAAATGGGAATGTTAATATGTACCAGTCCTCCCTCATGGAATTTTTGTTACAGTGAAATGAGATCATGATATGAAAATATGTTGTAAAATGTAAGGCATAATACAATAAAAGTACTAAAATACAAATACTAAGGAATCATACATGATAAATATGTACTTTAAAAAATCATTAGCTTTGCAAATCCAAAGAGCTCTGATAAGGAGTTAGGAGGGATCTGGATTTGACTCTAGACTCTCACAATTATCACTTGTGGGATCCATTTTTTTCTGAAGGAGTAGCTAGATGGCACAGTGAACAGAGCAACAGCCCTGGAGTCAAAAGGGCCTGAGTTCAAATCCAATCTCAGACATTCAACATGTACTAGCTGTGTGACCTTTGGCAAGTCACTCATCCCCAACTGCCTAGCAAAAATTTAAAAAATCCAAATTTCAGTCTCTTCATCTTAAAATGGGAATAAAACTTGCTGTAGCCTACCTCAGAATTTGTGAGAAAAACATTTTATAAGTCTTGAAGTACTATATAAATGTGAGCAGTTTTAGAATTTCCCCCAAAGTTTTAGTAATATAGGGCATTAAATAATTTCATCATCTATAAAATAAGGGATTTAGCCTAGAAGGCCAGTAACCCAACTTCCAGCTCAAAGTAAAACTGTAACAGCTCAAAGGAAACAAAATGTGCAAATTTAGAGACATCTCCTCTCCAAATATGGACTATTGTGTCCAACCTGTGGTAGAGTCTTCCAAGCTCCTATTGATCTATTATTCAGCCATAGTCTAACACACTGTACCTTGACGCAAGTCAAGTGGTATCTTCTTGGTTCTCTCTGAGCACAAAAGACGACCAACAGCCAACAATCTGATAAGTAGGATCTGAGAGAATTTAGTGGCTTGCCAATTTATCAGTCTTACTTTTAAAATCTTTAAGAAAATTTTGCAAAGAACTGAAAAAATGAGAGACTATACAACTATATCAACTATTTGGCTATTTCTGACAAAATTTATCTAACAATGATAGAATTTTTTCTATTTGGATTTTTCATATGGGCCTACCCTCCTATTCAGATTACAGATGAGGAAGAAACCTGCTCATGGTCATACCACTTTCCTGTTTTTTCTAGATATAATTTATATTTCTAATTCCTCTACCCCAAGAAAAACTTTAATTTAGTTGTATGCTTCATTTTTAAATATCAACTTATACGTAATGGTATTAAAGAAAAGAGAGACAAGGAAAATATTAAGATAAAAATCAAAACTTTTCTCAAACTTTTTCTGAATGAGCCAATACAAACAGGAAAACAAAACAAAACAAAAAACGAATATTAGAAAAAATTCTGGATAATAGAAAAATTCTTAAGGAAAGATGGAATTTTCATCCTAAATATTCAGATTAAACTGTCTACATCACAAGAAATAACTGATAAACTGTTCTGCTCTTCATTTTATTTTACTTATACAGACACACTCTTTGTTTTAGACAAAAAATCCCATTGTTTTCCTAAACCATATTTCCTCCACATATAACTCTCATTGGTTTAGAGATACTGTCAAAAAAGACCAAGTGGAACAGTATTGATGAGTCAGGATTATAAATTCTGAACTAGACAGGACCTGAGAGGTGGGATTCCCTCTCCCAATCTAGTCCAAACCCTCCTCACTTTAAAGATTAGGATACAGAGGCACAGAAAGGTTTTTCACTTCACCAAGATCACACCAGGAAACCTACATTTGAACTTTTAATTCTTAATCCAGTACCATTTCCATTGTATAATATTACTCTCAAAAGGCTCAAAAATATCATGGACATGAAATCACTAAATGCTATACAGTTTCAAAACTTCATCTACCTTGCCCTTCTTATGGAGAGAGAACAGTATCCTTTTCTGAAATTACTGAGAATAAGAGTGCGTTTGCTAAGCCCTGGCCTGGATGGTCTTCACTTAAAAGTGAATCATCTAAGTATTTTGAAATAATTGATTCCTCCATGGGGAGAGCTAAATAACTACAAACAATTAGCCCAAAGACAAATCATGGTGTACTGGGGGGAAGGGAATAACACCTAGGTTACCTGTAGTCCATCTCTAGTACTTATCAGTTAAATGACTCTAGGCAATTTTATTTATATCTCTACTTCAAGTATTTAATCTTGCTAGTTACTGCCTTCTTTCCATTATGCCTTCACTGAGACTCATCAAAGCAGAGATTCATTCATTCAAAATCATTTTAAAATCTACTATGTGCAGTGTACTTTGTTATGTTTGGGGCTACATACAAAGTTTAGGCAAGAAATGATCCAGGTCTTCACAAAGCTTAGAATCTAACTGGGAGATGTGATGCAAATACAGATAATGAATACAAAATATTACACAATAAACATATACAAGATTCAACAGTAAAGAATTACACAATCAATGTATTACTAAAGTAGATCAGTCTCAACTCAAAGGCAATTCTTTTGACCCACTTCTGCCTCTAATTCAGTATACTCCTACAACCCAGATTCATCCTCCTTCTATAAAAATATTTAAATCTTCTCAATCCTAAAACACACACACACACACACACACACACACACACACACACACACACACACACTGTACCATCTAGTTATTGTATCGATTACTTCCACAACCAACTTCTTGGGGAAAAAACAATCTAACAACCATCTTTCCATTTTCTAATACTCCTCTCTGTCTTCAGACCTTTACAATCTGTCTTTCTTCACCATCACTGTATGAAAATATTTTCTCAAAAATATCCATACATCTCCTAATTCTCAAACCCAATGATCTTTTTGCAGTTGCTTTCTTCCTTGCCTGTTTAGAAGCTTTAGATGTGGTATGTTGTAGTGACTGAGGTTGAAGTATTTAATATCTCTGAACTTCAGTTTCCTCATTTGTAAAATGGAATTAATAATACACTAGCACACAAAGTATACTTATTATGTGATATGCTATGTAAATTTATTATTTTTATTATCTTTTCTCTTTCCTGATCTTCAGGGACACCACTCTCTTCCAGTTCTCACACATTTCTCCTCATTCTTTAGGTCTCTCCTTTACTGCTCTTCTCTTCTTCCTAAGTTCTTAAGGTAAATGGTTTCTAAGGCTTTTTCCTTGATCCTGTCATATTATCTCTCTACACTATCTTCCTTGGCAAAATGATTAGATTCTATGGCTACAAGTGTTACCAATAAATAGATGTAATAGCCCAATTGATATTTCCAGAATTCTATCCTGCATTTGAAAACAATATTTCCAACTTCTCAATTCCTAAACATACCAGCAAAATATCAACTGCACATACCCTAAAATTAGTTTATTATCTTCCTCAAAAAATCCCAAACATTCCTACTTCTGATTCTACTCTTTCTGCCAATGACATTATCATTCATCTGTTCTCTAGTATCAAAACCTTGATGTTACCTTTGATTCTTCTCTCTCCCTTATTTTTTATGCCTAGTAAGTTGACAAATCCTATTGATTTGACATTTACAAAGTTTGTCAAATACATCTATTCCCCTCTATTCCCACTTCCAGACTTGTACTCTTCCAGTAGAGATGATCACAAATCTCATCCCTGTTTCTGGTCCCAAGTCACCACTTCTAAATTTTATTAAGATGTTTGCTCATGTGTTTTTATCTTATAACCTCTATGGTCAGTCTTTAAATAATTAGTGTTAGTAGATTTCCTAGCCAGAAATGTAATTAATGACATACAATCCTAAAATGTTATGTTTCTCTATACCCATACACGTCTATGAACTGGCCTATGCTAATTCAGGGGAGATATGTCTATCATAGCTCCATGTGTTTCTTGACACAACTATAATATGAGAATAAAAATACCTTTTCTACAGATACAGTAGCTGAATTATATGATCTCTTTAGACTTTTCAAGTTCTGTAAGCTAAAAAGTGGCTATCATTTCTTTCCCATTGTCTTTTTAAAAATATTAATAATATTCAATGGGAGGGAGGAAAATTTGCATAATTTCCAGGTAGATTTTTTTGTTGTTATTATTTCAGGAGGATTACAAGAGTTTTGGAATAAAAGAAAGTTGTCCAAAAACCATGTCTAAGAGAATGTTTCAAACAAAGGGAAAAGAAGAGAAAAGATATTTTAGATATAGGTATTAAAACTATTGAAAACATAATCATGATATCAATATTTTGAATCTAGGATACTTACCATAGTGTGGAATGATAGTCCAGGCCATTGCTGAAGCATAAATTCCCCCAATCATCCAGAACATGCAGAGCCAACTGAGGTGTTCTCCCCTCTTCTCACGAGATAAGAATTCAGAGAAATAGGCAAATACAATGGGGAGGGACCCCCCGATCCTGAGGGGGAGAAAATACCAAAGAGGAAGATGTGTATAGAAAAGGGAAGATAACAAGCATCATCAACTCTTGACCCCACCCCCTTACCTATCCAATTAGTGTACTATGTTGAGAGATGATAGAACTATAGAGACGCTGAAGTATAATACTTGCAGAATAAAATGAAGGAACTAAGTTTCATTAAGAAGTTGACTGATCATCCTGGTTAAACTATGACAAAGCTAATGAGCTAAGGTGAATTGACTAGTTAGTAAATCAAGAACATATGATAAGTAAAAAATAAAACAACTTGAAGCATTTTGATAAATTTAAGGAGCAAATTTTATCAAGAAGCTCAGAAATTCTAATTATTTCATTATATTCAGAGCAAGCAATTGTCTCTATAATGGTTGGGATCCTTCTGATTGAGGTAACCAATAAGTACCCAATTTGCGCCTAAATCTTAGATACAATATTATGATTTTGATGCCAGTTTTTTTCTTAGTAGATTAAAAATTATATAGAGAATAACACACTGAATTGCTTACTACTTTAATTTAAGCTGCTTCCAGCTAACTCTCTTTTTTTTAAATTTCAGAATAGTTTTTGGTGGTATTGTTTTATAATGATTACTACCAACTAAACTACCTTCAGAGAAACTTTCCCTGAAAACAAATATGTATAGTCCAGCAAAACAAATCAACACAATTGTCTTATATAAGAATATCTATCTCATTCAGCATCTTGAATCCATTACTTCTCCATTAAAAAAGATGTATTTGTTTCATCTTCAGTCTTTTAAAGTCATTATTGTTTGCCACTTTGATCATACCTCAATTTTCTTTTACATATAAAAATGCCCCATTTACTTACTCATAATTCGAAGACTGTAAGGTTTGGATTTACATATATTTTACCATGTTTAACATATATTGGATTACTTGCCATCTAGGGGAGTTGATGGTGAGAAAGGGGAGGGAAATTGGAACACAAGGCTTTGTAAGAGTTTCCATATGTTTTGAAAATAAAAAACTTCAATTAAAAAAAATTATAAGGTCCAGCAAAAGAGGGAAAGTCTCATATCAATCTTGAGCACCAGAAGCAAAGCAACTTGTCTAATAAATGTGAATTTAATTTAAAGTGTTAGTTTGTATTCAAATTGTGGACCTTTTATTTCTATGCTTTATTCCAAATATACACACATCCCATTTCTCTTCCTTCCTAGAAAGCCTTAAAAATATTTAGATAAGGGATTTCTTACTTCATTCATCTAATTCTTAGAGAAGAGACAAAAGACTACAAAATCAGAGAAGGTTATTTTCACTGTATCCCAGCTATTCCAATACCCAAGATCAATAGAGACAAAATACTCATTTGGATAGATAACAGTACATAGTCCCTCCCATCAGTCCTGAATGAAGATTTCAGGAAAAAGCTACAAAAAAATCATAGATCTGGAGTGGGAAGAAATGTCAGGAGACTTCTTTCCAAGGCTAAGGTGGCAGTGATTTGGAATTTGCCCCAACTTTCTTCAAGCGAGGATTTGGATTTCTGCCTTTAAGAGGTCCAAAGAAAGGTCACAGTTGGATGATTAGTCCTTTTCTTGCCTGTATCTTAGAAAGAATAAGAAACTTGCCCAGGAAATAGAATTTGAACTGGTCTGACTCAGAGTGGCATATCTTATGTTAGGTGTACATACCCTATACCCGAGATAAGGCGGCAGAAGAGGAAGAAACCATAGCCCTGCACAAAGGAGGAGAGGGATGCAAAGGAGGCGTTGAGTGCCAGAGACATGCCAAGAACTTTCTTCCTCCCAAGTTTATCTGCCAGGCCACCCCAGATGAAGGCCCCGGCCATCATTCCCAGGTAGACAATCAGCCCTGTGAGAGGGGAGGGAGGAGAAAGAGTGATAAAGAAAGCAACACAGAGAAAGAGAGAAATGTTAGGAATATTCAAGGTGTTCTGCATCCAACAGGGAACATATTCTGGAATGATAGACCACCAGCATTTTTCCCATCCTAGAAAACACTGCATCATAAATATACATAATCTAAAGAAAGAAAACATTTTGCAAACTGATAAGTAGGTTCTATGAATGTAATGCAGTAGAATTACATAAACAGTAAATGAACAAGGGTAAGTCACTTCATATTATACCATGTATAGGCGAGCATTGGTGAATATCTTGTGATTAGTAGACATGCTCTAAATTCAATTCAGAATGCTTTAGTTGGTTTTTAATGGCTCCTTTCCTGGTCAAAGAAATTCCCTCTCCCAGAAAATTTCCATTCTGTGTCTCTATCTTTAAATGTTACCCCTATAGGAATACATTGCCATTTTGTGAAATGAATATGGAGAGTTTCCCAAAGTCAACAAAGTATTTCAGTGATGGGTAGGCCAGCAATATACCAATTCTATTCTCCAACTGATAAGTGGTCAAAGAACATGAACAGTTTTCTTTTTTTTTAAATAACTTTTTGTTGATAGAATGCATGCCAGGGTAATTTTTTACAGCATTATCCCTTGCATTCACTTCTGTTCCAATTTTTCCCCTCCCTCCCTCCACCCTTCCCCCAGATGGCAAGAGTCCTTTACATGTTGAATGGGTTACAGTATATCCTAGATACAATATATGTGTGCAGAACCGAACAGTTTTCTTGTTGCACAGGGAGAATTGAATTCAGAAGGTAGAAACAACCCGGGAAGAAAAACAAAAATGCAAGCAGTTTATATTCATTTCTCAGTGTTCTTTCTCTGGGTGTAGCTGCTTCTGTCCATCTTTGATCAATTAAGGCTCTCTTTATCGAAGAGGTCCACTTCCATCAGAATACAAAACATGAACAGTTTTCAAAAAAAAATTGTGAACTATCAACAGCTACATGAAAGAATACTTTAAATTATTCATGATAAGAGAAATACAAAATAAAATCACTCCAAAGATTCTCCTCAAAGTTGGAAAGCTGATAAAAGATGAAACAGTTGATGTAGGACTATGAATTTGTTCAACCCTTCTATATAACAATTTGGCATTGTGTAAGAAAAATCAATAAATGATTTGTACTCTTTGACCCAGCCATTCTGCTGCTGCTCATATATCCAGGTGAGATGATAGTCCCAATATATACTAAAACTTTCATAACAGCATCTTTTAAAGTTGGCACAAAAAAACTAGAAACAAAATAGGAATCCATCAGTTGAAAAATGGGTGAACAAATTGTGGCATGGAAGTATAATTAGAATACTATTCCACCTTAAAACAAAATGACAAATATGATAGAGAACTGATGTAGAATAAAACAAACAGAACTAGACAATCAACAAAATGAACATGATAATATAAATGGAACTAATAACAAAAGATAGTTGAATTTTGATTCATTGTGAAAGGCAATCTTCTTCCTGGAGAAGTGACTGTGAAACAAGTCTCTTTTTTTTTTTTTTCTTGGTAGACTAGTAGAAGGCTATGAACATAAATTATGTAATCAGAGTCTGTCTGTTGGTTTTGTTGAAAATATTTTTATTTCTTAGAGCCAGGAAATGCAATATATATATATATATATATATATATATATATATATATATATATATATGTGTGTGTGTGTGTGTGTGTGTGTGTGTGTGTGTATACATACATATATATATGTACATATAAGGCTAAGTCCAATGATAATCTTTTAGATGACATAGAAAAGTAGTAATGTCTTAAAATGCAAAAAAAATTCATATTATAATCAAGTTGATTTCTTAAAAACACCTTTAAAGTTATTTTCTGGATACTTGTATATTATGCAAAGACAGCTGCCAGATGGCTGAGCTTCCTACAGTCATAAGTGACCTTTACACAACCAACAAAATTAGTAGGAAAGTATTCCATCAATCAATATTTCCATCTGATAATAACTGACACATTTTAAAAAGTTCTTTAATGTTTGAAAAACTCCCCCTTTTTTAGAGGGGAAGAGCCTAAGGCTCAGAGAGATCAAAGAATTTGCCTGTGTTCATATAAATTCAAAAAAAATGAGCTCAGCAAGCATTAAGTTCCTACTATGTGTCAGGTACTATTTCTAGATACTGGGAATATGAAGGCAAATGGAAAATAACCCATATATTCACAGAACTTATATTCTATTGGGGGGGGAACATGAACAGATGAGTATAATCAGGCTTTCAAGTAAGCTTGAGGTATTTTGTTTGCTGCTGTATATGTTGGGTGGGGAAAGAAATATGACTCCTTGATGAGCTTAATTGCAAATTTCAAGTCAAACTATGTAGACATATTTAGCATAGCATATATATTTTTATATAAATAAATAAATACAAAAATACAAAAAAAATACAAAGTAATTTGAAAGGAATGTTGGGGTTTGGGAGGCACTAACAAAAGAATCATAAGAAGTCTTCTATAGGAGGTTATATTTGAGCTAAGTCTACAGATTCTACGAAGTGGGGGTTAGGAGGAAATGGATTCTAGAATATGTTCTATTAGTTCCATTTCTCATATTCTTGCACATATCCATGAAATACACGTAAAAAACCAGTGTTTTATGGGGCTATTATAGCACCACCAGGATAATATCTAGGAATTATACTCAGGGGACACACAGAGAATATATTTGACCTGACCTAAGCTAAGCTGAATCAAATTGAATTAAATGTTCTGGGGATTATCTCCCTCTCTTTGTAAAGACCTTTAGATAGAAAAACAAAGTCCAAGGTTTCCCATTTCATTAAGTCATGGTGTTTTAGGCACCCCACCCCCCAAAAAAAGACTAGTCTCTAAATGATTCAAGCAAAATTTTTCATGTTATAGATTGAAAGGAAATGGAATAGAAATCAATGCAAATTAGCATGAAAACATAATAATAATTAGCATTTATAGTCAACTTTAAGATTTATGATGCACTTTACAAGTGGTTTCATTTGATCTTTTGATCAAATAGCCTTTTGATGATGTCATTATTATCCCCAGTTTACAGATAAGGAAAACTGAGGCTGAGAGAAGATAAATCACTTTTTCTAAGGTTCTTTCTAACTAGGTAATAAATATCTGAAATAGAATGTGAAATCAGGTTTTCCTGTCTCCAAGTCTAACATTCTATTTGTTATCCTTTTTCTTTCAAAGAGTTCCTCTTACTTTCAAATAAATCACAGATTTAAATCTACAAGAGAACTTTGAGGTTACTGACTCCGTTTTCTTATGAGGAAACAAAGGTCTGCCCAAGATCCCAAAGACAGTAGTGGCAGAGCTGGGATTCAAACCCAGCACCACTTTCCACTATTTCATCCTATAACTCTAACCATGTTCAATGGCAGAGAGGCAGTATGCATGGCACAGTTGATAATGGAAGCCTAGATTTCAATCCTACTTTTAATTCTAGCGTTGTGGCCATGAGCAAGTCATTTAATCTAAACTTCCTTGTCTATACAATGGGGGAATAATATCAACTGCCTTACAGTTATTATGAGGCTCAAGAAAATGTGCATGAAGTATTTAGTAAACCTTAAAGTACCATATAGATGTCAGCTGGTACAAATATCATCAATTATATCAATTAGGTCAGAATTCAGTTATTCATCTAGATTTTTTCCCATATGGCCTCAAATGACTGCTTTAAATGAATCTTAGACTGAATTGGCCAGATGTTTTGGCATCAAATAGACACAGCCAATCTCTCCACCTTCTCTTCCATGTCCCCCAGTCAAAAAAAAAAAAACATCATAAATGAATAAGAATCAGACACATCTTAATTGGAGAAATAAGGCATTAACAAACATCTCAGACGATGACCCAGGAAATTTTGCCTTAGGTGAATGGTCTAGAAGGGAAGGACTGATTGACCTAGGTTAAACCATTTCCTTCACATTATTTTAGAACAGAAATCATTTTTAGATATAGCTACTCCAACCAGCAACCTGTCTATCCTGTCTCCCTCTCCTCACTGGCTAAGGCCATAATTCAACAGTGTGATGGCAAACAAGACTAAGCAGGTTGGGGCAGGTTGGGCATCTGCTTTATTAGTGTTCTGGTGTTTGGGAAGAAGAAGGAGGGAGGAATACTTTGGAAACTTGACAAAAGTCTATCATCTGACGTTGGTTTGTTTGATCAGCAAAAGGGTCAACCAAATTATAAGCTTGCTAAATCTGGGGTTCATTTGTCTATATACCTTTTAGAATCTTGCACATAGCAGCTGCTCATGTTACCATTTGAAATTACCTAATAAGGGGTTATATTTGATGGTGTAACAACTATATTACTAGAGAGAAAATGAGAACAGATAGGAAAATATGTGGTTGCAGGGATTCAGTGAAGAAAAAATATTCTGATTAAACATAGAAACATAAACACTAGAGTGTCTGAGTGATCCATAGGGAATGGACAGATTGATCAAAATTAGCTATATTTACAAAGGTGAAAGAACAGAGCAACTAGGAATTGACCAGAATGGAGACTTCTGAGGAAGCAGTAGTTGACTTTATTTTTCTTCTTGCTTCTGGGTTTTCAAATTAAGTTTCTATTAACAATTCTCCACTCAAAGTCTGAAATCAGATCCATAGAAGCCGTGTTTCTCTTTTATCCCATCCACTAATTGCTAATTCTTAGAGGTGTTTAGATTTATCTGTGTACTTCCCAGTTACCACCCACTGGATTGACATACAAATTTCACTTCTGGTTTTCTAACTATTCTACAATTATATAGAAAGCAAAGCAAACATTTGTTTAATAGATTTTTTGCAAATATGAATTGCCATGCCCACAGCAGTACTAAGCTAAGTAGAATCTCTAAGATGAGAGTATCAGATCATAGATCAATATCTGTAAAAGTGAGAAAGACTCGGTGATTAGGTAGCTGATGGCAGCTTACCACTTTAGGTCACCAACTCGCACTTGAATGGCTTCAGATATCCTGATGTAGTAGAGAGAATCAACTGATAAAAGACAAAGGATATCTTAGAAAGAACTCTGAACTAATAAGTGACTTGAGTTAAACTCACTAACTTGTCATTCTGGGAAAGGCATGGAACCTCTAAGCCTCATTTTTATTATCTATAAAATGAAATAATTGGACTAATCAGAGCAAGCATGATGTAATGGAAAGAAACATGAACCTTATAGTCATGAGACATAGATACTAGCTTAAATCTATCACTAGATGGGTGTGGGATCTTAGACAAGTTATTTAATCTCTCTGAGCCACAGGTTGCCCTTTTGTCAAACAAAAATATTAGACAAGGTGTTAAAGTCCTCTCCAGCTCTAAAAGTATGTGGATGAGATTTATTGCATCTTCATAATGGAAGCTGGAAGGACGACTGTTACCAAGTCTCACTAGTCTAAAGTAATGAAATAGTGACAATTGATGGAGAGTAACCATACTCAACATAAGAATGATATGAATTCAAAGTGTGTCTCTGACACAGGCTGTTATGTAATTCTGGGAAATGGTTTAATGTTTCAGCACACCCAATAATAGTAGATGAAATGTATTACTAGGTGCTCCCTATATTGATAAAATTACAATTATGTGGGAGGAAAGTTATGGTACCACAGAATTTTTGACAGGGACCTTAGAGACCATCTACCTCAACTCTTTCCTTTTTCAGATGACAAAACTGAGAAATATTTAATAAAACACTATATAGTTTAAGGGGGGGGAGAAGAAAGGAAGGAAAGAAAAGAAGGGAAAGAAAAAGGAAAAAGATCAGGGGCAAGAGAAGTGGCACAGGAAGGGGAAAGGGGAAAGGGAAAGGAGAAGAATAAAGGGAAAGAAGAAGGAAAGAAAAGGAAGGGGAAGGGGGGAACAGAGCTGAGATTTGAATCAAACTCAACTTCCAAATTCAGGCTACATCCACTGTCACACTTCAGAAGTCAAAGCTCTTGCAGATTTTTTTTTTTGTTGTGCTCAACTCACCTATTGATGAGTTAGGAAATAAGGGGAGATTATTTGCCTAAACCCACTGGTAGGGGAAAACGAGGGAGAAGCAAATTAAAGGAAATTTCATTTTATGCTTCATCTCTGGATTTGTTTATAAATTCTTGATGCACTGTTTTTCCAAGGCACTTTTTTATGCACATTACTGCAAATGGAAGGTTATAATATTAAAACTTAATCAGGTTATTGTATGGCTGCATAGCTTCCTATGTTGTTTCCACCTGAATGATGTGTTTTGTACAATATAACATCAGCATCACTGGGGTTGGGGTAATGGATTTGCAAAGATATGGTTTTGCCTGAAATATGTGCCACTTAGATAAATGTGTAATCAGCAAGTGGGATAGACTATGATTGAATCCACATTACTGGTCTATGGCCCAAACGAATGATTGGCCAAGGCTATTTGTTTTTTTGTGAATAATCCAAGTTGGCAGGGGCTCAGCTCTTAAAAGCAAACAAATCAAATAATCCTGGTCTGCTAGAATACTGCAGCCTTCCCTCTTCATGTGCTGACCTTTCTCCTTTGATTTTAGTGATTTTTCACCCTTTTAATAATAGTATTCTGATACCAAAACAGAGAAGACAGTTGCCTCTCTTCAGATATGCAAAGACCTTTGATCCTTAGAAATCTCCAAATCACTACTGTCCAGCTCTTATAGCTGATGAACAGGAAATCAATTTAGAGTATCAGACTCAGCAGTTTTATACAATAATATCTCATTAACCCAACTTATCAACCAGACTCAGCTATCCAGAATACTGTCAAAAATCAGGAGTTAAGCACTAAGAAAACTCTGTACAAAAGAGAGGTTAAAAAAAAAAAAAAAACAACCAGCTCATTCATCAAAAGCTCTGATCTCTGCTGAAGCTATTTGCTGGTAATCCACACCTATTTCTAACAACTTTAGTGATGTGGTTTCCCAGATTACAAAATATTAAAATAAGAAAATTAGACTCAGAATCTGGGGAGACTGCTAAACATAAGTACATTGACAGTGACATAAGTAATACCTAAAATAGCATGTCAACAAGGAAGGAGACAGAAAAACCATTTTAAAAATTAAAAAAACTAAAAAAATCAGAACATTTTAAAGCAGAGATGGTTAACTTTTTTGTGTAATGGACTCTATGGCAGTTTGGAAATGCCTATGGATCCCTTTTCAGAACAATATTTGAAGGAAATACAGTTAAAAGCAAAGGAAAATAAAAATGTAATGTTTACCATTTAAGTTCATGGACCTCATGAACCTATTCCTATGTTGGAAAGGAATTTATTAAGAATCCCTGATCTGGGGAAATTTTCTGTGGAGACAAACCATCTTACAGAATGTAGTTGCTACTGAGGGAACATTGGAAAGAAGTGTGATAAAGTAGATAAGAGTTCCAGATTGAAATCCAAAAGACCTAGCTTTGATTCCTGTCTCTATCACTTACTAGCTATGTGACCCTGGCTAAATTATAAGACCTGTCTGAATCAAAATTTATAAAAATGTCAACCACTTGCTGTTGTTGCTACTCTTCAGTCATGTCTAACTCTTTGTGACCCCATTTGAGATTTTCTTGGCAAAGATCCTGGAGTGATTTGTCATTTCCTTCTCCAATTCATTTTACAGATGAGGAAATGGAGGCAAACAAAATTGTCTTGTCCAAGGTCACACAGCTAGTACATATCTGAAGCTGGATTTCAACTTGGGAAATAAATCTTCCTGATTTCTCGATAACAGAACTATGTTGCATGCATCCCATATTTTCTCCTTTGAGCCTCACAGCAGCTCTCTAAAATAGGTAATCAAAATATAATTATCCCCATTTTGCAGATGAGAAAACCAAAGGGCTAAATGACTTTAAAATTGCATAACTGGGACTTATACTTCAGTATTCCACTTCAAATTTTTGATATATTTATAAGGCTAGTGCTAATATGAGTTTATTAAACTTTGGGTATTTCAAAAGGCAACCTACAGGAAGAATGAACATTGATCAGATCTTCTAAGTGATTTAATCTGTGCTATGTAGGCTGTGCATTATACTAAGAAAGTACATAAAATTTTGACTTTTTGAGTTCAACTCTTTCATTATTTGTGTCATTTTAGGCAAATCACTTAACCTGCATGGGCCTCAGTTTCTTAATTTGTAATATGAGGGTGTTGGACTGGATGGCCTCTAAGATCCCTTCTAGCTATAAATCTATAGTCCTATGAAGATTTTTCTTACTTTAATATTTCAAGGATCAATGATTTCATGTCTGTCTCCACTAATACATATTGCAAACCATTTGTGCCTCTTAGAAAACCAATTTCATGAACAGCTACAGCCAAAAAAAAATCATCATTTAATTGATGGTCAATCCTTTCATGATGAACCTCTTCAAAGCTACCTAAGCTGGTTCTCAGACAACAAACATGGAGTCCACTGCCAGAAGTGCAATGGAAACCTTGCCAGTTGGCAAGACCTTACAGAACTTTGCTGTTGCCACCAGCATTGGATCTATATCATAGTAAGATAGCAAAGTAGGATTCTATTGGCAAACTATTTATTTACACTCCTTTAATCTTTCTAGTGGCTTAGCAGTACGTCCCTTTAATTGCATTCACCTTTTTGCCAAGGAGCTTCTCAGTGTATCATTCCAACTTTATTTCTCCAATTCCTTGCAAGGTCACTTCAAGTTTTCATTCACTTAGCTCAGCATCTCTTTATTGAACTCTGTTCAAGGAACTGTAGTATATCCTCCTTTAAAGGTTAGAAGGTTTTGTTCTCTCTTCAAGGTACTATATGCTTATACTTGACATAGAATTTAGATGTCATTTTTTAAGGTTCCAGGAAGATTTGAAGGTTTTGTTCAATTTTCACCCCTCCTCCCCTTATACTTCACAAAATACCATACCCCTACTTTTCCCCAGGATCCTTCCAGTTGATAATCAAAGATTTTTAGTTTTAGTAAATTATCCATAATATTAAAACACTTTTTCCATATGCCTCAGAGCTTGTCATCTGGAATTGTAGATATAATACATTTTCTAGAATTTTATCACATATAAAGCATATTTTTACCATTCCAATTTGCCCCTTATCTGCTTTATGTTACATTTATTTTTGAGGACTCTATTATACTCTAATTATCCAAATTTATTGTTTTAATTTCTTTTGCTAAAGATGGATTTTTCTCTCTCAAATAACTTTAGCATCTCAACCATTTTAGTCAATGTTAATTTCATGCTTCTCTTCACTTATATGGGCTCATTCTTCCTTTTATTCTCCTTGTTTCTACCCCAAAATGCAGCATTTTGAGCATGGTTCTTACTTTCTATGCATAATCTCCTTTAGCTTTGCACAATGTAGAATAGTGAACAATGGCAACCAAAAATCCTGGGTTCTAACCCTGGACTTTTCTATTAATTAGTTATATAGCCCTGGTTACAAACTTTGCTGGTAGTTAGCTTTCTCAACCATTAAATGGGGAATTGCGATTTGAAGGTCATTAATGTTCCCTCTGGCTCAAATTATCTCGTGTGTGTGTGTGTGTGTGTGTGTGTGTGTGTGTGTGTGTTATTTTTGGCAATCTCACTGGGTCTGTGGTATATATATTTCTGCCTTTCTTGAGAAAATTGGTTTGGCAAGGTTTAGTTGAGATACTCATCTGCTTTATAGTTGCTAATACAAACTTATTTTGCCTCTTCAAAGTACTATATGCTTATACTTTACATAGGATTTAGATGTCATTTTTTAAGGTTCCAGGAAACAGTAGCAATGATATGAACAGCAGCATTGGAATACCCAAGAACCTGCTGAGTCATATCATCCAACTAGCCCTAACATTACAGTGAGGAGGGAAACTAGACGCAAAGGAGATTTCTCCAGTTCAGTGAGCACGCGCATACACACACACACATATATATATATAATTTTATTTGAAATTCCTAATAATCCTGTAAAGTTCCTAATATAGATGTTATTGTGAAGTAACACTGTTTGACAATTTTTTCTTGGTGATCCAGAATTTAAATTTATTCTCCTATGATGAGGAAACTAAGGCCCAGGTATAGCTAAGTAACATTCCTAAGATCCATAAAGAAATGGAATAGGTAATAAACATTTACAATAACCCCTATTATATGCCAGGCACTGCTAAATGTTATTTTTGAGGACTCTATTATACTCTAATTATCCAAATTTACTGTTTTAATTTCTTCTGCTAAAGATGGATTTTTCTTTCTCAAATAGCTTTAGTATCTCACCATTTTAGTCAATGTTAATTTCATGCTTCTCTTCACTTATATGGGCTCATTCTTCCTTTTATTCTCCTTGTTTCTATCCCCAAAATGCAGCATTTTGAGAATGGTTCTTTCTTTCTATGCTAAATGCTAAAATCTTAATTTGATGCTCATAACAATCCCTTCAAAGTATGTTCTATTATTGACCCCATTTTACAGTTGAAAAAAGAGAAGGAAATAAAAATTAAGTAATAATAATGGTACCTAACATTTGTGATAGCACTTACTATATGCTAGGCACTGTACTAAGCACTTTACAATTATTATTTCATTTGATTCTCACAACTTTGGGAAGTAAGTACTATTTTATCCCCATTGTCACAGTTGAGGAAATTGAAGCAAATTAAGTGTCCAAAATCCCACAGCTAGTATGTCTTAAGTCATATGGCTAATTAACTCAGTTCTTCCCAAGTCCAGGCCCAGTCAGTGTGTGTCACCTAGCTGCCTCCAAGAAATTAGAGAAAAATAGACTTCTAGGTATTCCTTTCTCGAATTCTGAACTGAACACTTAAGTCTAGTCTTGACACTAGCTTAGCCAAGTTACTTCCTCTCTATGGGTCTCAATTTCTTCCTTTATTAAATGACTTTAGAAAAGCGAGGAGGAAAAGGTTTAAATTTCTTCTCAATTACCTTGTCTCTACTTTGGTAGTTTGTTAGGGTTTTTTTCCTATCAGCTCTAGGCCTTTACAGTTTCACATCAAGGGTAAAAATCCTTTAAAATTGTTTAAGAAACTTTTAAAATTTAGAGAGTAACTGCATGAAAAAACTGTGTCCCTCAGGGGGAACATTTTTAGAAATGTGGATGAAAAGTAACAGAACTAACAATAGAAGAAAGAATTTTGTCTGGGAATTGAGGGAGAAAAGTTAGAAAGATAAAGGAAGGCTCAGAATTTTATCACCAGAACTTAAAGGGACTTTAGTTAGCCTCTCTCAACTTTAATTTCCTTGTCTGTAAATGAAGGTAATAATAGCACCTACTTCATAAGATTAATCCTCTCAAAATGAGGATCAAATGAGATAATATATGTAAATTGTTCCCCAAATCTCAAAGTGCTATATAAATGCTAACAATTATTAAATATTACCTATTTAGTACCTGAGATTAAGTAATTCAAGGCCTGATAGACAGTAATTAGGAAAGAATCCAGTCTCTTTCCATTCCATTCTACTATGTGCTTCCACTATCTAATATATCTAGGGTCATAGTTAAGCTGATCTGGAAACACCTAGATAACCCCTAATCAAATATCCTGGGGTAAGGAAAGTTAGGGAAGCTACAAGGACTAGACTTTGATATTGAACAGATGAACAATTGGTTTAGTTCAATATTCTAATCTATTGGGATCTTTTGGGATTTCAACTGTTCCATGAATGTTCAAACTTTGATTCATCCACAAATTTAATAATTACTATCCATGCCCCCAAGAAAGAAAGCAACAAAAAGCTAACTAGAACCTACAAGAAAAGTCTTTCTATATTCTTCAATATGAAATAAAATTTTAAAATTAGCAAAATGCACAAAGAATTGAATTTTAACTAGTGCTATTTACAAAAAAGGGGGTATGTTTATAACCACAATGGGGCATTCTTTGACTCTAAGAAGCTCTAGATTTGCCTCTCAAAGTTAATAGCTACCTGACCAAAAACAAATCTCTTTACTTTTCAGTGTTTTTAAGCAACTTTCTAAGAATATAAATTACAGATGGGTCGCCAATCTATGGTTTTCCAGGAAGTTTCTACAATAGAGAGTTCTATGAATTTGTAAAATCTCAAATCTGGATCAAAACACACACACACACACACACATACACATCTTGTATGTGTTTAAAAAAAAAAAAGAACCTGCACAAAATTATTTTAAATGTATGAGTCATTTTCTTCAATTTCCCTATATTTATGGAAGTTATCTTGGTAGACAATTTAGTTAAGAAGCTATTTATCTAGCATCTCCATACCCTTGAAATGTGATAGGATTTGAAATAGTATATTAGACTGATTCATGTGACATTTTCTTAGTTAAGGAAAAAAATGAATGTGGGAGTATTTCCTAATAAATGGCCTTAAATATTATATATAAGAGTTCCTTTCAATACCAATAGAGAAAAGAAGCTTATCTTTAAAGCTTCTCCCCAGAACAAGGTGAGAAACCTAGAAGAATCAATATTATTTTTCTGGATCATTTTTGCAGAATCCTAGTTAA
This sequence comes from Antechinus flavipes, assembly GCF_016432865.1. Taxonomy (NCBI): domain Eukaryota; kingdom Metazoa; phylum Chordata; class Mammalia; order Dasyuromorphia; family Dasyuridae; genus Antechinus; species Antechinus flavipes. The sequence continues at coordinate 563,560,753 of NC_067399.1, forward strand.
AGTGGATTTATGTGACTAAGGCAGCACATGATCTGCAGACATGAAATAGAAAATGCACACAATGAATATTTTAAGCAGCCTTGACTAAGTCTAGATAGTAGGAGGGTATCTGCACTCAATCTGTTCAGGACACCATAAGACATGGCCATAAATTGTAAAATTCACAACATCCTCTACCTTCTTCCCTCTCTTTACCCCTTGATAAATTCCAGTTATCTTCTTAAGTAATTTAATGAGTCCTTCAATTTTACATACAAACCTACACATGAGCTTTTGTTGGGAAATATTTTAGTGCTATTTACAAAAAAAAAAAAAAAAAGAGTATGATATATTTTTACCATGTTTAATAAATATTGGATTATTTACCATCTAAGGAAGGAGACAGAGTGAAGGGGGGGGAATTGGAGCACAAGGATTTTCAAGGGTCATTATTGAAAAATTATCCTTGCATATGTTTTGAAAATTTGAAAAATGCTTGATAAATAAATAAAATAAAAAGAGGGTATGCTTATAACCACTGTTCTGAATCAGATGAGACTTTTTTGCTTTTTGATTATGAAACATCCTTGAGGGCCTAAGCTTTCTTTTCACAAAGTAAAAGGGCAGGAAGTAGTAGGTGATAAAAGTTTTGAGTGGGATTGGCAGAGAAAGCCTGAAGGACTGATAAGATTATTCCCTGAGAAAAGCAGGGAAGGGCACTGATGAGGATCACCTCAATCTCCTATACCAGTGGAGATCCTGTGTAACTCCACCTTACTATATCCAATCAGAAAGTCAAGTTATGTCAAACCCCAAGGTTAAATTTCCCCTGTAAATCTGTTGTTCATAGCCCATGCCATCTTTGCTGAATCCATTTTGGGTTGACCCACTTCTGCCTTCTGCCTCATGGTGCCTTTCTCCTTACCCCATCCTTCTCCACCCTGACTCGTGGCGTCTAACTATATGCTCTCTCAACTCTATTTCATATTTACCATTCATGGTGTCTGTTGTATCTTTTAATTTTATCTGTAACCTCTACTTCTAAATAAACCTACCATTTGCCAAAGAGAATGGCTGTTGTGAATTCTTCACAAGAGCAAACCTTAACATTTGTTGCCAAATACCAACATTTGGTGCCAATTGCTCTTCTTGATCTCAGTTTGGTTTGCTTATATCTATCTCATCATTTGGTGTTGAATCTCAAACATATCAGGAGGGAAGGCCAGACTAGTGTGTTTGCCTCTGTTCTCCCCAGGATCATGTCCAACTACCTCATACCAAAAAATCTTCAAGGCTGATGGAGGAAGACCTACTGGTCTATTGACCCTTTATCCCACAGACTAACAATTCTAAGCTGACCACTTTTTGTCTTTAGTATCTTGTCCAGATTTCAGCAGTTGTCATTTCCTGATTTAGGGAAATCTACTAGTGAACAAGTATTGATGTCCTCACTATATACAAGGCACTATGCTAATTTCTAAGGTTTCATATACAATTAAAAATAATTCTCCTACCTACCTTCCCCATTCCCCCCCCCAAAAAAAAAACAGTTCCTATATTCAAGGAGTTAGCATTCTACAGGGGATTACATTGACACAATAAGGAAATATAATATGATTTGGGGCAGGAAAGAAAACTGATAATTACAAGGATCAGGAAAGGTGCCTAGCAGGTGGTGATTGAGGTGAGCTTTGAAATAGGTCAGGAATTATAAGAGGTTGAGGTAAAGATAGTTCACACTCCAGGTATAAAAAGGAGCCCAAGCAAAGGCATGGAGACTAAGAATATTATGTTGATTTCAGAGAATAGCAAATCAAATCAAATGATCTTTCTAATCTGACAAGATAATATATAGTATGTGTGGCTCTACTACCTGGTGGGAACGCACCTATAATTTGATTCTCCTTTATTCTTCCTGCGATTATGTATGTGTATATTTAGCTTATGTACTTGATTGAAAGAATTCCTTTGCAGGAGTTTAGGAGAAAATTATTATATATAGGATAATCAACAATAAATGATATCCTACTTGTGCCTAAATAAGTATGGAAAAGATTTCAAAATTCCAACAATCTGTGTGTGGCTGATATCTAGCTTTTGCTCCCATACCCTGGCTTTCCTCTATTACAGTTATTACAGAAAAAAAACAAAAACCTGGGACTAAGGTTCCCTGCCAGTCCCTATTTCTGATGTTCTCAATAGATAAGGTAGGGAGCAAAAAGGGGAAGGGAGAAATCCCAGAGTTCACAGAGAAAGAAGGAGGGTATAATGAGGCCCTAGGGAGTCTAGTAAGGCGCATTGGGGAACTATCAGTGGGGTGAAAGACTTTCACATTTAACTCTTGGGGAAGAAACAGAGCTGATTTCATGCAGGCTCTTTTCTGTAGCTGGATTCAAGGACAGGATAGAAGAAAATCCTTGTGATGAGAATGAAGTAGGCATCAAATGATGAGATTCAACTGAGCAATTTGCACCAAATGCTGGGATTGATGTAGGCACCAAATGTTGGCGTTTGGTTATGGGATGAATTCCAATGGCTTTCTCCTTTGCTAAAAGGTATATTTATTTATGAGAAGTTACAGACAAAATGAAGAAATAAAATAGATATCAAAAGTGGTAAATAAGAAATAGATTTGGGAGAGCATATTGTTGCAAGGAAAGGGGTTTTTAACAATTAACAATGGAAAAGACAAGTTCCCCAGTGGAATTAACCAGGAGAAAGGGAATTTCACCATGAGGTGGGAATACACCATTGATGGGCAAGTTAAATTCTAAAAGAGATTTAGCATCCTAAAAGGCTTGTTAGGTATAACAAGAAGAAAGACACTATGTGGGTAAGGAAGGTGAGAGGAAAGGCAATATGAAGAAAAACACTGTGGAGAGCTGATCCAAAAGGGATTTAGCAAAGACAATATAAGCCATGGACAGATTTTTAAGGGAAATTTAACTTTGAGGGTTTGACATAACTTGGCTTTCTGATTGGATTGGATATAGTCTTGGTTACCCAAGACCTCCACAGAAGGTGGGAATGTAAGGTAGAGCTGGTTCCCTTCAATGCTCTTCTCTATGTGCCTCAGGGAGTTATCAGCACTTCAGGCTTCCTCTGCTAACCTCACCTAGTTACCCAGGACCTCATCACTGGGCACAGGTGATGAAAGAGTTTTGCTAGAACTCTGTCCACTCCTTATTCTTATGAAAAGCATGGCCTAGAGGGGACAAGTGAGTGGATTTATCAGCCTGTTACAATATGTAGAAAAAAATAATCAGAGTACCACCAGCAGAGACTAAGCAAGAATGACCAAGCACTGGGCAACCAATGCCAGACCTGAGAATGGCAAACTGAGTTAGATCTTGACATGATACAGCCAGGAGAGACAAGAATGGCTTTGATTATCAGGCTATCTCTGGTCATCTTAACCTATTCTTGCCACTGAACTCAGATGACTCTGGAAGAAAGAATAAAGTTGTTGACTTTGCACAGTTCTGCCTTAATTAAATCCAATTCATTTGCAAGTCAAGATATCACCTTTCCTATGTCACTGGTCCTCTTTGAAAATGAAGGAGGAACAATAACCAAAAATGACCAGCATACTCAATGAGAATACATTCAATGGAAGACTTGCCCATTGTTACCAAGAATTGACTGTGCTAATTGGTGACTTTTTTGATTATTTTCTGGATATTGATTCAAGACTTTTTGCTTTCCTTGAGTAGTAATAAGCCTATGTGCTTTTTTTGGAGTGTTTATATACTCAGGAAGGAAATACTAGGGGAAGGAAGATAATGTAAAATATTAAAGTTCCCATATTATTTGGATGGGAATGAATAATCTATGGAAGTAGAAGGTTCTTTTTGTTTTTATATTCCCAGATCTTAGCACAGTGCTTGGCACACATAGTAAACACTTAATAAATGGTCTTTCATTCATGTCACCAAATCTAAATCTGGTCCAGAAGGAGCTTCCAACACCAGGTTAACAGAACAATTAGAGTCCTAAAGCTCACATCTGATGTTGAAAGATCATTAATGTGTAAACTACAGTCTCTAATCCTTTCTGGCAAGGAATCAATGAACATGAGAAAATAACTCTTTAAATTTAACGAAAAAAAAAAAAGACAGAGGCCCCTAATTCTACATATGTATTATATGTATTGAGTTTCACTATAATATAGAGGATATTACGTTAAACTAAGAATTGGGGGAATCTAGGTTATTATCTTAATTCCTATCTTAACTCACCCTATAAGCTAGAATCCCATAAAGCTTCACCTGTTTATTTCTCTAGCCTTTAATTTCCTTACCTGTAAAAAGAAAAAATTGGATGAGATCAAAGATTTTTAAAATGTTATGTGTCAAGGAGCCCTTTGGCAATGTGGTTGGAGAAGCTTATATGGACACCTTTTGTTTGTTTTTAATGCATATAATAAAATATATAGGATTACAAAGAAGATCAATCTTATTGAAAAAATAATATAATTTCCCCTTAACTCCAAAGACTCTCTTAAATCTATCCACAAATCCCAAGCCATGGACTCCTGATTAAGAATTAATTATATGATCTTTTTTAGTATGTTTATATCTCTCTTTTCACATTGGACTAGCAAAAAAATTGCTAATTATTCCAAACAAACATTCAATATGGGGAAAATACTATTTTTTTCAAGATAGAAAACTTGAAGCAATGAGGATATATGTGTGTATATATATAATGTATAAATATGTGTATATATGACATATATATAGCATAGAGAGAGATGAAAATATACATTTAAGTTAAGCAGGTCAAATGGGAACATACAAAAAAAAACATAATGATGATAATTTGCCAGCTTGAACACTATTTACTCAAAATGGATTTTTACCTTCATTGGTGGTATATTAGCAAAAGTGACTTGTTGCACAGAGCCTTTTATTGCCACCAAAGGGGACTGGAGCTCCCCAAGTTTGAGAATAACTAGAGATTTTGGCCAACAAATCTAATTTTATATGTTCATTCCATTTGCATGGAAACAGCAAACAGATAATCACTCATGACGTGTAGTCCCTAGATCCCTTTAGTGTTATGAAAATTCTTGTGGTAATTTCATTTCATACACACTCACCCAACTTCTATTCTCCCAGGTATTCTTCCCAAAGGCAAAGATGGAGCCATAGAGCTTCTGGAATATAATTGTTACTGCCATAAATCACGTTCTTAAACATTATATAGGCAGAATAGATGCAACATTAGCAAAAATAAACAGTAACACTTCAAATAAACTTGAAGATAAATGTTTTAGAGGGGTGAATATCATGAAATAAAATCTTTGCAGATGTAAATTTTGTTTTTCTTGATTCAGCAAGTATATGAACAATAAGACATTATTTCTGAATTAATGTGTATTTTCCTGCAATGATTAAACTAACATAATAAATATTTTTGGTGTCAAGCCATCAGATTAGGCAGTAGAGGGCACCATTGATATAAATAGCAAGGCAAAACTGTAAAGCATAATCCTGAGACCACATAATGTAAAGAATATGTAAAACGTTATAGCAACAAAAACCATTAAAAAGACAATTTTTCTAAAATAAAATCACTTCTACATCCAGATGAATAGCCTAGTGACACAATGCTCTACTAATCCAATTACATTTAATTTTATCACCAGACAATCATGAACAATGGCTTCCTCTTGTTCCTGTACATGTAAGTAGCAATTTAAACACATGACAGAAGTTTGGTTTTGGCTGATGCATTATTATTATTCCATTCTTAGATTGATCCTTCTTAACCTTTCCCATCTGTGACATAAGTTAAATTGGATCAAAATTCTTGTTCCTAGATTATAAGTATTAACCAGCTTCCTATGTTATAGTATGCTATAATATAAGCAATGTGTGTGTGTGTGTGTGTGTGTGTGTGTGTGTGTGTGTGTGTGTAAATGCGATAGTATAAAATATGGTAAGGTATAAAAATCAGGGAGGATATCTTATTCAAGTTTTATAATTCCCCTAGCAATTAGTACAGAACTCTGTACATAGTCCTACAAAGAGAACTTGAAATCAGAGAGATTTAGATTTAAATCTAATCTCTGTCTGACCATGATTAATAATAATAATGGTGAAAATAATGTATTTATAGAGTATTAAAAGTTTACCAAGGGATTTTACAAATAACATACTGTTTTGTTCTCATGATATCCTTGGAAGGCAAGTGCTATTATTATTTCCATTTTACAGATAAGGAAACTGAGGGAGACAAAGATTAAGTAATTTGTCCAACTTTACTTAGTTGAGCTAGTGTCTAAATGTAGATTTCAACTCAGGTCTTCCTGTCATCAGATCCAGTACTGTTATCTACTGCTCTACCTAGCTGTCCTTAGGTAAACCATTTAACCTAGGACTGTTTCCTCATAAGCAAAATGGAGAAAATAAAACCTAGAGAACCAAACTTTCAGAATTATGGTACTCAGAAAAGATGGTACCTATAAAGTGCTTTGCAAGCTTTAAAATGCGAAATAAATTAAAGCTATTATTATTAATAAATGTGTTTTACACATTTTTTTTAAAAAATTTTAAAAAGTGATTTACAAATGTCCGATTTTATTCTCACAATAATCATGGGAGGTAGGTGATATTAACATTTCCATTTTACAGGTGGGATACTGAGGCAAAAGTGACTACCAGAATCTCCCAGTATCTGAGGCTGAATTCAAACTTGGGGCTTATAACTGCATTTATTACAGTGTTACTGTAGTATGTTACAGTATGTTACAAAGTATGATGAGATTGAGAGGAGGGAGCTTTTAAGGAGGTGCCCTTCAAAGGATCTGAAATACTAATTACCAAAAAACAAAAAAGCATCTCCTGAGAGGGGAAATGGCATAGGGCTTAGAATGCTGGGCTTAGAAGTCAGGAAAAATTGAGTTTAAATCCTGCCACTGATACTAACTTTCTGACCTTCAATTTCCTCATCTTTAAAATGGAATGATAATGCTAATAGTACCTATCTATTCCAAAACACTGTTATGACACTAAAGTAAGTTAATAAATATAAAATGTTCTGTATAAATGTGAGGGTTTTTTTTTAAAAATAGTTTCTGTTAAGGAGTCCCTTCAGGGACTCACTCCAACTACATTGTATTTTTGTAATCAATGGTTGAACAGGATATAGATAGAAGAAACTCATAGATGACCAATTCAATTAGTACTAGAAGGCCAGTATCAGGAATTTAGTCCCCACTTGGAACTAATTAACTGACTTCCCTTCCACAGACAACACCCCTAAACAGAGAGGGCTATCCTACCAGAAAGGAACTAAAGTAGAACATAAAGAAGAACCCCTTATTTCTAGTCCCATGACTACAATTTACTATTTGTGGAATTTTAGACAAATCATTTTTCTCTCTCCCCTTAAGTTTCCTCATTAAATAGGAATAAGAATATCTGCCATATGCCGCTGCTCAGGACAGTGCCTGACATTTAAATGCTTGTTGACTTCTTGACTAAAGTCCTCTCAAGTTTAAATCACAGAATCTTAGGTAGGAAGAAACCTTCGAGGTCCTCCAGGATAACCCAATAGAAACCCTCAACTCCCTTCCAAGAAGTAGTCACACAATCTTTGCCTCAAAATTTTAGTGAGGAGGGAACCTATTACATATTATTGCTTTTACACAATTTTGTTAAGTTTTCCCTGCATCTAACTGAAATTTATTTCTCTGCAAGTTGTACCCATTCTTCATATTTCTGCCTTTGGGGGATGACAGAATAAGTCCAAACTCTCTTAGCAATGATTCCCTTTAAATATTTCAAGACAGCTGTTGTGATCCTAAAACCTTGTCTTCTCCAAATTAAGGTACTCCCAGTCCTTTCAACCAACTGTAATGTGTCACGGTCTCCAAAACCCTTACCATTCTGGTTACCTACCTTTGAATGCTCTCCACTTTGCTACTTCATTTCCTAAAATGCAGCCCCTAGAACTGAACATCATAGTGTAGGTGCATGCTGATCAGGACAACACGACATTAATCTCCCTTCTGGTGAACAGCATGTCAGTGAGAGATTTAAAATTATGCCAGATATGGTCTCATTGGGGAAAACAAAATAATATGTGAAAATGTACTTTGAAAATGCTTAAGTGATAAAAACCAATGTAAGGTCATTGAGGCTCTGTCCCACATCCATTCAGTCCCAGTGGGGACCAAATGAGACACTGTGAAAGGACTTTCCTCAAACTCACTCTCCTTGTTGGAATATCAAGTTTAAGAAAATATTTATGATAATGGGTCAGCAATGTCTATATAGAAGGTTAAAAATATGGCCAGGTGAATCTTTAGGAGAGAGAAGGAATGTGGTAGCTAGGACCAGAACACACTCCCCCCTCACACCCATACATCCTCATCTTCCCTGACCCGCTCCTGCCAAACACTCACACTGATGAGCAGCAAAGCTAGACATAGCGGGGCTTCGTTAAAGAGGTTGCCAGGCACCGAGTAACAGAGACACTGGCACAGCATGAAATTATTACTGACACTGCCAATTTGCACTAACAGGGACTGGGGGATTCAGTGGATAATTTCGAAAAACAAATTAATGTCTTGGAAATCCTGAGAAGGATTTTTTTAATGGCATTCACACTGACAATGTGTTAATGAGAGGTTGTTGGGGTTTTTTTTAATATATGCAGAGGGTGAATATTGCTAATAAACTGTTGGTATTTGAAGGCTAGGTGAAAGTTCTACTTCTCAATTCATTTTTTTCTTATTTATACCCAGTCTTTTTTTTTTTAGTTTCTTCTCACAATCCTATTGCCTCAGTGTCTATAGTCTTTAGAGCTTTCTTCATTTTGAATAATCTGGTAATGAGATACACATGGCTAAATAACTCAAAAAATCATAATGTCATATGAATCCTCTAGAAAGCTAGAGCTGTAGAATAGGCCTTCAAGTGCTAAGCTAACTGTATTTGAATCAGGTTTTATTTCCTATAAGATTGGTGTTTAAAAGGACTTTTTGGGGGGAGGAGGAGCTGTAGTAGGCTTGAATCTCTAAAATATTGAATTATCATCAGATTCTATTTCTCAATCCCTCTTTCCATATTTACTAAAAATAAATCAAATATCATTTGAAATCTTAGCTGATTTAATCCCTGACACTGGGTACTTAACTCTAATCACTCTGCTACCACATTTCATTTGTGAGCTTGCTAAAGTTTGCTATGTTTTTTTTTTCCTAGAGAAGCCATCTGGGTCCTACAGTGTTTTGGCCTCTTACTCTGCTGTGAGTGCCCTAGGCAGATGTCTGGCCTTCATTATGCATCATTCAAGAAAGTGGGCATTCAGCCACTCTACTTCTTATCCAGAAGACCTCAGGTGCAAAAGCAGAGGCACTACCTCACAGGGAGACTACTCGGGGAGAGAGAGAAAGAGAGTATGATGAAGTCCAGAAGCCCCATTAGTTTGCAGATCTCAAATCTGATAGAGAAAAAAATCCAATTTGTTAGTTTGGGGATGGAAAGCTGTTTAGAATCCAAAAAGAAATTAGATTCTGAAGCTTTTATATTATAGCCCCCAACTGAATGACTTTTTAAAGGTTTTACTTACCTAGCATTCCTTTGTTGGAACTGGACAGACACATGTCCTTTTCTGCACTGGGAAGTACAAAACCCACCACAAAAACTTCTACCCCATCAGCCATCAGGGCCAAACCTAACACAAAAAAGAGCGTCCATTGGAAACGTCCATGACCACATTCCTCAATAATATTCTCATACTGGTGAGCCAGCTGCTCTTCATCTTCCATTCGTTCTGCCATGAGATCTTTCTGGTCTCTATAGTCATCAGACCTGGAGGGAGATTTCTTTTTCTGCTTTGCCTTAATGTCATCTGGGTGGGGGATGCCCTGATACTCCCCTTCATAGATTTCATCATCTTCATCATGGCCTTCAGTAGCATCACTTTGAGCATCTTCATCTTGGTTGGATTCTTCTCCTCCACGGTAATATCTGTCATTGGGCATATACCCTTCATAATTGCCATCTTGATACCTATAGGCATCCATTCCTTGATTCCTAGATTGCTGGTTTGCTTCTCTAGCTATATCCCTTGCTCCATGATAGAGATTTGCAGTATTTCTATAACCATCATCCATTATAAGTATATGGTTTAAGTGCAGTCTCCACACTGCATCAACTGGTACTTGGAGATACCAGTTAGATTTGTGTGATTACTTCTGCTAAAATTAAATGAACTTCATTTCCTGAATATACAGGATTTGTACAAAGAAAACTCCTGGAACTTTTTTTCAGGTCAGTTTCAGACAGAAGTCTTGGAAAAAATGTCACACTTCAGACTTGCTTCCCTTAAAAGCCACAGGAGTACTGTGTTGGGAGCTATTGATCGGAGATATATCTCCTACTTTGGTTGACAAGAAATTAGGAAGTGTTAGTAGATTGCTTGATTCTCTGATTCATTCTGTTGATGAAGGTGAGCCCTAGGAGAATGGAAAAGGGCGAGAAAACAAATATAAGAGAATTGTAAATTACTCCTGAAACACTCAATAAAGCAGATAAAATACAAATCAAGAGCAATGCATTGAAATTCATGAAACAGGAAAATATATGTTTATATCCCACCCCACCCCCAATAAAAAAAACCAGGATTTAATGAATATAAATGATGCAGATTTTAGAGGGATCAAAATTTTTAAACTTTCCTCTTGAAGAAGTACAAATCTTTCAGGTAAATGAATGGCTGTTTTCTTTTAATATATGGATTTTTTAGATCCTTATCCTGGACTCTTGAAGGGATTCATATTTACTAACAAATGTCTTGATGAAAATGTCTATTTTCATGCATTTATTAATCAAAGCCAATAGCCATTTCCACATAAGATATAGGAAAGTATATGTTCATGTAAGCCATCTCATAGTTGAAGTTCATAAACTCCTCTAAATACTAATATTCTTTCTCCCAATTTTTCTGTTTCACAATAACAAAGAAGCTATGGAAATAACCAGCCCCAGAACTAAGGAATTTATATTACTGAGTTGGTTTAAGGTAAGGAAGGAAAGAAATAAACATTTATTAAATGTCTACTATATGCCAGGCAATATGGTAAACATTTTACAGATATTACCTCATTTGAGCCTCACAAAAATCTTGGGTTGTAGGTGATATTATTATCTCCATATTAAAAATGAGAAAACTGAGGCAGAGATTGACCAGGACTACACATTTGATAAGTGCCTCAGGCCAAATTTGAATTCTGGTTTTTCTGATTCTAGGCCTAATATTATATTTACTGCACCACCTAACTCCCTCTAAAAGTTATCAAAGCATCATATGTTTGGAAACTATGAAATACTACAATCTCAGAAACATTGACCTTGAACCCAAAGGGCAATAGGGAGAAACATGAGGGATATGAGAAAACTGCAACACATTATAAATATGAAATTATGAAGTACAAGTAGTATAAAGAATATTACCAAATAAATGCATTACCAAAAAAAATTAATTGGACTGGTTCTCTGATGAAACAAAAACCAATGGATACCTTCTTTGTGTATACTATCTTCTCAATGTCAGGAGAACTTAAAAAAGTCTCAAGCACATTGGATAGGCCTGCTATAATGAACTTACTGATGGACACAAATAAGAGTTATATAATATGGACAGTCATGAATGGCAACATCGGGGAAAATACTCATCATACTTGAATCCTCTTTTGTTGGAATGCCATGAAAGCAACTGTAGATATTTTCCATAAGACTGTTATTCACATTAGCCTTTTTTAAACTATCCTCAAAGAAATTCCTCTATGTATCTTTTAAATTCAAATTTGTATAATGTTTTAAGATTTACAAAGCAAATTATTATCTCATTTTACAAAGGAGAATACTGAGGCAGAGAGGTTAAATGATTTACCCACTACCCAGTATCATATGGTTAATAAATATATCAGGCAGTATTTTCATCCATGTCTTCTAAATTCAGTCATAATTGTGTATACACATACATGTATATGTATACATACATAAATGCATATGTCTATATTATACAGCTATACATATTTTATATAGAATATGGAATATCATTACATAATACTATAAGTATTATATATGTGTACTATACAGTGTTCTACTATATTATGTTACCTTTCAAACTCCAAACTTTAGGAACTTATATTACAATAAACAAAAAATTGATTCAGATTATGAATCAAGAATATATGGTAGACAATATTAATATCTACAAATGAGTTAGAGGATTAAAAATATTAATCTGGCTAAAGGAAGCCTGAGATTCTCCCCTTCTCCTGTTTATACCATTATACCACTGAAAAATGTTTTTTATGTTTATCCCTGAAAACTGAATCCTAGAATCAAACTTATCACTAAAGTTATTGTAAATTTAAAGTGTCCATTAGTTCAACCTGGTTTAGCCTATCTGCTGAGATGATTTTAATGAGGTATGGCCACTGTCCATGCTACACTTTGTGGAGCCACAGGCAAGAGTCTGATGCACCAAAGGTAAATGGGTATCCCTGAAAAGGGCTTACAGCAGAGGTGCTGGTCCTTCCTGAACACCCCATACATCATACCTCACTATCATTGCTGGGTATGTAATGAACATTAGATGAGATAATGGAGATGAACAAAATTTGAAAATTCTCTACCCACTATATATATTATTACCTGTCCCAGAGTCTCCATAGTAGCCATATAGATAATATGAGAGAGTCTGTCAAATTTTTTAAGAAAAACAAAGTAAACTAAGTATATAGTAACTTCATAATCAGTCTAGTAACCCTATTTAAAAAAAAAGGAAGTGAGAGTAATCTGACTGTTCATGCTGAAATCATGCTCTCATAGAGAGAACTGCTTCTGAGAAGTCAATTTTTTACTCCTCAGCCACCCATTAAAAAGAAGTTAATATCTGAGATGGCTGAGAGTGTTCAATAATTTCCTTCAGTACTGGCTGTTATTTATTTTTTTCTCCCTGAATACAAAATGTATTATTGGCTCTCATTTGTTTTAACCACCTGCTAAGAGTCCTGAAATACACTGGGTGATGTTTATAGAATACTTCACATCAACACATGGTACGAAAACAGAACGGTTTATTTTGTTGGGTTTAAGTGTTAGTTACTTCTTTGGGACTGGCAACAACACCTTTCTTTGCACCACTTTTAATGGTGTTTGTTATCATATCACTAATTGTTTTAATCAGAGTCAACCAAACTTTCACCACTTTGTTCAAGAAGGAAGAATTATGTTCTAAGAAGACACTAGGTTTCAAGTTAGAATGCCTGGATCTGAATCCTAATTTGTATACTTAATACTTATATGGCCATAGGCAAGTCATTTAACTTTTCTGAGTCCCAGTTTCATTAGTTATGTCAGTAATTTAAGGAAAGCACTTTTTAAATTTAATTTACTTTCCAGGTTACAAGTAAAGCAATTTTTAACATTTGTTTTTAAAACTTTGAGTTCCAGATCCTCTCCTGTCTTCCTTTCCCACCCACCCCCACCCCATTTGAGAAGGCACAAATAAATGTTTTATGCAAAACATTTCCATAAAAGTCATTGTAAAAGAAAACATGTATCTCCCACACACACCCGAAAAAAAACTCAAGAAAAATAAAGCAAAACAACAAAAAAGTATACTTCAATCTGTTGGAAAGCACTTTATAAATAGCAAGGTAAAATATGTAATGTGTGAATAGCATGATATAATAAAAACCCAAGGTCATGGGAACAGATAGCCGCAAGGTGCAAGTCCTCCACTCTCTGCTCTTTTTCCAATTAGTTAGAATAAATAAGCAATCTAAAGATGTAGAGCCCACTAATGTCTCTTTTTAATGGAAGCAGGATACACAATATATTTGTGAAGATAACTAAATGTCAGATTGTATGGAGAGCCAGATTTGATATCTGGAAGGCCTGAGTTTGAATCCTGCTCCAGATAATTACTGAAAATTGTATCAAGTATCAAACCCCTTTCAGACTCAGAATACACACACACACATACACACACACACACACACACACACACACAGTGAGAGAAACAGAAACAGACAGGGGGGGAGGGAGAGGTACAGAGGAAAAGGAAGAGGAAGAAAGAGAGAAAGGAATTTGTAATTGTTTTGCAAACCCCATAATTATGTTTGGATTTGAACTTATTTTTCTTGCCTGGGGAGGGCAAATCTAGGGCCAAGGATGTGTGCTGCTGCCAGTTTGAACCACTTCTGGAGAGCGAATTGTTAGATTTTCAGTATGAGTATCTGAACCTTTGAATCAACAAACAGTATAAATCAAAGCTTGATTTAATTTTTTGTTGATTTTCTAGGCTTAAAGAGATGAGAAAAATGTTAATAGTGCAGATGAAACTTTAAAATGGATCATACTTAAATTTTTCTCCAATGAGTCAAATGTTAAATATCCATCAGCAAATCCCTGACTAGAGACTGTGAACAGAAAAGTTCCATTGAGCCAGAATTCAGCTCGTCATAAGAAATATCTTTCTAAACAGAACTATCAAAACTGAAACTAAATGCCATATGGTTATAACCATCAAGGTTAAACCAAAAGAAGAGCGGAACAATGTGTACCTGCCTCCCTCTTTTTCAGAGGTGAGGAATATGGTTATAAAATATTACATATATAATCATTCTTAGATCATATGGTAGTTAATTTTGCTGAACTCCTTTTCTCTCCCTCTTCCTCTCCGTCTCCCCCTTGTTCTCCCTCTCTTCTTCCTTTAAAAGACTGGCCCTCTCATCAGGGCCAAATATATTTGGAAAAAATGTGGTATAAAAGTAAAAGATATAATAATAATAATTACCATTATTATTATTAACATTTATATAGTGCTTACTCCATTGCTAAACTGTGCTAGAAGCAATACTTTTGTAGAATAAATAATTGTCTTTTTAATTAGACTTGTCAAAAAATGGAATGAATTATAATGGATATAGTAAATTCTCCATCCCATCAATGGAGGACTTCAAGTATGGACTAGATTGCTTACTAATATTGGGAATGAGATTAATAAAAATTTTTATTTGATTAAGGGATGGATGATCCTTTAAGTATTTTTAGTTAATAGTCAATAAACATTTAAGTACCCACTATGTTATCAAGTGCCTAAGCACTGGAGATTTATTGTTCAATCGTTTCAATTATGTTCTACTCTTCATGACCCTATTTATGAGTTTTCTTAGCAAAGGTACTGGAGCATTTTGCCATTTTTTTCTCTAGCTCATTTTACAGATGAGGAAACTGAGGCAAAAGGCAAAAAAAAAGCATCTGAAGTCACATTTGAATTCAAGTCTTCCCAACTTCTGACTCAGTGCTCTATCTATTGTGTTACGTAGTTTAGCACAGGAGACAAATATGAAAACAAAAACAAAAAACAAAGATGGTCCTTACAAGGACCTTAAATCTAATGGAGGAAGATGACACACAAAAGAAAACTGGGAGTAGCTGGAGGAGGCAGCATGGAAAAGTCAAAGAAATTCAAAATGAGTTCAGACTTTACACTCTAAGAGTCTATAGAACTCAATTTTCAAACTTGCAGAAATGACAACTTTAAAGGGAATTTTAGGTAATCTGAATAATCCAATCATTTGGTTACTTTCCTTAGCTATCTTTAGACAAAAAATTGGTGTTTTGCTATCTGTATAATGAATGATCAAAAAACTCATGAAGGTACCCTCCCAGCTTTATACTATTTACTAAGTGTTAGAAAGGTAAAATAAAAATAGAATCTCAGCTATCTCAAGATATTTACCTCTTTTCTTTACTATCAAGCTTTTTTTCTAATACTAGAATTACTATAGTAAAAGACTATAGTTTAAATACATTTAAATATAGTTTAAATACAATTCAATTTATTGGGCATAATTTTATTATGCTAGTCTTTGTATATAATAAATTGTGATCTCTTTGAAAAAAAAAGGGACTGCTTGCCTTTTTTGGTATCTACCAAGTGCCTAGCTTATAGGTGTATGGGGTATTTAAGGAGAATTAGCACCTCTGGTGTGAAGGCTTGCTGTGACCTTTTCAGGACTGCTCATCTACTTTCTGTTCCACCTGACACTCTATTCTCACCTATGTAGTCAAGAAGCTGTTTTGATTTTTGTCTTTTATTGAGCTCTGATGACTGTGGAAGAGAGAATGAGGCTGATACATTGCAATCCTGCCTTACAAATCCAATTCTTTCCCAAATTAGGACATCACCTTCAATGTCATTGATCCTCTTCAAAAACAAAAGATAACCAACCAATTAACCAATGACCAGCACATAGTCACATTAATAAATGTTTATTGATGCTCCAAGGGTTATAAAACTCTATATACCCTTTGATCCAGCAGTGTCTCTACTGGGTCTATATCCCAAAGAAATCATAAAAAAGAGAAAATGACCTACATGTGCAGAAATGTTTGTAGCAGTTCTTTTTGTAGTGGTAAGGAACTGAAAACTATGTGGATACTCATCAGTTGGAGAATGGCTAAAAAAGTTATGATATGGGAATGCTATGGAATATTATTGTTCTATAAGAAAAGATGAGCAGGCTGACTTCAGAAAAGCCTGAAAAGACTTACATTAACTGATGCTAAGAGAAGGAAGCAAAACCAGGAGAACATTGTACACAGCAACAGCAAGATTCTTTTTAAAAATGAGGTAATGATCCAAGACAATTCTAATAGACTTGTGATGGAAAGTGCCATCTGCATCCAGAGAAAATTATGAAGACTGAATGTGGATCAAGGCATAATATTTTCCTTTTTTAAAAAACTTTTTATTTTCAAAATATATGCATATATACTTTTCAACATTGACTCTTGCAAAACCTTGTGTTCCAAATTTTTCTCTCCTTCCCCCATCTCCTCCCCTAAATAATAAGTAATCCAATATGTTAAACATGCAATTCTTATATATATATATATATATATACAATTATCTTGCTGCACAAGAAAAATCAGATCAAAAAGGAAAAAAAAATGAGAAAGAAAACAAAATGCAAGTAAACAACAAAAAAGTGAAAATACTATGTTGTGATATGTACTCAGTTCCCCGATCCTCTCTCTGGGTGTAGATGGGCTCTCTTTATCACAAGATCATTAGAACTGGCATCAAGCAACTCCTTGTTGGAAAGAGCCACATCCATCAGAATTGGTCATCTTGTTGCCTTGTACAATGATCTCCCGGTTCTGCTCATTTTACTTAGCACCAGCTCACGTAAGTCCTTTCAGGCTTTTCTGAAATCATTCTACTGATCGTTTCTTATACAACAATAATATTCCATTCCATTCATATAGTTATGGTATATGAATGGAATGGAATATTATCTCCACCATTCTCCAATTGATGGATAGCCACTCAGTTCCCAGTTTCTTGCCACTACAAAAAGACCTGCCACAAATATTTTTGCACATGTGGGTTCCGTTCCCTCCTTTATGATCTCTTTGGGATATAAGTCCAGTAGAAACACTACTAGATCAAAGGATAAGGACATAGTATTTTCATCTTTATTGTTGTTGTTTGCTTACTTTTTTCTTTCTCATGTTTTTCCCTTTTGATCTGATTTTTCTTGTATAGCATGACAAATGTGGAAATATGTTTAGAAGAATTGCACATGTTTAACCTATATCAGATTGCTTGCTATCTTAGAGAGGGAGAGGGAGGAAGAAAAGGAGAAAAATTTGGAATACAAGGTTTTCAAAGGTGAATGTTGAAAACTACCTTTACATGTATTTGGGAAAATAAAATACTATTTAAAAATAAATACTTGTTCAAAGAGACAGGCATATAGATATTTATATTTAATCGCTACATATTTATGTGTGTATACACATACGTATGTGTGGAGATGTGTGTATACATATATGCATATCCATGTATCTCCCTCTTAAAATGTCAGCTTTGGAGAGTATGGATTATTATATTTATTGTATTTATATCTCCCATACCTACCACAGTGATTAATGCATAGTAGGTCTTTACTAAGTTGCTTAGTGCTTGATCAATAGGCAGACAAATGAATGCATCAGGACCCTCTAGCCATTCCATTAATATTTTATCATAAATCCATTTACTTACTGATCAGTTCTTTGAAACCCTGGAGGTGAGGAGGATGGAGTTTTGATGACAAAGATTTCAGTAGAATTAGAAAGGATAGGGAACTGTAGCTGAAATGGAAAAGTCTGGCAGATCTAGGGAAAGTTGACTAGTTTGGTGAAGTAAATGGAATGCAGAGACATTACTACCTATTTTTGTACCAAGGGAAAAGGTTAGCTGGAGTACAATTATCTGGAAGAGGAAGCTTATCCCTTGCCATGAAAAGAATTGTCCAGTTATGGAGAGGAGCAAGGGTATATAGGCCCTAGCGGAACCTGACACCCTTGCTGTAATGTGAAGAGAGATGGAAATAGGTAGAATAATACTGCCTTAACCATCTAAATTTCCCAGCCTTCTCTTGGGGAGAGTGAGGAATGAGGTCAATAATACATTATAAAGGGGGGCAGGGCTTGGGATGGAAAAAAAGCTCTAACTGATAGTTTGTATACTGTAAATCTTCAACCATCCCATATTTGCTTCTATGATTGCCTTCTCCTGTCAACACAAAATTGTTTTATAGTCAGATCTTACAGTCTTTGCTTTTTTCCTAAGAGGCAGTATTTTTTTAAAAGAAGAAAGAAATCTATCTAAATGAAACAATATTTTCAGGCACAAATTAATCTAGAGGTACACAAGACAAGTAATGGAACTTAAAAGGTAGCATTTTATTGGCAGGTTATATTTCAAACTGACTTCAATCTCCAACGGCCAAAGAAAAGGAGATTGTTACCTGCCGGATCTTTTAGATGCTATTTTTTCTTCCTGGAATAAAATCTGTGCTGAAGCAATTCCCTTGCCTGAAAATGTGGTTTTAAAAATCAGAAATAAACAAATGGCTTAAAATCCCAAACAAATAAAAGAATTCAAGTGCAACTCTGAAGTGACAAGTCAGTTATAAAATGCATCAGTCAAAAAACACAATCCCTTTCTACATACCTCCTTAGAGTAAAAATTAAGAATTTTTTTCTTCCCTATTCTGTTGACATTTCTAGTTCTGATGTACAAGTCAAAGAAACAAGTTTCCTGGACAAAAGTGGGTATTGGGAAATGCCAGTTAGTATTGTCTGCTCCCATAGAAAAACCAAAAATGAACTGGGCTTGAAGTATTTAAAAGTTGTGTGTATGCATCTCCTTAATTAGCATATTTATTCTATTTTTCCCCAGCTCAGAAAACTTCTGTGGCTGCCATATCTCCTGAATAAAGTCCAAATTCACTAACTTACTAATTCACTAACCTAACATTCAAGTCTTCCAAAATCTATCTCTAATTTACCTTTTGAAACAAACTTATCACATACTCCAGACCAGATCTCTTGCTGTCCACAAGCTCATCCCACTATTCCTTGCTTTTGCCCTAGACCCATAATACCTTTGTCCCTCATCTATTTGTTGAAATCCAACCCATCCTATAAGGCCCAATAAAGTATAATATTCTCCATGAAGCTTTCTCTAAGTCCCCATCTCCCTAATGGCTGAAATCTTACATCCCTATTGGGACCCCATTATTGTGCCCCATTCATAGCATTTAAGTTATTAAAGATTAACTACCCCAGACTTCTCAAACACATGGCCAATAGGCAACTTTCCCATACAGTTAAATCAAAATAAATATAATTGAATATATTGAACAAATAAAAAAATATAACAAAACATTTGTTGTTCAGTCACATATCAGTTGTGTATAACTTTTTGTGACCCCATTTGGGATTTTCTTGGCAAAGATACAGGAATAGTTTGCCATTTCCTTCTCCAGCTCATTTTACAGATAATGAAACTGAGGCAAACAGGATTAAGAGACTTTCCCAGGATCACCCAGCAATAAGAGTTTGAACACAGATTTGAACTTAGGAGGATAAGTCCTCCTGATTCTGGTCATTCTGTTCACTGAGTTACCTAGCAGCCTCCACTATAAAACATGCATATTATTAATATGAGGTTTTCTAAATCAACATGCCTCCCAAAGGGATATTATGTATAATTTAGGTCCCACCCTGCCCACTTTTCTATTTTAGTGTAACACCACTAGATCAGTTGTCTGCTAGACACTCTGGTCTAAACCAACAAATCACTGATTTAGGTCAACACTTTCATTTGATAGATGAGAACACTTATCTGTATACTGTTATATATTTTATTAACTGTTGAAGGGGAGAGACAAGGGGAAAGAAGAGAAGAGAAGGGAGGGACTGAAGGAGAGAGGAAGAAAGAAAAGGTGAGAGAGGGAGAGAGGAAGAAACAGAAATACACAGAAAGAAAGAGATTAGGCTGTGATCAAATCTAGAGCTATTGGTTCATGAGTTTCCTTTTCCTCTTTATCATGGTATAGTCTACCACTTTTATTATAACTATTCAATCTTTTTTATGCATTATTACTATAAAATAAAAATCAGATTAATTTTATCTAGAGACAAAACTTATCATAAACGTACAGACAAAAAAATAAACAAGATTTAAAGAAAAGAAGAAACTTCCAAGGGTAAGTGGTACCAGTTCATCAAGAAATAATGATGAAGGATATAGTAGATAAGAGATAAATTCAGCAGAACTCAGTGACAGTTAAGAAAACAGCATGTTCTATCCAAATAAATCACTCTTTTAATGGGTTAGGAAGACAGATAAGGTTCCAATTATTCCTTTATTATACATACTTAGCTTAGGATAATAGCACTTTGTACTTAGAAATAGCAGGTCACTGGTACTGGTTTGGGTCTATACCCCTGGAACCTCTGTTCTCCTACTTGCATAGTTTAAGCTTTTAGAGCAGCTTGAATCTCTAATAGTGTCTTATCCCATCACCTTTTATATGTGAAAATGAGAAATGAGAGTGTCTGAGTCCAGTACAATAGTTGGAGAGGTAGGGATATACTTAAAAGGAAATGATTCCCTAACATCCCTTGTTGAATTCAGAATGAATAGTCCCACAAAAAAAATAATTACCCATCATCATTAAGTTCCTATTAATACTAATTCATAACATTATAGTTTTAATATAGATTTTTGTAGACTAAGAGCCTTAACTCTTAGGTATAGCATTACTTAAATTAGAAAATAAATTCAGGGTTCCAAACTATTGAGGCACATATGAAATTTTTGGAAAAAATGACTCTTTTATAAGTTGAGACAACCTGCATTCCTTTTCCTACAGTAGATCCATTCCATAATTAACTTTGCTCATGTAGCACTTAATATATTTGTAAAGAATTGAAAGATACACAACATTAGTCAACAGTCTAACATATACAACTCAGTGTTCTTTTCAGTATCACTGTTACCAACAGGATCTCAGGACAGTTTGTGCTTTGATTTTCAAATCTTTTAGTCTCTTGTTGGACTCCTGCTCTACTCCAGCATAAAACCAGTGGAACACCAAACTGAAGGAGACTTGAAACAAATCTCTGATTCAGAAATAATCTTTAGAAAAGCTATGTCCAGTTAATGTGGAACCAGAAAAGAGGAAAGTAAAGAAATACACATTGTATGCAAAAAGATTGGGGATGAGGAATGGCTAAAGAAAGATTGGTCTTTTATCACATTGCCTTTTCCACAAATAATTCCCTAAATACTATTAGATGGTTAATTATGGGAAGAGTGGAAAATAGAAGAATTCACAGAACAACTCAGGGATATTTTTTGAACTATTTGAATAACCCTTGAAACAGATGGTACTTCACTGTTTCATTCTGCTTGACTGACAATTTCTTCATCAAGCATCATGTTCATCTCTACCCCTGAGAGCTGCATTTTCCTTGCAGGGTAGCAGCCCAAAGCTCTATCCTAAAACCATGAGGACAATCTGGAGTTAAAACAAAGGCTATAAAATCCACTCATTAGGAAATGTTCTGCATCTGCAATTTAAGAACAATGGGCTTAAAGCCAAATCCATATTATTTTCTGATATTTCTTCCCCAGAATGTTGAAATGTAATTAGCAAAAAATGTAAAAGTCATATAAATATTTAGCACTTAATTTACCTGCATTGTTTTACTGTTTAGATATTAGAAAGAAAATATTTTTTCTCTACACTAAAGTACACACTAATGATCATGTTCCTACCAAAGTCCTGAGAAAACACTGTTAATTTCAAGGCAATATACAGAAAAAGACAAATGGAATCCCATTCTTATCCAGGAATGTCAAACATGAGACCTGGAAACTAGATGGTCAAATTCCAAAAAGGTAGTTTCAGATTTTCACTGTCCTGTAATAATTGGCTCTCAAGTAAAATACTTTAATTGAATTAACTGATATCAATGAAGTTTTTTTTTGTTTTTTGCTTTTTATTTGTTTGTTTGTTTTTAATTCAGGGAATGGATCAAGAGCACAAATAAAAGGATCAAGCCTGTCAAAAAAGGCATCTCTTT
This sequence comes from Antechinus flavipes, assembly GCF_016432865.1. Lineage (NCBI taxonomy): Eukaryota > Metazoa > Chordata > Mammalia > Dasyuromorphia > Dasyuridae > Antechinus > Antechinus flavipes. The sequence continues at coordinate 563,583,198 of NC_067399.1, forward strand.
TTTCAAATACTTAGGCAAAGGAAAAGGAGATGGATGTCAGCTGAGGGGGCGGTGTTTGAAGTGTGGAAGTGTGGAGGAGAGAATATAGCTAGATCTCAAAATGAATAAACTCAGGTTTTTCAGTAAAGTTCAAGGTAAGATTATTGTAGTTTGTGGTCATGAAGAGAAGACATAGTTCAGGTTCAGAAGTGATAGGTAATAACAAAGCTTACCAAGTACATAATGGAAGTAAACAAAAGCCAGTAAGAGTTTGAAAAGGATGGAAAATAACTATATTACTATTAAGAATAATTACAAGTAATTCATTACTTTTTTTACTACTTTTTATAGCATATGAAAGTTTATAAAGCATTTGAGTCTTAACATCATCACTATGATTTCCATCCTGATCTTATCTCCACTTTAAAGATGAGGGAATTAAAGCTTATAAGGGTTAAATAACTTTGTTATGGTCATATTCCTACTAAGTATCTAGAGTAGGATTCAAACAAGGTCTTCTAACTCCAAGTTTAGAACTCCCTCTACATGACCCACTACCAAAACCAAGCAATGTCTTATATTTACATTTGTTTCTTGACATCTCAAAAAGTATTCCACTCTTTGCGATTCTATTCAATGTCTACGGACTCAAGAAGCATAAATTAGAAGAAAAAGCAAAGAATCTCTCCTTTAAAACTAAAGTTTACTTACCTTGCTCACTCCTGATAATCTTGTTGTCTGTCTCACTTTCTATCAGATTCAATTTCCTTCTGCTCTTTCATTCTTTGACATTCTTATATTCTACTCCTCACCCAAGTAAACTGCTGGTTATTGAACTTTCCTCTATTATTTGATACAATCAAAGGATCATTGATATAGAGGTGGAAGGAACCTTAGTTTCACCTAGCCCAAACTCCTCATTTACAGATGAGAAAAAATGATGATAAAATGAGAGAAATTAAATGATTTGTCTAAACTAACTTGTATAAGAGCAGATCCAAAACTTTGCCTGAGGTTTTGTGTCTCTGAATTTGATGCTCTTTCCACTGTACCACATAGCCTCCAGAGGATTTAACTTGGCTAAGTATTCTTCTTATCTGTTGATTAATTATGTGAATTTGCTACATGTGCTTAAGTTTTTCACCTGCCAATATTCTCACAATCTTAAAACCAGACGCAAGATTAGAGGTGACCTCTCCAAACACTAGCCTAATGCAATAGCCCCAGGAAGTGGTCATCCAGCCTCTGTTTAAATATACCCTGTGGGACAGCTAGATGGTATAACTCAAAGCTTCTTAAACTGTGAGGTGGTACCCTACAAAGGGCCTTGTAACTGATTGTGGGGTTGTAAAAAATTTGGCAATAGTATAAGGTATCAAGATTTAATTTTTTATGTAAAAATAAAAAAGCACATCTCTCATTAGTTTGCAAATTTGCTTTCAACTTTAATATGTGGTGAAATTATATGTATATCAAAAAATTTTTTTAAATAAATTTCTTTATAATTTATTATCAGTAAAAGTTTGATTTATTTATCTTTTTTATATATCCCATGTAAAAATTTCTCAGACAAAAAGAAGTTGTAAATGAAAAAGTTTAAGAAGTCCTGATGTAATGGATAAAGCCCTGGCCCTGGAATCAAGAGGACCTAAATTCAAATCTGGCCTCAGATACTAGTTGTATGACCCTGGACAAAACAGTTCATCCCAATTACCTCCTCTTCCCACCAAAAAAATGCCCTGAGACTTTACTAAATGCAGTCAATTCCATTTTGAGAAATCTCTAATGGCTATTATTGAATCCTTTTTCTTAAACCAATCTGAAATTGTCTTACCTACAATTCTTATTCATTGGTCCTAAAAGTATGTTCTCCAAAGAAGTCAAACAAATCTACTATATTTTCTATATAATGTCTCTTGGAATATGTGGAAAAAACTATCATGTCCCCATCTTTCCAATTTTAAATTTTCTCAACTCTTTCACCTCACAGAACAGGGAGCACAATGTAACAGTAAAAGAACCTTAGTCAAAACATCTGGATGCAATTCTCAGCTCTTTTATGTCCTAGCTTCATGGTCCTAGCAAGTCACTTTCTCTGGGACTCATTTTTCTTATCTAAATAACCAAGATATTAAGACACAAATTTTCGTCATGAAACTATTGTGTAGGAAAACCCACCGCAAATTTACAAGTGCTTACTATATAAAAGAGAGTTATTATTGTTGATGTTATTGTGATCCTCACCAACTTACTCATCTTCCTTTGGAAATGTCCCTTTAATGTGTCAATGTCTCTTTTATAATGTGACTCCTAGGCCTGGACATTGATAGACTCACTTCTTATGTTTACTTCCACCTCTAGAAAATCTTGTTTGACAGCTTTGTATTGTTCCTTTTTGTATCTTATGATTGCAACAACTATGCTGGTTTGAAGAAGAAATGAGGAAATAGAATTGAATTTTATAGTCATAAGAGTTGGCTTCAAGTCCTGACTCAGCCACTTATTAGTTCTGTGATTTTATTATTTGTTATTTCAATTGTATTTTATTTTTCCAATTATGTGTAAAAAAAGTTTTCAACATTCAATTTTGTAAGATTTTGAGTTCCAAATTTTTTCTCTCTCTTATCTCCCCTCTCACCAAGACAGCAAGCAATCTGATATAAATTAGAAATATACAACAATTTTAAACATATGAAAATATCTTTGAAAAGTCATCTTTGAAAAGACGAATCACCACAAAAGGGAAAAACTATGAAAGAAAAAAAGCAAACAAAGATAAAAAGATAAAAATACTATACTTTGATCCACATTATGGTACCATAATTCTCCCTCTAGATACAGATGGCATTTTCCAACCCAAGTCTATTGGAATTGTCTTGGATCACCACATTGGCAAAAACTAAGTCTATCATAGTTGTTCATCACACAGTCTTGCTGTTATTGCATACAGTGTTCTCCTGGTTCTTCTCACTTCACTCAACATCAGTTCATGTAAGTCTTTCCAGGCTTTTCTGAAATCAGGCTGTACTTCATTTCTTAAAGAACAATAGTATTCCATTCATATACCATAATTTATTTAACCATTTCCAATTAATGGGCATCCATTCAATTTCTAATTCTTTGCTATCACAAAAGGAATTCCTACAATATTTTTGCACATATGGGCCCTTTCTCCTCTTTTATGATCTTTTTGCTATACAGACCAGTTAGTTCTGTGATCATATAAACAAGATACTCCATCTCCCAACTCTTGTAATTTTCACTGGCTGTTCTCCATTCCTAGAATGTTCCTCCTCATTTTCATCTCCTATCTTCCTTCAAAACCTAACCAAAATCCCACACTCTACAAGAAGTCTTTCCCTATCACCCATAATTCCAGTGTCTTCCAACTGTTGTTTCCAATTTATCTTATATAAAGTTTGATTATACATAATTACTTTCCGGATTTTTATCTTTTATTTTCCCTCATATCTTCAGCACTTAGAATAGTGCCTAGTACCAAGTAGGTCCTTAGAAAATGATTAATGAGGGGCAGCTAGGTAGTGCAGTGGATAGAGCACCAGCCCTGAAGTCAGGAGGACCTGAGGTCAAATCTAACCTCACTTAACACTTCCTAGCTGTGTAACTTTGGGCAAGTTACTTAACCCCAATTGCCTCAGCAAAAAAAAAGATTATTGACTGACTGGTAAATAGCATAAGGATTAATTTCCTAATAAGAAAAAAAAATCAATTTTCTAATTGGAAAAAAAAGTCAGAAAAATGGAATGATACAATACTTACAGTTGATTCTCACAGTATTCATGGGATCATAAACAAGATTTACAACTAGAAGAGACCTCAGAGGCACATTAGAACAACCTTCTCATTTTATAGATGAGGCAACTAAAAGAGCTCAGGGAGAGTAAGCAATTTGCTTAACATTATACAAGTAGTAAATATCAGAGGTGAGATGTGAGCATCGGTCACATGAGATCAGAACAAATATTATTTTTAGGCATGAATGAGATAATTTATATGGAGGTGCTATGTAAATACAAAGTGCTACATAATTATTTTTGGTTTTTAATTTTTATTTACCAAGTTTAACTTTTTTTAAGACTTGCAAGAATCTCTTAACTCTTTTAGGATACTACTCCTTCCATTAATACAGAACACAACCCTCTCTTTAACTTCATAGAAGATTAAAGTTGCTGTGGCTGGAAAAATCCATCGCCCTGCAGCCAGCTTGATGATAAAGCTCTACAAATGACGTTGTTCCTTGGACAACAGATTACTGGGTCCATTACATGAAAAGTTATAGGAACTATCAGAATATGTGCTACGTTAGCACAGAATTCAAGTCCCCTCCAATGACAAAAGCCATCAGAGCAAGGCTTTGGTGGAGGATTATTTACAAAACTTGCCCCTTTTCAAATAGAAGCTTTTTGATTATTAGTATGACTTTGGATAACATTGTTGCTATATAGAAAAAAACTACTGATCCATAACTTATTTTGACCAAATTGTGATTAATTTGTTAGAGAACTATCTTTGATTAATCAAGAAAATGAAATGTTTCCATTATTAATGCAATCTTATCTGATGCTGTATTTGCCCTACTGCCACTCTGGGTCACTAAAAGAAACATCACCCAATGTAAAATATAGTAGTTCAGGCCTGGATCAGTTCAAAATTAGAACAAAGTAAAATACTTATGATACATTTAACAGCTAATAGAAGAAGGTTTGCTCAACCAAACAGGGAGACAATTTGTGAAGGTATAAGGCAGAATCAACTAAGCATAGTTCCCCAGAGTTGATCATGATACTAGTTTGTCCACCAGAAACCTCAGGGATGACTCCTGATTCTTCATGCATTGACTTTTTCTTTTTAAATCAATTTTCCAGTTTGGCATCTCAGTAAATCAAGTCTTATGGACAGTTTTAATGACTTGGGAAAAACTAGCCTAACCTGTATGGGATAGGTCTTTAGGAAGAGAAATTCAATCTACAAAGCAAAGGCATCTAGTAGATATTCCTCCTATTCCACAGGGCATGAACAAAAGTGAATACTGACCAAAAGATACCAACATAACAAATCATGCCATGGTCTTTTTAATTCCACTAATACCCTTTTCCAATTCTTCAATATTTACTAAACCCTCGCTTCTTCTGTTATCAAGCAACTCAATTTCCTCCTACGTTTCTACAGATTGATCTCCCCTGGAGACTTTCTTTCTGAAACTCTAAAAACACATTCTCTCTCCTAAGTTAGGAGCAGGGACTTGACTGGAAGCCAAAGCTATAAAACAAAGAAAAGAAGTAAGAAATGCATAAGCAGTCACCAAATAAAACAGACTACAAAATACAAAATAATTAATTTTGATCATATAAGAAATATATTGTACAAACAAAATTAATCAGCTAGAATGAGAAAACTTAGAAACAATCTACATTTTTCTGTTAAAAGTCTGACATTTACAGATACAAATTAATGCAAATCTAAAAGAGTAAGAGTTATTCCACCTGTTTATAAGTTTAAAAAGGACACAAACAGCTTTAAAAGAAGAAATTCAAATAATTCAAATCAACATGAAAATTTATTAAAACTCACAAATAATCAGAGAAATACAAATTAAAACAATTCTAAGGGATTACATATGAATTTTTGTAGGTAAAGAATAAAGAAGCCAAAAAATTATATATATATAATACCTACATAAATAATAAGGGAAGGGGAAGAAATAATTGTTTATATAGCATCCACTATGTGCCAAGCACTGTGCTAAAAGCTTTTGTTAATATTATCTCACTTGATCTTCAGAACAATTCTGTAAGGTAGGTGCTATCATGGTATTTTATATTTGAGGAAACTAAGGCAAACAAAAGTTAAATGATTTACCAAGAACTTAGTTAGTGAGTATCTGAGGCCACAGTTGAACTCAGGACTCAAGCTCAGCACTCTATCCACTGCTCTACCAAAAGATAATATTGCTGGTTGTTATTTTCAATCATATCTGACTCCATGACCTCATGGATTATGGCACACCAATTGGGTCCATGTCCATTCTTGGAATGATTTACCATTTTTTCCTCCGGATTAAGATAGAGGGCTGGGGAGCAGCCAGTTGGTGCAGTGATTAGAGCACCAACCCTGCAGTCAGGAGGACCTGAGTTCAAATTTGGCCTCAGACACTTAACACTTCTTAGCTCTGTGACCCTGGGAAAGTCACTTAACGCCAATTACCTCAGAAAAAAAAAAAAAAAAAGAGGCCCAGGGTTATACAACTAATGTCTGAAGCCAAATTTGAACTCAGATCTTCCTAACTTCCGGCCCACTCTATCCACTGAGTTACCTAGCTATCTCCAACATTGTTGATACCAAATGAATAAATTTAATATGCACATCCTTCTTTTCTATTTATAATAAGCAATTACAAAAACAGGGCTTCAACATCATCATAATTAGCATTTATCTATTACATTATCTACTACATTAAGGTTTACAAAATCCTTTTGTATATATTTTACTGATCCATCCCTCATAATCACTCCATTAAGTAACTTTATATAGTGAGAAGGGGTATTTGGTAGAGTATTTGAATGTTTATTTAAAAGGGTTTATCATGTCCAAACAAAATTCTAGTGATTTTTTTAAGGCAATCAGCTGAGTTTCTTGCCCAGGGTCACACAGCTAGTCAGTGTCTGAGGTGACATTTGAACTCAAGTCCTCCTGGCTCTTGGGCCACCTAGCTACCCTTCTACCAATTCTTTTAAAAGATGGAAAAACAGAATCTTTTGATTATGTGACTGACCATTTAATTCTGCCCTTCTTGAACCTTACCCTATGATTATCAAACAATCCTGATGCCAATCACTTGTCTAAACACAGTCTATGTGTTTTTGAGTCTTTAGCCATTTAATTGCCTGACCCAATCTATATGTAATCTGCCCTTGACTAGCATCATTTTTAGTCACCTTACCTGGTCTAAGCATTGCTTGATTTGAACTAGTTATTACCTGAGATTTTACTCAACTATATTCAGTATTATAATCTAGTCTCTCAAATAAATTCCCCAAAAACAAACAACTTATTCTTTCCCTTCTACTTAACTGGGAAACAGAAGAACATGTGTATAAAATATAAGCTTCTACATTTGGCACAGAGAGAGGGGCAACAAAAGATTGAAGTTGTGTTTAAATTCATTTTTTAAATAAGACTTTTACATAATCTGTTGGACTTTATGAACAAATATAATATTTTCTTTCTTTGGAGGAAATGTATCTTACTGTTCTCAATCACTACTATATCATTCATACAATTAAAGGTAATTCTCTCTCATTTTTTAGCTTTACTTCATTCTAGATTTCACACACACTTTGTGTGATTTTGGGTAAGTCATTATCTTCAGTGAGTGTTAGTTTTCTTATTTATAAAATTAAAGATCTCTAATTTCAATTTTGAACATCTATGGTTCCTTGACACTGAACTGTTATCAATGTCTACTGCTTTCCCAAAATTCAAAAGTGAAACAGCTTTGGAAAATTGAAATATAGACTTAATGTATACTGCCAACATTTCTTCTTCTTCACAAGATTTTGAATGTCTTTGAAACTCTCTTAAGGTTTATAGTCATGATTTGGCTATGGTATGACTCTTGGTTAGAGTGCCAGAAAAGATTAAACCAGTGGTGGAAGAAAGCATCTGCTTTTCCCCAGGAGAACAAGAAGTAAACAAAGAATGTCTGTTCTTTTTAAGATTTTCAAGCTCCATTTTTTAAAACCAATTTTATAAATGTTAAGACAAAACAAAGCCAGCCCTCCTTGATTAGGGAAATAGATAATGAAAAGCCTATCCAAATCCATAAAAGCATAAGGGTCCTTTTGTGCAAGCACTGTGCTTCTATCTTCCATTTCTTCCTTTCCACTGCTCTTTCTTTATCTGCTCACCTCTACCATGCTGTCCCTTTCCCCCAAGTCACACCTTCTTCTGAAATGATTTAGCACTCTATGCTCAGTAAACACAGCTGCCTAGGGAAAAGATGCCTTAATGAATAAGAGAAGCCTCCAGCTATTAAATGGAAGAAAAAAAATAATCAATATTTTTTCACTGTTTTTCATTTTCCAGGAAAAAATATTAATGAAATAGTGTAAGGCAGAAAGACAGCCTCAAGCCCCTAAGATGATTGAGTTTTAAACCTAAGTTTAACATTACATGTCAGGGAAGACATTCATTCTGCAGTGCTCTGCATTCTGAATAGCATTTGAAGAAAATAATACAGTGGGTTTTAAAGTTAAGTTATGGATCTATTATCATTCCTGCCTCAACATGAAGGTGGTGTAGAACATAAATCTGTCTTGGGCAAGGAGAAACTCTGACTTTTTGTAATTATTATAATTAATTAGCAAAAGAAAGGGGAGAGAGAGACAGAGAGGAAAAGAGAAAAAAGAAAGAGAAAGGAAAAAAAGAAAACTCCTGGTTGATTCCTTTCCTCTCCAACCAGAAAAAAAAAACTCAAAAAAATTTAGTTCTATTATCAAAATCTAGTGAACATGTAGCCATTAGAAAAAAAGACTAAAGACAGGTCAAGGGAAGAGCGGTTAAAGAAGCTTATCTAGATCTTAATTATATTAGAGAGTCAGAGAAAAAAGTTTTGATCACACAGCAAACTTGTATATCTTAAGTGATAAAAACTGGAAAAGGCTTCAACATAATCATAGTCTTAGATATCTTTTATGGAAACAGATTTGGCCAAACAAATTCTACAAGTAAACCTAGGCAAATTATATATCACACATTACAAACTACATTTAGAGAGTTGATTGAGAGGAGAGATTGACATATCACAAAGATAATCACAGTGTCAAAGCCAGTTTAGATCCTTCTCCCAAATGAAGCAAGTCAAATTGGTTTCTTATCTCAAGAATGTTTGTGATGTTCAGTAAATTTTTAATACCCCATGGGACAAGTTTCAGTCAGCTCAGTAACCTCTTAACTAAGAGAAATGCCCCTAAACCCCAAATAATATAGATTAATAAAAAAGGAAAGAAAAAGTTTCATACAACATTATTAACCATGAAATAAATCTGTTTAACCATGGAATAAACGGTTGGAAACATAAATAAAAAGTGTACCATTTAAGAAAGTAAATTATTTTTAGAGAATGGCATTAGAATAATATGTTTTACCAAAAAAATCTAGTTTCCTGAAAGATGATACAGGAATGGGCAATGATGGAATATAGCTCAACCAAATTTTAGTCTTTCCTGAAGTTAGGGAGATGTTATATCAGAATTTCAAAATTTTTTCAATACAAACATACTTAACAGTTCAAGCTCCTTTATAAATTTAAATGTTTGCCACTTAGCCACTTTTTGCAATAGAGGAGGCAGGAAATCCTATGGGATTTCCCACATCACTGCTTAAAATTAATATAGATGAACTAAGCCTTTAAAAAATACACTTAGTTATAATGGAAAAAAAACAAAACAAAACAAAAATAGAAATAGTAGAACACACTGGGAAGAGAAAGTAGCTAGGTGGCAAAAACTGATAGAATGCTGGACTTGGAGTCCAGGGATCAAAAAAAACTTTATTTTGAATTTTATCTCAGATAATTCCAAGCTAGGCAGCCCAAGGAAAGTCATCTAATCTTTCTATACCCTAATTTCTTCATCTGTAAAATGAGAGGTATACTCAATGGCTTCTGAGGAGTTCCTTCCAGCTCTGAATCTATGATCATAGGAGGACAGATAGGGTTCAGCAGTTGGTTACCTAGGACAAGACCTAGTCTTAGAATTTCAAGAGCAAGTTGGTCAATTATAAAATATCAGTATGGATTCAAGTCACTTTGCCTCCAAAGCCAGACATATGAAAAAACTGCAGGTTCACCTTGTGATACATACAGATATCCATGACATACTAGTTAGAAATCTCTAGACAAAACTCTTCCTATAGTTATAATGTATATATTTATATATATATATATATATTTACATACATACACATAGTATATACTAATATACTATATATAATACACTAGATACATAATCTTAGGATCATAGATTTTAGGCATTAGCTCAGTGCTATCTCCTATAGGTCTAAAAGATTTTGATAGGAACGAAAGAAACATCTTCATTCAATTCCTTCTTTTTTGCTTTGCTGAAGCTAGACTTAAAGTTCAAGTATATGTTAAAGCATTGTTTCAATAAAACAACTAGCTGATCAGTTGACTTCAACTATCCTTGTATCCTTAACTAATTGTTACAACTAAATATACCAATACTCATTATGAAGGGCCTCCTATATTCCTGCAATGCATTGTGCTAAGAACTGGAAATAAATACAGGCTATTAGACACACACTATTATTAACATATTAAAACAGATTAAATGAGATTATCCATGTGACACATTTTATTTTGTGATAGCAACCTCACTGTTGCAAAGGCCCATAACAAAATAGACAGAGTATAGACTTGGGATATAGTATTTTTTATGTTATAAGGCAAAATTAACCTGGTTCTTAATGAATTATTATTTTTCTTATATTAATGTTTCATCACATGAACAAAACTCCTCTGCTGTTTCCAAAAAATAGACCTAGGGAAGGAGTGACATGATTTCCAAGATGGTATCTCTTGGGAAGTTGAGAAATTGTACCAGGTAGCCTATGGCAATAACTTAGAAGCTGACTTGGGACATCAAAACTCCATGTCTACAAAATCCTACCATCTTGGTAAACTGAACTGTTATGGGCCAGAACTCTGAACTTGAAATAAGAATTCTTACAAGGCACTAAGTGGAATTGATGAGACAATGGTTATCTAGTTTAGCATGGTGATTAATAGTTCTCTAAATTCAATATGATTGATTTAATCTTACAACAAATAAAGGTTTTCTAGTAATATAATGATTGGTTTATACTCAGTGTAGAGCATACAAGCCAAGCTCTCAGAACCATGGAGAGAGATTCATTTCCACCTTCAGTCAGGTTCCTGGTGGCTCTCCTGGGGGACTGAGAGAGCTCGGATTCAAAGCTAGGGAAGACAAGCAGACTGGAGGATGAAGCACAAGCCCTTGGACTCAGATTCATTTATCCCATCTCACACTACTTTGGTGGCAGGGCTCTCCTCCTTAGTTTCTCCACTGAAACCAAGACTCCAGAAAAAAAGCTAGCTGAAGCCCTAGGCAAGGAGACAAGATTTTGAAGGAGACAATAAAGAATTTGGACTTTAACTCCTGGCTACTTTTGCGGTTATTACTCTACTGAAACGAAGGCTACCCCAGAGACCACCAGAAAACCCAACTAAGAACATTACATTGAACCAAACCACACCAGGGTTTCTGAAGATATCTTACTTATTCAGACGCTGCAGGACATTTAGCTTCTTTTAGATTGTCCTTAACACCATGAACTTAAGAACACATGATTAAAGATCAGTTTTTTGACTGTTCTCTTCACACTTCATTTTAATGATTTAAATTGGTTCAGAGTCAAGCCTCCTTTGCACCTACTTTGTCCCCTGGTCTACAATAGTCATTCTCTCCATTGAAAGAGAGACAGAAATACAGAAACAAAGATAAAAAGAAGAAAAAAATTTAAACAGCAATCTATTTTTTCTGTCTAAAAAATATTGAGCCAAGAAAAGACATAAAAGAATATAAAGTAAATAACTCTGAAATTAAATGGAGAGATGGGATTAAATCTTGACTGTGCCATTCCTTTTGTAGGTGATCTTGGGATAAATTTCATCACCTTTCTTTATCTATAAAAAGATCAGTTAGAACAATCATCTCTAAGGACCATTCCTGCTGAAATTCTTTGGGGCACCTTATGTCAAAGAATGGTTCCAGTGTGACTTAGAATTATTTTTCTGAAATATATTAAAGAGGTAGCAAAGTATAATTGCATCTGAATGATTAAGATGCTCAGTAAAGGTTGGGGAAGGTCAGCTGGCTCAGTCCAATTCTAATGATAAATTGAAGCAGATGGTACTGAGGCAAATAAACCATGAGTAGGCATTCCTCAAGTACACAAAGGGAAACACAGCTGATAATCAAGTGAGGAAAAGTCAAAGAAAGAAATGGATCCAAGGAAAGGAAAATACCAAAATGGGACTGTGTGAATGTTAAAGATTAGTGTGTTATATAAAGAATAAAATTAGGATAGAAATGTTAAAGTTATTATGTACAAGGGAGTTTTCTCAAGGAAAGTACTACCATAGATACTTTTGGGAATGATGGAAGGAACACCATACTTTCAGAAGAATTGGATCCAAATTTCACCTGAGACTATGGTCAACTCTTAGCAATTGTGAACTTCCTTTCCCCCATCTACAATGTGATAGCAATAATTGCTTTATCCAAGTAATAGGATTACTGTGAGGATCATATAAGATAATAAGTGTGAAAGAGCTTTATAAATGATGAGGCACTATTAAAAATAAGGTATTATTGGTATCTACCTGAAAAATAAAACACAAAGAAACATAACTAAAGTTTACAGTTGAACCTTTCCATTTTCATAAGGGCAATTTCCTAATTGTTAAATATGGTAAACTTAATATAAGCAAAAATATCATATTAAGATGATAATACTTAATAGAGTTTATAAATAGATGAATAAGTAAATTTAAAAAGGAGAATCCCAACAGCACCCCCACTTCTTAAGCACTCATGGTGATTTTATTCAAGACCTTACCTGACCAAACCTTGGTTACCTTTGCTGTGAGTATTCTGATAAGGGAAGTAATGCTGTCAGATATCCTTGGTACCATCCTGTTAGTGACCTACTTAGACTATTGTTTTGCTAAGACTCATACCTCCTGCTTCCTAGCTGTTTTTAAAAAGGAATTCTTTTCCATTGTGATATTCATCTCTATCACTAAATGATGAGTCAATCAACCAATTAACTAGAATGTGGCCAAATTGCATAAATCAATTTGACAACAGCTTCAAAGGTTGTCATCTTTGAAAGTAAGGAGGTTGTAAAATATCACCCAATATGAGAAATAAAGTTGAAAATAAACATGAGTATTTTTAGTGCATAAAAATTCCATTTAGATAGCTCTTACAAGCAGTATGCTTTTTAATGCAAGTCTGTGTCTCATATATCAATAAATCAGGGCAATGGTAATAAGATTTCTTAAAATAACAAGTAGAAATCCTTAACTTTAAAGGCTCATTGCTGAAAGGACAAAGGAATAAAATAGGCACTTGATATTTTCCATTTTCTCCTTTCCTTTCAATATATCATATTTGTATATTTGAGATTTTAAGACTATACAGATCTGTAGATAAATATCATTGGTCTTAAGATTTAAAGCTGCACATTTGAAGTGTACTACTGGCAGCTTGGAAAAAAAAGAAATGAAGGTCATAAAAAGACTAGGTAGCTTCTTTCTGAAACAATATTAGTGGAGTCTATTTCTGCTTTTATTCTCTGTCTACTTTTAGCAGGCTAATAGATTTCTATTCTGTCTCTTTTGTTCTATCCAGATAGTAGAGTCTGTCTATAGTCTCATAAATTCAGAAGTTCATTTTGTTGTTATTTTTGTTGTTTGGGTTTTTTTTTAACCCAGTTGATTAGAAGAACATTGTGCTAATGGGTCCAAAGTCATATAATTTGATCATTGATTAGGCAAATTACCATTGCTTTATTCTGATCTCATTGTCAATATCTCTAACTCCAAATAACCATTTCTCAAACTTGTGCCACCAGACACGAAAGAGAAACCTAAATAAACCAGAACAAAACCCCACTGGGGAAAAAAACAAAAAACAAAAAACTTCAAAGTTTAACTTGATGCTCATATCATTTCAAGAGCATTACCTTCCTTTCTAACTTCTTGCACCTATGGCTATTGAAAGCAAAGTACCCTGTAAATTTAAATGTATCAAATAAATGGGAGCTATTCTTCTAAGACACACTGCTTTATGTAACCATAGTTTCTGGGCTCTTTCTTTCCTCTAGAAATTATTTATATCTATTTTGCATATATTTTGGTTTCACATATCAATGTATCCATTGTTTTTACTCAGTATGATGTAAGCTTCTTGATAGCAGGTATTGTTATTTTTTGTTTTGTATCCCTGGCATCAATCAGAGTGAATGTTATTTTCCCATCCTCTTATGGCCATAATCAGCTTCAAATTATTCCACAAGCTAAATGCAAATCTAACATAGCTAACAGTTCACAGTTTCTACAAGTAGATATGACTTCAGTGGGATAGAAACTACAGGGCTTTCCAAGCTCCCTTCAATTATATATTTTTTAAAACTATCTTAAACTTAACATGATGTTCTTTATATAAAAAGGGAAACAGGTGTGGGAAGACTATGGATGTCTTATCTCTAATTTAGTTTAATTTGGGAAGTGTTTAACCTCTGGGTGTAAGTAAGCATTTATTAAACTTCATCTATTTGCAAGGCACTCTGTCCTAAAATATCCCACTTGAATACCTCTGATTGTTTAGGAAGTTTTTCCTTAGGGCAAAGACTTCCTCTTTTTTTCATACTCTATCCAACAGTCTTAACAGACAGCAAATCTAATCTATTTTCTATATAACAGACTTTTGAATACTAAAATAAAGTAAATTTTTCCTGAGGCAATTGGGGTTAAGTGATTCACTCAGAGTCACACAGCCAGGAAGTGTTAAGTGTCTGAGATCAGATTTGAACTCAGGCTCTCCTGATTTCAAGGCTGGTGCCTTACCCACTGTGCCACCTAACTGCCCCAATAAAGCAAAATTTGAATTAAGTGACAAGTATAGATTAATACCTCTATGTTCTTCCAGGGGTCCTCAAACTATAGCCCGAGGGACCGATGCAGCAGCTGAGGACGATTACCCCCCCTCACCCAGGGCTATGAAGTTTATTTAAAGGCCCACAAAACAAAGTTTTTGTCCGGCCCTCCAATAGTCTGAGGAACAGTGAATTGGCCCCCTATTTAAAAAAGTGAGGACCCCTGTAGTGTGCTAGGGGCTACATGAAACAATCCCTATTGTCAAGGAGCTTAAATTCTAAAGATTGGTTACTAGTGGTCTATGACCAGAACTAATCAAAGCAGGAAGGATAAAGGAGAAAAAAAATGACAAAAGAATCACATGTAGAACTAAGAGATAATGAGATGTTAGTGATTGGATCAAATTTACTAAAATAACATTAATTATTATTGGCTAAAAGGAGTTGTCCCTTACTCATGATAGAAGTCTATTGGGCAGGGCTTTAAAGAGGGGAATGGAGGGATTATATAGGATATGTGCACTATCATGGAGGTGAAGTTGTGAGAGGGTGTAAAAGTCCTATGTAACCTTTGAGAGCTCAAGCATCTGTGAGCATATGGCATTCTCTGTTTCTGTAACCAAGCCAGGGCACATAGAAGAATAAAGCTCCATTTGAATGCATTCTTGAAAATCTTGAATTCCAAGTTACCCTGAAGCTACAACCCTCTGTATAGCAGAAGGAGGCTATGACTGGAACATGGGGTTTTAAGAGCTAGTAGGCTTTGTTCTGAAGTATTTGAAAATTTCTTCTGTTTCCCATAGTATAATTAGATACAACATCAGTGTCCCAAAAGGGTACAGTCTGCTATAGTAGCTGCATTCCTTTAATATCCAAGTTGCAAATTTGAAGCTCTAAATTCTTTTCCAGATCAGTCGAAACTAGTTATGTGACTTCAGGTAAGTCACTTAAACTCTCTGGTTTAAAATACTGTTGTTCTTTAGTCAAGTCCTGCTCTTCATGACCCCACTTGGGATTTTCTTGACAAAAATTCTGGAATGGTTTGACATTTCCTTCTCCAGTTCGTTTTGCAAATTGAGACAAACAGAATTAAACGACTTATCCAGGATCACACAGCTAGTAAATGTTTGAGGCTGGATTGGAACTCAGGAAGAAGAATCTTCCTGACTCCACTGTAAGTATTGTGTGTCCTATCTGCCCTGAATCAAAGTATTTTTATTGGAAAAGGGAAAGGGTGAATTAGTTCTTTCTAGTTCTAACATTCTATGACTATGATTTCTGTTTGAATTAAAACTTCCAGAAATTTCTTCAGTATGTTGTATGGTATTTTGAATGTGTTCAGCATTGTGCCTTGTCCATAGTAGAATATGATAAAAATTTGTTGAATTAAATTAACCAGGACTAAATCTCAAGTACACTGGTCTAAACCAAAGACATCTTGACTCCTTGTTCAACTTTTCCATATTATATGAGTTATAAAGGAAAGAACAAGACTAATTTTATTTCTTTAATTCAGTTCAACAAAAGGATTTTTAAGGATAGTAGTGCCATTGACTAAATAAGGGAAGTATGGAGGAGGGATCGTGGCAGGAGTAGGGAGAAGAATAGAGTTATCATATAATGAGTTCACATAATGAATTTTGGATATGTTGAATCTGAATTGGATATTGGAAATTAAGATGGAAAAGCACCTCAGGAATTTGCTATATCTTTCTCTAGGTCACGCTCACTAACTGTGGGTGTTGTCCAAGAATCTATGCTGGGTCCTCTTCTCTTTTCTCTCTACCGTTGGGAATATTATCAGCTGCCATTGTTCAGTTATTACCTCTATGCAGATTTTTCTCAAATCCATTTAACCTTTCTCAATCTTCATCATCATTAAGAGTTTTGTATCATCAACTATCTATTGGACACCCTAAACTCAATATATCCAAATAGAACTCATTTTCTCCTCAAATTCTGTTGTTTTCCCAACTTCACTATTATATTGTTGAGGATAGAATCATCTGGACTCACAACCCCAGGGTTGTCCTTGACTCCTGACTTGCACTCACTTTGCTTATCCAATTTGTTGTCAACTTTCACAACATCTATACTATATGTTTCCATTCTCCCCTTAGACACACATAGGCATCCTAAGGGCAGACCCCCATCCCTTTACTTTTGTACTACTACAAGAGCATGCTCTCACTGCCTCAAGCTTCACCCTATTCCAGTCCATTCTCTATTCAAATTTCGAAGTCTAAAATACATGTATGAAAATGTCACACATACACACGCATGTATACACATACACACACATATATGCCATAGAGTAAACTCCAGAGGCTTCCTATTACTTTTAGGATCAAATGTAAAATCCTCAGCTTGGCTTTTAAAGGCTTTCAGAACTTAGCTCTCTCCTATATGTTCACTCTTCTTACATATTCCCTTCCTTATACCCATCTATTAGTGACAATGACCTTCTTGCTGTTCTCTGTGCAAATACTGCAGCACCTTTGCCTTTACACCTCTCATACCCAAAATGTTTCCTTCCTACCTCTGTCTCCTGGCTTTCACAGATTCTTTCAAAACTCACCTCAAATCCCACTTTCTTTAAAAGTCCCCAGTCTGCTCTCCCCTATGCCTTTCCTTTGACTTTCCATTTGCATAGTACATATTTTATACATATATAGTTGTCTGTGAAGATATGAGATCTTTGAGGAGAAGTTCTGTGTTTTTGCCTTTTTTGTATCCCCAGTGCCTGGCATATAGCAAGGGCTTAATAAATATTTCTTAACTGACCAACATACTGACTGATGCCTGGAGCTCTGGAGAAAAATTAGGAGCAGATATGTAGATTTCAGAATTTTCTGCATAGAAATAATTGAACTCATGGGAGTTGATGGGATTGCAGAAATAGAGGGAATTGTAAGATAAGAAAAAAGAAGCTAGGACAGAGCCTTGGGGAGATGCCCACAGTTAGAGAGCAATATATGAGTGGCAAGGAGACTGAAGAATGATCAGACATGGGAAAAACCAGATTACCATGTCCTTCAAATCAGATATGATAAACAAAATGAAGGAATACTTCATAAAGAACTAATTCTTTGGTTGGATACAATCAAATCAATATCAGATAACAGGAATTAAGAATCCACATATATATTGTGCAGCTTAGAAGGCTGTACAAATTATTCTCTGATAGTCAAATCAACATCTGATAGCCAGTATCAGGGATCCAAGTATATATTGTGTTGTTCAGGATGATGTATAAAGCAAATCAAGAATATAATTTTCTTCCTACTATGATCCCTTGTCCACCCCCCATTCTCCATGACTGAATGTAAGGAAATCTGTTTTTTTTTTTTTCTAATTCACCTTTCCCTCATAGACCATATTTTACAGATAAGAACAGAAGATCAATATTCATTATGACAGCTCTGTGAATTGGTACTGGTCAGACCCTTTGGGAAGTGATTTTCTAATTAAAGTACCTCCTAGATTCTAATTTGAGTCTTTTGAATGGGCTATTTGCTGTAAATTCCCTTTGTTCATTAATCTCCATGCTCTGAAACCCGGACTATTGTGAATATTAATGAGTTCATAGAAGAAATTCATAGATCATTAGAGCTAGAAGCATAATTAGATATCACCTGGTCTAATTATCTAATTTTAAACAAAATTCCGGTAGACTAAATTACTTGTCCCAGGTTACCCAGAAAGTGGCAGAACCAAGAGTCAAAATCCTTATCTCTCAACATTGTTCTTTTCATGACACAATGCTATTTTTCAATAATCTAAATGTTGACTAAGGTTCTAGGCTCTCAACAAAGAATTTAGGCTAATATAGTCTGCTCAATAAATTCATGACAAATAAATCATCATTATGTTGCAGTTATTCTGCTTCAAGGAGTCAAGGAAAATTGTACTAAGAAAATTGTGAAAAAAAAAGCATTAAAAAAAATGAACACATGAAAATGTCAGCATTTCTGAAGACCACGAGTAGGATTCCATCAGTGTTCATTTTGTCCTTGGCAAATTGACAGTTCCCTGTCCCTCTGTTTTTCTGTTAATCACAAGTCAGTGTGGATTTGGCTTGTTTACTTCCTTGATCTGTTGATGTTCACACAGCTTTGGAATAGAGGCAGTTACTTTCTTGTTTCCTTTCTAAATGTTGAGACAATGACCAAGCAAAATTTTTGTAAAGTCAAATTAAATAGTGCTATTTGTCTATGCAGAAGGGCAAATGTAAGCAAAAGGTAATTCAAGAAAACTTTGGTACTAGTTGCGGTTTTGCTCTTTACACTATGTATCTGAGAAAAAAGTTCTTCCTTTGCAACATAGGAAGAAAATTGTAGGATCACAGATCTTGATCTAAAGGGATTTTCTCAAGTGAGATAATGAATGGAAAAAAAATTTTGTAAACTGAAAATGTTTAAACATTTTCATTAAACAGTGGAAATGCAAAGCTTTAGTATTACATCACTCCCCAGAGAGGATGAGATTGTCCTCAAGAGGAAAAATTCATTTCTATGCTTCCAGTTTCAATGGTCTCTAGATGGGGCCCTGACAACCTAGGAAATCTCTTAGCTAGCGTATTTTCAGCTAACCTGAATTAGCTTTTGCCGAGCTTCTGTTGAAATATCACAATTGGGAGAATTCTTTTAGAAAGAGGACTTTTTGTTTTTGTTTTTTTCCTAATGCCTCTACAGCATACTCAATCTCCCTAGAAGTAAAATTACCTTCAAGGACACTCCACTGCCTGATGTGTACTGCCTCAGTTCTCAGCAGTTGCAACCAGCCTTATGTTTTCTTGATTAGATTTAATGGGATTTTATTTGTTTTTTTTTCCTCTTCCTTTCATATTAATTTACAATGAAGGCTCTGGAAACAAGGCTGTTACTGTACTGGGCCTTAATCCAATTAGGGAATTTGGTGCTTGGCTTAAAATCAAATCTCTTTTTCTTTTTTTTAACCCCACTGATTTCACAGCATCCAGCAAATGCCTCCCAGCTAGGCTGGTGGCAGCAGGCAATATATTATAAACACATTATATTCTGCAGTCTATAGAGGACTACTTTTCTGACTCCCTGGCTAAGTAATAAACAGATATTCTTATGCAAACTTGGTTTCCCGGTTTATTTTTTTAATCATTATCTGAATCGGGATCAGTAATGGTTAGAAAAATCATTTAGATCATGTTCTCTATACTACTGAATTTCCTTTTTGCAGGCAACTTTTGTTTTCAATTCAACAACAAGCAGCTATCAGAAACAAGTTTCTAAAGCAGGGGTATTAACCTCATTTGTGCCAAGGACTTCTTCAAGAGTTTGATATGACCTACAAATACCTCAGAATTAATATTTTTAAATATAATAATAAAATAAAATACATAATATTACAAAAGAAATCAAATATATTGAAATCCCAATTTTTTTAAAGTTCACAGACCCTAAGTTAAGACCTGTCAGACAACCATAGCAATTTCTAGTGATCAAAACTGTTATATAAGCAATTCAATTTAACTATTAAATAAATGCTTGAAAAAATGTTTCGCTACATATTTCATTATATTAGCAGATGTCCTATAGGAAGAGGAAAAGAACCCCAAACCTGGACTGTCATACTTGCTCATCCATTATTGAATCCTATGACTTCAGGCAAGTCATTTTAGTTCTCCTGACCTCAATTTGTTCATCTGTAAAACAATATCCTGAAGATGTGGGTACAGGCTGGGTTGTCCAATAGTTTCCGATCCTTTTTATGTCATAATTTAAAATATGTGCATTTATAAAAAGTAGGATTAAAAAATATGCTTCATGAAGTCCCTCCTATGTAGGAATGGTAGGAGGATTGGATTCAGGATCAGAAAATTCAAGATGGAGATAAGGCTTTGCTGCATATAGTCATTATACTTCTCTGGTTGTCAGAAGTCTGGCCTATACAATGATAGGTTTGAGCAGAATGACCTCTCAAATGCCTTTTAGCTTTTGCGGTCCACACAGCTACAATTCAGAAGTGAGCTTGACTAGGTTCTGATGTTTGTCTCAAATAATGGAAAGTTATACCAACTTCTGTGAGATTACAGGAAGTAAATCAACCAGAGAGTCCAATAGAAATATGTAAATGTTGTGGGTCACAGGGTCTTGTGTCCCAGGAACTACAAGCTCTGATTCCCAAATATGAAGGGACCATGGTGATGCTATAGGGAGTAAGAAGGCCCTCTACCCACATTCACCCCCAAACTTTGGAGAAGAATAAGGATTTTATTGACAGTATCCAAAGCATGAGATATCCACCATTGTAATGCAGGCAAAAAATAAAATAAAATTTTTAAAAATTGTGTGGTTTAACTCTCTTGATCCAGACTTACCATTCCATATTTCATAAATGCTTTGGACTACCCTCCCATTTAGGGTTCAGGAAATCCCAGATAAAATCTATTTCCACTAAAACTTCTTATCTGATCTGGTAAGACTGGGCAAAGAACATAGAGGCAACACAAATAACAGGTGGAAGGGTTCTTTCTCAAATGAATTGAATTAGAATTGTGAGACTGTAAAGAAAAAATATGGCCACAGGGCATAAGTTCGTGGGTGGTGTGGAAGAAAGGAATAGAAATCTATATAATTCTAACTGGAAATAAATAGAGGTTATTTTCAAATGTATGTGTTCCCCTCTAGTTATTCTTGCAAGCACTCAATAGCTGAAATTATGATCATCCTGGAATCCTGCATGGAAGAAGTTCCAGTTCTGGTTCCCTATAAATAGGTAAAGTAATACTTCAAAACAGTAAAGAGAGGGGATCCAATAGAGAGATGTGATAGTATTAGAATTTTGGGGGTTGAAAGATATCTGGGCTAGTGACTTTCCAAGACACTAATATGGGGAAAGAGGAAGGAATGTTTCCTTTCTGCAATATTCCTTCTGGTCTTATGACCTTCTATCATTACCATACCATACACATAGACAATGTCATAAATATCTGCTAAGAGTTTTTTCTACTACCCAATCACTTCTTACCTTTTTAATCTATTTCTTTTTCTTCTCTCTATCCCTGAAGGGCTGTAATCATGCTCCTGCCCTTGAGTCAACAATCCATAGCCTCATGCCTCAATGTTTTTTATGTATTCCTTTGGCTCTTGGGACACTAGGGTTAATCCTTCAAATAGAGGAAAGAACATATGGAAGCACTATTCCAGGAACATCAGATAGACTGAAGGACAGAAAGAACTAGAGCAGTATTATAAAGTAGCAATGGGATCCCTGTGCTATGTAAATGGGAAACAAGGAGTCCCAGTTATACAGGAGTCATTTCCAATCCCTTAAATGTATTTGGCATTCTGCGAGAGAGAACTGAGAAGCAAACTATACAAGATGTGAATACAAAGTTAATGAGACTGATTTTGTTTGTATCTTATGAAATCATTTTCATTTCTTACAGTCAAAATTTGATATTAAGGAATATCATCAATATTAGCATGTATGTGAAAACGAGCAAAGAATATAGAAAAACTCTAAGAACTTGGTTTTTCTGTACAAAGGTTATAGTAATCACAACAATTTTTATATCAATTCAGTTTAAGAGCCATTTATCAAACAATTACATACTAAACCAAAGTAAAAATAAAAGACCAAAATAAAAATAAAAAGTTAGTCCCCTCTCCTTAATAAGATTGTGATCTACCTACTCTTTGTGCATAATTATGATGGAGTATAAAATCAGTCATATGTATTATAAAATCTATTGTAGTACTTTGCACACAATTGGAACAAACTAAATGTTGATTGAGTTGTCAAACTGTCTCTAAGTGATGTTAGATTTTACTATTAGACTCTGTTCATGTTATTATTTCTCCCACCTCTGGACCCTCTCTCAGGTTGTCTCTCATGTCTGGAATCATTCAGTCCCTTTCTAACTCCATCCTATACAACCAACCCTGGTTTCCTTCAATTCTCAATTCAAGTGTAATCTTCTCCTGAAACTCCCTGCTGATCTCCCAGTTGTCAGGGCCCTCTCCCTGAAGATTTTTTTGTATCAACTTTGCATATATCATGTATTTGCTTTTCTCTATATGCATTAATTCCCCTCAATAAACTCTGGAATTTAAGGACTGGTTGTTTTTTTGTTTTGTTTTTATATCCTAAGTGACTAGAATACTGCCTGACATGTAGTAAGTGCTTAATAAATGCTTGTTGAATGAATTAATGAATGAAAGAATGCTAGGTCTTTGGAACTTGTCTACATTTCACAGTAGCATAATCATATACTCAAAAGAGAAAATACTGCTAATTCCTTCTGTCTGGCAAAAGGAAATAAAGCCCACCAAGCCTAGACATGCTGGCAGTAGAATTCTTAATGCTGCTATAGACTGCTATCCAATCAATAAAACTGCAGCACTCCATATCGACCATGGAAGAAAGACAGTTGCCATTTTAGTTGTGATGGCGTGTTTTATGGACTATGTACCCAGACACTGTCTCTGGGGCAAATGTAGAGTAGGAGTCTGAGCAAAATATTTCAGCAAAAAAAAGCACCAACCTGACACACAGTCTGTAACACATACTTCTGCTAGAAAGCTTAGTGTTCATCACTGGTTATGGCACAATACCATGCGCTGATGACACACAACTTCAAATTTAAGGCAACATACTATAGGCATTCAGTTACCAGCCTAACTTTCCTGACCAACATACAGCTAATTTATTTAGCTGTCTGTGAGATAGATTTATTTGTAACTTGGGATCCATAAAGCCATCTTTTCTCCAAAAGTTAAATTACAAAAACTCAAATTGAAAATACTCTACCAAATACTCTACAGTGGGGAAAATCTAGATATAAATGATGTTTTTGTTCATTTAACAAATACAACCATGATAATATTGACTGATTAAGCAGAGATAAGTTCAGGGAATATAAAGACAAAACTGTCCCTTTCCTCAAAGAACTTCTATTCCCCTGGGAATCAGTGAGGAAGATTCTAAAGGGGAAGACAGGTTTCCCAGTATGATCAGCTGGCCCCAGGAGGCAGATTTATAATTCATGTTCAACGACTTGTTGAAGTGATGAATCACAAGGAAACAGAGCATCTATCCAAGCAGATTATTTACAATTTGACAACCTATACATGTGTGAATCTATGGAGAAGTCCAAAGAAGGAGAAGAGAAGGCAATTACCTCCAGCCTGCCCTAATACATCTCTATTTTGCTGAGCAGTCCATCAAAACTTTAATGATTTGAACCATTTAAGAGGAGAATCTCTCTGAACTTTAAAAGGACAGATAAAAAAGGAACAGAGGAAGATGGAAGAAATCGATAAGCAAAAATAAACATTATTAAAACAAAATCCATAGTGAAATACAGATTAATGAATTTTTAAAACTATAGCAATAGTGAACATGAAGCTACACATTCTGGACTGTGCAGTTTCCCCTAAGCAAGTAGCTGAGAAGGCCAGCCATAATCATAATTGGTATTTGTTGAATGTTTTCCATTAGTTTGACCCATACAACAACCAGGTTAGAGAGTTAGGGAGAGCATTATTCTTGTTTTACACACAAGAAATATGAAGCTGAGAAAGTTGCTGTGTCTAAGGTCACACATAGGATTTGAAATCAAGTTCAGTAGCACTTCAAGCTGCCCCACAGTATCATCAGATTGCTTGCTTTCACCAAAATCATATACTTCTGCTTTGTTCTTCTGGCTTAAAAAAACCCCACAAAAACAGAACAAAGAACAATTGCATAAGCATAAATGGGGACCACAGAATCATAGATTTAGGATCAAGAAAGGACAGAGAAAGACCACCTAGTTTAAATCCTTCATTTTTTCAGAAAAGGAAACAGAGAAAAAAAGCAGTCATTTGCCTAAGATCATACAGATAGCAAGGGGCAGAACCAAGTTTTCTCTGATTCCAAGTCCACCTCTATTTCCTCCCATATATGACACTTTCTTCTTGCAGAGTAGGAGCTTGACAAAAGACATCTTTTATTATTACCTTTTTAAACACATGACATGCATTTTGAAAGCATGATCAAGCAAGCAGATGGATTAGCTAAAGGAATAGAAGGGTAACTGATAAATAGCCAATAATATCTTTGTGATATCAAGAGAAAATGAGAAAGGCTCTTCACATGTTGAGTAGATTTCTTCTTCCCGGTTTGAATTAACAGGTATGGATATTATCCATCTGAATTATTAGAGAGAAAACCTACCATCTATCACTGAGCCATAGGAGTATTGAACAATACATTTTAGATACTAAAAAAATTTCATCCAAAGGAAGATATTTATAAAATTAAATCCCATAGGTTACAAGCATAGTTTAAAGCTTCCCATGGAAAGTCACATGCCTGAGGCACAATATTCAAATTTTGCCTGAGAAGCAACTCACCAACTCTTACTAGAAGCCTCTGCATAGTATTGTCGATAAGGCATTCACACTAATCACTCACAGCAACATCCCAATGAACAAATAAATAACTCCTGAGTCCTTTGAAAGTATCCATTAATCTAACGTAGGTAGATGCCCTCTGTGAAAGCGTGAAGAGCCACCCCATAGTACAGGCTTGATGATCTATTGCAGCTATTAATTTCTAGGGCAGCAGCCTTCTCATCATTTATCTTAATGTACAACTTGAATGCACAGAATTCACTCAGGTTTTTTGTTTTGTTTTGTTTTGTTTCCTGGTAGGTGGGCAGGAGCTGATGAGAAAGAAGTACATGACTTTATAACTAGATCTTTCTAACGCCTTTGTATATTTATAAGGTCTCTAGCTACTGTTATTTTCTCTCTCCCATTCTCAAGGTCTGCAGATTTATATTACTCAGATTTTCTAAGGCCAGTCCTTTCTAGCATGATTCTTATCAAAAGCTATTTTTGCAAAGGTCATCATTACTTCCTAAATTCTTTAAGGTCATTTTTCTTTTTAATGAACCTCTTTTTTTTTAAGTAGTGCCCAAAGACTGGGCTATTTTAATAAAGGCATCCTTCATTCTGTGTCCTTTATCATTGATAATGGGATATCTCAAAAGTCTCTCCACTTGCTCCCTCATGCCAGGAAATGCTTATTCTCTTATATCTTAGCAGTTACTGATAACAGTTTATAGCTTCTTTTGCATGACAGCTTCATGCCCAGTTTAATATCTCTTCTTCTGAAGTCAGTTCCTGGTAAAAATCACAGTGAAGAACTAAATTCAATCGGACTATTAATTATGTTACTACAAAATACACAAGGTCCCTCCATGTTTGCAATTTAAAACTTCTAATTGGAGACAACCCTCTTTCTTACATTTCTTTCTACCTTTTGAAGTATACAACAGAGTGAGGAATTCATCTTTTAGTTTTCTAACATGGAACAGAAGGTCCATGAGATTGAAACAGTATAGAAAGGCTTCTGAGAGGTAAATTAATCTTAAGAAAATTCAGTGGGCCCGATAAGCTGCCTGTCATTTAGCACTTAGGAAGACTGATGAAGAGAAGACAGCCTTCTGTTTACTTTATAAAAATAATTCTGAATTGAATGAGCATCAGAAATATTTTTTTAAAAAAAGAACAGCTCCAAATACAAAGTAGAAGAGGAAGAGGATTATGTGTAGAACTACAAGTCTCTAATATATACAACAAACTTTTATTTTGAAGTATATAGTAAATTCAAAATATTATTTTTTAAGCTGTACTGCTTTTTTGTGTTTTCCTGTGAACTTTTGTTCAATTTTGTGCATTTTCAAAATAATCCAATAACTCTCTTTTCTTTCCAGTATTCTTTGGGGGGAAGTGGAAGGAGATTGTTAATACACTATTTTAAGCACTCTGATCCTGAACACTAATACATTCCCATCTGCTATTTACTTCTAAAAATGAAGGACAACATTCAGGAGCACCAAATTCAAAACAAATAGAATCATAGACATAAAGTTGAAAGGGACCTTAAAAGTCCAAACCTCTCATTTTACAGATAAATAAACTGAGTAGCAGGGAAGTTAAGTAATTTTACCAAAGTGACCTGAGATCTAAACTCAGGCTGTCTGACTCCAAAGCCAGGGTTCATTCCACTATACCATACTGTGTGGAAACTTTGGGAAGAACTAACTCACAAGACCTACACTAATGCTGAGTGAAAGGGCCCCTGAACTAACAAGTTTTGTGACATTCCCATGTCCATGAAGATCTAGAACATTTATTACTACAAAATTTCCCTCTGGATATCCACTCAGATTTCATTAGACTCACCTTCCACCTAATCTTCCTGCCTAATACCTTTTTCCCCTTTCTCTGAGCAAAGCAACCCATTCCTCCAATCCCAGTTTTATAGAATTTCAGAGTGCTGATCCACTCTGATCCTCAGGCCTACTCCCTCTCTGCCAGGCCTATGGAGGATCCACAAGTGAAGGACACCAGCTACAATCCATAATCAGTTGTCTTTATCATCTTCCTTTTTTGCCTCATTTCTTCCTTACCTATCCTTCTCAGGCAAACTGAGACTTGTTAAAGACCTTAGTTTAAATAATCCAAGGTCTATCACAGAATCCTGAGTCATCTCCAGCTATTCTGATCTATAACTGGCCACTGGACCCAGATGGTTCTAGAGGAAAAAGTGAATTGCTGACTTTAAATCCTTATTTCACAAGGTCTCAACCACTGCAACTTGAAAAGGACTTCAGAGGCTGTCTAATCCAACACATACATGAATAAGAATCTTTATTACAACATGTTTGAAAAGTGGTTATCTTGCCTTTGCTTGAAGACTTCCAGTGAGGGAAAATCAACTATCCTCCAAGAAACTACACTCCATTTTTGATAGCTATAATTGTTAGGAAATTTTCCTTCACATAGAGTTTAAATCTGCCTCTCTCCAACTTCCATCCATTGCTTCTATTTCCTCTAAGTTCCAAAAGAAAAAGGTCAATCTTCCTACTGACTCCTTCCAGATACTTAAAGATAGCTCTCTTCTCCTTCAATAAATATTTTCCTTTCTAATTATTAATTGAATCATTTTCTATTTTCACAAACCACAAAATACTGAACGAGAAGAACTTGAGGAAGAGTAGATAGTGATGGCCCAAGCCTTGGTGTTTAATGGGGAAAGAAGGACAAACAAAACAAGAACAGAAAAATGCTTGGAGAGAGGTGAAAAATCTCATGGAACTGCATGGAACTCTAGACAAAAGAAACAGAGTTTGACTTAAGAGTTTGACATTTTCAACTTCAATGATATTACATGTATTGACCAAGAGCTAAGCAACAACTAGCCAAAGCCAACCAGACACTGAATGATGTACTTGCTGCACTAGAGAGTAGAGACTGACTCAAAATCTCAATCTAGAATCAAAGCTATCCATAAGATCAATTTAAAAAGACCTGAAAAAAGGCCATAAACATGTGAGATCATAGAGACAAATCCAGGGAGAGTTGCTATGAGATGTCCTGTGTCATTGACTACTAGCAAGTTTTTAGCCTGACCTCTAATTTCTTTGATTCAGAGAACTACGAGTAAGGTAATTCTCTCTACCAATGCAGACCAACTCCTCCTCTTCAACTTAAAATATTTTACTTAAAAAATTACTTGCCCAATGTCCCACGATCCTTATGAATCTGAGATGGAACTGGAATCCAAGTCTTCCTGACTCCAAGTCTGGCACCTGATCCAGCATACCAAGTAAGGAGAACCCCTGCTCTAAAGCATGACTTTTACTCTCCATCCTCATATCACAAATTAGAAGGTGCTTTTCCCCTCCTACTCATTCTCCTTAATGATGCTCAGAAGAATGATTCTTCTTTAACAATGAGAACCCAGAAGAACGCAGTCACTTCTTTCTCTTTCAGTAGAGATGATTGAAAAGAGAGTATCAGAGTCAAACTGCATGCTCTACTGCTATTGTTATTTAAGCCTATTTTCTAAATTAGCCAGACAGGTTATTTTGATCTCAGTATATAAACCCAGAACCAGTTTTTCCATTTGGGATTTTTGCTTACTACACAGGAATAGTTGTTATTATAACTTAATAACTTATTATAATTATTTGTAACTTAATTAGAAACATAAAATCATAAAATCAGCCTTGCCCTGACAGCTACTATGTCATCCTAAACAAAATCACTACCTCTTGGGACCTCAGTATCCTTTTGATACTATGAGAGAGATGAACTAGGTATTCTTTCTGTTCCCTTCCAACTTTAAATCTATGATCCATTCATCTGGAAGATAAAATCTAAGAATTATTCTGTTCCAAGTTTATTAGTTCTGTGTCACCAGTGTTTAACACTAAAGACAAATAACGAGAACAGTCAGGGAGACAAAATAAGTCCCTGTGAAATCAGAAAACAACAAGGGCTAAAAGTTAAAGTCCTAAGCCAATATGGTATTAAGAAGCCTTTGGGTTAGAGGGCTAATTCTGGAGAGCTCTTTGAAGCAGCTAAGAGATTTTCAGGGTAGTAGTCACTCCAGCTGTTGCTAAAAAGGGTTGTCTGCCTTTGAATCTGGAACATTTCAAACCTACCCGCTCAGTTCCCAATAAACCCCAAACTTCCATATTTAAAGAGTCCTTGTACCAGGCTTCTTTGCCAGAATACTCGAGAAAGGTGCCTTTTCCAGCCAAATAGAGAAAATTAATTTTATGTCCTTTAACTTTCAAACTCTTTTTTTGTGTGATACCTAGGAATACCATTCAACTTTTACATGAATGCCCCTAAATGAGCTAATTAGTCCTCATCCAAAATGTAAAATTTTTAATTGAAAAAAAATCCAGCTCATGAATCCCCACTAATGTGTTTTCTTGTATTAGCCATCCAAATGACACAATTCAAAGTAAAATCATTTAATTAAATTTCATAGTTTCAAAAAAATGTAGCACTTTAAACTAGAGTATATGTTCCCATAAACACACCCACACCCACACACACACACACACACACACACACACACACACACACACAAGTATATGGCCACAGGAATCCTGCTTAAGGGTACTATACCAATTCTGTGATCACTGCAGGTCTTTTCAAGGAATGATTATTATTATTATTATTATTTGTCAGGAAAATGATTGAGCAACTATAAAACCTAAATCTAGAAGGCCAAGTCATTCATTGTCTTTCTTTTGTGTGATTTCATTTCTACCTGTCTCCCAGTGTTCATGAGTACTTAATTAAGTAAATTGCAGAGTAGATTTTTTTTCTATAAAATCAATGCTAATTCCATGGCTTTCACTTCAGCTTCATGATCCCAAGAGGTTATTTGTCCCAGAAACGAATAACGACCTGCTATAAGACAAAGGACATTCAAGGATAACATTAAAAGCTCCCAACATCTAGAATGAAACTAAATATGAAAAGAACAAGTTTATATTTGCTAAACAAGTATAGCATATGGTACAATAAATCCATCAGCCCATTTTGAAAAATCAATATAATTATAGATTTAGAACTTAGAAGGGCCCCAAAAATCTACCTAGTCAGACCCCTTTGAGGTGAAATGACTTCTTCAATGTCCTATAAGTAGCAACAAAGCTAGGATTCAAAGCTACATCTGGAACTTTCAACTCGGCACTTTCCCTAACATCACATTGCTACCTTTTTTTAGTAGCAATATATCATTCAAGAGAAGAGTTCAGGGAATAGAATATAAGGTATTCCATCTACTTGGTGAGGAAAAGGAAAGAGAATGATCTCAGAAAAAGCCAAAGATCATTATTATCACGTTTCCCGTGATATCCGGTTGGCTATTATATTGATAACAACTCCATTATCATAACTCAGCAGTTATAATTCTGGTCAACTTCAGAGTTCTGACAGCTTAGACTAAAGGCTCATCCTGCTCTCTGCTCTGTCACTCCAAGGTTATCCCTAGATGATGGGACTTTAATCCTAGGATTTAATGATTATCAATGGAAAAGCTTTTCTGCCAAAAGCATCCCTAAGGCAATGACCATCAAAGATGGACTTGTATCCTGTCATAGGAAGGATCTCTTTTGATTTGGGTCTTTTGATCTTGGGTTTACTGCTCTTACATGATACAGTTTTAAGCATTTTTTTTCTCTTTTGTAACCTCTACTGCTTTTTCACCCATTTCTCTGTGTATGTGACAAATCTGACAGCATATGCCAGACATTCTGGGATAGAGGTCACAGGCAGACCCCTGACAAGGCAAGAGCATGCCTGGAAAGAAACCCAAAATTTGAAAAACTGGATCTCAGTTCATAGAAGTTAATACCAATGTGCTATGAGAAAAAATGTTCAGCCTTAAAAAGTACACATTTTTAATGAAAAAAGTAGGACTCATTTTATTCCCTTGTGCTTATATCTTTAAACTTATAAAGGACTCTAAACATCACTGGGCTCACCCCATCACTGTATAGAGAAGGAAGATGATATCCAGAAAGATAAAATGATTTTCTCCTAAATTAAAGATAACTAATATTGATAATATTATCAATCAATCAATCAAATTATCAAAAGTAACAAGGCCAGGATTTGGACTTATGTTTTCTTGCCTCGAATTCAGCATTTTTTTTCACTCCTTCATGCTGCAGTACCCCCAGGCAGCTAAATAACATCAATCCCTGGTTTTGGTGAAAGTTCTACTTTCCTCTCCTCATTCCTTTCCTCCCTTCTTTTAACCTAATTTAAATTTTTATAAGGCACCTCATGATCACACCTTCAAGATTTGTTCTCCCAGGCTGTCTATAAAATGACCTCACTAACCTTCCCAAAGTGATGGGGAATTGTGCTAAGCTTCTGTTACATAGACACACACACACACACACACACACACCCCTAGATTGAGTCTAGTGACCTTTCTCATTCTCCTTTGTGAGACATCATCAGTGGAATATGACTTGGACTGTCTTTCTCTTGAATCTCTTGATAATTTCAATTCTTCTCTCTATATAATCTCAACAATCCCATAAATTTAGTTAGGATTTTTATGCAGATGACTCTCAAATCTTCCTAGTTCCTGATGGGTCTCCTGAGTTCCAATCTTTCAACTCTATATCCCTGACAGGTATTTCTACTGAATGTCCCATAGATCTCTCAAGTTTAAAACATCCAAAAAAGAAGAGATTATTATCTTTTCAGGAGGGGGAAATACAAATATAAAATCCATCCCTCTTTGGAACCTCTTACTTCCTATCAAGAACACTACTAGCCAAATTCACAGAGTTGGCGTCATCCTCAAAACTTCATTCTCCTTCATTCCCTATACTTATAATAAAACTGCCAAGTTTTATTAACTCCACCTCCTCAGTATCTATCATATATCCCTGTTTGTAGTGGCCAGAAACTGGAAAATAAATGAATGCCCATCAATTGGAGAATGGTTGAGTAAATTGTGGTATATGAACGTTATGGAATATTATTGTTCTGTAAGAAATGACCAGCAGGATGAATACAGAGAGGACTGGCGAGACTTACATGAACTGATGCTAAGTGAAATGAGCAGAACCAGGAGATTATTATATACCTCAACAAAGATACTGTTTGACTATGTATTCTGATGGAAGTGGATCTCTTCGATAAAGAGAGCTAATTCAGTTCCAACTGATCAAGGATGGACAGAAGCAGCTACACCCAAAGAAAGAACACTGGGAAATGAATATAAACTGCTTGCATTTTTGTTTTTCTTCCCAGGTTATTTATTCTGAATCCAATTCTCCCTGCAACAAGAAAACTGTTTGGTTCTGCACACATATATTGTATCTAGGATATACTGTAACCTATTCAACATGTATAGAACTGCTTGCCATCTGGGGGAGGGGGTGGAGGGAGGGAGGGGAAAAATCGGAACAGAAATGAGTGCAAGGGATAATGCTGTAAAAAAAAACCTGGCATGGGTTCTGTCAATAAAAAGTTATTTTTTTAAAAAGTATCTATCGTATCCATTTCCTTCTCTCCACTCATACAGCCACCTAGCTCAATCTCCTACACGCCCCATCATGATTGTGGCAATGGTTCTACACTCTCCTAACTGGACTATCTTAAAGGCTTCCTTTTCTAATCCATCCTCCACATGTGTATCAAGTTTATATTCCTATATCATCAGGCTGAACACATCACACCTCTGCTCTAAAAACTCCAATGGCTCCTCTTTGCTTCAGGATGAAATATCAACTTGTCTATTTAAATTTTATTCCAGTCTAGATTGCACCAACCTTTCCAGGCTTATCACATATACATTAATTTCCTTCATATATTGTATTCTCCCACCAAACTACTCTACTTACTATTCCTGTGTCTGACATTGCACCTTCTCACTCCATCTCTTGGCAGAAAATGTCGGCTACTCCTAGGAGTATTTCTCTCCTCACTTCCTACTTCTTAAAATCTGCTATCTTTCTTCAAGATTAAGCACAAATGCTACTCATTAAAATTAATCCTTTTTTTTGGTCCCATAGTTTTTAGCTCCTCACTCTATCATTTTAAAAATTTATTTCACATGAGTCCCACTGTTGCATAATCACATATATGTAAACCTTGCTCAGCCTAGTCAAATCAAATACAGTTCCTTGAGAGCAAGGACTATCTTTTTTCTTTGTATCCCCAAAGACTAAAAAGAACCTGGCACATAGGAGACACTAAATAAATATTGATTGATTGATTGTTGGGTTCTCCTCAATATTCTCTTTTCATTGCAAAAGCTGAGGAAGCTCAGAAAATAACAATTGAGAGAGCAATTCATAATTAAATCCAAGTAAGTCTCTCTGTTCATGGCTTCCCAGCTGAAATCATGGCCTGTACTGGAACTAGGGCCCAGAATTCACACCAAATCTCTCCAACTACCTATATAGCAAGGCTACCACTCTGCCTTGAAGATCTTTGCCTTGAAGACCACACTCATCCCACCCCTTCACTCTTCATTTCAGACTCAGATCAATCATTAATCACAAATACTAGCCATCCAAATTCTTCCTGGAGCTGGATCTCACATTCATTAAGCCAAACAAGTCAAGAGGCATCTTGACATCTTTTTGTAGGCTGAGAAAAGTATTAATTCTTCTATACAGTTTCTCAAAGGCTGCATCTTGCTAAGCAGCCTTCTACTTCCTTAGCACTTTCTTCCAAGAAAAGGTTCACTCTTTCAACCTTATAGATCTCTGGGCTCCATAAACATTTCAGAGCCAATCTGGAGGAGCTTTTTGGATTACACTGGTTTTTCTCCCAATTTTCTCCTCTACTCCAGGCAACAATTACCCTTCTTTCCAGGATGGATTTTCCTAATTACTGACATGTGTTGGCCCTGTCTCAGCAAGGGCAAGACAAAAAGCCGTGCCAAACATCTATGACGTAGATTAGAGATCCCTTAGGATAAAATGCCCACGATGAATCATGGGTCAATTCTACACTCAGCAAGTTTGTTAATAGAACTTTCTTTCCCAAATTATTAGTAGAATCTGAAAGGAAAGAAGGATGGATGGATGGATGGAAGGAAGGAAGGAAGGAAGAGAGAGAGAGGAGAGAGGAAGGGAAGGAGGGAAAGATGGCGGGAGGAAGGGAGGGAGGAAGGGAAGAAGGGAGGCAGGGAGGAAGGGAGGCAGGGAGGGAAACAGGGAAGGAAGGAGGGAGGGAGGAAGAGAGGGAGAGAAAGAGAGAACTAGTTTTCTTTCTAAGCAGTCTTTTCCTTCTCTCTTCCTTTACCTTACTACTAACCCTAGCTCTTTACTCAATGAATTCAGCTTTAAATAAAGTCTTAAGCCCTCAGTGCTTTGTGTGAACAAAGAAATTCCAATTAGTGGGCTGCATAATTGAGAAGGAAGTTCTTTATATGAGTCATGAACTCAGTCCATTTTATGTTTGAGGAATAATGGACTGAAAGAACATCTGTTTAGCAGTATTTAGGATGGCAATACTCAACTGACAAGATGTGATTGTTTGTTGTTTGTTTTCATTTTTTACATTTTTTTTTTGTAGTGAAAAGGGCATCAGCCTTGAAGTCTGCAGGTCTGATTTCAAATCATACAGCTGAGATAGAAGAAAGTTGTATGAAAATAATAATGGATGCATATGAAGACAAAGGCTATTCCTATGCTTATACGATTTCCCTTTAACTAGGAAACCCACTATAGCTTATAACAACATAATAATCATATCAAGCTACTGAGTACTTCTCACAAACTCAATCTCTGTGTTCAGGGTTCATGTCCACTTTAGTTCAGTAGGATATTGGCATTAGGAAATGTCTGCCCTTGTGAAGGGATTAAGTAGACTATTCATTAAGAACATAAGTATCAGTTCCAATAATAGAAGTTGAGGGGACAGAATGCCTAGTGCCAGTTCAAAATGCATGATATTCCTAAGAGGGAAGGATCATGTCTCTCATATACTCTGGCACTATCTACTCCACAGGAAGTGCCTCATAGAGAATCATAGAATCTTAGAGTTGGAAGGAACTTTAGAGGTTATCTGCTCTCCACTTTCTTAAACTGTGGTTCACCATCCCCCATGGAGTCTCAAAACTAAATGTGGAGAACCACAAAATTATGATTTATTATCTTTTTTTCTTTTTTTTTTTTTTTTTTTTTTTGCTGAGGCAATTGGGATTAAGTGGCTTGCCCAGGGTCACACAACTAGATGTTAAGTGTCTGAGGTCATATTTGAACTCAGGTCCTCCTGACTTCAAGGCTGATGCTCTATCCACTACGCCACCTATCTGCCACAATTATGATTTATTATCAGCAAATGTTTGATTTACATACCTATTTTATATACCTACATACCTGGAATCACATAAAAACTTCTCGGGTAAAAAGCAATCACAAGTGGAAAAAGTTCAAGAGTCTATCCCACTCCCTGACTAGGGAGATCAGCCCACTCTGCAGCTTTCCTGGCAAGTGACTTCCCTGTTCTTGTTTGAACATTTCCAGAGATGGGAAACTTACCTTGTCACAAAGCAGTTCATTTAAAGAGTTAAGGATTTTTTTAGGATTATTTAATCATCTAGTTATAAGTGGACAGGGCATCAGAAGCCATCTAGTTCAACTCCCTCACTTTATAAATTAGGAAAATGAAGTTCAGAAAGCTCATGACTTGCTCAAGATTACACAAATGGTACTGTAGGTAGATTAGAACTCAGGTCCCCTAAACCAGATCCAGTACTCTTTCCAGTGT
This sequence comes from Antechinus flavipes, assembly GCF_016432865.1. Classification (NCBI taxonomy): domain Eukaryota; kingdom Metazoa; phylum Chordata; class Mammalia; order Dasyuromorphia; family Dasyuridae; genus Antechinus; species Antechinus flavipes. The sequence goes on from NC_067399.1 coordinate 563,618,987, forward strand.
ATTACACTGCTTTAAATATTAATCTTTTACTCCTTATATCCTTGAAAAGGAAGGAGAAGGGGTTCCATAATTTAATAATGGTGAATGTATATAAAGGAGAGACTCTGGAATTAGAAATGTCAGAAGAGAACTACAGTTCCTCATTCATGAGGCAACTGGAGGCATAAGGATGGAGAAATGGACCTGGAATGAGGAAGATCTGAGTTCAAATTTAGCCTCAGAAACTTATTATCTAACCCTGGGCAAATCATTTAACTTCTATTTGCCTGAGTTTTCTCAACTATAAAATGGGAATAATAATGGCACCTAACTTACAAGATGCTTGTGAGGATCTAGTGAGATAGTATTTGTAATAATGGCTTAGCATAGTATCTGACACATAATAGATACAATATAAATGCTAATTCCTTTCCCTTTCTTCCCCTTCATTATACTTTCAATTCATAGGCCTTTTCAAGATCCTGCAGGCAGACACAATGCTATCCACCTACACTACAAGCTTCAAAGAGGCTAGGGAACCATGAAATATATATGTGAACCGGTCAGACTCCCTGGAAATGGAGAAACACAGGCTATAATTAGCCTGATCTGACCTTCAAGCAAAAAATGTCCCTGTAGACATGTTTTTTAATGCTCCAGCAAAGAAGTCAATTTAGCTTGACTTATCTCTTGCTAAATGGAATATTTTCCCCAAATTCAAATGCAGATGTCAAGAATTTATTATAACTACTCATATACCTATCTGTGTTCTTAATTGTTAACTCATATTTTTTTTACCATGTATCTATGTAAGCTGCATGAGGGTAGGGGCCATGTTTTATTTCTGCACCAATGCATAAATGCCTAGTGCAATAAGTAAGATATAGCAGTGTTTAATAAATGTATTTCAAAGACACAGCCTATTAATAAAAACTTTTGTGAACCTGTCTCACAAAACTCCTATTTAGATTACAATTTTAAATATTTATAGCAGCTAGGGATAGCCTGAGCAGCTTTTACAGAGTGAACAAAGATGATCATGAAATGCAAAAAGGAATTCATAGAGTTAAGTATCTGCCCTCAATGTGAACTTCACTCTCTACTTCAACTAAATCTTCCTAATGAAATGTTTCTTTTGTACTTTCAGGACCTGCACTAATATTATATTTATGACTATCAGCCAGCAAGTATTAAACACTGAACTAAGACATAAAGTTTCTAGGCCACTGATAACTAAAAATAAACAAACAATAAGTGCAATTGGATTTTGTATAGATGTCAATTGCATGACTAAAAATAAATGTGCTTTACTATAAAACAATAGATAAACAGAGGATTTATGAAGTGCTTACTCTGAACCAGGTACTGTACTAAATATTGCAGATATAAAAACAAGCAAAAGAGACAGTCCCTGATGATTATGTAGGGAAGGTGGAAAGGGCAGAAGGAACAAGGGGTAAGGATTTTGCTATATAGATGGAGAACTCCAAAGAGCAAATTGAGCCAGAGGTAGAGTGAGCAAGGTGGACAACTTCCCTCCCCCCGACCACGAAATATCAATATTATTTATAAAAGTTGCTTATTCCCTTCCCATACCTTTGTCAAGGATGACCTTGATATATGTGAAGCATCCTCTCTGAAGGATTTTATATAGATCAGAAATTAGACATACACAGTAATTACTGAAATTTTATGTCAACATTTTGGGACTATAATAAAGTCAGAGACTTTTTTCAAATTGTTTGATACTCTCTCTTCTTCTGAATTCTAAAAATCATTCCCTCAAACCTCAAAATTATATCAGAATCAGCAATAACTTGCTTTGGATATATTTAGTCTAATATAAGACAATATCTCTTTTCTTCTTAGTTTCTTTTTGTACCATTTCTACTTCCTTATGCAAGATCTATCTAAATAAGCTAGTTTCCCTGTCATTGATAGAGAAATTTGTTATTAAATCCTGACCAGATTCCCACCCCCTCGGCCATTTTTTATCTATTGTTTTTCCTTACATAACATGAAGATTTGGCATAATTTGGTTTCTTGCCAAGCTTTTGGTAACGATATCTTTCTTCTATCTTTCATAGTTTCTGATTATTTATAAGATGAAAATGCTAGTAATATTCCACCATTTTTCTCTGTAATATTTTACAAATGAGTTTATATTCTAAATCACTGTTTTCCTTGGCTGTCAAATCTTCACATGTGTTAAAGAAATCAAGTGTTTTCTGGTTGAGATAGTATCAAGTTTCTGTTGGTCTCCTTGTTATGGTGACCAATTTACATTGATTAAGCACCCTAAAGAAATGGTGATAGTTAATGTCAATGTCCTTTTGTATTTTTTCTCTCTTTTCATTTTTATATTTTTCCTAATAACATATAAATAGGTCAAAATTTAGTTGTTTCAACAACATAGCTCATTTTATTTTTATTCTTTTTCCAAGTTTCATATTGATTTTCATCTTCACTGATTCCACATAAACAGCTGATTCTGAAAGTATTCCCTCATCAATAGTCATTCCATTTTCTTTAGAATAAATTCCTTTTTTAAAATGTCATTTGATGCATGGCATTTTCAGTCTTCCTGATTACTGTTTTAAAGAAAGTATATGAAGTTTCTATAAACATTATAAAAGTTTCCTGCTTCTAGAACATATTTTTCAGCATATCTTCTTTATCCAGTTTTATTTTCACTTTTGCATTAAAGTCATTAAAGCACTGAGTTTTTCTGTTGGACTTGTGATTTCATTAGTGAAGAAAAACTGGGTTTAAATCTTGGTTCTGATACACAGTGGCTATGCCATCTTGGATAAGTTATTTAATCTCCAAGGTATCAAACATAATAGTTTACTGGCTGTTTGTCACTGGCTGCTTGTAACTCCCAAGTGCAGTCATATTCAGACAAAAATGTAATTGGGAAATATGTCTAAAATGTTTATTATGTATAGCTATTGTTTTTAATAAGCAAATAGGTTTAATTTTTTCTGTTTCCTTCTAATTTTCCTTCAATGCCCCTTTCTTTCATGGGTATCTCTAAATTCCTCTAATCAAATATTTACAGTTCTCTCAATACATTTCAGAACAAAAAAAAAAAAAGGTGGAAAAGCCAAATTATTTTAGGAAACTTCTGTAAAGCAAGGTGTTAATAGGGTCAAATATATAGCTTTAAGTGTGAATTTTTAACTTTTAACTGTGAACCAGTTATCTTTGCTTTGATTGTGGCTCTGGTTAGCTATCTTAAATACCATGCCCTTGGTCACAAAAAGTACTGAATGAGAAAGATAAGCTAGATCAGGGAAATCACACACCTACTAAGATGACTCTGCAGTATCCTTATCTACATATGAAGGGAAGAATTATACCATTATTATTTTATTTACTATACTGTATTTTTTTAATCATCTGCATCAGGCGATCAGCCATTATCAGGACTAGTTAGAGGTACCAGAAAATTAAAAGCTTTCCTGAGATCATTAAGCACATAAATTAAAGCATTTAAGAGTTAAAGAGTTCTAGGATCTGTCTTATTGATTATCTTATTTCCTTTTGTGAAATGGTCCCTGGGCTAGTGCTATGAAATCACCTATCACAAGTTTCTCTTGCAAGAGAATGATCTAAATAACAAACTCTCTGAAGCAGGGCGTCTTAATCTAGGATATGATTCTGTGATCCATTAACTTTTTTCACTAGTCTCTAATTGAAACCCAACATTTCCTTAAAAACATTTTTCTGAGAAATCCATAGGCTTCACCAGACTGCCAAAGGGGTCCATAATCCAAAAAAGGGTTAAGAACTCCCTCCCTCTCCTCTCTGTCTTTTTATCTTACAGTACTGGGGAGTTGCAGGGTGATAGGAATGAAGAATACATTGCAAACTCATTGTTGGTAATCATGACAGAAAGGGTACTTCCTTCAGACAAAAAACGCTTCCTTTATCTGTTTGGTAGAGCTGCTTTCTGCACCATCTGCTCAGTCACTGGCTACCTTCACTCATGGTTTCCCAGCATTCCTCACACTATTCAGCTCCTAGCAGATGAAAGAGAATTTATCTTGCCCTTTTCTACAGACACTCAGAGCTCTCTTGAACTTAAACATAGATGATGCTAAAGAAACAAGCTAACATCTTCTATTCCTCCTGTGACATCTATCTTCCCTAAAATATCACAGATTAGATTTTTTTCCAAGATACCATAACCTGATCCTTCTGTCCCTAAGATTGTTTATTTCCTTATAGTTATTATCCATTCTTAGAGCTTCCACCAAGTATGTGCTAGCTTATAAAGAATCTGTTAAATGATACAGTGCTTCCTAGGCTATAAAATGGGGAACAGTGATCTTTATTGGAATGAAAATATATGTATATATGTATTTGAAAATGTGCATCTTTATTCTCTAAAAGATGAGACAGAGAATATGATGCATAGCAAAACCAGAGAGAAACATAACACCCAGTCCCAAGATAGAACTCTCCTCCAAACTATTTATTTTCATTCTCTATTTAACTAAACTTGTAATGTTTTCCATGAGCTAAGAAAAAAGCATTCTAAAACTTCTTTCAGGATCAAAAATCTTCCCAGCAAGTATAATATTTTAAACTTAGTAGTTAATTAGTATTTGAATGAAACTTGCTACTTCTGACAAGTTAAACTAATGTTTAGTCTAACCCCTTCATTTTATAAAAAGGGAAATTAAGGCCACGATAGATATAGTGATTTACCTAATGTCAAATGGGTAGAAAATATCAAGGCCAGGATTTGAACACTTTGCATCCAGCAAGCATGCTTTCCATCATCTCCAAGAATTTCAGAGAAGGGCAGAAGAAAAATGGTAAACAGAGAGAAGGAAAGTGATTAACTTTGGGCGTCTGCAAAATATTCCAGCATTGGAATTCTAAGACTTTCTTGGAGCACTGATCACTTCAGCCTGGCAGAATATAATTATGATATACTCTGCCTCTCCTCACTTCAAAACTTTAAAAGAGTTGTATTTTCAATTGCAGGCCCTTCCATACTTTAGCAATTTTGATTTTTATGAGTTGCTGTGGCAAATTTCATCAGCCTTTCTGACCTTTGCTAAGTGGCATTCATTACCAAGTTCATACTTGAAGCCCTTGTAGCCTGACAGAACTAGCTGCAATTTTGATCCATTGGCATAGCTTTGAAGAACCAAAGGTAACTTTCATACTGGAGCATCAAAATAAGCTTTTAATGAAGGCTCTCTTGCTTATTAGGGGAAAAAAACTCACCAGAATACATGTGTGAATGAGAAGAGAAGGTTTTAGTGAGGGAAACCAGTGTAACATAATTGATAGTAAAAAATTACACTAATACAGAATTACAGAACATTGGATTTGGAAGGACCCTCGGTGGCTTTCCAACTTATAGCAGAAAAAAAAAAAACAATTCCTAATAACCAGTGAGGACAGATCTCAATTTTAAAATCACATTACTTTTTATCCTCATACTAATTTTTAAATCGAGCAGTTCAGGTAATAATTTCATTTTACAGGTGAGAAAACCAAGGCTTAAAGTAGTTAAATGATTTGCCTAGAATGATAATTTTTAAGTTGCAGAACTCAGACTAGAATTCTTTCCTTTTCCCACTACATCATCATGTCTGAAAGAAAAATATGAGACATAGCTACATTTTTATGCATAATTTAAGATAGCTTCCACCCACAGCCATCCAAGAGGAAGCTCATAGATCATAGTTTAGGAACTACTGCCTTATGTTCAAGAGTCACATGCTAATGGGCACCAGCTTCAGGTTTATGTTCAAGATTTGGGTTTCCCAAATGCAAAACCTATAACATCTGCTATTGCTGGAGGTTGTGCCCATGAAAAGCAGCTATCTTCATAACACCTTTTTAATGTTTTTAAATTCAGCATTCTACAATGCTCATGTTAACTAACATAGCAGCAACTACTGGAGTTAATTATAGAACCCTCTTTATTAGATAAGAGAATTTTACCAGTTGCCAACACAGACTTAGCATCATTGACTAGGGTGACAGGAATAAGAAAAGGCATCATTCAACATTTCTTGGCCAGAAGATCACTTGTCAAAAAATGAAAGGCTGATGAGGTTTCAATAGCTATTGCTTACTTCCATAGGTTCAGAAAATCTATCAAATTTAATTCAGTTTTATAATTCTTCTAGTCTAAGAATTGGGGACTCTGCAAATAATGAAATCGTGAATTATTAAGAGGGTTATTAACAAAGAGGAAGAAAAAATTACATGTCATTTTTAGTCACTGATGATATTTTGATAATTTATTACTAGCTTCTTTACCACTAGAGAAAAATGAATACAGGAAAATCAGTGTGTAAACATGTTAAATTAGAGAGTTGGTGAAACATTGGACAATGTGGCTCCAAGACCTAGCAAATGTGCAATTAGCACCGAATTCTCCACAGGAGGTTTCCTTTTTCACCCTCAAACATGCCAAGGAAAATAACTTCTGCTTCCAGTGTATTTAAACATCCTCCATCACCCCAACCATCTAAGCCCCATGCTGACCTTTGCATTCTTTAAAGTAAATATTATAAAACAGCTAGAAATTTCATCTGGTTCCCTCTAGCTAGTTCCTGCAGGTGTATAAACATTATCCAGTTCATGAAAACTAATAGGCTTTCTGCCCTAGCTAAAGTCACCAATGATTTCCATTAAGGTTAATCATGTTTCCCATTTAAAAAAGTGAATTTATAGTTCAGTTATTTTAAAGACAGTTTGGGAGGGTTGTTCCTCTAAACTACTAAATTGCATGAATATTCAGCCAATTATCACTTATCCAGTTGACCAGCACATTGTTCTTGAAAGAATATAACACATGACAAACCATTAGTCTTCTCAAAGCTCTAGCATCTCCTCATATTAAGAAAGGCAGGAAAGGGAAAAAATGCTTGCACGATTGGGAAACCAATTAGACTGAGAGAAAAGAACTTAGTAACTTGAAAAAAAAGCTGTATTTAGTTTCAGAGGATCTGGAATCAAATCTTGCCCTGTCCAATCCATGTGAATTCTTTTAACCTCTCTAGGTCTCCATTGTCTCACCTACAAAATGAAGGAGTGGGATTAGATAGACTTTAAAATGCCTCCCATTTCTTAGTCTATGATTGTTGATTCTAAGATTAAAAAATATGAGAAGAAAGAATCATTCATCACATTTTCACATATGATTCACAAAATCTTAACAGTTATTAAGTAAATTAAGTAAATCAAAAGTTAATTTAGTTTTTGAAGCTACATAAGTATTTACAAGCTCTGTAAAGATAAAAGTATATTGTATCTTATTTTCTTTTCCATGTATCCCAACTTTACACACATAAGTTGCTTAAAGTCTACTTGTTGCCAGAATTTGCCCGAAGATGCCAATTGAACAGCAGCTACATCTGTATCTGTAGATATATCTGTATCTGTAAGACAAGAATTGGAAGCTAATGTTAAAGTTTGGGGGTTTTTTTGTTATGGAGATGATTTTGCACTAGAAGATACTAAAATTAACCCTGAATTAAATATGTTTTGATAGCTATGCTTGCAAGAAATTAAAATAAATAAAGATGCTGCTTATGAGTGAAATTAGTTATAGAAGCTAAACGTCATTTATGACTCTTTCCTCTCTCTTATCCCATAAATCCAATCTGATACCAAATCCTGACTTATTTCGCCTTTAAATGTCTCAGATTCAACTCTATTCAAAATAAACTTTATAAGTATCTATTAAGTTCAATCTCTGCACTAAGTGCTAGAAATAGATCAAAGGTGGGAACAAAAAAGTAGAACCTGCCTTCAAGGAACCTATATTCTGTTAAGGGGGTACAATATAGGTATTTATAAGTATAACCCAGAATTCAAGTGTCGCATTTGCCTAAGCCTCTCCTCATTGACAGAGAGAATATTTAGTCATAATTACATAAGAAAAAGTGAGACAATTTGAGGAAGGAAAAGTAACTAGCAAATACAGGAGGAGGGGTGCAAAGAAGGCAAAACAGAAAAGGCTCCCCCATGAGAAGTGACTTCACACTTGATAGAAGCTAAAAAATGGAAGCCAGACTATTTAAAGGCTTAAAAGGAGAGAATGGAATGCCAAGTTCTGAGAACAGATCAGTAGGACTGTTTGGCTAAAAAAGAAAGTTGTAAAAGGGAATAATATAAAACAAACCTGGAAAGGTAAAAGCCAGATTATAGAGGGTTTTAAATGTCTAGCTAAGAGGGTTGTATTTTATCCTAAAAACAATAGGGATCCATTGAAGTTTCCAGAACAGAAAAGAGTCACGGTCAGACATGTGCCTTAGGTGAGTTATTTTGGCAGTTATCATTTAATTTCTATAGAGTATAGTTTAGAAAGAAAAAAGATTTCTCAATTTCCATTACAATTACCCCTTCCCCAGGCCTTGATCACCTCATGTATAGTTTATCCCCTCAATTGTATCCTAGTCACTTCCTTGCATTTTCTTTGCCATTTCTCCTCCTTCTCCTCCAGTCCATCTTACATGACACTGGCAAAGTAATTGAAACCATTACTTTCATCGTATCATTTATTTTTCAAGAACCAATGAATCTTACAATCAGAAAGAACCTTAGCTATCATCTAATCTAATCACTTCCTGAGCAAAAATCCTCCTATTATATATTCAAAACAATCAGCAAACACTGATTAAACACTTAGGATCTATCAGGCAGTATACTTAAGTTGTGAGGATACAAAGAAAAAACCAAGACAAAAAGCACAGAGAAAACCAAAGCTCCTCAAGAAGCTTGTGTTCTATTAAAGAAAACAGCATATACATTAGCATACATACACACGATATATATATATAGATAGATAGATAGATAGATACACACATATAGATAGATAGATAGATAGATACACATATATATGTATAGATACATATAGATATAGATATAAGACATATATAGAACAGCTCTCAGAGAAGATATTAGCTGCTGTGGGGGAAGGAGGAGACAGGGAAGAAGGAGCCTTATTCCCTAAATCAAATCTAAATCTTCCTCTGCTATTTCCCTCATTGCTCTGCCCTCTAGAGCCCAGCAAGTTTAACAAGTGTATTTATCTTCTATGAAAGTTTAAGGCTACTAGGTATCACAGTGAATAGAGTGCTGGACCTGGAATCAGGGATTCAAATCCTGTCTCAGACACTCACTAGCTACATGATTCTAGCTAAGTCACTTAACTTCTGTCAACCCGTTTCCTCAACTATAAAATAGTGATAAAAATAGTATTGTTATGAGGGTCAAATGAGATAATAGTTGTAAAAAATGCTTAGCACAGGGCCTGTGCTAAGCTAAATGCTTTTTTTCTTCCTTCTTTCTTGTCTTCTTTCCTTCCTTCCAACAGAAAAATCTTTTATAACTTTGAAGATAAAAATCAGGTCCCCAATTAAGCCTTCTCTTTTTCGGGTTTAATATCGCCATATCTTATAGCCAATCCTCATAAGGACTCATCTCAAGGCCCTTCAGCAAGTTACATTCTTTTGAATGTACTCTAGTTTCCTAATATCCTTTTAAATACTCAAAACTGAATACAATGTCTGACCAGAGCACTGCAACCAGTATATTGATTCTGCCCCCATTCCTGAATGGTAAAAGTTACCTAAGGTTACACTGGATTTTTAGCTGCTATGAACAACTGAAACACTGAGGTTGTAATATACTATCTCTCCCAGATCTTTTCAGATTAAGTGTGCTCTAGCCAAGCTTTGCCCATCTAGTACCTGTAATTGCCCAAATGTGAGGCTTTAACATCTATCCCTATTAAACTGTACCATTTGGTTTAGTCCAATTTTCTAGCCCAGTGATGTCATAACCAAATAGAAACAGGTGTCTAATAATCCACATATTAACCTAGAAAATCACAAATTAACATTATCTATGTTGTATTATATTTTTATTTTGCTAAACAGTTCCTAATTACATTTTAATCAGATTCTACCTGTTCAAGAAAGTTTTGCCCTGGAATTTGACACCTCTGTTTATCTAGTCTGAAGGATTGCACTAGATTGATGGCCATATGATTGTAGAAAAAACAGATGTGAAGCATGTTGTAGAGGGAAAATCAGCAAGGCTGGCAACAATGGGAGAACCTGAGTTAGAGGCAGGGAATTGGAGACAATTGGCCCAGTGCTAAATAAGTATATTGGGTGACACGGGTGATATGAAGTGATTTTTTCCCATTCTTGAGTTCACTGTTGTTTTGTACTTTTTGAGTTCACATCGTTATCTGTAATAGTGATTCCAGGAATAGTTCCTACAATGATAAAATAGTTGTTTTGAAAGCATTGCTGATTTAGTGATACTGAAGAGAAATTCTGGGTACCGATGCTATAGATAATAATAGTCATTATCATAAGAATAACAATAATAATATATTAATGCTTTCCTAAATTCCCAAAGCATGAGTATTATAAATCACTCAAGAGTATTCTTCTAATGAGATAATCTATAAAGAATTTTCAAAAACAAAGGTAAGGAGTACAAAAAAGGTTTGGAAGGACAAAAAGGTGGAAAATATGTAAAAGCACACACCCAGGAATCTCAAAAGCTCTCTTATGTTCTAATTCACCCTTAGGACAAATATGTTTATAAGCAGCATTGCCAGAATTCAGATAATATAAAATTGTCTATATTATCACCATTTAAGATGTGATGCTATAAACTCTGCTCACATGCAGAAAACATGAGACAATCTGGACCTGCACAGAAGGTTTTTGGTACCCCCACTACCTTGCTGATGACCATGCTAATGTGGGAGAGGCACATATCAACAAAAACATACCAAACCTAGGGTCTCTGGTGCCATGCCACCTCTCACCTAAGTCCTGGTACAGACTGTAAACAGTAAATCATTGGTTGTTTGAATAACTGAACTATAAGACAACACCCAAACCTCTGTCTATAGTGAAAGGTTCTAAATTCTGTTTCCAAATCCCTTAGCCATGCAAAGGCCCTTTTAAATTTTGACAAATTGGCATATACAAATTCAGCTAGGAAGGCTCCAGGTCTGGAATCTTTCCATTTTTGCCTGTGGATGAATAATTTAGCACTCCATCTAAAAGAGATCTCAATTAGAATTAGTTAAATTCCCTTGCATAAAGGAGATAACCTCATTTTTTTTAAAGAAAGGGCTAAGCTACTGTGGTAAAACACACCTAGTTCTTTTTTCTCCAGTATCAAAGCATGTTCCTTGGCTGAACATCTCTTTCAGAGAGGAAGTGCTGCTGAGCAAAAATCTGCCCTTCCTCAACCTCTTATGTTTATCAGCACAAAGATTGTTTTTCCCCCTGTAGTCTGTGGCTCTTCAAAGTTCTTTAAAGGCCCTTCAATCATAATGACAATAATAGACACAGAAATGGAGTTTTAGGTCCTAAGTGAGAAAATAAAAATGCTATTATGATACTAGGTAACTAGCATGATACAAAGGAAAGAATACTGCATTTGGAGTCAGAAGATGAGACTTTAAATTCTCTCTCTGCCATTTATGTGGGGAAAGGTCATGGCATTTCTGAGCTACAGTGTCCTTAATTCTAAAATGAGGAAGTAGGTGATCACAGTTCCTTACCATTCTGAAGCTACAATGCTATGGAAGGTGAGTAGAAAGATAGTTGTTCTGAATTTTTTTGAAGTGTGTAGTGAACCTTTGACAGTCTGATGAAACCTATAGATCTTTTTTCAGAATAATGTTTTGAAATTCATAAGAAAATCCAAAGGATTACAAAGAAAATGAATTATTGTGAAATAGTTATCAAAATATAATTTTTTTTCCTGAGGCAATTGGGGATAAGTGATTTGCCCAGGGTCACAAGCTAAGAAAGTGTTAAGTTCTAAAGGCAAATTTGAACTCAGGTCCTCCTGACTTCAGGGTTGGTGCTCTATCCACTGCACCAACTAGCTGCCCCTCAAAATATAATTTTAAAAATAAGTTCATGGGTCCCAAGCATTTCTGTCTCATATCTTTTAGGGGAGAGAAAGAAAAGCAACTTGATTATTTCAATAATAACACAATTTTTGTAGTTTTAGTATGTAGTGCTCATTATTGATATCACATGATATTGACATTGCCTCTAAAATTGTTTCCCTACTTGATGTATAACAAAAAACCTACAACATACTACATGCAAACTCAAAATCACTGTCATTTTTCTTGACCAGAAAGAAAGAGGAGCACATATGAATCACACTATGCTCCCAGATATTTATTCAAACACGGAGTCAGGTTGCCAGACTCCCAGGCCAAGAGTTTATCTATGCAACTGCTCTGCCTCAAATAAGACATGGCTTTTTAGAAACTGCTTTGTCATTTTCACTGGAAGAGATGAAAGCAGGTTTCACACCTCCCCCAGCCTTCTCATCCCACCTTCTGCCAAAGGGAAGCAGTCTCTAAAGATGACTCACTGGTGGGAGAAGGTGAAAATAATTCTGTGGGTGCTGAAAATCTTAGCTAGACAGAGAAGATTATGTGATTAAGCTTGTCCCCAGGATGTTGGGGGGAAATGAAGTCTTCCCACAATTTAGGGTATACTTGGACTCTTTAACTTGCACATTCTCACCACTATTTTTTTCTTCCATATATGTGACTTCCACATGTGTGTTTCAATTCCCTTCACTGATGCAGTTATAGTCATCTGCAATCTTAGAAGGTTACCTGAAACAATGGCAGGTTAAGTGACTTTGTCCCTGAGTACATAGACAGTATGTTTTAAAGGCAAGACTCCAAATTCAGGTAGTCTTGATTCCAAAGCTGGCTCACAACCAGACTAAACCACTTCTTGAATTTTCCTTATGAAGAATGAAATATCTCACACACTGTGTTAAACATTCCACTTTGTATCAAAAGACTAAATGAAAATAATATATCCAGTCACTTCAATAATCAGAAAATAAACTGGCATTGATATTTCTGGGGAAGCAAAGGAAAGAGGGTTAAAACTAAAGTCTGTCCTGGTAATATGATGTCTATGTTTTTTTTATCTCTCAGCCTCCCTTCATCTTTGGAGGCACAGAGGTAGGGCTGGAGTTTTTCTCAGGCTCCCTAATTTAGGGTACAAAACTGTGAAAGGTTGCCATCTCTAAGTCCTCTCTGTAGCTGAACAATGCATTACTGAGGAATGTGATTCATCTGTCATCGACCTTCTATTTCCTTCATAGTGCTCTCATTTCCAAAGGTAAGAATTTCACTAAATTAGCGGTGAGTAACTTTGTCACCATGTGAAATACTAAAGACCAGCTACCACTTAGTATTAGTCAAGTCCAAAGTGTCTTGAAGTGAAATGAAGTGAATAAAGTGTCATAATGGTAGTATCCTGAGACTGTAGATGTGGTGCTTTGGAGAGCTGGATCTGTGATAGACAAAATGTGCTCAGTTAACAAGAAGAAAGTGAGATTTTACAAGATTTCTTTTTAGCCTCCCCAAACTACTGAACTGTAGCAAATATATCTCCTTTTTCTCTCAAAATCAAAACTGAAGATTTTTGTTCTAAGGATCATTCTTTTTCACAAGATGAGGAAGGAGAAATGAAATTTGCTCTCTCGGGATGTACCAAGAGCTTCTATAAAGAAGCAATGGCAAGGTGAACAGCTGGGTAATAAAGTCAACATTTGGGTTAAGGGAATAAAGTACTTGGAAACTAATACCAGAGAGCACTGTTTAATGAGCCCTCCTGAAATGTCAGAACAAAGTAGACAGTTTGATCAATTTCCACCCCAAAAAAGCAGCCTTGCTGGCCATGCCGCTCTAGACACTTAAAAGCAAAAAAATACCATAAAGGAGAATGATGTAGGAATGAATGGAACATTTAAGACAAGCCTAGTAACATGGGAGCATTTAGGAGAGATAGAGTATCCAAGTTACAATTTTCACCAACAATGAAAATGTCATATACTTTGAAACAGCATACTATGTGACCATCATGTCTCCTATCTTTTAAGGATAAAATAATCAACATATCATTTTTGTAATTCATTTAGATATCATAGTGGATAGAGTACTAGGCCTTTAGTGACCAGTTCAGATTCAGTCACATGTATAATACTGGGCAAGTCACTTAACCTTTAGCTGCTTCAGCTTCCTTATCTATAAAATAAGAATAATAATACCACCTACCTCCCTGGGTTGTTGTAAGGATGAAAGGAGATAATATTACAAAGTACTTTAGAGACCTTAAAGTGCTTTATAAGTATTATTATTATTATGCTGAGACAAGAAATGATCTGCTGTGCATTTGACAGAAGTCCAATAGATTTCCAAATATATGAAGTCTCCCCATCACTATTTCAAATTCTCAGATTTCTGATCTGGTTCCTAAACTCCTTATCTAGTTCTTTTTTCTCACTAGATACCTTACTTACTGAATACACAAAAACATCATTACTACTTCTGCCTCCATTGAATTTTATCTAAATGTTCTATACCATGCTCAAGTGTGCTAATTGCCCTTTGATTTCATCTCATATCTAATATACAATTCAACCTCCCCCCACCACTTCTCTTTTACATTACTTATTCCTTTTACACAAGGTCATATGATTCTACACACCTCTTCGATTGGCTAAGATGACAGTAAAAGATAATGATGAATCTTGGAGGGGATGGGGGAAAACTGGGACACTAATACATTGTTGGTGGAGTTGTGAACTGATCCAACTATTCTGGAGAGCAATTTGGAACTATGCCCAAAGGGCTATCAAACAGTGAATGCCCTTTGATCCAGCAATGTCTCTTCTTGGCCTGTATCATAAAAAAAGGGAAAAGGACTTATATGTGCAAAAAATGTGGCAAGTTTTTTGTAGTGGCAAAAAACTAGAAACCTCATTTGGATGATGGCTGAATCAGTTATGGTATATAAATGTAATAGAAGATTAATGTTCTATAAGAAATGATCAGCAGGATGAGTACAGAGAGGCTTGGAGAGACTTACATAAACTGATGCTAAGTGAAGTGAACAGAAGCAGGAAATTATTGTACACAGTAACAAGATTATATGCTGATCAACTCTGACAAACATGGCTCTTTTCAACAATGAGGTGATTCAGGCCAGTTCCAAGGCCTTGTGATGAAGAGAGCCATTTGCACCCAGAGAGAGGACTGTGGACTGAGTATGGATCACAACATATTATATTCATCTTTTTTATTGTTGTTTGCATTTTATTTTCTTTCTCATTTTTCATTTTTAATCTAATTTTTCATGTGCAACATAATTATGGAAATATGACTAGAATAATTGCACATATTTAATATATATAGGATTACTTTCCATCTAGGGAAGGGGGTTGGAGGAAAAAAAGAAAAAAATTTGGAATGCAAGATTTTACAAGGCCAAATGTTGCAAATTATCTATGCATATGTTTTGAAAATAAAAAGCTTTAACAAGATTTAACAAAGCCATGTGATTAATTTTCTACTTATATATTTCTTTAATCAATTATAGTGCTTACTAAAACAATGATGCTTTGCATCACAAATATTAATTGCACAGAGAATTTGAGTTTTAATTTTAAGATGAATCTACTATGATCCTTAGATTTCACTGTAATGGGCTGAGGCTTGAGTTGATGCACTGAGGTCTCAAGCACATGAGGCTAAATAGTAATTGGACCATACTCTATTAATATATAAGCTTGGAGAAAGAATGGCCCCCACCCTCCCCCACCCACTCTTTGTGCAAGTCCTGATGTGTTGTATAGGAAATGACGATTTTGGTGGGTGGAGGCAGGGAGTGGAAAAGGAAGGGGAGGAGAGACTTTTGGGATTGCCATTGCCACGGCTCGGCTTGCGTCTCTCTCTCTTAGCTGCCTTCCTGTCGCAACTGCCTATATTTGCTATCGCAATCTTTCTTGCCTATATTTGCTATCGCAATCTTTCTTGCCTATATTTGCTATTGCAATCTTTATTCACCTCTTCACTTCAATAAATATTGAAGATTTTCCCCTTAACCTGAATTCCTGACTCCGGCTGATTTTAAATACGCGGTCATTACATTTCACAATCCCATCTTCCTTACTGTGAATCATTTCTTATGAAGTCACCACCTGATGCTATGTCCACAGTTCCTTACCCCGTGCAAAGAAAGAAGGATTGCATGGCATAACAATACAGTGCAGTTATAATATGAAGGAGAGTACCTGAGTGACAGTCATATGCCGATTCACCCAACTGCTCAAGAGGACAAGGAACTGGTTACAGTACTCCCATTTATTCTGGCTAAAATGCCAAATTTGCCTTCTTTCACTAAGATTATCTCACAATTTCTTGTTGATAGTTTGGGCATTTTTTATATAAACATCTAAAAACAAAGGTTTTCTAGCTATCTTTTTCCTTAGATTTTTGTCCTTTGTGAATTTTTGGGTATCTGCTAAAATTCTTCCTATATTATAGCTATTCTCTATGGTTACTTGTTTGGCAGATATTTACAAGCAGTGTTCTATGTATATATAGAGAGACAGTTTTCTCAATTTCCCCTTTCTTTCCAGTGTAAAATCTTTGAGACTAGTTTTACAACTTTTTTGAACTGGCTTCCTCTATAGAATTCTACACTATGAATTCCTATCTATTCTTTCTCTGAACTCTTTGAAATTCATTCAGCAATCACTATATAAAGGGGCATTGGTTGTGACCCTGTGCCAAGAAGTCCTAGCAAAACTTACAGAATCTACTATAAAATTTGTTTTCTCAGAACTCTCAGGTTCAAATAGAGACTGATTTTTTTTTTTTTTTTGCTTTGTGGCCTTTACCTCCATCTTTAGATTATGCAACCATCTTCATTACTATGTATGTTGCTTACAAATTTGCCACCTGATGCCATGATTAATGTCTTGTGTCTCCCAGATTAAATTATACAGGCTTCTAAGGCAAAGATTCTTATATAAAAAGTTGCAATTTATGACAAATTCCTAAAGGAGTTGTCATAAAAATTAAAAATTACTTACTCTTCACAGTTGCATATATGGCATGATTAATATAGTCAAAATAGGAGTAGTAATCCAAAAGATTAAATACTTGAAAAGATGCTAGATCACAAATCTATGGCAGGATTTGGCAGAATTCTTGCCAAGACCAAGTCTGACTGCACTACCCAATGCCCTTTATGCTGAAACAATCCTAGTTCCAGTTTGTATGTAGGTATCCTCCGCATCTCTTGATAATCTATATTAAAAGAATGTAGCATTGCCTTCTTTGGAAGTATAGGATTGATAAGAGTCAAGTGGATAGATCATGGAACTTGGAATCAAGAAGACTTAAGTTTGAATCCTACCTCAGATACTTATTAGCTTTAAGACCTACCCAAGGAGCTTAACTCCTTTGTGCCTTAGTTTCCTTCTCCATAAAATGGGGACTCTAATAGTCCATAGTTCTCTTTTTTTTTTTCATAGTTCTCTTAAAAGAAGCAAATGACTTAGTATATGCAAAGTACTTTGCAAACCTTAAAAAGATGTATAAATACTAGCTTATTATTATTATATACAGTAAGACTGTGTATAAACCAACAAAGTCAACAATAATGGTCCACCTGAAAGTCAAAGAACTGAGACCCTTCATTAGAGGCAGAAGACTAAACCATACGTACCTTCTGCCATGAAGACTCTCCTGAGTTCATAATAAGCATTACTCAGTGAACTTTATTATCAACTAACATTTAAAATCAATGCCATATAAGAAATAGGGTTATTCAAGCCTTGGAAAAGCCCCATCCAGTGTTACATATCACTTACCTAAACACTGCACAGCCTCCATATTCCCTACAACAGGAAGAAAAATCAACTCCCAAATACCTTGACTTGTAGCAATAATATGAAGTACAGGAGATTCTAGATTCCTGTAAGTGACAAAGCAGGAACTAAGATAATTTATAGCAAAGAAAAATAACAGTCACTAAGAAGACTTGAGAATGGGTAGAAGCCAAATATCCGTTAAAGGCCGTGGTCTACTTCCTCAAAATAATTAGTTGAGGAGGGTCATTAAAAGGAGAATAACTATTACAAATCAATATGGGTACAAAGAAATATATCTAGAGCTAAGTATCTAAAATAAAATATAGCAATTTTGCCCATACCCAAGCCAGGGGAAAAGTCCACACTAGGACCAATGATGATATATTCTTTCCATGATTCTCAATCCAATCGTGCCTTGTGATATATCTGAGCAGTGTATTAGTAAAGAAAGAAATTATCAGATAAAGCTCTAAAGAGTTTATAGCAACTCTTACTACAGTGCTGGTATGACACTGCTTCCTGCTTCCCTTGATGTATGTTTTCCTATGTGTTTTTTCCTATGTGATCCTAGAAGATGTGATCCTCTAAAAGAAGCAGCCAGGAATTGAGTGGAATGTCTTTTTTTCCCCATATATCTACATGTGGATCTAAAATTGGGTCTTGCTTCAGTACCACTGGCTTTGAAACTGGAAAGTTTGGGCAATAGTGATATGCAGATTTAGCCTAGAGATGCAGAGCTTTTCTTCCATTTCTGATCCCAATCTTTTTTTCTTCAGAAAATATGTCCAGCAATAGATAACATAACACATTTGTCCTTCAGGAACTCTATCTTACCAACATCCATCTCATTCATGAAGAATTACATGATCTCAAAGATCTCAGAGATGTTCTAGTCCAAATCATACATAAACACGAATGCTCCCTACAACATCCCCAACAAATGGTCATCTAGCTTTTGAAGAATTCTAGTGCAGAGGAAACCCTATTACAAAATCAGCTCACTCCATTTTGAGATAGCTCTCATGGTTGAGAAATTTTCCCTACATAAGTCCTAAATTTGCCCCTGTATTACTTCTGCTCATTGTACCTGGTGTAGTTCAGTCTTAACCATCAAGCAGAATAAGTTTAATCCCTCTTCTATGTAACAGTCTCTCAAATACTTGAGGATAATCATCTTCCTTCAGTCTTCTACAAGTGAAATATTACCTAATTCATTCAGCCATTCCTCATATGGTATGATCTGCATCATCCTGGTTGATGCTCTTCAGTTTATCACTGTCCTTCCTAAAACATCCAACTCATAAGTTAACACAATGCTTCAGATATGATTTAACCAGAGCAAAGTAGAATGGATTTCCTGTCCTAAACCTAAATTTAAATACCCCTAAATCCCATTACTATATTAATACAGCCTGAAATTACAGATTCTGTGCTTTTCATATCATATGGCATATGTTGACCCATATTAAGCTTATAGCCTACTAAAATATTCAAGCAGTTTTCAAATTAACTCATCTCAAGTCACACTTCCTCAATCTTGTATATAATCAGTGTAAGAAAATACTAGTGTACAAATTCCCACCAGTTATTCCAAGCTGTACCAATTTGCTTAAATGAGTTAAACATTCATCATTACTCATTTAATATGTGTCAAAGACAGAATCTGAACCCAAGTCTTCATGATTAAAAAACCAGTCAACTTTGTTTCTTTTCAATTCCACATTAACCATTCTTGTTTGGTCCTTTCCAGTTCAAAAATTATTCTCTTTAGCACAGAAAGCAGAATAAAAATTGAGCAGCTCCATAGGACTGAATTTAATCAATCAAAATCACTGTATCATCTTGAACCAATGAATCCCTCTCTTGGCTCGTCCTTACAAAGCAAAGCAATTAAATTTGAGCAGAGATACCCGTGCATATGCACCCATGTACATACACATACACACACACATTGTGTGCACACAATGCCACTGACAATAGTTTTCTGTTGGAAAAGAACTTTGCTTTAGAATGGATTGGAAGCACCTAAACACACTGACAACCTGAATTGTATGCACAGACCAGCTTTCCATCATTCCATCTGGAAGCAATTGAAATGAGAATTGCCATGTTAAGCTGCCTCATGGGGTGCTGTGAAAATGTTAGAGAGCTGAGAAAGTCCTTGAGGACAAGATGATGTGTATTATTTACAAATGAATACAATCCATCTTAGCTACATTTTGCTGACAATTACTAAATTGTTCAATGTCAATTGAAATAAATATAAATATAAATGAGCAAGAGTGACTAAGTAGTGGTAAGAATGATCAGGTTACATGTCAAAGACCTTGGGTTTGAGATCTGCCTCAGTTACATGATTGTTTTATGGCCTTTGTCAAGTAACTTAACCTTTCAGTACCTCACTCATTATTCTCAAGTATAAAATGGAATGGGTTAGATTAAATTATACTCAAGGGCTCTTTTAGTTCTAATGCTTTATGATTCTAAGTAGGAATTTTGGAAGCAGAGCTTCAAATAAGGAATTGTCATATGATCCTGAAAATTAGAAGTCCCAATCATCACATTTAAGACTTTTTCTTGCTCCCACTAACAATCTATGATATCTTCTAGAGCAAGTCTTTCAATCTTTCCTACACTTAAAATTCTACTTATATAAAAATGGGACTGGCTCAATATTTATTTGCTTTCCTCCCTTATAAGGAGAGGAGGATTCTCATTTCCAGTAACACAATAGTAATAAAGAGGTTAAAATTTCCTGGACAAGAAAATTGTCATCATCATCACCATCACTATCACTAATAACTCCATATGGAGGAACTGTAAGATAGGATGTCCTCATCCCATCTTAGAAATACTGTAATTTTCCATTATAGAAATGACTTCAATATCGCAAATAACAGAATCGTGACTTCACCAAAAGAATAAATAGATTGAACAGATGGCCCATGAGATTCGAAGATTTCATTTAAACCTAAATAGCTTTTTGATAATTTAATGAATGCAGTATGAAAAGTTATGAAAAACTTGGGCATGGAGAGAGAATTCATTGTTTCCCCACTAGAATACCATTTCTTAATTATTTTTTTTCATAGCAACAAAGAGGATAGTACCATTTGTGAATTCAAAATCCCATCAAAATAATTTTAAAGCTTCAAATTGGAATGAATAATGCTTAATAGCCCTCTAGGATATGATGATGACATGAGAGTCTCCCGATTTTTGTGCCACCCCCCAAGAATTTGTGATCTTTCCTACAGATACAGTTTCAGTAACAGTCCTTTCTTTAGCAAATAGCATCATAGAGTGAATTTGGAATTAGAGGACCAGAATTCAAAAGCCATTTCTGCTATTTTCTCCCTTTGTGAGTTTAGGAGAGTCATATAATCTCTAGTTCTTGATTTTCTTAGTTGTTGAACCTTTAATGTATTTTCTAATTCTTAATCTATCATTCTCTCCTCTCTCCCTTCCTCTACATTGTTCTTCAGTAGGAGGTCTTCAAGCAGTTGTCTTCAGTAAAACAAAAATAACTTTACTACATATGTGAAGAGTTATACAAATTTTTAAGCTCTGTGTAGGCGAGCAACATCAGGCACATTGAGTATGTAGCCAAGTCTAATACTGACCACTATCAGAGTGATTTCTTCTACCAAGATCCTCAAATCATCAGCCAATTCATTCTAATCTAAGTCAGACTCTCCTTGGCTATCCTGTCAGATTCCTTGTGAATTTGAATTCTCAATGGTATTCCTTCCTTTCTTACTTTGCTGAATTGATAATCTCATTAGTGGGGAAATTCCCTCTACTAATGCAACTGCTCTGTCCCTGGACCTGTGAAAATTTTGTCATTGTTCTCCCATAAATACTCCATGGAGAATCCACCCAAAATGCTAAGGATCTTCCTCTGATTTTCTTAATAAATGAGGTTTTTAAAAAATGAAGCATCTCGGCTTTCTATTTGTAATCCTTTACTCTAGACATATGATCAGCCTTTTCCAGTAATACAGATCTATGAAAATATCTTTTATACCACATCTCACATGTAAGTCATGATTATCAATATATTGAGGTCTATTTTCACCTATCATAAAATTTTCCATTTTCCTTTGGCTCACCTGCAACTTTGAGTTTTCTGGATCTTGATGTTTCATGATTTATATTCATATATCATCACTGAAATAAAAAATGATTTCAGAAAAAAATGGACTTCTGAAGGAAAGAGAATCATTGAAAATGTTCACTTTCCCAAATATAATTCAGCCCATTCTCCTTTTCTTTAACTTTTAATCCTATTCATTCATTGACCAAATGAATGCAATTCCCATGTGCATATGTGTGTTTGTGCATACATTTAATGATATTGAGTGTACTATCCCCTGGAAATTCTCAGTAATAAAAATAATCTTTCCTGGCAGTCAGCTATCATTATTGAAAAAGCAAAAATGACTGACTAGGTCTTGAATGGTGTTTTTCATTTTGATGTTTTATAGGCTACCATAACAAAAAAAAAGTCCATTGATTTTTCTATTTATGAACTTCTCCACAGTTATAGGGGCTGGTCCTTTGTCTGTGAGGCCATAAGTGAAGACTGACCATTTTGGTAAAACTATCCAGATATAGCTTTTGAAAGCTATGTATAAAAACAATGATGATAAGAAAGAGGAAGAGGAAAAAAAAAGAGAATTTATAATAATTAGTATTTTGTAATGCTTTAAGGTTGCAAAACACTTTTATAAACATTTACTCTTTTTATCCTCAATATAACCCTGAGAAATAGGTGCTACTATTCACATTTTACAAATGAGAAAACTGATGCAGTAATATTTTCACCCTTTTTGTTACTCCCATTGTTTATCTGCTTGATTTTTTCCTTTGTGATTTTTCCCTTTTGAATTGATTTTTCTTGCATAGCATGGTGAATATTGAAATATGTTCAGAAAAATTGTACGTGTTTAACATATTATATTGCTTTGCCATTTTAAGGAAGAAGTGAGGAAGGGAGGGAGAAAAATTTGGAACACAATGTTTTACAAATGCAAAATTTATATTTGCACGTACTTGGGGAAAAATAATATTTTAAAAGGAAAAAAAAAAGAAAACTGGTACAGGCAAAGATTATGTGATTTACCTAGGCTCAAATGACTACTATTGGAAGATGAATCTGAACTCAACTCTTCCTGCGATACCAGTTTCAGAGTTCTATCACTCTGGCTCTATCCCCTGGCTACTACCATATCTATTCCACAATGAAACATGAGAGGAAATCTTGATAATCTTGAGATAATGGAGTAATGCCCCATCGCCATGATCATGTCAAAATCAAATTATTGGTTTATGATGTGAACATATATCTTTAAGCTCTTATGTAGTGTTTTAAGAATACAAGTTCCCAAGCAAAAGACCAAGTCAAAAATGCTTTAGACCCCTGAATTTCCTAACTGTAACTTCTGGCTTGCTTAAATGGTCATTTAGAAGAACAAGACTTCAAAAAACAAGATAAAGAGAGGGAATAGTTGGTTATTAGAAATGACAGCTTGTATAAAACTCACTTTAAAAAAATCAGTAAGACTATCATGTACATGGAGATGGATAGAAACAAAATATACCTAATAGAATACTGAGGAAGATGTAAAGATGTGACAAAAGAGGGTCAGATATTTCTGCTTTAGATAACAACTCCCCTGGAATAGCATCATACAGTTCCTGGTAAAAGGTAAGACATCCAAATGAGACTGTTGAGCATTCTACTCATTTACATCCTGGCATTACCCTGAGGCTGAATATTATTGCATTCTTTTCCTCAAAAAAAAAAAAAAAAGATTTTTCAAAGGTGCACTTCCAACCCATTGGCCTAACATAGCAATGTTAGTCCTTAATTCAGGGTGTTGGTAACATCTCTGTCTATCCAAATTCCTTAGATTTAGAAGTTAGGTTAGGTAGAAAGAGCTTTTATTACTATGTTTTTATTGTCCTTTGTATTTCCATCCTCATTTTCAATAAAAATTATTGTTTAAAAAAGAGAAAAGAATATTGTTGTTTGAGGAGAATGTAAGATAGTATTAAAAGGACTGATTTTTAAAAATTAAATGACTTCCAATGCTTTCTCCAAAATTAGGTCTTAGATTATTTATTTCCATTGGAAGGAGAATAAATGAAAGAATTAAGTACAGGACATCATGAGACTACCCCCTTTCTATCCTACATTGGCTAACAAAACTATTGATTTTCAAGTCCATGACAGAAGTTGCTATCATCATTAGTTGAAAGAAATATAAGTTTCTTAAGGGCAGGAACTACTTCATTTGTGTCAAAATATCCTTATTGCCTAGTGAAGTGCTTAACAGATATCAGGGACTTAATAAATGTTTATTCATTAGACAAAAGTGAAGATTATTTTGATAATATAAATAGAAATCATTCTGTGAATTGAGAACACCTGCTCAGAAGTTCAAATCACTGATTAAAAATATGGTATCTATAAAGCCAAATTGTTGTTGGTTTTAAATCTCCTTTAAAAGATAGAGAAGCTGGAAGAGGGAATAGGGCAAGTCTGATTTTCAGTTCCTTCAATTATTTGGTCATTATCACCAAACTTTTTTTCTTTAGTAGGCTTTCTAAGTCAGTTGCATTACCAACAGAAAGCTGCCTCCTGCCAAACATTTAAGCACTCAGAAATTTCATTTTAAGCTTCTGATAAATCAAACTCCAGATTTTCCCAAAGAACTCTCTATTGGCCGGGATTTCTCTAAATGTGATCGAGGGTGGGAATGAGGGCAGTGTGGACCTTAGCTTTCTCTTGTTTTGAAATGCCCCTTTCACTAAAGACAGGTTTTGGGTGTTACATGTTCATCTTTGTAATTTTGCCTCCAAGTGAGTTATGAGTAAGAAACTAAGTGATCTCATTCTAACTAGAGAGTGGAATATTGGGGAGTGACCATGTAAACAATGAGGTAGAAATAACCACATTACTTACATTAATTCATCATAGAGAGACCACACAAAGAAAATGTTTTTAGAGAGAGATGTAGAATTTGACACATACTAGATCCAGTCAAAGCAATATACACAACCCAGATCTAAACAGTGAGAGAATACACTGATCTCAGTTCTTTCCTTGCATTTCAAATAACAATAACACAGATACTTGGAAAAGTTCCTAAACTAAATTACATTTTACACACCACAGATCTCTTTATCTCATTTCTCAATTTTTTCCCCTTCCACTATCCACTTTAGCTCTTTAACCTCCTTCTTTCTTAACTGAATGTTAAGAAATTGTCAAGATAAGAGATAAAATATCGTCTGAAGAGACATAAATAGTTCTTACCACAATTGGGGAAGGTTCAGTCACAGAATTGCTATCAAATCCACCAGTCACATATTCCCCCTGCCAGCAACTGGAATATCAGCTCTGCAGAGAGTTACATTTGCTGCAAAGCTATAATCTGTGGATTAGGAGCAACTGCTCTGAGCTCCAAGCTGTTCATCCACGGGCAAGTTATCCAGGAACTAAGGCATCACCAATTGAAGAATAGAGTCATCATTATTTGAAAAATAAAAATCAGTACCTAGGAGGAGTTTAGAAAGGGAAGTTCCAGAAAAAAGAAGAAGAGAATGGAGAGATGACAGGTGGTGGTAGTGATGGGAAGGGGATGGGGGATGGGAAAGTTACCAGCATGACAGATGTATTGACTCAATTCAAACAGTAAATAAGAGATGCTCAGTATAGAAGGAAAAGAACAATAGGCAGAAGGAAAAGAAGAGATCAAGGCTTCCCCAGCTTTGGTGGTGGCTTTCTGCCATTTTAGGTTTGTGTTTCAGGTCTAATCCTTAGTATAACAGAAATCATTAATTGCTTTTACACTACCTGTCAGAAAAAAAAAAAAACAAATAAGTTTTTTCCCTCAAGCTAAGGTACTAAGGATTACTTTCTTCCCTGGTCAATACAGTGGGATTAAAACAGGTTTCCCTTCCAGTCCCCTAGAACTTTAAAGATGTAAGCCCAATAAAGAGTTCTCAAAATAGCATAATCATTTCTTCCTTCTGAGACAGAACACCCCCAAAGTCATGCAACTCAACATCATCATTTTCTTTTTGGAATAGATTATATAGGCTACATCATAATCAACATTAGATCCTCTTCCCCACCCTTGCCTAAAGTTGTCTCCCAACTTTTTTTTAAACCTGCACTTTTATCAGCTGCTTATACAAATAACTCAAGAATAGCAAGTAAATATTCAGTCCAAACATAAATACAGAGCAAGAAACCAGTAGGCTGACTAGCACTCCCTTATTACTCTAGCACATAAGCAACAGTGATGAATGCCACCCCCTCGTTCACAATCTTAGGAGAACAAACCAATTTGTTTTTGAGATAGATTTCCAAGGAAGCCAATGAAGTTGAGTTACATAACACTGGTACTATTCCATCATGAATTTTAAAACATTCAAAGGTTCCCTTTTTCTACTAAATGGACTCCAACCTCCTTATCTTCCTGTATACTTAGCATGAAAAATTGAGTGCCAGTTCCCCAGGCAGAGAAGTCTCTGAATGTCTAGCTGCACCAACTTCTGGAAACCTCAACACTGCCAGTACCCCAGAGAAAAAAGTTAATACACTCATGCCTTATGAATGAAAAGGTAGTGCACTCATCCCTTATGAACAAAAAGGAGGGAAGAAATCCAAAAATAAATAAGAAAAAGACAAAGAGAGGATGAGGATATGGAGTACACAATGTGCTAGATGAGTTCATGTTAGCACTTTGAGAGAATCTACAGAGAAGCAAGAGATAAAAAGATGGAGAAAGTTCCAGCTGCTGTTATCTGGATGAAAAGAAAGAGGACTAAAAATCATGGAAATACCAAGCAGGGCCAAGATAAAAGATATTGTAGCTACTTGATTCTGTTGAGAATAAAACTTTTCATCCTTCTCACTTCTCCCTCTGTTCTCCCAGAGCAAGAATGTTTCTATTACAATGCTTGTCTCTGCTCTCTAAAGTTACATTTATAATTTTGTGTAACTATTTTTGAACTTGCCAATTACATTAAGTGATAAATCATTATTATTTCTGATCTGTGCACTTCATTGTTGTGAAAGGGAAGTCTAAAAAAGAAGAGGTGGAGGTTACTATGTTAGCAACACAAATAGACAAAAGCTAAAAGGACAAAAGTTTAAGCTTTCCATCTGAATTGTCAGGATCTTATCTTAATTGGGGGCTCAGGAGCTATAAGAAAGAGAATTATTGATACTTCACTTTTTTTTATAAACTTCCTAAACAGGATAATAAGTCATGTAAATTTAGGCCTCATGATTCTCCATTGAATACAAAAGAATAGAAACAGTAGCATTCTGTGAAAAAAACTTGGTGAGTAGGAAAACACCTCAGACAAATTTTTTCCTCCATTCTTTTCTCCCAATACAGTCACCAACTCCATATGACTTGGAAGAAAGAGGTTTAGGAAAAGATGATTCCAAATATATAAAGGTGGAAGTCATCCAAAGGAGCCTAGCTAGTTTTCTGCTATCCTAAATACCTCTATCTCCAGATGCCCTGGGATAAAGAGGGAAAGGTAGAGAACAGAAGCAGTGAGAGAGAGGGAGAGAAGAAGGAGAAAACAGAGATAAAGAAAGAGAGACAAAGAGACCCACACACAGAGAGCAAAGATCACTTATAAGGTTAAACTATTCATACAAAGGGACTGTCTAAATTGCTCCTCTTATTTGCTAAGAGGCAGCCCTAGGAAATAGGAAGGATAAAAGATGGCTTCAATTTAATTTATTTTTAATCTTTTAAAAAAGATAAACAATGAAGGTGTGAATAAGTTTGCTTGTAGAACCTATGTATCTTTCTAAGTAATTTGTAGAAATTTTAAAAAACACGTAAATGAAAGATTCCAACATACATACAGAGAAATTCGTTATTCCCTTTGCTTCATCACCCTTTATGAATCCTTCTTTGCTCTTTCACCTTCCTCTGACTTCCCTAACCTTGGCAAATAAAGTTTCTTTTAGCATGGGGGAAAATAGTTTCATTACTTTCTATCATATTCTTTCTCTAAAAAAAACAGCTGATGTACATGAAAGGATCTCATACACCTTCTTTCTATGTATAGATCTTGTCCCACTTAGTAAAAAGAAATTCCTCAATGGTTCAGACTGTCTTATTTTTATTTTCTATCTCTCCAGCATCTTGTACAATGCATTACACTAATTAGACATTTGACAAATATTTGTTACAGAATAAATGAACAATTAGAAACAATATTTTATGAGATGAAGCCACTGAGTGGAGAAGATCTCAGATTCAAAAATGGATTGTGGTAGTAAAATTTACAATGTTAAATCATGAATATGCTCACATCTTTAACCAAAGCTAACACCTGCTGTGGAGGCCAGATGGACCTATAGATTGCAAAGGTTAACTTGTCTCATAGCAACTGTGTTTGCAGAACTCCAAGTGAAATCCAAGCAACAGTAAGGTTTTTCTAATGTCCTCTAAAAGATGCATCTGATAAAAAAAAATGGAACTGAACTGCAAAATTTTTAATAGGTTCTAAATAGGATAGGTAATGTTCATATTTTTTTAAAAACTGGGAATTTTCTATGACTGCAAGCTCAACATTAGTTGGGTCTAAGCCAAGAAGGACAATATGACCCTAGGTTGCATTAAAAGACATATCAGGTGAAGAATAACAAATGGGAAAAAAAATAAAAAATAAAAAAAAATAAATAAAATAAAAAAAGAATAACAAATGGGATAGGCCCATTCTTCTCTACCTTCATCAGACCACATCTACTATGGATGCCATGGTTTATGAAGGACATGACAAACTGCACCATATCCAAAATAGGGCTATCAGAGTAATGAAAGGACTCAGATTCATACCAACAAGAACTAGTAAACAGAACTAAACAAGTAAAGAATTAGTAGAACAAGGCTAGCAGGTTTGAAATATTTCATATACTCTCATGTAGAAGAAAGATTCCTTCCTCTTTGGGTAACTTGGGCTCAGAAGCAAGAAGTAAGAGGAATAAGTAGAAGTTACAGAGATGATCATTTCAGCTCAATATATGGAAAATATTAATGACAATTTGAACTACACAAAACTAGAGAGCAAGCTGCCTCAAAAGGGAGTAAGTTCTCAGTCTTCAGCAGTACCAATGACAACTACTTGCTGAGATGCTATAATGATTTTTATGCAAGTTAAAAGTTGATGCCTTCTCAGTTCTTTTCCCACTGTGAAATTTTGTGAATCTAACAAAAGTATCTAAGAAAAATAAAATTAAAATATCTGAAATTCAAAACTAAGGACCTGGACATCCAGGGAAGGGGAAAGAGATGGACATATGTATAAATATCTAAGGGTCTTTCACACCCAATACCAAAGGTGACCTCTGTAAGAATATTCAACCTATAGGGAAGAATCCCTTTTTTCCTCAATGAATGCATACAGAAAGCTAAGGACATTGCTAGAATTCATGCACTTCAACAACCATCCTGTGCTCCTTTTACTGATAACTTGTCAAATTACAGGAAATAGAAGTACTGCACTTAAAATCAGAAAGATCTGAGTTCAAATGCTATTTCCAGTATTCACTGCTACTCTACACCAAGCATTTAATTTTATTCATTCTTCAGTTTGAAAGAGGACCAAGAGGAATTTAAGCACTTTTTTTTTATATACAGAAGGACATCATGAATAATGTCTTGATTTGCTCATGAATTGGATTTAGGTGAGGTAGAGGAGCAAAAAGTCATCAGCCTCATTTCTCTTCCAGAGTTATCAAAGTCTAGTGGCAAGATAAAAGTCAAAATGACTGGAGATGGCCTGGAGTGTAGTGGATGACTTTGACTTCTGATGTCTGATCAAGCTCTAAGCACTCCATAGTACTTTAGCTACTTTGGTCATTGAACAAATTGTTCTCATCCACACAGTGGGGAAGTCTTCACATGTTTCGTGAAGACATCTCTCTAACCCACTGACAGCTTTGAGGTCTGTTAATTATCTTCAGTCTGGTTTAGCCTGTCTGCCACGATGGTTTTATCTAAGTATGACTGCTGCATATGCTACAGCTTCTTGGAGACAAAGGTGAAAATTAGGTGACCAGTTAGATACCAAAGGTGAATAAGAAGTCTGAAAATGTCTCAGTGCTAGTTCTCGCTTAACAACTCATACACTTTTTCTGTAAAATAAAGTGGTTGAATTCAATGACCTCTAAGACTTCTGCCAACTCTAAATCTATGATCCTATGAATCTTTCTTAGCCTATTTCTACATTTCCAAAATTAGGATAAGAAAGCCTACTTCAAAGAGTTGTTATAAAAATCAAATGAGATAACATAAGTAAATTTATCATCATCATCATCATTATTTCTCTTTGCTGTGCTCAGGGTAAACATCACCAAAAAACCCCCACCAATTTGGGCAGATACCATGTAGACACCAGATTCTTTTAAAGTGAATGAAGAAGTAGAGAAATTCTATGAAGTACTTGACATGGTATTCCAAATCAAATCAAGGCATCTCAATAATCAATAACATCAATGCAAAGAAAGCATAAGGGACAAAGATAAACATAACTTTTCAGCAAGTTTACACTCAACTAAACCAGATTATTAAGAACATTTTAAAATAAAACTGGAAGCAAGACAACAAATCACCAGACTGGAGTAAATTTGTATATTTCTTTAACCAATTATTTTGTCATCAATACTAGTTAATGAATAGATGAAAGGAAAGAATTTACTTAGCATTTACTGTGTGTGAAACATTGTGCTAAGTTCTGAGGATACAAATACAAATATGAAACAGTCTCTACCCTCAAGGAGTTTGCATTTTAAAAATCAAGATAACACCTGTAAGGAAATGGTGGGAGTAATGATCTGGGAAGTCACATTACAGCAGTCCGTTGATGTACTCTTTCCAGAGGACAAGAGAGCAGTAATTTGATTATAATTCTCAAATAAAGAAGTAGAAAAGGGCAAAGCTTGTTGGGAGAATTCATTCCAAAGTAGAGTGGAAATGGACAAGATGAAGATGAAGGCACATGGTCTCAGACAGTTCAGAGCTGAGTGGATAGAAATACATTTGGGACCAACATCTCAGTCACTATTGTACTTTATAAGGAAGCAAAAATAGCATGGAAAAAAGAAAAACATAGGGAAAGCACTTGGGACAAACCAAATCTATACAGAAGAAATTAATACTAAATATAATACAAGTTTGATAGGATTTAGTCCTCAAATTCTCTTTAAAATAGGAAGATATTGAACAATTGAGGAAATAATTCAGTGGATAGTATTACTACCTTCTTCCCCAAAAAAGATGATCAAAAGAACATCAATATCTACCATTCCATTCTTACTTCCTCTTCTCTATAAAATGTTGAAGAGAATGATCTGTAGACATACTGATTTAAAATTTGATGCATTATAAAAAAGAGAGAAGTATCCTCACAAAACTTACTGAGTGTTGCAGAGAATACAAGATTTCACTATATTTGTTATTGGTCATATTTTAAAAGTATTTGATACAGCAGGATAGACTATTGCCTACTTTGTATAGAATGAAAATATTGAAGCACACACAGAGATTCACTATATATTGCTTATATGAATCAATAATGGGCTCTTAGTCTCCCAATTCTCATTCCAGCATCTCAACCAATTCCAAAATTTGCTGCTTAACTATAACAATTGCATTTTTGACATTGTAGCCAGTTTCCTAAAGTGATATTATAGCTTCTCC
This sequence comes from Antechinus flavipes, assembly GCF_016432865.1. Lineage (NCBI taxonomy): Eukaryota > Metazoa > Chordata > Mammalia > Dasyuromorphia > Dasyuridae > Antechinus > Antechinus flavipes. The sequence goes on from NC_067399.1 coordinate 563,650,432, forward strand.
TTGTATAAAACTGGTGGCACTGACCCTTTACTCACAGATCATTTTCATCTGCTTGACTAATCAATAGAATGATGGAATAGGTTGAAGTTACTGTACTTTTTAAATATCCAGTCTTCTTCTAGTTCTATGGGGAAAATGTAATATTACAGTTTTAGGATTAGAAGAGATCTAAGAGCCATATGGTCCAGCTCCCTAATTTTATACATAAGAAGATTGAATCCCAGAGAGTTTAAGTGATTTACTCACATTCACTCAGTTAGTAAATAACAAAGCTGATATTTGAACCCAAGTTTCTTGAGTCCAGATCCAGGTCCAAAATGTGTGGGTTTGTTTGTTTGTTTTTCCTACTATGCCACACTGCTTTAATAGGGGAAAGGAACTTAATGCATCTGGGGAAAACTAAGAACTGGTTTGTTTGGTTTTCTTTCTTCTTCATCTGTGTCTATGATAAAGCTTCCTATCATAAAAGGTCTACCATGTTAAGATGCCTCATTATGAGATGAGAATCAACAAACATTGATTGTGGAATTTACACTTTGGCAAGTCCTAACAAGCTAGAAAGATAGGGCCCAGAAATGGACTGCTTGTCATTCAAGAACCGATCTGCCTATCCCCCCTATATCTAGAAAGATTTAGCACAAGTAGGTTAGCTAACAGGTGATGAATTTAAAGATGGAGGGAAGGGTAGAACAACAAAAAACTCATGAAGACTGTCTATCAAGGCATAAAGGGATTACAATCAAAATAAGTGAAAGGAAATCACACACCTTGAAATCACAGAGCTTTTGAAGTCCCAATCATTCCTCAGCTTCTCCCAGGTATATTCCTAAGCATGCTGCATAAAAGAGTTAGGAGCAATATATACAAAGTGTTGACCCATAGAGAGCTAATAGGAACAGCATTCTTCCTGGTTCTGTTTTCTTTCCCCTGATTTGACCCTTCTCTGCTCTTTGGCAGAATATCAGATAATCAAGATAGCAATACTGAAAAGTGACCTTCTCAGGGTCCATATCTAGCAGAACTCATCATACATCAAACAAGCAAATTAATTAACAGAGAACTGGGAAAAGCAATGAACTTGGGCAGCTAGCTGGCACAGTGAATAGAGCACTGAGCCTGGAGTCAGGAAAGACCTGAATTCAAATATGGCCTCAGACACTTATTAGCAGTGTGACTCTGAACAAACCACTTCACCCTGTTTGCCTCAGTTTCTTCATCTGTAAAATGAGCTGGAGAAGGAAATAGCAAACCACTCCAATATTTTTACCAAGAAAACCCCAAATGGGATCAAATTAGGTGATGTATTATTACTTAATTTTATCAGGTATAAGAGGATACAAATACAAATATGAAACAGTCTCTACCCTCAAGGAGTTTACATTTTAAAAAGCAAGATAACACCTGTAAAGAAATGGTGGGAGTAATGATCTGGGAAGTCACATTACAGCAGTCCATTGATGTACTCTTTCCAGAGGGCAAGAGAGCAGTAATTTGAATCGTCTTATTCAGGATCACAAAGAGCTGTGTCTGGGGTCTTTTGCCTCCGAGTTCATTTTGTTGTTGTTGTTGAGTCATTTCAGTTCTCTCATCTAACTTGTAACCTATAACAAATTTCTATAGAACTTTTCAGATTATTTTCACAAGTCCCCTATTGGGTAAGTAGCATGAATACTAATTGATTCTGAATTCTTGGGCAAAAGTACAGAACCTGATTTTACAGAAGAAAAATTAAGGAACAAGGGTATTGTGATGAAAATAGTTTGTAAACCTTAAAGAGATGTTTAAATTTGAGTTATTATTCTAAAACTATAAATAACAATTAAAGCATTATATACCAAATAAATGGTACCAAACTTAAGTACTAGAGTTAAGTGGAAAGGATCAATGTAGACTGCAGTAATTGGAAGAAACCTTCCAGAAGGTGAGACTGAAATTGAGCACTAAAGAAAGGATAGAATTTAAATAAGCAGAAAGGAGAGCATTGCAGGGAGGAAAAACAGGATTAGTAAAGGTATTTGAAAATAGTAATGTACATGCCTTTTTCAGGATAGAATGGGCAATAATTCACATTTGACTGTCAAGGAAAAAGGGGACAAATTTGTTTCCATCCTCACGTCGATCCACCATCTATGAGCAAAATATGACCAATGAAGTAAATGACAATGGAGAACCATTTCAGCTAGAGAGAATGGTTCATGCCTGGAAGCAATAGAAGGTTGGCATAAGAATGTTCTGGATGAGAATATGGATGGTTCTGGATATCATTGAAAATATTGTATAGGCATAAACAAATTACCTTGGATTTGTAAACCCATGTGCTCAGAAAAACCAAATGCTCTTTTTTTTCAATCAAGACAAATACAAGTTCTATTAGTTTAGGAAGTCATTGAGAGGTTTTAAGAAGGAAGAAATTGGTAATCTTAGCCTTCAGATAAACAGTACAGTAGTAGGGAGGTCCAAGGTTATCTGGAAGAAGACACAAAACTCAATATTAGTATATTTAGAAGTAGGATGGATTTTTTTTCAAGGACTACCAGAATAACTCAAGAAGTCAACAACTCTCTGAGGGTATTCATGAACCTCCCTCTTCCTGCCCTCAGGTATTTTGGATTTCAGAAAGCTTGCTGAGTGGGAGACATCTACTTCTTGGATTCTGAAGAATTTTCTACCCTGATACTTCTTTGAGTTACAAGACAGAGAAGTCTCCAAAAGTGGCTACATGCCAAGGACTTACAGTAGAAATGGCCACCAGAAAAACAGAATTAAGATGAAGAAAATTATGTGAACTGTTCTTATGAGGAAGAACCTTGAATTGATTTATAAAAACTATCTACTTTAATAGAAAGATAAGTTAATAACTTTGGATTCCAGGATTGATATACACTTGTCATGCTGATGTTTATGTAATTAATACTAGCTGCTGTTCCCAATGATCATTTCACAAAATGTTGTTTTAAAAATGGGCATAAAGGAATATATGCTCACATGACATGTTATCAGATTTGAAGATGACATAAAGCAGGAAGAAATAATTAAACTGAGAAAGGACAAAGTTATAATCTATCAGATTTACAGGTTAGATAATTAGACTGAGTCTAAGATAAAAATAACAGGGATAAAATTAAAGATTTACCTAGTTCAGAATATCAGATTCACAAATACAAGATGGAAGGGGCATAGTTTAATAGCATTTGGTTAGAAAAAGATTAAAGGTTTTAGTGAAATGCAAGTTCAATATAGCTTGAAAGTGAGATATGGCAGCTAAAAATGTTAAGATTATCTTAGGGCTCTATTAATAAGGCATAGCTTCTCAGATTGGGAGAGTCACAGTCCCTCTGCACTATGCCCTTATATGATCACCTCTGTAGTATTAGGTTCAATTCTAGATGGAACATTGATAAACTGGATACATCTAGATGAGGGCAATCACAATAGTTCTGGGTATTGAGTTCATGCTATATAAAAACTGGCTGAAGAAAATCAGGATGTTTAGTCTGGATAACATCCAGGGAGACACAGTAGCCATATTCATAGTTAATTATGAAACAATCTTGTTGTTGTGTATAATGTTTTAATGATTGTGCTTGCTTTATTCAGCATCAGTTCATGTAAATCTTTCCAGGCTTTTCCAGTCCATTCATTATTTTCTATAGAACAATAATATTCTATTACTCTCAAAAACCCTAACTTATTCAGTCATTTCCCACTTGATGGGCATTCACTCATTTCCCAATTCTTTGCAACCACAAAAAGAGCTACTACAAACATTTTTCCACATATGGGTCCTTTTCTTTCTCTTATGATCTCTTTGGATACAGACCTTGTAGCGGCACTGCTGGATCAAAGGGTACACACAGTTTGATAGCCCTTTGGGCATAATTCCAAATTGCTCTTCAGACTGGTTGGATCATTTCACAACTCCACTACCAATGCATTAGTATCCCGATTTTCCTACATCCTCTCCAACATTTATCATTATCTTTTCCTATCATCTTTAGCCAATCTAATAGGAATGAAGTGATACCTCAGAGTTGTTTTAATTTGGATTTCTGTGATTCTATAAATATTAATCTGGAATCTAAGTATTGAATGGATTGAAGTGGAGAGAAAATGAAAGTAGGAAAACCAATTGGAAATTATAACCATCTTCTGAATTAGCCAGAAAAGAAAAGGACAAAACTACTGTGATTCATCTGTTGCATCCCATACAATCAATGGTGTTGATTTTCTTTTTCTTTAGTAAAACTTATTTGGAGCACACTGTGATTATGCTACTTGCAAATAAGAAGATGACCTTATCAACTCATTATACTATTTTTCCATTGCAGAGATCACCCCAGATGCCTGAGTGAGGGGAGCCAATGATGCAATTGTCATAAAAAGGAAAAATAACCTGGGGCCGTCAAGTGATAGGTATCTGACAGGTTACATTTTTTTCCCCAAAAGCTTTGTATACCACACTAGGCTGATAGAACAGACAAGGCCTGGAGTTTAAAATGACCTAATCCCCAAAGCTGTGTAAATCAGACAAAGAGGATTACCCCTCAAAAGGGAATTATAGGCTAAATATAGAACCCATTCTTCCTTTAAAGTCATCTCATCCATTTGACTCTAACATTATTTGATTTTCAAATTTTAAGCATGGACATTTGAATATGAGAAATCCCCTATACTTTCCTTGGCAAATATTCTCTACTTATACCCGCTTCTGCCCAAGCCCTAACCTCAGTGGTGAAGAGTATCAATAACTTTTTCAAGACAATCTGTCAGTTTCCCCAACATCTTAGAAGGGTTTTGAATAGGTTATCTATTCCTATCTCCTCATTTTACCTATGGGAAAACTGGGGCCTAGACTTGTGTAATGACTAGTCCAAGATCACTCCGACAATTAGTAAAAGACTCAGAATTCAAACCCAGCTCCTCTATTACAAATCCAGTACTCTCAGCAACAAATTACAGTGCCTTTCTAGTTTTCCCAACCCATAATCACACCATCTCTCAAAGAATTTTCTCTCTGAGCCATGATTTCTTCTGTTTCAGAGCTCCCTTCCCCTGATTCATTTATTTTGCTCTCGGAACATGGAAATGTCTGCCCCATTCATTTTATACTGATGCTTTAAGTGTCTAATTTCTATAATGTTTTATAATGTTTCTTAAGGATTTTTATATGCAATGTGTCTCAAAGTATTTCTAGACCCTATAGTAATCTGCAGGACTTGTTTGTCCTCTTTCTCTCAGTCCCTATTGCCAAAATCAAATCAGATTTCTATTTTTCAGGTTCACATACAGTCATGTCATTTGATGGAACTATATAACTATGCCAATCCTACTGATACTGTTCTAGTGGCAGCGCAGAGAGTGGTGGGAATCCCCTTCTGGTCAGGTTCAATGTGAAAGAATTCATGAACGCAAAATATCAGTTGCAAAAGGAAGTTAATTGGCACTGAGAAGAGGGTCTCTTCACAGCGGACAGGAGTCCTGACAGGCAGCTATGCCAAGGAGCAAAGCTTACTACTAAGGACTGCTACAAAAATATGGAGTTTAGAATCATCCTTCATAGGAGTCTGAGGCTAAAGTTCCCAGTTGAAAAGAAAGCCAATGTCCCCCAGATCTAGATACTTGGAGTTTCAGGACATCCAATATCAGATCCAAATCTCCCAATTAAATGAAAATCACTTGGAAGCTTCCTGAATGGGGATCTGCTATCCAAAAGATCAATGGGGGAGGAGGGTTGATTTGCTGGGAAGTATGCTCTCTCATAGACTCTAGGAGTCATTATTTTACACATTAAAAGGGACACAGTTTCACCACCACCACCACTCCCCCTTACCCCACCACCATTCATAGAACCATTTTAAAAGGAGTCATGATAAATCAGATGGATTAAATTTTTAGACTCATATAGTTCAAGCCTGAGCATAGAAATTCAGACTAAGTTGCTGCTAAGTTTCATAGCATACAACCTGTCAGAGCTAAAATAGAATTTAAAGGTCATCACTTCAACCCACTTTATATAGCCGATAAGGAAGTTAAAACCTAAAGAAAGGAATAATTTGCTCAAAGGAACATGGTGATTGGTACAGCCACGTATAGAAATAAATTTTCCCAACTCCTCTTGAAATGTTTTTTTCTCACTGAGCCACTGTGTCAATCCCCTGCCAGACAGGATCATATGCTATAAAGGAAAGAGGATTGAGGTTAGGATCAAAGAATATGGCTACTGCTCAGGTCTGCCATCTGTGAGACCTTAAATAAGTCACTTCTCTGAATCTTCATTTCCTCTTTTACAAATTGAACTGGTAGAACTAGATAACATTTACAATCCCTTCTAACTTTAAATTTATGCTTCTATAATTTCACAAAAAAAAAATGTCAAGGTGGCTATTTACTTGGTTCTCAAGATGTAGAGCAAGTACCTTTTTAGAAAAGAAAAGTGAATTTATCACAGTAAGTTTATAATTCAGAATGTGTCAGAATTTCTGATGGAAACTTGCATAAAATTAAAATCTGTAGCTACTATAAACCAGTCTTTCAGATTTGGAATCTGTCATCTCTGACTCCTTCTCCCTCTTCCAGTAGAGAGGTTAATCACTTCTTGTGGTCAATCACCAATTCTGTTGATTTTTCCTTTACAAAGGCTCTCATAAAATTCTCTTGTTTTTCTTCCTATGGCTACTACTCTGTCTACCTCAGACCTTTATTACCTCATGACAAGAGTAGCCTCTTAACAAGGTCTCTGCCACTAAGCTCCTCTACTATCCCCACATCATTTACCTTGCACACAGCTCTATCTATAACACAGAGTTGACAAGAAGAGCAATGAGATGCCATTTGTGAATTCACTTTGCAAACTTGACAAAGTACTGTACAAGATTCTTTGAGGACCTTCTAATTATTTGTATCAAGTGTGGAACAAAAAGAAAACTAAAAGAAGAAGTTTACCAGAAGTGTTTGCTATAGTCAAGGACAATGGCCAGCTCAGTATCTAAATGTAAAAGCTTATCATTAGTATACTTTATAATCATATCACTTGCTTGCTTGCAAATTATCAATGGTTCATTATGACTTACAGGATAATATTCACATACTGACATTAAAGATTCTCCACAATCTAATCTCCAATATCTTATTAACCTTTAACAAAACTCCTCTTGTTCAGCTAAAGTTGCCTTCTCAAAGTCTATGAAACAAGGTTTTATGTTTTTCTGCTTCTGTATATTTATTTGCTTATTCCAACTCTGCTGAGTGAAATGATCTTCTCTCTTCTCTCTGCCTAACCAAATATTTTCCATCCTCTCACCCTACCTCCATGAAATTTTTCTGATCTAAATTAATTAAAATTAAAGTACTAGTCAATTAACAATAAATGTTGTAGGATAAGAGTTTAGGCTCCCAAAGCAAAATATATTTAGATGGCATGAATCATTTTTCATTTCTTCTAGCTGCACATTGTTAACTGTCACTTTTTTCCACTACTTTTTCACACCCTTTAGCTAGAATGATATCTCACCTGTCCAACTTGTTAAATAGAAGCCCTTTAAACACATTGCAAAACTTTTTTTAAATGGCTCTTTTTCTCCCATTGTCAAATGCTGAAGAAAGAAGTCTCCTATAAAGAAAAATGTTCCTTGCTATTTCCAGAGTGTTAGGATACTGTTTTATAATGAACTCATGAACAGTCTCAGTCTATATTCTAAAGAAACAAAAATAGAAAATCACCTATTTGAAGTTTCAAAAGAATTCCCTTACAAATTGGGACTTCAATTTCATCTCATGGGCAGAGACAGTGTCATTTTATCTCTTAAACCTAGCAGAGAAACACAGGAAACAAATAGGAGCCAGCTGTGGAAGTCTTAGTCATAGTTCAGAAATGATTATAGGAAAAAAAAAGAAAAACAGATTCACAAGCAATATAGCTTGAAAATGCTTTGGAAAACATTTGGTCCAAACCTCTCATTTTATATACAAGGAGAATGCAATTCAGAGAAGTCGAGGGATCGTAGATTTAGAGCTCAAAAGGCAGATCTTAATGATTCATTTGGTCTGACTCTCAAATTCTACTGAGGAAGCTAATGCCCAGAGAGGTAAAGTAAAATACATTAAATCACACAGCAAGTATTAAAATGACCAGGGTTCAAAAAGTGTTCTCCAATTCCAAAACTAGGGTTCTTTCCTCTGCACTACCCTACATCTTTGTCACCCCTAGTTTATAGTCTTCAAAAGTATACTACTTGGAACAATTTCTAAAGAGCTTCTAGAAGGGACAGCCAGTGTAAAATGCAGTCAATATTCTATGGGCCTGGGTTCAGTCTTTAAAGAGCACACTATACTTGTGAGTAGACTGGCTGCAGTTTTTTGCTCCTGAAAGCAATCTGAAGAGTGGAATATATTCCCTAAATCCTAAACAGTTTGAACTGCTGCCACGTTAGCAATCTTCTCTCTCCTTGTGCTCATGATGGTAAGTCAGATCAGTCAGGTGCTCTGCCTAATGGTTCTCAAATTCCAGCTACAGGGAACCAGAGACAGGCTGTTGTTTTCTAAATACCATCATTGTTACCATCATCTCACTCCCTTCCCCTTGTCTCATTTGTGAAATTTCTTACCTATCTTATTAATATCTTACCTTCTCTTTAGGCAGGGGATGGGGGAGGGGGTGGAAGGAAGGTTGAGGGGGAAGGTTAATGGTTATTGTAGTAGATTGGGACAAGTCCCCTGATAATTTGGATATAATTCTAAAATTAAATGAAACACTCATAAACCATTCAACAGCTAACAAAAAGTTTACTTATCTATAAACTGACACTGTTTCTCTTGGCCTCCATATGGAAAGATATCTTTTCAGTAGAGCAGTGTGATGACTTGTGCATCCCAGGATATCCAACAAGGTTGAAGAATCCCATCTCTAAATGGGTGGGCCTTTTTATGCCCTTAGGTGACCTGGAAGCTACTTCAGAACAGCCCTAGGCCATCAAAAAGAGGTAGCAAAAAAAAGATGTGATTTAGGTCTTAGAACCCCAGATCAATCAAATGTTGGGGACAGATTTATCTTTTTGGGAAAGAATTAGTCTTGCCTACTTGGCCCATAGAATAGAGAACCCTGATAGATAGTGATCTGATCACAGGTGCTTTATTATTTTGGCTTAAAAATAAACCACACTTAAAAAAATAAATATATATTTATACACACACATATGCACACATATATATGTATATGTATATATATATATATATAACATATTAATTTCTAAGCCCTAATTCGAATTCCAATCTGCATCAGTCAATTCACTCCAGATCTAAAGTCCAAAATCCACCTGCTTCAGAAAGCCTTCTCAGATTAAATCCACATGACTTTAATCCTCAATAAGCCTAGATTATATAACATGAAAAACAGAAAATGTACATACATAAAAATGTTTGAATAATTGCCAAGTCAGACATCAAGAAAAACAAAGTAACTTATAACACCGTCAATTCTAGCTTGCCTTCTGTCTATCTCAGTCCTATACAACACACCATCTCCCATCTCTATGTCCTCCACACCTCTACTTCACAGTATTTCTTTCTTGCTTAAAAGACAGCTGGGGTATCTAGGTGGTACAAGTGTTGGACCCTGAATCAGAAAGACTTCTCTTCCAAACTTCAAATTTGACCTCAGATCCTCACTAGATATGTGACCCAGAGCAAGTCACTTAATCCTGTTTGCCGCCATCTCTTCATATGTGAATTGAGCTAGAGAAGGAAATGGCAAACCCTTCTTGACCAAGAAAATCCCAAATAGGATCACAAAGAGTCAGATCTGAGTTTATGAAACCTACCTGGTCTTCCAACTATGAATACTTTACCTCTCAAGTTCCTTGTATTTAAGTATTTTGTATGGATTTTTAAATTGCTTTATGCTATATATACTTTACACACACACACACACACACACACGTATACTATCTGTAGTATATTTGTAACTCACTATAGTATAATTTAGTATACCATATTTTAAAATCACTTTAGTATAATTTAATGTAGCACATTTTAAAATCACTTTATATTTAAGCAGTATATACTTTATATTTAAACTTGTTTACCTCATTAAAATGGAAGCTCCTTGCAGATAAGACATAATTCATTCTTTGTGCTTATATTCCCACTATCAAGCATACAGTCTGGCATGCTACAATGTTTAATAAATGCTCATTGATTGATCACAATAAATTAATGAGTTATTAGTTTGGATAGTGATTACAGTATTTGTACAGAATAGCTTCTCTCTTGCATTAAGTGGTGCATTACACTCAATTATACTGCCATATATGCTCCTGACCACAATACTCCTAGATGTAAACAGAGAGAGGTCTTTAACTCTAACACTCACTCACTGTCTCTCTTTTCTTCTCCCTCTCCCTCCATCTCTCTCCTTCCTCAGACATCTGCGGTCAAATAAAATTTAATTATTACCATTGTGGAACTTATAGTCTAATAGAGTGGTTAGACTACAAAAGATATAATCATATGATTATGTCTGATTTCATCAGCATAGACATTTCTCCTCTAATACAGATAGTAACTCTTCTATGACCTAGTAGGAGATATCCTAGAGTTATTGTGATTAAAAATTCATCACTTTACAACCATTCTCAACCTTAATTAGGTTAGTTCCCACATGGAAGATATGGAGCCTATCAACAAGCCCATGATGTCCTACAAATAATCATATTTCTAGGTATTTGTGATTCTTCAAGAAGCTGTAATTCCATGATATGTGGGATCTACTTATTCCTTATATATGACATTCTATCTCCTATCTCTATCGCTTTGCAGAAACATCCCTCAAGTCTGAATTTCACTCCCTCTTTCCCCATGTCTTTTGAAATTATTTTTTCCCTTCCTTTTCTTTCCTTTATCTCCTACAAGAAGCTTTTCCTCATCCTTCTCCCATTAGCTTTTTTAAAAATTATTTTCATTGTTCTATATATACCTTGTATTTAATTACCAACATACATATTACCATCTTCCCCCTCCTCTCCTAAAGACAGGAATTGTTATGTTTTTGTCTTTGTGTTCTTTTGTCTTATACAAAGTAGATACTTGAATATTCATTGAGTTGACTTCATTTAGAGATTGTTTGGAATGAAATAATAACATGAGGACCAAGAAATCAGAAGCCCCAAAAGCACAAGGTTCATCTTACTTTTTCCAATAACTGGACACAACAATAAAACATTTAATAAACAACTAATGGATATCTAGACTTTTGATAGATACAAAATGTAGTTGGTATGGTCATTGCCCTCAAAGATACTAACACAAACACATGTCATGATAGAGCAAATTAAATGCATTAAAGAATTGCAAAACAAATTGTTATGAGGTGTAAGACTAAATTATCATCAACTGGTTAGGATCAGTGAAAATCCCCTGATAAAGGTAGTATTGAATTAAACTTTGAAGGAGGCACAAGAATTCAACAAGTGTAGGAATAAGGGAAATCTCTTGTATTATATTATTTATGTATATTAATTATATATATTACATATAATATTATAACACTCTCGCTCGTAATTATCTAATGCACTTTGATAATTCAGAAAGACTAATGATTTCACTTATGTAGGGAATTCCTTTTATTAGAACAGGAAAAAAAAAAAAACTTTCATGTCTTCTTATCCCAGGCAGTTTTAATTTCCTTATGATTATATGTTTGGTGACTAGCAGATGAAGGCAGATTTAAATATAGAACTAAAAGTCCCACTAGATGAGAGAAGTCTGAGGTCAATACCTAACATGACCCTTATATACTCTTCAAGTGGACCCTCCCTATGAGGAAATTTTGCTCACCTAGAAGTCTACACCTGCTTTCTTGCCACCCATATTGAGGGAATTCCTTATTAAATGGAGCATATATTGTGATTGTGCAATGTCGTGACCCAATTCTTATCCTATCATACTCCCCTAACCAAATGCTTTTCAGCTTTGTGCAAAAATAATGTCCTCCAACATGATATTTTGTAAATGAACTAGAACTCCAAATAGGCTTTGCCTTTTGTTGACATATATTTCCACTTGGCAAAAAGATCAAAGTTTTTTAGACCAAAATGATTTCTTGGCTCATTTAGTATCCTCATTGCAATAATTATTTGAAATCAGTAATGCTTCTCTAAGAAACGTTTAAAACCAATGTCTTTGTTCTTATCAATACCCCCCCCATTTTTAAGACTCTGTAGCTAATTTAAATAGGTTAGTGTAACTACACTTAGTGTCTTCTCATCTTTATGCTTTCTTCCAACTTTGTGTAGATTTAACCTTTGCTCTAATTAAATGATGGTATTATTACATTTAAACAGCTGATTTACATTTTTATTAGTTCTGTTTTGTGTCTGGGATTTAGATATTTAGATGTTTACTAATTATTATTTTGTGAGTCTTAGAATATAAGTAATATTATGGAAAGACCTTAACTTGAAAAAGGTCAAGGTCTCCCACTGCATCCAGGGTCTTCTCAGTCAATCTGATCTGTGTATTACCACAGGACTTAGATAGCTCTGGAGATGAAATCAATGCTGGTGGCCTTACATAGCCTTCCCTCACTTTAATCCAATTCACTAGCAAGTCATGGCATCACTTTCCTGATGACATGATACTTTTTGAGAATAAAAGACAAAGAACATCAATATTATATTTGTGATCTTTCATTCTTATCACAATCAATATATTCTACTTCTCTTCCTGAAAAAAATTGTGATACTTAGATGTGAAATTTCTGAATACCTCCTAAGCCTTTAACTTATTTTCATTTATTAATCTTGGATATAAATCAACACATATTTTATATCATCTTTCTCCAGTGTATCTTTGGACACCTTTATGTGGTAATTATTGAGTATTAAAATATTAGTTGATTTGGTGTGGAGGTTTTTCTCAAATTTTTCATGGAAATTTTCAACTTCTTCATGTTCTATAATGGATATCTGTGCTTATGTTATAATTATTTTCATGATTGTCTTTCTGCTCATATTCATCATAATTTAAATGCAAGATGACTTGTGGGACAGAGTCCTTCAATTTATGGGAGAAATGTTATGAAATTACCATTTGATTACACCAACTTAGTTAAAGTCATTGTTAAGAACTAACCATATCTACTGACTGTTAGTAGAATGTATATCAGTGGGGGCTCTCAAGCTATAGATTTATAAGACTGGCATCACAAGGAACCTAGAACTCAGAGTAATAGCCACCCTCTAGGGTCAAAACTCATTAAGACAAGACAATCTGAAGAGTAACAGGCAAGAGATACTAAATAAAGATCAAATAAAAGTTTATCATATACTGTAATAAAATATAGGTATACTATGTCTATGGTATTTCCCTAATACACCAGCCTAATAATTCTGTTTAAAAATGAATGTAGTCAGTCTGGCATGAAATGTTCTTGACAATATCTCTTTTTTTTGGTCAATTAGCCATGCTTGACTCTTTCTGACCCTTTTTGGGGTTTTCTTGGCAAAAAATGCAAGAAAAGCTTTTTTTTTTTTTAATTTCCTTCTCTAGCTCATTTTCCAGAAGAGGCTAATAAGGTAAATTCCTTCTCTAACTCATTTTCCAGAAGAGGCTAATAAGGTAAATAAGGTTAAGTAACTTGCTCAGGGCAACATAGCTAGTAATTGGATGAGGTCACTTTTGAACTGGGGTCTTTCTGACTCCAGGCCCAGTACTCTATCGACTGCCCCACCTAGCCTTCAAAGTTCTTACTGATCACTGATTTGTTTTCAAAATGTTCAGAAACAATGCCTTTAATGTTATTCACGAATTTTACCAGGACTAGGACTTGGGCTCAAAGATTGACATTTGAAAACTCTATCCTCTTTCTTTAAAAAAAAAAAAAAAAAGGGGGGGGGGACATTTGCCCATCTCCATCTCTGAGGAATTTCTCTGACTGCACTATCTTTCACAAATCACTAAAAATTACTTTATAATCAAAGCACCCTATACTTTGAGTAACCTCTGTAGTAGCTCCTTGGAGTGCATTGTGGACAGATGGATGTTCTCTTACTCCCTCTGCAGTTATTTCAACTTCTTGTTTACTACTTACTACTGGTTTACCATACTGGCAAACTAAAATAAGAGCTTAGTGTTACATTACAAGCCACCTTCTTTTATCATCATTCCATCCCTTATAAGCAGGAATCTAGCTATGCTTGAATCTTCCTCTTTTCCCCTACAAAATGGAAAAAAAAAACACCTTTTTTTGTTGTTGTCATAAATATTCATTTCTCCACCTCCACTCATTCTGAGTTTGAAGGTACCAAAAATATTGTTGTAGAAGTGGAATTGACAGATATTAGATAAGAAAAACAAAGGAAAGGAAGAGTCAAAGCAACCTCATGAAGGGACTAATAAATAGTCTTAATAATCTTAAGAAATAAATATGTGAAAATAAATATCTATTAAACTGAATTGAATTGAATTGAAAAGTGGGAAGTGTAAGAGAAAACCTAAGATAATGTATTTGAAAATCAAGAGTCTGAAATTAATATATAGAAATAAAGTGGAAACCAAAGATGTAGGAGAGAAGCTAATAAAAATTCTTGATCTGGGATCAGGGAGAACAGAACGCTGACTAAAATAGCAATTTCAACCAAATCCAAAAATTGAAACTAAAATCTTCTAAAAAAGGGCTTTGCTTTCCTTCACAAAACTAAGACAAATAACCTAGCATCATTCATTATTTCTCTGAATTTTGTAATTGGGAATTGTAAAATTTAACTTTACCTAATTTATTACATCTGAGCAAAAAAGACATACAGTTTACACTAAATAATTAACAATAAATAACAAAGATTGAAACTGAGGATTTGAATCTAAATAAATTTCTCTTTATACAAAAAAACCAAAGGATAAATATCTAAATTCTTCTCTTATTAACTCTCAGTTCTAATTTATAGGATTTTTTTTATCCATGGTTTGTTGACCAAAAGTCACTATAACTTCATTTCAAAGTATACTCAAACTAACCAAAAAAAAGTGATCTCATTCCATCTTATTTTTAGGAACACTATTTTGTATTATATTAGATAGTGAGGCAGCTAAGTGGTAGATTGAATAGAATATCAGGTTTGAAGTCAAGAATACTCATGTTCCTGAGTTCAAAACCTGCATCCAGACATTTACAAGCTGTATGAACCAGGTCAAGTCACTTAACACATTACCCTAATTTCCTCATCTGTAAAATGAGCTGGAGAAGGAAATGGCAAATTATTTCAAATTCTTGTCCAAGAAAACCCCAAGTGGGATCAAGAAGAGTCAAACATGACTGAAATGCCTGAATGACAATAATATATATTATGTTATGTTATATTGTATTGTGCTATATTTATATTACCAAACTAAATGACTCGGATTAAATGCAAGAAATGATTTGAATATAATATAAGCTTTAAGGAAATATTTATGTTTATAGCTTATTTTATGGTTACATTACGTTTAAGCAGTTGACCATAAATTCAACATTCTGGAGCATTCTTTAATGCAACAGAGACAAGGGAGTCATCCTTGGGAGAAGACAGAGCTTATTCTTCTATAGCCCTGCCATACTATAGACATAAAATTAGTGAAATCTTTTCATCTTCTGAGGTTACAAAGTACTATGAGATTGGAGTGATATGCAACTATTTATGAAGAGGAGGGGAAGAGCTAATAAGTTATCTATGAACTAATTAGAATTTTTATAAATGATAATTCTATATTATTGATATTCCTCTGAAGATAATTATCATTTTTATCATTTTAATTGTTTCCCCCTTCAAGTAGCTATTTGTAGACTTCTACTGCATCACTGGGCCAGTGTATTCTAATGCATTCTGAAACTGGAATAGCAATGAACACCCATCCCTGACCGGCTAAGTTGCCTAGGCAACAAAAATAGTACTACCAACAAATCTGTCAAATAGGTTGAAATTATGAAGGAGTCATCAGCCCCAGATAGGAATTTCCCACTTCTAGGACAGAAATTAAATTCAACAAACATTTATTAGTCCCCATACTATAAGAAGAGCACAATACAATCCATTGTGGGAAGGGAGAAAGGCTATGGATTTTAAAAAGTTCAGTTAAGATGCCATCTTTTGCCCTTATACAAGTCACAATCTGGAAATGGACCTATGAATTGAAAAAAATAATATTTTAGCAAAAAAGATCTATGTCAGGATAGTTTATCTCTCAGACTTGTGGAGGAGAAAGAAATTTGTGACCAAAGATGAACTAGAGACCGTTACCAATCACAAAATAGAAAATTTTGATTATATCAAATTGAAAAGCCTTTGTACAAACAGAACGAATGCAAACAAGATTAGTAGGGAAGCAACAAACTGGGAAAACATCTTTACAATTAATGGTTCTGATAAAGGCCTCATTTCCAAAATATATAGAGAACTGACTCAAATTTATAAAAAATCAAGCCATTCTCCAATTGATAAATGGTCAAAGGACATGAACAGACCATTTTCAGATGAAGAAATTGAAACTATTACCACTCACATGAAAGAGTGTTCCAAATCACTATCGATCAGAGAAATGCAAATTAAGACAACTCTGAGATATCACTACACACCTGTCAGATTGGCTAAGATGACAGGAAAAAATAAGGATCAATGTTGGAGGGGATGTGGGAAAACGGGGACACTGATGCATTGTTGGTGGAGTTGTGAACGAATCCAGCCATTCTGGAGAGCAATCTGGAATTATGCCCAAAAAGTTATCAAACTGTGCATACCCTTTGATCCAGCAGTGTTTCTATTGGGCTTATACCCCAAAGAGATACTAAAAAAGGGAAAGGAAAAAGATACTAAAAAAGGGAAAATTATGTGCCAAAATGTTTGTAGCAGCCCTGTTTGTAGTGGCTAGAAACTGGAAAATGAATGGATGCCCATCAATTGGAGAATGGCTGGGTAAATTGTGGTATATGAATGTTATGGAATATTATTGCTCTGTAAGGAATGACCAGCAGGATGAATACAGAGAGGCTTGGAGAGACCTACATGGACTGATGCTAAGTGAGATGAGCAGAACCAGGAGATCATTATACACTTCGACAACGATATTGTATGAGGATATATTCTGATGGAAGTGGATTTCTATGACAAAGAGACCTAACTGAGTTTCAATGGATAAATGATGAACAGAAACAGCTACACCCAAAGAAGGAACACTGGGAAATGAATGTGAACTATTTGCATTTTTGATTTTCTTCCCGAGTTATTTTTACCTTCTGACTCCAATTCTCCCTGTGCAACAGGAGAACTGTTCGGTTCTGCAAATATGCATTGTATCTAGGATATACTGCAATATATTTAACATATATAGGACTGCTTGCCATCTTGGTGGGGTAGAGGGAGAAAGGAGAAAAAATGAAACATAAGCGAGTGCAAGGGATAATGTTGTAAAAAAAATTACCCTGGCATGGATTCTGTCAATACAAAGTTATTATTAAATAAAATAAAATTTAAATTAAAAAAAAAAGACCTATGTCTATATTATTCCAGTAATGTTATAGAAAAAGCACTGAATTAGTCACCAGTAGGTTTAAATTCTGGTACTAGTTCTACCACATATTTGGCAAGTGAGTCACTTAAACTTTTGTGGGGCACATTTTCTTCCTCTCTAAAACAAGGAGGTAAGAGTGGATGATCTCTTAAGATATCTGAATTTTGTATGAGCTTTTCTGTGAATATTGTAAATGTGCTCATTTCTATAGTATTTCCTTTATCACACACAGCATCCTAAAAAAACATTAATTTTTTTAATCTTTACCCATTTTAAAAGATTAAAGAAATTAAGATAGTTCAAATGACTTCTATATCAATAGATTTAGAATCCAAGGTCTCATGATTGAGGTACATCAATAATTCTATATACCACATACCCCAATAGATATAAATCAAATCATCAAATCCCCCCCCTTCACACACACACTTGGACTTAGGACATTCCCCTACTTCTATCACCGATCTAATTACACTTACCTGCAGATCCTCTTGCATAATTGGCAACAAAAGCCATTCGTACAGAGATGTTCATTTCACACCAGTGCTCATTTCTAGGGTCAAGGAAACAGGAAAATTCCAATCCTTCACACCATAAATATTGCTCCTTTCCCCCCATTTTAAACAGTAACAGTGAAGGCAAATTGCTATTGATATAGTTATAGTCAGAAAAGGCTTGTGGTAACAATCATTTCTACTCAACATAAAAAATTTATTTAAATAATTCTTTCCCATTATGTTTCCTTCCCTTTCCTCTTTCTCAAATCAAGCACCAACATAAATTATCATCCAAAGAACATCACACCATGGATTTCAGCTACCTCTTTTCTGAGCATTTGATGTCTTTGTGGCAATTTTTAAAAAGTATAAGCAGTTTTTCTATTTCACATGGTTTAACATGAAATTATTTCTGCATCTTATTCATCAACTACACATTAAGTTCCTAACTAATAAATAATTTTAAAGCCTTAAAAAGTTTAACAAACTAGAGCTTTCATGTGTAAAGATGAGAAATGATGTAGTTACAATAAACTCATTACACAAAGGACCATGTGTGTTCTTATACAGTATCTCAAAAGTCTTAGTGAAGTTTTTTAAACTTTAAAAGATTAAAATTTTACTAAGACTTTTGGTACATCCTATATAGTATATATGTTTTATATAAGGAGTATATATATATATATGTGTGTGTGTGTGTGTGTGTGTGTGTGTGTGTGTGTGTATGTGTGTGTGTATATGTTCTTTATAAGTAAAAAAGAGATACCTCTCTTTCTACCTATATAAATAACATATATATGCTTTTCTCCCTATAAAAGATAAATATGTAGAAAAGAAAATATAGATTTAGATGAATAGATAATTTTCTACCTAGGGCTAGAAGGAAATTTGGTTGGGAAATTTTATCAGTAAAAGGAATTCATGGGCAGCTGAATGGGACAATAGTTAGAGTGCCAGGCCTAGATCAGAAATACCCCCTTCCTGAGTTCATTTCTGACCTCAGATACTAGTTATGAAGCCCAGGGCAAGTCATTTGACCCTGTTGCCTCACTTTCCTCCTTTATATAATGAGCTACAGAAAAAAATGGTAAACAACTTCAGTATTTTTGCCAAGAAACCCCAAATGGGTCACAAAGATTCAGAGATGACTAAAATGACTGTCCTCTATAAAATAAGAATTTCATCACTGTTTCTCCTTAGAAAAATGCATTCTTTTTAATCAGTTAGTTATTAGAAAAACAGATCAGCATACTATGTGGTTTATGTCAAATCTAAAATTTTCAACCCTCCTTTTTTCCACCTCAAAAAAATATTTCTCAAGGTGTATCAGGGAAAACAATGAAAAACACAAAAACCTATTGGATTTTGGAGTCATTCTACTGTCTCTGAACCAAATATTAAATTTACTTATATTTTCATGTAAAAGTTTCAAAGGAAAAATAAAAACCCCAGCAATGATTTATGCCATAAGTAAATTGTTTACTATAATTACAGGAGCTTTACACTATATGGATGTCATAAAACAATGGACTCCAATCTTTCATCCCAAGCTCCATCATGATTCATTCCTTCCTTTTTCATAAAACAAGAAATTGTGTGTAATATTTTCATCTTACATGAGAAAATAATAGCTAGGCAAACAAATGATAGCCAGACAAATGGCCAAACAGATTTTACATATTTACTTATGTGTGTATATACACTTTTTTTTCATCTGTCTCAGAAATTTTCTGTCCCAGGGTCTCTCTAAGATTAGGAGAAGAAAAGTGATAATAGGTGACAGAGAAAGAAGAAGGTGACAATGAGGGATATATTCACATCCCCTTAAAACTTTCCTGGGACTGCACTTGTGAGATGCTGTTATTCAACATAGAATGATTATGAAATTTATAAATAATATTCACATTGACCAAGGATTGATTTATTTCTCTGCAAAAGCTAGACAGAAGAGAGAAGTGGAATCCAGGCTACTATTTACTATAGGCAATATACAAAGCCTCTCTACATTAGAGCATGATAAATTTAGAAATGGAAGAAATATCAGAGATTATCTAATATAAGCTCTCATTTCACAGATAAAAGAAACAGGCCTCAAGAAGTAAAATGAATTGAATTAATACAATTAGTATTGGTTGAGATAGTATTTGGTAGTATTTGAACCCCAGTTTTCTAATTCCAATTTAAGACTCATATCACTGAGTGAAGGTGGTGAAGGAGGAGCAGCTTATTTTCTTAGAATCCTTGTGAGGGACTCTCACAAGGGATATCAGTCTTTCCAAAATCAAGTACAGAGTTGGTTAGTCTTAAAGTGGTATTTCAATTTAAATAACTACAATCACCTGCTTTTCTGTTTTCAGGTGCACAATGAGCCAATTTTGGATGGCTACATCTGCCTTAAGCAAAATGTCTATCCAGAAAAGGACAGAAGAAAAGAGCCAAGAAAATAATGACACACAGCAACATTTGAGCCAGTTAAGATCCATCTGTGAGGCAGTTCCTACCTTTCATCTCCTCGATGACTTGCTATGGGCAGAGAGCCACTTACAGGGCATAGGCAAGGCAAAAATCTAGATGAAAACCAACCCTGGAGTCACCCCATCACACAGGATTGATTCTGTCCCAGGCAAGGGCATAGATGTCAAATTACCTTTTGATGAATTTAGTGTATGCTTGTGATTTTCAGATAATAGATCATATTACAGCAGCCCTTCTCACTAAGGGCAGGTGAGATATATAATACCAATCTGCAAAACAGCAGCACAGAGTTTACTCCCTAGATAAATGTATTCATTCACCCATCCCTACAAGACAACTCACGTGTGCATTACCTTATGCGAAATAATCCATCCACAAACAAATCCATAGACACTACATATATGTTCACCAAGTGACAGAGAGAGAGAGCGAGAAAGAGAAAGGGGGGATGTAGATATGCAACCCAGTCGTGTACCATTTTACCATAAATCAACCCTTAGAAAGCTCTCCCATCTGCTGGCAGAACACTCATACCCAAACTGCAGGCACCTTTTAAATCTTTTTAATCATAAAAATCTTACTTTCTATCTAGACATTAAGAATGGAACTCATAATTTATGGAAAAAAATTAAAGCCTGCCAGAAAATAATAGGAGACAGAGAAAAAGAGAGACGGGACAGACAGAGAGACAGAGACAAAGAGACAGAGACAGAGATACACAGAGACATAGAGAGACAGAGAGACAAACAAAGAGAGAGGGAGAGAGAGAGAGAATCTACAATACATGTGCAACATCCATCATAGTCAAATCACATATTCAATTGTTTTCATGGTTCCATATGGGGTATTAAATCCAGCCTCACTAGCATGCCCTTTACCTTCCCGTGACTGCATCCCAGTAGGGCTGAGTAGTCCATGCCCTTAGGTTTCCCCCTTTCCAGTCCTACCTCCTATCCGTTGTTTCATTTGCCCGACGTAGAGAGATCAGTGTAAACAGCATTTATCTACTTAAGCCCCTAAAAGAGAGCAGAGGAGCACTGACAAGTAATTGGAACCTAGACGAGCCAGCTGCTTCTCTCGTTCCCTCACGCTCCGTATATCCCCTTCCCGGCAGCTCAGACGAAAGGACTTTGCTTTCTTTACCTGTAATAGGAAGTTATTTGCGCCTGAGCCGACTCGCCGCTTCCTTCGAGCCCAGCAGCCTCGTAGTCCCAGAGAAGAGGGACGCACGCGCTGCGCTGGAATCTCCTTTAACAATGATGCAGCCCCACCAGGCAGCGCATGATAACGAGACACCAGAGGGGATCCCAGCTGAGGCAAGAGCCGACCATATGTCATACCTGCATCACAGCCCCCGCGGCCAGCAGCCCAGACGGGGAGAGCGAAGCAGAGCTCTGCAGGCGCAGAAGGAGAGGGGGAGGAAAGCAAGACACAGACCCTGAGAGCGTTTGGATAATTGAATCAGGATAATAGAATAATCACCGTTTTGCTTCTGCACAAAAAGCGATCACTGCAGCAAATCTCGTAGTTTGTAAACTGTTCTTCTTGCAAGCAGATACTGATGTTTGTTTGGTGATGGCTGTTGTTGTTTTGTTGCTTTGACCACAAAGCAAAGTGGAACTGAGGACTTCGTTCACTGTTACATTTTGCAGGTCAATGTATCTAAAACTTTTTCTCCCTTAACTCGCCCCAGGTGAAACTGACCTTACATTACCAGCCATTCTCTCTTCATCCAGGTTGGGGACCAATTCAATAATCCCTAAAATCCCTTCTAGTCTCTGAAATCTATTATCAATAATCTCCTTCTCAAGTCCAAAGTCTGCTTTGTTTTATTTTGCTTTGTTCTATTTGGGGAAAAAACAAAAAGGAAAAGGGACTGATTTGCAGTGAGAAGATCCCGGCTCAGCTAAGCCATGCTCTTGGTAAATGGCCCAGACTCTTAGACACTGGAAGCAAGTCCCCAATGAGAAGCTTAGAGTACTCTGATTATTCAACCCCAAAGACTTTTGGAACGACATCAGCAGTCTCGTTCTCCACTCAACTTTCATCAATGAGCTGACAGTCAAGCATCTGCAAAGAGCTAAGCTCTCTCCTAGGCTCTTTTCCACAACTCCTCCACTTGCCTCATCCTTCCCTGGAATGATCATTGACACAACACACCAGTACTCTGCAGGAGAGGAGAAAATTCCTTCATTTTGACCTATGTATAAGTAAAACAAGTAAACATTCTAGGCTGGTCAGTGATCAAAACAAAAAATTACAGGGGAAAAAATGCATCCTTTTTTGTCTAATGACTTTGAATTTGGAATTTAGCTATTTGGCAATGTTACCTGTAGGAAGTATAGCCAAGAAAGGGGAAGGGGGAAGGGAAGCAAAAACAATAACAACTAAATGTCTGAAATTCTATACAATAAAGCTCACATCCTTTATTCATAAGAGAATTACAAAAACATTTACTCATATCTAATTACTCTTTTTATCAAACATAATTTCAACAAGCATGGCTATCTGATTTCCAGTCTGATAGCCAAGATGACACAAAACATTAGAAGACAGGCAGGAAGGAGTCATGAGATAGCCAATCAGACTAAAAAAATAATTTTGAAAATCAGACAAAAAGGCATTCTAGTCTGAAGTCATTTAATGTAGGAGCATTATCATTTCTACATGACCTAGTAAGTCCTGAAAGCCTCTATTTTGACCAATATTTATAATGATGATCTGAGTCACAAATAAAATATTACATTGTATTATTTGTATCCTTAAAAAGCAGAAATGTATATGATTCACTTCAGGAAGATTTTCATTTAAAATAGTCAAAACTAGTAAGCAAAACCAAGAGAACTATTTATACAACAAATAGAATAATGCAAAGGAAATCCTTTTTGAAAGACTTAAAAATTCTGATGAGTCCAATAATCAACAATGACTTCAAGGGACCAACTATAATACATGCTGTCCACCTCCTGACAGAGGGACTATGGATCAAGGGGTAGAATGAGACATGCACTTTTAGATAGGGGAAATGTGTGAATTTGTTTTCTTTATTTGCTACAAGGATTTTTTTTTCCTTTATTGAGAGGAGAGTTTGGGGTATGGGAAAAGAAAAAGGTATTAATAGAAGGAAGAAGAGAAGGAAAAGAAGAACAAGAACATATAAAATGTTATTTAACATTATTAATACTAAATATTATAGGCTAAAGAAGATAAATAATGTTTAGCTAGTTATGGCCAAATCAGCTAGTCACTGGCAAAGTCCATGAAGGAAAAAAACTAACCCTACTTCTTTACAAGAACATAGAGGGGGTTAGAAAGGAAGATGCTTAAATATAAGTATTTTAGTCTAGTGGCTATAAGAATAAAATCCATTTAAATTTAAGTGTAGCTCCAGTCACCAGCTAACTTAATAATCTAAGACCAGATGCCTTAACAACTCTGTACCATTTGTAGGATCAAGATTATGATTATAAGACTGATAGACATAGAACTTTAAATAGAGGGTCTTGTTATAAGGTCTTTATAATTGATAATGTAATAAAACTGCAGTAAGGGTTAATAAAATAAAGCAACATTCAAGATTGTATGTTGGGAGTTAAGAAAATTGTTTTTAAACTCTAGGAAACACAACCTTTATAATTTATACTTGGAAAATTGGGTTGTCCTAATTGGTCTCTCTGTCTCCTTTGTAAGCCATCTTCCATAGAGCTGTCCAAGTGATATATATGTATATATCTCCTTTCATCTTATAGGTAGAAGACAATGAATATGGAATTTTTCATATACCATATCAAATGTATTAATATATTGATTAGTTTTGCTGTTCTGTTTTTTGTCATCTTCCTTTTCAGTATTTGTAACAAGGAATGGTTAGATGAGTAGAAGATGGAAAGAAGCATATTAAAAAATGAATAAAATGAGGAAACAAAAAACATCAATTAAAGAAGATCTCTTTTAAGAGAAACTTCAATAACTTCATGTTTTTTTTCTTTTTTGTAAATTTATTTTTAATACACATTGCTTTATGAATCGTGTTGAGACAGAAAAATCAGAACAAAAGGGAAAAACTATGGGAGAGATTAAAAAAAAAAACAGAAAAAAGAAGTGAACATAGCATGTGTTGGTTTACATTCAGTCTCCTTAGTTCTTTTTCTGGATACAGATGGCGTTTTCTGCCCAAAGTTTATTGGGATTGCTTTGGATGACTGAACCACTGAGAAGGACTAAACCTTTCTTAGTTGATTATTGCACATTCTTGTGGTTATTGTGTACAATGTATTCCTGGTTCTGTTTGTTTGGCTCAACATCAGTTCATGTAAATCTTTCCAGGCCTTTCTAAAATCACCTTGTTCATCATTTTTATAGAATAATAATATTCCATTAGTGTCATATACCACAATTTGTTCAGCCATTCCCTAATTGATGGGCATCAACTCCTTTTCCAATTCTTTGTTACTACAAAAAGAGCTGCTACAAACATTTTTGCACACATGACTCCCTCCTTTATGATTTCCTTGGGATACAGATCCAGTAATAACACTGCTGGGTCAAAGGGTATGCACAATTTTATAACCTTTGGGGCATAGTTCCAGATTGTTCTTCAGAATGGTTGGATCATTTCACAATTCCACCAACAATGCAGGAGTGTCCCAGTTTTCCCTCATTCCCTCCAACATTTATCATTATCTTTTCCTCTCATCTTAGCCAATCTCAGAAGTATGAGGTGGTACCTCAGAGTTGTTTTAATTTGCAATTCTCTAATCAAAAGTGATTTAGAGCATTTTTTCATATAACAATAAATGGCTTTAATTTCATCATCTGGAAATTGTTCATATCCTTTGACCATTTATCATTTGTGGCATGACTCATATTCTTATAAATTTGACAAAGTTCTTTATATATTTTAGAAATGAGATCTTTATCAGAAATATTACCTGTAAATATTTTCGCCAGTTTTGTACTTCCCTTTTAATCTTGTTTCTGTTGGTTTTGTTTATGCAAAAACTTTTTAATTTAATGTAATCAGAGTTGTTCATTTTGCCTTTTATAATGTTCTCTAGTTCTTTGGTCATAAATTCCTCCCTCCTCCAAAGATCTGATAGGTAAAGTCCTTGTTCTCTTAATTTGTTTATGGTATCATTCTTTATGCCCAAATCATGTATCTATTTTGACCTTATTTTGGTATGGGGTATGAGATATAGGTCTATGCTGAGATTCTGACATTATTTTCAGTTTTTCCAACAATTTTTGTTAAATAGTGAGTTCTTATTCCAGTAGTTAGAGTTTGGGGGTTTATCCCCAAATATCCCCAAATATCAAGATTGCTATAGGCTTTGATTATTGTGTCATACGTATCTGAGCTATTCCACTGATCTACCATTCTGTCTTTTAGTCAGTACCAAATAGTTTTAATTACTACTGCTTTATAATATAATTTTAAGTTTGATATTGCTAAATCACCATCCTTTGTGTTTTGTTTCATTAAGTTCCTTGATATTCTTGAACTTTTCAGATGAATTTCTTCTTCCAGATGAATTTCCCCCTATTTACCTTTTTATAGTTCTCTTGAGTCCTGTCTTTGTAGATTAAATTCTCTGTTTAGTTCTGGTTTTTTCAATAGAAATGAATGAAAGTCTCTTACTTCATTCTTCTCCCCGGAAAGTTGATGCTACGTCTCACTGGTAGTTAATTTTTTATTGTAACCCCAGGTCCTTTGCCTTCTGGAATATAATAGTCCAAGCCCTTTATTGTTGAAGCTGTCAGATCCTGGGTAATCCTAACTGTTATTCCTTGATATTTGAATTGTTTTTCTCTGGCAGATTGCAATATTTTTTCCTTGAGATTATAGTTTTGGAATTTCATAACAATGTCCCTTGGGGTTTTCCTTGTGGGATCTCTTTCCACAAGTAATTGATGAATTCGTTCAATGAGTATTTATTTCCCCTTCTGTTTCTACAACATTGGGGCAGTTTTCCTTAATGACCTCTTATGGAATACTATCCAGGTTCTTTTAATGGTTATGGCCTTCAAACCTTCAATAATTTTTAAATTGTCTCTTTTGGAACTGTTTTCCAGGTTGGTTGTTTTGTGAATGAAGTATTCCACTTTTTCATTCTTTTTAGTTTGTTCGAATAATTCTTGCTGTCTCATTAAGTCATTAACTTCCATTTGCCCTGTTCTAGTTTTTAATCTGTGATTTTCTTCAGTTATCTTTTGTATCTCTTTTTCCATTTGGTTTATTCTACTGTTCAGGTAGTTATTTTCCTCAGACAATTTTCCTTCCTTCCTTTTCCAAACTGTTGACTCTCTCATACATATCTCTCATTTCCTGTCTTATTTTTTCTTCTCCCTCTCTTATTTGCCTTTTGAAGTCTTTTATGAGTATTTCCAAGAAGCCTCTTTGGGCTTATTTCCTAAGAGATAACTTGAGACCAATTTATCTCACTCTTTGAGATTTCTTCTGTGGACATTCTGTCCTCACCTGAGTTTTTGTTTTGTTCTGTCCTGTCACCATAGTAGCTTTCTATGGTCAAGGTTCTTTTCTGTTTCTTTTTTATTTTCTTTCCTTTTCTTTTGGTATTTCCTTTTTTTAATTTTTAAGGTAGAGCTCTGCTCCTGAGGTAAAAGTTGTGCTGTCCCAAGCTTTCTGTGCAGTTCCGAACCTTGGTTTTGAGCACAAGAGGCCCCTTGCATTTGCAGAGGGTAGCTTTGCCTGTTCTGTTCAGGAAACAACCTGGTTTTCTAGTTTCCCTTCTCAGTTGGAACTGGAAACTACCCCCATTGATTTGTTCCTCTACTGAACCAGGACTGAGGGTCTTAGTTGCTGGTTTGCTGTGATTAAGAGCCTCTCACTTTAAAAAAAAAAAGTCTTGGTCCTTTTCTTCATTTGAGATTATCCTAAAGTCTCAAAATGTTTTAGAGATTACCACATAATTTCAAAATTGGAAGAGACCTCTGAGACCACCAAGTCCAAACAATATTTGGGGGCTTTGGGGGGGTTTTTTCTATTAAAGGTTTTTATTTTCAAAACATGTGAATGGATAATTTTTTCAACATTTTCCCTTGCAAAACCCTGTGTTCCAAATTTTCCCCTCCTTCCCCCAAATCCCTCCCCAAGATGGCAAGTAATCCAATATGTACTATACATATTAAAATATATTAAATCCAACATATGTAAACAAATTTATATAATTATCTTGCTGCACAAGAAAAATCCAATTAAAAAGGAAAAAATGAGTAAGAAAACAAAATGCAAGCAAACAACAACAAAAAGAGTTAAAATGCTATGTTGTGATCTACACTCAGTTCCCACAGTCCTCTCTCTGGGTATAGATGGTTCTCTTCATCACAAGACCATTGGAACTGGCCTTAATCATCTCATTGTTGGAGTCATGTCCATCAGAATTGGTGTTTTATTGCTGTTACCGTGTATAATGATCTCCTGGTTCTGTCATTTCACTTAGCATCAGTTCATGTAAGTCTCTCCAGGCCTCTCTAAAATCATCCTGCTGATCATTTCTTATAGAACAAAAATATTCCATAACATTCATATACCAAGCAATATTTGAATAAGATTCTTCTCTCCCAGATATCTGAAAAATGCTTATCTAGTCTTTGCCTGATGAGTTTTAGGGAGGGAAAAGCCATTAACATCATCCTCATCCTTTTCTTTACCCTTACATATAAAAATAACTTTAAGGTTTGCAAAGCACCTAATATATATCACTTAATCTTCATAATAATCTTATGTACCCCCTGAAGCAGTATATTCAATAATAAACTACATTATTGTTAGAAAGTTAAATCTTTATCTCAAGCCCACATCTGCCTCTCCATAATTCTTATTCCTGCTCCATGTGGACTAGCAGAATATCACCTTCCTCTTCCATGTAAGAGCCTTTAAAATACTTGAAGACACGATATTTTGACAACCTCTGACTAGTTGTGTGAAACTAAACAAGTCACTTCATTTCTGAATGAATGATAAATCATTTATTTAAAGTTTACTATGTTCACTTTGGTTACTTTACCAGATATCTCCTTAAGTGTTAGTTACATAATGCAAATGTGAAAAGAAAGTCAGTCCCTTCTTTTAGGGAGCTTATATTCTAATATGGAAAGACACCACATATAAGGAAGTGGATCCAGGGAGAAGTATTTTGGGCTGAGAAAATATAGGAATGGAGGTATAGGCAATTAATTCATATGATCTTCCAAAGAATAGTAATTAGTATAATTTTTTTCCCTAGCCAGAAAGTGATTTGGAAAGAAGGATCAAAGAGACAGGACATGGTATATAGCAAAGATCAAAAATGGCCTAAGAACAGCAGTAGAAATTGTTAGTTATAGAGAACTCTCACTAACCAGGCTACAGGGAGCCAGGGTGGTTTCCCACTCAAGGTGGAGAATTACTGTTTACTTGAGGATGAGGAGTAGGAGCTCTCTGAAACTCAGTTTCCACATCTGTAAAATAATATAGATGTGGCAGAAACAGCACTGAATTTGGAGCTCACTGATTTGGTTTCAAATTCAGCTTTGCCAGTAAGTAGTGGTATGACCTTGAGGGTAGAAAATAAGCATTTACATTGTATGTTCTATACTAGGCATTGTGATAAGTTGGGGGGGGGGAAGGAGAGGGTTGTTTTTACAAATATTTTGTAATTTGATCCTGAAAGAACCCTGTGAGTAAAGTGCTATTATTATTCACATTTTACAATTGAAGAAAGTGGTTGGTTTGTTCATTGGATGGTAGTTGTTATTCTTCTTCTCAAAGAGGACCAAAATGACATCATTATGCTAGAGTTGAGTTACAGTATATCCAGTTGTGGTTGATCAGACCAATACAGCAGCAGATCAGAATGCTCTGCCACAGGTCGAACACAAATAGTCCTTATGAATATTTGGGATGGACTCTAATTTTGCACATCTCCTTTTTCTTCTGAGTTAATTCAATTCTATTTTATTCATAGAATACAGCACCTTCTCTGATGAGGACACTTCATGTTGGGTGGTCCTGTGTCAGTATCTCCCATATCATACAATCAATTCTAAATTTCCTAAGAGATAACTTGAGAATGTCCTTGTATCTGTTTTTCTGACCACTTTTGTGAGTGTTTGCCTTGTGTGAATTCTTCATAAAACCATCTTTTTGGCAAGCATACCTTTGGAATTTGAACAAGGTGACCATTATCTCTATTTTACAGTTGAAGAAACTGAGACAAATAAGTAACTTGTCTAGTGTCAAACATCTACTATGTGTCTGAGACCAAATTGGAACTTTGCTGTTCCCAACTCTTGGCCTAATGTTCCATCCACTCTGTAGCTGTTAACTTAAAGTACCCACATGTGTATTCACTCCCTCACCCCAGCTCCATCTGTAAATCAATTGACTTCCTAGAGATGAAAATATTCCTGCTAAATTTCTTCCAACTCCTGCAAAATGATTAGCTTCAGTTTAAAAGAAATAGGAAAACACAAGCAAGATGTGCACAGGAAAGAGAAAGCATAAGTTTTTCCCCTTTATAACATTACATAAAATACCCATGGCTTCCTTTTTCAGCTTTAATAATAGTTTTAACCATCCATCAATAAAGGAGGTCATTCAGAATAAACATACCGAGTTACAACATGTTCCTAGGGTTTTGTTGCTGTCAGAATTTTTCAATGGAAATGACAAAGTGAGATGAGTAGAGAGGAGAGTGGAGGGAAAGCTTATAAGAGGGAATCCCAACTTCTATGCCAAAATGACAAAATGAAGGAGGAATTCTCTGAAGTCCTCCCAAATACCCCTCAAGAAACTAGAAAACCACCTCAAGAATTGGTCTAGGGGTAGGGAAGCAATTTACCAGCTTCAATAGGGTAGGAGAGGAGTGAGATCTAAGAGCAGGAGCAGCAATCAGCCTCATATCAGGGGGCCTACTGCAAGGCCCAAAGCCTGGGGCAGTTAATCAGTGAGGTCCCACCCTCCTGCAAACCAACAACCCCTAGGCAGGTGAGTAGTCTTTGTAGTATAGCAACTGACTTCATCCCCAGTACAAGTCACCAATGATGCCTTGACATTTTTGCTGACCAGTAGTAAAGCCCATCCCAAGGCTAGCCAACACTGAAATCCCACTGCTGGGGCCTGCCATCAGAGAGACCCTATTTGCATAGCAATTCAGCAGCAGAGTTACACACCAAGGGCATATCAGGAACAAGATTTCTCCTCCAGGGCCATCCACCAGAAAGACTATTAGCATAACAACCCAGAAGAAAGGCTCCAACCCTAGGACAGGTCAGAAGCTAAACCCAATAAGCAAGGGAGAACAATTGAGAGGTTCCATTCCCTAGTAAAAAGCCTACTCTCCAGGGAAAGCAAACTGTTGAGTCCTGAAGCCCAGTGAAAGACAACAGAAACACCCTGAAGTACAGAACAAAAAGCTTAGGACAGTACAGCATGAAAGCCCAAGTCTCACATAAAAAAGACACCAAAAGGGCAGAAAAATGAGGGGGGAACACAACTACAGAAAGTTACTACAGTAGAGGAATGTGGAGGGATAGAGATAGGACAGGGAAGATCAAACATAAGCTTAGAAGACACAATAGTGTCAAAATAGCTACATGTGAAGCCTCAAAGAAAAATGAAATCTAGTCTCAGGTCCAAAAAGAACTCCGAGGGGAGCTTTAAAAGAATCTATATCTGATTATTTATTATTTAAGGGAGGGAAAAGGAGAGGAAGCAAATAATTTGAGATTCAAACTTTTTACAAGAAATGTTTTTTAAAAATAAATAAATACTAAAATAGAAAAAAAATAAAACAAATAAAAGGTAATTCCATGTATGAGGAAATCCTGTCTTACTCCTAACACTGAGTATCTTTTAGGAAGAAAATGCATACAATGTCCTCTTGCATTTGTTGGACAACACATGATTTCTAATAGCGGGCATAACTCTGACAAATAATTCCATTGTTACAAATTATTTCCCCCTTATTCCTGGGATTACAAGGAAGAAACACTGTTTCCTTAAATACCCACTGTTGAATTGTTTTCTTTCTTACAAGGAATTGGAGAGAGGTTTCTGAAAAGCATCTGTTATCCCACTTCAGTATTAGCAGGCAGTTTGTATTGTGATAATGTAATGAATTTACAGGTGCAGGATGGGAAACAACTTGGCTATGGGGGTTTTTTTGGTTTCTTTTTGTTTTGTTTTGTATTCTTCAAAATACAAGTCATAGTCTATGGACCCTCTAAACTGCTCCTAGAAAAAGAGATAATTTGAGTAAAACTATGAATCAGCAAAATATCCAGAAAATACCTAAAAAGATGATCAGCACTTAGGAACCAGGTTAGAGTCAGGCAGCTTAAAATCTGCAATCAAAAAGGATAAAATGCCAACTGAACCTACACCATGGAAAACATGCACATTTATTTTAAAAGAAAAGAAACAGCTTTCATTTTTTTTTCTGTAGCTACAAGGGGGAAAACACCAGCAGGCATTTTTGGCTGAAATTTGTATCTAGATTAGATATAATGATGAAAAGTCCAATATTAATTCTCATCAGAAGCATCCATTCAGACGTGATGCTATCAGGTACTAAGTTTGCATCTCATTACTGTACCCTCTAAAGGTTGAAATTAAAACCCCCAAGAAGATATTTAAGATACTCATTGTAGGAGGAGAAATGTCAGGTGATGTTCCAGATAAGTCTGATCACTGCTTCTAAACAGAAATTTGGATGTGAATAAAATACTTAGCAACAAAGGAGCTCGGTAACAAAAGGAATCTTGGAATGTCTTATTATATAGCATTAAATATCATTTCCTTTACTGTCAATGGCTTCTAAATAATCCATTCAGATATCAGGAGATAGCTTTGTCTCTCCTCACATTTTCACACACTGGCTCATTGACTAAATATCACAGTTCTCTGGCATCAATCACTCTAACACTTTATTTCTAAAGAACTGTTTCTAAAGAAACACTGAATCTTTCTAAAACATCTTAGCTTCAGTATCCTACTTAAAAATTTTTGATGCAACCCCAAACTCCTTAACTTTATATTCATTACATACATTACTATACAATTATGTAGATTACTAACATCTAATGGCCAAATAGAAGGCACAGCCTATAGAGTACCAGGCCTAAAGTCAGGAAGACTCACCTCCCTGAATCCAAATATGATACTAACAATGTGACTCTGGGAAAGCTACTTAATCCTGTTTGCCTCAGTTTCTTCATCTATAAAATGAACTGGAGAAGGAAGTGGCAAATCACTCCAGTATCTTTGCCAAAAAAAAAAAAAACACACAAAGACTAAGACATGCCTGAAACAGCTGAACAATAACAAAACACCTAATATTCTAATTATAAAATCATAGGGGTTTTTCTTTTTCTAGAATCAATCAAACATTTATAAATACATACTATGTAAAAGGAAATGTGATGTCCTAGAATATAAAAACAAAATAAAGCAATTCCTACTCTCAAAGGCCTCATATTTTACTAGAAGGAAATAGAAATATAAAAAATTATATCACAATTGGAGAAGGCTGGTATTAACAATTAGGAAAGATTTCTTGATGGAGGTAGCAGTACATGAAATGAGCCTTAAATAAAAGAAGGCATTATTAGGTTGAAAATAAGGGAAGTATGTGTTCCAGACTTGGTGATACTCCATACAGAGGCACAAATGTGGTAAATGAAAGTCCATGTATGAGGAATAACATGGTTTTTTTTTGTTTTTTTTTTAACTTTTTATTGACAGAATCCATGCCAGGGTAATTTTTTACAGCATTATCCCTTGCACTCACTTCTGTTTCGATTTTTCCCCTCCCTCCCTCTACCCCCTCCCCCAGATAGCAAGTAGTCCAGTTACAGTATATCCTAGATACAATATATGTATGCAGAACTCAGAACCGAACAGTTCTCTTGTTGCACAGGGAGAATTGGATTCAGAAGGTATAAATAACCCGAGAAGAAAAACAGAAATGCAAGCAGTTTATATTCATTTCCCAGTGTTCTTTCTTTGAGTGCAGCTGCTTCTGTCCATCCTTGATCAACTGAAACTGAATTAGCTCTCTTTATTGAAGAGATCCACTTCCATCAGAATACATCCTCAAATAGTATCGTTGTTGAGGTATATAATGATCTTCTGGTTCTGCTCATTTCATTTAGCATCAGTTCATGTAAGTCTCGCCAGTCCTCTCTGTATTCATCCTGCTGGTCATTTCTTACAGAACAATAATATTCCATAACATTCATATACCAAAATTTACTCAACCATTCTCTTATTGATGGGCATCCATTCATTTGAGAAATAACATGTTGAACAATATATCTGGAATATAGTTTATGTAAGGGGGAATAATCTGTAATCAATTTAGGGAGATAGGTTGGAACCAGATTGTGAGGCACTTTATATGCCATCTAGAAACATTTTATTATCTTATGGACATTTGGAAGTTACCAGAACTTCTTGATTAGAAGAGTTATATGGACTTCAGGAATATTAATTTGGCAACTATATGGAGAGTAGAGTAATAAGAGGAGAAGCTGGATATAGGGAGATATAAAAGGAGGTTTACTGCAATAATCCAGGGAAAAGGTGTCAAGGACTGGACTGATAAGAACAGAAAATTCCAGTCCACAACATATTAAACAATTATCTTAGCTTTGACTAAAAACATCGAGAAAAAGGATCCCCCACCAAAAAAGGGAAGTCCAAAATAGTCAATAACAATAGTAATCTAGTGTTTGACAAACCCAAAGATTCCAACTTTTGGGATAAGAGTTCGCTATTTGACAAAAACTGCTGGGAAAATTGAAAACTAGTATGGCAGAAACTAGACATTGACCCATACCTAACACCATATACCAAAATAAGGTTGAAATGGGTTCATGATCCAGACATAAAGAATGATATTACATACAAATTAGAAGAACATAGGAGAGTTTACCTCTCAGATCAGTGGAGGAGAAAGGAATTTGTGACCAAAAGCAACAAACTGGGAAAACATTTTTACATTGAAAGGTTCTGATAATGCTTCATTTCTAAAATATATAGAGAATTGACTCAAATTTATAAGAAATCAAGCCATTCTCCAACTGATAAATGGTCAAAGGATATGAATAGACAATTTTCCAATGAAGAAATTGAAACTATTTCTAGTCCTATGAAAAGGTGCTCTAAATCACTATTGATCAGAGAAATGCAAATTAAGACAACTCTGAGATACACACCTGTATCTCACCTGTCAGATTGACTAAGATGACAAAAAAAGGATAATGACGAATGTTGGAGGGGATGTGGGAAAACTGGGCACTAACACATTATTGGTAAAACTGTGAACAAAACCAATCATTCTGGAGAGCAATTTGGAACTATGCTCAAAAAGTTATAAAACTGTGCATACCCTTTGATCCAGACATGTTTCTACTGGACTTATATCCAAAAGATATATTAAAGGAGGGAAAGGGACCTACATATGCAAAAACATTTGTGGCAGCCCTCTTTGTAGTGGCAAGAAACTGAAAACTGAATGGATGTTCATCGATTGGAGAATGGCTTATTAAACTGTGCTATATAACTGTTATGGAATATTATTGTTCTGTAAGAAATGACCAGCAGGATGATTTCAGAGAAGCATGGAGGGACTTTACATGAACTGATGGTAAGTTAAATGAGCAGAACCAGGAAATTATCATACATAGCAACAATAAGATTATACTATGATCAATTCTGATGGACATGGATCTCTTCAACAATGAGATGATTCAAACTAATTCCAATTATTCAATCATGAAGAGAACCATCTACATCCATAGAGAAGACAGTGGGAACTAACTGTGATTCACAACATAGCATTCTTTCTCTTTTGGTGTTGTTTGTTGCATTTTATTTTGCTTCTTTTCTTTTTTTTTTTTACTGGTTTCATTTGATTTTTCTTGTGCAGCATGATAATTGTATAAACATGTATGCATATATTGGATTTAATATACATTTCCACCATGTTTAAAATATATTGGACTACTTGCCATCTAGAGGAGAGTGTGGGGGAAGGGGGGAAATTGGAACACAAGGTTTTGCAGGGGCTAATGTTGAAGAATTGTCCATGCATATGTCTTGAAAAATAAAAAGCTTTAATAAAAAAGGGGAGTCTTGAAGAGTCAGACATAATTGAAAACAACAACAAACATAGGATGTTTAATTAATTATTTCTAAGAGACAAACACCTAACTCAGTACTCAGAAAAAGAAAATTCAAGAAGCCGTACTCATTTGCCAATCCAAGATGCACATTTTTCAAATATTTACAGTTCAACATCCCTTCAAGTAATGCTAATCATTTTGCTGAGCCCCATGGAGGTACAAAGAAACTTTCAAAGGTATTTTGGAGGTGGGAGGTGGGGAAGTTAGATGATAATGTTTGACTGGAATGTTGATCTTGGGAATTTTATTACATCACTAGGAGTGTGCTGGAGCCATCTCAAACTGTCTCTGGAGTGGGAAGTGGGGGGTTAGGAGTGGAGGAGGTCAAAGAAAAGCCAGAGATAGAGACAGAAAAATCACAAAATACAGTATAAAGTGATAATTAGTTGAACCTAAAAATTGAATTGGATTCCTTTTGGGAAACTTCACAATTAATTTAGGACTAATAAAGTCCTAATTAGGACTAATAAAGGACTCTCAACTTTACCCAAAACAAAGGGACAATTTAATAATGCCAATGTTCTACCTGAACTGTTCTATTGCTATGAGTTATAAAACACTACAATCTTAAAGGAATTGAAGATTTCTTTGCTAATCTTTGCTCTACTGGTTTCAGATGATCCCGTGGTGGTTAATAAGCATGCAATTTCTCTGGACCATTATCAAAGGACAATGATTGAGTATGAGCAGACTGCAACATATAATAGATAATGAATTTCAAAAAAGAAGTAGAATAAAAATGTTATAAGGAAATATAAGAAGGAAGATGAAGAAGAGCTGGCCACATAGCAAGAATGAAATATAACCTATGGACAGTCTGTCTACTCTATCTGTCATGATATAAGGATAAAGCAGGGAAGATCCCCAGCATATCAAGTAAAGCACAGGGCAAAATTTGTGGAGGAACATAATAATTGCAGAGGATAGACAGGCATGAATGGTTGTGATTTGAATTACTAGAAGAAATAATTAAATCATTGACATCACTGATCCATTTGAGCATTTGAGTATCCCTTATAGAGAATATTTTGTTTAAAACTTAAATAAGATTTTGAATCTATTGAACATTGTCGTATCTGGGCTGGGAGGATCTCTGGATGAGCCTAAGTCTTAGGTGGAGGAGTGATGAAGGCAGGAGAGACACCAGGACAATTTCTGTTTCTGTCTGTCTTCTGGGTCTCCTCTGTGTCTTTGTTTGAAACTCTGAGTTCCCAGTCCTCTCAGTCCTTAAATACCTCAGTATGATTATGTCACTACAGCAACTGAGCATGTGCCAACTGTAGAAGCATTACATCACCATATCACACTAAGTATATGCCAATTAGAGTGATTACATCATTACGTTACATTGAGTATATGTTTAACTAGAGAACCATTATCTCATCAATCACATTGAGTAAATGCCTTGCTGTAAGTATCTTTATTTCAAGTATACTTTTCCAGAATTCTGGCCCTTTACAGAACATTATTTTACAGACATATGAACCAACATAATTGTAAAGAAAGTGTTGCACATAAAAAGTATATATGTGTTTTCATGGGAGACAGATTCTCCATTGGTCAAAAAATGGCACAAAAGCCTCAGGATTTAGCTGTTGATAGTTATATATAATAAAGGTAGCAATGTAGAAAATAATGACCTCACTGCATTTCTAATCCAGAAAGAAGACTGCAAATGTCTAGTACTAGGTAAAAATCTTACCTGAATTAAAGAGTTATTTTCTCCAGCATATAAGCCTAAAAGCCTGGAGGCACTCTGCCTGGATTTTGTTATATAATGATAGTTGTTCTTCAGCTGTTCTTAATGAACCATCAGCTAGCTGTTCTTAAAAATTACCATACCCTGGCAAAACAGAAATGAAATTGATTCCAGGTAGTCCTAAAGAGATGAAGCCCAGAAGCTAATGGCAGGATGAAATACCCAAAAGAAAGTCATCATCATTGTTTCCCTTCATACTCCAAGAAGACCAAAGTGACATCATGATTCCTCCCTCAGACCAATACCAGCTCAAGCCTCTGAACTGGTTTTAGAATTAAAGAACACACAAATATTTGGAGTGTAACAAATTTCCAGCATAAGATATTTTACAAGAACTTCAGAAAAGGTATGTTTCAATTGGGCATAGTGGAGTCAGTGTACACTATGTCCCACTGTGGCTGATCAGACCAATATAAGCTGGGAATGCTCCATCACAGGTTGGGCTCAAATAGTCCAGAAAAATTGCGTGCTTAATAATCATCATGAGATCATCTGAGACCAGAAGAGCAAAGATTAGCAAAAGATACATGCTAAGCAGTTACCCTAAAACCAGGGAAACAACACACCTAATAGAAATTCACATCTTCTGGAGAATGGATTCAATGAAAGCAATGTAAAGACATCATCAAAAATCACCAAAACCCTGTAGCATCAGAAGCAAAAGTTGCTCTTCTTCAATTGTGTTCTTCACACACATGTGTGTACCATTCATGTGTGATCCCAATTAAAGCATGTATTTGTAAGTGGGTGTTACCCAAGTTGGAGTGAGTGGGGAGAAGAAAATGTTTTATTACTACTTTTCTTACCATTCTATTTCATTAAATGAATTTGATTTAAGTTCTATTCTCTGACCAGAGGGAAAAAATAAGTACATTGATGGGTTTCTGAGCTAAGGCTTCAACTAAGACATGGACCCACCAGGTAACTTTGTCACAACCCCCACATGTAATAGAAGACATCTCAGCTACTACACAAGATAATATGAATATGTTCTTGTTAAATAAGTTG
Organism: Antechinus flavipes; assembly: GCF_016432865.1. NCBI lineage: Eukaryota > Metazoa > Chordata > Mammalia > Dasyuromorphia > Dasyuridae > Antechinus > Antechinus flavipes. The sequence continues at coordinate 563,688,892 of NC_067399.1, forward strand.
AAATCTCCTTACCAAAAGACTCAGAATCTTTTATTTCTTTTACATCCCTTATATCATCTAACAAGCACAGTGCTAGTCGTAGAATTGATATTCAAAAAATAATTGTTAACTGATAAACTTCAAAACATGCTTATGTATAAAAATTTGCTGTTATTCATCTAATCAATCATTTCGTTGATATTCAACGTTAAAGAGGGCAAAACCAAAATGGCAGAGGTTAGACAGGTTTTTTAGTCTAAGCTCTTCCTTCCTCAGACTAATACCAGATCAAGCCTCTGAAATGGTTTTAGAATGACCGAACACACAAATATTTGGAGTGTAACAAACTTCCAGCAGAAAATATTTTGCAAGAACTTCTGAAAAGGTATGTTTCATTTGAGCATAGGAGAGATAGGAAGACAGATGAGTACACACAGGCAGGAACCAAGAGAAGTGCAGTGTCTTCATACTGGGGGAATCTACCAGAAGGCTTTTAGCTAAGATATAGCAGTGTTGCTTTCTCTGTCCTGATTCAGAAGCCAGTGGATCAGAAGACTACTGTGAGACATCCAATATAACTACAAAAGGCAAATAGTGAGCCCCTGAATCCTCAAATAACTGGGATTTGGTCACATCTATCCTGCACAGGAAGAAAGTCAGTAGCTCTAGCCCCAAGGCATTCCGAAGCTGCTTTTGCCTGTAGAAGAAGCTTAGGACAATCTTCCCTTTGCCCTAAGGGAAATCTCAACCTTTAAAAATGAGCAAAAAAAAAAAATCAAAAAGGATTTGGACCATAGATAGCTTTTATGAAGACAGAGAAGAACAGACCTCAAACCTTGAGGATACTAAAGGCAAATCATCTCCAGATAAAGCCCCAAAGGAGCTCTTTCTCACAAGGCTCTTGTGGAAGAGTTCAAAAAGGATCTTTAAAGACAGTTAGAAAAAAATGGGGAAAGGAAATGAGAATTTTGCAGGAGAAGTTGGAAAAAGAAACACAGAAATTATCTGAAGAAAACTCCTTTAAAAATAGATTTAGCAAAATGGAAAAAGCATATAACTCCTTAAAAAATAAATTTGATGAAATGGAAAAAGAAAACAACTTATTGAAAAATAGAATTTGTGAAATGGGGGGGAACCAATGAATAAAATAATTCATTTAAAAGTTCAATTGGTCAAATGCAAAAGGAGACTGAAAAATCTAACTGTAGAAAATAATTAACTAAAAAATCAGAATCAAACAAATGGAAGTGAATGAATCAATGAGACAAGAATCAGTCAACAAAACCAAAAAAAAAAGAAAAATAGAAGATAATATAAAATACCTCATTGGAAAAACAACTAAGAGAGACTCTGAAATGAAAACTCCAAGGAATATTGTAACTAAATTTAAGAATTATTAGATCAAAGAGAAAATATTACAAGAGACAAAAAAAATTCAAATATTGAGGAGTCACTGTAATGTTCTCCTTGGTTTGGTTTTCTTGGGGTCTTTGGGAGCAGCCTTCTTTTCAGGAAAATAATCACCACACGAGTAGCCAGGGGTTAAAGTCCAAATCCTTTATTATCTCTTTCAAAATCTTGTCTCCTTTCCTGGAGCCTGGTTAGCTTTCTTAGAGACCTACCTCTCTCCTTGGTTCCAAGAGCTTGAGCTCCCACCTGTCTTCTCTGCCCTCTGAAAGTATCCGAATGAATCCTAGCTCCTAGCTCATATGCTCTACACTGAGTATAAAGCAATTATTATGTCACTAGGAAAGCATTATTTGTTGTAGATTAAATCAATCATACTGAATCATGCTAAATTAGATAATCATTGTCTCTATCAATTCCACTGACTTAGCTCTTTGTTTCAAGTTCAGAGTTTTGGCCCTAACAATCACAATCAGGATTACCCAAGACCTAGCAGTTTCCACTTTAAAAGATCAAAGGGTCTGAAATATGATATTCCAAAGGTAAAAGGATTTTGGATTGTGACCAAGAATGAATTATCAAGTAAAATTAACCATTATCTTTCAGGAGAAAAAATGGACATTCAATAAAACAAGTGAATTTAATTTATTTTTGGTGACATGAAAAGAAAATTTGATCTTTAAATACAGAACCCAAGAGAAGCATAAAAAGGCAAAAAGAAAAGAAAAAAACTGTTTCTTTTAAAAGTTAGAGAGTTTACATTCTTATATGGGAAGATGGTATGTTTAACTCTTGAAAACTTTATCTCTGTTATGGATATGCTTAGAGGATACAGATATAATTTGATTTTATTGTGATGATATAAAAAATAAACTAGAGATGGAAAGGGGATTGTACTAGAATAAGAGGAAAATGGAAGTAAAATAGAGTAAAGTACATCTCATGAAGAGGCAAAAAAAAAAAAAAGACCTATTACAATGGAGGGAAAGAAGGGAGAGGGGATGAGCATTGTGTGAATCTTACTCTTAACCAATTTGGCTCAAATCAAGAATTTCAGACATATTTAGCTTCACAGAGAAATTTGTTTCACCCTACAGAAAGTAGAAAAGGAAAGAAGAAAGGAAAGGGGGAGCCTAATAGCAGGGAGAATGAAGTAGAAGGTAAAAGGGTAAAAGAGCTATAAAATGCAAGGGCTGTTTGAGGTAGGAGAAGCAAAACACTGGGCAGGAGGGAAAAGAGGAAAGGAAAGAGAAAAATATAACTTAGGGAAAATAAGATGGTAGGAAATACAGAATTAATAAATTTAACTGTGAATGTGAATTTGATGAATTCTCCCATAAAATGGAAACAGATAGCAGACTGGATTAGAAACCAGAATTCTACAATATATTGTTTATAAGAAACACATTTGAAGCAAAATAATACATACAGAGTTAAGGTAAAAAGGCCGGAGCAGAATTTATTATGCTTCAGCTGAGGTAAAAAAAAAAAAAAAAAAAAGCAAAGATATTCAACATTAATCTGAGTGCTTTTCTAACACCCAATGTGGGTTTTTAAAAAAAATTTTTATTAAAAATTTTTTTATTTTCAAAACATATGCCTGGATAATTTTCAACATTCATCCTTGCAAAACCTTTTGTTTCAATTTTTTCTCTCCCTTCCCTCCACCCCCTCTCCTAGATGGCAAGTAATACAATATACATTAAACATGTACAATTCTTCCATATATATTTCCACAATTATCATGTTGCACAAGAAATGTCAGTTCAAAAAAGAAAAAATGAATAAGAAAAGAAAATGCAAGAAAGCAACAGAAAATAATAAAACTATTATATTGTGGTCCACACTCAGTTCCCATGGTCCTTTCTCTGGGTGCAGATGACTTTCTTCATCATAATATAATTGAAACTGGCCTAAATCATCTCACTGTTGAGACAAGCCATGCATCAGAATTAATCATCATGCAATCTTCTTTTTGTCATGTAAAATGATCTCTAGGTTCTGCTCACTTCACTTAGCATCAGTTCATCTGAATCTCTCAAGACCTCTCTGAAATCATTCTGCTGATCATCTAACACCCAGTGTTAAATATGACTCAAAAATATTCCTTCAGGTAGAAACAATTTAGTTTGTCAAATCAATCTGGAAATAAAAGAGCCCTTTAGAAATCAATTAGGAGATGTCCAGTGTTTTCATTTATATTGTCCTTTGAAAATCAATTCCCTGGGTAAATAAAGAAAAGGAGGAAAAGAGATGGTAACAGACAGGCAAACAATACAGAGAGAGATATCAGAAACATAGATAGTCATAAGGTCTAGCTGTCATGAGTCTGAGGTACTTATATCAGAAAAAAAGAATATATCTATGTATAAAATTCCCCCATCCAATTCTTACCTATTTACATAAACGTGAGAAAATAAATGATTTCTCTCTCCCTAAGCTCATCTTAATCAAAATGGAGTGACTCCATATGTCCCTGTGTTCCCATGATCCACAATTCCAGGAATTATCCCTATATTATAGGGATAATCCTGAACTTCTAAGTCTCTTACTGCTATGCAGAAAATTGTCACAGCTGCCTGCACCACAAACTTCTGGCTATAGACCTCCCCAGGAGCCAAACACAAATCCAAGTAGCTCTATTTTCTATGCCAAGAAAATTTGTGTTCCCCAGTAAGGCAAAGAGAGACTCAAGCCCGTAATAGTATCCCTTGCACATACAAAAAAAAAAAGTGGTTATGGACTTAGAAACAATAGATCAGAAAAGACATCACAGCTTCTTTTAAACTGCTCATTTCATCTTTATAATTTAAATTCAATTCAATTTCTGACTGCTTATTGTGTAGCAAGCATAGAGCTAGGTATTGTAGTATATTCAGTCTGTTTCCTCATTGAGCTCAGAAGCTGATAGCATCATAGGGCACAAGAACAAATACTGTATAACACTTGAAAATACCATATAGGTGGAAACTATCTGATTCTAAATACATAGAAAGGTCTTTCTGATTATGAAGGAAATGAAAGATTTGCTGCAAGAAGAGTTTGTGGGCGAGAACTAAAGGCAGAAAGGGGGAAGGAATTCTGTGCACAAAGAATAGGAAAAAAAACAAGTTAGTGAAATAGGAGGAAGCATAACAGTGCGTACACTGAGCAAAGTTCTGGGTTTGGAATCTGCAAAATTCATCTTTTTGAGTTCAAATCTGGTCTCAGACACAAGCTGTATGACCCTGTACAAATCATTTAGTCCTATTTTTCTGTTTGCTCATCTGTAAAATGAGCTAGAGAAGAAAATGGCAAACCATTTTAGTATCTTTGCCAAGAAAATTCCAAATGGGGTTACAAAGAGTCAGAAAGGACTGGGCGGGACAGGAGGAGCCAAGAATGACAGAGTTCAGGCTAGATCCTTTCTATAATTCATTCAGCAAAGACCTAGAAAATACACTCCACTGATGTCTGATCAGGAAATTCATGGAAAAATAACAATGAAATTTTTTTTTTCCGTCCCACGGTTCTTCAAACTTTGAAGACTTGTGACCTTCCAGTACAGAGACCAAGCAGGGAATTTATGTGCATTAAGGCCAGAACAGTTTACAGATTCAACATGGATGAACTTAACACTATACATGGTACAGGAATATGTGCCAGCTAGTAACTCTGTTGGTTATACCCCACAGATAGGTCACCCACACCCATATTTGGATATGTATGTGTGTGTGTGTGTGTGTGTGTGTGTGTGTGTGTGTGTACAGAATCCCATCCTCCAGACACATTATACTACTCATCAACCACCATACTTACTAATAAATAACCAGAACTATGCTTGCCAATGTATATTTGTTTTTTGAGTATTTTACTAATTCAGCCTTTGAGTCAGAGCCAGGTTCCAAACACTTCTGAAGCCTTGATTAGTCCTATATTTTTTTCTTAAGGGTTTGCTGCTAAATTTTTAGGATATAAATGTTTTGTTCTTCAAGGATCTTGAAAGTGGTTCACTTTGAGAACCTGCACACTTTCAGTGTGTTCAAAATTATCTGAGTTGGGGTAAAGCCTGATTGCTGTCCTTCTAGTCTGAGTTTTGCAATCTTGCAACCTAATCTTGATCCTGGCTTATTTTTGGGCAATACAAAAAAGATATTTGCTTTTAAACAAGTTTTTTTTTTCAGTTGCCTTATATGAAGTTGGAGACATAGGATTAAACCCTGAAAGAGTTTGGAAAGCTTATTTTTAACTAGACTTATGACTTCACTATAAGGAGCTCCTGGAGGAGATAAGTCTGATGCTGTTGTTTGTCCTTTTTTGAAGAGAACCATGACATCAAGAAAGTGATGCCATAACAAGCAAATGAGTTGGATTTAAGTGAAGGAGGGCTATACAAGATCACTTGTCTCATTTTCGCCCTCCAGAACCCTCTGGGTCCAGTGGCAGGATATAGATCAAGATGACTGGAAATGGCCCCTTGTTGGAATGAGAAACCTTAACCTTTTTAAGTTATGGTCTTCAACACATTTCAGTTTGTCTGAGACAGCACCCATTCGGTGATTAAAGCTAAGAAACAGTTGAGGCAAGAATCTTTTCTTTCACCTAGTTCAAAAAAATCTAAAGCACAGAGGCAACTTGTAGTATTACTGAATGGCCTGGGGGCATTGAGAAATCAGTGACTGTCCAAGAGTTACATCTCATAAACATATTTCAGAGACAGGAATTGAACTCAGGTCTTCATAAATCCAAAGCAGTTCTCTATCCACTAAGTCATGCTACCTTTTACGGAAATATAATCTTGGAATTTGTCTGAATAGCACTGATAAAGCCAGAGGATCAAAAAACAGCAAAAGAAAGGATATAGAAATAAAAAACTACCAAATATAGAATCTTGAGAGACACCTATCTTACCAATCAACAGAAGAGGATGGGCAGTTAGTGGGGAAAACAGAGGCATAGTTATAAAAGGGCCAGATGAATCATCAGATTGTGGTATTTTAGGAGTCAAAGGAGGAAATTAAAAAGTAACCTGATTGATCCCCAGTGAGATGATTGAGTACTGCATGCTTAATATAAAGTCCACTGATTGAATACGTTGAAACTACACCAAATATATGACTCAGTTGCTCAGAGTCTATACCTTGAAACTTCCACATGGTAGTAAATTTTAGGTGTTCATTAAAGTTATTAGGAAATGCTGGACTACAGTAACTCAAATAATAGGAAATTACAGCCTGAGGATACAGTGAAAGTGAGAAAAGCCAAAGGCCTTTCCCTTTATTTATCCAATAGGGCTAATAAAGAAAGAATCAGATATCACCTGGGGAATAGGATATGGGACCCAACTAAGTCAGGGTACTATAGGACCAATAAATTACAGAATGATTAAGCTTTATGCTCAAGGAACTTAGAGATCTTCAAACTCCTATACCTGCCTCTTGACACAGCACAGCTATTAAAGACACATAGCTGATTACTTTATTCTTAAAGACTTCCAGAAAATTCTACCGCTTTCTTCAATAATCCATTTTATTGTCCAAAATTGCACATCAGGAATGAGGAGCCATCTAATCTAAATGAAAACTTACTATTACAAATGAAGAAAACTAACACTCAGGTTAAGTGACTTGCCTAGTGTCACACAGCTAAGTAACAAAGGTATCAGTTCTTTTTCATGTATATCTTGAATACCCTCTTTTAAGCCTATTTCCTTAGGGAAGACTAATAAAAACTTTGGCCGTTATGTCTATACAAACATCCTTCATGTGAACACTCAATCATTTTTTTCCATAGTGAAGTAACAGCAATTACTTAGGCTTTTATTTTCAATTCTATTTTCCAAATTCCTATTCATTTTTAGAACATTCTTCTGACTTATCTAAAAATTCTGCAAACTCTTGTAAAATGTGGTACATAAAATAAGAAAACAGCCTATTTAAGTGAAAGTATTAACCCACAAATATTAGAAATGTTTAAAGATGTGATTACACTTTGTTAGCAAATCATGGCTCAAAATCCAGAATTATTTCTCTTTGGCCTTTTGAACTCATCCAGAAGAAAAGAAAAATATAGACTTTTAAGTACTCCACAAGATTTGTAGAAGCCATATTTTTTAAATACTGTCTACTGGATCAATGCATTTTCAAAGAATCACAATTTCTTTTTTTTTTTTTGCAAGTGTAGCCATGCCAAACATATTTCCAGATCACATGAATTCTAAAAATTGCTGCCATTTCTTTTCTTTTCTTTTTTTTTTTAAACTGGAATCAGGAAGATCAAGGTTCAAATACCACTAAAGATACTTATTAGCTGGTGATCATTAATAAGTCACTTAACTTCTCTGAGTCTCAGTTTCCTCAAGTGTAAAAATGATGAGGTTAGAGTCAACTCTCTAAAGTCCCTTAAATTCAGTCATAAATTCATTATCTTTTGAATTCTAATTCATTAGTGTGGATAATCTTTCTTGGGATATTAAATACAATCCCTCTTTGCCTTCTCATTCTCTTTAATTTTTCTGTTTTTCCAGGAATCCTCCTCAGAGGATCTATCCAAGAAAGTTAAAATCTTTCCTCTTACTTTTTTTTTAATTTTGAGTACTAGGGGCTATTAATATACCATTGTAATTTTTTGTTACCTCTCATAATTTCACATGACCACTTCACCTTTTCCAGTCATGCATATCATCAATAATATCACGGATATGACTTCCTATACACCAATTATTGCTAATAATATGTTACAATCTATTTATGCCCACTTTGAAAGTCTTAACATTTATTAATAACAGAGCAAAGAATTTTCTCTTTTACCACAAAAGCAATTTAGGAAATATCTATACCTTATACAAAAAAAGATAGAGGCAGGATTGAGCAAATCTTTTCACAATTCAGCAATGGCAAGTCATGTTATCTTTTTTTCTCTGAATTCTCCTGAAGTGTCTTTGCTGTATTGATTTAGAAGTGACATGGCATAATGGGTAGTGTGCTTGACTTAGAGTTAGAAAGTCTTGGGTCCAAATCTTTCCTCTTTTCCTGGAAAGCAAGTCCCTTAACCTCTTCATATTTCTAGAAAATCTCAAATACTAAAAACACTAAATCATAGAAGGTTGTCATCTTTATTATTTGAAAGGAGTTTCCTTTGTGAACAAAATCACAAATAATTTATATATGGAATTCATATTTTGTCTTGTAATATAATTATTTGTGTGCTTTTCTTATCTTACCCTAGCACAGTGGCTAGAACAGAGGAGACCTTAACAGAAATTTTTTGAATGATGTTCCTACCAGATTATAAATTTCCTTATAATCCTTGATCAGGTAAATATATCTCCACAACACGTGCCTAATCTGAATACCTAATTTGTAAGTCCTTAGCTAGGATCACCATTTCATGAGGGTCTTCAGCCAAGTTTAACTCACTTTTCAGACTGTCCTACCTCCTCATCAACAACCTTGACTCAGTTTAAATAGCCTTTTTTTCTCCTCTAAACACATTCTTTTTACCTTTTTTGTTTTGTCTTCTTCTATTAGAATATAATCTCTTTGACAGAAGGAACCTCCTTATTTTATTATTTTTGTATTCTCAAAATTTAGCACATTTAACCAATTGAATATCTAATCTTCAGAAAGTGTATGCCTCCAAGTATAGCTCTGTGGTCATATCTTACCCTTTTAACTCTCTGAATTATTATTTTCCTCTAGGCATAGATTGATAATGACTTGAGTTGATAAGTTTCTGATGTTTCTGGCACAAAAAAAGAGGTTATATTGCATTCTTCCATCTCATTTAAGAGGGGGAAAAGGAAATTAAGACAAAGTGGCATACTATCTGTGTGTGGCAGTTAAATGGTCTACCTTTCCTTCCACAACCACTGAGATTCAGACTTTCTAATAGTTTCTGGGATAAATGAGAACTGCCACTGGAACTCAACTTGCTGATACCTATGTAAAAGCAATAATGAATGAGTGGTAGCTGCTACTGGTTTGGGATAGCCAGGTTTCCATGAGATTGACTGCAGTGACTTGACTATACTACTCTAACCTGAGTTTTATCCACTGGTTACTGAGACTATGGAAGATTTTTGCTGCAGAGGAAATTCTGAACCTTCAGTAAGAATGCCCATACTAACAATTATTGTAAATCAATTGAATGTTGGGCTGAGAAGGGGCTACTTTTTTGTCCCTAATTTTCATTGCAATAATTTGTAACAAAGACAGGATTCCAGACATACAAACATTCATACACACACAAACACACACATACATGCATGTACTTTTTTCATGAACTATGACTGTAAATTATTGGGAAAAAATTTTTCTACTACCTCTAAAGATCTGTGAAAAGGCTTACAAGATGACTGGAGGCATTTAATTACTTTTGAAGCAGAATGGAATGGGGAAAGTTTGCAAAATCTAGAGATGTAAGGTCTGAATTCAAGTACTACTTTTCTTATTTACTAGCTATGCAAATTTCTGGAGTCACTTTAATCTCCACAAGATTCAATTTCCTCATCTGTAAAATGAATGGGTTAGATTAGATGTCCTCTCTGGTTTCTTATAGCTCTACATTCATGATGCTATGTGGTCATAGTATGGTTAGTATCTTAGTTCTCTACATATAGATGGAGCTAAGATCATAAAAAAGGAGTCCAGGTTCCAGAACAAATTTTAGACTAAATATAGTTATTAATTTTTGATTTTGAGAATCTCTTTTCACCACCTGAATTATATTCTTATTCAATCCAATACTACCACTTAAAGTCACAGGCTCAGCAACAAGTTGAACGGTTAAAGAGAGAGAAAAGAAAGTCTCCACAACACCAGGTGACCAGTGGCAATAATACAGCCTTCTAAGAAGAATATGCTACACAGACATCAATGAGATTAAAGGGCCCACCAAGTTAGTGGTCCCATAGAATGTCACCTGTTGGGTAAGATCAATTACTGCACTCTCTCACTAAATAATTAATACAATGTAGGCATATCTAAAGCAACACCAATCAATTTCCTTACAGTGCCTTAAGTATTACAGGAATTATATGAATTTGAAAACTTTAGCTGAAATGGGTATTATGAAACAACAGTATTTAATAATAGAGACTTGGGGATTCAGAGATTCTGTAAATATTCTTTCTTAGATTTGTAGAAAATTGAAATTAATAGGTAAGGATAAAATCTTATTTGTCACAACTTCCATAATTTGACTTTCAAATTTGTCTAATGAATGTCTTCCATCTCTGTGTTTCAAGAGTTTCTAGAGTAATAATTTCCCTAATAAGTATTGACCCTAAATTTTCTTACTTAAAGATTTTGTTTTTGGTAAGATCAGTTAGGCATCATGAACTCCCAAAATAGAGATTCTTTTATTTCAGTTAGCTAACTGATCTTTTTCCTTTACCACTACAGTTCAAAAGAATATATTATGAAGAGAAATGTGACTTTTCAGGGCACTCATATATTATTCAGGCTTTATTGATTTGAAAAGGACAAATGATCTCTAAATGTTTACAGCAGGCTATGACAAACCCCCCAATCATTAATATTTCACATTCTTTGTTTTGTTCCTATTTGGCAACAAGTCAGGTAGGATTAAATGAGGACAATTATTGGAACCAGGAAAGTTTTATTGGAAAAGGTTGAATTTAAAATATTACTTCTATTTATGCATATGTCATCATAGATAAGATACATGAGTACATATATGCATATTAGATGCAGTGAATAGATTTATTGATTCTAGCCTCTTGTGCTTGGTAGAGTAAAGGAAGCAGGAAAAAAAAAGAATTTCCTGTGTAAAAGCAAGGAGCCTCTCCATCACAGAAAGGATGACTCAGAAAGGGAAGAGGTAAAGCAAGGGAGCAAGTTACTATGGCAATACTGCACTTCTATTTGCCATGCCTCCCACTGCCTCCAAGTCACTGTTCTCATACACACACACACACACACACACACACACACACACACACACACACGCCTTCCCTAGCTATAGTGCATGTGGGAATTCAGCCACTTCAGTAGCTGCTGAAATGGAGAGTTCAATTTGGAGTGAGGATTTATGTTTCCAATTCAGATTTGCCACTGACTCCCTGTGTGAGATCTCGAGCCAATCACTTAACTGCCCTATGCCTCAGTTTCATCATTTGTAAAACGACAAGTAGAAATGAAGTAATCTCTCAAGTCTGTGATCATTTGTTGTCCATAACACTTAAATAAAATATGAACTCTTCAGGAGAAAGAATTTTTTTCTCTTTATGTTCCCAACACTTAGCATTGATATTTAATAAATGTTTGTTAAATTAAAATAGCTCTATTATTCATTAATATGGACAATATTTTCACAACTAGTGCTCTCCTCACTATCTCAAACAAGCAGTTTTCACCCACATAGTTTTAAAAAAATCTTGCACTGTTGAATCATCTGATGCATTCAAAGCATTCCTCTGATTTTGATATGGATATAGTCTATTAGTTTGTTGTTTCTCATTTCTTTTGACTCACCTCCCTCTCTAGGCACAAATGATGTGTCATCCATGCTACCTTGCACGCACAAATTATCATTGAATACTGCAGCCTACATACATCCCTTATATCATTATCTATTATCATTTGGTCTACCTGCAATTTTGAATCTTCTAAGACTGTTGACTAAGAGTTGAGAGAATAGATATTGTTGGAATAAGCTGTATTATTTGTGGTCTATAAAAAAAGGAGAAACAGCTCTGTCCTCTTTGGAATACTTTTTTCCAATATTTGATCTCTCTTGGACTTCCAGCAACAGGCAAAGTTGAGGGAATTTCTCTCTTCATCCACCAATGCTTGTCACTAATGATGGCTTGTCATACAAGCAACGGAAATGGGAAATGTGTCTGTTTAGGCAAGCCAGAGTTCCTAAATGCCTTTTTCTGACTTTATTTCCTTTGAGGAGAGCAGATCAATGACTAGTGATCCTTAGAAATGGATATTTCTAGCCTTGATGATTACCTCATGAGCTGAGAGTCCTAAGTTTGGGATTCAATCAGCCAACAAAAAAAGAGATTTATACAAAACAACATTTCTCAGAGGAGAACAAGACTACCTCCAGCATCCTGTAGCTAGGAGATTAAAGAAAGCCATACGTTGGCAGTTTAAGAAATCTAGAGCTTACACAGCCAAGTCAGTCAATGCACAAGCAAAATGAAGGTGAGATATCTGTTAAACAGCTCCACAAGATTGTTTTTAACTTCTAGGGAGGATAAGAAGTGTAATAGGCTATTGGAGATGTTGTGTGTTTTCTACATTTGTTAATTCATTTCTGGGACTCTTTTTCCTTGTGTGATCTCTGTAATGAAAGAAATAAACAGCTGTTCTTTACATGATATTCATATAGGAACAAGGAGTATCTTTTCTAGTATAAACCCTGTCACTGACTTTTGGGAAAATCCTAAATTGTGCAATATAAAAGCTTTGTGTCTGAGATTCACCTGAAGTCATTCCAGAGTAGGAGATGGAACTATACAGAAAAAACTGATTCTTTGAGAAGCCAGGTTTGCCAGAATTAAGTCCTGCTCTGAGGGAGGCCACAATCCCTTGCTGTACCCCTCTCCCAGGCTATAAGACACACTCTTCTGTAAGCATGCCCCAAACCCAACAGGTCTCAGACATAATTCAAGTGCTTAGGCTCAGCTATTCCCAACTAAAGCTTCAAATGTCTTCTCTCCCCCCCTCACCAAGGATTAAACTTAGCAAATATGCTCATTGCTTTCTGAATCAGAGTTGAAGTATCTCACCATCTGCTTTCCTACTCACAGACTCCTAGAGGATCAAAGTCAAGTCAGTTGGTGACCTCGGAAACCAGATGTAACTCCTGTTGCTGCTGTTTTTTCAATCATAGTTCTGCCTCTGGAAACAGCTTCTAAAATGTTCCCTGACTTTTCTTGGTGTGGATGACTGCTTGGGACCCCAAGTAGAATCATAGAATGCAATGAAGGGCAGGGTGGGCACAGAGAGATCCCCAAGCCACCATTCCTTCCTGTTAACTTTCAATTATACTTTTTAAGTATTCGTGATGGAACTGTATTTCAGATCATTGCCACCCTAGACCCACTGGCTTTTTTCCATTGGTTCTTCTTGGCTTTATGAGCAAGGCTCATCTGAAATATAGGGCAATGGTTAGAAAGAACATAGATAAAATCTGTTACATCAAGAACACCAAAAACACTTTGCACTTCCCAAATATTATACAATCTAATCTCATCCCCTACAATTCAATTTTAACCTACATTCTTATCTATCTACAGTATCTATTATACATGAATATGTAATATAGATACACAAACATGCTCACAGTATTTATGTACATATGTACATACATACATTTATACCCATGTGTATACATGTATCTGTGCCTGTTTAGTGGGATTGCTTTTCCAGGTACATGTCTAGGGAATATGTGTTTTACAACAAATGCTTCATTTTTCAACTCTCTTTTGAACTTTTATGTATTTCACCAAGAAGGCTTCATAATTGTCTAGGATTCAATACAATTGGTACAATGTAATTTGAAAATATTATCTTAAAAAGACTTTGCCAATGAGAAAGAATTCTTCAGTTTGCCCTCAATTTAGGATATTCTACAAAATGCTACTACAAAAGTGCTACAACAAGCACTAGATTTAAAATAAAAGCCACAGGGCTCAAATTCTTACTGTGTCACTTAATATGGACTCTAGAGAGGTCCCATAACCTCTATGAGCTTCCCTGTCCTCATCTGTAAAATGAAGAAGTTATACTCCCTAGAGGATAGGTATAGTCCCTTCCAGTATGATTATCTTATGATTTCGTGAATCTCCAGTCTATACCACATTTGATGCCTATATGCAGATCATTGAACAAAATAACTTCTATAATCATATATATCAAAGAATTCTATATTATTTTTTAAATATATGTGGGAAACAGAAAGTTCTTATTAAATCAATAGTAATTGCATTTTTGTGATAGCAAAGAACTGGAAACAAAGTAAATACTTAACAATTTGGAAATGGCTAAGCAAGTTGTTTGCATGTATTAGCATATTATTTCACCTTAAGAACTGATGAATGTGAAGAACTTAGGGAATCGTTGGAAAACACCTGAACTGATATAAAATGAAGTAGGGCCTGGTAAATGATTCATAAGAACTACAATAACGTAAATGGAAAGAACAAAATAAGTCTTGTAATTATGATGACCAAATTTAGCTTCAGAGATTGAAAAAAAAATGTCTCACCCTCCCTTTCTTGTAGAGACAAAGGACCATGGATGGGAAACATTGTATTTCTTATCATATTCAGTAATGCATTTATTTTATAAGGCTTTTTTCTCTTTTTTTGTTCTCTGTTTTTTGTTAAACAAAGATCACATACACCCAAGTGCCAAAAATTAAATTAATGTCTGTAAATGACTTCTTTGCAGATGCAATTTGTTTTTTATTAAATTTAACACAGTGTCTGGCATAGAGTTAGTGTTATATGAATGTTAACTATTATTATTATTACTCTCTACCTCTTTTGCCATATGTCCCAAAACACAAGAAAACCAGACTATTGACAGCTGTTTTGTAGTTTTATTTATTTCTTGGGTCATCCTGGCAAAAATATTCATAACCTTCTGGTACTAAGACTCTTTTTATTTGCCTAGGCTGGAACTCAGCTATCAGATACAATTTGCCACCAGGCTCCTACTTTTGAACCTTCCCAGCTTGATAGTATCTTTTGCTGGCATTGCCTTCGAAAATACAGGGTCATTTTCACACTATGATGAAACCTTACTATAGTTATCCTAAATGTTTGAATACAAATGCAGTTAATGAGCTATCATAATTATGATCAGTATCATAATAATAAATATTTAAATGTATTGTATTTTTAAAATGTATTTTTCAATTTTTTTTTCCCACAACTCATTTTTTTCTCATAATAATTCTGTAAGATAGACAAGGAAAATATTGACAGACCCTATTACAAAGGAGGAAACTGAGCCATATATGACTAAGTAACTTTTCTAAGATCACCTTGGAAAAAATGAAAAGGGGACATTTACTCATATCCTTCTAAATATGAAAAAGAGAATTGTGATTCATATTCATATTAATAGCCTATTAAAGTATTATTTATAATCTTTATTTCACTGATTAGCCCTGAAGGCCAGGATAATAGTTATAGTAGAAAGATTATTGTACTAGAAATTTGGAGACCTGGGTTCTAGTTTCATTTCTTCTATTTATTTGCTATGACACCTTGGCAAATAACGGTTCTTCTGTTTACTGATTGGTCAAAAATCAAATAATAATATCCATCTCATATCCCTCATAGGTTTTCTATAATGGTAAAATGGGACAGACATGAAACATAGGTGCCATTCAAATAACACATTTTCCTTAGAGTGCTAGATTCAGAGGCAGACAATCTAAATCTGCATTCCAGCTTTGCCATTTACTAACTGTGCAACTCTGGGCAAATCATTGAACCTTTCTTGACCACATATGCAAAATTAGGAGGTTGGACTAGAGGACTTTTGAGGGATCTCTTCCAACTCTAAATACATGTTGTTGTGATGATCTATGAAACTAAAGTACTCTTCTTATACCACTTACATTCACTTATCCCAAACCTCTATTTCATACAGTTATTTTTCCCCAATTACATTTTAAAACAATTTTTTAACATTTGAGTTTTTTTTTTTAATTTTGAATTCCGAATTCTATCCTTCCTGTTCTTCCCCCTCAAGATAGTTAACAATCTGGTATAGATTATATATGTGTAATCATGTAAAACATTTTCATTTCAATCATTTTGTACAATAACATTTGAATAAAAAAAAGAATTAACAAAAGAGAAAAAAGCATGCTTCAGTCTGTATTCAAACAATATCTGTTCCTCTTTAGAGATTTGTAATATGCTTCATTATTAGTCCCTTAAGATTGTCTTGGATCATTTTATTGCTGAGAATAGCCAAGTCATTTACAATTTCTTCATTATACAACATTGCTCTTAACTACATTCTCCTAGTTCTGCTCATTTCACTTTGCATTGGTTCATCTATGTCTTTCCAGATTTTTATAAAATCATCCTGCTTGTCATTTCTTATAGCATAATAATATCCCAACACAATCATATACTACAACTTGTTTAGCCATTCTTCACTTGATGGTCATCCCTTTTATTTCAAATTCTTAGCCACCACAAAAAGAGCTACTACGAATATTTTTGGGTAGTACAGTTATTTCAATTAATCCGCAAGAAGTTATCAGGTACCTACTATGTACCAGGTATTGTGATAGTTTATGGAAATACCAATACAAGGAATGAAATTATCCTTACTCTCAAGTAGCTCACATTCTAGATCATCTCTCCTATTGGATTGTGAACTGTTTAAAATCAGAAACTGTTTTTAATTATCTTTGCATCTTCCGAAATACGTACAACAGAGTTGGAAGACACTATAAATACTTGTTCACTGAGTGAAAAAGCATTGTGAGAAATTAATAGTGTCACACAAAAGAAATTATTATTGTTACTGTTATTGGTTTTATTACTCCTACCACTACTACCCCTGGATATCTTTGATATCCACTATTCTCTAAAATATTTATGAGAAGGAAGAGAATAGAACTGATAACTTCTTCAACTCCTATCCATTCATGTCATTTATTCCTTAAAGGATTTTTTCTTAACATTTTACAGTTAAAAGTTCTGATAAAGGCCTCATTTCCAAAGTATATAGAGAATTTACTCTAATTTATAAGAAATCAAGCCATTCTTCAATTGATAAGTGGTCAAAGGATATGAACAAACAATTGTCAGATAATGAAATTGAAACTATTTCTACTCATATGAAAAGGTGTTCCAAATCATTATTGATCAGAAAAATGCAAATTAAGACAACTCTGAGATACCTCTACACAGCTCTCAGATTGGCTAAGATGACAGGAAAAGATAATGACGAATGTTGAAGGGGATGTGGAAAAAGTGGGATATTGATGCATGGTCAGTGGATTTGTGAACATATCCAATCATTCTGGAGAGCAATTTGGAACTATACTCAAAAATGTATCAAACTGCATACCCTTTGATCCAGAAGTGTTACTACTGGGCTTTTATCCCAAAGAGATCTTAAAGAAGGGAAAGGGACCTGTATGTACAAAAATGTTTGTGGCAGCCCTTTTCATAGTGGCTAGAAACTGGAAATTGATGCCCATCAATTGGAGAATGGCTGAATAAATTGTGGTATGTGGATGATATGGAATATCATTGTTCTATAATAAATGACCAGCAGGAAGATTTCAAAAAGGCCTGGAGAGACTTACATGAACTGATGCTGAGTGAAATGAGCAAGACCAGGAGATCATTATATACTTCAACAACAATACTATATGATGACTGATTCTGATGGACATGGCCCTCTTCAACAATGAGATGAACTAAATCAGTTCCATTTGTTCAATAATGAACAGAACCTGGTACACCCAGTGAAAGAACTCTGGGAAATGAGTGTGAACTATTACATAGCATTTTCAATCCCTCTGTTTTTGGCCTCTTGAATTTTTTATTTCCTTCTCAGGTTAACTTTACATTATTTCAAAGTCTGATTCTTCTTGTGCAGCAAAATAACTCTATGGATATGTATACATATATTGTATTTAACATATACTTTAACATATTTAACATGTATATGGGAGGGAAGAAGGAGGGGAAAAGTTGAAACAGAAGGTTTTGCAAGGGTCAATGCTGAAAAATTACCCATGCATATATCTTGTAAATAAAAAGCTGTAATAAAAGAAAGAATATTAAATCAAAGAAAGAATTATAATATCAGTTAATGGAAAAATTAAAATAGGATTCAAGAATTTAACTTATAACTATAGTTACAGCCATTTGGAAAATTAGTATTTTAAGACTCACAATACACAATAATTGTACAATATTGCTAATTAGGCATTTCATATTTCATTTTAGCTGTGAACACTATCTGATCCAGAAGCCAAGTTTGTTCTTTTTATTTGCAATATCTCTCCTGGAAGTCCTGATCTCTCTGTTTCCTCTGTCATCAACAACCACTGTTTGGGTGGACATCATTGCTACTATTTTGCCAGCAGACACTCTGCTATCACCACAATCTCAGAACTTCAGATCTTTTTGCTATTCATAACATTGCCTGGACACATGCACACCTAAGATCAGGAAATTACAAACACAAAAGAGGCAAAGGTAGCCAGAAGACCTGACAGTATCTCTCCTGGTCAAATCTCTTGCCCACTAGCTACCATATGGGCAGGATCATCTTTAGGACTGAGAGCCTTATCTTTCCCCTCACTGGAGATTATCCTTACCTCTCACAAGAAATCTTGTCTGAAAAGCCACAACCAAAAGGCCCAGTCAGAAGCTGTCTCTTCTTTTAAAAGGTCCCCTGAGTTATCATTTGTTCTGATTCAGTGGCCAATTAAAGGAGCTAAATAAAGTCCTTTTACAATGGAAGAAGTCCTTATACCTTGCTCCAAGCTTCCAGATGTTAGAATAAAAGCAAGCAGAGAGTATCTGCTCCACATTTAGCTCATGAAAAGGCCATGAACATATTAGATATAAAAAAAATCTAAGACTTACCAATAAATTGGGTAGATCCTAGACATAGAAGAATCACATGGAATCAAAAGTCATTGGATAGATCTTCTCCAAGGGAAGGAGTACCCTCACCAGTGAAATCACTGTTCTATGAAAGCTTTGATGTTACCCTCAGATATTATAAGAATGAGTCATTTGGTGCCATTCAGCAATCTTCAGTGTCCTTTAATTTGCTTAATCATTTATTAACTTTTTTATCTCTTCCCAAAAACAACATTGAATTTTCAGAAATCAGGTAATAAAAATGAAGAAAGATAAACCTTAACAAATGTTTTCATTTTATTGAAATCTATCTTCTTGGCTAGAAGATCATGGAAACTTTTGGCATTTAGGGAAAACAGCCAAGCATTAAAGAGATAAAGTAAAGGCCCCAGCAACACACAAGTTGAGAAGGAACTTCAGTGTTCCAGTAGAGAGGCCTTTATGCATAAGTAAAAATCTATGTAAAAGCAGTCACTACTCTTCTCCACAAATTCAGCATTCAGTGTTAAGATTTCCCTAACTAGGGGAAGAAAAACAATATGAGGCCCCAGCATGTGTTCTCAGTTTATTTTTCATGAATTTTAACAAATCCTCTGGGTATCCACAGCATCAATGATCCAGATGAGATTTTTATTTTCTCAGAAGCTGTGCCCATTTAGAGTCTCTGTTACTGGTTAACACTCTCTGGCAAATGTTCCAAGATAAAAGAACCAGAGTTGAGTTTACAAAAAATCAAGATAACAGTGCTTCCTGACATCACCATATGAGTCAATATCACCATTCCCAGAAAATAAAGATGCCCTTGAAACCTTCTTCACAAATATTCATTCAACAAATATTTACCAGTTACCTACTTTATGTAAGGCATTGTAGAAAAAGCAAAAGTGAATGAGACTCTGTACATTGTCTCAAAAAAGCAGACTATTCAGAGAATTAAGACATGTACAAATAGCTAGGTATACTATAATTCAAAATTTAGTAATTGCCATGAGAAAGATAGAATGTTACTGAAAGAAAGCTTTTATGGAAGGAATATATTAGACTTGAAAAGTGCATAAAATTTGAAATGGCAAAAATTTGGGAATAACATTCCAGATAGAATGAATGGTTTGGGCTGTTTAGAGAAAACATGTAGTCCAGTAGCATTACAGCAAAAGGCATACGAAAGATTGGAGAGGTAAATGAATTCCTACTTGGAAAAGGTCTGGAAGGTCAAACTAAGAAATTTAGCTTGTATTCTATAAGCAGTGAGGAGACTTTGAGTATTTTAAATAACTTAGAGCAGAATATAACATTAGAGAAACACTTTAATACATATGCCCAGCTTTCTAATAAATATCCAATTCAAAAGTCAATCCAATATTGCCTGGAAAAGAAAAACAAGATCATATAATTAAGAAAGAATCTCAAGTCACTACCCACCTACTTAGTCAAACACATATAAGTTGTGACACTATAAAGCAAGAAAAGAAAAGAAAAATCTCAGTGAATTAATATTTGTTTCTATCCATTCATTCTCATCAAAAATCCTGATATATTTTTAAAAAAGGAAAAAGGAGGAAGAAAAGATGGAAGAGGAAGAAAAAGAAAAAGAAAAGGAGAAGGAATTCTGAGTATTGAAGGAATTGAAGAGAAAGAAAAAGAAGGAAAGAGAAGGGGAAAGAAGAGGGAAGAGGAGCAGTGGGGAAAAATACAATGATTCAAGGAGGTGACAGAAATGTAGAAGAAAGAAGAGCAGTAAAAGACATGAACAGCATCCTGAACTGACATAGAAAATTTCCAGAGATTTTGAAGACCCAGACAGGGGTATTGTAGAAGAAATGTTTTGGATTTTTCTTTTTTATTATTTTAGTAATTTTATTTATTTTTAACACACGTTGCTTTATGAATCATGTGAGAGAGAAAAATCAGAGCAAAGGGGATAAACCATGGGAGAGAAAAAAAAATGGAAAAAAGAAGTGAACAAAGCATGTGTTGATTTACATTCAGTCTCCTTGGATCTTTTTCTGGATTCAGATGGCATTTTCTGTCCAAAGTCTATTAGGATTGCTTTGGATCACTGAACCACTGAGGAGAACCAAGCCTTCCATAGCTGATCATTACACATTCTTGCTGTTATTGTGTACAATGTATCCCTGGTTCTGCTTGTTTCGCTCCATGTCAGTTCATATAAATCTTTCCAGGCCTTTCTAAAATCAGCTTGTTCATCGTTTTTTATAGAACAATTCCATTACCTTCATGTACCACAACTTGTTCACCTACCTAATTGATGGGCATCCATTCCTTTTCCAATTCTTAGCTATCACAAAAACAGATGCTACAAACATTTTTGCACATATGGGTCCTTTTCCCTAATTTATGATTTCCTTGGGATATAGACCCAGTAGTGGCACTGCTGGATCAAAAAGTATGACAGTTTTATAGCGTTTTGGGCATATTCCAGATTGCTCTCCAGAATGGTTGGATCATTTCACAACTCCAATGCATTAGTGTCCCAGTTTTCCCACATCCCCTCCAACATTTATCATTATCTTTTCCTGTCATCTTAGCCCAATCTCGAGGTAGTACTCAGAGTTGTTTTATTTTGCATTTCTCTAATCAATAATGATTTAGAGCATTTTTTACATATAGCTATAAATAGTTTTAATTTCATGATTTGAAAATTGTCTATTTCATATCCCTTGACCATTTATCAATATAATGACTTGTATTCTTATAAATTTGATACCATTCTTTACATATTTTAGAAATGAGACCTTTATCAGAAATACTATCTGTAAAGATTTTTCCCTGCTTTGTACTTTCCTTTTTTATCTTGTTTCTTTTAGTTTTGTTTGTGTAAAAACTTTTAAATTTAATGAAATCAAAGTTGTTCATTTTGCCTTTTATAATGTTCTCTAGTTCTTCTTTGGTCATAAATTCCTCCCTTTTCCAAAGATTTGATAGGTAAATTATCCTTTGTTCTCCTAATTTGTTTGTGGTATCATCCTTTATGCCCAAATCATGTATCTATTTTGACCTTATTTTGATATGGGATATGAAAGGTAGGTCTATGCCAAGTTTCAGACATTATTTTTCAGTTTTCCCAGCAATATTTGTCAAATAGTGAGTTCTTATTCCAGAAACTGGAGCTGGGGGGGTTTATCAAACACTAGATTGCTATAGGCCTTGATTATTGTGTCATGTGTATCTAATTTAGTTCTTAGCCAGTACCAAATGGTTTTGATGATTGCTGCTTTATAATATAGTTATAGGTTTGGTAATGCTAAGCCACCATCCTTTGTAATTTTTTCCATTAATTCTCTTGATAATATTGACCTTTTGTTCTTCTAGATGAAGTTTTTATTATTTTTTCTAGTTCTATAAAATAATATTTTGTCCATTTGATTGATATGGCACTGAACAAGTCTACCAATTTAGGCAGAATTGCCATTTTTATTTTATTAGCTCACTCAGCCTAGCCATGAACAATTGATATTTTTCCAATTGTTTAGATATGACTTTATTTGTGTGAGAAGCATTTTGTAATTTGTTCATGATTTTGTAATTGTGTTCATATAGTTCTTAGATTTGTCTTGACAATTAGGCACCAAAGTACTTTATTTACCTACAGTAATTTTAGATGGAATTTCTCTTTCTATCTCTTACGAATGGGCTTTGTCAATAATATATAGAAATGCTGGTGATATCTGTGGGTTTATTTTATATTCTGCAACTTTTTTTAAAGCTGTGAATTGTTTTTAGTAGGTTTTTGGATGATTTTCTAAGGTTCTCTAAGTATATCATTATTTAATCTGCAAAAATCATGTTTTATTTCCTCATTGTTTATTTTAATTCCTTTAATTTCTTTTTCTTTTCTTATTGCTAAAGCCAACATTTCTAGTACAATGTTGAATAATAGTGGTGATAATGTACTTGTTTCATCCCTGATCTTATTGGAATGCATCCAGTTTCTCTCCATTATAAATAATGCTTGCTATAGATTTTATTTTAAGGAAAATTCCTTTTATCCCTATGCTCTCTGGTGTTTTTAGTAGGAATAGGTGCTGTATTTTGTCAAAAAGCTTTTTCTGCATCTATTGAGATTATCACATGATTTCTGTTGGTTTTATCAATATGGTCAATTATGACAATAGTTTTCCTGTTATTGAACCAGTCCTGCATTCCTGGTATAAATTTCACTTGGCCATAGTTTATTATCCTGCTGACAAGTTGTTGTAATCTCTTTGCTAATAATTTATTTAAAATTTTTGCATTTGACCTTCCTTATATTTATGATACATTCCCCATGAACTTTACAACATCACTGACAGCATCATATCTACCATTTTCCCCCAGTAACCTTGAATCTATTTCATCTTGGTCAAGTAAGTCGGCTTCATCAAAGACAGTTGTTTTTTCTGCTATATCATTATTTCACTTGGATACCAACTCCCTCCATAATAGTCATTTTGTTCTGTCCTTTCTAAGCCAAAGGTCATTCTTCTTGGCAGAGAAAACCAAGCAACTCTATCTTCATGGCCATAGATTATTATCATTATATTCACTATAAGCAATGTAATAATGACCTCTCCATACATTTTGAGTATTGTCAAAGTTATCATGTCATTTAAAAATTCATGATTTAAGAAGATAATCAAAATAATCTATGGGGTGGGGGGGAGTAATTATATAACTGTTATTTATTGAATGCAAGGTTTTGGTTATATTTACCTCACAATGCTTCAAAGGTCAAAGGGAATAAAAAGTATTTAGTATAATACCTTTCATATAATAGTTGCTGAATGAATGAAACATTCATTTTTCTCTTCAAAAGTCCAGTTATCCAGGGATAAGTGGTATTGTGCAGCTAATCCTATTGAATAATATATTCAAAAAAGAAGATAGAAAAATTATAACTCAGAAAGTCTATCTAGTTCTATCATTAGGCCACATAGTAAATACTAACAGTTGTCAATAGCATATCTATTTGTATGACTTTGGACAAGTTCTGTTTCCGTCTGTATAAAAGAAAGGGAATCATACTAGATGATTTCTAGATATCATTCCTAGTTCTAATATTCTAAGATTTTATGGCTAATTTTAAAAAAACTGATTCTAATATCATCTTTATGGTCTTGCATAAACAGAAAAGACCTCAGGATTTCCCCAAAAACTACATCCATGGTCTTTGTCAATCAAACTATAACTAATATAGATGATTGGGACTTTGTTTCAGGCACTGAATTGAAGAACACCAAACATAGAGGGTGCTGCCAGATGATAGCAATTGTAGCCCTTCAGTAGTACAGAAACAATAAAGTTGAAATACCTAATTAACAAAAGGCAGCTAGGTGGCACAGTGCATGGAGTACCAGGCCTGGAGTCCGGAAGATTCATCTTCCAGAATTCAAATCTGGCCTCGTACCAGCTGTGTGAACCTGGGCAAGTCACTTAACCCTATTTGCCTCAGTTTCCTTATCTGTAAAATGAGATGGAGAAGGAAATGGCAAACCACCACAGGATTTTTGCCAAAAAAAAAAAAAAACCCTCAAGTAGAGTCATGAAGAATCAGAAACATTTGAAAAATGACTGAACCATACCTAGCAACATAGATATTTCATTAAGCAGAGAAAACGTGGTAAGCTGTGGTGAGTTCTTCTCCTTTATTCATCTTGTTTCCCACTTCCTACCACTATTACTTTTGTATAATAGCTCCCCAGAGATAATCTTGTGCCAGCCAGTGTCTTCAGATTCCTATTCTCCTCTGGCATGGGGCAATGTTCCTTCTCAACTCCCTTCTCAGCTGAGGGAATATTCCATACTGCTTTGTTCCTGTTTATGGGGCAGCTAAGTGATACAGCAGATAGAGCTCCGGATCTAGAATCAGAAAGGCCAGAATTTAATCTAATCTCACATACCTATTAATTATGTGATCCTGGACAAATAGCCTATGTTTGCCTCAGTTTCCTCTTCTGTAAAATAAGTGTGATAATAACAGCATCTGCCTCCCAGGGGTATTATGGGGAACAAATCAGAAAATAATTATGAAGTATTTAGCATGTTTCCTGGTATATGATAAATACAATATAAAGGTTAACTATTATTATTTGCACCATTAGCAAAAAAAATAAAATAAAATAAAATCCTAGTCATAGCTCTGTCTGCTGGTGCCAAGCAATATCGACCATGTCCCAAGCTTTAAAAAAAATCCAAGCATTTTCCTTTCCAAGTATTCTAGTTGTTTCTTTGAGAAACATTTCATATTTTCCCCAATTTGGCCAGCAAGGCCCTTTGAAGATATAACAAGCTTTATAAATACTAAGTATTCTTTGACTATCGTGCATGAGACTGGTTTCCTAGGCACCATGCCCAGCTTGGCTTAATTTTTTGTTTATTATTTGTGCACCATCCCAGATTCAGTTAAGATGGAGCTTTATAAATTATGGTTATTATTATATTGATGTGACATACAGCTAATGCCAGTGTGGCTGTTTGGAGCTATAGAAAACAGCTCTCCTTGAAGAAACCCTGCCTTTCTATTATTCGCATTAACAGCACAATAGAATACAAGGCAAAGAAATTCTTCCCCAAATTCTTTGTGATTTCTTAGCTCTTCCTTCTTGGTCATTTATTGTGTCCTCAGAAGCTTTGGCAGGATTGGGAATAGCAGCTTAAAAAAAAAGCTGAGATTTTTTCATTTTTATTACAACATCATTATGCTTTCTTTAAAAGCATAAACACCTTGAATCTTATGGTCTTTTAATTGAATTAAATCATCATGAATGTAGTTAACTTGAGCACCCATGGGATGAGATGCGCTATGAAGTGGAGAGTACACCACACAATAATTATACTTTGCATTTATAAAATGTTTTAGGGCTCACAAGATACTTTTCATATACATTATCTTACTGACTCTCACGATGACTGTGAAATAAAGCTAGACAGGTTGTTATTATTCCCACTTTATAGATGAGGGATCTGAGGGAAATTGACTTGCCCAAGATCATACAATTATGAAGTGGCAAAGACAAGGCTAAAAAATCAGGTCTGGTTTATTGTTCAATGAGTTTACTTCCCATTATTAAATGCTGCAGGCAGTTAGAAGATATAACAGACAGAGCACCAGCCCTAGAGTCAGGAGGAACTGAGTTTAAATACAAAGTCAGACAGTGGCTATGTGACTTTGGGCAAGACAGTTAACCCCATTGCCTCAACATAACAAATTAAAGATACAGGACACATAATAAATCTTTTTTTTAATGCTGCATCTCTGCTGATAAGACCATAGATTTAAAATGATGAGAATTATGGGGTTTTATAGTGCAACCCCAACATTTTACAGGTGAAAAAATTAAGACCTAGAAAGGTAGAATCTTCCTCAACATCATTCAGAAAACATACAGCAGCACTGGGATATAAGTCTAAATCCACTGACTCCAAATTAGCTATTTTCCCTTACACCACATGGTGCCTAGGACCACATCTCTTGCCTGTAAAAACATAGAGGTGAGATAGGACAATTCAGAAACTTAGTTTTTGAAATCAAGATTTTTTCATGTATTTCCTTTCTACTTCTATTTCATAGAATGGCTCTGGATGATTAGAACTTGAATATTCCCAGAGAATTTTGGCAGAACAGAAGTTATGTGTGATTCCAGGAAAGAAAATATGACAGGAATCATCCAATTCAGCCCTAGAGAATTATAAATATAATTTAAGAATCTCTCCTCCTCCTCCTTCTCCTCCTCCTCCTCCTTTTTCTTCTTCTCCTCTCTCTCTCTCTCTTTTTCTCTCTTCTTTCTCTCTCTCTCTCTCTCTCTCTCTCTCTCTCTCTCTCTCTCTCTCTCTCTCTCTCTCTCTCTCCATATCTGTCTCTGTTTCTTTGTGTGTCTCTCTCTTTGTATCTCCCTGTATCTCTATGAAAACATAATGAACACAAGAGGGGAAAGAGTTAGGGAAAAAGAGTTAGGAGGCCTTTAAGGGAATCTCACAAAAACTAGAACAACCATAGAAGGGAACTAGAAGGATTTTAAATAGATGTCAGTGAAAAGATCAAAGAGTCCCTGGTTATTTCTTCCCTGCTTCAGAATATAAGCCATTGCCATAAAGCTAGTCTCCATGTACCTGACTCATTAGCACCACCACAGTACTACAGAACCTTTTGAAAACTGTTTCCACAGCTTAAATTGCTCTCACTACTCTCTGTCAATTCAAATCTTTCAAACTTGTTCCTCAGAGCCTTCTCTAACCCTTTTCCAACATGATTATTCTTCTCTCTGAAATCCTCTTTATAATATATATACAAAAGGCCAGCCATCAGCAAAATTTGTTAAATCAGTAAAATTTTAGTTAGCATTTCATATCCTTTCTCTTCCTCAAATTGGTACCTATTGCCTCCATGGTGTTCCCTGGATACCCATAGATTCTTTACTGTACTCTACCCTTTGGGCAGATCCCAATTCTCTGAGCATTACTCTATCATCATCTCCCTCAAAATTTACCTGTCATATATGTTACTGTATTTTTAATGATTAAAAGACAATTATTAAGTCCTTACTATGTGGCAGTCACTGTAGTAAAATATACATACAAGTAAGCAAAATATTCTCTATCATTAAAATTTTATACTAATGGGAAGACAATATATAAAAATATAAAATTATCTTATGTAGTTATATACAATATATTTATACAATATATAAAAGGGAGCTAGAAAAGAGTGGGCAGCTAGGTGGCACAGTTCAATGAGGACTGAGTTCAAATTTGACTTCAGACACTTACTTGTTTCATAACCTTGGGCAAGTCATTTAATTGTTTATCTCAGTTTTCTCAATGGTAAAATGAACTGAAGAAAGAAATGGCAAATAGAAATCCAGTATCTTTGCCAACAAAACTCCAAACAGGTTCACAAAGTGTTAGACACTACTGAACATCAATAACAAAGGCATGGGGTACCCATAGAACAGCATAGTTTGAAATTAGCAAAAAATGCCATGGAAACCATTTCAGTTCTGCACAAAATTAAGCAAAAGCCCACCTATCAGATCCCTGATTTCAAAATTAGAGTCCTCCTGCTATAGAGGTTCAAGGAATGGTTTGAAGAAGGTGACCAGAAGGCAGGCCCATGGCTAGGCAGTAGCCAAAAAGTGATGTGGCAGATTAATTCCAGACAAGATTGTAATATCATCTGATTGAGTATTTACTATCAGAGCTATCAACAAAGCTGGCAAACAGGCTTATCTCAGGGTGAGAAATTTAAAGGAACATTTCCAACATTTGTATTCCTCCCTTTAAAAAGATGAGAGCAGAGTCTATTGAGATGGGGAAGTAGGAATGTGACAGGCATTTGAGAATTGGGTCAGAAACTTCACTTCAGCTTATTCGCTTCCAGGTTCCCTACTGACGTGGTAGGAAACACAGAAGACTAACTAACAGAACCACATTTCAGGTATAGAGAGGTAGGTTCTAAACCAGGTCTAGCAAGACAGTACCCCCAGTTCTATCTATCTGAATACTTTTCAAGGACTGCTTCACAGCACATGCAATCTGAAGAAAAAGGGAAATACATCCCTCTGGAATCTAGGCCCCAGTCTAGGAATTAGTCCATGGTCCATCCCTACCCTTGCTCAGTAGCACATAAAAGAAGAGAAAGAAAACAATATTTCATTTCTTGCTGGAAGACTATGCCTTCCTAGGAATGTTTCTTTCTATTCACATCCTGGGAGCCTTTTCTTTACATGCAAGTCTTGCCTTATTTCACTTCTCAAAATTTCCTGCCAACAGACTAGTACACTGGCTAAGATCTATTTGGGGCCAGAATGTACTACAAGAATCAAAGACCCTCCCAACTGTGATGAGTCATGAATCTAGAAACTATTGCTCTGAAAGGGCTGGTATCCCCAGGGGAAGTCAAATTTCAATAACCGGGCTAAAATAACATTGCATTGGAAGATAAGAGGTTTAGCTTCAATATCTGTTCTAACACTATCTCTGTACTTCTGTTTCCACCTCTTCAAAATAAGGGATTACGTCCTTTCCAACTCTAATAATCTTTAAGTATATTAGATTTGGGCTCCATTTTACTCAAATCCAGTGCAGTCTCAATTATAGCCAAGCTGAACTTTCTTATTAAGCAAGACATTTTCCTTTTCTGGGAAATTTAAAGAGTAGGAGTTGTATTAAATGATCCCAAATGATTAAATGATTTCTACCTGTAACATGATACTCTGAAGTTTTCTGAAAAGGTTGGCATCAAGATTTTGTTTTATTTCCAAACCCCTCCTCAAAGACATCTGTTTGTCATTTTACTCTACCCTCATCCCCAGTAACAACAACAAAAACAATAACTAATATTTACTATGTGCCATGTACTATGCTAAACACTTTATAAATATTATTTCATTTTGATCCTCCCAACAATTCTGGGAGTAGATGCTGTAGATGCTATTATTTTTTTAAAAAGCAGGGTTTTTTAAAATGTAACTTGTCAACAAAACAACTGATTTTTTCTTCAGTTTGATAGAAAGGGTTAAAGAAAATAGTAGTATTAAAAAGCAGCTTTTTAAAAGGTTGGTGTTAACCCATTTTGCAGATGGAAAAACTGAGGCAAAAAGAATTTTAATGGTCATATACCTAATAAGTATGTGGGAATGAATTAGACTCAAGTCTTCCTGACTCCAGGTTTGGCAACTACAGTAATCAGATTTCTTAGATGGCAAGTGCAAAGAAACGACTGGCTTTAGTATGTAATTATTAAGAATAATTGGTTAACTTTGAAAGGCCTAATTTTCCTGCTTTTTGAAGGGAGCTCTTCAGAATCCCCTTCGTGGTATCCTGTGATCTTTAATCACAGAAGCCAGTCTCCTAACATCATTTCCTAACACATATCTATTGAAGAAGCTTCCATACCCTAAATATAATTTGTTTTGTTTGTCTCTGTGCAAAAATTCCTAGATATGATTCTTGTCTCTGAGTTATTAATGACTAATAATAAGACTATGTCCCTGAGTGAGAGAGGAGATATAGAGAGAGACAGAGATCTATAGATACATACACATACACATACACACACACACACAGAAGAATTTTTGAAATCACCAATCTGTAAGGAGAATTTCAGAAACAGAATTGGCCAGCTAGAAGGGACATTTGGGTGGGTGCTTTTTCAGAATCCACAAATTATACCATGCAGGCAAATCCTGGCTCTGCATCAATTTTATTTGTTAATTTGTTCTCACATTTCATACATGACCAACTCGTAGCTCATGAGCTTTGGGTTTGGTGAGTCAACAAGACCTTAATTGGAATCCTGCCTTAGACACTTAGTAAGTATGTGACCCTAGAAAGTCATTCTGTCTCTCTTAGGCCGTTTTCTCATCAGTAAAGTAGGGTTAATAATAAATCCTATGCAAATTAAAACAACTCTGAGGTACCACCTCATACCTCTCAGATTGGCTAAGATGAAAAGAAAAGATAATGCTAAATGTTGGAGAAGATGTGGGAAAACTGAGTCATTAAATGCATTGTTGATGGAATTGAAAAATGATCCAACTATCCTGGAGAGCAATCTGGAATTATGCCCAAAGGGCTATAAAACAGTGCTTCCAAAAGTGCCATTACTGGGTCTGTATCTCAAAGAAATCATAAAGGAAGATAAAGAACCCACTTGTGTCAAAATGTTTATAGCAGCTTTTTTTGTGGTAGCAAAGAATTGGAAAATGAGTGGATGCCCATCAATTGAGTAATGACTGAACAAGCTGTGGTACATGAAAGTAATGGAATATTATTGTTCTATAAAAAGGATAAACAAACTGATTATAGAAAGGTCTGGAAAGTGTTCATGAACTGATGCTGAGCAAAACAAGCAGAACCAGGAATACATTGTACCCAATAATAGCAAGAATATGTGATAATCAACTATGAAAGATGTGGTTCTTTTCAGTGGTTCAGTGATCCAAGGCAATCCCAATAGACTTTGGACAGAAAATGCCATCTGCATCCAGAAAAATATCTGAGGAGATTTAATGTAAATCAACACATGCTTTGTTCTCTTCTTTTTTCTGTTTTTTTTTTTTTATCTCTGTCATGGCTTTTCCCTTTTGCTCTGATTTTTCTCTCCCAACATGATTCATAAAGCAATTAATATTAAAAATAAATAAACTTACTACACTAAAAATAATAATAAACCCTAACTCACAGGATTATTATGAAGATCAAATCTAAAAAAATATATAGATGGTTTTGTAAACCTTAGAGCACCATATAAAAGTTAGGTCTTATGATTAATATTATGAAAGAAATGGACTACATAGATCACATTCCACTAGTCTCTTTAGAGCTAAAAGGACCTGAAAATTAGAGTTCTGGATTTGGTTCTACTATCCACTAACTACAACCTCAAGCAAGTTATCTGATCTCTATCAGCAAAGACTAAAAACATAATTAATTTTTGAAAAGCAAAGACTAAATGATCTCTCAGTTCCCTTCCAACTAAAACACTCAGCAGTTTTTTGCAATTAACTTACTGTGTTGCCAAAGCATTTAACCTTTCTAGATCTCAGAATCCTCATTTATAACACCCACTCTATGTTTTTAAAAATTTGGTGCAAAGAACAAATGAAATTATAAAATTGCTTTGAAAAAGTTCAGTACATACAAACAGAAGCTATTCTGGATGAGATTTGTTTTCCCAACCAGATTATTGGGGAAATTCAACTGCCATACTATTCAACTACCAAACCTCTTTTCCATATCCTATTTCTAGATACAGAGTATGTGATTAATATTTGATTTTAATTTATTAATTGTAAACTCTGAGGAAAGGGATTCATATTTCATCTTGATTTTCTTTGCACTGGGACCTGTACATAGCAGGTATTTAAGGCTTTTTTTGTAATGGGCTGAGGCTTGAGTTGATGCACTGAGGTCCCAAGCACATGAGGCTAAATAGTAATTGGACCATAAATCCCTCAGGAATCATCGGATTCTTTGAGACATAAGACTTGAAAGTCCTCAAGAATCATTGGATTTTCTGAGAAATGATAAGACTGTTACAGGACTTCAAAATCCGCTGCAATCATTGGATTCCCTAGGACATAAAAAGACTTTTGCTGCACTTCAAAAACTTGTGGGGATGATTGGATTCCCTGATATGTGAAGCAATGGACAATATATTGGTTTTGGACTATCTCTTGGCTGCTGAAGAAGGTGTATGTGTTGACTGCTATTTACATACTCTCCTTCTAGGACTTCTGGCAATCTTTTACAACACAATGTTGATTTATATTGTTTGTTAAACCATTACTTGGGTGTATACTTCATGTTTGTTACACCACATCAAGCCTGCACTGACTGTGGGGAGAGTCATCACTAATAGCCTCTGCGTTGTTGCTATGTGCTATGTGCTATGTGTTCCCATGCTGATGGGTTTGTGCATAATAAGACCCTTGAGCCCAGAAACCTACTAGCAATCCCCACTTCCCTTTGGTGCTTTTCATCTCCCTTCCTGAGATGTCAGGGAGGGCATGATTATCTCCTTTTTAGTGCTTTTACCTCCTTCCTGAGAAGTCAGGGGGTTAGTGATCACCTCCTTTTCGGTGCTTTCACCTCCTTTCCTGAGAAGTCAGGGAGGGTGTGATCACCTCCCCTTGGGGGCTCTGACCTCCCTGAGGAGTCAGGGATGGCATGACACCTGTGTTCTAAAACAAAAGAAAGCGGGAGATGTAATGGGCTGAGGCTTGAGTTGATGCACTGAGGTCCCAAGCACATGAGGCTAAATAGTAATTGGACCATACTCTATTAATATATAAGCTTGGAGAAAGAATGGCCCCCGCCCACTCTTTGTGCAAGTCCTGATGTGTTGTAAAGGAAATGACGATTTTGGTGGGTGGAGGCAGGGGAGTGGAAAAGGAAGGGGAAGGAGAGACTTTGGGGATTGCCTTGCCACAGTTTGCTCAGCTCACATCTCTTTCTGTTATCTGGCTTCCTGTCACAACTGTCCATATTGCTATCTCAACCTTTCTTGCCTATATTTGCTATCGCAATCTTTATTCACCTCTTCACTTCAATAAATATTGAAGATTTTTCCCTTAACCTGAATTCCTGACACCGGCTGATCTTAAATACGCGGTCATTACATTTTTTGAATCAGATTGAATTAATAGAATTAAGTCACTTAAAACTGAACTCAGCCCTGCCCTGACAGGATCTCACCTCACCTGTCTGATCACTCCTCAGTTTCCTTTGTTAGATTTGATCCAGGTTATTCCCCCTCAAGGTGGCTGTTCCTAAGGGTATATGCTCTAAGCCATCTTTTCTTCTCTATTTAACTTGTTGATCTTATCGTCCCCTTGGCTTTAAATTCTCATCTCTATGCTAATAATTCTGAGACCTACTTCTCTAGTCCTAAATTCTTCCTGATCCTCCAAACTCTCATTTCCAATTTCCTTTTAAATATCTCATACCGGATATTTTGCAGACATCTTAAACTCAACATGACTAAAATAGTCTTTTTCTTCTCAAATCCTTTCATCTTCCTAACTTTCCTTATATCTATGAGATTAGCATCATCCTCTCAGATACCCAAATTAGCAAATTAAGTGTCATCTTTTTCTCCTTACTCTTACTCTTAATTACTCTTATAGAATCAGTGGTCAGTTTATCTTCTCAACATCTCTCATATGTGCCCTCTTCTTTCCCATGGCATTGCTGTCACCCTTGTGAAGACCCTCATCAACTCATACTCAGACTCTTGCAAAAACCTGATAGTTTGTCTAAATATCACATCTTCATCTATTCCAGTCCATCTCCTATAGTTTTTCTTCCTAAAGTGTAGGTATGACTATGTCACTTCCAATCAATAAATTCCAGTGATTCCCTTTCACCTCCAGAACCAAATATGAAATCCTCTGTTGGCATTCAGAGACCTTCACAACCTGGACTCTTCCTACCTTTTTAGTCTTCTTACACCTTATTCCCTCCCATATCTGGTGAAATCTAGTAACATGGCCTCCTTGTTATTTCTCAACCCAAGACACTCCATTTCCTGACTGTGTGTGTTCAGTAATTATTCTCCATGGCTCTAAAATGCTAATACAATACTCATGTACTGCACACAATTATAACCATTGTTCTTATATATCAGTTAATACTTTCTCCAGCAGATGGCAGCAAATGAACTTAGTCTTGGGAAAAATCCAGTTTATCCTTTTCAACATGCTGACTTTGAGTCAAATTTATCCCATTTTGGTGTACATGTTAAAATATAGCTCTGATAATTCACTTCTTGTCACCACTGAATTTTTTTTTATAATAATAGCATTTTATCATTCAAAATACATTCAGAAATAGTTTTCAACATCCATCCTTGCAAAACCTTGTTTTCCCAATTTTTCTCCCTCCCTCCTCACTTCTCCCCTCCTCTAGAAACAAATAATACAATATAGGTTAAACATGTATAATTCTTCTAAACATATTTCCATATTTATTGTACCATCCAAGAAAAATCTGATCTAGAGGCAAAATGAGAGAAAAAAAAACAAGCAAACAACAATAAACAAAAAAGGTGAAAATACTATGTTGTAATCCACATTCAGTCCTTATAGTCCTCTTTGGATGAAGATGGTTGTCTCCATCACAAGCCTATTAAAATTACCCTACATCATCTCATTATTGAAGAGTCAAGATCATCACAGTTGATCATCACATAATCTTCTTGTTGCTGTGTTACCACTGCATTGAAGAAGATGAAGCTATCTTCATGTAGAAAGAAATTAGAGTGAGAGTCAGAGGATCTGAATTGAAATCCCAACACTGCTTTTTTTCCCCTGTGTAAACTTGAATAAATCACTAAATTATTCTGGGTCATTTTCATCTGAAAACTGAGGACTTTTGGATTATATGATCTGTGAAGTCTCTTCCAGTCAAATCTTATTATTAATTTGTATTTACATTTATAAAAGTGTTAATTTTTTGCAAATATCAGACTTCTTTCCAAGATCACAAAAAAATTAACAACTATAATTGTATCAAGATAATTCATTGTAATGAAACTATAAACCCCCATTACCATATAAACAAAACTATCAAAATTTCCTTCAGAACTCAGTTAGCATTACATTTTCTTCTATGACCTAGTTAGTTCTTCCTCAAATCTTTTGGTCCAGGACAAAGTGCCAGCCTGAGAAAGACTGTTTTTGTTACCATTTCTATTATCACATCTAAAAATATGTCAAATTCCTTCTTAAAGGGTATCTTAGGAATGCCCCCTCACTTTACTCTAGGTATGATTTATCAGAGTAAAATATATACAGTGTGTGATATAAATATACAGGCAAAAAAAGAAGAAATCTCAGGTACCCAAATTGGCAAACTAAGGGTCATCCTCTTCACCTCAGTCTTTCTGGTTCCCCTTATGTAATCAGTAGTCATTTTACCTTCATGGTGTCTCTCAAAAATGCCCGCTTCTCCATTTCCCTGAATCAATGGGGCATTACTAATAACTACATTCCCACAGACAATTTCTATACTGGAAAGTACCTCAGAGACCATCTAGACCAAATCATCCCCTCTGTGACCTATCAGATAAATGGCCATCAGTTTGTCTTTCTGCAATTTCCCCTTTTTATGTTAGCAGTCCACACTTTGACTCCTGTGTCTGTTTAAGCTGTTCCACTTCCTACAACATAGCCAGAATTCCCTCTGCCCAATATAATCCTTCAGGGCTCACAGAGAAAGAAAGTGAATGCCTGCCTGCTTTGGGTTAATGAAGCATTTAAGCTACTGCCACTTTCCAAAAGCACAAGAAAAACTAAATACAACTGTTCTGCATGTTGGCATATGCCTGAAACATAGTCTATTGAAGGGGAATTCCTGTTAACACTCACTGAAGTCACAGAGTCCCTCCTGAAAGTTTCCTTTGCCCCTGGGCTATGGCTCAGGTCCCACAGAGAGACTTGAAAGAAAACAACAGCTTTTGGTCCAAAAGGGTGAGGAGACAAACTGAGTCATAACAGTCTGAATTTTCTAAAGCCATAGGCAGATTCATGATTCACCTCTGTAAAAGCTCTGCCCCTCAAGTCCAAGCCACGTCTTCAATAAGTGCCAAAATGTTCCATTCAGGAGTTTCATAGCTCAGCACTGTGTTCAGAAATGCCAGTACACATTATAAGGTCTTTGATCTCCAGCCCTACCCAAACTCTTAGACTGCTGAGGAGTGTGCTTTTATGATCCCTGAAAGGGCAGGCAGCTCTAGATCTCCTCAATTTTCTTTCCTCTCTGCCTTATTCAGTAAATTCCATTGATTTCCTCTCACTTCCAAAATAAAATTAACAAATTATCTCTTTGACTTTCAAAGCCTTTCATGACCTGCCGTTCTCTACCTTTTCATTCTTTTTCCTTCTTATATATTTCAACATCACCGAGACACTAACCTTCTTACTAATCCTCACGCAAGACACCTCCATTTCCCAATTCCAGGTATTTCTACTGGTTACCCCTGTACCTGGAATGTTGTTCCTCATCTCTACCTCTAGATTCTTCAAGTCCCAACTAAAATCCTGATCCACTTTAATCATAGTGCCTGTGACTATTTCAAATTTATCCTGTACTATTATCCCGTAGTTGTCTCCCCATCTGGAGAGACTGGAAGGATGTCTTTTAACCTTTCTTTGTATCCCCAGTGCTTAGCCAAAGCAGAAAAATAGTAAGTGCTCAATAAATATTTATTGACTGACTGCCTCACTGACACTTCCTGTAGCTAGCTGAATGGTTTGGGTCAGACTGCCTGAGTTCAAATCCCAGGCTCTGCTCCTTAATAGCTATGTGTCCTTTGAGCAAATCTCCTAAGGTTAGCCTTAAAGTCTTCAGCTATAAAATAAGAAGTCATTTCTAAAGTCTCTTTCAATTCAAAATCTATGATTCTATGACTTCTGACCTCTGTGCTCACGTGATACCCAGAGGTCAAATGGACTTGAATGTACAGTGATATAAATAATAGCTAAAAGAAGCAAAACAAGTACAAGGCATTTATCTTAAAGACGGATTTGGCTTTCAGACCCTAGACATAACTTTTAGGAGAACTCTGGTGTTCTAGGGCACACCCACATTAGGGGTATGTCAATGAGAACAATTCATCTACTTGGTACACAGTTGGAGCAGATTAAGCACAGCACACAACCTAACCCTGTTGCTGAGGGTCATGGACAAACAACCCAAGAGGTTAATGTACCCACGTGCATTAACACACCCCTTTGTGCAAAAAGATCATATATTTTTATAGACTTGGAGGAAATGGCTCTAGGCAAAGGATAGTTATGAGTCAGTTTCTGACTGCAATCAAGGGCTTGTCTCCCTGAATGGAGCCAGAGAACTAATTGCAGCCAAGCCATTGATGATGAATTGGCACTGTCTTTTACAATGTCTTATGTGAATCTCCCAATGCAAAACAGGTCTCTACAAGTTTGGTGAAGCTCAACATCTCAAAGAATAAGAGCAGATTAACCCAAACTTCATCTGGCCATCTGAATTGATATGGGATCCTAGCCATGAGATTCAAGTATCCTAGCTTTGGAAATCTGGTCAAATCATTTATTCTTTTAAGTACCACAGTCATTTCTTTAAGATGACCAATTGCTGAATAGTTGGAGATCTGTAAAAATAAAAGCGAGCTCCCTCGCTGAGAGTTCCCATACCAGTGAAATCACAGATCTCGCCAAAATTATCTGGAGATGATTGTACATAGGCAAATATTCAGTCGTGCTGGTTTCAAGGCAAGTACCACAGCTCCATCATCAAGATAAGACACAGAGACTGAGAGAGACAGTCTTCTATTTCTCTTATCTCTCAATCTATCTTGATAGAGTCCATTTTCCTGTGTGAATTGAGAGAATTCCAGCCCCTTCCTCCATTTCTACAATGTCTCTTTCAGAAACAGATAGAGATGGATACTGGCATATTAGACAGATAAACAGATCATTCTGAGAATATACACTCACATAGGAAATACAATTTGTGTGTGTGTGTGTGTGTGTGTGTGTGTGTGTGTGTGTGTGTGTTGGGGAAAGGGCAGAAAGGAGTGGTATTCTTAAGTTATGCTATCTGATCCTCATCCTGTTTCTGTACTTCAGATCTGTTATTTTGGATCCTTCCTGAATTTCTCCCTTAATTTCTCTGTCTTGATATTCCTTTCTCAGTTTTCTCCCCACTACCATCATATAACCTCTTATTTGGGGCAATCATTCTAATCCCAATTATCACTTATCTCTGACTTCCTCAGGCCAACACCTGCCTGATCCTTCCCCAGGCTAACTGTTCTTATGTATCTTACAGCTTTTCATCATACCATCATGATATACATTTGCATTTTCATAATAACTTTGGGGGCTTCTAGTTGTGTTTTTAATATATACCAAACTCCATTTTCCCATTTGAATTGACAGATCTTCAGCCCTACCCTCATATATAATGTCTGTTCAAATTTATGATCTCCTTTTGGAAGGAGGAGTTATTATTTTACTTCATCCTTGGATCTATCCAGCTGAGACTTCCTGCAAGGTAATAGAATGATGAAATCATCTAATAAATAACATATATAATTATCTTGCAACTGTACAGTTTACAAAGCATTTTCTCATACAATATCTCAATTTGTTTTCACGACAACCTTGTAATATAGTCAGTATATGAATAACTATTCTCATTTTATAGATTAGGAAACTAAGAATAAGGGAAGCAATGTAATTTACTCAAAGTTACACCCCCCAGGAACTAGACTCAGGTCTTGTGCTCTTTCTACTATTCCATCAAGACTCAAATAAAGTAGGGATTCTTCTTGTGACTCACTCATTTGTATTTTTACAAACTTTATGAGGAAGAAAAAAAAATCTTGTTGACCTTACACAAAATAGAGCTGGATTTTTTTTTACAACTTTTATTTTTCCTGTTTGGCTCAAAATATCAGAGAGTCAAGATCCAAGGCAAGAGAAGCTCTGACCCAAACCCACTGGCAAGAATCTTCCCTGGGCTCCTTACCCTTAGCATATAAAATGAGTTTGTAATATAAATACACACAAATACATTTTCTGTATCAGACCACCAATAGAACTTCACTTCCATAGAGAAGGAACATAATTTCATTGCCAAAGAGTATCTAAAATTCATAGCCTTCCCCCTTCCTTCCTTCCAAAGATATGGGCAGAGCCAGAGTGTTTCTTATCATAGTGTAAGCAGCTAAGTGGTACAGTGTATAGAATACAGGGCATAGATAGAGTCAAGAAGACCTGAGTTCAAAAACAGCCTCAGACACTTACTGATTGTGTAACTCTTAAAAAGTAACTTAACCCCTGTCTGTCTCACTTTCCTCTTCTATAAAATGGAGGTAATAGCACTGACCTCAGCAAGGTTATTTTGAGGACCAAATGAGATATTTGTGAAGTACTTAATACAATGTCTGGCAAATAGTGCTATTATAAATACTTATCCTCTTTCCTTCTTTTTGAACATGTAATTTACAATTGATCTACATGGGAGAAGGGGAAGGGATGGAGATGAGCACTGTAGAGAAGAAGTTACATTTGACATCCTAAAACTCTTCTCTCCTCCAAAAATCTGTCTTTTCTAGCTCAAGGTCACACTACTTTGAAAACTAGGACCCAGTCAAGAGCTCAGGACAAGGGTTCAACCTTGTATTAAAGAGTGGAAGTAATGTACATTAGCCAGAAGGATTACAAAGGTCAAGATCAAACTAAAAGTGTCAGAGAGGTCCTCCCATGCAATACTTTTGCCAGTTCTCTGCTATCTTCATCTTTAATGAATTGTATAGTAAGTTGGAAGTAAATGCAGTTGACTATGATACTTTTCTTCTATATTACATTTAAAACTTTAAAATTTTTTACTTATTTTTGGTAAATGTCTGGAATGTATTGAGGTGTTGATATTTGTCCCAAAAATTCATTTGTAAGTTGTTGTTGTATTTGGAGTTCTGACCACATTTGCCCATTGTTATGGGCCAGAACTTGAAACAAGGTTCTAAGTCACTGGAGTTGATAAAAACAATGCTCATGTACCTGGTTCACACCTTTGGAGTTCACACCTTTGGGAGAGATTACACATTAGCTCACATATTAGAATTCATGCCTCTCACACCTTTAGAGGTCACATCTTTAAGAGATCATATATAAGGAGCTCCTACAAGCCAACTAGAGACTTTAGGAGATTCACAAGTCAGGATTCAGTGGAGAAGACTCACAAGTCACAGCTCCTACAAGCCCACTCTCTCGGACGAGGAGTCAGATCCATTCGATATTCCACCATTGTGCTGGCTGGAGGCTTTGAATTCAGAGGGAGCTGGAGGCTGAAACTGGCAGAGGCAAAGGAGAGCTCTCAGAACCAAGGAAAGCTAACCGGGCTATTTTGCAAGAGACAATAAAGGATTGGACTTTAACAGCTGGCTTCATTTGAGGTGATTATTACTCTGAACTGAAACTAAGGCTGCCTCCAGAAGCTCCCCAAGAAACCTGCTCCCAGAGAGTGATTATATTTTAGAGAAGATAACATTACAGCCCATAGAGACAGTTTCCCATGGAAACTAAATGATTAGATTATCTGACCGGGATTCTATTTTTAACGAGTAGTATTAAGGGACAGGTCAATTCTCTGAGAACCTTCACAGCTGTGGATCATAACATCTAAAGGAATTGCAAAGCAGCCTTTGCTGACACAAGTGTTGTGCACTGGGAATGAAATAAATTGGAGGCAGAGGGAAGAGGAGAAGGTCAGACAATTCTCAATCAGAGAGGT
Organism: Antechinus flavipes; assembly: GCF_016432865.1. Lineage (NCBI taxonomy): Eukaryota > Metazoa > Chordata > Mammalia > Dasyuromorphia > Dasyuridae > Antechinus > Antechinus flavipes. The sequence continues at coordinate 563,729,654 of NC_067399.1, forward strand.
CAGAGAACAACAACTGCCTCTCAGTCTCCTTGTATCATCCTCTCACAAGAGGAGATCCATTCTGCAGGTCTGGGTTGGATCTTCAGCAGCCACTGTCAGGTGGCTCCTGTGTATTCCAATAACTCCTGTGTATTCTAACAGAGTAGTATAAAAAAAGAATTTATTAAGAACCTATTACATGCAAGGTATTGGAGATATGAGAATAAAAATAACAGTCCCTATTATTGAAGAGCTTAATCTACCTGATCTGGTTGACAATTCCCTCCACTACTGATAACATTGTTTCATTAAATAATACCTTTTTAAGAGAAGGCACCTGTCCTGGGTATTCAAAATTCAATAAAATTTAGCAAATTCTTACTAAGTTACTACTGTGTAAAGCATTGTTCTGGGAACTAGAAAATGTTTTTTCAAGGGGAATAGACAGATAGAGTACTGAACCTGGAGTCAGGAAGGCCTGAATTTAAATGTGGCCTCAAATTCTTAAATAACTGTCTGACCCTGAAAAAGTCACTTAACCCTGTTTGCTTCAGTTTTCTCACTTATTAAATGAGTTGGAGAAGATGTCACACCACTCCATTATCTTTGCCAAGAAAACCCTAAATGGGGTCTCAAAGAATGTGATATCATGAAACAACTGAGCAACAACAATAAGAAGGTATTAATATTCCAGTATAGCTTTCTGTAAGACCCATGTATATGATTTGTAAATTATAAGTCTTTTTGGCAGTCTCCACTGGGAATAAATGAATGAATGAATAAACAAAGGATGAAAAAGTCTTTGTTAAGTACTTACTATAGGCCAAGGACCCATCATAGACCTAAAGATAAAGATCAAAAATTGAGATACTCTTCTTTCAAAAAAGTAATATTCTAACAGTGAAGATAATACCAGTAGGCGTGAAAAAGTAATACTTTGCTCTGGGCCACCTCTTGAAGACTGAACAAATGCTCTCAAACAGAATATATTCTTACAAGCTAACAACTATTTTCTTTCACCAGATATCTTGCCTCAGGTTGTTTAAGAACTATATGTCCAAGCCTCATTGTTGGATGAGGTAACTACTGAAAAAGTACTTTTCCTCTAGGGTCATATCATGGAGCTCTCCTGGGGCATTACAGTAACCTGCCCTTTTCTATCCTGTCCACATCATATCAAATAAACCTACAAGTGTCACTTTGAAATATTTTACCAGAAACATGTTTAGATTTAAAGCATATCCAAGGGATCATTAACATTCATAATCAGAATTTCTGCCAAATCAATCCCAGCACTTGTTATCTATCTACCCATCTTTTTTTTAGCCATTCAGTCCCAGCTAGCAATGTAATATTGTCTTATCTTTAAAATTCTAGTACTACTGACTCTGGGCAAGTCACTTAACCCAATTGCCTCAGCAAAAAAAAAAAAAAAAATTATAGTACTACAAGGGGACATAGGAACTGAAGAAACATGCTGAGGAGAATTAAGACAATAAATAAATAAAATCATTTAGTGCCAAGCGTTTATGGGGGTTGAGAGATGGCTATTTTTCAAATTTTAGCTTTTTAAAAAAATACAATACTGAAAGATGGTTTATATTTCAGTCTTAAGGCTTTATAAAATAACATGTCAGATACATTAAATTTCTATAATATAAGCACCTTATATTGTTTTCTTACACTGATTGCCTTAATTTACCATTTATCCTAGTGAGACTACTCAATCTATGTGAAAATAAATACAACCATATTATGCTACAGACAGCAATACATTAAAAGAAATCACAAATTTACAGCAGAACTAGATCATCTTCCCCACTTCCCCAGCCCAAAATCTGTAGCAGCATGTAAGATTGAATCCATACTTTGATAGATAATTGTCTTTATTTATAATACATTTTCATATCTCAGTTCATCAGAATGCAAACTGAGTCCCAAGCATTTGTCATCTATCTCCTTGGTTTTGTACTGTAAAGTGATAGGGTTTCCTGGGCTACCCTGGCTACCCTCCTTTCAAAAAATATCCAGGAATGCCTACAAATAGCTAGTCCACATAGCTTTCCTTAGGGCTATTTACTACAGCTGCAAAGCAGGTAAGAAAGGAATCAAAAGACTACTGGTGATCTGTAAGAGTTCTGATAAGCTGCTACCTAATGCTTATGATAGGGAACAAGAAATTGAAGACCGTCTGGAAAGGAAATAAAGAATTTCAGCCTCTTTTCTTTGTTTTTATACTAACTGAGCTCCAAATGACTAGTAAAAAGGACTTTGGAAAAATTAGTTTAGGAAGAGTTGTCTTCAATAAAGAACAAAACACATAAAAGTAATCTTTGTATTAATATACTCAGCCTTACTGGATAAATTGTTCTTAGTCAAACTTTGTCTTTTGATTTTTAAACATAAGCATAATTTATAAGATATGATGGGTTTTATTCCAGACCACTGCAATAAAGCAAATATCACAATAAAAAGTCACAATTTTTTTGGCTTCCTAGTGCATATAAAAATTATGTTTACATATTTTAGTCTATGAAGTGTACAATATTTTCATGTCTAAACATAATGTACATACATAACAACAGCAAGATTATATGATAATCAATTCTGACAAATGTGACTCTTTTCAACAGCAAGCTGATTTAAGCCAGTTCCAATAGTCTTGTAATGAAGAGAGCTATCTGCAGGTGGGGAGAGGACTGTAGGGACTGAGTGTGTATCATAACATAGTATTTTTTTTATTGTTGTTTGCTTGCACTTTGTTTTCTTTCTCTTTTTTTTTCTTTTTTTGATCTGATTTTTTTTATGCAGCATGATAATTGTGAAAATTGTACATATTTAACATATTGACTTACTTGCCATCTGGGGGAGGGGGTGGAGGTAAGGGAAGGAAAAAAATTTTTTTGGAACACAAGGTTTTGCAAAGGCGAATGTTGAAAATTATCTATGCATGTGTTTCAAAAATAAACAGCTTTAATATAAAAACGTACATATCTTAAAAATACTTGATTGCTTACAAAAAAAAAAATTTCCTTCAAGGCAACATATATGTTGGATAGGGAGGGAAAAGATTTTAAACAAGTTGAACTTCAATCATTTTTCTGTAATATCTCTAGAAAAAGTTATGGCATTTCATGACTCACCACCATATAGGATAAATGGAGGATAGTTACAAAAGGTTTTTCTCAAGGAGTAGCTTGAGATAATTAAAAACTATTGCAAAAAAAAATGGCAAAGATGACTTCGGAAAATGTAGATCATACAAAAACAAAACATATCAATAAAAATGTACTTTTTCAGAAACACATTGCACCATTCTCCATCTAGCCCATTCTTCTTCTCCTGTCCAAATTTGGGTCCATTTCATTGTTAACATGAAGTGGCTAACTAAAAGATTTGTACTAATGAACTAACTCTATGGGTTAAGGAAAGGAATCTTTCATCCACTAGATTTTCCTGGGTTGTAATTCAAATTATTGAAAAAATTACATATACTCATGGATCACAAAATACCTACAGAGAAACTTAATCAAAAGAAATTTAATCTACCAACTCTCATTAAATTCCTACATCTGTCACCATGTTGGGAATTTCAATTCAAATCAACAAAAATTTATTAAGTGACTGTTAAGTGCAAAACAATGTACTGGGCCCTGGGGATATGGAGACAAAACTAAAAATAGTCCCTGTGGTCAAGTAGCTTACATTCCACAGAGGAGATACAACATGTACACAGATAAAGAGGATAATCTGAGAATGGAGAATGCACTAACTACTAGAAAGATTTGGAAAGACTTCCTACAGAAAGTGGTACCTGAGTTAAGCCTTGAAGGAAGCTCAGGAGTCAAAGAAAACCAACTGAGGAGGGGAATGGCTCCAGATATGGGGAAGAATTATACTAAGACATAGAGGGAGATAGTACCTCAGTATGATGAGGATGAAGTGAACCTGTTTGGCTAGAACATAGAGGACATGAAGTCAAGCAATACAAATTATCTAGAAAGGTAGGCTACAGGTCATAGGAGTGAGGAGGGGGGAATGAGTGCTGTACATTATACATGTTTTCAGATTTTTTCAATATATTGATATTATGCTGACTTTTTTTCCCCTTTCCATTTTCTTTTTTTTTTTTGTCTAAAAAAAGTGTTTGTTATATAGGTTGGCTATCTGGAAAATGGCTAGGGTGATTTTTTTTTTAAAGACATTAATTAAAAACTCATTTTAAAATATTTAGGCTAAAAAGCTTTAAACCTAGTTCTCATCCATGTTTCCAGATTTAATTATGACTGAATGAATGGTAGCACTTACTAGGCAGAGATGACCAATCTCATCCATTCCATTTACCTTACCTGTGAATTTAGATTCACAGGCTTGAGAGAAGAGTCAGGAACTGGTGAAGGAATTGAAGGAGACTTTGTTAGGCCACAAAGCACCATCTGCTCTTCAGCCTCTCTTTCTGTTTCTCTTTATGTCAAAATCTCTGTCTCAATCTCTCTTTGTCTCTTATTCTATCTTTGTGTCTCTCTGTGTCTTTCTGTCTCTCTCTCTGTGTTCCCCTCTGTCTCTTTATCTCTCCCTCTGTGTCTCTGTCTCCGTCTCTGTGTCTCTCTGTGTCTCTCTGTCTCTGTCTGTCTGAGTGTTTGTGTGTGTGTGTGTGTGTGTCTGTGTGTCTGTGTTTCTCTGTCTCTCTCCAGTTTTTTATTTACCCCACACATTTTGGTATCTAATTGTAGCAATAATCAGCATTTATATATCACTTTACACTGTAATTTCATGTAAGACTTACAAAAACCCTGTGAGATAAGGAGACTAATATATACTATTGTATCTGTTTTACAGATGAGGATACTGATACTTAGTAATTTACACAAGATCACACAAGTTAACAATTTAGCAGTTAACAACTGGAAGAACAGGGATTTAATCCAGGTCTTCTTGTTTTCCTGAATTTGGACCCAAATTTTGAATCCAAGTCTCAACCCATGTCCACCATGTCACCCAAACTCTCTAGTTTGTACCTTATATTCTAGCATATTGCTTAATGTGAATAAATTCATAAGATCTTAGTTTTAAAGGTAATTTAGTCCCAACCCTTTGTTTTCTAGATGGGGGTACTAAGATTCAAACAGTTTACATGGTTTGCCCAAGTTCATGCAAGTAGCAAATGGAAGAGCTGGGATTTGAACCCAAGTATATCCTTCCTCTATGAAATTATTCATTCTTTAATGACATGAATTCTTTTATATCTTGTCTGCTTTATGAAGCACAGACTGATTAGCATACAATTAATCTTCAACACTTCTTGTCCTCTCTAGGAATATGAACTGACACTGGCTAATTAATTATCACCACCTACTGAAAGAATCCCATTCTTAAAGAAGAGGAACATACAACCCAAGTCCCAATCTCGGAGAGTACAAATCAATAGGTGTTTAGTTAATAACCAGATCATTCTTCCCTTCTGGTAGACACCTTAGAATCTCTGCAGCTCATTTCTGAAGGGAGAAAGTTGGACTTTATTATCCTTTCTTTTAAAAAATGCCTTACTTTATTTTTAAAAATTGCATTATACTAGTGTTTTTTGTCTTTCCCTGCCTCGCCTCCGGGTTGAACTTTCTCTTGTAACAAAGAAAAGAAATTAAGTAAAAACATCTGCTTGTATAGACTGTGTCTGATACTTACAACGCACTGTCATTGTTGAAAGGAAGTAGGTATATTTCATAATCTCTTCTGAGACCTTTAATGTTTTTTTTCTGTTACTTCCTTATATCAGTCTGTTCATTTACACTGTAATAGCCACTGTGTATTTTGTTATGTTTGTCCTCATTTTATTTAAAAACAAAAAGTAAGAGAGAATGAGTCTTGGACCAACTTTCTTTATTCTCAAAAGGATCATTTTGAAACTTTTCTTCTATGAGTAGAAGACAAACATAATGCTTCTAAGAGACTCTTTCCCCTTCCCTTGTGTGATATCTAAAAGAATGTAAGATCTTGCAGGGTAGGGCTATTATATTTAGGTCTTTAAATTTCATTAGTAATATAACTTGAGCTTTTTTTCCCCTGTATGAACTGTGGTTGTTTTTCAAAAGTGATGAAGTTGTAGGGGGAAAGAGAGAACAGAAACTCAAAAGTCAGTCTAATTAATATTTCACTCAGTCAACTTCTTTGTTGGATAAGGTGAGAGCAGCTCTTTCTGAAGGAAAAATGAAACACAGGTTAAAATGTTTGGGTTGGTCTCTGCTAGAGAAGGAAGATCTTTAGTAGAACTAAGAGAATTTACTAGCCTATTCCCAGTCACAAAACAAGTAGAATAGAAAAGCAATCATTGAGTTTGTCACTTGATGCCAGCCTGACTTTCTATTAAGGCAAAATGATTGATTGACAAATAAAAGTAAAACCCACACTCAAGGCAGAACTGCTTAAGTTGAATGAAAAAAGCAAGTTTAGGTACCTGAATATTGGGGAATAATTGTCTCTACATGTATTAATGTATATATCCATATTGGGGTGGGTCACACTGTTTTCAATTATAGCTGGCAATACTTCTTTGTATTATCAACACAAAGCATCCAGGGGAAAAAACACCCAAAGGCTACCCACAGAACTATTAATCAGATCCCCCTTTGCCTTGTTATAGTTATTCCTTTCCAAAGATGGAAAAATTAAAGGATATTTGAAAAGCAGTAAAGGAGATGAGCTATGAGGGTGAGCACAAGGAGGACTCTTCTGAGAACTGTCCTTGCACAGTGTCCTTTCTAAAAATGCAGCTGATGACAGACTCTCCCACAATCCTTTTTGTTCTCTTTACCCATTATCCTCTGGTATATCCTAGAGGCAGAAGATATAGCTGTGAACTGAACAGCTGCAAAGCAGATGAGAACTTGACCACATGATGCAATGCATGCTTTGATTACTGACTTTTTTGAAGGATTTATTATCCTCTATAGACTATGGATCTTAATATGGAAAACAGTAACTAGGAGAAAAACTTAAAGGAACATGAGCAAATACATAAGTTGCAAAGTTCTATCTATTGAAATCCCATTTAGCAGAGACCTGCTTAAATATAAAGTATTTAAAGTCCTCTAGAATGTGGCTGGCACCTACCTTTTCTGTGCTACTTTGAGTTCTCTTCATGTAGTCTCTGTCTTAGACTGTCCTGACAATTGTAACCCTCATGCAATATTCCATCTCTTCCTTTGTGCCATTGAACAAGTGGTCAGTTCCTGCCCTATCCCCCATTCTCCCAATCCCACACACACACTATCCCTATGTCAGAAATGTATCTCTAGCTGTTAGAATCTCTAACTTTCATAAAGGGGAACTCGAGACACTATCTAAAGGAGACATTTCTTAATCCCCTTTGCCCAGTTATTCCCATTCTCCTTTTTGGAATTACTTTATATTTCTTAGTATGTATTTTTGGTTGGTTTGTGTGCATATAATACCCAGTAGAATACAAATTCCTTGAGAGTAGGGATTGTGTTTAGATTTAGTTTTTACATCCCTAATACCTAGCTCGGTACCCTGTACATAGTAGGCATTTAAGAAATGTTTGATGCATTTCTAAAAGCACCTAATTCCTAAAAGAATTCTATACAATCAAAAAGTGTTAGAAGAAATTTTTTTTGCATAGGAAGAATTTTTTTGTGGTAGGATTGTTTGAACACAGAGGAATAAAGTAGATGCCTTTGCAAAATACCCTAAGAAACCTTAACCAAAAGATATGCTAAAGTCCAGAATGATTCAGACATTTATGAGATTGGATTAAAGGCTTTTCATAGCCTCCTCCAGTCCAATGATCCAGTGTTGCTATGAAACCAATAATTAAATGTTATGAAATATGAAGTAGCTTGTGAAATAAGTGGGGAGGGAAATCAAATAAGCAGGTTTGCTTCATGGTAGATATTCATGTTACTCCAGCTAAAATTAATATTTTTGTAGCATTTGCTACAAAATGTATATATAAGTATATGTATATATATATGTATATATATATATATATAAAATATATATAATATACACAAACATACACTGGTTGTTGTTGTTGTTGTCCTGTGTAAGAGATATGAATTCTAGTACCAGTTTTGGCAGCTATTGTCTGTTATGTGATCTTGGACAAAATGGCACCATCATTATTATAATGTCTGATTTTAGGAAGGCAACTTAATATACTAGATAAGTTGACCAGGAACTCCCCTTTGACATAAATTGGCTATGTGATCCTAGATAAGTCAATTAGTATCTCAGTGCTGTAGCTATAACTCTAAATAATTCGCAGAGATGGCACCGACCAGCCTTTGTAGATAATTTCCTCATTGAAGAGTTCCTGATAATAATGAAATCATAGGTCCAATCCCTATGCTAATCTATAGATAAGAAAGCCATGTCCTATTGAATGCTTCCAAGGTTAAAATCCTTCTTCATCTCAATTTATGGTTAAAAATCAAGACATGGTCTTACACGGGTTCATGATCTAGATATAAAGAATGATATAAACAAATTAGAAGAACATAGAATAGTTTACCTCTCAGATCTGTGGAGGAGGAAGAAATTTATGAGCAAAGAAGAACTAGAGATCATTATTGATCACAAAATAGATAATTTTGATTATATTAAGTCAAAAAGCTTTTGTACAATCAAAACTAATGCAGTCAAGATTAGAAGATAAACAATAAATTGGGAAAACATTTTTACATTCAAAAGTTCTGATAAAGGCCTCATTTTTAAAATATATAATTAACTCAAATTTATAAGAATTCAAACCATTCTCCAATTGATAAATGGTCAAAGAATATGAACAGACAATTTTCAGATGAAGAAATTGAAACTATTTCTAGCCATATGAAAAGGTGCTCCAAATTAAGACAACTCTCAGATACTATTACACACCTGTCAGATTGGCTAAGAGGACAGGAAAAGATAATGCTGAATGTTGGAGGGAATATGGGAAATCTGGGACACTGGTACATTGTTGGTGGAACTGTAAACAGATCCAACCATTCTGGAGAGCAATTTGGAACTATGCTCAAAAAGTTATCAAATTGTGCATATCCCTTGACCTAGCAGTGTTTCTACTGGGCTTATATCCCAAAGAGATCTCAAAGGAGGGAACAGGACCCATATATGCAAAAATGTTTGTGGCAGCCCTTTTTGTAGTGGCAAGGAACTGGAAACTGAATGGATGCCCATCAATTGGAGAATGACTGAATAAATTATGGTATATGAATGTTATGGAATATTATTGTTCTGAAAGAAATGACCAGCAGGATGATTTCAGAGAGGCCTGGAGAGACTTACATGAACTGCTACTGAGTGAAATGAGCAGAACCAGGAGATCATTGTACACAGCAACAACAAGACTATATGATGATCAATTCTTATGGACGTAGTTCTCTTCAACAATGAGATGAGTCAAACCAGTTCCAATTGTTCAGTGATGAAGAAAGTCATCTGCACCCAGAGAGAGGCCTGTGGGAACTGTGTGGACTACAACATAGCGTTTTCATACTTTCTATTGATGTTTGCTTGAATTTTGTTTTCCTGCTCAGGTTTTTTTCTTTCTAGATCAGATTTTTCTTATGCAGCAAGAGGACTGTACAAATATGTATGCATATATTGGATTTAACATATATTTTAATATATTTAACATGTATTGGACTACCTGCCATCTAGAGGAGGGGGTGGGGAAAGGTGGGAAAAATTTGGATCAGAAAGTTTTGCAAGGGTCAGTGTTGAAAAAACCCATGCATGTGTTTTGTAAATAAAAAGCTTTAATAAAAAAAAAATAGGGGAAAAAAAAAAAAACATGATCTTAAAAGCACATGTAGTATATCCCTGAGTTAATATAACTGATAAATATATAGAGTTATTGGATTTAAAAAAAATCCCATTTACAAGAGCTCATAGAATCAAAGAATGCTAGAGCTATATGGAACCTTAGTTCCAATCCTTGTTTTGGGGGTTTTGGTGTTTTTTTTTTCAATTAAGGAAACTGAAATTTCAATAACGAGAATTAGAAAAATCACAGGCATAAAAGCCCCAATGACTCTGAATGCTCCTATGTTAAAAAATGTCATGATAATTTAGAGTTGAAAAAGTGATAATTTAGTCTAACTCCCCTTCCTCCACTTCCTTTCCTTAGCTATAAAATGATGTAGTTGAAGTAGATCTCTATGTTCTGCAGCTAGAAAGCCTTTGATCTCATGACCTTGAACTCAGACCTCAGCTGAACAAGCTGTTCTCTTTCTTAAGCATTTTTAAATGTTAAAAATTTGGGTTGAAATAAATCTGAGAGTTGAACTAGATGGTTCTGAATCCCTCTCACTTCTAGGGTTAGAATCTGAGTCTAAGACTCAGCAATTTCTTCCATTTCTTCTCAGGGAAACCATTCTATAAGGGTTAGGATTCCATTTGCACTTTCCTAAACTGATCTGCTCCAGAATTTCCTGAGGCAAGAGATTCAAATGAGATTTATTTCCTAATTTATGCTGATCAAAACTAGCATGCTTTCTTTCCTCATGGTGCATGTTCTAACCACAATCAAGTAACAAAGTGGTACATAGATTTTTTATTTTATTATTATTACTACTACTACTGGCTAAGCAACCTTCATTCAGACATCCATCCATCCATTCATTTGTTTGTTTATTTTTGTAGGGGTCAGGGTTATTCTGCTTCTAAAAGATCTTAAGAAGACAGCCCCAGAGAATAAAGAAGATACTGGTATGTTTACTCAAATCTCTCTTCGAAATAATCGAGTCCATAGCTGTATCCAGAAGTTAAAATAAGTAGCATTTAGCAGAATTCAAGTGCTTTTCAAACCCTAGACATGAACTCCCCTGCCTTTTCACTCATGTTGGCTTGCTAACTCTTTGGCTAATGAGTGTTTTCACTGTATTGTACTATACTGCAAGAAGTATGAAGAACATTAAACCCTTAGAGAATGGAGAAAAAAAGAAAAGTTTGGCCATTTATTTGCTATTAAACTTGGGCAAGGCTTCTAGATTCTCCTATTTAAAATAAAAGTTAGACTAATGAATTTTGATTTCTCTTTCAGCTACAAATCTACATTCCTGTGAATTGAACTGGATAGGACTGTAATGCATTGAATTAAATCAATTGAATTCCTATGAAGCAGAAACTGCTCCATAGCTTCCAAATGAAGGATAGACTATCCTTCCTTCAGATGACTATGTCATTAGAGAGGTTGTGTTATGGCATGAAAGTGAATTGGATTTAACTAAGGGAAAGTTGCCTGCCTTATCTGGATAAACTATCTAGATCCATTGGCAAGACAGAGATTAGAATGATCAGAGATAGCCCCAGATACAGAGGGAAATCTTGGCTTTTTTAAGCTAAGATCTTTAACAGGTTTTTAATCATTTGTTTATTTATTTATTTATATTTTTTGTTCTAAGATAAAGAGGAGATTGTTGCTTCAATTGCTACCCAGCCTTAATCACTGCATGAATGTGGCCTCAGTTAAACTGAGGCCTGTTGAAGATCTGTTGAAAGGCCAAGATCTCCCATCTCATCCAGGCTCATTTCCAGTTATCTTTATCTATATCTGGCCACTGGACCCAGATGGCTCTGGAGGGAAAAGTGAGGCACAACCCTCCCTCATTTAAATCCAGTTTCCTTGCACATCATAGCATTAACTCCTGATTTCATTGTGTCCTCTTTGAGAATGAAGGACAAAAACAACAGCTTGACTGAAGCAAAATCTAATCAGTGATGAAGACTACGTTAGAAATGAGGCAGGTTATTCTGGATTTAACATATATTGGATTACATGCCTTTTAGGGGAGGGGGTGGAGGGAAGGGAGAAAAATTGGGATACAAGGTTTTTCAAGGGTCAGTGATGAAAAAATTATCCTTATATATGTTTTGAAAATAAAAAAGTCAATAAAATAATAAAAAGAAAAAGAAAGAAAGAACTAGAGAGAAAGAAAGAGGGAAAGACTGAGCAAGAGAAAGAAAGAGAGAGAAAGGAAGGAAAAAAGAAATAAAGAGAGAGAGAAATAAAGGGAGAAATAAAGGGAGAAAGAAAGAGAGAAAGGAAGGGAGGAAGGAAGGGAGGAATAAAGGGAGGAAGGGAGGGAGAAAAAAGGAAGGAAGAAAGGAAGGAAGGAAGGAATCAAGGAAGGAAGAAGGCAAGTAATGGCCTCTTTTACCTAGTTAATAAAAGAAAAGAATAAAAAGGAAAAGAAAAAGAGAGAGAGACAGACAGAGAGACAGACAGACAGAGACTGAGACAGAGAGACAGACAGACAGAGACTGAGACAGACACAGAGGGAGAAAGAGAGAGAGACAGAGAGAGAAAGAAAGGGAGAAAGAAAGAGAGAAAGGAAGGGAGGAAGGAAGGGAGGAAAGAAGGGAGGAAGGAAGGAAGGAAAGAAGAAAGGAAGAAAGGAAGAAGACAAGTAATGGCCACAAGTAATGGCCTCTTTTACCTACTTAATAAAAGAAAAGAATAAAAAGGAAAAGAAAAAGAGAGAGACAGAAACAGAGAGACAAAGAGACAGAGAGAAAGAGAGAAAGAGAGAGAGACAGAGAGACAGAAAGACAGAGAGAGACAGAAAGACAGAGAAACAGAGACAGAGAGAGACAGAGACACATACACAGAGAGAGAGAGAGACAGAGACAGAGACAGACAGAGAAAGACAAACAGAGAGAGACAGACAGAGAGAGAAACTTTCTGGGAATAGAATCGGAAAGAATTCTCAGTAGCTGTCACTAGAGGCTGCTCTTGTTCCCTTCAGAAAACATCAGGCAACTCCGAAAATCCGAGCAGTTTCCTGTTGTATGTTTTTGATTGTATTGGAGACCAAGACACCAGATACCTCCCGAGTCCTTTAAAAAAATACACATACTGTGTTTTGGCGGCTTCATGCAATCTGGTAGAGGATAATAAAATCCTCAAGCTTCCTTAAGATGTCCAATGAAAGTCCCAAATGGCAAAGTTAAGGCTGAGAGACATTTCAGAGATTGTTATCCACCTATACCAACACACCAAATCCAGCCCCATGCTGCTCCTTGAATCAGAACTCCAAAGCTTTTTATTACTCAGAGCCCATTCTTCCCTAAGAGCCTGTCATTGAAATAGTTTCTGATGGGGAGTGTGCATTCACTCACAGCTCCAGAGTCTGAGTGAACTATGCGACCTGTTCATTTTCAGATGAGACACTGGCAGCCCTGCCAAAGCCAGCTGGCTGGGTGGGATTGTTCTTAAAACTGTTTGGTCAGAAATTTAAGCTAAACACATAGGCTGGGTCAGGGAAAAAATTAGCTAGGTGAATTATGTAGAAACTTGGAGGGACCAATACCACCCAGGAGGGGAGTCTTTAGAGACTACTTGAGTTATGCTCAATAACCCTGGGGTTAGGACATAGACAGGAAGAGGAGGAGGGCTTGTTTGAGAAGATTCACTCACCACATGACTGGCAAGACCAGCAGGAGGAGGTGAATCCCAAAGCACTTACAATCATTTCATGAGAAACACAGAGTTTTTGAGCCAGAAAATGTGAGTCTAAACCAATCCACAAGTATTTATTAAGCACTTACTAGCTACAAAGCATTGTATTAGGTTAGGTTCTACAAAAAAAAAAAAAAAAAAAAATCAAAGGCAAAATGGAAATAGTCTCTGTCCTTAAGAAACTTATTTACTGCTGGAGACAGAAGATCTGGAAAGACGTCTACTCCTGTAAATAAGAACAATTATGCACAGAAATCTGAATATCTAGAAAGACCCTCATAAATATAAATTATTTCCCTGACCTTCTTGGGAACTGTTCACATCTCTGATCTTTCCTCTTATGATCTTGTTCCAATTACAAAACTTGTCTGTAGTTGAGAAGTCTGTACAATCCTTTGGTTAGATAGTACTTTTAGCCTTATCTCTTCCTGGATGCTTCACTTCATTCTTTAAATACCAAGTCTAGCTGTAACTAAGTCTGTGCTGTAGATAAAATCTACAGATGCTGATCTGCATAAGTATGGGATTTCTGCCACAACTTGCATCCCACTATTCCTCTACCCAAGCCAAAGAAGTTCCATCACAAATATTCAGGTCCAAGAGAAATTTGAATTCCCAGCTTTGTGTCAGCAGACTGGCTGAGGACATCTTTCCTAATAGAATTACTAGCAAGTAGTCATGATTATAGATTTATGAAACATGTTATAAACTAGAATACTGAGGTTTAGAGATGTAAATGACTTGCCTAAAGTCACACAGCCAGTTAATAACAAAGTTAAGAACCCAAGTCTCCTAACTCCCAGTCTGATCCTCTTTTTGCTGCTATACCATCTATTATTTATCATTATTGTCAAATTTAATGATTTTTCCTTCATCTGCATCCTTGAATTCTCTGCAGCATTTAACACTACAAGAATACTTCTTCCAACATACTATCTCTTTTCTGAGTTTTCTTGACTTAACTCTCTCTCTTGGTTCCCCTACCTGTTTACTCTTTCTCAGTCTCCATTACTGGGTCTTTATCCAGCGCATAGTTACTAATAGTAGGTGTTCCCTAAAGTTGTATCCTGGGTCCTCTTCTCTCTCTTTTTTTTTTTTTTCCTTTGTTATATTTCTTGGATCTCATTTACTCCCATGGGTTACATTATCTCTATGCTGATTTCCAGATCCCTATACCCAGCCCTTGTCTCACTCTTGTACACTAATACTCTAACACAATCTGGTTTTTTGGATATTTCAAATTGGATTCCACATAGACATCTGAAGCTCAACAAATCCACAGTAGAATTAATTATCTTTTCCTGAACATTCACTATTCTTTTGAATTTACCTTTATTGTTGAGGGCAACAACATTTTCCTAGTCACTCATTCTTATCTTATATATCCAATAAACTGTCAAATTTTGTCATTTCCAATTCCAGAACACATTTTATGTCTGTTCCTTTCTTTACACTCTCATAATCACTACCCCAAAGTCCATTACCTCTCACTTGGGATTACCATAATGATCTTCTTTATCTCCCTGCCTCTCTTCTTAATCCAATCCATCCTCTACTCAACTATTAAAGAGATCTTCGAAAAGAGTAGTTCTGATCATGTCACCCCTCCCCTCACTATTCAATAAAGTCCAGTCTCTTTTTATTACCTCCAGTATCAAATATATATTTCCTATATTTAGCATTTTAAATTCTTCATAACTTTGGCTCTTAGCTATCTTTGCAGTCTTTTTATTCATCACTCTCCTCCACATACTCTACAACACAGTCATACTGCCTACCACTTGCTGTTCCTCAAATTCCACACTCCACCTTCCATCTCAATTTACAATGTCTATCCTCCAGCCTAGCATTTTCTTCCCTCCTCAACTCTGCCTATTGGAATCCTCGACTTCCCTCAAGACTCAGTTCAGATAACACATTCTGCAGGAAACCTTTCCTGGTCCCCCAGATGCTAGTGCTTTCCCTCTATGGTTAACTAACATCTAAAAACAAAGGTGACCACAGAATGCATTTCCTTTTCTTGTCATTGTACTTCATAAATAGGACCATAGTTATGAAGAAAATATGTAGGATATCCTTCCCAAATGCCACATAAGAATAAGTTTATTAATCTCCTTTCTATTAAATCTACCAACCTCGCTCTGTTAAAACAAAAAACAAAAAACCTGCCAATTCTGAGGTCTCATCTAATTTTAGCTTTAGGTGTTAGTTCCATGTGGAAGTGTCAATGCTTGTAATGCTGATGTGTTGGGCACTTAAACACATAGCTGGATTATACTGTAGCTTAGAAACAGCATATAAATAACTTGGCCCTAGGTGAGATTTCAAAGATTTTTAAAGCTACAAGATAACTCTGAAGGTCATCTAATCTCTTTTTTTATTGGATAGATGAGGAAAATGAGATCCAGACAGGAAATAAGACTTGTGGAAATAGGACTTGTTCAAGATTATCCAGATATGGTAGAATGCTTATGGTCAAACACAGTGCCATACACTGTGTGAATAGCCACAATGTTGTATATTTGTTCATCTACTTAACTTCTTGTTCCATATCTCCATATCTCTTTAAATTTGGTGGGGAGAAGGGTAAGGACCCTGAATCCCCACACATAGGTTCATCTCTGATCCTATGAGATCAATCCTGCCCTTAGTGAAGGGAAATTTCAAGAAATGATTTAAATGTTATTGGAATAGTGATCATGCAAGTGTGATCCAAAGGGCTAAAATTGGTTAGTATCTGAGTTTCTTTAAAGCATGTATATATTTGCATAATCAAGATTTAGGCTAAGAACAATATGCTGGATCAGGAGAAAAGATAAAGATTTATTCTTTTATGATGATTATTCATAATACCTGACTCTAACTAACCTAAAGAGTAAGCCCACTTTCCTGCTCCCAATTCAGTTATGCCAATAAGACCATGTATTCAGGCAAAATCCATCCTTCTAGAATGCCTCCATGAGGACTGAAGCTGCATGTTCCTGTCCAAATGGCACTGATAGAAAAATTCTACCAATTTTTAGGCCCATATATTGTACTCCAGCTCTGATATCCTTATCATGTGGTCTACATCCTTGCTAAGCTGCTAGATATTAATCTAGGTATTAATGGCAGTCTTGCCAGGATATCACACGACTTGTGTTATAGAGCTTAGGTTTAGTACAGGGGAGATCTCAGAGATCATTTTGTCAAATTTTTTCATTTTAGGTAAGGGGACCAATCTGCTTCATAACTAACAGAACTAAAATTTAATCTCTATTCCTCTAGTTCTACATCACTAGACCCATTGATTAATAACTCTTTTAAGTAATTGAAAGATTGTCATGTGAAAGAAGGACAAAGTTTGTTTTGCTGGGCAGCAAAGAACAGAATGAGAGAAAGAGAGTGGGGGGGGGGAGAGAGAGAGAGAGAAAGAGAGAAATCAAAGTTTCAGAAAGGCAGATTGACATATGTTATCCCATTAGCTGAAGAGACAAATATAGGTATCAAATTGTACCTCAAGAGTCAGAAGTCAAAAATATCTCAACAAGCTAAAATGGCAAGCTAAATAGAAAAAGTAATTTAATATAAATAAATGTAAAAATCTACATTTGGGTTCAAAAAAATCAAGTTCACAAGTATGAAATGAAGAGAATTGACTAGGTCCCAGTTCATATGAAAAAGAATTGGAAAATTTAGCAGGTTATAGACTCAGAATAAGTTAACATGGTAGCTCCCATCCCTAGCCCCACCAAAAAAAGCTAGTAAGAACTTGAATTTCTTTAAAAGAGACAGTGTCCCAAATGAGGGAGATAATAGCCATCAAAAGAGTAATCTATCCTAATTTTGGGTACCATATTTTTGGAAGAACATTGAGAAGCAAAAGCATTTCCATCATAAGGCTACCTTATGGTAAAAGGAAGGTACTATATAATGCTCTACAAGTATTGACAAAAGGAACTGGGGTATTTGTTTCATCTTGGGAAGAGAAGACTTATTTGAGATAGATTGGCTGGGTCAGAATATCTTAAGGGCTATCAATATAAGAGTCAATAAAATTGTTTTGTTTTTCTTCCACAGAGCAGAGTTAGAAACAATGGCCAGAAGTTGCAGAGAGGCAATGTTTGGCTCCATATAAGGAACAACTTTGTAATGTTTATTGCTATCCAACAGTGGAAAAGGATGCTTCTGGAGATAGTTTGTCCCTCAATGGAGGTTTTCAAGTAGAAAGTGATCACTTTTAAATACATCATAGAAGGAATTCTTTGTCATGCAGGAGTTAATCTAAATGGCCACTGAGGTCCATTCTAGCTCTGAGATGCCAACTTTCTGGCTTACCAGAATCCCTAGTTTCTTTCAAAGCTCAATTACAAGTGTACTTCCTATTGAAAAATCTATCCCAGTCCTTTTCCACTATTTGTTAGTGCCCCTCCCCCCAGGAATTACTTTGTATAGAATTGATATTTAACTTTATAAGTGCAGTTTATGTTATTTCCTCCTGATAAAATGTAAGGTCCGTGAGGAGAGAGACTATTTCATTTTTGTCTTTGTATCTCTGGCACCTAGCAGAATGTTTGGCATAATAGAAACATAAGAAATATTTGTTGATTGATTATTATCTGAATGATTGATAGGAAATGGACCTATCAATCTTTTTGTCTTTTGTTTACAGGAATATCTTCTTATGCAGACATTATAAGAGGACAGCCAGACCTTGTCCTTTATGTTCAAAAATTCCTTAGGGGTGAGATAGTGGTTGGCCTTTTGTTTTTTATGTTGCTGGCTGTTCAAAAGTCAGCCTGGGTGGCTTCCAGCTACCCTATGTAGACACTGACAATTGTCAGTGGTGAAGAGGTGTGAACAAAGTCAAGGTGAAAATCATAATTTATAAAGAAGAATATACTTTGAGTGAATGGTTGAGCTAAATTATAAGAAAATTCTAGAGAGAAAAGTAGAGAAGCCCAGTTGCTGTGGCCTAGAGATACTCTCCCAGAAGTAGCAAAATATAATGGAAAAATCATTAGACTTAGAGGCCTATGTTTATTCTTCAACTCTGATACCAGATATATAAGCATGGATAATAGTTAATATTTATATAACACTTGAAAGTTTGCAAAGTACTTTATATATATTATGTCATTTGATCCTTACAACAATCCTGTGAGCGTGATGTTATTATCTCTATTTTACAAATAAGGAAACTAAGACTGAGAAAGGTTAAGATATTTATCCAGAATCACACAGCCGGTAAGTGATTAAGGGAGAGTTTGAACTCAGATCTTTCTGACTTCCAGTACTGGCTCTATTAAGTATCAGACAAACATAAATTTCATCTAACTGCACATCACAGACAAAGTTGTGTCACAGCTGTGATAATCAAAAGCCTCAAACACCATGTATGTGGTCCTATTGTCTATCACCTAGTTGTCATGATTGAGAGAGCTTTGTCCACCAAACATTACATGCATGCAGAAGTAAAGGAGCACATGGATGCTGGCCCTCCCTCAGAAGGGAGTTTTGAACCTATTGGAAAGACCAAATGGATCCAAGTATAAGTTTCTTATGCCATGTTCCAGTAAGTTGATTTTTCTATTGGTTGAGATTTCAGAATTAAGAAATCTATGGTCTATTGAGTAGATTAATCTAACAAATGGCCAAATCTGGGTTTTTGCAATACTGTATCTGCTATATAAAAACATCTTAGGATAATAGTATAATAGCTAGTACTTATGTGGCATATTAAAATATACAAAGAAATATACAAAGTTGTATGTATGTAAATGTGTACACATTTTTATCCTAAGATGTTTTATATATATATATATAAAAGTATATATGTATATAAATACATACATATACATATATTTATATATATATATATAAATACACACACACACACACACACACACATATATATATATATACACACTTAATTATAGCCTTCTTGGGGGAGGATGAGAGAAAGTAAGGGGAAAAATAGTGTAAAAAGTACACACTAGATAATTTTTAAAAAGCTATAAGAAATAAAAGAAAAGATGGAAAGTTCTGAATACAATGTATAGTGTTTATTATGGTATTAATATTATGAAATGGAAATTTATTTCTTTATATTTTGAATTCTCTCCTGTTCTGCTGAGTACATGACCATTTTTTTCTTTTTCTATTTTGTATTTAAGTTTTAAAGAAACAAGTAAAAGTTTAAAAAAATACACACAAAATGTACATGTTAACTCATTTGATTCTTAAAATCATTCTGTGAGGTAGATGCTACCTCATTTTACAGATGGGGAAATTGAGACAAAAATTAAATTACCTGCTCAGGGTCACACAGCTGGTGACTGAGAAAGAATTTGAACTCAAATCTTCTTGACTCCAAATTTAGCACTCTATCCATCATACACTTAGCTGCTCACTTGGATAATATGCATCCGTGACTTGAATCAATTCCCTCTAAATATTCACTTGTTGAAAATCTTTCTCTTCTTACAAGGAAGATGAAAAGAAAAACATTGGGTCCTATTCAGGTGCCACTTTCTTCCTAGAACTTTCCCTGATGACTCCAGCCTGGAGCTCCTTTTTGTCCTTATTACTTTGTATCATGTCCAATCCTACCATTTGCACATGTATCATGTCCCACTATTAATTAGATTGTAAGCTCTCTTTTTCCTCCTTCAAACCTTTTGTGGTATTCTGCAACCTGGAATTTATATTGATCTCTCATAAAACTTCATAGCATTTTATTTCTACTTCTCATAGGCTCTTACTATTTTGTATGTTTGTCTACATTGGTTGTCTATTTGAATCTCATCATTCCAATTAGAATAAGAAGTCCTTAAAAGGAGGAATCATGTCTTATTCATCTGCATATCTCTTTCATTACTTACTATAGCACATTACATATAGGATCATTGGTTAATAAGATAACATATTTAGTATTTAGAATTGGAAGAATCCAGAGGCTATTTAATCCAACCCTTTCATTTTATGGAAAAAAGAAACTAAGGATCAGAAAATGACTTGACAAGGTCACAGAGCTAATTGCATCAAAGATGGGAATCTGAACTCAGGTCTTCATGGCTTCAAATCCAATATTCTAATCATTGTCATACTGTAAGTGATTAATAAGACAGTAGCAAATGTTTGTTGACTGGGCATCAATAATCTACACATTTTCACTTAATCATCCTTATTAGTGATTGTAGAAGAGAATTATGTAGAAACTGTGGCACAGGGTTATCACAATATTCTTTTTACTCACTACAATGAAGTTCATTCTCTATGATGAGTCTCCTTGGCTTTGACCGAGATTATTTGTCACTTATTTCCTTCTTCCTGTATTCTTAGCTTTCAGTCTCTTATCTATTTCCTGCCCATAAGCCTTTGCTTTCTCTAACATTTCCAGTGGTATTTCCCTTCACTCTTCAATGGCTCTCTGTATTTCTCATAATTTAACATTGTTTTTCCTCAGCTGCCATTTTTGGATCAATGTTGATGGGGTACTGCCTCCCTCCTTTTTCCATTCCTTTTACTTGTTTTTATTTCTTTCTCACTTGTCAATAGTCAAAGAAGTAAAGACTGAGTTATAAGGCAAGTATGCTTCTATAAAGACCATTTAACCTGACATTCTGTAACCAGGAATATTGTCTATTAAAAATTGGGCAACAGGGACATGAAAACATTTTATTACTTCTTCAATATCTCAAAAACATAGTCTCTTATTTATGGATCCCTCATAACACTTAGCTATAACAAATCAGTGGGATAGAAGACAGTTCTAAGGTGATGATATTGGTGGAGGGAAGAAAAAGTAGACGCAATAATATAGAAAGCAGTATGATTAATGTTGTATTCACAATGGAAGAGAGATAGAGTCTGTCTATAAAAACCACAAGGTAAGGTAAGGGACAGTTATCGGTCATGAGAGGATTTTTCCCTGCCACCTACCTGACCCCATGTCCATATTAGCATCTTTGGTAAAAACTTCATTCTTTCTAAGCATGGACATTCCTCCACTGGTACAGATCATAGCCCATCTTTCTTTTAATGTTATATAATTTTTGTTCAAGTCTTTCTGTAATCTCTCCAAAGGAAAATCTAACCAAATCTCTAGATGCCTTTCTAACATTTTACTAATATTTTGTGGATACCACTATAATACTTGGACCATCCATTTGTAGTCTCTCATTCTCATTACATTAGTAGGTGACCTCCCTTTTGAGTCACTCATGTTCTTGATGGTATCTTATATCGGACTTCTGTTGAAGCTGTCACTATCTTACAAATTCATGTCCACTATGGGAATTTCTATTGTTTTGGGGGGTCACCTACAATTTTGATTCTTGAGAGATAATGATATCCCTTGATTCAATTCCTTTGTAGTATCAGAATTAATAGCTGACACCTTTTGGCTGTTTGCAGGAAGATGAGAATCTTAAAAGACCATGACCCTCCCTAATCTATAGATGTTTCCCAAAGGATCATGAACTAAGGCAACTGCTTTTCATCATGGATTTAAAGTGGAATCCTATAGAGTAAATACTGTGAAGTTTGAAAAGAAAATTGGAATTATGTTAACTTAATAGGGATCCTATTTGCTTCCAAATTGACTTTTATGGGCAGAGCTTTCACTATGGATAGGCATTACGTCACTTTTAAAGAGATAGAAATATGAAGGAATATATAACTAAGAATGTGAACCAATTCTAACAGAAATGGTAGAGAGGGCTCTTGGAGTTTCAGCTTTTGATTTTTCCTCCTGTCAGGAAGCAAGATTCTGATAGCTCTTTTGCCTAGAAGCTCTAAAAACAGGAGGAACCTAATAACTCTGTTCCTAATTTTCTTCTCTGTTCTGTTAGTCTAGAAACTTGGCTTAAATATTTTCTGGCTTCACTCAGTGACCTGGGTGTGCCCTGATGTGGAGCTGAATCAAATAATAGAGACCTGTCTTTGGAGTATTCTCTTTCCCTCTATTCCTTTTCTACTTCTCCCCAGTCAAGTATCTTTACCTCTTCCTCTCCTCTCTTCTCTTCTTTCTCTGACCCTTTCCCACTCTCTCCCTTTCTGACCCCCTCCTCTTCTTCTCCCTTTTCTTTTTCTTTCTCCTTCTCTTCTCCTTTTCCTCTTCCTCATCCTTCTCCTTTTCTCTCATAGAGTTGAATATTAAGTTACATAGTAGATATATGGTCATGTTTCTTTAAAATGTCATTTAAATTGATACCTTATAACTAGACTCATTAAGTATATCAAATATTGGACAATAGAAAATTGAAATAACCCAACAACCTTGAAATTGCACCTTATATCCATCAAATTGGCATAGAAGACAAAATATGGTAATGGTCAGTGTTAGAGGGATTACAGAAAGACAAGCAGATTAATGCGCTATTGGTGGAACTATAAATTTGTCTAATAATTCTGGAAAGGAGTTATATATTTTACAAAGAAAGTGACTATAATGTTCATACCTTAAGGACCAAAGATGCTAATGCTGGACATAGGCCCCAATGAGATCTACCAATGGCACATTGGAATGCAACATATTTACCCACATATAGCAGTACATACTATGATAATAAGAAATCCTTTCCTTCTCTACTTCTGAGTTTATTAATTTTACCACCTAATTTCTCACCCTGTAACTTTCCTCCATCCCAGAATTCTTATCCTTCTAGGACATTGCCCTATTATGCCAGTCCCCTTCTACCATTGGCAAGTTCCTTCCAGGGATAGAGCAAGATGGGCAAGTTTCTTTTCACTTCCAAATGTGGGCTTCAATATTATGCCCCCTAACGGATAACTCCCCAACTTTTCAGACCTCAGAAACCATTGAGCACAATCTCCTCATTTAGCAGATAAGCAAATTGAGTGTTAAGGAAATAAAATGATTTGCTTAAGATTACAAAGATAGCAAAGATGGAAGTTGGAATTTGAATACAGGTTTCCTGAATCAGAGTCCAGCTTTGTTCTATATCAATATATCTATCTATCTGTATGTATGTATGTATATAATCTCACCACTGTGTATTTTTTAAGAGGTTAGCTACAGATTTTATAGTAAGGGAAGAAATACTTTATACTAAAGCTCTCAAATTGTTAGAGCCAGGAGAGGTACTAGAGGCCATCCAGTTGCAATCCTTTACTTTAGAGAAGTACTTTACTTGGGAAAAGTCAATTCTCAAAATATTTTATAGAGAGGTCTGTTTTGAGAGGGCTTGTAAAGTAGCTGAGCTAAATCTCAATGAAATCAACTTGAGAAGAGCATGTGGAGAGCACATGAATGGGTGGGAATACATGATGTCATGACTGGATTTCAGGGCAGTACCAAATCACTCCATAAATTATTAGGGACATGTAGGAGAAAAAACAAATAGTTGCTTTCCCCTCCACTATGTGTCAAGTCAATCTGAAAAGGCTCCTTGAAGAATGATAGGAAGTCAGTGGTCTTTCTGAAAAGGAAAGAAAAACTTTAGTTGAAGACCAGGAAAGAAATTCTTCCTTACTCAGAGATCCATGAATTCCTCTCTTAGAGGAAGGAGCATATGCCTCATTTTTTGAGTCATTAAAACCCAGACTGAACCAAACACTATCTTGTTCTGGCCTCTTGGGTGCTGGACTCATTGTGACCTATTATATCATCCCCATTACTAACCTTGATGAATCCCTCTTCTTAGAAGCCAGGGAAAATTCACAAGATTTGCCAGGAATGAAACATGTAACTTCTGTGTTGCCTCAACCAGCTGTTTTTCCCAATCTTCTGAGTGACTATTCTATAGTAAAGTAAGTTAGGATTGAATTTTTAAAAGAATTACCAAGTTAATTTTTTTAACCCATAGTCAAAGATATGTTATGTCATAATAATCATGCTTATAGCAAGTAAGATTTTTTTAAAACATAGTAAAAAATATTAAATCCAAAATATGCATACATATTTATACAATTATCTAGCTGCATAAGAAAAATCAAATCAAACAGGAAAAAATGATAAAGAAAATAAAATGCAAGCAAATAACGACAAAAAGAGTAAAAATGCTATGTTGTGAACTCACAGTTCCCACACTCCTCTCTCTGAATGTGGATGGCTTTCTTCATCACAAGATCATTGGAACTAATCTAAATCATCTCATTGTTGAAGACAGCCAGGTCCATCAGAATTGATTATCATATAATATTGATGTTGCTGTGTACAATGATCTCCTGGTTCTGTTCATTTCACTCGGCATCAGTTCATGTAAGTCTCTCCAAGTCTCTCTGAATTCATTGTTTTTTACAGAACAATAATATTCCATAACATTCATATACCACAGCTTATTCAGCCATTCTCCAGCTGATGGGCATCCACTCAGTTTCTAGCTTCTTACCACTACAAAAAGGGCTGCCACAAACATTTTTGCACATGTTCCTTTTGCTCCTTTAGTATCTTTGTGAGATATAAGCCCAGCAGAAACAAGCAGATAAGATTTTAAATCTATTTAACTTCATGGTGGGTACATGGCATTTGAAAGATATGGTCCTCCAATCAGTACTCTTGCTCATTGAGTTTCTAATCTCATGGGGAATAAATGTGATGAATGGTTCCAGTTGAACAATTATTATCCAGATTTCATTTTTACACTTTGTTCTTCAGGACTTCTAGGGACAGGAGAGTCTTCTTGATTTACAGGTGGTAGATCATAATGAAAAGAATATTGTACTTAAAAGTCAGGAAGACTTGAGTTAAGGATTATGTGACTCTGGGAATCCCTCAACTTGATCCAAGTCTCACTGTCCTCACCTACAGAATGAAGATAATGATATCACCTACCCACAGAGTTGCTGTGAGAACCAACATCAAAGCCAACCTTTCAATATGAGCCTGAAGTCTTCAAGAAGGTAGGTGAGAAGTCCTCCCTCAATAATCAAAGAGTGGGAAGGAGGTAATTCTATGGAGGCAGAAAGGTTAACAGCATATTCAGAGATAGAGAACAGACCAGTTTGGCTGGATCAATGAGTGTGTGGAGGGTAGTGATATATGGTAATGCAAGACTAGAGCAAAGAGTAGATTGGTCACATAGTGAGAATGAAAAGCAATGAGAATGCCATATTACTATAACTGAGATACAAAAAGAAACAGAGAAAGACCTCTAGCACACACAAGTATATTTTTGGAGGATTAAACATTGACAAGAATCACACAGGTTGAGAAGATTCAGAGGAATTGCAATCTGCAACAAAGAAGAGAATATAGCTCCATCAAAGTAGAAGTAGATGTATGTACATGAAATGAATGAAAAAGTATTTATTAAGTGATTATTATATCCTGGGCACTGTGCTACAGGCTAAGCACACAAATACAAGCAAGCAAGACAGTTGCTGGACTCAACAAATTTATGATTGTAATGAACAAAATATTAAGGGGAGTAATAACAGGCAGGTGTGTTTTGGACAGAAATCATAGAAATAATGATTGAAATCAAAGAGCAATTGTATATAAGTATAAACAGATAAACATGATGTGGTTTTTTTTTTGTTCCAGAATTCCTGCTGTGACAATTTCCTTTTCCATTAAGAACAGAAATCTAATTTATAACTTACTGTTTTAGAAAAACTACTTGAGCTCTGAGAGATTAGTTATAACCATACATACGTACAAGACACAAAATTTGAATCTAGATCTTCCTTAATCCAAAGCTAGCTCTCTATCCACTAAGCCACTCTGCCTTTATATTAGTTAGATTGGATAGATAGATAGAAAGATAGATTAGATGTATACATAGATATGTATATGAATATATAATATGCCCAAGTCTTTCCTTTTCTTAAACTTTCTATATTCCTTATATCTCCTCAAGTTATTATTCTATATCTGTTCAACCAAACTCTTAGAGGTGAGAGGGGAAATCAGTTATCTATACTGTTTGTTTTCAATTCTTCTGTCATTCACTTCTCAACCCCCTAGCCATCTGGCTTCTGATCTCATTATTTAACTGAAACTAATATTTCCAAACCCATCAATGTTTCCTTAATTGTCAGATTTTATGGTCTTTTTTAATCCTTATCCTTTTACAGCATTTGGTGCTGTTAACTACATTGCTCCTATAGATTTTCTTCTATGGTTTTTCATGACACTCTCCCTGTTTGACATTTATTTTGCCGCCTCAATATTCACATTATGCCCTGTAACCATGAGTGTACCCCAAGACTCTGTATTGTTTCCTTTTCTTCCTCCTCTGCCTTCTCCTCCTTCTCATTCTCCTTCTCCTCCTCCTCTTCCTTCTCCTTATTCTTCCCTCATTTTACAGATAAGAAAACTTAGGCATGGAGAGGTTAAGTGACTGGCCAAGAGTAAATACAACTAATATGTAGTTGAAGCAATATTTGATCCCAAGTCTTCTTGAGCTTAAGTTAAATGCTTTATTCATTATTACCTAATGCCTTGGACTGGAAAGGTGATCAAGACAAGAACCTGAGTTCCAAGACACAATAGGATTTTTTTTTCCCTTAGATGACCTTCTCTAACAGATGCTTAGGTCAGCACTCATAAAGGAACTGGTCTTGCCACTTACAATTCTCATACAGCAAAAAGTGGCTTTGAAAAAGCCTGAAGCAAAACACATAATGGGAAACTGGGATAATGTAACTCCCTTCTTTTTCTAAAGGCTTCAATATCTCTTCTATCTAGCCATTCACCAGAGATGGAATAAAGCAGTGATTCTGAGTTGCCTGCTTGCTTTAATGCCAGCAACCTTTCTGACTTCATGTCCAATTACTTCTGCTATAATAAATACTTAACTCTACAAATTGAGCCACACCATATAAGACTCTCATTCCTACTTCCATGTCTTCAAATATTATACTTTTCATTCCCTTCAAAATCCGGCTAAAAATGCAGGGAATTATTTTAATTAGTCCTAATATAAAGCTTGCATTTTTTACACTTAGACATTTAGAGCACTTACACAACATGACAAAATTATGTATTCAAGTGTATTGGTAAGTTTTTCTTTCTTTTGTTTTAAATTAGGTGAGGCAGCTTGGAAACATTGAGTAAAGAGCTAAATTCAGTTCAATTCAACAAATAACAATTATTGACAGAAGAAAATCAAAACAATCTAACAACCTTAAAATTGAACCTCACATTCAACAAATAAAATTTAAGTGCCTGTTAGCACCCAG
Organism: Antechinus flavipes; assembly: GCF_016432865.1. Classification (NCBI taxonomy): domain Eukaryota; kingdom Metazoa; phylum Chordata; class Mammalia; order Dasyuromorphia; family Dasyuridae; genus Antechinus; species Antechinus flavipes. The sequence continues at coordinate 563,757,240 of NC_067399.1, forward strand.
AATTATGGTAGGCACTAAATACACAAAGACAGAATTGAAAGCCCCCTTGCCAATTGATTTATTTGAAGTTGAAGGAATTAAGAAGGTATGTGCTCAAAATCTTGATTCTGATTATTAGGTGACCATTAAGGAGTCACAATTTCTCTGAATCAAATAATAATTCCCATCTCTCCAATTTGTGAAGTTTAAATAAGATAAACATATGTAAAATGTTTTATGGTCTTAAAAGGATATTATAATGATTGTTATCATTATTATTGTCATTATTGTTATCTCATTTTTATGTTTTTCAATTGGGCTTAGTTATGGTCCTACAAGTTATATCTATTGTTTAAAATACTGTCACAGGTGAATAAAATGGTTGCCTTTTGTAGTTAAATAAAAGGATTAATATATAACTTTATTCTTTTTATTTCCAACAGAAGCATTACTGTGGATGTTACATTTTACCAATGTATTTTGCTCCTCTGATTATATTACAAGCTTATAAAGAGTAAGATCCATATGTTTTATTTTCTTGTTTCTGATCCATAGTTCTTATAAAAACTTCTTATGAAAAAATATGAACAAGAATCCTATAGGATGAGAAGACATAGAGAAATTGACAACTGTGTCGATGGAGGAAGTAGTCATACTGCTGAATTCGTTTGGGATAATGTCATATACACAACAGGTGCCTAATATTTTCTTGATGATTTAATTTATTTCTCTGACCAACCCCTAGTAAAAAGAACAGTAAAATCTCCAAAAATCAAACAACAAAAGAGAGAAATAAAACCTTAGATAGCCTCATTCTGGAATTCAGCGCCTGAATAATTGCATATTTTTACTATAAATGTACTACTAACTTAATTGTGCACCATACTTAAGGCCCAGTAATTTACAATATACAAAAATTGCATTACAATTGTATTTCAGTTTTGTCTTTTCCTGGTCACTATAACAACCCATTTTGTTCTCTTTTTCCTAATGTTTATAAGGTAGTCCTGAAAAGCTGCTTATTATGAAAAGCAAGGGAGCCTGATAGGGAGGCATTGTGGGAAATAAGTGAGGTTCTGCATCATTTCATTTTCAGAATTAAGCCCTATGTACCAGGGGTATTAGCAGGTCTTCTGGGCAATTAGCCAGGTAGAAAGGGGAAAGAAAGAATTTGGTTGAGGAACAGACCTCCTAAAAGAGGTAACAATCCTCTTGTTATAGTTTCCCATTATGATTAACAAGTGGTTGATGAGCATAATAACACTCTATAGAGAGAGTGTAAGGGGTTATAGAAGTATTAGTAGTAGTAATAATAATACTAATGTAATAATAATCTTCAATAAATCCTAGAGGATAATCATTTCCAGGAATTGAAAGGAAGAAGTGACAATGAGAGAAATATTTTGAAGTATTTCTATGACCAGCTTCAAAATTCAAATATATCTCATAGAGTCATAAAATCACAAATTTAGAATTATAAGAAATCTTAAGGTTATCAAGTCCAAAACTTTCATTTTTATAGATAAGGAAACTGAGATTAAATCAGTTCCCAAGGTTATATAGCTAGTAAGTATTTAAAGTAGGATTTGAAACCAAGTCTGCCTGACTCACTCCCTTGTACTACCTGGTGCATTTAAAGTGTTTTCACTGTAAGATAATCCAACAGATTTATAACCAGAAAAGGATGTGGTCTGTTCACATATCAAGAGCAAGGGATAACAGATAGACAACCTCCATATCCAGAACACATACACCACCAATAAACCGGGAAGAAGCCCTCACAAGGATTTATGGAAGACTGTGGACAAAGGTTAGTGAAAAGCATTGTGAGGGAGGAGAGAGAAAACTGGCCACAAAGTCAGGAACACCTGAGTTCAATAGCTAGCTGTGATTCAAACTTTGTAACCTTGAGAAAGTTATTCATCCCCTTTGTCAAGCAAAATAAATGTGGATTAGTTGCTAAACTGCCTTCAAAGAGGGAGTTTCCTCTCAGGAAGTTCTCACATTGATGAGAACTCAGATTAATTGCATCTTGGATTTTCTCTGCTTTGGGTATTACTTTCTGTGGTATATTTGAATATTCTCAATGTTGGTAAATCTTTGCTTTTTGAGAGTGGATTTCAATTCATTTCCATTGAACAAACATTTATTGATTTTGGGAAACAACCAAAAGCCATTAGAAGGCTATTTTGGCAAATAAGTTGGGTGATTTAAGATGGCCCAAAACCAAAGTGTGATTAGAGAATATTAGTATTAATTTTATTGTAGTACTCTCAAAGCAATTCCAAAAAATATTTTGAGCAACAGCAACATTAGAGGGAGTTAGTATACAGTTTTCCAAAATAAATGCTTTAAAACTATTCACATATAGTTTCTTATAGCTTTTAAAAATCTGATAGTTTCACTTTATAAGATGCCCCAACTAAGAATTTAACAAAATGCCTATGAATTATGTTAATGGCCATGACAATACTAGTACTAAATCATATTTAAACAGGACCCACTATATTTTTGTTACGATGACACAGAAGCAAACAATTCAATAAACAATCAATTAAGACAGAAAATTGTGTTTTATTCACAGATAATCTATAGCATGAGATAAAGATAACCATAGTAAACTATCCTTCATACCAATACACTCTTAAACCATTCCCTCAAGCCAGAAAGGATTAAATTTATTTATAGTGAGTCATAAGGAATACTGTCCTGCGGTTGAATATTATTCTGGTTCCTGAGACCTAGATCTATTACACATAACAGCAGCTGCTATCACTAAATGTTGGAAAGCAAAATCTGACTCGCATGGAATTCTGGAGACTGTAATTACAGATAATGAACCTCAATTTGCCTGTCAGGAATTTTCACAGTTGGCTCTATCACTGGAATTTGAACATTTCACAGCCATGCAGCACAAGAGGAAGTCTATAGCCAAAGAAGAAGCAACATCCAGGTTTCTTCTTGCTAAGTTAAGTTGATCTTAGAAAGGACCATGCATCCTTCCAAAGCAGGTGGATAAAAGGGTGGGTGAGATGCCTTCAGCAATTCACACTGTCTTAATAAAGAAAATTGGAGACTGTAATTTTTAGGAATAGAAGCTAAGAGGCTATATGGCATAATCTCAGCCTAGTATCATGGATTTAGAACTAAAAGTTAAGTTGAGAGGTCATTGAATCCATTTCACAGTAAATAAAACTGAATCTCAGAAAAATGAAGTGACTAAGTCACACAGTAAGGTGGCAGTCAGGATTCAAATCCAGGTCCTTTTATTCAAAATATAGAACTTTACTCCCATATAGAGTATCTCCCTGATCTTTTCCAGGAACTATAGCAACTCTGAAGAACTTACCATTCCCCTCTGTTTCTTTACCTTCAGAAAATATAAATTGAAATACTGAATTTCCTTATGATGGTGAGATATTTTACCACTATCAGAGACACTTTTCTGATACAGAGGAAGTGTGTAAGATTCAGGGGAAACAAGTGGTGACAAGAAAAGAATAGATTTTAAACTGAATATCTACAAGTATGTTTTTTCCCCTAAATCATAACTTAAATAAACAATGAATTGGAGAACTGTATTGACAGAAGCCCTAGACTTTGGCCTCATGTCATCATTCAAGTTTGAAGTCCCACTCACCCAAGAATATTATTGTTCACAATAAAAATTCAAACGAAACATGAATCAGCACCAAGAAAAGACAAAAGAGGGAGGGGCAAGGACTTGGGTGCTCATTCTTAGCACTAAAATTATGAGTCAGAGAATTACAGGGACAACTTTCCTGCCAAGACAATCCTTTGCTAGGGCCTGCCAAAGTACAGCTGTCCTCTATTGCAGGGACAAATTAATCACATGTTCTAATGGAGTGTGCTGGAAAGAAATGAGAACTCTGTGCTAGCTAGTTTTTTATTGACACAAAAAAAGGAAGATCCATGCCAATAAATAAGATCCAAATATCATTAACTAATATCAGTGGGTTTGAGATAAAACAAGAGAAAATTGTTAGTAAGGGAATTGTCCATGTGAAACATTTTGTTCTTCAGTGTTTCTGGGAACTAAAAAAGGATATAAAGAAACAAAATTAACTTTCAGGGTTAATTATTATATTCTTAATGTTATTTATATATGTATATATGATATCTTTCTAGGATCAATGAACAAAAATATCACAGCAAGAAAACTTATAAACAAAGACCTAAAATAGTGAAATATATTTTAAAATACTTAGTAACAGTAAGGGTACAAATAAACATGTTGTAACTGGAAGTCACCTTAAAGATCATATAATAAAATACAATTTCCTTATTTTATAGATGAACAAATAAGACTGGAAAAGTTAAATGACTTACTTGAGATTCTACAAATAGGCAAGACACAGTATATCTTTGGGCCTCAGTATTCTAATCTGTACCTCCTCAGTTTTTGTGAGGTCCTCTGTGAATATCTGCTTCACTAAAAAATTATCCATGATTGGATGTACCAGTTTTACTTCAGTAGATAACCCTGTATCCAATGTTCATAAGTTAAACTGATCCATGTCTTCTTAAATGACAAGAATTAGAAAAGTCATTTTTACTTGGTGCTAGAAGAAAACAGACCCTCAAAGACATTATTTTGAAGATGAAATGCACTTTTAGAAAAGTGCTGTTATCAAAATCAGAGGACTTGCCTTTGACCTCCAAGATTATGGAGAAGTCACTTTCTCCAAGTCTCAGCTTCCTCATCTATAAAATGGTGATAACACTTATATACATATAGTTCAAGGGCTTAAGAAGTTATTGTTAGGAAAGTGTGCTGTAAACTATAAATCATAATATAAATACTAATTGTTATCTTTAGTGGTACTTAATTAGAAAACCAGGTGAATCCATCACTGATTTTCATTAGAATCTCTGGGATGCAGCTAGATGCCAAAAAATAAAAATAAAAATAAAAAGAATCTTTGGCAAGAACCAAATGATACGTCCTGGGTCCCACAGTGTACTGAATATTAGGAAAGGAATGAAGAAGGAAGTAGATTTCATGTGTCTTGGTAGGATGTGGGTGAAGTTGCTAAGGACTATAGCAATCCTTAGATTTAAAGATACCTAACAATTATTTTATTTTGGTGAGGTAATTGGAGTTAAGTGATCTGCACAGAGTCACACAGATAGTAAGTATTAAACGTCTGAGGTCAGGTTTGAACTTGAGTCCTCCTACCTCCAGGGTCAATGCTCTATCCACTGTAACATCTAGCTGCCCCTTATCAATCTGTTTTTATACAGAATGAAGATGAATTCCACTGCATGGGTCCCATGTGTAAATGGTTTTGTCAGTGTGCGTTTTAGCCTGTTTTTAGCCAAAAGGATGTTCAGACTTTGCACTTTCAGAAGTTATAATAAAAGGGTAAAAAAAAAAAATCTCTGAATGTCATTGGGAGATTCACAGGTTCTAGACCCATGAGTCTGTAACCAGCTTGTATGTCAATGGAACTGATTTGTTTAAGAAAAATCTCATGATATTAGTAATCCTAGGAATCCCAGGTTTTAAAAGGAACTTAAATCTTCAGGCTAAAATTGTGTGAAATTCTCAAGTAAGCTAGTTTTAAGGAATATTAGAGATGTGACTTACTAACTGTATCCACTTTCTTTTTAGCTTGAGGTTCAGATAATTTCTCCTCAAAACAAATCAGAATGTGTTTGGGAATTCAATCATATCAAATGAATACAAAGAATAACTGACATCTCTATCACAAAAACTATTTGAAGTAGGTCAATAAACATTATGATCTTCATTTTACAGATGAAGAAACTGAGGCAAGTTGTGACTTATCCACAGTCACATAGCCAATAAATGTCTAAAGTAGAATTTCAATCCAGGCCTTTCTAATTCCAATGAATCAAGACAGATAGGTGTCTCAGTGAATAGAGAATTGAGCCTGAAGCCAGTCATTTAACCTCAGTTTCCTCGATTATAAAATAGGGATAATAATAGAACCCACCTTGCAGGATTATTTTGAAGAGCAGATGAATAATGTTTGTAAATAATTTAGTACAATACTAGCACGTAATAGGCACTATATAAAAAGTTTATTCTCCTCTTCTTCCCTCAATGTCTCTCAAGACTAGATAATAATAATTATCTAGCTCATAACAAATGATTTTTATATTTTTCCAATTAAATGTAAAAACAATTTAAACATTTTTTAAATTTCAAAATTATCTTTTTTCCTTCCATCCCCCTTCCTTGAGAAAGTAAGCAATTTAATATAAATTATACATGTGCAGTCATGCAAAACACATTTCCATATTAGCCATGCTAAAAAAGAAAGCAAACAAAAAAAGAAAACGATTTTTTAAAAGTATGTATCAAACTGCATTCAGAATCTGTCAATTCTTTCTCTGAAGGTGGATAGCATTTTTTCTTATAAGTCCTTTGGAATAGTCTTAGATCGTTGTATTGCTGAGAATAGCTGTCATTCATGATTAACCATTGTACAATATTGCCATTACTGTGTACAGTAGTTTCCTGGTTCTGCTCATTTCATTTTCCATCAGTTCACATAAGCCTTTCTAGGTTTTTCTGAAACCATACTGCTTATCATTTCGTATAACACAGTAATATTTTATCACAATCATATGAAACTGTGCAGTCATTCCCCAATTGATTGTCATCTCCTCACTTTCCAATTCTTTGCCACCACAAAAAAAGCTGCTATAAATGTTTTTGTGCATGTAGGTCTCTCCTTTTTTTTTTTTTAATTCTTTGGCATACAAACTTACTGGGTCAAAGGTATACACTATTTTATACCTCTTTTGGCATAGTTCCAAAAAGGTCTCCAAAATGGTTGAATCAGTCACAATTCCACCAACAATGCATTAGTGTCTCGGTTTTCCCATATGCCTTAAAACTTTTGTGATTTTTCTTTTCTGACATATTAGCCAATCGGATGTATGGGATGTAAAACAAAGCTGTTTTAATTTGCTTTTCTCTAATTGATAGTGATTTAGAACATTTCTTTTTTCATATGAATATAAATTACTTTGATTTCTTGATTTTGATTTTGAAAATGCCTATTCATATCTTTTGATCTTTCATATAAATTGAGGAATTACTTGTATTCTTATAACTTTGACTCAATTCTTTAATATATTTGAGAAATAAGGCCTTTATCAGAGATAGTCAATAATAAATAAAAGTTGGTATTTATATAGCTCTTTAATGTCTGCAAAATGCCTTACAGTCATTATATCATGAAATTCTCACAAAATAGCTCCTATTTTATAGATGAGAAAATGGAGAGTTAGAGTATTAAGAGACTTGCCTATGCTCCCACAGAGGGTTTTCAGGCAAGATTTGACCTTCAGAACCTTCCTAAGTTATCCACTAGACTACACTATAAATCATTATATAAGATGCTACAAGAATCTCGGATACAGAGTACTGAAGTTTTATACAACTCAGCCCAAAAATCTGTTAACAGAAGCAAGCTGAAAGTATAAAGTCATTAATAATAATATAGCATTTGCCTTCTGGCCCTAACTAAAGCTGTTAGTTTTTCATTTTCATAAGCCTTTACTTCCTATGATTTTTTTAAGAATAGGTTACAATTATGAGAAACCTAAGAAACACACTCAAAGTTCAATGATCTCATTTTTTGTAGTTCCACAAATTGAATGAACACTTGTTTCTAATTGCTAAAACTGTTTTTGATAAAATTTACTGTCGTGTAATAGAATTGCAAGGATGGCAGATTCCTACCTATTAGTGTCAAATTATCTGAGAATCTACTTCAATGATAAAAACAGAATATAACAGGGATACATGCAATCTAAATCCTATAAGCAACTAGCAGAATCCCTATAACAGAAACAATTTTTAACAAAAAAAGAAAGAAGAAAGAGACAGAGAGAGACAGAGAATGGGATTAAGAAAAAAAAAGGAAATAAAGGAAGGAAGAAAATAAAAAAAGTCATTACAGATCTTTTAAAAAATATAGAACTGTTTTCTACCTGTCTCTAAAGCAGAAAAAAGCAGGTGGTATGGAGATGACAATCCTCTTCAGAAAGAAGGAAAAAAGATTTATTGGCAACTTAATTTCTATGTCAAAGCACCTACTAAAATTACAAGTCAAAGGGTGTCTGATGACACTAACCTTGTCCCTAACAGAGATTCAGCCCAAACCATTTACATGTTTTTGCGGTCACAGTTCTTACAGGAATTGTATACCAACTGGGGTCTGGAGGTCAACATTTAGTGTATGAACAGTCTCTTGAAACAAGCTATCCATTCTGTAACCAGAAAAGGAGAAAAAAAGCAACTAGAAAAACTACCATCAGAAACATGCAAGTTTTAAAGGACAATTTCCACACTTCTTTCACCCAGACATTAAAAAAATAAAAGTTTGAAAATGAGCTAAAAACTTTATAAATGTATGCTTTTTTTTGCTTTTAAGAATTTAATGAAATAAAGCCTAAAAATCTCTCCCTCAACAAAGTATCTACCATGTGCATGTTAAAATGATGTAAGGTTCCCTGAAACATGTTAACTACATAGATAATGTATTCTATGACCTTCTGGTTCTTAACACTAAAGAGTAGCATAAAAAAAAGGAGATATAAGCCTGTCAAAGGTATTTTCCACTGTTGTGAAGGAGGATGTACAGGACAGAGTCCAAATGGAAGAGATAAAGAAGTCTCTGGCTTGTGGATGACCTTTGTCTGATGCCAGTTAGTCTCAGATCATTGTGGAGTCTCTAAAATCTAAATTCACTCAAAAGAATTTGGTCTGATACATGGGAAAAACCAAGCAGATAAAGTAGGCCTATTGCTCAGACGATGATCTGCAGATGGATGGGCCGCCCATAAAGGTTAATACAATTCAATTTATTTCAAAATGCATTTATTAAGGACATTGCAAATAAATAATGAACTGATTCCAGAAGTGCAGAAGAGAACATGCTGGTATTCCTTTAGGAAATTGCTCAGTACCTTTAAAGACCTTAAGCTTTTTCCTGAAACACTAGCTTATTTTTAACAACAATATTTTTGCTGCGAACATTATGCTATGTGGCTGGGAATCAGGGAATAATTCAGTCTCTGCAGAATTAAAGTCATGGGTCACACAAAGGGCAAACTGAGAGGCTGATGGCAATTATAAGTAGATAACAGCTTTTACCAATGGATAATGGTATAAGAGAAGACACACAAATGGTATCATTAGAGACACAAAGAATTGGAAGAGGAAATGAACTGGTCATATAGCCATAATAAAATGTAATACCTTCTATCTTTTGTTGGTATTTCTCATATATTCAGAGCTCTAGAGGAAGACCTTCAGCATGGAGGGTGGGATCTCCTACAGAGGATAAATGGGAGAACATAGACTACAGCCATTCTTTTGTTCTCAGTATCTTCATGTTGTTAAAAGAAACTATCAAGGATCTGTTCAAAGAGTTTTTGTTCACATGGGTTATATTTATAGCTATTTACTATATTAGAAATAAAAAATAATTTTGAATTTGTAGACCCTCTGAAAGGGTTTCAGAGACCCCAACAATTCTTTGGACTACACTTTGAGGATCACTGGGTTACACACTCATCATTAGAGGGAATGCTCACATCAGTGAGATCATAGATAAAATAATAAGAGAAATAACTACAATTTATAAAAGTATTACATTGCATATAGATATACATATATATGCCTATGTGTGTAAGAAAGAAAGAAAAACAAGATTAGTTAGGTTTAGCAATTGATTTAAGGTATGTGCAATAGCCAGTGGCAATGTTTTAAGATTTTAGAATGTTTCTCTATGGTTGTTTATCCCCCAAAAGACTAAGCCAAAGTGAAATGTGAAGCAAAACTTGGAGATTATGAAGTAGACAGGCATTAATACTCACAACATCAGTATTCTCTCCTTCACTGGACCCACAGAAATGCTTTGCGGAATGTTGGGGTTCAGGGTTGAGAATCATTCCCTGAGGATGACCTCAAGCTATCAATGTGGAAGAAGATCCTAGGGACAGATCTATTCTAATTTGAACCTCCTGTTTTCAGTAATTATACCATAACTAACAAAGATCATACTCAGATTAAATACTCCTTAAAGATTAACCTGGACCAGTTGGAACATGGGACATCTTAACAGAATAGTATAAATGTGGAAAAGAGATGAGTAGAATCCTTAGAACTGCAATTATTAGATAGAATAACTGCTATTTGTATAGTACTTTCTCTTTTGCAAAGCTATTTATAATCAGCATCTTATTCAATCTTTATTAACAACCTTGGGACATAGCTTCTATAGTTATTTTTAATCTTCATATAGGTAGGAAAACTGAAGCCCAGAAAGATTAAATGAACATCCTGCATCTCTTCAAAAGAAATCCTGCATCTGAACAAGAATCCCCTTAGCTGGACAATATAATATACTCAAAAAGTGAGCATCTAGTATAGAGGGCTGAAACTCTGGAGAAGTATACCTAAAACAAGGATACTTACAAGAAGGTGTTAACTCAGTGGAATTGATGAGATAATGGTTCTCTAGTTCACACACACTTAGTGTGCTGTAATGATATAATCATACTGAGGTATTTAAGGGCTGAGAGGACTAGAAATGAGATATTCCATCTTTGACCATTCTTCTGGTGGTTCTCCTGCTCCTGCACTCCTCTACTAAGATCAAGGCTGATCCTGAGATTCTCCAGAGAGAGCCTCAATAAAGCTAGCCTGGGCATTACAATCTAGCCTTCTTTTGAAGTAAGAAATTAGGTACCTCCCGAAGTTTCAAGACCAAAGACTTTATGACATAAAAGATTTCAACTGAAGTTATCTTCATAACTCATCTTTTAAAGTGCTGAGAAGTTCTCCCCTCAAATTTTCTATTCTTTCTCTAACTTTCCCTCCCCATCTCTTTCAAGTAATAGATAATACAATATTTTCTAGTCATTTTTTTTACCCAAATGTTTTTCATCTCCTGATTTTGCTTCAAACATAAAGAGGGACGTCAATAATTAGTTAGAGATAAGCAAATTAATAATCTAATAATAATAATAATAATAAAATAAAAATAATCTAAATTAGAACAGAAAGCCAAGCTTGGTCTAAATGTAAGGAATTTTCCTAACGAAGGACTCAGCTCTTCTGCTTGGAATAAATATTAGTTTTTCAATCTCTATAAACTACATAAAACAACATAAAAAGGATCCACATAAACCTGAATGTTGCCCCAGGTCAAAAGTGAGTTAGTTATTGTAATAGGATATGGTTAATTAAATGTTATCTTCAATGAGAAAAGAGAACTGAAGAATAGTACTAACAGGTAACATCATAAATACTATAATTGGCAGTTGATTAGGTTTGCATTATACCACTTTGAAATATAGGGTGTTCCAAGATTCTTAGTGAAGTTTTAAGCTTTAGTAACTTAAACTATTATCTAAATTTCAACAGTAACAATTTGCAAAATTTTTCTGTCATGTATTTGCATGCATTTAAGATTGTGTATGTGTGTGTATTTGTGTGTAAGTGTGTAGGGCAAGAGCAGAGAGAAGAAAGAGAGATAGAAGACTTAGGGATTTATGTAGTATATGAAATGTATATAGAATGAGCATTTCAGACTCGATTCTCAAAGTATTTTTATTTCTTGCATCTTTCTAATAAAGCAATGCCAATTTTATTAGTCTAATATAATTTTAGAGGCTTATGGTGATACAAAGGACACCAAGTCTGAAATTATTGGAGACCTGAAGTTATTGGAGTCACTAGCTATGTGACTCATTTTATCTTTCTGGACCTCAATTTTCCCACCTCTAAAATGAAGATAAAAAGATAAAAATATCTATAGAACCTATAAGTTGCTAATAAGGATCAAATGAGTTGTCAATTATAAATTGCTTTGTAAAAGAAAAAGTACTATACAAATTTTGGATAAATTACATCCTGACCAATGTTATCTTAATTTTCATTTGGCTCTGACAGTTCTCGATTTCTTTACGCATGGCACACTTCTTGTAAAAAAAGACTTTTGTTAGATTTTTCAGTTTCTCAGTCATATCTCTGAGCTCAATTACCTTCTTTTGGCACCTCTTAATGATTCTAAGCATCCACAGGATTAGATTGAAGTGAGCTTTTGCCATTTTTATCATCTCACTTTCCATTCTTTTAAGGAAATATGCAAATCCCCCCATTTTGGCAACCAGTACCCGGAGTATCTTCAGCCAAAATAATTTCCATTGATGATTCGCTGCGACTTATGACGTCATCTTTCTCTGAGTTGGAATAGCTGTCCAAAAGGATGGAATATATTGATATAGACATGATATTATTGGGCATCATATATTTACAGTTACTGGAAATCTGAATTTAAAATTTTAAAAAGAAGCTGAGGCAGAAGTTAATTACATCTTTAATCTTGAGCACTATTAGGTAGGGTTCCTCTGCTTATAATTGTTATCTGCATACATAAAAAGAGGAAAAAGAAGAGGCACATATTCAGGTAGGTTGGGAAAGGGGAAGTCAGTGAAGCTACAAGAGACCAAGAAATTTAAAAAATTAAAGAATGAAAAAATAGAACAGAATGTGAAACAATTTTTTTAGATAATAAATTTTTATTTATCAAAATACATGTAAAACCTAGTGTTACAAATTTTTCTCCTTCTTCTTCCCTTTCCCTCAGATAGCAAGCACTCCCAATATAGTAAACATGTGCAATTCCTCTAAACATATTTCCAACTGTGAAACATCTTATATGAAAAACAATAGATCTGGAGAGCAGATCAAGAAGAGAAAATATGTGAATAATTGGACTATCTGAAAGTTATGATCTCACTATAACAATACAAGAAAAGGAGAAATTAAAAAAAATCCACTGGGCACTACTTCAAAGTGATCTTATGTGGAAAACACATAGGAATATTATTGCTAAATTTTGAAAATCCCCAGATCAAAGAGAAAATTCTATAAGAAACAAGCAAACAAAAAATTCAAATATGCTGGAACTGCAATTAGAATTATATAGGATTTATCAGCAACTACAGTAAAAAACCATACGTCCTGTAATAATATATATTGACAATCAAAAGAATCAGGTTTGTAGCCAGAAAAATCATGTCTAGCAAAACTAACCATAATATTGAGCCATAAAAATGAACAAACTTGAAGATTTTCAGAACTTTGTCTCAAATCTGAATGCAATAGAAAATATAACATGTAAGAGTTAATATCAAAGATTAATTTCAAGGGACTCAACAAGGACAAATTGTTTATGTTTTTTACATTAAAATATAAACCATATGTTTAAGGTTGATATCAGTAATTGGGTAGTTCAAAAAACAGACTGGGGCAGAGATGAGTATGATCTGACTGTAAAAAGCAAAATTGTCTAGGAAAAGATAAAAATAATAATTACGCTTTATAAATGAGATGCAGAGAAAGAACCAACAGAGGTAGTAAAGAATGAAGGAGAGCTCATAATTCTGGGAAAAAGTTCTTTAAACATTGTCTTAACATGTCAGCAGGTATCTATTATTTGTCAGTTTCACTCCTCAATTGAGTATGCAAAGTATTTTGTTCAGATGGTTCTGGTTACCTGTCCAACCTCATCTCTCACTATTCCTCCAAAGAAAATCCTTGCAAACAGGAACCTTTCTTGACATCTTCCTTATTTGATCTTTGTCATATTTATTTCTACATCTTTATTTGTGATGACCTGAAATATCCTCCTACCTCATTTTAACAAACTTAAACCTTACAATCCTTTTAAATATAATCTTATATTCAAATTCTGTTATGAAGCCTTATGTGATTCAAATTTCCTCACTCCACAATAATAATTTCCCCTTATTCTAGATATTGTTTCCTATCTGGAGTTTTGTGACACCATTCTCTTTTGCTTCTCCTTCCTATCTGACTACATCTTTTTCATCTCCTAAACTAGACTGTCATCCATGCCATATTCTTTAACTTTAGTTGTACCCTAAAGCTTAGCCCAAGCTGTTTTTTCAATCTCCTTATACTCTGTGTTGGTGACCTGATCAGTTCCCATAGGTTTAACTATCAGCTATAAGCATTATTATACTTGCCATCTAGCTATAAATATAATTCCCAAATCTACACATCCTTGTTTCTCTCCTTTGCTCCAGTAATGCATCATTAACTGTGCATTTCAAAGTCCCATAAACATCTCAAACTCAATGTGTCCAAAACAGAACTTGTCATCTTTCCCCTAAATCCACCAATCTTCTGAACTTCCTTGTCTCTGCTGAGGGCAGCTCAATACTTCTAGTCATTCAGATTCACTACCTTGGTATTATCCTTAATTTCTCACTCTCCTTTACCCCACATTCACTTAGATGTTAATGTCCTCATTTCTCTCTACATGACATCTTTCCAATCTGTGTCCTTCTTGTCTTCATGAAGTTATGACCTTTTAAGTTCAGAATTTTATCACTACTTCCCGACAAGAGCTTTCTAATTTATCTCCCTATAATAAATTTCAATATATCCTCCACTCCATTGCCAAAGTAATTTTCTTAAAGTATGAGTTTCACTATATTACTATAATGCTCAATAACCTTCAGTAGCTCCCTATTTTTTAAGAATCAAATATAAAGTTTGTTTGACATTTAAAACTTTGTGCAACCAGCTCAAAATGTACTTTTCCAGCCTTATTATATAGTAATCCCTTTTATAGTTATATTACACAGTAATATAAATATAAGTGAAAGTACTTACATTAAGGATTAATCAAACAGTCCTTTCTATTCATTATACATTCCATTCCATTTCCCATCCCTGTGTGTTTTTGTATTAGCTATTTCCCATGCCTGGAATGCACTCTCTCTCCACCTCTGCCTGTTGGAAAGCTTATTTTCCCTTAACACTTGACTCAAAGATCGCCTTCTGTGTGAGACCTTTCTTGCTCTTATCAGCAGCTAATCCTCACAAAAACTACATGTGCCCTATTTGGCAAACAAAAATACATCTCTGTGTGTGTATAAATATAGTGTATATATACACACATACATATACATATATATGTGTATGTGTGTATGTTGTCCTAAAAGACTGTTTACTTCTTGAGGGCAGAGATTGTTTTGTTTTTGTCTGTGTTCCCAGGGTCTAGTCCAATGTCTGATATATAGAATATGTTTAATATGTCCCTGTTAATCCCTTTTCCTGAATTCCTATTGTAGTATTTGGTTGTATGTTATTTTATTGCATGTTAATTACTTCATAGATTTTTATTTTGTCTCTTTATCAAGCCTGTTATGTCCTCAAAAGAGGGATATTATACCTCCAAATGCTTTTGATTTTTTTTTCTGTTTTTAGCAGCATTCTTCCTGTCTGGCATCCTGTTTTAAAGATGGCATCCTTCTGTTTGAAGGAAATTGCTAAATTTTTTTGTTGATTAGTTGAGCCTTATATGATGACATGAAAAGTGGAATGTCATAGTGAATAAACAGCTGGTCTTGAAGGCAGAAGGCAGAAAAACTTGGGTTCAAATGTGACCTCTGATACATACCAGCTGTGTGATTGTGGACTAGTTATTTAATCTTACAATATTCTATGCCATTCTCTAAGGCTACAAGTTGCACCAAAAAATGTTGATCTTAATATAGTGCATCTAGATGGTGTAGTTAGATGGAGCATGCTCTAAAATCAAGAAGAATTGAGATTCTGAGTTCAGAGCTGGTCTCAAATGTTCACTGTCTTATCCTGGGCAATTCCTACCCATGTTTATCTCAGTTTTTTCATCTATAAAATGAGCTGGAAAAGAAAATGGCAAACCACTCCATTTTCTTTGCCAAAAAACCCCAAATGGTCATGAAGAATCAGACACAACTAGTGGGTATCTAGCCAATCAGACAAGACTTTGTCAGAAAGATTGGGGGAAGATTATGATACCAGTGAAATTGGGTGAGTATGTATGTGGGGAAAGGGATTCTCATTGAGGCCTGATCTATTAGGTCCTTGAGTACTACCATTGGCATCTTTTGGATATGTTCCAGCTTATCAGTGATTTTTCTAAACCGTGGTCCCCAGGACTGAAAACAATATTGCAGATGTGGTCTGACCAGGTCACACTACTAAGTAGGACTATTAATTACTTCTCTGCCTTTCAATATGTAGCCTGAGTCCCTCTCTCAAAAGAATCTAAGATCACAGTAGCTTTTGTCCACCAGACCTCACTATTTACTCAAATTGAGCTTTCAACTCACTAAAGCCTCAAGATCTTTTTCACACAAACCACTGTACAACTAAGCCCACTCCATCCTATATATAAAAAGTTATTTTTTTAACATAGGACTTTATATTGAACTCTGTTAAATTTCATCCCATTAGCTTCTTGAAAGATAATTTATCATAGCAGATAGAGTACTAGACTTAACAGCCAGAAGGACTTGGGTACAGATTACCTGAATGATATTGGGTAGGTCACTTAACATTTCTAAGCCTCAGTTTTCTTGTCAGTAAAATGAAGGAGTTGCCCTGGATGACTTCTAAAATCCCTTTCAGCTCTAAGTCTATGATTTAGCCCAATATTCTAGCCTATAGAAAGTTTTTTATCTCGATTTCATTACCTAATGTTGTAGCTATTCCCTTCTCTTGCCTTTGTAAATTATTACATGAAGATTTGATTATCTACTTTCTATGCCTCCATCTAAGTCAGTGACAAAAATTTGAACATCACAGAACAGATTGCTGGAGCACCATCTCCACCAGTGATCTCCCTGAAACTTGCCAGGTTCATTAATTATTATTTGTGAGCCAGTGAAAACCAGTTTGACTGGTCCAGTCTCAGCTCCCATGGTGCAAGTATACTAAGACTTAACTGGCCCAGAAGCTGAGCATTTTTGTCCTCCCCAGCTGCTTGCTTGCTGTGGTACGATTAGAGTTGTTTCCTTGGTTCCTGCCATTCATTCCTCACTCCTTGCTAGGTAACTCAGAAATAATCCTAATTTCAATGGTCCAGATTACTCCATTGCCTTGTCCTATGGGTCACAGGACAGCCTTCTATTAGTGCTACATGAGTTCTTTCTCTTAAATTCTACCTAAGTCTGAGCCCAGAAAGGCTTGCTAGTATCTGAGTCATTAGCCTGACCATGCATCTAAAGGACTGTGTGTGTTTGCAGGGGTGTGGGGTGAAGGGGGTGGAAGGCGTGGCAGAATTCCCCTCCGATGATCTCCAATGACATCTATCCTTTTAGCATGGCTGCCATCAACAGTCCCCTGTTTATACTACATCATTCTTTGGATACAATTATTGAACTGGCATCTAACCATTTTATTGTGTAACCCCTATCTTTCTATCTTGTGTACAAAGGTATCATGGGAGATTTTGCCAGATGCTCAGATAAAATGCCAGATTATTATGCATATGGTATTTCCCTGATCTATTAGTCCAATAATACTTTCAAAGAATGAAATGAGGTTTGCCTGGAATAATCTGAAGTTATGCTGGGTTTTATTGCTTCCCTTTCTAAATGATCACAAGCCGTCCCTTTAATAATAAATTCCAGACTTTTGTTAGGAATAGTTGTCAAGCTCCACCCCACCACCACCACCCCTGTCTATAATTTATTTAATACCCTCTTTCACTTTTTTAAAAAATCTGATTCTTTATCATCATTTAGTCCTGTGGCATCTCTCTTGTTCCATGTGGTTTTCCAAAGATTTCTGAAAATGGTTCAGTGAGCATTCTTACCAGTTCTTTGAGAATCCTAGGATGTCATTAAAATGGCCCTTGTGACTTAAATGTATTGATTATAGCTAGGTGCTTTCTCTCTTACCATCTTATTTATTTCAGATTTCAACTTTCCATTAACCATTTTCATGCAATCCCTTCTTTCCACTTTAAAAAGTGTTCTTCTCAGTAGAGGAAACACAAACAAAATAAGAGTTCATTTGTTCTTTTTTTCCCCACACTACCTTTTATTATTATTCAACTCACACATCCTAAAACTATTAGGGTTCTTTACTCTGGCCCTCAAAGTAGTTTTTAAGGTTTTGGTTTTGTTGTTGTTTTTTGTCTTTATCCTCCCCAATCTCAACTGGACTGAGCTCTTAGCACTTCTGACACTTATTACTGCATTGTCATTATCATCATCAATAAACACTTATTAAATGCCTATTATGTGCTAGGAATTGTGCTAAGTGCTGTATTGCCCATCCATATTAATCCTACATTAACTACCCTTGTTTTCCCTTTCTCAATACCTTTTTTTGCATATTATTTTTGTTTTTTTAATTTTTAAAACATATGCATAGATAATTTTTAACATTTACCCTTGTAAAACCTTGTGTTCCAAATTTTTTTCCTCTTTCCCTTTCCCTCCACCCCCTCCCCTAAACAGCAAGTAATCCAACATATGTTAAACATATATTGTATAATTCTTCTATACATATTTCCATAATTATCATGCTGCACAAGAAAAACCAGATCAAAAAAGGAAAAAATGAGAAAGAAAGCAAAATGCAAACCAACAACAAAAAGAGTGAATATACTATGTTGTGATCCACATTTAGTCCCCACAGTATTTTTTCTGGGTATAGATGGCTCTCTTCATCACAAGATCATTGGAACTGACCTGAATCATCTCATTGTTGAAAAGAGTCACATCCATCAGAATTGATCATTGGATAATCTTACTGTTGCTGTGCACGGTGATCTGGTTCTGCTCACTTCACTCAGCATCAGTTCATGTAGGTTTCTTCAGGCCTCTCTGAAATCATCCTGCTGATTGTTTCTTATAGAACAACAATATTCCATATCATTCATGTACTATAATTTATTTAGCTATTCTCCAACTGATGAGTATCTGCTCAGTTTCTAGTCTCTTGCCACTACAAAAAGAGCTGACACAAACATTTTTGCATACCTGGGTCCCTTTTCCTATGGACCCAGTAGAGACACTGCTGGATGAAATGGTACGAACAATTTTATAGCCCTTTGGGCAAAGTTCCAAATTGCTCTCCAAAATGGTTGGATCAGTTCATAACTCCACCAACAATGTATCAATGTCCAAATTTTCCCACATTTCCTCCAATATTCATAAATATCTTTTCGTGTCATCTTAGCCAATCTGAGAGGAGTATAGTAATACCTCCGAGTTGTCTTAATTTGAATTTCTCTGATCAATAGTGATCTAGAGCCTCTTTTCATATGACTAGAAATAATTTCAATTTCTTTGTCTGAAAATCATCTGTCCATATTCTTTGACCATTTATCAACTGGACAATGGCTTGAATTCTTAAAATTTTGAGTCAATTTTCTACATATTTTAGAAATGAGGTTTCCAAAATATAGAGAGAATTGAATCTAATTTATAAGAAATCAAACCATTCTCCAATTGAGGATGATGTTCATATCAAAAGATACGAACAGACTTTTCAGATGAAGAAATTGAAACTATTTTTAGCCATATGAAAAGATGCTCCAAATTATTATTAATCAGAGAAATGCAAATTAAGACAACTCTGAGATACCACTACACACCTGTCAGATTGACTAGAATGACAGGGAAAGGTAATGAAGTTGGAGGGGATGTGGGAAAATTGGGACACTGATACATTGTTGGTGGAATTGTATTATATCCAGCCATTCTGGAGAGCAATTTTAAACTATGCTCAAAAAATTATCAAACTGTGCATACCCTTTGATCCAGCAGTGTAACTATTGGGCTTATATCCCAAAGAGATCTTTAAAAAGGGAAAGTGACCCACATGTGCAAAAATGTTTGTAATAGCCCTCTTTGTAGTGGTCAAAAACTGGAAACTGAGTGGATGCCCATCTATTGAAGAATGGCTGAATAAATTGTGGTATATGAATATTATGGAATATTATTGTTCTGTAAGAAATGACCAGGAGGATGATTTCAGAAAAGCCTGGAGAGACTTATATGAACTGATGCTGAGTGAAATGAGCGGAATCAGATATTATACACTTCAACAATAATACTATATGATGATCAATTCTGGTGGATGTGGCTCTTTTCAACAATGAGATGAACCAAATCAGTTCCATTTGTTCAATAATTAATAGAAACTAGCTATAACCAGCGAAAGAATTCTGGGAAATGAGTGTGAACCACTACATAGCATTTCCAATCCCTCTGTTTTTGTCTGCTTACATTTTTGATTTCCTTCTCAGGTTATTTTTACCTTATTTCCAAGTCTGATTCTTCTTGTGCAGCAAAATAACTGTATGGATATGTATACATATATTGTATTTAACATATACTTTAACATATTTAACATGTATTGATCTACCTGCCATCTGGAGGGGGGGTAGAGGGAAGGAGGGGAAAAATCGGAACAAAAGGTTTTGCAATTGTCAATGTTGAAAAATTATCCATGCATATATCTTGTAAATAAAAAACTATACAAAAAAAAAAAAAAAAGGAAATGAGGCCTTTATCGGACCCCTTGAATGTAAAATTTTTTCCCAGTTTTTTGCTTCCCTTTTAATCTTGTCTTAATTGGTTTTGTTTGTACAAATATTTTTTAAATTAACAATCAAAATTATCCATTTTGCTTTCAGTAATGTACTTTTTTGGCCACAAATTCCTTCCTTCTCCACAGACCTGAGAGGTAAACTATCCTTTGTTCTAATTTGCATATCACTCTTTATGTCTAAATCAGGAATCCATTTCGACCTTATCTTGGCATAGGGTGTTAGATGTGGGTCAATGTCTAGTTTCTGCCATAGTAACTTTCAATTTTCCCAACAATTTTTGTCAAATAGTGAGTTCTTATCCCAGAATCTGGGGTCTTTGGGTTTATCAAACACTAGATTACTATAATCATTGACTATTGTGTCTTGTCCTTGATACCTTTTTTAAAAAAATTAATTGATTGACATGTTTCCACATCATTTTCTTTAGACCTTCCATTTTTCTTCCTCACCTGAATCCTGGGGATTTATTCAGTGCAACTCAGCAAGAGAAGTCTCTCTTCCTGGTTATTATGGGAAAAACCTCCCTGGATTGGGAGATAGGAGGATTGTGATCTTACTCTAGCTCTGCCATTAATTGACAAAACTTACACCTTCTAATTTCTCTTTCTGTAAGATCCCTTTCAGCTTCAAAACTCTATGATTTGATGAATAATGATTGACGATATAATGATTGAAAAATGATGAATAATGATTCTTACTATATAGCAATTATTATTAACCCATCCTGTCTAGGAAGTAGGCTATTTCTGGAAGTAGATTCTCTGACATGGACATTACAGGTAAATTAGATTATAGGTTGATTTAAAGCTGGAAAGGACCCTAGGGATCACCTAATATAACCTCTTCATTTTACATATGAAGAAACTGAGGACCTGTAAGATAAAGTAACTTGTTCAAAATTACATGGCTAGTAAATAGCAAAGTCAACATTTGAACTTGTTCCTGTGATTCCACCATTGCATTTAAAGCTGGGAGGGACCAGAGAAGTCTTTTAATGCCTTTTCTGCTCCTTTTAATTGTTTTATTTCTTTCCATTTTTAATTCTATTTTATATATGTTTTTCCTTTGTAAGTTGTATCAGATCTTTTATGAAAATAGGGGCAAAAAGAAAAAAAGAAAGAAAGAAATCTCCAATACAGTATCACAGATAGGATTTAGTACTGAAAGGGCCCTTACAGTTAATGTAGTCCAACCCCCTATGTCAGAATTAATAGCACCTACTTGGTTTTCCCTGTTTTGCAAACTGAATGGCTTAAAGCTGTGGAGTAAAAACAGCTGTTGGCTACATTCATATGTAAATGATGACTTTTTAGTTTCTTACAGTTTTCTCATAAATTGTTAAAACCAAGCAAAAACTTTAAAGGGTTAATAATTACAATGAAGTTCAAGGAAAAAAGTGCTAACATCATCATTCTCTTCTTACCCCTCCCATAGCCTAAGTTTGGTCTTTAAATAAGTTGCTGGGGTTCATTTCCATTAAATAATATTTAGGACTCAAAGCACTGACTGACTTCCTTAACTGCTGCTTTTGAAACCCTACATTATAAATAATTGGGGATAATTATGAAAGCAGCTGAATAAACTGGAAAAAAAGGCTGGGCATAAAGAGAGAAGCATCAGAGCCCACACATAGATCTTTCTGGAGTCACAGAAATGATCCTTGCCTTCTCTTTAAGCCAGAGACTTTGCTTAAAGTTAAATGAAGACAAAATTAAACATTCTCTACCAAATGACTTTTAGTTATGTGTTTTATAGTTCTTAGGAAAACTCAGGGCCTTGTTACATCCCTAATCTGCAATTCAACTTGACCCTGAGAACTACTTTATCAACAAGTTAAGGGCTTCTGGTAAGGTCAGGGTGGTCTCCTGATCATAAGGTTTTTGTGATTACCCTTTCTTCCCTTCACTTTTCCCCTGCTCCCCACCTCTCCTAGACCACTGGAAATATAATTGCCTTGGAAACTTAATTTGGTCCCTCAAGTGGACTTCAAGTAAACCTATTGCTGGAGAGGTCATTATGGAGAAAAGTAAGGCTTTTAGAAATTAAATAAATTGTTCAATTGCCAAATGGTGCATCTGGTATATTTTAATGAAAGGTCGCAGAACCCCTGGGGCTAGGAGGCTGGATAACCGGGAAGCCTTGCTGAGCTACTGTTATAGATGTCCAAATATACATTTCCAATGACATCTGTCTTGACTAATGCTGTGGAGTGTATGTTTCCTGCTCTTTTTGATCTGTCAATGGTTTTTGCAGAATCAGTTTTCTCTATTACTTCTACTGGCCATAAAAAAGATCTTAAAAGATCTCCCTCACCACCACTACCCCTGCCAAGGAGACCCAGAACTGTGATATCCTTCGTGCAGGGAATTCTGAGAACAGAAACTCCTATCAACAAAGATCTGACACTTGCCAGTAATTTACAGTTTTAGAGAATTGCCTGGGAACCCTGAGAGTTTAAATGATTTGCTCATAAATCCTGGAAATAGAACATGAACCTTGGTCTTCCTGGTTCTATTTGGACCTCTATGTATCACACAATGCTGGCTTTCAAAAAAAATTCATATTAGATAAATTTAGAAACATGGCATTTTTCACTAGGCAAAGACAAGAATCCATCTCTGCAAACAATAGAAAATGATAGTAAAATAGGCTAGGAAGATAGTCTAAGCTCAGCATAGAAGTAATGCAATAGCTAATTTACTGAGAAAATTGGGAAGAGAAGTTTCAACACCCAAGTAGAAGAGAGAAATAAGCCAACTTGTTCTATTTGTTTTTACCAATTTTTAAAAGTGTTAGAAAGGAGATGCTTTTTAGGATAATGGTATGATTAAATGTCCCACACATAAGGGCATCAATATAAAGGTATCTGTGATTGACGATTAGGTATGTTACATTTTATCCTTTCTCCAGGGTTCTCTAGTGTCCTTAATAGAGGTTGGTCACTTCTTGGTATAAAGAAGGGGTTAGAAAAGGTGTCTAAAATTTGTCTGTTTACAGGAGCTTGCCTGTTTACTTTGGCAGGTGGGGATTCTACCCTGTGATTGAAACACAAAAAATGTACGAAAACATCTGTAAAGATAATTCCACTTGCTATTGGTATACAGACTGTGAAAAACAAAATCCAGTAAACCTGAAAGATGGACAGGTCTTGTTATAAGAGAATTTAACAGTTATCTCATACAAATAGCAACCCTGATTGAAACAAGGCAGGCAAGTGAAGGCCAGCTTACTGAAGTCAGAGCTGGATACATATTTTTCTTTTCTTATTTTTTATTAAAGCTTTTTATTTTCAAAACACATGCATGGATAATTTTCAACATTCATCCTTACAAATCTTTGTGTTCCAAATTCTTCCTTCCCTTCCCCCCACCTCTTCTCTTAGACAGCAAGTAATCCAACATCTATTAAACATGTGCAATTCTACACATATTTCCACAATTATCATGCTGCATGAGAAAAATCAGATCAAAAAGGAAAAAATGAGAAAGAAAACAAAATGCAAGCAAACAACAACAAAAAGAGTGAAAATGCTATGCTGTGATCTATACTCAGTCCCCACAGCCCGCTCTTTGGGTACAGATGGCTCTCTTCCTCACAGGATCATTGGAACTGGCCTGAATCACCTTGCTGTTGAAGAGAGATATGGCCATCAGAATTGATCATCGTATAATCCTGTTGTTTCTGTGGATACATAGTTTTCTGGAGTGGCTACAGTGAAGGTTTATAGCGTGAAGCTGATATAGGTTTTGAAATCAAAACTAACCTAGTCAACAAGTTTGTATGCCTACCAAAAGGAATGAATCATAGAGGCATGACAATACAATTTCTTGCAGGAAAAAGTCATGCTATCATCATCAGCACTTATGCTTCCACCATGATAAAGTCTGATAAAATTGAAGAAAAATTACGAGAAGATCATGAGATGTTTATCATCAATGTGCCAAAAGATGGTACCTTTATAATTCTGGATGACTTTAATGCCAGAGTAGACTCAGACTACCAGATGTGGCAGGGAATCCTTGGGACGAATGGAGTTGGAAACAGCAACAATAGTCACTTACTACTGAAGACTTGTGCATCTCATGACCACATCAACCACACTGTCTTCCATTATTCTAATGCAATAAAGCATCTTGAGATGCACCCTCATAGCAAACATTGACATTTAGTAAACAATGTGATTGTAAGCAGAAGAAACAGACTGGATGTGAGAGTGACAAAGCAATGTGTGGCACAGACTCCTACATGGAGCCTGGATTTATCCTTGCCACGCTAAATATTTGCATTTAACAAAATCTACAATCCCAAGTCAAAATGACTACAGAAGAATTAATGTCAATTGATTAGACTGTCTCTTCCAGTGGGAACAGTTTGTTGCTAACTTGGAAGGAAAGTCAAGTCAACGTACACTTGGCAACAGTGGAGCAGAAGACAAATGGACAACTTTCAGAGATTTGGTATATAGCACTGCATTTGCTCATCTGAGTCAGAACACTAACAAACATCAAGATTGGAGAATGGGGACCTTCAAAAGGTGACAAATGAAAAATGAGAACAGGGTGTATCAGCAGGATAGTTCATTTATCTCTAAGAAAGAGACTTAATTCCATCCAAAGTAAAGTACAAGGGAAACTTAGGGAGATGTAGGATTCTTGGTTCAGTAAGAAGGCCATTGAAATTCAGTTTTATGCTAAAAGCATTCATGATGCCAGGAAAGCTATTTATGGGCCAAAGACCTATGTAGTGAATCTCAACTCAGTGCTGATGGAGCCACACTGATTAGTGTCAAGGACATGGTCCTACAGAGATGGGCTAAACAATTCTATAATATTCTCAACAGTTCATCATCAATCAATGCTGAAGCCACTGGCCATTTACCTCAGATTGAAGTCAATTTCTTCTACCTGAAGTTCCAACAGAAGAAAAAGTTTTGAATGCCATTAGGCTTCTTTTGTGTGGTGAAACACCTAGTACTGATTCTATTCCACCTGAGATTTACAAAATAGGGAGGTCCATTGCTCATAGAAAAGCTGACTGAAATTTCTCAGGTTATATGACAAGAGGAGGTTATCTCCCAGGAGTTCAAGTACACCTCCTTTGCTTCTATAAAGGTAAAGGAAATAGATTGAGCTGTGATGATTGGGGGAGGGAGGTTGTCTCTATCTTCTCTATCTTAGTTATTGCTGGCAGGATTTTTTTCAAAATCTTCTGTCATAGATTGATCCTTCACTTGGAATATGATCATCCACCACCAGGTGACTTCAGAAAGAGCTAAGGAAAGGTCAATATCATGTTTGCTGCCTGACAACTCCAGGAGAAACGCCAAGAGAACTGAGATTTGTACACGTTTACAGATCTTACCAAGGCTTTTTGTACTGTCAGTCATGAGGGATTATGGAAAATTGTATCAAAATTTGGTTGCTCAGAAAAATTTATCAGTATTATATGTCACTCTGATGATGTTATGCTTGCCCAGGTTTTAGATAATAGTTGATGCTCTTGAGCTTTCCTAGTCGCTAATGGAGTAAAACAAGGCAATGTGCTTGTTCCCATGATTTTTAGCATGCTGTTTTCAACCATGTTGTCAAATGCCTTCAATGAGGATGAACACTGCCTCAAGGTCATCTACTATACTAAGGGTAAACTCTTCAACTCAAAAAGGTAACAAGCCAAAGCTCAAGTGTGAGTGTATGTGAGCAATGTGTGTGTGTGTGTGTGTGTGTGTGTGTGTGTGTGTGTGTTGTAAGTGGGGACCTTTCTGTGAGAATCCAGCCATGAGGTGGGACAAATAAGTATGTATTTTTTACCAGGACACGTACATGCCCCAGCTATGTAGTCTCATCTGGGCTGGGAAGAAGAGGAAGGCCTTCGTATTGTGTCTTAATACACATGCGTGTGTTGTTCCTTGGCTCTGTATCTTTACTTCTGGGTGTCTTGGTCTTGGCCAGTGTTTTTGTATGACTGTATATGTGCCCCCGTGTTCACTCCCCCTCTCCCTACTTTTCCCAGTGGTGGGCCCAGTCTTGGAGCTAATGTACTAGAGGCTCTAAGAACTGTTATTCTAATTACCACCAGCCTTTAAAGCCCTGTTCTGTTTCCATACTCTTACGATACTCATACTCATACATCTTACAATTATCTGAGACTTCAGCCTCTATTTGCTTTTAAGGGGAAATGTAAGGTCCTATTGGCGATAGTGAGAGGCACTACTCATGTTCTAGTCCTGATTTTCCTTCCATCCCTGCAAGCCCAGGGCCCTGCCAGGAAAGAGAAAGCAGAAAGAAGGAATTCCTGGGGAACCTTCCACCAGAAAAATATCTGGTGATGGAAACCGGACTTGGATTGGCAAGTCTGTCCCTTTGTTCCTTCCCTGTCCTAACCTTACCATCAGCTTTCGTTCTTCCTCTTCCCTTAGTAGCAAGTATAATAAAGTGACCCTAAGCCAGAAGATCTATCCTAGATCTCCTTAAAGTATAGCGGGTTGGAAGTGTGCGTGTGTGTGTGTGTGTGTGTGTGTGTGTGTGTGTTCACTGGAGAATTGAGAGAAGTGAGGAAAGGGAAAGCTTATGGAGAGAAAGCTTGGCCCTTTGGCCATGAGATGATCCAATAAACTAAAATTCAGCAAAAAGAAAAAAAACCCCAACATATATGGCTTTTTTATTTGCGGATGATTTGTACTCAATGCAGTCTCAAGCTGAGATGCAACAAAGTATGGATCTGTTCTTCACTGCTTGTGATATTTCTGGCCTCAAAATTAGCACCAAGAAAACACAGGTGCTCCATCAGCCAACATTACACCATCCATATGTGGAACCATCAACTGCAACAAATGAAGAAATTTTTGATGCTGTAGATAAGTTCACTTATCTTGGCAGTATGTTTCCAGGGGTGTACACATTGATGAGGTTGATATCCACATTGCCAGAACTACTTCAGTGTTTGGGAGTATGGAAGAGAAGCGATATTAGATTGACTATCAAACTTGACAGTCAAACTACAGAGCTGTTGTGCTGACCTCATTTAATGCCTGTGAAATCTGGACGATATACCAGCACTATGCCAGGAAACTGAATTGTTACCATTTGAATTATCTTAGGAAGATGCTGAAAAATCACTTGGCAAGATAAAATAGAAAGTTACTAAATTGCCAAGCATTCAAACTCTACTGCAGAGAACACAATTTCATTGGGCTGCTCACATGCTTGAAGATTATTTTATGGAGAACTTACATATAAACACTCATGTGGTAGCCGAAAAAGTGATACAAGAACACTCTCAAAGTCTCTCTTAAGAAATTTAGAACTGATTGTGTGACATGGGATACACTGACACAGGATCACCCAGCATAGTGTGTCTTCATCAGAAAAGATGCCGTGCTCTATGAGCACAGTATTGAATGAAGAAATGCGAGATTCATTTGGAATCCTGCTTTTCAAGGAAAAAAAATGGCTCCAAACTGTAGTATCTATTTCATTTGTACCTCTTAAGTCACTTAGATGCATTCTAAGACTTTAGCCTAACTAACTAATTTATTTTTGGAACATGGATTTAGAGCTAGAAGAGACTACAGGTTATCTAATCTAACTTCTTTGTTTTATAAAGGAAGGTTATAAGACAAAACAAGTTTAAAAAAAACTTGCTTAAAGTTACACAGACACTAAATAGCTAAGTCCAAATTTAAACCCAATTCTAGACTAACATTCTAATATGCTATGCTACCTCTCATTTTGGGGTATTTGGTATGTGCCCAGTACTTGATTAAGTGCTATGGGATTGATATAGAAACAATATAGAAATTGCCATAGAAAGCCTTACTCTCATGAAATATGTAATCTAATCATATATATTTAATGTAGATTTTGAAAAATTTTGACAGCATCAGATTACTGATAAAATGGGCATAATAATAGCACCTACCTCTTCACTCCCTGTTCTACCACATAGGTGAAAATAAGCCTCCTTTGTTTGACTGTCTAAAGAGCTATTGTGCTGATCTCATTGTTGCCTGTCAGCGAAACCTGGATAGAATATTAGCACCAACCATAAAACTGAATTGCTTCCATTTGAATTGTCTTAGGAGGATTCTGAAAATTCACTGGCAAGATAAAGTACCAGATACTGAGGTCCTTTCTCTAGCTGAACTGCCAAGGATTCAAACTCTATTGTAGAAAGTGAAACTCCTATGGGCTGGCCACATTGAGTACATTTGCCTAAAATTCTATCTTAAGGAGAACTCACACAGGGCAATGCTCAGATAGAGGTCAGAAGTAGGAATACAAGGACAATCTCACAGTCTCTCAGAAGAATTTTGAAATTGATTTTAAGACTTAAGAGACATTAATACAGTGTGATGTGACTGCATTCAAAAAAAGACACTTTGTTCTATAAGCAAAGCCGAATTGTAGTAACTCAAAAAAAAAATGAGTTATGTAAATTTAAAGACATTTTAACTCTAAATGTTCATATGAGCTATTTGTGCTTAGTCTTTGGTAAAGCCTTCTGAGCTCATATTGGTCTAATTAGCCATAGTCAGATACACTATATCTTGACCCCAAACATGTGCTGTCATTTTGGTCCTCTTTGAATAGAAAGGAAAATAACCAATCAATCACCTTGGTTCAGAGATTTGGGCTGAAGAGTGTTTATGTTCTGTTTCATAAGTCTTTTTAAGTTCTAGGTGCTGGAGGTATCCTTACTAGATCAGAGAGTTATAGCCTTGACAATCTTGGAGCCAGAATTGCCACTCTGGCAAGAAAATCTTGGAAAGCCAGCATACTCAGGATTGAATCTTGAGGAGGAGTTTGGATTTGGAATGAGGACTATGCTCTATAAAACTGATCTCAGTTGTGAATCTTCCCTTTGAAGCCTTCCAGAGGCTGAAGTGGTGCAAATTGGGAGGAGGACTAAAGCTCACATATTGGGGAAATAAGCCGTTTAGTATTTAATACACCTGTGTGGTAATTTTTTTCCCCAAAAATGCTGACCTATTAATGGTAAAATGGAACTGAGGTATGGGAGATACCAAGGATACTGGCTGGAGGAATTAGCAGAAAACTTAGATATCCTCAAGGATATGAGAGGGAAGGGATGAAATGTAACTAGTTGGCTTTTGGGCAGTGGAGATCAGGACAGTTAATACATAATACAGTTTATTGTTAGGCTCTGGTAGACAACTTTGTAGTTGAGTTGAGAAAAAACCTTTCAGAGATTCTGTTTTGTAGACCTATTCCTAGAAAATCCCAAATGTCTCCAAACTGCACTGAGGCTGTTTAGAGTAGAAATTTATTGAGCATTTTGAATTAAAAAAATACAAAGTACCCTCCCTTCTCTAAAAATCCATGAAAATAACTTTAAGAGTTATTTTAATGAGATATTAAATATGAATATATTTTAAGCTCTTTTCAATAGTTATTTTGTGAATACTACTATTTCAATACTTCAAGAATCTATGATTTTCTCTCTACCAACTTCAATCTATTTATAATCTAATAGCTAAGTCTTAGCATGTTGCCCAAGGTGTGGAGAAGAGGCTACATGAGTTGTTTTAGTCATGAAGCCAGAGATGGTACTCCTTTCACCAATAAAGATCAAAACTCCTCTACAAATTTGTCTTTGATAGTCAAGGCCACGATTTTCATCACTCTTCAATCAGCTTCATGATGAATCTCTCTGAACTCTCTGATCTGACCAAGGCTGGTCCTCAGACTACTCAAAGCCATTCCACAGCTTGGTAGGATTTTCCAGAGCTTATACTTTCCTGGCTTAGTCTTTGGAAATCCAGTATCATCTCTACCATGAATTGTGATGAATTACTAAAGCAATAAACTTTTAATTCAAACTCTAATGACTCAAACATGTGAATATTAGGATAGTGTCTGTTCTAAAGTTTTAAAGAAATTTTTACTCTTAAATACACTCAAGTGCATTGGCTAATCAAGAAAGAAGGCAGAAAAGAAAGGAAATGAAAGCTAGGACTGAAACAACTGGATAACAATAACAAAAAGAGCAGGGTAATCTGCTTAATACAGTAATGTGTCAAGAATCTGGGGTGTAGGTATTCTCGTTATCAAATTCAATCTGTGTATAATTTAGTAGTCTTAGAGAATTGTGTGAAGCTCAGAGAAGAAGTTAAATGACTTGCTATAGTCATATAGCTAGTTGAAGCAGTACTTTACTTTTCTTCTTGATTTCAAATTTAATGTTCTATCCTATATTACATTATGAAACATATTTTACATAACATTGAAAACATATATATTGTTGCATATTATATATGCACCAAATATGTGTATATATTATAAAAATTGTACATAGTTGTTTGTATGTTTTTCTCCACCATTAAGATGAGTGCTCTGTGAGGGCAGGGATGGTCTTTCTTTGTCTTGTCCATTCTTAGCACAATGCAGGCATATAGTAGGTGCTTAATGTTTATGGACTAGCTGAAAATAATCATTGTTTTTGTTAGAATTATCCCATTTATCATCCAGTATAATAGGGAGAGGCCATATAGTGATGGAATGTTATTTATGATAATGAGCATGATAATAGTTTATATTTATATATCATTACAAACCATTTTACTTTCTCATATTGTGATGATGTCAGTAATAATAGCCAACATTAGCATAGTATTTTAAGGTCCACAAGACTTTTTACATTTATTAGCTCATTTGATTCTCAGTAAGGTAGGTAGTTTAAGTTTTGTACCTGTCTTATAAGTGAAGAAACTAAGGTTCTTGTCCAAGATTTCAGTGCTAATAAGAGACAAGAGTTGGAACTAGCACCTGTATCTTCTTATTTCCTAATATTTTTTTCTATTATAACAATACACATTTCAGATGTTTCTAAATCCCAACATGGCTTTAGGAATGGTCAGAATGACTTGACAGTTTGAGAAGAAAATCTATTGCTAATTATTAGCCATTAGAATATTGGATTTGGAAGATATGGTAAAACCCAGATAGAACAAAGCCTAATTTGTGATACTGGCAGATAATGGATTAACCTCAAATTCTACAAATCCAAAAGATAGCAAGTGTGATCACTTTTTTTCCCAAGATTTTCCACTGCAATTTAATTCAATAAACATGACTTTAGTGGCTTCTTAATAAAGTTGATTTGGGCCCAGACATGACTCCAAAACACAATAAAACAACACGATTTATTATATTGTCAGTATTTCCTTAATGATATAGATTTCAACCCATGTTGGCCTGTCCATTCTGTCTTTATTCTCTAATAAATTTCAGCATAGGAAGTCCATTCAATGTGCATGGAACTTTCATTTGTACTATTGACATTATATGGATATCAAGTAGATTATGCACTGGTCAGTCAATCAATGAGCTTTATTGGCAAATTTTTTTGGTTTTGTTTATAGCTTCTCTGATTATGTGTGTTTTTTTACTTTCCTTGCATCAATTTTTAAGTATGTTGTTGCAGCCTCCTCATGCCCATTATACTCCATTGCCTAATTCTTTGGCTTTTGTAGTATTACATGACTTAAAGCCATACATCAAGAGGAATGTTGGTGTTAAAACATATAAGCCTCTGATTCAAGGAGGAATTTAGGTCAGTAAAAGAATAGTGTGATTTCTGAAAGGCCATACAATTTATTCTTCTCTTCAGCTCTGAACCCAAAGCAATTGTTTATACAAGACACATACATACATACATCTCTATCTTCTATTTATTAAATATCTCTCTAAATATCTATCTATATTCTGTATTGTTATAACATAGCAATGTTATAGTAGAAAATCTACATAATGTCATGACATAAGATATATATAAAAGTTCAAAACGTTCTTGATTCTACTGCATATCATTAGTGTAATAACAGACATTCTTCATACACTTTTTTTTCTCATGAAGAGAGTTTATAAAACAGCAAAGCCCAGAAGTATTAGTTTTATTGTACTCTGTGCTGGACAGACTACATCTAGAGTACCGTTTTGAATTCTGGATGACACACTTTAAGAGGAACAAAGGAATCCAGAAAAAGTTAACCTGGATGACAAGGACCTGGGAGACAAGCCGACAGAAAATAAATATTTGAAGCAACAAGACACAATTTTACTTGGATGATAATAATAATGATAATTTATATAGAGTTCAAAATTGTCAGATCTGGGGCAAATCTTTTCCTCAGTTTCTTTCTCTGTAATAATAGCACCTATCTTCCAGAGTGTGAGGATGAAATTAATTATAAAACGTTTAGTACTGCCCAAAAGTGCCATACAAATGCTAGCTATTGTTATTATTATTGCAAGATGCTATGTTTAATGTAAAGAGGAGAAAACTGAAGGAAATTAAGTCATTTTCAAGTTTTCCAAAGTTTTCTAAAGAGGAAGCTGTTTCATTTTGTGTGACTTCAGATGCTTATGAAGGTTGCAAGCAAGGGCATTGGGCTGAAATTGAAAAAGAGATTCCTCACAATTGAGCCACCCATCATTGGAAGCCGTTGCCTGACAAGTGAGCTACTTCGTGTAAATGGAAGTGTTCCAGATGAGACTGGATCTCCTTCAGCATCTGCCAAGGATGCTGGAGAAAGGAATCCTGGATGAGGCGGCCTCTTAGGTCCTTTTCAACTAACTTGAAACTTCTAGAATTACTAAGTTGCAAAAGATAATGAAAATGGGATCATGAACTTTAATCTCACCAAAACAGCTGCAAACTTTACAGCCGAAAACTCAAGGTTTAAAAAAAAAAAAAAAAAAAAAGGAAAAAGAAAAGCGGAGTGGGGTATTTCCCAGAAGAAACCTTTACGCTTGGCCCCACCTCTCAACGGGTTAGTTCTCTCCCAAAAGTCTCATCCTTCAGTAACCTGAGAACACCTCTGAGGAGCTATCTCATTGGATTACCCCGCTGTAATTGACAGCATTACCATCCAATCACAGATCGAGGAAGGAGGAATCCGCGCTAACCCCTATGAGAGCTGGTGGAGTTCTTCCTCCGACTCCCCCTCCCTCCTCTCCTCGTTCTCCTTCCCTCCCTCTCTTGTCTTCTCATGGCGCATGCGTTGGGGATCTTTGCTTGTGTGCCAGAGCGGAGCAGCAGCAGTAGCGGGAGCCGGAGCTGGGGCCGGAGCCGGAGTAGAAGCTGCAGTCTCAGTCGCAACCGCAGCAGCAGCAGCAGCAGCAGCAGCCGCCGCCGCCGCTTGGAGTAAGCGCTTCGAGTTCCGGAGAGACCGACTTGTGGCCCAGCTCCTCGCCGCTGCAGCCGGGGAAGCAGCCAGACTATTGTCTCTCACCGCCGGGAAAGTGGGGAGCAGCGCCGGCTCGGCCCGCGGGGTAGTCCCGGGCGCCGCACGGTGAGAGCTCAACTTCTTTGGAGAGTTGGGGAAGTTTGTGTGTGTATATGTGTGTGTGTGTGAGAGAGAGAGAGAGAGAGAAAATGTGTGTGAGAGACAGAGAAAGTGTGTGTGTGTGTGTATATATGTACGTGTGTGTGTGAGAGAGAGAGAAAGCGAGAGAGAGGGAGAGAGCGAGCGAGAGAGCGCGGTGAGGGGCGCGCGATGGGGACTGGAGGAGGGGAGCTCCTTGTCCCAGCCCCTCCCCCTCCCCTTCAGCCCCTCCTCTGGGCAGGGGATTGGAGAGTTGGGGCTCCTGGGTGCGGAGGAGCAGTCCCTAGGCTCAAGCCCCAGACTCTGGGTGGGGAGGGGGTCGGAGGAGCTCCCTGGAGTAGCTGAGGGCGGCTGGCACTCTGGGTTCCCTGGCAAAGAGAGGGTTTGAACTGGAACGCGCGCGAGGGGAGCTCGAGACAACGAGCCCTCCTCCCTTGGTCCCCCCAGCCCCAGGTTTCCCCCTCTGAAACTGCGATGCAGTTCATCCCCATTCCTTGCTTTGCAGGGTCTTGAGCACAGTTGCCACCTCCCTAAAGACGGAACCCAACTTTTGGTTTGGGCATTGACTGGCCTCCACTCCACTTCTCTTCCAGCTGGGACCTCTCTCTGGGATGGGGTGGGGAGCAATCCTGCCTCTTTGGCTCTATCCTGCAACCCCCAGCTCCCCACTGCCCTTCGATCCAAATTCCGAAGTCTGATCCCTCAGAACCTCTTTGAATTTTGAATCCTCTTTCCCCTTCTTTTGGTCCAGATCCCCTGATCCCCCAAGGGCTTTGGATCCTAATTCTCTCTCCCTTCCTTTGGTCCTGATCTCTGAGTGTGATTATCTCAGGACTCCTTTGGCTTCTGGATTTCATCTTCCCTTTATTCTTTTTGGTCCAGATCCTTGAGGCAGATCCCCCAGGGCCTCTTCAAATCCTGAATCCGGTCTTCCTCTTTCTCCTAATGTGGGGTGACCGCGGAGAGTTTGAACAACTTTTCTTTTTTCTTTTTTTCTTTCTTTCTTTTTTTTTTTTTTAAATAGGAAATAGAAGAAGGATCAAACAAAATGACAATATGACTTTTGTAGTTGCTTCTTGTATCAGAATTATTTTGCTTTGGATGCATTATGTGAATCTAGAGGATCAGATACAAACTTGATTGGAACAAGTGTTTTTACTCTGTAAGGGTCAGGTCTTTCTGCTATTGATGCTAATTCCAAACATATTGCTTTCAGTCCTATCTCTCTCTCCCACCTCTACGCCTCCCCCCCCCCCATTACTCTCTTTTTCTTTTTCTTTTTCTCTCCTCTCTCTTAAAGTAACTAGTAACATTTTAGATAACAAGGTGATTTTTCGTTGTGGACTTTTTTAGACCTGAATTAAAATGAGGT
Source organism: Antechinus flavipes (assembly GCF_016432865.1). NCBI lineage: Eukaryota > Metazoa > Chordata > Mammalia > Dasyuromorphia > Dasyuridae > Antechinus > Antechinus flavipes. Next base: position 563,792,377 of record NC_067399.1, read on the forward strand.
GTGAGGGGTGGACTAGCCAAATGAAGAAAGTGTTTTTGTGAACTCTCTCTACACCATGGATCTCTCCCACTTTTTCTGGTATTCAAGTGCAGCCATATTTTAAAACAAAACAAGTTAGTTGTTTTTGTAAACAATGCATGACTTTATTGACAGATATTTTCCTTAAAGCTAAAAGACTAAGGGACTTTGAAAAATCAGTTTGGGGAGAACCATAAAAGATTATGAAAATGATGGTTAAGAATAAAACTCTTTTTGTGACATTATTATATTAAGATTTTATTACTTTAGGCATAGATGACATGCTAAATAAAAGCAGTGAAATGCTTTAAAAAATTTCTGGGCAAATGCTATTATTTATATCTAGATAATAAAATGGTTAATTAAGGCACCCTCTGTGGATGTACCATTCTGCAGATTATATAAGGAGTTAGGTATTAGTAAGGAACTATTTCCTGTTCTCTTGTAATTAGTTTTTCTTTACTGTCAGTGCATTGAGGCTCACAGTAGTTTCAGTGCTTCATGGGAAGTACACTACATTTGCACTTTTAACTCTGTAATCATTTTATCTAGCATAGTATCTACTTTTAAGAATCCAGATGCAGATTTACCAAAAAAGCCTTTTGAATTTTATGCAGTGCAGCACTTCTTTAACCTGGGTCAATTTTAAATTTTTTCTGCATAACTATGTTTTGAGTATCATTGGTTAGTTGTTTGCAGTTCTATGCCTTTTATTTTATGCATTTAAAATATTATTTTGAGAAGAGATCCATAAGCTTCACCAGACTGCCAGTTGGGTCCATAACACAAAAAAAGATTTAGAATCCCTGTTCTATGGATCAGAAATTCCAAGATGCTGATTCACTTTGCTACCTTCAGAATTCAAAAAAAAAAAAAAAACCTTTAATTATGTCTGTATGTGTCTGTGTGTTTTGATTCAGGAATTTCCTTGTGTAGAATCAGTAATGAGGGAACCTTTTTTTAACCTTCAAAATTTAGCACTAACCTTGAAAAACTAACCTCAAGCTAAAATTATTGTAGCATTAGCAGCTCGGATAATTAATAGAATTTAGAGCAGAAAGGAACAATAGAGAACCAATAAAATGACCCCTTCATTTTACAAGTAAATGTTCATTGAATGCTGCTTGAAAAAAAAGAATGACATTTTACTTTTTGGAAGCTGATGTTAGGAAGTTGAATTTGGCTTTTGTTTATCTATATTCTAAAAGTGGACATATTAGAAATTCTTTTGCTGTTGTTCTTGTGTGAACTTAGAGAAAATGGGCAAATTTTTTTAATTTTTCCAAACTCAATTTCTCTAGTTATAAATTGAGAACTTTTTGGTTTGTTTAAATGTTTTAGAATTCTGACTGAAACATGCGAGGTTATTTTGAAGTATTCATTAGTGTGGTCTATATATCCTTACACAATTTAGACACTCAGAAGTAAAAGTTTGACAGTTCTGAATAGAGTAGATTAGTTGTTTCTTTGCTAAATTACATCCTTTTTCAGTGAGCAATGGAACAATTGTTATTGAGAGTCTTTGACCAAATAGAATTCAGCTTTATTTTAAACAAGTCCAGGCTAAATATCACAGTGAGCCTAGCCTCAGGAAGACTTGAATTCAAACATGTCTTCAGCCTCTTAATAGCTGTGTGGCCCTGGGCATTTCACTTAGCCCTGTTTTATCTCAGTGTTCTCATCAGTAAAGTATTCTGGAGAGGAGATGCCACATTATTCCACTATCTTTTGTCAAGAAAACTCCAAATGGGGTCAGGGAGAGTCAGACACAACTGAACAACAATAAACAAATCTAGCAGAAACTTAGTAAAAAAAAATAGAAATTTTTAAAAATTATAATTTTTTATGAAGAAATCAAGGAAAGAATGACTCAAACTCTTTATTGAATAGAGTACTGAGGGAGTGGTAGACATAAAGAAGATTTGTAATTCAATTTGTATAAGTTATTTAGCATATATTATATTATTTAGCTATTTTTGAGGAATAGTAAGAATGATGATACATATTCAGAATAGCAAAGTACACAAACTGAAGGTTTTGAAGAAAATTGTTTTTTTTCCCCCGATTCTGACCCTCCACTTCTGGAAGAAGTAGGCATTTGCAATTAAATAAACACATGGTGTGTTTTTTGGGAATGTATTATTAAAAACAGTCATAGTCTTTCCTTTACGCCCTCTAGGAAGTGGTTACTCCTAAGTAAGTTGATTTCTTGTACCCCAAAGTGAGGAAGACCTTAGGAGCTGTGAGAAAAAGACTACCTTGAATTATAGGTGGTCTGTAGTTAACAAGTAGGGAAGATTTTAGTTTAGTTTAGTGCTATCTAACATGAATAGGATGGTTTGTAAGGATGTGAATTCTTATTCTTTAGAAGAATTCAGGGAGAGGCTGCATGGATGCTTTAGAAAGGATTTTTTAACTGGGTAATAAATGGGATCAGGAGCAATATGATATACTCCAGAATTTTATGTCTAAACTCTGAGTTCAGGTTCTGGCTTTTATAATAGCTTTGTTGCCATGGCTAATAGTTTTCTCCTGTCAAATAATACTTCACCCTCCTACCATGTGAAGTTGTTACAAGAAAAGGTATGGTTTTTTTCTTTTACTTTAAGGTCCTATATTAATGAAATTATAATAATGGTAGTGGATTACTCAAGTCTCTTCCAAACCTCAGAGTAGAATGAGTCACAGAAGATCACTGGGGAGAACATTCACTCATATCTGTTCTGATCAAGAATAAAGCTTACCTGTGAATAAATAATATAACACCCAGAAATTAATATATGTATAGAGTACTGTGGAACTATTATATCCTTACAATAGGTTCATCTTTCTTTTTCCAGTTCATTTTATAGACTGGCAAACATGGTTAAGTGACTTGCCCAAGGTCACACAGCTTTTAAGTATCTGAGACCAGATCTGAACTGAGGAAGATGAGGCTTCCCTACTCCAGGCTCTGTCATCTATCTACTTAGCCATCTAACTAGCCTCTACACTCCATGCTTTGATTCTTATATTTATCCCTATTGCTTTATCTTATTAGATTCAGCCCAATGTTAATCTAATTTCTTTTTTTTTTTTTTTAGTTGCTGTCATCTAGCCTAATGTTAGCTATTTCCCCCCTGCAAATGTAGCTTTATATAAGTTGTTGCTGGCAATTTTAAAAAGCCCAGGGTCAACCGCCAGTCTCTAGGATGGTCTTCTGGAGACTTCTAAGGTGACGATTTCTTTCAGAATGGCCATTCAGCCTGTTCTGAAGTCCACTTAATTGTTATTATTTAGCCCACTTTTTTCCATCTTGCTGCTATGTAACGTTACTACTATACACCTGTCTAGTAAACTGTTGGAAAATGAAATGAAGTTTGTCTGGCATGATTAATTTTTGATAAAGTCATTCTTTGTGATTATCATTTCCTTTTCTAGATGTTTGGTAATTATCCTTATTACTATTTCTAGAATTTTGATAGGAATTGAATAAAAACTTAACTAGTTAGTTTGCAGACTTTGCTACTGCTCCTTGTCTTTGCTTCCTTTCTTCCTTTCTCTTCTCCTAATCCTCCTTTCTTTTCCGTTTCCTCTTCCCCTCGCCCTCTGCATCTTCCTGTTCTTTCTTTCCCTCCTCCTCCTCTTCCTTCTTCCTTTCCCTTCATCTGCTTATGGGCCTAGTCACTTGAACATGACAGATTACTTAGGTGTTATTTTACTGCCTTTTTTTTTTGGGGGGGGGGGGAGTATTAGTTCCATATTATCTACTTTTATTTTGGACTAGAAAGGCCAAAGATCATCCCTTTGACAGGAAAAGCTGAGACAACCTAAGAGTTGAATAGTCAAAAATACCCAATAATAGAAACCCCCAGTTTTTAAAAAATATATGTTGTGAACCTTAAATCATTTTGAACTTTAGCATTTCTGACAAAGTATGGAAAATGAGACAAATTGTTAGACTTTGTTAGAATTTTTATACCTTCTGAAAGAGGAGGGGGAACTAACTCATATTTTCTCATTCAGAAGCCCTTCTTTTTATTAAGGAAAAAAAAAAGCCAAAGCAATTAAGCAAAGCTAACCAACAAACAGAATTTTGACAGCCAATGCAGTGTTTCAGATTCATAGCTTCAGCGAAGGTAAAGAGGTACAGTTTCTTCTTTTTCAGAAATAAGTTTGCAAGTTTGATCATTTTGATTATATAACATTCAGGTTAATCTTGCTTGTCATTGAGTTTCATTCTTGTAGTCATTTTCTATATTGTTTTCCTAGTTCTTGCTTCTTTCTCCTGCAGTTCATATAAGTCTTTCTGTGCTTTTGTAGATTTGCCATATATCTTGATTCAGTAATATTCAGTATAGTAATACTCCATTATATTTATATTTGTAGATGATAATTTGTTTAGCCATTCTTCAATTTATAGAAACTGACTTATTTCTAGTTCTTTGCTAGCACAAAAAAAAGTATTACTTTGAATATTTTGGTGGATATGGAACATCTTTTGTTTTGAGTTCTTTGAATTTGTTCCTAAACTGTGTGATCTTTGGATCAAAAGCAATAGATATTTTAGTGATTTTCTTTAAATAATTTCAAATTACCTTCTAGAATTGTTAGACTAATTCACATACCCACCAACACTAATAGTTTGCCTTTCCATAGCCCCTCCAAATTGACTATTTCAAAATTTTTAATGGTATTTGAATGCCTTTCTATTTATCCTTTCCTTGCTTCCATTTTCTGTATGTTTCTTTTAAAAAGATAAACCTTTTGAAGGCTAATTTCTTTTGCATCCAAATTGGTTTCTTTAGAGAAGTTCTTTTTTTCTTTCTCAAAGTTGTTCTTTGGAATTTTGTCCTTGAGAGCTTCCTATTCCTGATGAGTGGATTTCAGTAGAATTTTAGCTATGGGATTATTCATATTCCTTTTCTGAATAATGATAAATGTGCAAACCAGATAAGTCACTTCCAATAATAAGAAATTAGCTTTTGTTTAATTGAGAATCCCCCTTCAGTTCTAAATTTATAAACCTCCAAAATTCATTATTTATTGGCATACTTACTGAAGGATCCGTGGTAGAAAATGACAAATATTAGCTTGAAAGAAGATGACCATAACTTCAGAGAAACTTCTGAAGTCAGATTATTCATTCATTTGACATTCATTAATTTTGATGAAAGTTAAAATCTGAGACTATATAATGAAAACTTCTTATTGGTCTCAGTGATATCTTTTTCATACCAAATCACTGTTAATCAAAATGTTTTTATATATGACATTTTATGTTTACGCTTTTCTTTCTTTTCTTTTCTTTTTTTCAAAATTGATATCCTTTTATCATTTCTAGATATCATCATTAAAACTTTCTTGTAGGATAAGTTTTCTGAGGAATATTATTTATAAGTTCTGAAAACTTTTTTTTAATATAATAACTCCTTAACCAGAGTTGCTGTCACAGCAAACAAAGCAAAACAAAACAAAACACCACCAAGCAAACAGAAAACTTCACTTCTTCAAGTCAGGTAAAAGAAAAATAAATATTGTACAAAAAAACAAAATAAAACTGACCACTGCAGGATATTTAAAAATATATATAAAAAGAATTCACATAATTAGCTTGTGTTTTTCCAGTGATCCTATTATTTTTATTGAATTTTTCAAAACAGAAAAAAGAATACATTTTGACAACTACTTTAGCTATAAAATTTCAATTCTGTTATTTACTTGGGGCACAAATACATTTCTAGTCAGCATGTACTAAAGGGAATGAGAAGGAAATAAATAGGGTGGCTTAGTAGGTGGATAGGCGCATACAACAAATAAAAAAGCAGCAATCACTGTGAAGTGTTTCATGCAAAAAAATTTTTTATTCTTTTTTGGGGAAATTTATTCTGTTTTTATACCTAAGTTAATGAAGATATGAAGTAATTGCAAACTGTGAGAACTTTGGAAATGATTTAGTAGATGTAGTTCTTCCCTCTCCCCATCCCCAAAGTGCTCAGATAATTTTTTTTATAAACAATTGCCATTGCACATGGCCAGTGTATAATGATATCTGTTCTAGTCAAGAATGAACAATATTTATTGAACATCTACTTATCTAGTTGATGAGAGAGGATTGTGAACATGGAAGCATGGGTTTGGTCTTAATTGGCCAAGTACTGCCTTAGTCCTAGAGCTGTATCATATGTGTTGAAAATATGTGGTGTGAATCCCAAGGGACATGAAGAGAATATGGATATCCATATTGCTGCACATCCTTCACCATTTAAAAAAAAAATATTTATCTATCTCATTTCCTCATTCTATAAAAAAAGGGGGGATAATAATAACAAATACTTTCCAAGGTCACTGTGAGGATAAAATGATTTTATAAAATGTTAAAAAGTACTTTATAAATGATAGGTATTATTGTTATTACATAAATGTTATAATAAATATAAAGCCTTATACAAATATTAGCTATTATTATAAGAATTTCCCATCCTTAACTAGAGTTAATAAAGACATAAGCAGCCAGATCCAGTCAATCAATTTACAATTAGCCCTATCAGATTTTAGTATTTTTTTTAATTTAAATTTTATTTTAGTTAATAATAACTTTGTATTGACAGAATCCATGCCAGGGTAATTTTTTACAACATTATCCCTTGCACTCGCTTATGTTTCGTTTTTTTCCCCTCCCTCCATCCACCCTCCCCCCAAAGATGGCAAGCAGTCCTATATATGTTAAATATGTTGCAGTATATCCTAGATACAATACATTTTTGCAGAACCGAACAGTTTTCCTGTTGCACAGGGAGAATTGGATTCAGAAGGTAAAAATAACTCGGGAAGAAAATCAAAAATGCAAATAGTTCACATTTGTTTCCCAGTGTTCCTTCTTTGGGTGTAGCTGTTTCTGTCCATCATTTATCCATTGAAACTCAATTAGGTCTCTTTGTCATAGAAATCCACTTCCATCAGAATACATCCTCATACAATATCGTTGTTGAAGTGTATAATGATCTCCTGGTTCTGCTCATCTCACTTAGCATCAGTCCATGTAGGTCTCTCCAAGCCTCTCTGTATTCATCCTGCTGGTCATTCCTTACAGAGCAATAATATTCCATAACATTCATATACCACAATTTACCCAGCCATTCTCCAATTGATGGGCATCCATTCATTTTCCAGTTTCTAGCCACTACAAACAGGGCTGCTACAAACATTTTGGCACATACAGGCCCCTTTCCCTTTTTTAGTATCTCTTTGGGGTATAAGCCCAATAGAAACACTGCTGGATCAAAGGGTATGCACAGTTTGATAACTTTTTGGGCATAATCAGATTTTAGTATTTAATATTTTAGTAATTTAGTACTTAGCTTAATAGCAACAAAGATGCTATCCCTTTAAAGAAGTTACTGTCAGATTTGTGGTCTACTTTACAGACCCCATCATCTAGAGAAATGGATATTATAGATAACAATTGTACATATGCACATATATTTAAATATCAACTATGATGGTACAAAATGAGAAATCATTTATTTTTCATTCTACATAATCTCATGTTATACACTTTTTACATGACCATGGCAAAACTTGGTCAATAAAGAATCAACCTAAAGATTTGTTTTTTTAAATGAGACAGATCAATATTAATTGATTTTTTTAAGTTTACATAGCTTATAAGTGTTTGAGACTGGATTTGAACTCAGGTCTTTGTGATTCTAGGTCTAGGCTGTCTTCACTGTGCTAGCTAGCTACTTATTGGGATATAGTAAAAAGAATCCTGGATATAGAGACAAAGGACTTGATTTTGAACCCTTGTTCTGCATCTTATCTTTGTGAATTTAGGCTAGTTACTTAATCTTTCTGTATTTCAGTTTCCTCACTGGTAAAACTTGGTCCTCAGCTCTAACTATGATGATCTTTCCCTGAATCAGGTGCTTAGTGTAAACAATATAAGATGAAAGAAACTGATCTTTAAAAACATGTGCACATATATGTAGAATAATTGGATTCAATATATTGAAAAGCTTTTATGATATCTCAGCAGTTTGGGATTTGTGTAGAGGAGAGAGAATTGGAAACTCTGATTCTAGATCTGCATTTAGTTAAAAATCTGAAACCGAGGGATCTTGTTCATTGCCTGTTTTTAGTTTTCCTGAACCTAGTTGGTAAGATTGTATAAAGGGAGAATGACGACTTTTGGAAGATTTGTACCTGTCCCTGGCATAGGCATACCCTGCCAAGACTGGTGTGCTATACAGGTTGTTATGAATGCTTTTGTATAAAAAGAATTATAATTTGTTAATGATTATAATGTATTACTGAGGAAAATATTCTTTACAGTAGAGAAGTTCTTCGGAAGATGTTTTCATTAAGATGGATACTCTTTTTGTCAGTGATTTACCTTGTGTTTTAAATTCATTTAACATTCCTAAAAGACAATTCTTTCCCTTCTTTACATCTTGGAATGTAGTACAAACCTGGCACTCTTGATTGGGTGTGTTAATGATTAGTATTCTCTTTTAGAATTGAGAGCTGTGTGTAGACATTGATAATTAACTTTTTTTTTTAATATCTTCAAAGTGTCTTTACAAACATCTAACTAGTTCATATTTAACCTAAATTGGAAGTTGGAAAATCATTTTTTGAGATTGATTTCAAGATTACCAGGAATCTTGTTTGAGAGAAAGCAGTTAATCTTCTTTATTAAGATGGAGGAATGTATCATCCAGTACTAAACATCTTTTCTTAATCTCTTGGACTTCTTCCCATCTTTTCTTATGTCAGGTATGTGTTGGGTATGCATGTTCTGCTTAATAGGAAAGGGAGTGGAATTATATGGACAAAATTAATGACTTAAAGTGGTTGAGTTGGGGAAAGACTTAGGATGATTCAATGTGTTGTAATATGACCTTCTCTTCTATCATCTTCTGTATATTAACTGCAAAGTAAACTCAGCAGTATCATATGGTAGCTTTTGCATAATTTCATTAATATTGAGGGAAAATGCAACTTTTCTTTTTTTTAGCTTTAGCTTAAATTGTAAGATTATTATACTTTGATGGAAAGGAACTGAGTTTCCTAATCATTATTAGATCTCACTTTAAAACAACAGCAACAACCACAACAACTCCAAAATGGCTTTTGAATAGTTTTTACTATTGTATTTAATTTCATAAAGTTTTATTAAACTGGAAAGAGACCTTGCAGATCACCTATTTCAGTTTTTTGGTTTTCTAGTGGAGATCAAGGCCCAGAAAGGTGAAGTCAAAGTCAAGACAATTAATAGCAAAGCAAGGACTTCTAGTAGTGTCCTTTCTTGTGAATTATTCTGCTCCTCTTTTTGAAGTTGAACAAAAAGGATGTTTTCTATTTCCTAGAATGTACTTCAAAGTAGCAATGACTTATTCCTTCCTACTTTGGGTTCAATGGTTAATTTATTTTCATAGAACTGTTGCCAACTACAGGTCTATATTTTAGTGCCTTTCTTGTTATATTATTAAGCAATAAATAAAATTATTAGTTAAATATTATGTCTGAGTGATTTCCTTATCACAATTCATCGATGTACCTTTTGGGGAAACCTATTTATAAATCTTTGCCTAAATGACCTTTGTCTGTGAATGAAACTTTAGTATTTGATAATAGAAGAAAAGAGAATTCAGATATCTTGGCATATATGTTTAAATTCTAATCAGGACTGAGATCTCCTTTTTAAAAATAATACTAGATACTTTTGAAGTCTATTCTTCTAATTCTTTTGTAGGTGTTCCCTTTCTCTTTTTTTGATGAAGTCTGAATTTTTTTTTTTTTAATTTTTTTTAAGAAAAAAGTAAGACAGTTGACTGGCAAACCTTTTTTTTTTTTTTTTTTTTTTTCCAGAACACAGAACCTTGGATTAAGGTTCTGTTTTTTATTTTTTTTTTCTTTCCATTTGTGAATTGAGGAAAAGGTGTTGGATTTTAATTTACAATATATATGAATTTATCATAAATAATTTGTTCACTTAAAGTTTCAGCCTGTCTTTTTATTTTTGAGGGACTCTTCAAGTAAATACCATATTCATTTGTGCTCTGCCTTTCATATGGAGATTCTGTATATATATAGAATGGAGAGAAATGTTTGCTTTAGAAAAACTTAGCCGTTTATCTAGGTCACACGCTACAGAAATAAACAACTTTTCATAAGAATACAAAGAGCATGTGCAGTTAGACTTGTGCTTTGGATGATTAAGTAGATTTTTGAAAGGGAAAACAATTTGTAAATGCAAAATTACATTTTTTTAGGGGTAATAGTGCCATTTTAGTTTGTGTCCTTAATATTTCTATATTATCTTTAATTGGTTTATTCATATTCCTGTATCACAGGGTTTCTTAACTTTTGTGTGTATTTGGCAATCTAGGGATGCCCAATATTCTGGTTCTCCCTTTCATTCATAATTGAAATGTAAATTTCATTTAGCTTTAATGAAAATAAAGATGTAATTTTTTTCCTGTTCAAGTACCTGAACCCCTGACCAAGAATCCCTACTCCCATTTTTGGCAATAGAGATTTATAATAAGTGTCAAATTATACAGATTCAAATATATTAAAAATAAAGCTGTGTATGTGTGTGTGTGTGTGTGTGTGTGTGTGTGTGTATGCGCCGTTAAACATGAATACACATAGGAAGTCTGCTATGATATTTATTTAATTCGACAAAAGATATAAAGTATTATTTCTTATCTAGAAAAAGTATTAAATTATTATAAAGGGATTGCACTCTAGGTTGATTCTGACAGGAACTATCTCATGCAGAATGAAGAATGGAAATCTAATTAGAGGGTATGTTGTAGAGAACATTTGACAGAATTTCTCAATCAGGATGAGACTTGCCCAGTGTTTAGTGTGCACTGTCTCTAGATCAGTGTAATGACTAAAATCTGAGGACTTTGGTTCTTAATAGATAAGTATTTATATAGCCTTTGATCTTTTCAGTTATTCTTAAAGTTTTATCACTGGCTTACAAACACTTGACATTGAGAATCTGGATAGTCGTGTCAAACATGACTGGAGAATGGCCCTGACAGATTGAAATATAATTGATGATATTTAGCAAAGTAAATAGAAATGTAATAGAGCATAGATAATGTTAAAATGTGGTTTTACAAGTTATTTAGGGTTTAATGACTCCCATATCTATTTGAATTTGACAGAGTTGAACTACATGATTCACTATTTCCCTATCCCCATTTAGAGTAGTACCTTTCTACTTGTCAATCTACAACAATTAATAATAATTGATCTATTTTATGGGAGTTCTCATTTCACCAAAAAGGAGACTGAACTTTATAGTATCTTTAAGGTAGTACACCTGTATAGGTACAAATTATTGATTATGCAAATTTATTTTAGATTATGAAAATAATTTCCAGGTCTAACCCAAAGCGAAGGGGTGCTGAATGGCTGTTTTTGATTTCTTCCTTTAGTAGATTAATTATAGAACTAGAAGTGTAAACCCATTAAAACACTTTTGTATGAAACCTGAGGTTTTTATTAAATTAGACATGGAAAATTAAAGCTGTACAATTATTCTTTTGTATGGTTTTGAGGTATAGTTCCTAAACTATGTATGTATGTCTTTTTTTTTTTTTTTTGAGGTTGACTATTTTTCTAAAAGACCAGTGCAAGTATATAAGATGATTTTTTTTAGAGAAATTTCTGATTTGTAGGCAGTTTCTTTTTCTCTCTTCAGTGAGATTTTGTATGTGCATTTGATTTCTTCAGAGGTGTATTTATTGCTTATTTTGTTTATTTGGAGAAGTAATAGCTTCAATACAGTTGGATGCCAGCATAAATTTTGTAATCTTTTAGAAATCAGTTTTATCCTGATTTTGTAAAAAATTTTTTTTTTCTCCAACTCAGACTACTTGATTAATTTATTTTTCCAACTTAGTTAATTTTTATTTTGATTTCCACTGGAGCTTTTAATGTCATGTCTTTTGTAAATATCATACCCTTATTTCTAGTCACTGTGTTGTGAGCTGGTGCATTTTCAGAAATGCTCTTTGTATCTGGAAGGTAAAGGCAAAGTAATTTCAGAGTGTTCATATAATTTTTCCCCAAAGTGGTCAAGATTACTTTAATAAGTAAATAAATGTCTCCTGTATGTCGCTAATTAAATAATATCTTTTTTGGTATGCAAATAAAAGCAGTGTTTCCAGTCTGGAGTGAAGTTAGTCTGCTTCTGTTTTATCCAGTCTTAAAATCAGGTAATGAAAAATTCTAATGAAAAGTTGACTCTGTAGTCAATCCTTCTTCACTTTAGTCTCCCATGTCAATTTAAATCTTGTATGTACAAGGTCAGTGTTATGGGATATACTATCTTGACTAGCTTCAAAGCAAAAAAAATCGACCATGAGGATTAAAGAGCATTTTATGTTAGAACTCAAAGAAATTAATTACATGAAGGGGATGGAAGAGAAGTTTAAGACTGATGCATGCTTCCATGGAATGATTAGCCATAATTTTGTATTTTGGCAGAACTTTATGTAGCTTTGACTTTGCCAGTAGGGTGTGTGTGTGTGTCCAACATTAATTTTTACTACGTAACTCTTACAAGTAAGAGATTATCAGGAAGTTATTTCACTCCAGTAAAGATCTTTTTTTAAAAAATCTACAATATGTTAAATATTAGAAAGACCTATTAAAAGCTATACAAAAAGTAATGGCAGCAAGTTTCAAGTAAAAATTGTATTTATATACATATGTGTGTTTATATGTCTATATACATACACATATTTATACATACATATGTATTATGTATTTGTGTATGAGTGAATGTGTATGTAGAATATGTTGACAGGAGAAAGAAAAAGGCCAAGTGAATAAGCATTTACTAACATTTGCTATGTGAAGCACTTTATAAATATTTCCTCATTTGATTTCTTACAACAGTCTTCCAAGGTAAGTTCTATTATCTCTGTTTCAGAATTGAGGAAATTGAGGCAAGCAGATTTTAGGTGATTTGCCATGGGTCACACAGCTTCTAAGTGTCTGAGACCATAGATCAATTTAGGTGTTTCCGACTTGCTCCAGGAACTCTAATTTATTGTTATTTGTTTTATATTATTATATTTATTATTATAATATATAAATCATATTCATATATTTTTATTTTATTATAATCATGATAATTATAATAATAAATTAATATATTAATTTATATAATGTATAACAAAAACAAAATATAATTATTACTAATGTTTATTATTACTCTATTATTTAATATTTATTACTACTCTATCTAATGCACCACATAGTTACCTGTGAAGAAACTTAAAGAGGCAGAATCCCTATTCATCAATCTGGGACTGGATGGTGCTGAAGATTTATTAGGGCTCATAAAAATAATCTTCAATAATTTAGAAGAATTTTTTGATTAAAGAGGTGAAAACTATCTTTCGGATACTGAGAAGTGGTTTAGAAGTGGCTAGCTTGTGAATAGATAAAATGAATATTGTACTTGGTGTAAGGAAGACCGGACTTTTGAATATTGTCTTAAACATTTAGTATTAAGCCAGGTGATCCTGGTCAGGTCATTTCTCTCAGTTTGCTTATCTGTAAGATGAGTGTGTTGAACTTGATGACTTCTTAGGTTCCAGTTTTGAATCTGATCCTCATTTTTTTAAGTTGAAAGTTATGTCTAATTGAACAGCATAGGAATAAGACTGTAAAGTAGGGTAAAATTGGGGGGGAAATGGTACAACAAGATGGAGATATCTGCATATCTAGCTTTCTTTTTAAGAGATGAAAAAAGTTGTAACATTTAACTAGAAATAAGTGTTTTGGCAAAATTAAAGTAATAATATTTTATTGACGTGAAATATATATATATCAAAAACTTATTTTCAGTTCTGAGAATGTGGATATAGTGGTAATTCACATTCACACTTAAATTGAATGTTGTATTCAAAAGTAGTTTGAATGACCAAAGCTTGCATTTTTAATTAAGAGGAGACCAAAATTAATATTTTAACTTTATATTTAATGTAACCTCAGAGAAAGGACAGACTAGTTCTCTTTTTATATGTTCTAAAGCCAGATATATGGCATATAAAGCAGAATAGGTGAATTAATATGATCACACTGCCATTTTTCAGATTGCATCCCTGAAAATGTCCTGTATATTCTGTGCAGTAAATAGTCTTGATAGCAATCAGAGAGTATGAAATAAGAATTTAGTTCTGTCCTCCAACATTAATGTAGTTCAGTGGAGTTTCTACTATATTAAGTAGCCTTTATGAATGTTATCTTGTTGCAGAAGCTCTCAAGAAGTGTTTGAATCGATTGCCAGACCGTCTATTTTAGTTTAAGAATACATTCAGTATCTCTTTAAACTGCACAGAATTAGGTACAGAATTGAATTAGATGTGTGTTGTGGCTTTCATTAGCCCCATTTCATAGAAGAGGAAGCTGAGATTCAGAGAGGTTAAGTGTTTTCTCCTTAGTCATAGTATAAGTCAGATATAATCTTTGAATCTGGACTTTGGCTTTGCAGCCTGTATGATGAAGGAACTTGGATCAGTCATATAACTATTGATTGAAGGAGCTGGAAATGTTTAGTCTGAAGAAGAGAAGTATGGGGCTAAAGAGGAGCTGTATGTCTTCAAGTATTTTGAGGGCTTATCTTTGTTCTTTTTGGTTCCAAAGCATACAGCCAGGAGTGATGGGTGGAAATTTTAAGAAGGCACATAGAGACTTGCTGTTAGGAAAACCTTCCTTAACCATTTACAACTCTCCAAAAGGGAAATGGGCTGCCTCTTCAATTGATGAGTTCCACATCATTGGAGGTTTTAAGGCAAAGGGGTAAATACTCTAGATTTTATGGTACTTCTCTTTTTGGCATCAACTGGAATAAATGGCTTCTTTGGTGTTTGTATTGCCATTTATAGGTATATAAAAAAAATCAAAAGAACTGTAGGTATTGTCTTGTAGGTAATATTTTGATGTTTAAAAATAGTGTATATCCCCAATTATTTTGATGTGTTAATCTGGAGATTATTGCATCACAGTTCTAAACTACACTAACCTTTTATTTTCATTAAATGGCATCCTTTTAGGCAAAAGTTGATTACAGTCTTTAAGTCGTTTCTATTCCTTGATATTTAATGGTTTTGGCATAGCCAAGATTAATTTGGAGTGCATAGCATGGCTCTTCCCACCAACCACCTCCTGCCTTAAAGGTTCCAAGTACTCTAGGACGTTGGAATCAATCTAAACTTCCCAAATTCCTTTGATTAAAAATTGTGTAAATTTTTGTTTCCAGATCTCTGAGTTGTTACCTATAGGACTAAGTCATCTGAATTTATATTTCAAAAGTACTGCCAGAATTTTTTTGAACTTAAGACATGTGGGATATAATATGGACTATAAAGTTTAGTCATTTCTATTCCAACATTAATTATGAGGAAAAAATTCACTCCAGGTGGGAAGAACATGAAAAAATAGCACAATACCTTTTAGAAATTTCAGGGAAGTAAATATAGACTTGATATTAGAAAAAACTTTCCAAACATTAGAACTCTCTAACAGGGAATGGACTGTCTCTTAACAGGATGAGTTCTGCATCATTGGAGATCTTTAGGCAGAGGCTGAGTAATTAGAAATAAACTAAATAGTTCTGGATTTGGAGGTGGAAGAAGAGAGCTTTTGATCTTAGTTCTTTAAACTATATGATCTTGAGTAAATCTCCTTGGGCCCCAGATTCCACGTCTATTAAATGAAGAATTTTCACAACTCTGCCCTGTCTTCCCAACAGGATTGTTGTAAAGGTCAAATGAAATAATGTGAGTAAAAGGGCTTTGAAACTAGTATATAAATATAATTTAATGTTTATCTAGCAAGTCATTGTGGGATTGGGAATTTACCTCCATAATTTTACAATTCAGTACACTGTCCCTTGTCCCTCACCCCCATTTTTCCCCTTTCTATTTGGAGTGTCTTCAGTTTTGAGCACAAACATAATAGGCTTGGTAAATCAATGCTAGGAGTTAAATGCTTCACTGCAAATGTCTTGGAATCACATGACCAAATTAGTGGATAACAAAGTGGTTTAAGTAACCAGAAAGCAATAAAACTGGAGGACTGTGGCTTCTGCCTTTCCAATCTCTAAATCCCCTACCGCCATCTAAGAAGATGATTAGGAAAAATTCTCTTTCACAGAAAACATTTCTTTTCTTGGGAGTATTGACTGTCTTGTTACAGTATGTGAAACAATTACATTGGTTTAGATGGAAGGGCTGTGAACCACATAAATAAATAAATAAATAAATACGGTCAAAATGGGTTACATGACTTGGGCATAAAGGATGATACCATAAACAAATTAGGAGAATAAGGATAATTTATTGCTCTCCTATCAGATGTTTGGAGAAGGGAGAAATTTATGACCAAAGAAGAATTAAAGAACATTATGAAAGGCAACATGAACAACTTTGATTACATGGAATTTAAAAAGGTTTTGCACTAACAAAACCAACAGAAACAACATTAAAAGAGAAGTACAAAGCTGGGAAAAATCTTTACAACCAGTGTTTTTGATAAAGGCCTCATTTCTAAAATTACATATAAAGAACTGTGTCAAATTTATAAGAATACAAGTCTTTCATTCCCTAATTGTTGAATGGTCAAAGGATATGAATGAACAATTTTCAGATGACAAAATTAAAGCCATCTCTAGTCATATGAAAAAATAATCTAAATCATTGTTGATTAGAGAAATGCAAATTAAAACAACTCTGAGATGCTACCTCATACCTCTCAGATTGACTAAGATGACTGACAAAAAAAGATAATGATAAATGTTGGAGGGGATGTGGGAAAACTGGAACACTAATGCATCTTTGGTGGACTTGTGAAATGATTCTACCATTTTGGAGAGCAATTTGGAACTATGCCCAAAGGCCTGTGCATACTCTTTGACCCAGCAGTACCACTACGGGATCTGTATCTCAAGGAAATCATAAAGGAGGGGAAAAGACCGACATGTGCAAAAATTTTTTGTAGTAGCAAAGAATTGGAAAATGAGTAGATGCCCATCAATTGGGGAATGACTGAACAAGTGTGAAGGTAATGGAATATTATTGTTCTATAAAAAATGGTGAACAAGCTGATTTTAGAAAGGCTTGGAAAGATTTGCATGAATTGATGTTGAATGAAACAAGCAGGACCAGAAATACATTGTACATAATAATAGCAAGAACTATGAAAGATTTGGTTTTTCTCGGTGGTTCAGTGATCCAAAGCAATCCCAATAGACTTTGGACAGAAAATGACATCCGCATCCAGAAGAAAGACAATGGAGATTGAATGTAAATCAACACATGCTATGTTCACAGTTTTCTGTTTTTTTTTTTTTTTCCTCTCCCATGGTTTTTCTTTTTTGTTCTGATTTTTCTTTCCCAATGTGATTCATAAAGAAGTGTGTATTAAAATAAATAAATTAAAAAAAGAAGCGCTTCTTGTACAATCTCAAAATAAATGTGTTTTTATTATTGGATAATACAGATAACAGTTACATAGTGGATTGATGTCCTTCCAGTTTTTGTTCTGAATTCTATGGCATAAAGTGATAAAGTTTTTGTAGGTACATGCTATCATATCAGCAGAAAAGATGTTTTGAAACCTCACTATGTGTAAGAGCACAATGGTGTTAAATAGCAGGTTTTAAAGGAAATATGAGAAATATGATCAGTATCCTTGAAGTATTTATAGTCTAATTGAAGAGACATGAAACATTGCATAGAAAAAATAACAATATGGTATTATATTCCAGAGTGCTATACTGAGTGTATATTCCAGTATATTCCAGTAGCCTGGGAGAAAGAATCCATCACTGAGGTAAAAAGATTTTATAGGATAGTTTTATTAAGAAGGTTAAATTTGAGTTGAGCTCTAAAGGAAAAAGGAGCACTTGGAGAAAAAACAAAGAGATGAATGGAAAGGGCATTTTAAATGTATATAGGTGATGATGTACCTGGGGTAGTCAGAGAATAGTGTAGATCAATTTGGCCACAGAGTTCACCTAATGGTTTTTTTTTTTTTTTTTTTTTTTTTTTTTTTTTTACTTTATTTGGATTTTCTTGGCAAAGGTGTTAGAGTGGTTTGCCATTTCCTTCTGCAGCTAATTTTAGATGAGGAAATAGAGGCATGCAAGATTAAATATTTAATACATGCCCTGAGTCACATAGCAAGTCTTTCTGGGGCCAGAATTTGAACTCATAAGGATGAGTCTTCTTGCTTCCAAACCCAGTGCTTTTTGCTTTTTGCCGTCTAGCAGCCCTGTCTTCAAGCAATTTAGATTAGTGCAGGTTACACATTATATACCACCCTCCCCCACTATGATACAGAATAATCTATGAATGAGAATAAAGAAAAGGAGATAAATTTCTGTATGAAAATTTTTGGAGGCAGAGTATGTTTTCAGATGAGCAGGGAAGAGGAAAATTAGTGAAAGTTTTCTGGAATAGATGGCACCTGAACTAGACCTTGAAGGAAGAGAAAGATTTTGAAAGGAGACCATGTTCCAGCTTTGGGGATAGCTTTAAGGGCATGCATATAGGATATAATGTGATAGTCAGTTACACTGTGCCTAGTGCTAGGGAATGTAATTCTTGTGTCTTTGATTTTGATCTGTAATTTTATTTGTGTGGGAAACTCTTAGTATGAAAAATCCTTCTTTTGATGCAGCATAGCTCGTAGGTAAAAAAAAAAAAATAAGAGAACTGACTGAGATATAGAGATATTAATGGAATTGTCTATGGTCACAGTGTTTGTGTTTGACGCAGTGCTTGAACCCAAGTCTTCATTTCAAACTGGTATCCTCCATTTATTAAACACACTTCCTTTCAGTTGACCTATAAAAAAGCTTAATAATAGTAATTGACATTTGTTTAGTACTTTTAAGATAAGAGCTTTGCATACATTATCTCTTTGGTTTACTCACACGGTATATAGGTTTAACCTACCTCTGTTCTTAGAATATGGTGCAACAGAAAGGGTGGAGGATTCATTGTTTGTGATTTGGTCAATCTTTCTGGATTTCTTTTCTCAAATGAACAGGGTTGAATTTATATGCCTTTGAGGTCCCTTCCAGCTCTATGTCTATGATCTGATCCTTTCATCTTCTTGGGAACCAGAACTTTAGGTTTCCTTAAAACTTCAGACTATGAAAGAAAAGTATTTCTCAAACAGAGACCCCAAAACTAATAATGATAGATTTTAGCCACATCTAACTTGGGAGAGATTTTGAAGTTATCTCTCATCTATCTTGAACCACTTCTGTGCTTAGTCATTTATGATTTCTTTTGGAGGACTAAAGAACGGAGGATAGGGATAAGAACTAGACTTATGATTTCATTAATAAGAGAAACTGTCAGCTGAAGAAACTCTTTCCAATGCAGGTTTTTACCTTTGCTTTTTCTTTGTTTTCCTCCCTCCCTCCCTCCCTTCTTTTTTTCTTCCCTCCGTCCTTCCCTCCCTTTCTTCCTTCTTCCCTCCCTCCCTTCATTCCTCCCTTTCTTCCCCCTTCCTTTTTCCATTCCTTCCTTCCTTCCTTCCTTCCTTCCTTCCTTCCTTCCTTCCTTCCTTCCTTCCTTCCTTCCTTCCTTCCTTCCTTCCTTCCTTCCTTCCTTCTTCTTTCCTTTCTTTTCTTTCTTTCTTTTTTTTTTTGTCTTAGTTGAAAAATTAAATTGTTTACTCAGGATCACACAGGATGTGTCAGAAATAAGAATGAATCTATGCTTCCTAATTGGCTCATGATCTACCGTATTATGCTGCCTCTGTAGGATAAAGGGACTCCTCCAGTGTTTTAAAAATATTCTTTTTGGTAAGGAAGAAATTTTTTTCTTGTGATAAAAGGAAAAAGTGGGGAGAAAAGAGAAGAGTTTATGGCAACTTATAGACCCAAGTCCTTTGATTACTGAAGGTAGTGAGTAGAAAGAAAAGGATGTATGAAATCACTGATTTTAAAAAAGAGAGAGGAAGTGTCTAAGTCAAGAATTAAACTCTAAAAGAAACAAAAATAAATAGATTTTAGTTTACATATTATATTGAGAACAAAATCTCTGCTTGTGCTTATATTCAGAGCTTTGTTTTATACAGTCCTCTTATTTTGGAATCTATTTGTCACACACTTTGTTCTGGTCATCATTTATACTCTCTTAGTATATATGTCCTGAGAATGCATTTCTATTCATGTACTTACACTGTGTTATGATAGACTAAATATCTTCTTTGGTTCTTTTTCAGGCTTCCACACTCACATCCTGAATATCTCCTGAAACACATACATGCCTACCACATGCATCCTTCCTCCCCCATTTCCCCAGTTCCTTTTAATTGTTGGCTTTTTCCAGTTGGCAGGGAGATTTTTACTTGCAAAAATTGATTTTTATTTGCATTCCCAGCACTTAGTAGGGGTGCCTGGCATGAGAAAGTACTTGATAGCTTAATAAATATTTTTATTCTTTCTACCTTTCTTTGTTATCATTCCTTCTTCCTTTTAGCCTTTTATTTATTCTCTTTTCCCATAAGTTTTGTCCATATCCAAGTTTTTCTATTGCTAGGTGTCATAAAATAGGATTTTGATGTTTTTAGAAACCCTTGCAAGGTGGTTGCATATGGAGTCCCTCATGTTTAAATAAACCTAAAGTTTTCAAATAGGACAGCTCAGGCAGACCTGAGTTCAAATTTGATCACACACACTTACTAGCTTTGTGACCCTGGGCAAGTCACTTTACCCTGTTTGCCTCAGTTCCTCATCTATAGAGAGAAGGAAATGGCAAAGCAGTCTAATGTCTGCTGAGAAGACCTCAGAAGTGCTTATGAAGAGTCAAGACATGCATGCAATAATTGAACAACCAACAGCAAAATCTTTCTAGTTCTTGGAAAGTGTATTTAAAGGAAAAAAAAAAACTTCGTTTATTAATTTATTTTAGAAAACATTATCTGCTTCAAGCATAGCTAATTTGCTGATTTTCAAATTATAGTCTAGAGCTGGAAGAAGGTTTTCTAGTCCCATTGTCTCATTTTACAGATGAAGGTACTCCACCTTTCTGGAAGTGAGAACTCTGTATTCTTTTTAGAAATAAGATTGCAAACAAGATACCCAAATTGAGCTCTACAGAGTTGCAGTTTATATCCTTTACCCTTAATTGGATCTAGTTTGTCCCCCAGCTTTTCTCTCCCAATAGCATTGTACCTTCCAACCAGAACCTTCCATTCAGCTTTATTGTGCCTAGTGGGTAATTGGTGCTTCTTCAGATTTATATTATGGAAATAGATTTTAATGGTGGTAAATTTAAACTATCTTTTCTATACTTTATTCATTTCTAAAACTAGTTTTAAGAAGTAAATTGTTAATTATATGAATGAGCTTTTAAAGGAAAAAAATAAAATGTGATTTTTCTGAGTAGTCCCATAAGAAAAAAATAGAAAATGAACATAATCATTGTGCATTTGTTCTCCCTTCCTGACCCAAAATTATTAGTTTAAAAAGAAAATCCAATGAGTAGTTTATAAAAATAAAAAAAAATTGGATTTTTTGGGGGAGGGGATCTATATGAAGTTGAAACTTGAAGATTGAAATAGGCCACTAATACAAAAAGTATAGTTTCAATCTCCTTTTGCATTTAGGGAGGGAGAAATTGTAGAGCTCAAGAGTCATGCTAGCAGATAAGATGATAATATGTTTGTATCTTTTATATAAAAAAAAATACTTCACTCTAATACATTTCTGAAATCAGTGCTGTGTAGTTTTTGCTTTCTTCTTTCAAAGTCTTTTTAATGACATACTACAAAGAGAATTCTTGCTTCCAATTGGACACGTCTGGTATCTATTGAAGACTTTTTCTTGCCTTGCAGTTAGGAAATGAAAGCTCACTATTATATTAACTCTTCTCTTTTCTGTCTGAAATCAAAACCCCTTGGTGATTTTATAAGCTCCTTTGTGTTGAAATATTTTTCCACAGATCATGGACAGATCTATGTAGCTAGCCTCTCTTGAATTATGGTTATACATTTTCAGTTTTCTGCTACATATCTCCTGGGTTATTGATACAATACTGGAATGAATATACCTGTAGCAAGGTGACATAGTGGATAGAGCCCTCGCCTGGGAGTCAGGGAAGACCCGAGTTCAGTGTGACCTGAGTCATTTACTAGTTGTGTGACACTGGTCACTTAGCCTCTGCCTCATTTTTCTCTACTAAAATAGGGACAATAACAACACCTACCTCCTAGGGTTGTTATGAGGATCAAATTAGATAATCTCTATGAAACCCTTAGCATAGTTCAATGATGCTTTAGAAATGCTTCCTCTCTTCCCTGCTAATCTAACCTTCTCATTTTTCAGTTGAGTAAATTTACTTCCAGAGACATTAAATGAGTTGCCCAGGGTCTATTAAGTGTCTAAGACAGATTTTGAACTCAGGTCTTTCTAACTCCCAACACCAGCACCTTTCTCCCATGACATCCTACTCCTGTCCAAAGCAGAACTTTTTGTTCTTCTTACACTTAGCTTTTCTCCAAACTTTCCTAGAATCACATTTTCTCTCACTGCCACTTTTTTAATTTAAATTTTTTGGTATCATTTTATTTAAATTTTCTGTTTTTTAGTTATAGTAACCATAATTATCATAGATATTCTTCCCCTTTCCAGAGAGGCATCCCACATGACAAAGTATTTTTTTAGAGGGGAAAAGAAAAATCATCACAGCTGATTGATACGTTGAAAAAGTCTGAAAAAATGCACATTTGTAACACATTTCTACACAGCAGTTGTTATACTCTTCCTCTTCTCCTCACTTTATATAATCTTAGTCTTAATTATAGATCTTTGATTTCTCTCACCTAGAGTGGAACCACCTTCTTTCTTTTTTTTTTTTTTTAAAGTTTTTATTATAGCTTTAAATAAAAATGCTATCTTGTAAATAAACAAGATATGTGCATTGTAATGGGCTGAGGCTCGAGTTGATGCACTGAAGTCCCAAGCACGTGAGTCTAAATAGTAATTGGACTATACTCTATTAATACATATGCTTGGAGAAAGAATGGCCCCCCGCTCACTCTTTGTGCCAGTCCTGATGTGTTATATAGTAAATGACAAGTTTTTGGTGGATGGAGGCAGGGCAGTGAAAAGGAAGCGGAAAGAGAGACTGCGGGCTGGCGTCTTGACACAGCTGCTCACATTGCTATCGTGACCGTCCTTCACCTCCAATCCCCCTCTGCTAGCTGGCTTCCTATTTGCCCATATTGCTATCGCAATCCTTCCTCACCTCTTCACTTCAATAAAGATTGAAGATTTTTCCCTTAACCTGAATTCCTGGCTCCGGCTGATTTTAAATACATGGTCATCACAATGCATATGTAATTTTTCAGCATTGACTCTTGCAAAACCTTCCGTTCCACCTTTTCCCCTCCTTCCCTCCACCCTATCCCCTAGATGTTAGGTAAACCAATATATGTTAAATATGTTAAAGTATATTAAACACAATATATGTATACATATCCATACAGTTATTTTGCTGCACATGAAAAATCAGACTTAGAAATAAGGTAAAAATAACCTGAGAAGGGAATCAAAAATGCAAGTGGATAAAAACAGAAGGAGTGGAAATGCTATGTTGTAATTCACACTCATTTCCCATACTTCTTTCACTGGGTGTAGCTGGTTCTTTTCATTGTTGAACAAATGGAACTGATTTGGTTCATCTCATTGTTGAAGAGAGCCATGTCCAGCAGAATTGATCATCATATAGTATTGTTGCTGAAGTGTGTAATGATCTCCTGGTTCTGGTCATCTCACTCAGGATCAGTTCATGTAAGTCTCTCCAGGCCTTTCTGAAATCATCCCGCTGGTTATTTCTTAGAGAACAATAATATTCCATAACATTCATACACCACAACTTATTCAACCATTCTCCAATTGATGAGCATCCATTCAATTTCCTGTTTTTAGACTTCATATACAGGCCCTTTTCCCTTCTTTATGATCTCTTTGGGATATAATCCCACTAGTAACACTGTTGGATCAAAAGGTATGTACAATTTGATAACTTTTTGAGTATAGAGTGTAACCACCTTCTGACTGGATTCTTGCTTCTAGCATTTCTCTTCAATTTGTTCTTGTAGCTGCCACAGTAATCTGCCTAAGACACAAGTTTGATTATGTCAGTCCTATGCTCAAATTCTCAGGGATTCCTCTTGCCTGCATGATAAATGCAAAACTCCTTTGGCAAGCTTTTCAGGTGCTCAGTAGTCTGGTAGCCTCCTAATTTAATCACCTCTATTTTATATGTTTTATTCCCCTTCAAAAGCATTGTGGTTCAGCCATATTGAACTGCTAGTTCTCTGAACTTTCATACTCCCTCTGACCTTTCACAGGCTTGGAATATGCTCTTTTTTTAATTTTCAATTCAAAATGCTCAGGTACTATCATCTCAGTAAAGCCTTTCAGGATTCTTGTCCATTGTTGTCCTATCCTCTCTCTTCCAAGCCTCCCAACTTAATGCTATAAAATTTCCCTCTTCAATTTTTATTGTAGAATGTAGTGTTCTTTAGAACAAGTTTTATTTTCCTTCTTTATATCCCTGCTTCCTAGCATAGAACATGTATGGTATAGTTATTTAATAAGTGCTTGTTGGTTTAAATCTTTTCTAAAATTGAATCTGAGTTTTTTATTGTGACTTTTTGACATATTGGAAGGAAAAGTTATTTTGAAGTCAGAATACTTATATTTGAATTGCAGTCCTGCTTAACTGGCTAGTTGTGTAATGTTGAGCAAGTCAGAACTAATGTGAGTATTCATTCTTTCATCTGTAAAATGGGAGATAATATTTGTACCATCTACTTCCATGATTTTGTGAGTGTCATATGAGATAATGTATATAAAGTGCTTTTGGCAATTGTATGGTTTCAAATAAAAGCTACTGTTGTTGTTGCATGTAATAGCTGATTTATCACTGGGGAGAAACATCAAGATTAACGACAGAGTGAGCAAGATATTTGTCAACATTGGCAATGTTCTTCATTGGATGTGTTCTCCACTCTGGGGTTGGTTTGTTTCTTATTTTTCAGTTATAGATTTGGGTCAACAATAATAGTCAAGCTAAGCTCAGGGCAGTTTAGTTGTTTAGTGAATTTGCTCCAGAATTGAAGCAAAGTAAATTAAATCTTTTAAGTGAGACTTAAAGGAAATATGTTGAACAGCGAAAACCTGAAAACGGCTTCAGAAGCCAATGCATTGCTACTTTTCCTCCTCTATTTGGAATACTCCAGAGTTATTAACATAAATTATAATTCTTTTTCATTGTAACCTCACTCTTCTGTGAGTCCACAGAGGATGGACACTCACAGTCTCTTCAAATCTATTGATTTTGTTATCCCATGGCCAGATAGAAGTAGGTACTTTAGAAGTGTGGTCCATCAGCAGGCGCTAGATGTGTGAAGAAATAACAGAGAATGGTAAAATGTGCTTCTGAACCTGAAAGTGCTTTATCTTAGTAATTTATTTATGAGGGTGCTGACTAATCCTTGTTTCAGTATCTAAGGTGTGGAGCAGGAACAGGCAATTTATTGTTTTTAGGGATCCACGGGTACCTCTTTTCTTCTTTCTTCCATCCCTTCATCTGTCCTCTCCTGAAATATGGGAACACATAAATTTCTATTCACATAAACCATGTAGGCAGTCATTCTCTCTTATTACTTTATGGATACATCTTATACCTTCTCTTAATTACTTTATTTGTGCTAAAAAGTCTTATCAATTTTACCTATGTGACTTATTTAATTCTACTGATGGGTAAGGGAGATGAGGAAACTAGCTGTTTTTACAGGCATTTATTTTATTTATTTGGAGAAGGGAAGAAATTCACAGTAGCTGGTAAGACATCCTTTTATTAGACCTTTCAGTATGTTTTAGAGGGATGCTGTGTCAAGAATGGTCTGCTGAAAATGGATTCATCTGAAAGTAAATCTATCCTATTTTATAGGCTCTCTCTCTCTTTTTTTTTTTTTTTTTAGGCCCTGTTTGGATTATCATTATGGTTCATTTTAGCAAAATCCTTTTTAATTGAGAGAATGATTTCTAAACTTAAGATGTGGGTATATGGCCTTGAAATCACACAATGAGCATATTTTGGACATATGCATTTTGCAGAATAGATGGCCACAAAGGGTTGTATACTTGGAAAATTCATATTGTGATGGAACAGTGAACTTTGATTTGCTGCATATAAAAACAACCTCAACCCTATGGCAGGTTTGACTCTTAGCTTTAATGCTCACTAATGTTTGACTTGTAGAAATCACCTGCCTTTCCTATGTCTCTGTTTCCTACAAAATAGAGTGGCTTGATTAGGTACTCCCCAGTCTGACTCTTTAGCTTCAGTATTCTAAGAATCTGTCATTATCCTGATAATGGTTATTCTTTTTAGTTATATAGCTTTCAGCTCTTCCATGTTTTCTCATCCTTTTCCTATGTGTCTCCTGTCTGTCTCCTATCTATTTCTTCACAAAAGTTTATCACAGGGAGTTCACTTAACATATGGTGAGTCCTCGATTTCTTCTGATATCAGGAATATATCGTGGAGAAAATGGGCTGTTTGTGCCTTATTCCTGGCTCTTACTGTGTGACCAGCTTGTCTTCTTTGATCATACATTTCTTTGATCATTTCCTTCTCTCTGGTTCTTCATAGTGCTTTATTTGTTACATGTTGCTGCCTGCTTACACTCAGTGTGAGCCTCTTCTTTGCCCTCTGAATGCAATTCATTTTTTATTCTTTAGAGACTGTAGTATTCTATATCTTGCAGATGTGCAACACTTGCTGGACATAAGCATAATAATAGGGATAACAATAATGATAATAGCTACTATTTATATAGTGCTTGAAGGTTTTCAAAGCAGTTTAAAATAGACCTTTGTTTCTGGGAGAAGTTTGAGATTATTAAAAGAACTTTACAGTTACCCAAAGGCACAGTTTATTCTCTTATGTTTGATTCTAGGTCCACTTTGTTGTCCAATTGTACTGGTTGTCCATAAGTTGGTTTTTCATATTTAAATGTTTCTTTTGGTTTCCAAGAAATGTGTGTATACGTGCATAGAGGTATATATACATTTCTATAGAACTATTTCTATTAAGTAGAAATGTTTAATGACTTTAAAAAAAAAAAAACTAAGTTTTTCTAGTCTTAAAGTTCTAAACATACCTGGTTACAAAAACAAGTTGAGCAATGTAGAGCACATTAAAATTTATTTAGACTTGGATTAGGATGCCTCTTGTCCAATTATGATATGTAGCTGTTACCTGGACAATTTATAGAACCTGTCTATTTGTATATATACATATGTCTGTTCATGCATTTGTGTAAATCTATATGTGGACAATAGCCATCTTAATCTTCGTCAGTTGTAATATATATTGTGAGCTAGCTATGCATTATTGAACTTGGTTTTGAATCAAAATACTTCTATTAATTTGAGTTTGGAGCAGCCTAGTCTTTTGGAAATCATCTCTCATTTTCACTTAGAAAATTATTATCTGTTAAATAATTTTTGAAGGAAATAAAATGAATCCACCCTTATCAAGGGCAAGGGTTTTTAATTTAGAATCTTTAAGCTTTTTTTTTTTTTAAATTTTCTTAACTTTATTTTAGTGTCATTGATTCCTTTGTAATCTTATGTATTTTATTTTAAGCATTTAAAAACATCATTTTGGGAAAGGGTCCATAAACTTCATCAGACTACCAGAGGGGCCTATGACACAAAAAAAGGTTCTGATTTAAGGAAATTCTATTTACATGTAGAAATAAATATTGCAGTATTGCGGGTATAATATATATTTTTATGGGTGAATATATTATATGTGTATACTTTTATGTATGTACACACACACACACACACACACACACACACACACAAAACTTCCAAAAATAAAATTTTAAGGCTTACACTAAATATAACTGGGACTTAATTCTGAGATGAAATACTTACCACATGCCCAATTCAACAATACAATGGCCCATTGAGAAGCTTGTAAAAGCCATTTAACATTGTGTCTGGGAGTATCAGAACACATTAGCTAAGTGTTTAACCCTATGAATCTTTTTGAAATGTTCTCACAACTGAAACTCAACTATTAATTCAGGAAGCTTTAATATATTGTGTAGGGCTTTTGTTTCTCAGAGAACTTTGAATAAGGAACTAAGGGCAAGAAACAAGCTACCATTTGTTAAGATACACATTAACAAATGCAACTGAAATATACTAATGTGTCATTATTTAACATGCTCCTTCCTACCCCCATATCTTTGTGGGAACTTTTGATGATAGATATTTTACTATGAAATTAGATTTTACTACCTGGTTTAAATTTAAGATATAGTAGTGCACAATCCAGATGTTGATTTCCATTGATTCATTTGTTTGAATGTGTGTGTATGTGGGAGGTGGAGAGAATGTGTGTAGAAGTGTAGCCTCAGGATTATCTGGAAACATTGTAAGATCTACAGAATTTCTGGTGAGTTGTCATTTTAGTCTTTCATCAGTCAGTGGATAGTAATAAGATAACTTGCCAGCATAGTTCATTGTTTGTGATTTTAAAAAAATTCACAAGAACATTGATTTAGACCTAGAAATGACTTTAATAAAGTCTTGTTTTACCATCATCTTTTATCCTCATTTTACAAATGAAGAAACAGGCACAGAGATATAAAGTATCTAAAGGTGGACTATGAACACAGGTTTTGAAAATTCTAAGACCATCATTTTAATCACTTTACAATGCTTAGTCTCAAGTTAGAGGCTCTTCGATATATTGAGTTATATTCTTTCAGACTACCAGTGAATTATCTTCATGGTGAGATCTTCTCTTGTCTTTTGCTCCTGATTTATTTCCTTATATTGTATTCTGCATATCCATTTTCACCCGTTGTCTCTGTAATAGTAGGTAATTTTAACTATTTATTATCTAGTTATAGGTGTCTTTATTTTAGAAATTAAAAAAAATTATCTGGGGGTGTTTTTCTGGTGAAACTGGATTGTCATTTGATAGTTTTCTAAATAAATAAATGCTTAACAAAAGAGATTTCAATCAAGAATTTTTTTTGAATGGAATCAAAATAGGATTAGAATGTACTTGTGATTAGAATGTTATTGCAAAAGTAAGGTAAGACTTGTTTAGAATAAAATGCTCTTGACCTTATGCAGTAATTTTTAATTTTTGGTAATTAAGTGATATTGAACTTAAACATGAAGTTGAAAGTAATTTTGCATTCAAATTCACTACTGAAATCTGGGGGCCATGTGTGAAGTGACCTTGCTTTCCAAATTGTCTTTCTGGAGCTAGATTTGGAACTTGTGTGTTTGTGGTAACCAGAAATAGTGTGAACTTTTAACAGCAATGAAAAAAAATGACTAGAAGATTTATATATCAGTAGCAGAAAGTTTTAACTGAGGTATTAAATTAGCTGTTTCAAGCTTTGTTTAAATTTATGTAGTAATGTTGAATGGCATTCCACAGCTAATTACAGTTTTAGAGTAGACATTTTTACTGGGGTCTAGCTATATTGCTATTAGTTCTTTTCATTTGTTTGATTTTAATACACTATTTCAAATACCAAATATTTGGTATGTAGTTCTGTTTTATCTTTTTCTTTATCGAGTATTGATATGGATATATCTTAGAACTTTTAATGAGCTATGGAGGCTGTAGTGATAATTTTTGCAGTAATAGGACCACTTGTGTGGATTTTGATGTGCCAAGTGTTTATGGCCAAAGTAATTAATGTTTTCCCCGCCTTCTCAAAACAACAAGTGATTAAAAAGGTACATAACCCCAAAACTTGGGAATAAAACGTATTTACCAGTTGTGATGGTAGAGGCTGAAGAGATATTTCTAATCCAAAAAAAATTATGAATGAAACCTTTTTCTTTTTAGTGGTTCAGAAATGTGAAAATGGTGATTATTTTTTTCTTTTAAATAGGAGTGATGGAAAAAATAGTTCGTGGCATCTTCAAAGAGAATTTTAAGGGCGATTTTTTTTTCCAGCATGCATTTCCACATTCTCCTTTCTTACTTATGTATGTTTTATATTGTGATAGCCCAGAACCAGTTTATAAAATGTTCTCACTTGTGAGGCTGTATCTTGATGTCATGTTATAAAGTTTGTATTCATGACAACGGCCCATTAATGGTCAATTGGTGATGAACTTGACTCTACAGCTGTGACCAGGTTGCTAATTAAGCAACATTATCTACTCACACCACTCTATATAGAATTGCTCTGTTGCTAGGCTACCAGGTTGATGGAGACTTATTTACTTAGTTAAGTGATGTGGTGTTTTTTGTTATTGTTGGAATTTTAATTGGCCTGGCCTATACTGGATAGAACTTTCAAAGGTTTGGTGCCATTTTTTTCCCGTTGGCATAGGAGAAACATTCTTTATTTATACATTTAAACAAGGAAATTAAAACTCTCGATAATATTTTGTATGTTTCTAAATATAATACATGTGCATGGATATATTACATGTCATCTTTTAACATGTGTAGAATAGCTGGATGATATTAATGATTAGAACACCCATCCTGAAGTCAGGATTCAAATTCAAATTCAGTCAGACACTTCTATTTGTTTCAGTTTCCTCAACTCAAATGGCAATGATAATAACTCCTATTCCTCAGGGTTGTTGTGATAATCATTTGAGGTTTTATGTGTGTACATATATAAAAACATCTATATCTACTTATAGATGTATGCAAAACTATATATGTATTCTGCCATACAATGTTAAAAATGTCTTTCTAAATATACCGTCCTTCTAAAGACAAGCAGGGTAGTGAGAAGTCAACAAATATTTATTAAGCTCTTTGTGCCAAGTACTGTGCTAAGTCAAGTGACATAGTAAAAGAAAAAGGAAATCTCTCACCCTCAGGGAACTCACTAAGTCTTATGAGAAAGAGACAACATATAGACAGCTGGGTGCCTTACAAGATGTCCTGAAAGTGTTAGTTCAGTTTTGAGTTGTTATTAAAGTTTTTATTGTTACTATTAAATTATTATTAAAAACTTAATACTGGATTGAGCTTTTTGGTACATCTTGTATATATAGAAGAAATTAAGGGAGATTTGGAGGGAAAATACTAACATTTAATATTGTTAAAATATTAACAATTAGTTAATTGTTAGTTAACAATAGCTAACACTAGCTTTGTGACCCTAGACAAGGGATCAAGAAAGGTCTTCTGCATAAAGTAGGAATTTAGTAAGGCTTAAAGGAAGTTGGGAAATGGAGGAAAGGAAGAAGAACATTCCAAGCATGGGGAAGTAGTCAGGGAAAAGTCATGGAGTCAGGAGATGGAGTGTATAAATTATATTTCAGTTTTGCTCTCATTGGGGTTTCAGAAGTGGAGAGGGTGAAGGAAAGTGTTTTCAACTTTTAATAGGATTTCCGGATGATTTTAGTTTCTTGAGACTATTAGAACAGTCAATACCAGAAGAGTGGTAGTTTCAAAATGTATATAACATTATCATTTCATCTTCATGGAAATCTGCAAAGCAGCTGTTTAACATGATTATCCTGCATTCAGCCTGGGACTGAACATTAACTTCTTCTATTGTGCAGTTTTGGCTCAAGATAAGAATCTGCTTCCTCACAGTATTCATTTACCTGCACCAGGCTTGGAGCTTGACATGTGCAAAATACAACTTTTTAGCAGCAGCAGAGGGGTATTGGTGATGCTGCTGGCTTAGTCCCTTGGACCACCCAGTCCATTGGCATGTGGGGAAGAATATATTCCCAGCTGGACTGTTGGGAGCATAGTGCCACCTTTTCAGATAGTCTTCTGACTTCTTTCTTTGGAAACCTTCAAGGCCTGTGGTTTCTTTAGTGCTAGCAGTCCAGAATGGGGAAAACTCTCTCCTGGTGTAGATTAACACTTTGTCTGCAATTTGCAGCTTATTTGGTAATTTAGTGAACTGAGGAGTTGAGGGACTTGCCTAAGGTCATTCAGTGTATGGCATAAGTAGGACCCGAACCCAGGTCTTTCTAGCTTTGAAGCTGGCTCTTTGTAACTTAAAATATCATATCAGTATCATTAGATAAAACTATTTAAAGACAATCTCACTGTAATAACATTTTGGGTGTGTGTGTGTGTGTGTGTGTGTGTGTGTGTGTAGGAGAGAGAAAGACAGAGACAGAGACATACAGGGAAAGAGATAGAGAAAGAGAGAGAAAAGTAGTAAAATAGGAAGGAAATTTCTTTTCAACTTGCCAGTTGTCAAAAAATCCTTAGCACAGAAAATTGGGATAATTGAATGATGATATTTGTCCTAAATGTATTGCTTTGGGATACACTTAAACTCTTTCCTACTGTACCACTGACCTTTTATGGGTGGGAGTAAAGCTGCATATACGAATAGATCTGCTTTTTATCTGCATGGTTGAGTTTTTAGAGCAGCTGGTGTTGGTCTCTTAACTCCTCTGCCCCTCCCAACAGAATAATTTTCCTTTTCTGTTATCTGCTTTATCATGAAGTCTTTACTGACTCTAAGGACATTTCTAAGAGAAGATATAAAAGGGGCTTTCACTAGAAAACAGGAAGTGGAATGAATAGCAGGGAACTTTTTGATAATTCTTGGCTCTGTTAGAATACCAGAGGGGTTGAGCTAGAGAGCTTTTACCAGAGAAACAAATGTGTTGAGGCTTCTTCAAGTTCATCTTTCTTCCCTGCTAGCCTAATTCCCACTCTATAGATTTTGACAATTTAATTGCAACAAACAATGTCTCTTATTTATTATATTATAACCTCCTTTCCAAACTGTTTTGGACCCATGAACCTCTAATTTGTATAATCCTTTGGAGGACAAATAAGGGATTCCTTCCCCCACCAATTTCACTGACCCCTTATTAGTCTGTTCATGACTAATACATCTATAAACACTTTCTTTGTCTACCCACTCACTGTGCTTTTCCTGGCTTCAGATCTCTGTGACTCCATACATTGATGAGAGCACAGATTATAAGACTTCTTGCCCAGAGATTGTTCTGCTACCTAGTGTTTGCAACCCAGGAGGATCCTACTCTTGGTAATGGGCATTAGTGAGACTTTTCTTGTTGGTCAAGCAGTCCCTAAAGTTCACTCCTTCCATTCTTAGCTTTTTCTCCTCTTTCTTAAGCATATCCTAATGACATGGCTGTAATGGGTAGGTTAATGAACGGAATGCAAAATATAAATTATTGTTGGATGTTCAAGTTTTTTCAGTTCTAGTATCTTTATAATGAGATTCATTAAGAGAATAAAAATTCTCTAAGTTTTCTAGTTTTATGTGGTAACATTCTAGTTATTTGGGTGCTTCCTTGGTGAAAAATGTCTGAGTACCTGAAGAATTCCATTTCCTTAACTTTTTTGTTGTGTCTCTTAGCTTTTGGATTTACTGTCTGAAAATCCTTTCTTTTCCTTTTTGTTTTTCTTTAATAATGGAAGCACATTTCCCCTTCCCCCTCACCTTCAATTCTAGGGCCTTTGGGATTTTCCTTGTGTATGATCAACTAGAATTTTTAAACTGATAACTGATTTCTTATATTAACTTAATGAGAAGCATTTAATCTTAGAGGCAAAGACACAACCTGGCATGATCTCTTGTGCATTTTGGTGCTTAATAAATGTATACAGGTAGAGAGCAGTGTATTAAAGGTTAGAAAGTCTGTGTCCTAGTCATAGATTTATCACTAAAGAGCTTTGTGACCCTAGACAAATCATTCCATCTCTAGTTTCCTTATTTGTTTTAAAAAAAAAATGATTAGAAGATTGGAGTAATTGATTTCTGAGGTTTCCTCCAAATCTAAAAATTCTCTTCCATTTACTTAGAATTCATATTCCAGGCCTTGCCTCTCCTTGAACCATTAACCTCTTTTAAACAAGTCAAAGAAAGTATGCTTTGCCATTTGGTGAATGGATTCTTTATAGGGGTGACATGGAATGAGTGAAGGGAAATTGAAGGCCCCTAGGCCTCATCCTTTTTTCCTCTTTGTAGCACTGTTTCATAAAAACAATAATAACAACCACTACAACAACCAAAGATAGCAGTTGGACAAATTGCATTTCTCAGTTTGCCTCTTGTGTTTTCAAAAATGAAGAGGAACAGACTCTCTAATATCCAGAATTATTTTTATTAATTTACATGAATTTTGGCTTTTTTCTACGTAAGCCAAATATTGCTTTATTCATTCTCATCTTATGTTAAAGGCAAATTTGAAATTACACCGTATTCATATGCATAAAGCATTTTGTGAACTTTAAAGCTTATGTAATGTCAGCTATTTCCATATTTTTATTGAAGGTCATTTTTGTGGGGCATCCTGTTAGAGATGTTTCTGATGCAGTGGGAAGAATTTGGAAGACCAAGAGCTTTAAATCCAAGTTGTGCCATTTAACTACATATTTAATTTGGGGCAAGTCATTGTAATGCTTTGGGCCAAAACATCCTTGTTTGTAAAATTAGGAGGTTGATCATCTTCAAGGTTCTTTTCAGCTCTAGATCTATGATGCTGTCATTGTTATAAGACTTTTCCCTCTTGTTGCCCAAATTCAATTTGTTGAATGATTTTGAAAATCAAAAGTAACTCATTCTGAACATGTGCTTTTAGCCTTGCCTTTTTTTTTTTTTTTAGTGACTTAATGTCTTCTCTTATTCATCAGTGAGCTGATGAATAAATAGGACTAATGCCTTTTTGTCCTACCTGCTCTTTAATGCGGTTGCTTGGTAGAAATAACTTTTGCGATATTTGAGATCTTCATACATTCTTCACTCAGGGGAAAATAACTCATGTTTACAAAGCACACTGAAGTTTGCAAAACTTTCCCCTCACAATAGCCTTGTGAGATAGGAGGCATAGGCACAATTTCCACTCTCCTGGAAAAGGCATTGGATAAAAAAGTTAGGAAAAGATGGCTGGGCAAAGGTCACAATGATAATGGGGAATAGCCCAGATTTCCCGGGGCTTTTCAAGACATTTGACAACAAGTGAAATCAGTGAACACAGGGACTTGGCCAATAAATAACTAAGACTAGTAGTTAAAGAGAGAAAAGAGAGAGACAGAGACATAATTAAGTCTGTTGTCTGCTGTGCTTTTAAGTGAGGCCCAGAGCAGTAATGCTTTACTGTTTGAAGGTAAACACTGTCATTATTGAACAAAGAAATGCATAAAGGCTGACATTGTTTTCCCTTTTTGATTTAACCATTATTTGCAGCTAGCTTAATGGGCTATTAGTCTGTTTTACACAATGAAGCACAGAGAAAGATCTTTGCTGTTCTAGGAGATCTTTTCATTTAATTTACTTGAAGTATTTTATGATTACTGCTATAATAAAATCAAACCTGGCCAAATACTAAATATTCTCTTCATGTCCATCTGATGGCATTTGGATTGATGAGTTTAGTTGGTAGAACCCAGGTCTGTATTTACATTTTATGATTCTTTTGTCTTGAGAATTGAATTTACTCAGTTAATATATCTGTGTGGCTGAAGGGAATGAGCTATGCAGGAGCATATTGCCATACTTATAATATATCCTATAGTTTGCTGCCAGGAATTGTCTTTGAGAATTTAGCTTTCTTGAACTTTTGCCTACCCCCAGTTTCTGTAATACTCAGAAAGTCAGCTGCTTCTCTGTTGTATATTTACTGTGTTTACTAGTTTTCACAGGGCTGTGACAAAGTAACTGAAATTGATACTTGAATCTGTGATTTTAATAACTCAATTTATCTGTACACCAAGATTTCCAAAGAGCTTCCATCAAATATTAGCTTTAGTTTATCATCCATACAGTGGGGAAAAGAGAGGAGATAACATGGTCACAGCTAGTTAAGTGTCAGAGCAAGGACTTGGACTCAGATTTTCTGTTGATTAAAAGGCTAGTACTGATCCACTGTGTTGGGCTACTTCTTCTTCTATTTTTTTTTCCAGCTGAGGCATTTGGAGTTAAATGACTTGCTTAGCATCACACAGCTAGGAACTATTAAGTGTCTAAGGTCATATTTGAACTCAGGTCGTCCTGACTTCAGGGATGGTGCTCTGTCCACTGCGCTACCTAGCTGCCCCAAGTCATGCTACTATTTAAATAGTATCTTTAAACCTCTGATTAAACTTGTCCAATTGTAACTTAAAACATATATTTTTTTTACATTCTATAAAGTTCTTTGCTTTTTACATGATTTCACATTTGATAATACGTTGCAATCTATATATACTCACACATCTCTCCATTGTTGTTTGGGTGTCCACTAGTTTTAATGTCTTAGAGATTGTAATTTTTCTTAATTGGTAGACATATTGCATTACCCAGTGTATATGTATATAGTTTGATGTTGGAATCTTTACAAACTGCTAACTCATTAGAGTTGATAGATTATTGATCTGATCTTACAAGATGTTTTGGGCCAGAACCTGAAACAAGGTACTAAGTAGAATTAATTGAAACAATGCTTGTGTTCACACCTTTACTCCTTGGAGTTCACACGTTTGGGAAATTTCAGGGTTTAGTATGAGATATCTGAATTCACACCTCCCTTAAAGCTCTTAGGGCCAGAGAGCACTATGGGAGAAAAACCATAATCCCATTCTCTCAGAAGAGTCATATATATGCCAGTCAAGAGTGATTCAAGGGAATATTTTTCCACTTGGCTGGCTGGTAGTGGAAGAAGAGTTTTCAGAAGAAGAAGCTACGAGTTGAGAGCTCAGTGAAGATTGAGAAGGCTCTCTCAGAGGCATAACCAGATTCATCTTCATCTCACAGCACTGTGGTGGCTGGGCTCCTGCACTTCCCCCACTGAGACCAAGCTGGTCTGAAAGACTCGCCAGAAAGCTAGCCGAGCCCCAAGTGAAGGAGACAAGAGATTCATTCCATCTTTGTGCTGACTGGAGGCTGAAGAAAGCAGAGGCAGAGACTGAAGGACAAAACCTTTGGATTTGGAGACATTCGGAGGGAGCTCTTGGAACCAAGCAGAGAGAGAGGCCTCAACTAACCAGGCTACTTTGGAAGGAGAAAATAAACATTTGTATTTTTACCAGTTGGCTGCATTTGGGGTAATTATTGATCTGAACTGATTCTAAGGCTGCCTTCAAGAAAATCTCCTCAGAGAAACCTACCCTCTCCTCCAGAGAGAATCTATATTATATATTTTAAAGAAGAAAAAGGAACACCAACAGTTTGATATTTAAAAAAGGGGGGGGGTTGTTTCAGGGAGGAAGCTTTAGTTAATATAGCAAGCATTATATGAGTTTCCAAAGGATTTGACTTGTTTTCTTTCCCCTGTTTCAGGTCCAGTTCATTTTTCATTGGACACACACACATAGAGAGTATATATTTACACACATGTAAAAACATACATATATACACATGTATAAAACACATGTATGTATAGGTGTGTACGTATATTTATATATATGTCTGTTTAGCGATATATCTCTTTATATTTCAGCTCCATGAATTGTCCATTCAGTTATTGATGATAGCTTGGATTATGTCTTTCTTTGAATGTTTTATTTACTCTATCATAGGGAAGCCAAATTCTTTTGTTATTTTAGACCTTATTTTGGAAACTTTGCAATATTTGGGGGATTGATATCATTACCATTATCTGCCAACTAGAGTATCTGAAAAACTTTACCATGAGTTGGAATTCCTTTTTCCTTTGCACTACATATCTTTCATAGGAGTGCAAAGCGTCTTTGGCCAACATCTTTCTATGTTTTTTGACTTGATGAAGTATCAAGTAGATATATAACTGCAAAAGGACATGAGGCTGTCACACAGCTTTTATGCTGCATTGGTACTTCTGTGGTAATATTAGATCTAGAGGAAGGCCTGCAGGATACTGGATGTATAGCTTGTGGAGTATTTATAGGAGGACATAGAAGTTAGAAAGAAATTTGTATTGAAAGGAAGATTAAATGGTATCATGACAGAAAAGGAAAATGACAAATGCTGGAAAGGATGCAAAAAAAAACCTGGGACACTAATCCATTATTGGTAGAGTTGTGAAGTAGTCTAGTTATTTTGGAGCAGAATAATTTGGAACTCTGGCCAAAGAGCTATAACACTGTGCTTGCCCTTTGATCCAGCAATGTCACTCACTACTAGGTCTGTATCTCAGAAAATGGAACAGGACCTTTTTGGACAGTAATATTATTATAGCTCTTTTTATGGTGACAAAGAGGTGGAGATTGAGGGTATGCCTCTCCATTGGAATGGCTGAACAATTTGTGGTATATGATTGTGATGGAATATTTTTGTACTGTAAGATATGAGTAGAATGATTTCAGAAAAATCCGAGAAGACTTAAATGAACTGATGCAGAGTGAAATGAACAGAATCAGAATGACATTGTATGAATGATCTACTGTGAAAGACTTAACTACCCTGATCAAGATAATAATCTAAGACAATTCGAAAGAACCTATGATGGAAAAAAAATGTCCAAATCCTCTAATAAATAAAATATTATATTCTTCTAGAGTCATCAGAAACAGCTAAAAGTTGTTCAAAGTGGTGTTTGTCCTCATGTAGGTCTTACTACTTTCTCAAGGAATTTAATACGTACCTGATTATACCACAACTCTTGCCCTTACACTTGGGGAAATTCAACATACATGTGGATTTCCTTACAAACATATTAAATTAAAATTTTTCTCAACTTCAATGACTTGTTCTTATATTCGGCTTCAGTTACACACATACTCTTGAACTCATCATCAACCAATAGTGTCTTATCTCCATGATTTCAAGTCTTGAATTTCTTAAATCATCTCATCTCTCCTTGCGCTTCAACCCTTTTAAAGCTTCGTATTCTCTTCCCTGCAACCTCTAATTATTCCATCCTTTTAAATCTGAGTATTTG
Organism: Antechinus flavipes; assembly: GCF_016432865.1. NCBI lineage: Eukaryota > Metazoa > Chordata > Mammalia > Dasyuromorphia > Dasyuridae > Antechinus > Antechinus flavipes. The sequence goes on from NC_067399.1 coordinate 563,831,306, forward strand.
ATACCTTAACAACTTCAATTTTATATACTCCTCTACTTCATTATTTATTCCCATCATTCTCTTTTGCTGGTTCCTTATGTTTTATGCTCTTTATTTGAACTTACAGCTTATCTTTATCTTCACCCTTTCTCTTTTTACCCCTTTCTCTTGTGACGTCAGCTTCAATGGTTCATCTTTATGAGGAAGTCTCAGTTCTACACATTTAGCCTTTATCTGTTTCCTAAACCCCAGTCTTGCACCATCAGCTTTCCTATATACATTTTTTATTTGCATGTCCTATAGACACTTCAAAATAACTATTTCCAAAACAGATTTCTGTATCTTTTCCTTGAAATTCAGTCTCCTCTCCCTTCTATTAACTTCTCTATTTCTGTCTTGGACATATCATCTTTTAAGTCACCCAGATTTGCAACTTCATTTCACCTTCCAAACTTCAATCTTACTCAACTTTCCTTTCCTACCAGTGTCCTATTATTTAAGTCTCATCACTTCTGCTTTCACAATGTCTCTCACATGTATTCTATTCTTTCCACTTAGCTATCAGCCTAGATCTAGTTCTCACTCTCTCTTGGACTTTTGCTGTGGCCTCCTAATCGGTCTTCCTATCTTAAGACCATACCCAATGAATCCTCCACACAGCTGCCAAATTGATATTACTGGGATGTGTGGCCAACCATGTTACTCTCTTGCTCAAGAAACTTAAGTGGCTTGTTTTTTTAGTAGTAGGCTACTTACAAACTCCTGTAAGATATGGCATCTTAAACTCTTAAAAATCTGGCAGCTGTCCATTGATAGTGACACAAATTTTAAGGGTCAGCTAGATCAGTGGTTCTCAAACTTTTGTTCTCAGTATCTTCATGTTGTTAAAAAACTGTCGAGGATCTGTTCAAAGAGTTTTTGTTCACATGGGTTATATATATATTTATAGCTATTTACTATATTAGAAATAAAAAATAATTTTGAATTTGTAGACCCTCGGAAAGGGTTTCAGAGACTCCAACAATTTTTTGGACTACACTTTGAAGACCACTGAGCTAGATTGTCTGACTTTGTGTTCTTCATCTTGTTCTTGCCTTTACGTAGGTTATCATCCTGACCTGAAATGCTTGTTTTCTTTACCTCAGCTTCTTAGGATCTCCAGTTCACTTTTAAAATTCAAGTTGTATTTACTTATTTGTTTGTATGTTGTTTTCCCCAGTAGAGTATTATTTCTTTAAAAAGATGGAGGTTGGTTTGATTTTGTCTTTGTACCCACCATTATATCATAATAATTAATTTATTAATGCTTACCTGAATTAAATTGAATTAAAGAGGATAAAATTCAGTGTTGATGGGGTTACAAGGAAATAGGCCCTGTGCAAGACTTTGAAGGTGGTAGTTTGTTACCTTTTTTTTTTTTTTTGAGAAGAGTCTGGTAATATACAGCCAGTCACATACTGTTAATTTTTGATCCATTGAAACCTTTCCTAAGGATGCTATTAAAAGGAAAATGATCTGTTTGTATAAAAATATTCATATTGTTGCTTGTAATACAGAACTGTAAATAATCTTTATTCCTATAATGGAGAATGATCAAAGAAATTATATCAATGTAATATGCTATTTTGCCATGTAAAATAGCAAGAAGAATATAGAGAAATATGAGTAAGGCTATCATGTTTTCTGGCCACAAAAATTTTTTTATTATAGCTTTTTTATTTATAAGATATATGCATGGATAATTTTTCAGCATTGATCCTTGCAAAACCTTCTGTTCCAGCTTTTTCCCTCCTCCCCCCTCCCCCCTCCCCTAGATGATAGGTAGATCAGTATATGTTAAATATGTTAAAGAATATATTAAATGCAATATATGTATACATAGCCATACAGTTATTTTGCTGCACAAGCAAAATTGGACTTAGAAATAAAGTAAAATTAACTTGTGAAGGAAATAAAAAATTCAAGCGGACAAGGAGTGGAAATAATGTGTTGTGGTTCACACTCATTTCCTAGAGTTCTTTCGCTAAGTGTAGCTGGTTCACTTCATTTGAACAAATGGAACTGATTTGGTTCATCTCATTGTTGAAGAGAGCCACGTCCATCAGAATTGATCATCATATAGTATTGTTGTTGAAGTATATAATGATCTCCTTGCTCATTTCACTCAGCATCAGTTCATGTAAGTCTCTCCAGGCCTTTCTGAAATCCTCCTACTGGTCATTTCTTACAGAACAATAATATTTTATAACATTCATATACCACAATTTATTCAGCTATTCTTCAATTGATGGGCATCCATTCAGTTTCCAGTTTCTAGCCACTACAAAAAGGGCTGCCACAAATATGTTCCTTTCCTTTCTTTAAGATATCTTTGGGATATAAGCCCAGTAGTAACACTGCTGGATCAAAGGGTATGCATAGTTTGATAACTTTTTCAGCATAGTTCCAAATTGCTCTCTAGAATGTCTGGATGCATTCACAATTCCACTAACAATGTATCAGTGTCCCAGTTTTCCCACATCCCCTCCAACATTCAGCATTATCTTTTCCTGTCATCCTAGCCAATCTTAGAGGTATATGGTGGTGTCTCAGAGTTAATTTGCATTTCTCTGATTAATAATGACTTTGGAGCATCTCTTCATATGGCTAGAAATAGTTTCCATTTCTTTATCCAAAAGTTGTCTGTTTATATCCTTTGACTATTTATCAATTGGAGAATGGCTTGATTTTTTAATAAATTAGAGTCAATTCTAAAGATGCTTTAAAATTCAAAGAGATTTTAAAGAAGGGAAAAGGACCTATATATATAAATATAAATGTATATTATATTTGTATTTATATTTGTATATATATATATATATGTACATATAGGTGCAAGAATGTTTGTGGCAGCTGTAGAGTTCTTGGTCTTCTTTATAATAATAATATAGGATGATGGTTCTCTCTGGGTGAGAGGGTAGGTTTCTTGGGGAAGGTTTTTCTTGGAGGCAGCTGTAGTATCAGTTCGGATCAATAATTACCCAAATGCAGCCAGCTGGTAAAAATACAAATGTTTATTTCCTCCTTCCAAAATAGCCCGGTTGGTTGAGAGGCCTATCTCTCTGCTTGGTTCCAAGAGCTCCCTCCGAATGTCTCCAAATCCAAAGGTTCTGTCCTTCAGCCTCTGCCTCTGCTTTCTTCAGCCTCCAGCCAGCACAAAGATGGAATGAATCTCTTGTCTCCTTCACTTGGGGCTTGGCTAGCTTTCTGGAGAGTCTTTCAGACCAACTTGGTCTTAGTAGGGGAGGTGCAGAAGCCCAGCCACCACAGAGGTCTGGTTGTGCCTCTGAGAGAGCCTTCTCAAATCTTCCGCTGAACTCTCGACTTGTACTTCTTCTGCCACCAGCCAGCCAAGTGGAAAAATATTCCCTTGAGTCACTCTTGACTGGCATATATATGACTCTTCTGAGAGAATGGGATTATGGTTTTTCTCCCATAGTGCTCTCTGGCCCTAAGAGCTTTAAGGGAGGTGTGAATTCAGATATCTCATACTAAACCCTGAAATTTCCCAAACCTGTGAACTCCAAGGAGTAAAGGTGTGAACACAAGCATTGTATCAATTAATTCTACTTAGTACCTTGTTTCAGGTTCTGGCCCAAAACATCTTGTAAGATCAGATCAATAATCTATCAACTCTAATGAGTTAGCAGTTTGTAAAGATTCCAACAGCAGCCCTCTTTGTAGTGGCCAGAAACTGGAAACTGAGTGGATGCCCATCAATTGGAGAATGGCTGAATAAATTGTGGTATATGAATATTATGGAATATTACCGTTCTGTAAGAAATGACCAGCAGGATGATTTCAGAAAGGTCTGGAAAGACTTACATGAACTGATGCTGAGTGAAATTAGCAGGACCAGGAGATCATTGTACACAGCAACAACAATACTATATGATGATCAATTCTGATGGACGTGGCACTCTTCAACAGTGAGATGAACCAAATCAGTTCCAATAGAGCAGTAATGAACTGAACCAGTTACACCCAAGGAAAGAACTCTGGGGGATGACTATGAACCACTCCGTAGAATTCCCAATCCCTCTATTTTTGTCTGCCTGCATTTTTGATTTCCTTCACAGGCTAATTGTACACTATTTCAAAGTCTTATTCTTTTTGTATAGCAAAATAACTGTTTTGACATGTATACATCTATTGTATTTGACTTATACTTTAACATATTGAACATGTATTGGTCTACCTGCCATCTGGGGGAGCAGGTGGGGAGAAGGAGGGGAAAAGTTGGAACAAAAGGTTTTGCAATTGTTAATGCTGAAAAATTACCTATGCATATATCTTGTAAACAAAAATCTATAAAAAAAATTAGAGTCAATTTTGGAAATGAGGCCTTTATCAGAACCTTTGACTGTAAAAATGTTTTCCCAGTTTGCTACTTCCTTTCTAATCTTGTCTGTATTAGTTTTGTTCATACAAAAGTTTTTTAATTTGATATAATCAAAATTTTCTATTTTCATAAAAATATTTTTTATAAAACAAAGATAGCATTTTATTAAGTAAATAGGTAGAATCAGAAGAGGACATAGAACAAATTATTAATATTATGTGAAAACAAAAAAAATAGACAATATAGGTTTGTTAGTTCTATTTAGAGAGTCATGCTATTTTTGTTCTTTTCTTGTTAAAACTGCAAATAGAATATCCTTTCAGGATACATTCTGACAATGAAAATTGTAAAAATATAAGTTCAAAGTTGATAGCTTAGTTATATATAGTTACATATAATTTAGTTTTGAAATTATTGATAATTATGACAGGTACCTCCTTAACAAGATTATTTTGTGAATTACTTTGTAAAGGTTTTCTAATCCAAGTCAGTAAACATAGAAAATACTATGTTAGTTATCAGAGATACAAAGAAGTTTTAGAGAGACAAATTTAGGGTGGATATTAAGAAAACTTTTTAAAAAATTTAAGCTGCCCAAAAAATAAAATGGCCTACTTGTAGATGAGTTTTTTGTTCTTCCTTCATTCAAGGTCAGATGAATAAATTTCTAGTTTTGGGAGAGGTTTTAGAAGGGATTCTTTTTAATTAGGCGTTTTGAACTCGTTGATCTTAGGTTTCTTTTAGTTTCAAGTTTTAGTGATTTTCTTCTTATCCTCTTGCTCTTCTACATGATTCTGTACCCTAGGTATTCCAGACAACCTTTTGGGGGATTATATTTTAAAGTGGATGTGATTTAGTTGGGCTCACATGTAGAAGGATATTAATAATTTCTGTTTTATTGAGATTTTATAACAGCCTATAAATAGACATTAATTAATATATAAAGCTTGGCCATTGTCATTTATGATAATGAATGTGCAAAGTAATCATTGGAACTTCGGTTTAGGAAATATTTCTGAAAAAGCAACTTTCTCTATTGACCTTTTCAGTTCCTTCCCTTTTTGCCTTGAAGCTTAATGCTGTCATTTTCTTTCTCAATGTGTAGGTGTGTTTGTTTTTACAGTATTGCACAGATTAAGATTCTGGGATTCATGTTCCAAATCCTATCCTACAGCTTTCCAGTACAATTTAAGTTTTTTTTCCTTTCGTATAACTTTTGTTGCAAAAACTTAATGCTGTATACTACAAACAAATTTGCTGAACAAATTCATGTATAGAGTACTCTGCAGCCTTGACATAGCATTTAAATCAATTTATAAATGCTGTACTCCCTTAGCAAATTTTCTGGCTTAGGGGAGGAGTAGCTAAAATTTTTTTCTCCCATCCTACCTCCCTTTTCTCCTTCCTTATCTTCTTTTCTTCCCTCCCTCCTTCCTTTCCTTCCTTCCTTCTCTTCCTGCCTCTCTCCCTCCTCCTCTCCTCTTCCTCTCCCCCCCCCCCCTTTTTTTTTTGCACTGTTTTCTTTGGAGTAAGAAAGACTTTTCTTTCTCTGGTCTATCGTTTTATGAAAGTTATTTTTTTCCTCCTCCACGGATTTTAAGCAGTCAAATTAGAAGCAAATAACATTTGATTACAATGGAATAATTTTTTATCTAGAATCTGAGGGCTATTAGAACATGATTTTTTATACAGAAGTTTGTAGCCAATTCTAGAAGTAGCATAGTTATGTAGGAATTAAATGCATTTGAAAATAAAACATAGTTTTTCAATAGAATTTGAACTAGGAGGGACAATAGTTGTTGAAAGTAACCAATAGCTGATCCTAACTCACCCTCCATTGTTCTTCTCCTTTTACCAATTTGCTTCTCTGTTAGATTTTTCAACAAAAAAGAACACATTCTCAGCACTTAAATAAGAGTTATGCCTCAGTTATTTATATTCCTTGATGAAAGGAATCAATATCTTCTCTCTAGAACTCTCTAGAACTATAGATGTTTGGAGAAGATAGGGTAGTGCAGTGGGTAGAGCACTCACCCCCTAGAGTCAGGAGGATTCATCTTCCTGAGTTCATACCCCAAATAGTGTCATCAAGAGTCAGACACAATTGAAACAATTAAACAAGTACAAAGAATGTTTTAGGTAGGCTGGAACCTTTAATGACAGTTTTAGATCTCAATGTGCTAGAATATTATTTTATTCTGTACAGTTTGGAACATATTCCTCAATCTATTACTTTTTTTTTTTTCTTTTCTTGGTCTACTAGTTTTGTACAATTTGGGATGATTAGAAGGGGAAAGTACTCTTTGTTCTTAATTAGGATTTTGTTCCAGACATTCTAATGTGCGTTTAAAATTGTCTTGTTTTGATTGCTCTTCACTATCCTCAGTGTGGGATCCTGACGGGGACATTTCATACCTATATGGTATGATGAATACCTGCTTTCCATTTTAAGCTAGAGAAGCCTTCAAAATTATGAAGTAGAATGTCTGTAGACAAAGAGAATATTTCTTGTATTGTTGTTCATCGTTTCAGTCATGACCTTATCTGGGGTTTCTGGGTTAAAATAACTGGAGTAGTTTGCCATTCCTTTTCCAGCTTACTTTACAGATGAGAAAGCTGAGGCAAATGGGGTTAAGTGACTTGCTCAAGGTCACACAGCTATTAAGTGTCTGAGGCCAGATGTGACTTCAGGAAGAAGAGTCTTGATGGCTCCAGGCTTAGCATTCTGTTTGCTTTGTCATCTAGTTATTCCCCCAGCCCCTCATTTGTTTTAATGATATGCTTTACTTTGTAAGTCTTCAGATTTGTATAATAAGTATAGCAGAAGGACAATGAACGAATCTTGGATTTTTATTAGAAATAGCTAAATACTAACCTATGAACACCTCATTTTTCAGTGTCCTATACAGGTTAATGCTAGCTAGCTACTCAGTACCTGTCCTAAATTTGAGATGATGGCCAAGTTGTCTGGAACCGTTGGTCTCAAATAATGCTAAGAATCATTTGATGTAGGATTTCTTTGTTTCCTTTTTTCCTCTTCAAAAAAAATTAAGACTATAACATGCTTCTAGAAATTTGTATTGCATAGTTTTGTTAATTACACCTCTGATAATCTCCCCTCCCCCCCAGGTATCTATGCTAATTTTTCATTTCCCTTCCAGTTATTTTAAGATACTTCTCTTATTTTTCTTCTCCTTTTCCCTTTACATTTGTTAGTTAAAAAAAAAAAAAAACCCAAAACATTAACCGTGGAAGATAAGTATAAGAATATTTCTTTCTAGGATATATGCAAGTCTTGAAAGCAAGTTTAACAGAAATATTCAGTATATTTAACCTCAAGCAAGATTTCTTAAACCTTTTAGTATCAAGATTCAGTCAAATCAGTCAGTAGGTATTAATTAAGCTCCCATGTGCTGGGCAATGTAGATACTGCAATGTAGAAAAAGCAAGAAATAATTCTTGTAAATAATCATTTAGCACTTATGTGCCAAGTAGTGTGCAGCTTGCTGGGGATACAAATAATTGCTATGGGGGTATGATGTAAAAATCCAAAGGAATGCAGTTGGGTAAAAAATGAAGAGAGAGCTGACCTGGGCACTTGCCTTAGAGGTTTTGGAAGAAGTTCATCATTATGCTCTGTTTTTAGGAGCAATGGACTATTTTATGTTATTTACTGATGATGTATGAGTCTTGAGGAGACTGATGAGGTTCCTAGGTAAGTTAAAAGAGTATGGCTAAATGGGAAATGAAGAGAATCTTACTTACTGAGTAGAAGGACAACATGGAAAAATAGTGATTTTTAAAATTAAATTTTATTTTTTTTAATCAGCAAAAATCTACCTTTTTTTCTCCCACTCCCACTTTCCTTAAAAGGGAAACAGAACTCCTGTTATCAATATGAGAATCACATAATACAGTTTTCTTCAGTGTCAATATCCAAGAAAAAATGTACATTCTGTACTTTTAGTCTTTCACCTTTCTGTCAGGTGCTGGGAAACATATTTTAGCATGGTCTTCCAGAATGTTGTATGCATTATCTTTACCTTTGTCATTGCAAAAGTTTTTCTCCTAGTTTTGCTCACTACATTCTTTTTTCTTTAATAATAGCTTTTTATTTTCAAAAGATATGCAAAGGTAGTTTTCAACATTCACCCTTGCAGAATCTTATGTTACAAATTTTTTCTCCCTCCCTTCTCTCCACCCCCTCCCTTAGACAGCAAGTAATCCAGTGTTAAACATGTACAATTCTTCTATGCATATTTCCACATTTATCATGCTGCACAAGAAAAATCAGATCAAAAAGGAACAAAATGAGAAAGAAAACAGAAAGCGATGCTTACTACATTCTGCAGCAGTTCATATAGCTCTTCCCAAGTTTCTCCAGAACTACTCCCTCTATAATTTTTTGAAGTATAATTGTATTCCATCACATTTGTATGCCATGACTTATTCAGCTATTTCAAAAAATGATGGGCACTCTTATTTTTACACTTTTCTTTGCCACTGAAAAAGAGAAGCTATACTTTTTTTTGCTTAGAGTTTGTTTTGCTTAAACTTTACTTAACTTCCCTTTTATTCTCCCCTTTTCCTCCTGCTTTTCTTTTTTTGGTGAAATGTTTTTTTTTTTTTTAATAATTATAGCTTTTTATTTACAAGATATATGCATAGGTAATTTTTCAGCATTGACAGTTGCAAATCCTTTTGTTCCAACTTTTTCACTCCTTCCCCCACTCCTTCCCCGAAATGGCTGGTTGACCAATACATGTTAAATATGTTAAAGTATAAGTTAATACAATATATGTATACATGTCCAAACAGTTATTTTGCTGTATAAAAAGAATCAGACTTTGAAATAGTGTACAATTAGCCTGTGAAGGAAATCAAAAATGCAGGCAGGCAAAAATAGAGGGATTAGGAATTCTATGGAGTGGTTCATAGTCTTTTCCCAGAGTTCTTTCCTGGGTGTAGCTGGTTCAGTTCATTACTGCTCTATTGGAACTGATTTGGATCATCTCATTGTTGAAGAGTGCCATGTCCATCAGAATTGATCATCATATAGTGAAATGTATTCTTTATGTTCAATTTTACATGTGTGTACTCTCTCTTTCACTATGAGATTCATATAAGATTGAGATATAACTTGCCCACTTTCCCATATTCATTCCTTTTTATTTGTATAAACTTCTGTGCTTTTGATTATATAATTATTCCTAACCTTCCCTTTCCTTCTCTACCCTGCTCTCTGTCCCATATATTCTTTTCCCCTACTATGCCACTCTTCTTTTAAGATCATGAAGAAATAACAGAATTAGTCTCAGACTCCCCTTTTAATTACCTTTTCTGTGACCCCTGATGTTGATAGGGTTTGGAGAGGAACCATTTCATCTCCCTGTATTAGGATGTAAAAAGTTTATCCCTGTTTAGTATCTTATGGTTGTTCACTTCAGTTTACCTTTTTATGTTTCTCTTGATTGCCATATTTTCATTTCTATACAGCTTTCATCTTTTCATCAGGAATATTTAGGTCCTTTGATTTATTAAAGGTCTTTTGGATATTGGGGATTCATTGTTCTCAAAATGGTTTGGTCCAGTTCAAAGGAGGATGGTTTCCCAAAATGTTTAATCTCTGCAAGTTCCTAATCTGGCTTTGGGTCATTGTGTTAGTTTGTTTAGAGCTCAAGTAGTCTGCTGCTGAACTCAGATACTTATAGCCTTTTAGAAAGCTCTACTGGTTCAGTGGTAAAATGGAAAGCTTCTCTTTGGTCTAGGATTTCTGACTAGACTTCAGGCTGTCTGAAAGTTGAAACTGAAGGTTCCTGGGGTGGTAAGCCTAGGGCCCATTGATTACTCTTTATTCTGGGTTTCTTTACTTCTTTCCTAGTTGTGGGCTCATCCTCATTCTATCTTGCACCTGTTACCTGGAGCTGGGTAGTGAGCAACAAAGGTGCCAGTTGGTACCTGTTCCTGCATTCTCCTTATTTTTAAGTTCCTCTGGGCTAGATCTGGAATCTCTTCTTGCTTAGTGCAGGTCTGACCTTGCTGCACTGCCTACAGATATCTCTTTCTACAATGTGTCTCTATGCTGACTTGGGCTGCTGTACCACCATCTTGAATCTCCATCATGATTTACATGGAAAAGCTTCACTGCTTTAATGGTATCTTGTAATTTGATGGAATTTGGACATTTGTTTAAAGATACTATTATTGTCATTAATAATAGTGGTGGAAGTCTCTTGGTGGTATGGGGGTGATCCTGTATTCTCCAAAATTGCCATTGAAATGCAAGCTCTGGAAAGTTTTGGGTAGCTGCAATTGGTTCATTTTGACCATGAGCAGTGGTCAAACCAAGTACGGGGGAGCTCATTACCAGTAGGTTGGCTACTAGGTAATGAATTCTTTGGCTACAGAAATCACAAACCTTGTATGTTACAGTTTGGTTTCAGCTTCTATTCTTCTAGGGAAATTACTCTTGGATACTTGTATCATGATACACACATTTTTTTGGTTAATCATGGATTAGATATTCCAACCCATATGAAAGTGTTTATGATATCGATAGAACATTCCAAGGCATTTAAAGTTTATAAAAAATTAAAATGGGATTTTTGACAGTGTTGAGCTGCTGTAGAGATCTGCTTTATACTCTGTCAAATAGAATGTCAGAAGAGTTGCTTTTTGAAAATTTTTTTCCAAGAGTGGGGTGCAGGATAAGGTCTGTGAACATAATTTTCATAGCACTCTTAAACTTTTCAAATTGAAACTTTTTTTTTTTAATGAAATCACTTTCTATTGGTAGCTATTATGTAACTTAGTAGTTAGTCTTTTAAAATAAATATGAAGTTGTATGTTCATCTTTGGACTGTTATATATAACTAATGTCTACCACATTGAAGACATTTAAAATGCTAATTGAGTTGAATGATGTGGAAGGTACTTAGTGAAAAATGCACTAAGGAAATACCAGAATTCACCTGCTCTCTTATGCATATAGAAAAGGAACAAATTTGCCTCAAGCATATGTGCTTCTTAACCCTTGACTTAACTGTTGAGCAGGCATATTTAAATAGTTTCATTATGCCTTGTTACTTGATTGAATCTCTCTTTTTTTTTGGTCAGTTTTTCTTTTATTATAGAATGACAAATTTATTTCTCCATCTTATTCCTTAGGCACAACCTAAATGATTGAGGGTGTCCCTAAAGTCTAATGGCCCAAAAGTCGTAGTGCATTTTAAGACTTAAGAACAAAGCTTAAAAATGCACTTAGACTTTAAGGACACTTTGTAATATAATGGGGTACTGGGTTAGGTAGTTGAGGGAGAATTTACTCCCTAACTAGGAGACCTGAATTTCAAGTCCTAACTGTGGGATTTATAATCTGTGGACCTTGGAAAAATCATTTAATCATTCTGGGTCTCTATATCCTCATGCATAAAATGGAAGTAATTCTTGTACTACCTGTGGCACAGGTAGCTATTTACATAGTTAGATGAGTGCTTGCCATGCCCCATATACTGTGCTATATGCAATTGAAAAGCAATGAAAAATAAAAGTCTCTACTCTCAAAGAGCTTACATTGTAATGTAAATAACTACCCTTAAAAGAAGTCTGGAAAGTATTGATTGGTGGCAAGATATGAAAAGTCAGAAATAGAGTTGGTAAAGAAGTAAACACGGATATCTTGAGCATTTTTTAAAAAGATGTCCCATACAGGAGTTCAGGCAGGAGGATGGGGGGGGGGGGGCGCTGAAACCCTGCAGAGTTGTTGAGGATGAAATGAGATACAATACTTTGTAAATCTTAGCATGCTATATAACTACAAGGAAAAGTGTTATACTGTAAGAAAGTATTATAGCTTTATCCTATCTGACATTGCCCTGACTTGCATTATTTCACAATATTTCAGTTCTTTAATGGATCTATGTCTCACTGATGTTGATACTCTCTCCATAGTTATGGATTAACCCATCCACTCCTCATTTTCAGTGACTTGTTCTGCAGGTCCTTTTGAAACCTCCCTACCCCAAAGGAACCACCCAAAATGTTTGGTAACCATTCTTTTAGGTCTCTTAACCTTAATATAGATACCTGGCTGCAGCAGACAGTTGTCCATATGTTATTTTTTACTCTTATTATATAACTATTTCACAATAGCATCCCTTATATGTTATAATCACACCCTACCATAGTGTAGCAAAATCCCACTATAATATTGTATGTTTAATGTTTAATGTAAGATGAGAATTTGAAGATTGATTGGTAGATATGCTGTTCCCTATAACACTGTTTCCACTATTGTCACAATTTAGTGGAATAAATTATTATCTTGAGTGAGGGTGTGTATGTATATAATAATTATAATCATCATAATATCATTGTTTGCTTGGCACTCAAAAGAACCAATGCTATGGATTGTCATTGTTTGGTGACTTTCACAGCCAGGGTCTTGAGACTCAAAAAGCATCCTAAAATTCTTTTCTTTTGTTTCTTAGTGTGGCTGGTTTTAGATGATCATTTGTGGGTTTGTGTCTGTGCCATTTAGGTCTTGTAAAGAATGTTCTCTTTCCAAAAGGCCTTTTACAATCGTGGGTGTAACAGGGATTCTTGGCTTTTCTGTGATCTTTTGTGTGCAACATTGGAGCTGAGGGTAATGATGAGGGTTGGCATACACATAGGAAAACAAAACTTGGACAGGCACATTCATTTCAAAGTCTGTTGCTCATGTATTAGAAGGCAGTCAGCCACTCACTAGAGAAAGAAATTACCTTCATCTTTTTTTTTTCTCCTGAAGTTAATTACCTTGAGGATCAATAGAATGTAAACCAAAAGACAGAATCTTTGTTTTTTTCTTTTTGAAAAGGCCTCAACTACTTTATTTGAATTTATTTCTTTTATGATCTAGATACATTTCTTATCAAAACCTCTTTGTTTGGTTCTAAAGAGATCAGGGTTGTATACTTAGGTTTTGTATGCCAGTGTTATATGTGGCATGTAAAACTTGGACCTACATTTTTGAAAAGCTATATTAACTAATTAGATAAAAATTATATGATTAACCTAGATTTGGCTTATTGGGAGGAAAGGACTCAAGTACATTTACCAAATGTGAGTCAAATTTAATTAATATATGAGTGATAACCCTTCTATCTCCTTCACTTTCAACAATCAAGTAGTTTGCTGAGGCCTGCCTATTCTAATTTTACAAAATGTTTTTTGAACCTATTCCTTCCTTTCAATTCTTCTTGTTATTCTAATATAGGCCCTCAATTCCTGGGTAATTGAGGCTGCTGGGTAGGTCAGGGGATAGAGTGCTGGCCCTGGAGCCAGAAAGGTTCATTTTCCTGAGTTCAGATCAGGCCTCAGGTGTTTAACTAGCTGTGTGCCCCTGAGCAGGTCCCTTAACTTTGTCTTAATTCTGTTTGCCTCAGTTTCCTCATCTGTAAAATGAGCTGGAGAAGGAAATGAAAAATTAATCCAGTATTTTTGCCAAGAAAATTATAAATGGGTTCATGAAAAGTTGGACATATCTGAAAAACAGCTGAAACAGCAGAGAATCCCTGGGTAATTGCAAGGTTTTTTTTTAAAACTGGTTTCTTTTGTCTTTACGCTCTTTCTCCTCTAGTCTATGGTTATTTGTGAAATTGATCTTTTCTATTTACAAACATGATTACATTTCCCTTTTGTAAGAACCTTTGGAGGCTCTTTTTTCCTAAGCTAAATTCCATACTCTAGCTATACTTAACCCCCTTTTTAATCTTGATACCCTGTAACCTCTACATTGTTTTAACATTTTCCCTTTCTCCACTCTAAACAAGCTAAATGGGATAGTTCAACACTTTTTTTTCCACATCTGTTACTTTTCTACATTCACTCTTTTGGTTCATATAATTGTTTAGTTCTTTAATATGTATTTGCTTTCTTCCCCATCTCTCTCTCTTAAATTTCAGATTAGTGAGATTTTTTTTTATCTGCAGTATTAACTATTAATTATATCTGCTGATACTGTTCCTATTCATGTGCCTACTTATGATCCAGTGTCTACTTTGTTTGGCAACATGCATAAAATCTGTATGCTCTTTCAGCATAGCATTTTTTAATTGTCCAATATAGATAGATACTCTCCACCTCAGTGTAAGCTGCATTATAAACCAGTAGAAAGAAGTGAATTTATGAATCTTTTAGTCTTATAATAAACATTTGTATTTCAAAGCTTCCTTAAACATGTAAATCCTAGGACTTTTTGTAGCACCTAGTAGCTAAAAATTATTTTCATATGTACTGTTACATATATATGTATATATATTTACAAGATGTTACTAAAAACAGCAGGTAGTCCTGAAATTTGCAGCTCTTTGTAGTTAACATTTTAGGATGGTAAGATTATAAGATTTAGCTCTCTGAGGGATGAACTTTAGATATCATCTAGTTCATCTTCATTTTACAAAATAAGAAACAAATTCTTAGTACTTGTTACTTCACTAAGTTCACATTCAAGTCCAGGTCCATTGGTTACAAATCATAGTTCTTTCTTTGTTATGTGAGAAGATAAAATGATTGAAAGTATTAATACCTTATTATATTTTGGGGATGGGAAAAGTACTATAAAAGATGTAGTAATCTTTAATAATCTTTTAGTTCCTTAATCCTTTGACAGCTGTGGTACATGAAAGATATATGGCAAAGGTGTATGTTTGAAGAGTTGGCGGGGGAAATATATACCACAGCGCTTATCCAAATGAGGTGTTGCTGGTATTACACAGAGTCCTGGGGGGGGGGGGTTGGTGCATGGAAAAAATATCTGAACATTAAAATGTTCTTAAGAAATAATATTTATATAAACCAAACTTCATTTTGTTTAATCTTCTGCAATAATATTTAAACTCATGACTTTTCAGAGGTTATTGTTGAGTTTTTTTTAGAGAAGAAAAGATTTAAACATTTTTTTTTTTTTTAGGTTTAAACATCATACTTTCAATTGAGAAAATTTAGGGAACTCATTTTCTTTCAAGGACCTCTTACCTAAAGAGAGAGACATCTGTTGGAACTCATGTTAAGAGTTAAAAAATAATATATTCAAAAGAAAATTACAAAATAATACATTCTGCTTTAGAAATGAAAACAAGGAATATTAATTACATTCAACAAATCATCATAATAATTTTATACACACATACACTTTAGTCTTGTGGCCAGGTAAGAGAAATAAAATACTGAGAGCCAAAGAAAAACAAAGTGTAAGACAGATAAACATATTGACACACCAGTGGAGGGAAAAAGAGTGAGGACATACACACATGGTAGCAGAGATAGGAAGTGATGCATATATGAAGAAACAGACTTCATAGAAGAATATATATATATACCCAATATTGTGAATTTTTGGAATGTTTTTACAAAAGACTTTATTACATTTTTTTTGCAACTATAACTATGAGTGGATAAATCACTTGGTATTTGCTTTGTGGACTAGATGAAATTGAGGTAAATTGTTTTCCTTACCCTGGGATAACCAAATGTGTGATTTTTTTTTTTTTTTTTTTTTTTTTTTTGCTGTTTAATTAAAGATTCTCAATGAAATTTTCAGGTTAGAAATAATTTCCACTAAAATAAAGAGGAAAATGACAGTCTTGCCTTCCTACTTCCTAGCATAAATGTTTCCCTGGTACACACCAAGTTTTTGAGGTCAAGGAATAGGGGAAGAGAAAAGGAGGAAAACATTTAATCATAACTTTTCATAGTGTAATAACTTACAGTTGTCTTGATATCATGTTTCTCTATACCTCTATACCTTATTTCATTTCTAATGAAATGAAATTCTTTCTAATGAAATAATGAAACCTTTTTTGATTTCTGATTCTTAACTAAAGTCATTTTCCTGATTTTTTAACTTTAACTAGTTCATTATACATATGATTGCTTGCTTGCATGTGCCTCTGCTAAAGGATACTGGAGTTGTTTTTGTTTTTGTTTTTTTGGTTTCTGTTCTTTATTTCCTCAACCAAGAGCTAAATCCAAGGGATTGCCTTGAAATAGAAGTTCATACTCCTTGGTTCCAGGCTAGCCATCATTCCTTCCTTTTCTTTCAGATTCAATTTAATTTTTCAAAGCCTTTCACTCTTGTCTGTAGGCACTGGCAAATCATTTTGATGAATCAGGAAAGTAAGAGCAGAAGCCTTTGGATAGGGGAACCCAAGAATTGTATAGAAACAGGGTGTTAGCACAGAGTAGGAGATCATTTCTTTCTTTCTGATCCTCATTTTCTGTATCTGTAATATTGTATAGTTGGATCATATAATTTCTAAGGTTTTGTCCAGCTCTGAAATTTTTAAAGTGACTTCCTCTCCTCAGATAGTATGACATTTTGGAATTTCATACAAAAATAAGATCTGACATTTATATAGGTCTTTAGGGTTTGCAAAATGCTTTATATACTTTATTATGGGTATATTGTGTTCTGCAGGTTTGAAATTGAGATTGATAAAGGTCACTTGAGTTGTCCAGTAAGCGTCCCAGGCATGTTTTGAGCCCAGGCTTTTCTGACTACAATTTGAACAGTGTTTTCACCATTCCAAGTTACTTCTGTGTATAAGAACATAAGAAAGAGAACTTTTACTCTCTTCTGCTGTCTCATTTCTTTCAAAGCTCATACCTAATTTTCAGCATGTGTTCACACCATTGTTTGCTTTGGCGCTTAATACCACCTAGATTTAGCCTTCACATGAAATATGTGGTGTTAATAACTTATTTTTCCCTAGATGAGGTTTTTTTTTAAACCCAACAAGTTAGTACATGCTTAATTTTAATTATTTTTCCTAGACTCCTGAGGTTTGGATGCATTATTTTTTGCTTTTCTAGATGGTTTGATGCCCTCCTCCCAGCAACAAAAAAGTTAGACTAAGAGAAATTGAGTTTGAATATGGCTAGGGCAATTTTTATTTAGGAGTGGTCTCTAAAATGTAGGAAAATTTAACTAAAGTTAAACTGAAAAATAGCTTACAATATAAAATTGCTATTTTGAGAAAGCTCTTAACTTCAGAAGTCCATTAGTTTTCATTTCTTCGTGGCAGCTGAGGAAACATAACATTATATTTGTTCAAAAACAACATGATAGATTAAATTAAAAGTAGTACTTTATAAGTAGTAATGATAGGTTCTGTTTTTTAAGATTTACAAAGTATTTTATTTATATTACTTGTTCTTTAGAAAAATCTTGAAAGATAAATTCTTCAGTATTATATTTTTCATTTTATAAATGAGGATACCACATAATAAAGGCTAAATAGTCACTCCTCAGAGAGAAGTTTGTTTGATTCAAACCTAATGCTTTCTTGCATTCAGGTTCATACTTCCCTAGACTGGGCTGCCCTAATTTATTGTTTTCTTGTATTTTATCTTGCAAAACTGAGCTTCATTAATTGTAAGTGAAAAATATGATCCTGGCAACATTGCTTAAAATTTCAGATTGGGAAGCAGTCTGGCAATTAGTGAAAAGAGTGATTTGAATTAGGTTAGTTAGTTCCTGTTTTGCTACTTGGTATGTGAATACAAACATTAGCTTTGGGATTAGAAGACCCGAGTTTATTCTTTATCATCTGGGGGAATTCCAGGCAAGAACTTTGACCTTCCAATTTCTTTACCTATAAAATAAGAACTAGTTGGATTTCTTGAGGGCCTTGCCAACTTTAATCCTAAGAGTCTAAATTCTTTTCTTTCTGATGGTTTTACTATAATTTACAAAATGAAGGTAATAATGCTTACTATAAGGAAGGCAATTTTTGAACTGCAAAAACATCTACAAATGGGATACTTTCATTACTCAACAAAATTAAATTTAGTTAAGTACTGAGAAAGATAAAATTCCCAAGTATGTAGTTCCATATTTCTAACATATTTTATAGCCTGTTCTAGACATCTTACAACTGATTTTTGCAAAGATCATTTGTAAGTGGTATGACCTCCCAAAACATTGCTTGTGTTCCTAATTTTCACTAATCCCTCCTTCCCACCTCTCTCTCTCCCGCTGCAGATTCCAAGCATTTTTAGTGGCTGCCCCTATTGCCTGCAGTTCTTTTCTTTGTCATTTCACTGTCCTACCTTCCAGTAAGTCTCAGTTGAATTCTCACTTCATTCCTACAAGAACTCTCTCCTGATCCCTTTTAATGCTGCTATCTTCCTTCTGGGATTACATTATAATTACTTTGAATAGATCTCATTTGTCCTTGTTTATGTGTTGTTTCCCCTGTTAGACTATGAGCTCCTTGAAAGCAGGGACATTTTGTTGTTGTTGCCTTTCTCACTATCCTCACAGTGCCTGATACATAGGAAACAACAATGCTGGTTGACTTGATTTGATTTGACTTGTAAAGACTCCAGCAATAGGACTAAGTCCCTGAACCATGTGAGTGATTGTATGCTAAGTCAGATGGCATATTAAGCCAGGCAGAAGTCGTTAGAGTTTTCTTAAAACTAAGTTTAGTTTGGAAATTCTTCCTGAAGATTGACTGACTCCATAAAACTTTTCAGCCTTAATGGTCCCATATCTATGTCTTAACATATTTAGCAGTTAGCAGAATTATTTTGTCCATATAGAGGAATCAACTTAAATGATCTTTCCTGTCATCAAACCATATTCAAAAGGATCCCTCTTTGGTCTTCTCTATCCCTTTACCTCTTTTTGAGTAACTTGTGATTTCTTAGCTCTCACATTTTAGGATTTTCATTAGCTCTAGGTTGTTAATAATGCTTATACACATTTCTATTTAAAAAGAAAAAAGTTTCTGTTGCATTCCAACTTTTATTTTCTTGGAAGTCATTATTATTATTATTATTTTGCTTACAACTTTTGGAAATTTCCTAATTTAAATGATGTTCAGAATCTATGCTTTTTTCCATGCAAGTTTTATAGTAGTCACCATTCAGTGGTGTGTCAGTGTACAACTTTAAGCTTAATGAATTCGTACATTATTATTTGCTTATATATATTTTTTTGATCTAGGGCACAGACAAGAATCAGAAAGTAAATTTTAAAAAGTCTCTGAAAAACTGAAATAAATGTCTCAAAAAACCCTACTTAGTAGAGACCCTTACTCAGAATGTTTCTTTTTATTTTAGATATAACTAGGATATTTGGCAGTCTTGTTTCTGAGCTCAAAGCACTCAAGAGTTATAGAATTAAAAGGAAGTAGTTCCTAGAAGCTATTATGCTGTCAGCAAGAAGTGACAACCTGATAGCTGTGGAGAAGATAGATAAATAATAAAAAGCAGACATAAGTCAAAAAGCACAGCAGGCCAGAGCCATTTCATGTGGGAAAAACCCTAAGAGTATCACTTCCTGCTTTAGTTCTTTCAGTATTGTGGACAAACACTGTTCTTGACTCTCAAGATGGTTGACAAGAGCCCAGGAGAAAGAACAGTGGGCAAAAAGTATTTGGATACTTTGGTTCTGTTCTCATCTCTCTTGATGTCCAGCTATAAATAACATAAAACTTTTGGGGCTCAGTTCATAGGATCATATAGATTTAGAGCTGTAAGGAAACTTATAGCTCATTTAGCACCATCCCCTTGTTTTACAGAAGTGGTACTTGAGGCTGACAGGTTGAATGAAGTACCCACTGGTAGACAGTGTCAGAGCTGAGATTTGAACTTGAATCCAATGATTTACAAATTCATTGCTCTCATGGTAAAAAGCAGCTTCTCTTGTCTAATACAAAGGGGTAGAACTAAATGATTCTTAAGATCCCTTCCTCCTTAATCTGTTTTATGTATTTTGTTGTGCTTCATTGAGAAGAATGGAAAGAGCTGTATGTAGATTGGGAGTCAGAGAACCTAATGATCTTTATAAACGTGGGCAGATCATTTCATTTCTGGACTACATTTTTCTCATCTATACAATGAAGGAATTGGACCAATGACCACTAAGGTCTCTTACAAGTTTTAATTTTTCTATCCCAGGAGAAATTTCCTTTCCCATGTGCTTAATCAAATTAGTTGCAGTTAAAAAGTTTGTGTTTGTATGTTTGTGTATATATGTTATCTATATATCTTAATCCTTCATTATTGTGTTTTTGGACTTTAGAGTGGTGATTTGTCATGGTCAAGAACAATTTCAACTTGTAGAAAATTGTAGCTTTACTATGTTTCCAGCTATAAAAATTACAATTCATGGACTGCCTATAAATTATGAAGTAAAAACATGGTGGGATGGTTTTAGAAGATCCCTTGCTGATAGATGGGGAAATGGCATTTTAGGAAATCAGATTTTAACACTAACTTATTTAACTATTTTTTTACATTGTTTAAAAATAGTCAGACCATATATTTCAGCTTTGCTTATTTGCAGTCCTTCATGATTTCCATCATGGAATCTTTAATCCAGTGATACTGGTTTCTTTGGTATTCCATGAACAAGACCCTCCATCTCTTAGCTCTGGGCATTTTCACTGGCTTCTCCCTCTTTTCCTCTCCATGTCTGCAATGTTTTTTCCCTCTTTTCTCATTTTTGCCTCTGGGCTTTCCTGGCTTCTTTCAAGTTTCATCTTCTATAGGAAACCTTTCCCAATTCCTAGTGCCATTCTGCTGTTCATTGTTTTCTATTTGTTCTGTGTATATCTTTGTGAACAGTTGTTTGAATATTTTATCCCTTATTAGATTATAAATTTTTCAAGGGCATGTACTGTCTTTTACATCTTGTTTTATCCTGAGCACGTAGCACAGTGCCTGGAACATGATAAAAACATAATGATTGTTTATTGATTGCGATATCTGAGTAAGCACTCATTTCATTCTAGATGGTTGGAATGTGAAGTCTGAAGAATAGAATTCTATGTATTGAAGAAGTCTGAGAGTGTTTTGAAAATGTCCATGGGAAAATCTTACACATTATTCTTTGGAATTGAGTTTTCAAATAAAAAGATTCTCTTTATGAGTTAAAATCTACTTCAAAATACTTGGGTTCTGTGACTTCATTTGATTCAGTTCAACAAATTTGTCATTTATTAAATATTTACTGCAATATTGGGAATGTAAAATAAAAAATGAAGTAGTCTTTCCCTTCAAGGAGATTGCATTCAGTTAGAGTAATATAACATAATATTGACAAAATAATTTCCAGTGATTCAGACCACAATCCATCTACCCTTTCTCTTCTGTGGTTGCTTATTTATGTCTTCCCTAGGTACTTCACAAAATGATCACTAATTGTGTTAGAGGTGTTCCTTTAGCCCTGTTAATGTTACAATTGGGATACCATGAGGTGTGAGATGTGTTCATTGGTTATGCCTCTATCTTCATCATACTCTCTTTTGCACTGTCCATTCCAGTCTGTTCAGTCTGAAGCTTTCCAGTTGTCAATCCACAAATTGATAAGGAACTTAGTGCTTTGGGTAGAGTCAGTTTTGTGCCAGAATGAAACATTGGAATAGGGAAAAAAGTAATGTGCTCATGATCTCCATCCTTTTCTTCTTCCTCTATTTCAGTACCTTTTCTGAATTTTTAGGTCTTTTTAGAACCTCTAAGTTCTACTTCTATTTTCTACAACCTACTTCTAATTCTGGAACTTGAATGAGGTTTTATAATTGAGGGAAAAGTTTAGAATGAAATCTAGTTTGCAAATTGGTTTTTGTTTAGTAATCATGAACAGATAGTGAACTATACTTTATCAAGTACCTTATCTGATTGCATCTTAGTTTGCACCTTAGTTTCCTTTTCTATAAAAAGAAACAATTGAACATAGTGCCTTTTTGTTTGATAAATCATGGTACCCTGTTTTAGGTGGTAGAAAGATAAAATATAAAATTCCTTGAGAACAATTAGAAAGTAAGCTCTTTGAGGGCAGGAAATTTCTAATTTTTTTTTTCCTTTTTATCCCCAGGGTTTAGTATAGTGCCTGATACAAAAAAAATAAAAAATGTTAATGCATGTTCAAACTATGCGAGTTCTATGTTGATACCAGAAAGTGGTATGTCAGTGTGAAACTTTAAGGAAACTTAAAGCATTAATATATTATTATCTGACTATACATTTTTGACCCAAAATACAGATAAAAATCACAAAGTAAAATTTTAAAAGTTTCTGAGAAATTAAAATAGGTATTTCAAAAGCAATTTAATCAGATGGGAACAAATTTTACTGTTCTGTTAGCTTTTGTGGTCTCTTGGATTTTGTTATTGATGTCCAATATTTTCCTGAAATCAGGGCAGATGTTCATATCTGAGTGTACTGAATTTCACAGGTAGAATCTATTCCTTATTTAAAACATGAGCTTAAAAGCTCATTTCCGACTTCAGTTTTGACTTCACCTTGATTTAGGAGTGTTTATGATGGCTAAGGTCTGTTTGAAGAGCAGGGTTAGCAATGGAGACCTCCTCATTTCAGAATGTTACTGTTTGGTCCTAATCAGTTGCTTATTCTGTTGCCATAGGAGTCTCTGTGAAAACAAGAAATCAGTAGATACACTTTCATAAGAATCGTGGCTTTTTGATAAACATTTTGCTGAGGGGTTTCTTTTTTCTGCTTAGTGATTCAGTTTAATATTTGAGTGCATATAAAGGGAAGTAGGATGTTTGGACTTTGGAAGATTGCAAAGCCAAATTCATTATATTAACTCTTTTCTGTTAATCACTAAACTCTTCAGTTTAATCCCTTAGGGCTTCTCATTTTGACTAGCTTAGAATATATAAGAATATTTTATTGAACAGTTAAGTTGCACAGTGAATTGAGTTCCCAGCCTGGAGTCAGGCTCATCTTCCTGAGTTCAAATCTGTCCTCAAGACACTCAATAGATATGTGACCCTGGGCAAGTCACTTAACCCTGTTTGCCTCAGTTTCCTTATTTTTAGAATGACCTGGAGAAGGAAATGGCAAACCATATTAGTATCTTTACCAAGGAAACTCCGAAAATGAGATCATAAACAATTGAACAACAACAGATATTTTATTCAGATGATCATTATGTTTATGTTAAGTATTATAATTTAAGCTAGGTAGCACATCTTGTTGTCCCAGTTTTATAAAATCCTGATTGAAGCTAATGCAAAAAAAATTCTTTTACTGTTTTCTTACTAATTAATTTAAGTTGGGAGGTTGAGAAGAAACCTTAAACAAAATTAAAAGAAAAATGAATCATTCATGTCTTAGGTCATTCAACTGGAGTAGCAGAATTCAGAAATGGACAGAAATTCATTACTTGTTTTTGCTCTCATGCTCCACAAAGATGCCAAGTTATCTTGTGGGCTATTGGTCATCCAGATTTTCCAAGTTTATTAAGAAACTAGTAGTATAAACAAAATAAATTTTTTTCAAAGTAAAAATTCAGTTTACTGGAACCTTCAGGAAGAGGAAAAAGTTGTCTTAAATGTCTTTTTCTGATCTTTTGACCTAGTTGTTATTCACTAGCTGTCCAATATCTTTCATTGCAGTACTTCCATCTGATGAACTCTGTTCTCTTTGAAAATAATTAAACACTTCTCACCCTGCTTCTTCTTTTGCAAATAGAAAAATTCACATAGCATGCTAGAGAGATATTGGAAGATTGTAAGACTAATGTCATAATCTAAGCTTAAACCTTTTGGGACATATTTGCATTTTTAAAATACTCATTTCTGTTGATATTACCAACAAACTTTTTGTCATCCATACTTGAAACTCATCACTTTCCTCTCATACATTTAAGTTAAGGTAATAATACTAGTATCACTGTTCCCATTTACAGATAGGCTTGGGGAGAAGGAGTAACTTTTTTTTTTTTAATAACTTTTTATTGATAGAACCCATGCCAGAGTAATTTTTTTTTTTTACAGCATTATCCCTTGCATTCACTTCTGTTCCGATTTTTCCCCTCCCTCCCTCCATCCCCTCCCCTAGATGGCAAGCAGTCCTTTACATGTTGAATAAGTTACAGTATATCCTAGATACAATATATGTGTGCAGAACTGAACAGTTTTCTTATTGCACAGGGAGAATTGAATTCAGAAGGTAGAAATAACCCGGGAAGAAAAACAAAAATGCAAGCAGTTTATATTCATTTCCCAGTGTTCTTTCTTTGGGTGTAGCTGCTTCTGTCCATCTTTGATCTGAATTAACTCTCTTTATCGAAGAGATCCACTTCCATCAGAATATATCCTCAAACAGTATCGTTGTTGAGGTATATAATGATCTCCTGGTCTGCTTGTTTCACTTAGCATCAGTTCATGTAAGTCTCGCCAGTCCTCTCTGTATTCATCCTGCTGGTCATTCCTTACAGAACAATAATATTCCATAACATTCATATACCACAAATTTCTCAACCATTCTCCAATTGATGGGCATCCTTTCATTTTACAGCTTCTAGCCACTATAAACAGGGCTGCCACAAACATTTTGGCACATATAGGTCCCTTTCCTTTCTTTAGTATCTCTTTGGGGTATAAGCCCAGTAGAAACACTGCTGGATCAAAGGATGTGCACAGTTTGATAACTTTTTGAGCATAGTTCCAAATTGCTCTCCAGAATGGCTGGATGTGTTCACAATTCCACCAACAATGTATCAGTGTCCCTGTTTTCCGACATCCCCTCCAACATTCCCCATTATCTTTCCCTGTCATTCTAGCCAATATGACAGGTGTGTAGTGGTATCTCAGAGTTGTCTTAATTTGCATTTCTCTGATTAATAATGATTTGGAGCATATTTTCATATGTCTATAAATAGTTTCAATTTCTTCGTCTGAGAATTGTCTGTTCATATCCTTTGACCATTCATCAATTGGAGAATGGTTTGATTTCTTATAAATTAGAGTCAGTTCTCTATATATTTTGGAAATGAGGCCTTTATCAGAACCTTTGATTGCAAAAATGTTTTCCCAGTTGATTGTTTCTCTTCTAATCTTGTCTGCATTTGTTTTGTTTGTACAAAAACTTTTCAATTTGATATAATCAAAATTTTCTATTTTGTGGTCAATGGTGATCTCTAGTTCTTCTTTGGTCATAAATTCCTCCCTCTTCCACAGGTCTGTGAGGTAAACTATCCTATGCTCTTCCAATTTATTTATAATCTCATTCTTTATGCCTAGGTCATGAACCCATTTTGATCTTATCTTGGTGTACGGTGTTAAGTGTGGGTCAATGCCTAGTTTCTGCCATACTAATTTCCAATTTTCCCAGCAATTTTTGTCAAATAATGCATTCTTATCCCAGAAACTGGTGTCTTTGGGTTTGTCAAACACTATATTATTAAAGTTATTGGCTGTTTTGTCCTTTGAACCTAACCTATTCCATTGATCAACTAGTCTATTTCTTAGCCAATACCAGATGGTTTTAGTAACTGCTGCTTTATAATATAATTTTAGATCTGGTACAGCTACGCCACCTTCATTTGATTTTTTTTTTTCATTAATTCCCTTGAAATTTTTGACCTTTTGTTTTTCCATATGAACTTTGTTGTTATTTTTTCTAGTTCATCAAAGTAGTTTTTGGGGAGTCTGATTGGTATAGCGCTAAATAAATAGATTAATTTAGGTAGTATTATTATCTTTATTATATTTGCTCGCCCAATCCAAGAGCATTTAATATTTTTCCAGTTGGTTAGATCAGACTTAATTTGTGTGGATAGTGTTTTGTAGTTTTGCTCATAAAGTTTCTGATTTTCCCTTGGCAGATAGATTCCTAAATATTTTATACAATCAGTAGTTATTTTAAATGGAATTTCTTTTTGTAACTCTAACTGTTGGATTTTGTTAGTGATATATAAGAATGCTGATGACTTATGTGGGTTTATTTTATATCCTGCAACTTTGCTGAAGGTGTGGATTGTTTCTAATAACTTTTTGGTAGAGTCTCTGGGGTTCTCTAAGTATACCATCATATCATCAGCAAAGAGTGATAATTTGGTTTCCTCATTGCCTATTCTTATTCCTTTAATCTCTTTCTCAACTCTTATTGCCAAAGCTCGCATTTCTAATACAATATTAAATAGTAATGGTGATAGTGGGCAACCTTGTTTTACTCCTGATCTTATTGGGAATGGTTGCAGTTTGTCCCCGTTACATGTGATGCTTACTGCTGGTTTTAAATAGATGCTACTGATTATTTTAAGGAAAAGTCCATTTATTCCTATACTCTCAAGAGTTTTTAATAGGAATGGATGTTGGATTTTATCAAATGCTTTTTCTGCATCTATTGAGATGATCATATGAGATTGATTATTAGTGGCCAATTATACTGATAGTTTTCCTTGAACCAGCCCTGCATTCCTGGTATAAATCCTACTTGATCATGGTGTATTATCCTGGGGATGATTTTCTGTAGTCTTTTTGTTAATATCTTATTTAAGATTTTAGCATCAATATTCATTAGGGAGATTGGTCTATAATTTTCTTTCTCTGTTTTCAACCTACCTGCTTTAGGTATCAGTACCATGTCTGTGTCATAAAAGGAGTTTGGTAGGACTTCTTCATTCCCTATTTTTTCAAATAGTTTATAAAGCATTGGGGCTAATTGTTCTTTGAATGTTTGGTAGAATTCACATGTAAATCCATCTGGTCCCGGGGATTTTTTTAGGGAGTTGATTAATAGCTTGTTCTATTTCTTTTTCTGAAATGGGACTATTTAAGCAATTTACTTCCTCCTCTTATAATCTGGGAAGCCTATATTTTTGGAGGTAGTCATACATTTCGCTTAGGTTGTCAAATTTATTGGCATAAAGTTGGGCAAAGTAACCCCTTATTATTTCTTTAATTTCCTCTTCATCAGTGGAAAGTTCTCCTTTTTCATTTTTAAGACTGCCAATTTTATTTCCCTCTCTCCTTTTTCTAATAGATTTACCAAAGGTTTATCAATTTTATTGGTTTTTTCATAAAACCAACTCTTAGTTTTATTTATTAGTTCAATAAGTTTTTTTTACTTTCTATATTATTAATTTCTGAGAAGGAGTAACTTACCTTAAGTTAAACAAGTTAGAAAAGTCCTGGAGCTGAAGTGCTGCATTTGTATGCTGGAAAAAAAAAAAAAAAAGACAAAACTGGCCTGTAGTGTGTTCTCTGCAACTTCCTGAGAATTTATAGGAAGAAATGGAAATAGTAAGTTAGGAAACAGTAAGACAAACAGTAAGACAAAGCCCAGCAAAGTACGTTTACATCTAGATACATTATAGAGAGAAGACTCTCACCATTGAAGTGATTTGGGTCTACAGTCATTACACCAATATTCTCATTATAGAAATAAGGAAACAGGCCCAGAAATGTGAAGGGATGTGGCCCAAAGTAGCCCAAGTGGTAGCAAATGGCCAAACTCTTCTCGCACAATGTGACTCTAAGTGCTGCTTTCTTCCTCCTGATATGGCTTACTCATCCATAACCCTGTAGACAACCTGGTGATATCCTAGAAATAAGCTGGTTCAAGGGAGTAGGTTTAAAATGGTCTTTGATTAGGTCCATATTTGAAGCCTTTCTGACTTTGTAGAATAGTCCAGAGCTTTTATTTATCTAGCTTATTATCCTTTGAGAATCCAGGGTTCTGAGGTAGAATATATATGCTACAATATACATGCTTGGAATAAGGGCTGGGGACTGGGCATTTGGTTTCATTGATATAAGGAATAGCTATAAAGAACTGACTTTCTGAAAACAGTTTATCACCTTCTCTACAATTGAAGATATTAGAGAATTGCCTGGAGCATTGAGTGTCTTGTCCAGGATCACACAGCCTTGATGTGTTAAGAGACAGGTTTTGAATCCAGGTCTTTCTTGCTTCAAGAGTGGCACTCTGTCCTCTGCCAGGCTGCCTCTACTTTTGTGATATACACAGAGAATGAGACTATAGTAAGATGCTAATTATTATTTATTTATTTTAAACTTACTTTTCTTTTAAAATTGAATTCCAGATTCTTTCCCTTTCCCCCATCCTTATTCCACTCATTGAGAAGACAATATGATATAAATTATACATGTGAAATCATGCAAGATGTTAAGGTTCCTATTTTGAATAACTTTAGTAAAAAGAAAGGAAAACTCATGGTAGGTGAGTATCATCAGGAAAAAAAAATTCTAGCTATCTTAAAAAGATAGTTCTGTGGATAAACAGAAGAGGAAAAAGTTAATTTTTCTTTTCTCAATAGTGTGTGTGTGTGTGTGTGTGTGTGTGTGTGTGTGTGTGTGTTCCTTTGCCTGGAGATTGCCCAAATACCAGGAAATGCCAGGTAAATGTTCTCTCTTTGTTTTGGAACAAAGCAAATGCCAAATAAAATAAGGTGTGGAAAGATTTGAGTCATAGCTTCCTTGATTTCATTGGGTTTGGGTGAGATACTTGACAGGTTTTAATATTCTTTATCCTACTTAATAAAACTGTAAAGGAGGACATAGTAAATGACTTTTTAAAATGTATGTGTTCAGTATAGTCCAAAAAGGAAAGAACTCTTGATTTGTTCTTTAGTATAGGTAGGCCGGCCTAGGTAATGGATTATTTAAAGGTAGTTTCCAAGATATTGTCATAGCTATAGGAAGGTAGGGAATATGTCATTTTCCAGATTCTGTGTTCCATTTTGACTTTTATGTTGTAGATTACAGTTTTCCAGGGTGACCTTCTGTTGTTGGCTGGGCTCCCAGGCAAGTTGCTATTCCTCAGGGTGCTCTGATGTAGCCTAGTAGCAGCTGTGTTTGATTAGGATAGTTGAATAAAAAGTACATAGTGAGGACCAAGAGCATAGGCAAGGTTTCTTAAAGAGAGAGAGAGAGAGAGAGAGAGAGAGAGAGAGAGAGAGAGAGAGAGAGAGACAGAGACAGACAGAGAGATTGATAGTGTGTGTGTGTGTGTGTGTGTGTGTGTGTGTGTGTGTGTGTGTGTGTGTGTGTGTGTTTGTGTGTGTGTAGGGGAGTGTTCTGGATGGATTTCTTTGGCTGTCTGATAAAACCTATGTCAGAATATTGAAAAAAACAAAACAAAACAAAAAACTCAGGTAAAGAACCCCTACAATAGAGACTTATCTTCTAACATTTCAGCTTCTGAAAGAGATGATAAATATGCTTGTTTTCTGTCATAAAATGAGGGTCATAAGATCATACATTTTGAGCTGAAATGTAACTTAGAGGCCAAGCTAGTGCGACCCTCAGGCCTGATGAACTTCCCTGTAAAACAGAAGCAATATCTGAATGTAGTTTCTCTGCCTCTTGCTCAGGGGTGTGCTGGCAAAATGTTTTAACAAATAAGGGAATGACTTTTTTTTTATTTGTTTGTTTGTTTTGCTTTCAAAACATATGCATGGATAAGTTTTCAACATTGACCCTTGTAAACCTTGTGTTCCAAATTCTCCCCTTTCCTCACACCCCCTCTCCTAAGGGACAAATAATCCAGTATATGTTAAACATGTTAAAAATAAATGTTAAATCCAATATATGCAAACATATTTATACAATTTTCTTGTTGCACAATAAAAATCAGATCAAAAAGGGAAAAAAGTGAGAATGAAAACAAAATATAAACAAACAACAAAAAGAGTAAAAATGCTATGTTGTGATGCACACTCCTCTCTGGGTGTAGATCGCTCTCTTTATCACAAGATCACTGGAACTGGTCTTAATCATCTCTTTGTTGTAAAAAACCACAAAAAAGGGGGGGAAATGACTTTTAATTTAATCTGTATCATTAACATTTTCCTCCATCACTTTCTTAAGTGTAGACAGTTACTAAACAATAAATCAAGCCATAATACATAAATTTTCCTATTTCTTTTTAAAAGTTTTTTATTCATTTTGAACTTTAATACAAAAAGACAATAAAAAGGACATTGCCATGTACATAGCACAACATAAAAGAGAATTCAATTTAAACCATGTTTTTCCATTTCACACTATTTATTTTTATATGTAATAATTACTACACATAGTTTTCAAAGCTACTCTGCTTTTCTATGCTTTCTTCTAAGTTTTCTTTTGTTTTCTGCTGTTTACTTTTATTTGTTTTCTCTCCCTCCCTCCCCACCCAGTTCTAGAGAAGACTAGACACTGTTAAGCCATATTATACATCGATTTATCAGTTCTTTTTCTAGATATGGATAGCATCTTCCTTTATAGGTTTTTCATAGTTGATTTTGGTATTTATAATTCTCAAGATGGTTTAGTCAAAGTTGTTCTTAGAACAATATTGCTGACCATGTACAATGTTCTTTTGGTTCTGTTTATTTCATTCTTCATTATTTTATGTAAATCTTTCCATATTGTTCTAATTGCCTACTTTGGAGATGTAAGTAGTCACACTAAAAATTTAACATTTGATTCATTGGCATGAAGTCACTCCAGCACACCACTGTATTTATTGTGATTCCTGGAGTATCCATCTGCTTTAAAGTTCAATAATTTGGCTTTTCTATTTTTTTTTCCTTTCTGCTTATTTAGATGCCCATCTCTAAAATAAAAGGGTTGTAGTAGATCTCTTAAGGTTCCTTGCACCTCTGAATCTCTCATCCTCTGTATTATTTAAATGGTGGTGAAAAATTAAAGGACTAAGTCAAAGAGAAAGGACTAGGTTTTCCACAAATAAATTTAGGACTTCATCTCAACAGTTAGCCATCTCCTTAGATGTAACTAATGAATCTTTTCATTAAGTTATCCCTTTAGCTTTGGATTTTGAGATTTCTTTTCATAAAACTTATCGGGTACAGCCTAGTTATAACCATTCCTTTATAAGAAGTCAGGAAGGGTTTAACTGTCCTAACAGCTCTTCAGAAAGGAAGAATATTTCTCAGATCTGGTCAAATAGCCAATCGTAAACATTGTGACTAAAATTTCCCTGGAGGTACCAAGAAGATTTAGTTCTGCCTCAAGTGTGCCTTGTTCCAGACAACTTCCCTGTGTTTTTGACTGTGCTGTCATGTTGTGGCTAATGAATGCAGAATTGGAACAACAGGTTGTGACTCGGATGAAGAAAATGCTTTGTAAACACTGGAGAGCTTTATAAATGTGACTAGTTGTTACAAAGCAGGAACTTCAGGAGAAGCAGGTTGAAGTCCTTTCCCTTAGAAGTGTGGCAAATTTAATTCTTTGAAATCATCTACTTGTGGCTTTTTGCTCACAGAGAATCTATTTCTCAGGTCTTGCCTACACAAACATCTGTTAAGGTGGACCTCACAAGGTAATTGCCTTTATTTTAAGGGAGTGGTTCCTTCATATACCATGTCTCACGTACTGTAACCCTCCCCTTGGGTGTGGAGGTGATCCTGAGTTGTGACTTCATCTCTTAATTGTGATTGACATAGCACTTGACCATTCTAGGTAAAGGTTCAAGAAGGTAGGTTTGAAATTATGGAAAACTAGAAGTCGTGAGACAGGACACATGTAAGGGCTGGACCTGTTCCTTTTTGACCAAGGTCTAAAAGAAAATGGTGTGTGCGTTGGAATTCTGAACTATTAGACATGGATGGAGTTTTGAACACAGTGGTTTGTACTGCTTTTGAAAACTGACTGATGTAATTGAAATTCAAGTGAATGAAGTAGTGCATATCCAATAGGAACATTATTTGAGCTTAAACTATGCAGTTGAATTAACTGATATTTTAACAATAAATTTTTATTGATAAACTGTTTTTTATATCACCAAAATTTCTAGCATTCCTTTCCCTCTTAGTAAAGAAAAAAAAAAGATCAACACAGAGAAAAAGTCTGTGAATAGCAGGTAGTACACTAGTGGAACATTGACCTCTGCAAAAGAGTTGAGGGTTGTTTTCTTATGTCTTTTTTTGGGAGGCAATGCTTTGTTCCCTGTGTGCTTGTTTTTTTGATTTTTTAAGTAGCTTTTCTTTTTAATTTAATTTTCTTTTAATTTTCAGTATGGTAGTTGTTTACTTGACCCTGCTTATTACTTTATTCTGCATCACTGATGTATAAATTTTAAGCAACATTTAATTGTAGAAAAGGCAGAGTTAATTCTCTTTCATGCTTACTCTTGTATACAAATGTCTGGTACCCAAAGATCTGAAAAATTTTATTGCCTTTGGATTTTTTATTTGGGTGCTTCCAAAGATATACTGACCCTTTATAACCAGTGTCAGATGATCAAGTTGCAACCAAGATTAAACATACACAACTCAGTGGATTCAGACGACTTTTCATAACCTGGCAAGATTGATTTCTCCTGGAGGTATGCAGTAAAAATTGTGCTTTTTTCCCCCTTCCTCCTTTATTCAAATTATTCTTTTCCCATTTACAGTCTTTATATTTTCTGAGAAAGGGCAAAGAAGAAAATAATGGAGTTGGGCTAGACTTGCCATGTCAAAATCAATATGCCTACTGCTGGTGGAGTCTGTTTCAGGAGAGAAACCTCTGGGGAGGCTTTTGTTTGGTAGTTGCTATTCTCTCCTAGGTGATGCTTCTGTTGACAGTATTGCTGAGATTTCTGGGACTTTAGACAGTTTTGACTTGCTTCATTGGAAGCATGAAAGCTGGATTGTCAGGACTTTAATCTATGTAAATTCTAATGAGGTTATTAAGGGAAAATGACAAGCCACACTTTTAGATTGACTCCCTCACCCTCTCTTCTCTCTCCTCCTCCTCCACTGTAAAGGCATTTTCTTACTTCTTTTATGGTAGATAATTTACCCCATTCCACTTCTCCCTTTATCTTTCTCCCAGTACATTACATTCCTCTCTCACAAGCCATAGTGTTAGAAAAATGAAATGTATCACTACTTCCTTCCTTCCTCCGAAAAAAACAACAACAAATTCCAAAGCAGAAACAAACAAAACCTCAACAAAATCCCTTGAAAACTTCTTAACATACTTTTACTTTGTATTAGAAGATGTTTTAAGGTTAGGGTTATTGAGAGACCCAACATGCAATAAGAATCAAAAGTTGTAGATTTGGGTTGCATCATGGTCAGGCCCTAACTTTTGGCCTGTTCTGGTTTTGAAAATACAAATTTATTGGTTTCTGTAATTATTTTTACTATGAGTAATAATGTCTTATTCTTCATGTTTCTCTTTACTATTTTCAAAACACTTTTCTTACAGCAGTTCTAAGAGGTAAATAACATTCTAAGTATTGCTATTACTATTATTATTATTTTGGACTAAACCTGTGATTTTATTGATTTGGGGAGCTCACAGGTATGCAAACTTTACCAATGCAGAGTAGCATCAGTTTTGCAACTTAGTCTCTATAGAGTTGATTAAGGTTCTGAGAGATTGTGATTTATGCAGGGTTACATAGATATTATCATAGAGGTAAAGCAATCAATAGCTGATCTCATAGCTATGAAGACCTGAGTTCAAGTCTTGCTTTTGATGCATAATACCTGTGTAATCCTGGGCAAGTTATTTATCCTTTCTGTGCTGTAAAAATAGCAGAAAAATTGCTGTCATTCATTAAATTTTTTATTTTTATTTTCCCATTACATATAAAATTTTTTTTGTTATTTTGGTACATTAATTTTTTACATATTTTCATATGGATCAGGTTGGGAGAGAAAAATAAGGGAAGAACCATGAGAAATTAAAAAAAAATAAACAGACGAAAAATAGGTGAAAATAATATATGTTGATCAATCTTCAGTTTCCATAGTTCTTTCTCTGGATTTGGATGGTGTTTTCCATCCAAAGTTTATTAAGATTGCCTTGAACCACTGAGAATTACCAAGTCTATCATAGTTGACTATTGCACAGTCCTGCTGTTACTGTTTTTGGGTCAGTATTGATGTCTGTTTTTGAGTGTTGATTCAGTGATCTGAAACTTTTCTTAAGTAAATCTATATTTGATATCAATTTGAGATGGAACCATTTACATTATAAACTCTTTAAAAACAGATGACTTCTAGTCTCTTCACAGTTGCATTGGAATATTATACCATTTTTTTATTAGTAATTCTAGTAAATTTATTAAAAACTAATAAATAAGTTTTACAAATTATATTTTTAATTGTTGAAAATTTTATTAGTTTTATCATTAGTAGTGTCATTTGTAGAATTAAAGCTTACAATCAGAGCGGTCTATTCACTAAACTTTCAACTCTTAACATGTAAAGAGAAAAAAAATTAACTAAGTAATACCGTTTTTTGAACAAAATTTGGATCTGCATAGCCAACTATTCCTCCCTTTGTAAATGAATGCAAAGAATGTTCAGTATTTTTCCATTCTCAAAAGAGTATATAGCTTAGGAAGTTGCTGAAATCACATGTGCAATGCTTATTTCATTTTAAAGATGGCTAGTTTCCTCTCAGGAACAAACAGCATTAATAGCATTTTTAAAACTGAGAAAGATAATAAAAATAATAAAGGTTTAAAAAAATTAGTTCACATTTAATAGTAGAAATGTTCAGTGGAAAGATTACCAGACTTGGGAGGTGGAAGTTTTGCATTTATTTGACTTCTCTGGGAATCATCTGTAAAATAAAAAGAAGTTAGACTAACTAATCTTTAAAGGCCCTTATACATGTGACACTGCTGTATTTATAGGGGTCTGAGGTTGGGAATTTAGACATCATACTTTCCTAGGTTTCTGGGACTTGGCAATAAAGATTTGTGAATCTGAAAATGTTCAGAGAATTGCCTATTGAAATGGCATTCTGCATTGTCTTACTCCTGTAAGTCTATTTTAATTTAATATCAATTGAAGCCCCTGCCCCTGTTAGATCCATGCTCTCATGGTTAGTGTTTCAGACATTTAACACTAACTGGCTTTGTGACTCTAGGCAAGTAACTTAACCCAAATTGCCTCAGCCAAAAAAAAAAAAAAAAAAGAAGAAGAAGAGGAAGAGGAAGAGGAGTCACAATTTTGAATGAATACTACTGGTTTTGTGAGAGAAAATAGGTCTTCAACTAGAGATGCAGGGAGAGAAATTCAGTTTTGAAAAAACTGATTTTGATTTGGAGTGCATTCTGAGAAGTTATGTGGCATAATAGATAGAGAGCTGACCTCATAGTCAGGAAGATCTAAATTCAAGTGTTGCTTTTGACACAATACCTATGTAATCCTGGGCAAGTCACTTATCCTCTCTGTGTAGTTAGATAGTTTTCTAAGATTATAAATTGCAGAGAATATTCTGGCATTCATTGGCAGGGAGAATTTCATTATTTGGTAGTTCCTCTATATCTGTGAAATTATAGTTTCAGTTTTTATCCTACAGAATTGAAAAATCAAAATTGAAAAAAAATGATGTATTTCCAAAAGCTCTAAAAGTAACTGTGTCCCAGTATGGCATTTTAATCTTTAAAAAGTAACATTTTTAAGATAGTAAAGCTCCTTGACAATGTAAGCAATCTCTTAAAACTCAGGTAAAAAATGACCATTTGTGACCTATGTGATTTAACTCTTGGCTTAAATTAAATCAGAATTATACAATTGATAACAAAGTTATAGGGGAAAATTTTGTTCTTAAACATTTTATTTATAGTAGCTACAAATGAATAATTTTTTTTTTGCTATTCATCTGATAATCATCTTATTGTTATATCCTTCAGATCTAAGGGGTGGTAGACTGTAATTTCCTCACTTGTCCATATAGATTTCATGTATAATTATGTTTAACCATTCTGATTACAAGGTGCTAATATATTTTTCTCTGTAAAATCCAATGCTCCATATACGTTAATTATCTTACATGCTTTAGATAGTTGAGAAATGATAGCAAATAAATAAAATGTGTTCTGAAGCTTTGATAAACTGAGTGTGTGACCAGGAGTCAGGAAGACTGGTTAGATCCTGTAATAGACACTAGATGTGTAAGCATGTGCAAGTCACTTAGCTGCTCTCTGTCTCAGTTACCTCATACACAGAATGAAGGGGTCAGACTTAATAATTTAACTCCCTGGGCCCTTTCCTTTGTTAATCTGTGATCATGTGAGTTTGAACAGAAATGTCAAACATATGTTCCCCCACAACCCTTCTGAGTATGGTTTGAACCAGATGAAAGTATTGTTCCTATCAGATTTTAATATGTCTATTTGTTAATAAAAAAGAAATCTATAAACATATGTGGTTTTCTAAGTCAGTAAGTGGCCCACATGAATCTTTATAAATAGTTCAGTGGCCCTTTTTTATCTTAGGGTTTGACACCATTGATCTAGAAAACCTCATTGATTTTTAACATTTGAGAAAATGGAGACCCAAGCAACTTGTACAAGGTCCTTCCTAGAACATCTTTATTAACTTTTCACATTTCAGATAAACTTTTTTTTACTCTTATAATTTGCAGTGCTAATACAGCTAGTATATCTCCTCTTTTTGATCTTGAGAGCAAATGTAGATAGAGGAGCATGCAATTAGGCAAGAGCTTGGGGCTTGTGCCTTGAAAATAAGGAAAGAAATTGAGAGGTTCTGGTCTCTGAACATGTGGGGAGCAATAGAGATGTGTTTTCCCAGGAGCAGGTTTCTTTTGCTTCTTATGGAACTGTCGCATCACTATTTTTGTCTTAACTTTCATTATAACT
The DNA here is from genome assembly GCF_016432865.1 of Antechinus flavipes. Classification (NCBI taxonomy): domain Eukaryota; kingdom Metazoa; phylum Chordata; class Mammalia; order Dasyuromorphia; family Dasyuridae; genus Antechinus; species Antechinus flavipes. The sequence continues at coordinate 563,868,045 of NC_067399.1, forward strand.
CTACTCTTCTGTATTCTCTCATTTTTACATCTTTTTTGGTGTTAGTATGATTGTTTATTTCATTAAAAACTGAAATGCTCCCTTAATGGAAATGTTAGCACCTCTATATTATGGTGATATCATAATGCTGGAGGTGTATTCACAGTCATAAATCATCTTTTGCTGCTTTTGAATCATCAGGGAGAAGATACACTGTTTTAGTGCAAAATCTATTGCATTAATTTGCCACTCTTTTCTCCAACCTTATATTTACAATCAATGTAAACAAAGCTGTAACTAGAAACTTGTGATTGTCTAGTCTCTTGTGTGGAGAAGTGATTTTCCTTTTCTAAATGTTTATACCTCAATTTGCATGGAATCATTCTTACAAAGTTAACCAAAGCATATATAATTAACTCTAGACATTTATGAGATATTATGTCAAAGTACTGTTTAAATAAAATAGCTCATTGATGCTTCAAATCATTATGTCACATTAATTTGGCTGTAAATGATTATGCAGATAGATTACAAGTTGTAGTTTTTAGTGATTATTTTATCATGGGGACATCAGCCATATCTTCTTTCTTTCTTTTAGCAGATAACGCGAAGTTTTCTTTATTCATTGTGTTTAAACTGTTAAGTTAAAGACCAAGTTGTTACCAAGTCATAGGATTGAATGCTGTGTAGTATACTTAGCACTATAATTTACTTATTTAATAATAGTTCAAAAGAGAGAGTTCTCTCCATGAAGAACAGATATAGTTTTAAAAAATTGTTTCATGTTTTATTGATATTTTTAGTGCTTAATAACCCTGGCCTTTCTAAATATTTCCTTTGCTCTCTTTCCTATCCCCCTAGAACCCTTTCTTATAATAAAGAAAAACAGTTGAGTAAAATCAAATTGATTTAAGTCTGCAACTTGATAGCACGTCAATAAGCCATACCATATGTAGTGTAGCACTTCCCTCAAGAAGAGATGTGTTTCTTCATCAATTTGTGCAGACCCAGTTTAATAGGAAAAATAGGACTTTTTCTGGACTAGAGTTGGTCTGCACTGTACAAGATTCAATAGGTATATAGAATGTCTTCTTTGGGTAATAAGATTTTTAAAATTTAATTATGTTATCCATACATTAATCCAACAGACATATATTAAGTACCTACTGTGTACTTGGGTGTTCTTTCCATAGTCTACCCTCACATTCCCTAGGCTCCTCTTAAACAGAAAAATGTTCTTTCTTTTTACAATATATTTCTTCTCTGAAACAAATTTTTCCAAGATGATCTGAGCAGAAAGGCTTTCTAAGGTGGAATCAATTCTAGAGTTGAAAAGAGATATTAGAGGAAATAAAGTTCATTTCCCCCTCTAACTTCCCTTCTTTCCATTTTATAGTTGAGGAACCTAAAGTCCCAGAAATGTGAGTTGAAAGAACATTGGCTATATTCTACTGGAACCTGGGTTCAAATTTTGAAATTTTGGTTCTGCCATTTGTAAGACTGGGGAGTTCATTTAACTTTTCTGGGCCTCACTACTTTTATCTGTAAATCAGTGGTGTTGGAGTAGACCTTGAAGATTCCATTCACTTTAAATCTTTTGGACTGTGTAATATAAATAAAATGATTTATCCAATCCCAAGATCACACAGGTCAAATAATAACTTTCAGAGTCAAGATTTCAAAGTGAATCCTTTGGCTTCAAATTCTGGGCCCTTTCTCCTGTAACATTTGGTAAGTGGGAGCCAGATTTCATAGCACCCAGATAAAGCTGAGTCTTTATTTCCTTCATTAGGCAATGGGGAGCATGGAAGAATGTTAACAAAGAACTAAGGTGATTAGGGGTATGTTATTAGAGTATTACTTTGACCAATCAGAGGCAGTTATGTGTAAAATGCTTTGCAAGTTTTAAAGCATGCTATCTGAATGTCAACTTGGCATCATTATTGGCAGTGGCATGAAGGGAAATTGGAAATAAGTCATCTGGGAGAGTTCTAGATTCCAGCTTCTTAAATTGTAATTGGTGACTCCATAAAGACATTTCTAACTGAATGTGGAGGTTGTGAAATTATGAATTATTATCAGCAAATATTTGATTTGTATACCTATTTTATATACCTATATATCCAGGATCCTGTAAAAATTTCTTGGGTGAAAAGGGATGGTGAGTGGAAAAGCTTAAGAAGCCTTGCTGTGAGACAATTAGGAAAATCAGGAGCTCTAGGCACTCCAGCTTTGTATCTTTCTGAAGAATTTCATTTTGGTTTAGTACTCCAGCCTCCTATAATAAGTATAATAATCATAGAATGACAGTCTAATACTAAGAAGAAAGGACCCTAGAGATAGAGTCCCTGCTACCTAAGCATTTTTACAGCTTTGCAAATTTGGCCTTTGCCAACTTTGTAAGGATGATAACACTTGGATCACAGACTTAGCAGCACTTGGAAGCCTTTTAGGGATCATGTAGTCTTAATCTCATTTTTGCAGTTGAAAAAATGAAAATCTAGAATAGTGAAGTAATTTGGTAGCAAGATCAAGGCAGCAAGATCATACAATTAGTAAATTGTTTGGCAGAGATAGGATTTGAACCATAAGTTTTCTGACTACAAATTCAGCCTTTTAGTTGTGCAGCAATGTGTTTTTTTATGCTTATTGCCATTATTTTTCCAATCCATTTTGTTTCTTTGATGCTGAGTTCTAGGAAAAACAAATTTCAAAAATTCTGGAAAAAGAAAATTCTTTTGATTAATGTCACTAACTGTAGTTAATTCCTATTTTTGATCATCTTATTTATATCACCTTCAGAATGATTCAGTTGTAGTTATCACATCTGAGATTTCCTATCTTTTTTGTTTTTCTGAATTAAGAGCAGGTCTTGGCTAGATAATCCCTCAGTAATTTAACAGTAGTTCAAATCTATTTAATTTTAATTAGAGATGCCAAATATGTTTTATTCACAGTGAAGGTATAAGGTTTAATGAAACTTATTTGCAAGTGACTAATTTTCATTGTCATTTCCTACTTAAATTTCTTGATCCTTTTAAAATTATCCTGTTTAACAAAATTAAAAAACAAACACCCTGTTTTATTTGTAGTGCTAATGATGTAGTTGATTTTATGGAATATGAGATATTAGAGTCTCTACTTTGAGAGCCTACAAACTATTAGACAAACCTAAAAATATATTTTCCTTTTTTTTTTTTTGAGTCAATAAAAGCAAAACAAATGTTTTTAGGACAGAAGTAGGAAATATACTACATATTTCAAAGGCATTAAATGCAAAATAGCTGTCTTTCTCATCACTTAAATTCATAAATGGTTAGCAGATAGAAAAGTTTTTCATTTGTTTTGGCTATGTCTTTAACTGAGAAACTACTCTTTTAGAAATAAAAATTCTCCCATATGCATCAAATTTTTATCCAAATTTTCTGGCACTGTTGCATCCTAAATATCCAAATTTTCTGGCACTGTTGCATCCTAAAAACAGCTGGATTGATTATGTATAAGCCTTTAGCTTAGATACATATATATTTACTAATTTTTTAAATATATTTTGTCTATTTGAAATGCCAATGGTGGTGGGAGTATATAGTGGAAAAGAGAAAAAAATGAATTGGTGTTTATTATGGAAAGTGAATCTTGAATGTAAGCCACTAGTGGTACGGTTGCCTGAAGAATTATATCTGATTGTATATGGGGAATACACATATACTATTTGTCTCTACCAGTTATTGAAAAAAATCCTTCTTTGTTCAGGAATAAGAAAAGACTACTCAGAAAGCATAAACTCACAACTCCATTAAACAATAACTAGGGCAACAAATAGACTGAAATTAGAATGAAACCTACTGTGATGAGTGTGCCTCACTGCATAAGAATACTTGAGTATTTATTAAAAATCTGTTTCAGTTCAATAATAACAATAGTATGCATATAGAACTTTAAATTTTGCAATCTTCATTTGATTCTCACAATGACCTTGGGAGTTAGCTACTATATTTTACTTAAGAGAAAGTTGAGGCTGACTTAGTTTTAATTTTAGCCACTCAGCTAGAAAGTACCTGAGGACAGATTTGAATTCACTTCTTCCTGACTAGAGATCCTGTGTTCTTTTTACTGGACTGCCTAGCTGCCTTTATGTTCTTAAACATATAAATTTAAGAGTGTAAATAGCTGATGAATGCACACTTTCCTTTATGATCCTATAAAATGCTTTTCAATGAATCTTAAGAGAAAAATACAACTTATTCTTTTATCCTCAAACCACTTTTCTTGTAAAGTCAATAATATGGAGATGAAACTGTGAATGTATGCTGCATGGTCTATATCAGGGATGGCATAATAAGTTTTCTATTGCACAAAAATTTAACTGAGGACCAGATATAAGTAAAAGCATGTATACTTTGATAGGGTCTTGATCTGATCTGTCTGAGTCTTTCTTCCACTGGTACAGATAAAATAAAAACTAGGTTTTTTTTTTTTTTTGAGATAAATATGAATTGATCTTATTTTTTAAAAATGCAGAATGAGCACTCTATGCTTAAAATATTCAAACAATGAAATATTGACTTTAGTTTAGTAGTGTGAGTTAAAATAGGGCAGAGAGATAATATCAAATAAGGAAAATGAGGGTATGAGTATGAGGAGAGAAGGAAGAGGGTGTCCTATGTGATAGCTCAAGAAAGGAGAGAGCATTTAGAGGGAGAGGGAAAAGAGATGCTAACAATGGCCACTTCTTATACAGCACTTCATCTTTCTGAGGACTGTCTTTGTTTACTTGGAATCTCACCTCACTTTAGTCACTTCAAGAAGCTAAAATATCTTTCTTATCTATGGCCTTCGTGTGTAATACGTGGTAGACTTAAAATCCCTTAAAGTCAGCCACAATCTCCCCAGGCCATGACTAGTCTCATGAGGTGGGATATAAGAATGTATTTATGCAGGCTAGCTGACATTCCTTGTTTGCTTTCAGTCTCCAGTTCACTTGAATCCTAATTCTGCTACCTATGTGACTTTAGGAAGGCACAATCTTCAAGGGGCTTACTTTTCTCATCTAATTAAATGATTATAATCATAAATCATAAAAATGAATAGGTTGGATTAAATTATTTCTGAAGTCCTTTTCAACTAATCCTTTGTTTCCAGCTTCTGTGTAGTATGACTTCTCCATTTTTTCCACCATTGTTACAAAAAACTATACTTAAAAAAACATCAGTCAAGGCAGCTAGATGCAGTGGAAGGAGCATCAGTCCTGGACTCAGGAGGACCTGAAATCAAATATGGTCTCAAAACACTTGACACTAACTAGTCATATGACCCTGGGCAGTCACATACTCCTGATTGCCTCACCAAGTAAATCAAAACAAAAAAAGCATCAGGTCATCAACTTAGCAAATATTCCATCCAGTGATATTGTGTTGTCATCTCATTCTTCACAGATTTTATCTAGGATTTATGGGACAACATGAATAGAAAATTTATCTAGTAACACAGGAGGCAGTTCTTTAGATCTTTTACAGGTACCTTTGAAACTTTTGGTTTGCTCCTCTGTTCTCATTCTTCAAACTTCTTATGGATTTCCTATTTATGCCCAATAAATATCTCTCTGTTGCTCTTTGATTCACCTACAGTTTAAACTTTTCAGAGATTAGTATTTTGTGATTAATAAGTAGTAGCATACCTGGGAATATCCTGATTAAACATATAGATTAAAATATTCAATTTTGTTTAAAGAAACATCTTTATCAGATAGATTTGATAAAATGTTTTGACAGCATTTCAGTTTTTTTTTCTGAAACAACCAACAAGGAATAAAACTAAGAAAAATATTTACTTTTTATTTGGGATACAACTTTGACTCGAGAACCTTTTTGTTATAACTATAAGTCATTAAGTTTTGCTTATACTTTTAATTTTCATAACATTTATAAAGAGCTAGAAAAAATTCAGTAAAGGACCATGGAAGCATAGACTAAAAATTAATAGTACACTAAATAATATTAATGAATTAGTGAGTCAAAATCATAGAAACACTTATTTCATTTTGTTCTTTTTCTCATTTTTTTTCCTTTTTGATCTGGTTTTTATTTTGCAACATGAAATTTGTGGAAATATGTATAGAAAAACTGAACATTTTTAACATAGATTACTTGCCAAATGGGTGGGGAAGAGAGGGAGAAAAAAGTTTGGAACACAAAATTTTGCAAGGATGAATGTTGAAAATTATCTTTGCATATGTTTTGAAAATAAAAAGCTTTTTAAAAAATGATGAGCAGAATGATATCAGAAAAACTGGATAGATTTATATGAACTGATGCATAGTGGAAAGAACAAGAATGTTGTACATAGTAGCAGCAATATTGCTAATTTACTATGAAAGACTTGAGTTATTCTCTTTAAGACAGTGATCCAAGACCATTCCAAAGGACTCATAATTAAAAATGGTATTCATTCTGAGAGAGAGAGAGAGAGAGGGAGGGAGGGAAGGAGGCAGGGAGGGAGAGAGAGAGAGAGAAAGAGAGAGAGAGAGAGAGAGAGAGAGAGAGAGAAAGAGAGAGAGAGAGAGAGAGAGAGAGAAGAGAGAGAGAGAGAGAGAGAGAGAGAAAGAGAGAGAGAGAGATCTGATGAAGTATAAATACAGATTGAGGTTTAAAAAAAAATGTCTTGAGTTTTCATTGTTTAAATTTTTGTATTTTCTTTTGTAACCTGGCTAATATGTAAATATGTTTTGAATGACTTCACATGTATAGTTGAAATTAAATTGTTGCCTTCCCAAGGTAGGGTAAGGGCAAAGGGAGAGAATTTAGAACTCAAAATTTAAAAAAAATGTTAAAAATTTTTACATGTATTTAGGAAAAATGAATAATATATGTTAAAAATAAAATGGAGTTGATTTGTCACATTTTTTGTTTTCAAAGACTTGTTTTCACTGTCTGATTTTGACGTCAGAAAACCTTGCTTTGAAACAAAAGGTCAGATCACTATCTCCCTAGATCTTAGTTTCTTAGTCTGCAAAATAAGGGTTTTGGACTAAATGACCTCTTAGGTCCATCCTCTATCCCCCATTCTTAACGTCTGGTTTAATCTGAGATTTTCTGTACTGGTACTAAGGACCTTGTGTTTAGGATATGTTATATCAAACTTCATGTGATAATGGCTCTATTAGAAGTCAATGTGATAGTAGACTTTCTAAGGCTGGCAGCATCAGTCCTACTGAGATATTCTCCAAGTATCAGCTAAAGAGGGAGTGCCTGATCTGAGACATCTCGGAACTAAGTTCTTTTGGACTCGATGATTGTGTGGTATTTCCCTCTTGGTTTGGGTGGGGAAACACAGGGTGGCAACATTCCAAGCCTGGTCCTTGTTCCAGCCCATCATTGTGGTTGGAAGAATGATTGGGTGTGTCAGTTAAGATGAGAAGGGTCTGATTTTCTCTTATTTTGACATTTCAGTTTATGGCTTTCGTTTATTATTTGTTACAACATCTTAATGATTAAAATGCTATGTAAGTAAAAATTGGTATCATTTTTGGCATGTGCTTGATAAATCAATAAGATCCTAGATACTTCTCTAGGGACTAGAGTTCATAGATTCTGACAGGAATATTAACAGTCACTCTTGATATGATTGATCCAGGAAAATGCCCTATCTTTTATATTGGTGACATGTTATAGAACTAAATATTTTTTAAAAACCCCTAAACTTTTTTTCATTTGAATTCTCCAGGACAAATCAGCTTTTTAAGTCAATAGCAAAAATCTTTTAGTGAAGCAAATTTCAGTGAATATTGGCCTCTGAAAATGGAAGGCAGGCCATCTCAGCTGATTCTAAACCTTGTAAACATTTGAATATGTGTACAGACCTATTTGATTGCTTAACTTGTGAGGTAAACCTACCATGTGATTATCAAGTAGATTTTTTTTTTCTTTAGGCCATTATTGTACTTCCTAGCATATAGAAATAGGAAAGGGCTCTTCTGTAAACTTTCCTACATCATATTTGATGAGGGAAAAAAAAGGTGAATTTGATAATGCTTAAAAGTACAAAGATTTGTTAATACAGTAATGCCTAGAAAGACTGACTCTGTCTCTCTTCTTCCTTTCCTCCCTCCCTTCTTCCCTTCTTCCCTTCTTCCCTTCTTCCCTTCCTTTTTTCTTTCCACCCCCTTTCTTCCTTCCTTCATTTTTTTTCTCCCATTCACAATCTCTCTTGCTCAAGCAAACTTCCCTCCTCCCCCACGTTGCTTGCTTTCTCCCCTCCCTAATTAACTTTTCTTTCTCTCACCTCCCTCCCCTTTCCTCCCTTCTTTTTTTTTTCCTCTTTTCTAATTTTTTTTGACTATTCAATTATCTAATAAAGTCACCTCCTATATATATCTTTCCCAGCTAAGTGGATGTGAAATGGTTTCCCTTCCCTCCCACTCAATTTTGCTAAACATGCAATTCCCTTAATTCTCCTTACTCACCACCTCACAAAATCTTTTTTCCTTGTTTGCTTATTCATAAGGTAGGTAATGAATGTACTATATGTCTTGTGTATATGTGTGCTTCTGTGATCCTGTAGATCTACCTCAACATTGATTATTCCCCAAATTCCAATTAGCGGACTGTCATCTTTGTCAGTTTGCTAGGTGGGAAATGAAAACTGAGTTGTTTTTATTTGCATTTATCTGCCATTATAGATTTAGAACAGTTTTGCATTTAGTTTTTTAATAGTTTCAATTCTTTTAAGAACTCTTGGTATCACTGATGTTCTGGGGAATTGTTTTTGGTTTTATCTTTATGAGCAGAGCCTTTTTAAAATATTGGTCAGCATGATTTTCAAAAGGTTTTTGTGAGAACAAAAAAAGAAAATCTTTCTAGAGAGAGATCACTAAGCCATATTCAAGAGCTTACTTATGAGGCAAATAATTTTATAGAAAACATTTGGCCTTTATAAATTGTTAAAGTGAATGAGTATATTCACAACTTCCTGTAGGTGTCTTTGTGTGTGTGTGTGTGTGTGTGTGTGTGTGTGTGTGTGTGTGTGTGTGTGTGTGTGTTTAAAGAGAGAAAATAACTCATGAGTTACACAAATAGATTTCAGGCGCCAGGAAGAGGTTTATGACAAGAGAATGAGATCAGTTGGTATAATTGGAGCCAGTTGATAATCCTTTCATTCTGCCTTTTGAACATTTACCATGTGCCTATTTCTACCCAAACATGTAAGCTAGAAAATGAGATGGTCTACATCTAGACTTAGTACATGTACTTTTAATGAGGGAAAAGTGTGGGTGAGGAAACAAGTGAAGAAAAAAATTTTAAAGCCAGTTTATATCTATGATTTTTGGTTAGCTTCTGACTTTTAGTTGGATATACATGTACACTAAAATTATTTTTTTCATACTGTGTTACCTGCTTTATTACTTTACTTTCAGAGATTCTGGTAGAAAATCAATGCTGCTGCTTACTTTTCAAAGTATTTTAACAACTTTTTTTCTGGAAAAATGAATTCTTAATAAACATTGGCTTTTATTTATAGAGCAGAAAGCAGGAATATTGCATCATGGATTTAGAGTTAGAGGAACTGAAATTTTGTGATTTTTGCAAAAGTATCTTAACCTGTCTATGTGTATCCATTTTCACATTCATAAATTGAGGGTGTTGGGCTCAGTGACTTCTATAATTCTTTGTAGCTTTAGATATGTGTCTTATTCCATTTTTTTACTTCTCTACTTGAAAATGAGCTATTCCTAGAACTTTCTATTTAATACTTGTTTACCTGGCTCTTTTCCTTTTATATATTAGTAGCTCTTTGTGACCTACATTTGTGCTGCTCTTCATGTTTGGATCCTCAGTTACAACACAGACGGTTTTCTAAATTCAATTGTTCTAAGTGGTCCGAGTTGCTCTGTTTTGGTTTGTGGTTTTTACAGGTGCTACTTACTGAAAATACACATCCTGTTCTTTTTAAAAATCTTATTTTAGTAACCAACAATATCTTTTACTTGATATTCTGACAAGGAAATGGTGAAAATAATTTAGCATGTTAGACTTCATTAATTGCTACAGATTCCATTAATTGTTTCAGCCTCCATTATATTTGATGACAAAGGGATGTAACAATTTCCAAATTATTTTGGATATATGGCATCTGAAAAATTGTGTTTTAATGGAAGTAAGAAAGAATTGGGATTCTTAAGACTTAGATTCTAGTTTTGACTGTGCTACTAACTTCATGTGGATTTTGATTGTCATTTGCTTTTCTCATCAGTGAAATGAGCGACTTGGATTAAATTTCTTTAAGGGCCCTTCTTTTCATGTTTTGTAGGTATTGTCCAAAGCTTGTGTAAATTGTCAAAATTATTTTAAACTTGTAAATACTGAGTTTATTTTATTTTATTGCTATTTATCTCACAAGGCAGAAGAAGTCTTTCATTATCTTTTTTTTTTTTTTTTCCTTTGGTGAGGTCTTTCCTGATTTCCTGCTAGAAGCCCCTCCTTAACTTACTTTATGGGTGGTTTGTTTTTTGTTTTTGTTTTTGTTTTTTGCATGTATTTTGTATCTTTTGTATTGCATATTTTGGAATATATTTTGTCTATTTTATAGAGTGTGATGAAATGGACAAAGATCTGCCTTGGAGTCAGGAAGGAGGTATGTGAGTTTAAGTACTATCTCTGCTATCTCCTGGTTATGTGACCCTACAGGACCAGTTTATAGGATTGTAAGATCACAGCTTGAAGCTGGACCATTTGAGGCAGAATCCATTACTGTTAAGAAACTAAAGCCAACAGAAGTTGTGACTTTTTCAAAGTTAAACAGGTAGAACTTATAAAGTCAGGGTTTGAATTCAGTTCCTCATGCTTTCAACATAATATCTGTTTTAAAAAAATGTGAACTTGAAAACAAATACTGACTTCTTTCTCTCTTTATATCTTCAGAGCCCAACTGTAACATATTGTGTACATTTAATATATGCTTGCTTGTTTGATTGAAATTATTGTATACCAGAGCCTCTGTAAAGTGAGAGAGCTCCCTGGAGAGTTCATCAGGGTTTGAACACTGTCTTTAATTCAGTGAAACAAATACTTAAATGACATCTACTATATATAAAGTTTTGCAAGAAATAGACAAAAATGAAAAAGTCCTTACCCTTTGGGAACATACATTTCATCAGGAAGTTATATTTATAGTTATGCTAAGGTTGGGTTTCCTAATTGGTAAAGTGATGCAGTCATTTAATAAAGAATTTATTATATGCTCACCATGTTATTATCTATTAAACTATTCTCTATTAAACATTGAGACAAAAACAAGCAGTCTTTTGCCTTCAAGGAACTTACATTCTCTTGGAAATAGATGTATAAGATCTCCCCATTACATAAATACAGACAAGTATAGTGTAATGAATAAGAGATTTTTTTTTTGGGGGGGGAGAAGGTACTTGCTGGGACTGAGGATGGGGAGTCATTGTCTCAGACTGAAGATAGACGGCTTTTTTATTTTATTTATTTTTATTTTTGAGAGCCACCTGTATTTGTTCAGCACTGGTACTAATTCTCACTAATTGATCACCTGTTTTTAATCAACAGCTGTCTCCTAGACAGTCTGACTCAAGACTGATTCTCATTAATGTAAGAAAAGTAGTAAGGGTTGTTGAGATCAAGGTAGTAAGGTTGTTTCAGTATCAGAATATTTCTTTCACTTAACTGCCATGTTGTATGTTTATCTTCTGCTTGTACAGTTTTCCTATTATCTCATTTTATGCTGATCTCCTGGATACTATTCTCTTGGCTTCTTGAAAACAAGCCTTAATGTCCTGCATCAACTATTGCTGTTCTTGCTGCTATCATATCAGCCTTTGTGTTATTTGAATGTTGACTAGAGAGTAATGAAATTGATTCCACAAACCACATATATATTTGTCTCATTTCGTAGCTGCTTTTCCTCATTTATGCTTTTGCACAAACTTGGAAACATCCAGTAAAACTCCTCTTTCACCCTTCAGTGACCATTCACGTCCCATTCATTCTTTTTTCCTCTTTATTTCTACTCTATATGTACTCATTCATCTTTTCTCCTTTGTTAGAATAAGGCAAGGATTGTTTTGCTTTTTATTTCCTTAGGGGTTAGGATAACTTCTGGCACATTATATGCTTGTCAAATCATTGTAGTATCATGAACAGTGGTGACTTTGAGATATCTCTAGAAAGGTTGGAAACCATTATGCTCAGTATTTGTATTTTTTGCACGAGAGGCTTCATTCTCTTGGTCATTATTTTTGCATGAAATCATTTTGTTTTCACTCTGTCAAATTTTTTATTCTTCTTTCATGCTTCCCTGATTATTAATGGGAGTGTGATTTGATCTAGATTCATAGTGTCTTGTTCCTTCTGGGAGCCACTTTATTTACTTTGAGGAGGATGACCATGGAATCATCATAAGCATTCTTGAAGAACTTGGATTGGTGTCAGGATCTGGCTAGAGTACTAGCTAAGAGAATATTCTCTTGTGTTGAGGTCATGGGCATTCTGTACCCCTAAAGCAGCTAGGTTCTCCAGTGTTCTTTAGGATGTTTTGAATTCTGGTTTCTCCAACCTCTTTCTTCCCTGTCCATAGTTTACCCAGCATTCTTACCAAAGAAAGGATTGGGCTCACTAATTCACTTCTGCTTGCTTTTGCTATAGTGTATCACTGTATCCTAAGTCTATTTCAAGCCATGTGGTATGGTGAAGAATAGAAGATACCACAGTGAGCAGTAACCTCCAGGTAAAAAAAAACAAAAAAAAACAAAAAAAAAAAAAAAAAAACAACCACCAACTTTTGAATAAAACTTCTCATTCCCTCTGTATCAAGCTCTTATTTAGTAACTTTTCCTTCTATATATATACTTCTCATCTCTTTAATTTTTCTCCTCACTTACCACCATCCAAATTCAATGGTTTCCCTTCCTTCTGGGACTTTTGTATATATGGCTTTAATTAGAGCATGGAAATGGAAATAGTTGCATTAATATAACTTCCTTAATCTGTTAAAAACAAATTTAGCTTTTGTATGGGAGGCTGTCATAACTGCTAATTTAAATAGCAATCAGGTGATAAGCCTTCTTAATTTTTTACATTCATTGAGACTATATCTAATAGCCCATTAAGCCATATGTTGTTTAAAAAAAAAAACGATGTCTTTGAACTGCCTTTAATTCTCGCAATCCACAGCATACATACTTAGTTTCTTTGTTTTTAATATTTTAAACCAACACTAGCCATATTTGTTTTGAGAAGTGGTCAATCGGAATTAAAGGCATGGACTTTATTGTTGATGCTATCAGCAGTCTTAGAAGCATATACTGTTATTAATCGTTAATAATTTTCAGAATGGATCAGGTGGGTGTTTGTTTCACTACATAACATCTACTTTAATAACTAATGCATAGTATTTTAATGTTTGTAAGGCCTTTTCTTTATTTCATTTAATTATCACCATAACTCTGATAACCCCTGATAAGTAATTGACATGTCCAAGTTTTCTGTCTCCCAAGTTTAGTAACCTAGTCAACATATGCTTCCTATGTATATGATAAAATTGATAGATAGCTTCCCCCAAATAAGTACAAGTTTGAGAAATGCTCTTTACTTATTCAAATGGGCTACTAATTGTTCTGTCTATAATGATGGATTTCAAAAACTATAAACCTTAATTATATTAATCAGTTCTAAAACCATATGGCATCCAGTTCATTGGAAGTAATGATTGCATTTTCAGGTTTCTTTGTATGGATGATTCTAGTAGTTTCAGCTTGAAATAAATTTGTCTATGGCCCGAAAATACATTACAACAAACCCCATATTTTCATCATACAGCAAGAATGTTCATTGAATCCAGATTTCCCATTAACAGGCAAATCCTTCATTTCAGAAAAATATGATGTGTTATTAGTAGTTAACATTAGAAAACTCAAAAATGAAAGTATTTTCATTTAATTGAAAAATGGATCTTTATCTTAAATTTTTGTTGTTCATTGTTTTGTTTTGAGATAATAAAATATTGACAGCTATATGCCACTTTAGAAAATCAATGTGATTTAGGAATGATGGAACAAAATAAAAGCATTTATCAAGGCCCTGCTATATGCCAGGCACTGTGAAGAGTACTGTACAGATATCTTTTTGGATCCTCCCAACAGCTTTGAGAAATAGGTCTCCCTTTTCCTCTCATTCACTCTGCTTTTGGATTTCTCCACTATGTCTTCTCTCTAACCTTTCAGCTTCCTTTTGTGTGTTATTTTCATCCTATTAGATTGTAAGCTTCTTGAGGGCAGAGTTGGTCTCTTCCCCTCCCCCCAGTACTTTTATTCACAGTGGTTGGCACATAGTAGGTATTTTAAAAATATTTACTGTCTGACAAAATCTATTTGTTCTTTTCAAATCATGTTTACCATTTCTGACCTCTGTATCTTTGTACAGTTTGTTTCCTATGCCAGGAATATGCTTCCTCTTCACTGTCTTTTTTTTTTTTTTAAATCCTTATTTTCGTATTTGATAGTGATCTTTTTTCTCCTCTCAAATGATTTATCTATTTGAATCCATGATTATAGTCTTTATTATCTATTTGCATGTTTTATCTCTTGGTTTAAGTGTCAATTCTTTGAGGCCCATACTGTTTTTATGTTTGTAAGACTTTTAAATCTCTAATTATGCACCTAGTCTAATGGCAGATATTCCATATACAATATGTAACTTAATCCAGTCTTTGTGCACTCCATTAAGGTTTTTTTTCCAAAGTTATTTATTACTATTTTACCTCTTAAATTCCTTTTACTTTCCCCTTTCTCTTTCATTCCCTCCCCTCTCCATCCTTTCTCGCCTTCTCTCCCTCTCCTTTTTTCCCCCTTCTCTCTTCCTACTCTCCCTCCCTTCCTCCTCCACCTTCCCTCAGTCCTAATCTGGGCAGTCCATTTACCGGATGTCTATTTTAACCCCTTGCAAAAGTAATTTACATGTAATGCAGCTGTGCAAAAAATTGTCTACATTTAAAGTTTATTCTTACTATCACAGGGATTATAGTGTTTGCTCTTAATGAATTTATATTCTTCTCCTGTATCTGAGCTTCCACTGGCAGAATGTGGTTCCGTTTCCCTTGGAGAATAGGATACAGCTGGCAGCAAAATCTTCACCTGTAGAATTGCTCTTCATAGATCTAGCTCTCACAAAGATCTTTACAATGCAGCAATATTTTTCCCATCACCCCCACGTTTTACAGGAAACCATATGCATATGTTGGTCATTGAAAAATGATTTAAATAACATATGCATATATCTTCCTCTTACTAAGTTATGAGAGCTGCCTGATTGCATAGTTAACAGCATTGCTTAGAAGGGGAGTGACTTCAAAAGAGAAATTACTCCCTTTCCTTTTTTGAGGGTGTCATATTGGTTGGTTGTAATTTCCTACAGCAGTCCTCATTGCTTTGCTGCCAGATTAGGTGATTTGCTATGTTCTCATCCCCTTAACATTTCTCAAGACTGCCTTATTGCCTTTAATGGGACTTTTAGAAGAATTCTTCAGTGAATGATAACTGGTCTTTGAAAAGATTTTTGTTGTTTTGGTTGTAGCACTTGCATTTTTTACTGTGGATGTGAAGAATGCAATTCTCCCTCATTAGGTTTTGGACAAGAAAAATTACAGATTGATTTCTGCCTCTCATGTTGCTTTATTAAGATGAGTTGGGTATTACAAGAATATCCTATGTGGTTAGCCCTATGTTGGAAGACCTAATGGGGAAAATGTAAATAATACAATAGGGTCATAGATTCATAAAGTGTAGATAGAGTTGGAGGGGGAATCTTCAATTCTTTCTTAACTTTCTACTATGTGTTGAGGTATTGGGAATACAAAAACAAAAATATAATATCAATCATCATTTTATAATAGAAGAAACAATGCAAATAAACATACATATGAATACACACTGATGCACAGACACACAACAGATTCTTGTGTTCTTTCACAGTTCTTTCAATTCACATTTATTAATCATCCATCATCCCAAAGAGATACTGAAGAAGGGAAAGGGACCTGTATGTGCCAAAATGTTTGTGGCAGCCGTGTTTGTAGTGGCTAGAAACTGGAAAATGAATGGATGCCCATCAATTGGAGAATGGTTGGGTAAATTGTGGTATATGAATGTTATGGAATATTATTGTTCTGTAAGAAATGACCAGCAGGATGAATACAGAGAGGCTTGGAGAGACTTACATGAACTGACGCTAAGTGAAATGAGCAGAACCAGGAGATCATTATACACTTCAACCACAATACTGTATGAGGATGTATTCTGATGACAAAGAGATCTAAATCAGTTTCAGTTGATCAATGATGGACAGAAGCAGATACACCCAAAGAAGGAACACTGGGAAATGAATGCAAACTGTTTGCATTTTTGTTTTTCTTCCCAGGTTATTTCTACCTTCTGTATCTAGGATATACTGTGCCATATTTAACATGTATAGGACTGCTTGCCATCTGGGGGAGGGGATGGAGGGAGAGAGGGGAAAAATCGGAACAGAAGTGAGTGTAAGGGATAATGTCGTAAAAAATTACCCTGGCATGGGTTCTGTCAATAAAAAGTTATTTAAATAAATAAATGAATAACTAAAAATCATCCATCATGTGTAAAGGTACTTGAGGATATAAAGATAAATCTTAACTCCTTAAAATTAATATTTAGTTGGTGGGATAATAATAAATACATTTATGATCTCATTAACTTGGATGTTGCCTAATATATAATAATCATTGAAATACACATATCAAAAGCAGAATTTATCCCCTTCCCTTCCCCATTAACCTGTTTTCTGAAATTCCCATTTTTCTATAGTAGGAATTGCTATTTTTCTAGTCTTCTAGAATCATAAACTCAGATAATCACCTCTTTACTCTTATTTCACATATCCATTCAGTTGCCAAATCTTGCCTTTTCTATCCCACAATATCTCTCACATCACCCCCCCCTTCTCTTTACTCACTCATTTGTCACCTTAAGACCTTTATTATTGAGCTATTGCAGTAGCTTCTTAATTGGTCTACCTCCTTTAAGGTCTTCCCTATTCTAATTCATTCTTTACTTAGCTGCTGAAATGATTTTCCTCAAGTATAGATTTGATCATGTTAATTCTCTAAGACTGATGGCTCTCTGTTGTCTTGAATATTAAAAAAAAAAAAATCTTTCACAACCTGACTCTAAAATTTCTTTCTAATCTCATTGTACATTTCTTCCCTTTCCTCATCCTGTCATCTGCTCACTCTAGTGTTCATCTTTGTGCCTTTTTACAGGCTCCTCCCACCCTTCCCCCACCAGTACAGACCCTCCTCACCCTTGCTTCTTAAAATCCCTTTATTTCTTCAAGCCAGCTTAAACACCACCTTCTACTAAAGTCTTTCTTGATCCTCTGAACTGATAAGTGCCTTCTCACTGACTTTTATTTCGATGTATGTGTATGTAAAGTTATCTTCTCTAGTCAAATATAAGCTACTTGGAAGAAGAGTTATTTTTTCATTATTTATCTGTAGAGGGCTGGAACTCTGAAGAAATATACTTGAAACAAGGTGTTAACACAGTGGAATTGATGAGAGACTTAAATGCTTGTTCTGACTATAGTCTTCTCTGTTTGAAAGTTTGCCTCCATGACATTTTACAAGATTCGACACCTGCTGTAGTGTTGTTTGCACTATCTAGCATGTGGAAACTTACCAACCATGCTGTGGAGAAAAAATAATCGCGTTTAAAATAAAAAAAACTGGGAATTGTTAAGGACCATGCTTAAGTGAAAGGGCAGGTCAGTTCTCTGAGAGCCTCTGCAACTGTGGATTGTGACACTTGAGGGAGTTGCAAGGCAGCCTTTGCTTATACGGGTGTTGCTTGTGAACTGGGAATGAGATAAATTGGAGGCAGAGGGAAGAAAAAAGAGGTCAGAGAACACAGCTGCCTCTCAGTCTCCTTGTATCATCATCATCCACTTACAGGAAAAGATAGCAATGCCAGGTACTGTGTCTGGATTCTGGAAATCACAAGAGCAGCAAATAATATATGGTGCCCAATGTGGGGCAAGAACCAGCAGCGTTCAAGAGCTTTTCGTGCTTAGGATCCTCCCAGAGTTCCTTTGGTAACTCGCGGGGAAGAAAGGGAGAAGAGACCCGGTAAGAGTCAGGGTAATTCAATGAGCCAACACATCAAAGGGCTGAGCCAGGAGACTGATGATCTCTACTATTACCTGTCCTTGAGGATTAAAAGGTATGCCCTTGGTGTGTAAAATCTATACTGTGCACAACAGGGTGCAAAATGTTTAGAAGTATATGCAGGTCCATTATCTGTTTTTATTGCTTGTCCATTGCCCAAGTGAAGACTAGCCAGATGATGGAGAACAGCACCGTGGAGCCATCACTAGTGATCCCCACCACATTCACCTGTATATCCACCCAAGTACCTCATTGGAGTACTCCTCAAGATCCAGAGCTGGAGATTTCATGGACCTCAGAGCCTCTCATCTCTTGACAATAGCTTCCCTCAGGAGCACGGGCTCGCCCACATGACACATATTCCATTTGAAGAAATACCATTTGCCTATTCCTATCTTCCATGGACTACGGAGAACAACCTCAGCTGTCAGCCCTAGGACAGCCTTTCAGGTTGGGATGTTGACAAGAAAGGTGAAGAGACAGGTCAGAATGTCTCTGAGAATAGACCACAGGACACCTCTTCCATGAATGACCCTTTGATAAACTTGCAGCATGAAAATCCCTTTAAAAACTGTTTCCCAACATCACAGACTGTGCAAGCCCTTAATTCATTGCCCAATGAGGAGAACGTGAACATAGAGGATCATATTCCACAGGATCTCTCTGACACCTGAACATCTATTACTCAGAATCCATGGACCTGTGAATCCTACCCCCCAAATCCAGGCTTTATGTGTCCATCCCTACTTTCCTTCCCATATGGATCCTCATTCTTCTTCCCCCCCCCCAACTTCTGTTTTTCCCCAGGCTGTTCCCCAAGGCTTGGTCCTGGGCTCTCTTCTGTTTTTCTTATTACATTTTGACTCACGGGTCATTAGATCTCATCAGCTTCTATGGATTCCGTTACTTTCCTTTTTTGGTGACTCCTAGATAGAAATGCCAATTCTCTTTGCTATCAGTTTTGCATCAGTTTTGATATTTACAGCTATGTGTCCTAGCAGAATTTCTGGCTCAACTTGTTCAAAAACAAGCTTATCTTTTCCTTCTTTTTTCCCATGCCAAAAATTCCCTAATTTTGTCAGAGACTCTGGTATCACAGAGTTATTACTGGTAACTTTTCACTCATTTGCTGCACATAACCAGGGTACTCGCCAATTTTTTTTTTTAATCTGTGCAACATGTCTCTTTATTTCTGTCACCACCATCACCATCCTAGTTCAGGCTCTCATTATTTCTTATCACCTCTCATCTGAACTTTTATAATCTTCTCTTAATTGGTCTCTCAGTTTCACATTTCTCCCAAAGTCAAATACATCTTCTACTCAGCCACTGAAGTATTTTCCAAAAGCTTACGTCTGAACATGTCATGTTCCTGATCAATAAACTCTAGTGGCTCTTATGTTACTATAAGGTCAGATGCTTTTTTGGCATTTAAAACTCCTTTCTACCTGTTCTAGCCTATCTTTTCAACTTTTGTTACATATTCCTCTTCTCTCCATATTCTAAGTTCAGAACTTATTGGCTACTTGTTATATTCACATGAAATAGCATTTATCTTCTTTCCTTTGTTGTGGTAGGTGAATGAGTATCATACTCTTACTGTACTGCTTCATTTGTGAATTCCTTTTTTCCGTCAGATCTAAACTTAGGAGCCACTTTCTTCATGATGCTTTTTCCTAGTTATCTATGATTCTAGAGAATCCTTCCATCTACCATGAATACTCTGAATCTGTTGTATGTGTGTGCATCAGTGTGAATGTTCATATGCATGTTTATATGTACTGTTTTTTCTGTTATAATTTTAAGTTTTGGGTGGTAGTGAGTGATGTTAGAAAGTTTGTTGAGTTTGTTATGTGACTTTTATAAGTATATCTATATTATAAGTATGTATATTAAGTATAAGTATGTAATTGCTAAATTGTATAGACTGTATAAATGCTATAGAGACTTAGAAAAGAACGATCAGTGGGGGATGGAAGAATAAGGGAAGTTTTTAATGGAGAAAATAAGATCAATCTTTTATTGGGTGTGAAGGATGATTTGGATAGATAGGTGAATGTGTTGGAGTGAACATTATAATTTGATAGGGGCAGAGTGTAATGAAGATATACTCCTGAGCAGAGTGGAATGATGGGGAATAGTTGGGTATAAGGTTGTATGGATAGGATAGATCAATTAGAAGAATTTAGATTTGATTTGATGGGAAAAGAAAATTCATTGATGGTTTCTGTGTAGGAGATTTACATGATGAAAGCCATATTTAAACATTGGATAGAGGGAAAAGATTAGAGTCAGTGAGATCATCTAAAGGAACCTCATGTGGCACTGTATCTGTGAGGTTAGGAGAGGCTTAGACTTGCTAATAGCATTTAGAATGCAGTGAAAGAAATCTTTGCAAGAAGCTCTTAGAAACATAAGATTTTGATTGGCTAGAATTATCCCCTCTTCTGAATATCCTTATTCCCATGTCCAGATTATTTATTTATTATTAATGATTTTTCACACAAATTAGGTAAATGGAGCTGAGAAACAAATATTGATAGGGGGAAGGCAAGGAGTTTGAAACACTTTGAAATACTGAGATTGGAGAGGGAGACAGGGAGATATATATAGTATCAGGAAGACATGGCACAACTAAAGACAAATGGGATGGACTAGATAATCTCTACCTTGTCCAATTTTCAATCTGATGATTTTATAAAGAGATGACTTCATGAAGAATGAGAAATATACCATTAGAAGGTTAAATGTATTGATTTTCAAAAAAGAAGAACAATAGTATGCAAAGTATAGATCAGTGAATTTGACTTCATTTTCTGGCAAAATCCCAGAAAGGGATCATTACAGAGATTTGGACAAATCTCTAGGAACTGAAGTGGTGATTATGAAAAGACAACATGGCTTCATCAACAACTAGATTAATCTCATTTCCTATTTTGATATGACTGCTAAACTCCCAAGATTTTAGCAAAGCTTTTCTTAAAATATCTCATCATATTCTTGTTTAGAAGATAGAGACAGTGATTAAGCAATAAATCTTGTTTTGGAAGACATCTGATAGTAGATAGTTAGCAGACCATGAGTACTTAGGTTGAGAACAATATCAAATATCAATACTAATATTTCAGTATCGAATATGTCAAAATAACTAACTGTGGAGTTCAGACAGAGTATAATTAGGAGGACTTTTGGGTTTAAAAAAAATCTTGCCAGAGAACCTAGGCATTGACCCACACTTAACATCGTATACCAAGATAAGGTCAAAATGGCTTCATGACCTAGCCATAAAGAATGAGATTATAAATAAATTGGAAGAGCATAGGATAGTTTACTTGTCAGACCTGTGGAAGAGGAAAGAATTTATGACCAAAGAATAACTAGAGATCATTATTGATCACAAAATAGAAAATTTTGATTATATCAAATTGAAAAGTTTTTGTGCAAACAAAACTAATGCAGACAAGATTAGAAGAGAAGCAATAAGCTGGGAAAACATTTTTACAGTGAAAGGTTCTGATAAAGACCTCATTTCCAAAATATATAGAGAATTGACTCTAATTTATAAGAAATCAAGCCATTCTCCAATTGATAAATGGTCAAAGGATATAAACAGACAGTTCTCAGATGAAGAAATTGAAGCAATTTCTAGCCATATGAAAAGATGTTCCAAGTCATCATTAATCAGAGAAATGCAAATTGACAACTCTGAGATACCACTACATACCTGTCAGATTGGCTAGAATGACAGGGAAAGATAATGCAGAATGTTGAGGGGATGTGGGAAAACTGGACACTGATGCATTGTTGGTGGAATTGTGAATACATTCAGCTATTATGGAGAGCAATTCGGAACCATGCTCAAAAAGCTATCAAACTGTGCATACCCTTTGACCTAGAAATGTTACTACTGGGCTTATATCCCAAAGAAATTTTAAAGAAGGGAAAGGACCTGTATGTGCAAAAATGTTTGTGGCAGCCCTCTTTGTAGTGGCCAAAAACTGAGTGGATGCCCATCAATTGGAGAATGGCTGAATAAATTGTGGTATATGAATATTATGGAATATTATTGTTCTGTAAGAAGCGACCAGCAGGATGAGTTCAGAGAGGCCTGGAGAGACTTACATGAACTGATGCTGAGTGAAATGAGCAGGACCAGAATATAATTATATACTTCAACAACAATACTATATGGTGATCAATTCTGATGGACCTAGCCCTCTTCAACAATGAGATGAACTAAATCAGTTCCAATAGAGCAGTAATGAACTGAACCAGCTACACCCAGGGAAAGAACTCTGGGAGATGACAATGAACCACTCCATAGAATTCCTAATCCCTCTAATTTTGTCCACCTGCATTTTTGATTTCCTTCACAGGCTAATTGTACACTATTTCAAAGTCTGATTCTTTTTATACAGCAAAATAACTGTTTAGACATGTATACATATATTGTATTTAACTTATGCTTTAACATATTTAACATGTATTGGTCATCCTGCCATTTGAGGGAAGGGGTAGGGGAAAGAAGGGAAAAAGTTGGAACAAAAGGATTTGCAACTGTCAATGCTGAAAAATTACCTATGTATATATTTTGTAAATAAAAAGCTATAATAAAAAAAAGTGTTTAAAAAAACAATAAATCTTGCCAGTTCCTGTGGAGCAACCCTGTGGGTTGCTAACAGGGCAATATTTGGAAAGACTAGTTGATATTTTATCACAGAAATGAGGATATTTTTATGCTGCATCATGATATGTCCTTTAAAAAATTAATTTTTGTTAACGCTAGATCTGAAATGGTACCTCCTGTAAAGCACCATTTCAGTGTAAGTAAGTAGCTTGCATATAGTAGACTTAATAAATATTTCTTAATTAATAGAAGAAAAGAAATATGTCAGGTTAAATTTCCCTGAACCCCTTTTCCCACCAAAACATTTGAATGCAAGGTGTGGGAGCCTTTTTAATAGTGAGCCACTAAAACTAATTATAGAAAAAAACAGATAGATACTAAATATTTCTGATTAGAATTTAAAAGGCTAGGAATCTCAAAAAGTTTAGAAAAGGTCTTTGATTGTTAAAAAAAAAAAAAGGCAACAAAACTTTCATTCTCAGCAAGAAGGAAGGGAAATAGGAAAATTTTATTAGCTACTCCTTAAATTTAATACATTGCTTCTGTTTATTTGACACTGTAAAAATTTGATTTAAATTTTTTACCTTGACAAACAGTCTAAAGGTACCACTTTAAGAGCATTCACTATCAATCTGTGTTGAATGTTCTGATAGACTTTTATAGTCAGTCAAGACTTTGAGAAGTCTTTCCCTATGATAATATAAATATGAAAGACAGACAATGGCAGTAATCATAAAAGTTACATGTTTTAAGTCAAGGATCTTTATTCTAAGATGCTATTGTATGCATGATACTGTTCTATAAAAGTGTTTATTTCTGGGTGACCAAGGATTAAATTGGGCTGGAGAGTTTATCTTTTTAAAATTTTCTGTATGGCACATTTGGAGAAAACTTTTAATTTGTCATTATACAATATTTTTATATGCATAGAAATATATGCATAGAAAATTTTCAACATTCACCCTTGCAAAACTTTTGTGTTCCAATTTTTTTCTTCCTCTCATCTCCCTAGACAAGTAATCCAATCAATATATGTTTGACATGTGCAAATCTTCTATAAATAATTCCACACTTATGCTGCACAAGGAAAATCAGATCAAAAAGAAAAAAAATGAGAGAGAAAACAAAAAGCAATCAAACAGCAAAAAATGAAAATACTATGTTGTGATCCACACTCAGTTCCCACAGTTCTCTATATATAGATGGTATCTCTGGGTATAGATGACTCTTTCCATCATAAGACCATTGGAACTTATCGACCACTGGAACTTATCTGAGTCATCTTGATGATGAAAAGAGCCACATCCATCAGAATTGATCATCGTATGATCTTCTTGTTGCTATGTATAATGTTCTTTTGGTTCTGCTCATTACACTTAGCATCAGTTCATATAAGTCTCTCCAGGCCTCTCTGAAATCATCCTGCTGATCGTTTCTTATAGAACAACAATATTCCATAATATCCTTATACCATAACTTATTCAGCCATTCCCCAATTTATGGGCATCCACTCACTTTATAGTTATTTGCTACTACAAAAAGTGCTGCTACAAACATTTTTGCACATGAGTCATTTTCCCTTTTTTTATTATTTTTTTGGGATATAGGCCTAGTAAAGACACTTGCTGGATCAAAGGATATGTACAATTTGATAGTCCTTTGGACATAATTCCATATTACTTTCCACAATGATTGGATCAGTTCATAATTTCAGCAACACAATGTATTAGTGTCCCAGTTTTCCCACATTCCCTCCAACATTCATCATTATCTTGTCATCTTAGCCTATCAGAAAGGTGTGTGGTGGTACCTCAGAGTGATCTTAATTTGCATTTCTCTGATCAGTAGTGATTTGGAGTATTTTTTCATATGACTAGAAATGGTTTTAATTTCTTCATCTGAAAATTATTTATTCATGTCCTTTAACCATTTATCAATTGGAGAATGAGTAGTATTCTTATAAATTTGAATCAGTTTTCTCTATATTTTATACATGAGGATTTTATCAGAACCCTTGGATATACATGCCCTCTGCCCCTCCCCAGTTTACTGCTTCCCTTCTAATCTTGTTGTTTGGTTTTGTTTACACAAAAACTTTTTAACTTAATATAATCAAAATTATCCATTTTGCATTCCACAATGTACTCTAGTTTCTTTGGCCACAAATTCCCTCCTTCTCCACAGATCTGAGAGATAGAAAGAAAAAAGATAGAATAAAAAAGGAACTTTTTTCTTCTAATTTACTTATAATATTACTCTTTATGCCTAAATCATGAACCAATTTCGACTTTATCTTAGTATAGGATTTTAGGTCCTATGAGTTAACACCTAGTTTTTGCCATACTAATTACCAATTTTTCCAATTACAAATATATACCCTTAATGTTCTATACAGTGTTCCACCTCTGAAGATCCTAACTTCTGTAGGAGCAACTGAAAGTGGGAATGAGGGAATGAGATATTTGTCAGAATTCAGTTTCCATTGAGTTGTGGTTGTGATTGTTAACATTTACATTGTTGTGATTGATATGTATGATTTTTTTCCTGGCTCCCATTACTTCATTTTCCCATCATTTTATTTGTCTTTCTATTCTCACTTCTGTATTCATCTTACTCATTTTTTCTCTTTTTTTCTTTTCCTTTTTTTTTTTTTTTTTTTTTTTTAAACAGCTTAGTAATGTTTCATCACATCTTTGTTCCACAGACTGCTTGGCCATTTCCTAGTCACTGGACATCTATTTTTGTTTGCAGTTCTTTGTTACCACATATGAGGTGCTACTATAAATATTTTCCAGTTTGCTGGGTGTGAGCTGAAACTCCATTAGTTGTTTTGTTTTGTTTTTTTCTCTTATTATTAATGATTTGGAACATTTTTTTATATGGTTGTTTAATAATTTACAATTTTTCTTTTGTTTGACCACTCTTTAGGGATTTGACTTTTGGCCTTCTGCTTAAGTTTTAAGCGTGTCAGATAGTCAGAATTGGGTCTCAAATCAAGATTTGGTACATAATTTGATTCAACATTAACCCTCTCCCAGAATAATGCTAACAAGTAGTGTCATGTGTTTAAGGCATGTTACAAGTCAACTATTCTTAAAACACTTTTATGTATCTGATAAACATGAGAGGTCACCATCTCTACTTAAAAGGCAGCTGTTTCTGGAATGTACAACATCTCTTTATTCTGTAGTAGCATTTGGGGTGGAGTGGGGGTAAGGCTCATATGACTTTTTGTAGAAACTAAAGGATCACTTAGGTGGCCTAGATATGTCTCTGCTTTGTTTTGTATTTTTTTGTCTCTCCATCTTGTTTTCAATCTTTTTTGTGTGTGTCATGGACCTAGACTTTTTTGGCCATCAATAGGATTATTACAAAGGAGATCCAATTATGTTGAAAAAATTATTTGAATTTTCTTTTTTGAATAACAAGGTTACTGCACCACAAGTTAAGAAACCCTATAGATTGTTTAACCAAATCTTCTTGTTCATCTCTTTATCTCATTTAATTCTATTCAGTTGGACAGACATTTATTAAATACCCCCACTATGTGCCAAGAACTCTTTGAGGCACTGAAGACAGAGAAAAATTAAATAGTCTAGGTTCTCTAAGAATTTAAATTCTACTTTGGGAAGAAAGGGTACAATATAGACATAAAAAAAGCATAGGGAGTTGATGATGTCAGCTACCTCACTTTCGGGTCAACTGATGAATTTATAGGGCGTGAGGTTTAGTTTAGGCTGCGTTTTCCTGCAAAAGGAACAGATAATCATTTAATCCATTTGTGGTCATTGGGGACAGATTGGCTGGGACCTCTATGTGATGGACTTCTAAGTAGGGAATTTTTTGCAGAATTGGGTCTCATGTATTAGTTTTTGAGCATCCAGATAGTACAAGTAGTAAAATCTCTATTTCATAGATAAAACGAATTCAGAGATAAATGATGTCTAAAGCTCCACAACTTCCAAGTGACAGCCATAATTAGAATCCTTACTTTTTAATTATATATGCAAAGGAAACCAACAAGTATTTCTTAAACTCTTGTTCTAGGCCAGGCACTATGTTACTAAGTGCTCTGGGGATAAAAACACACCTAAAGTAAAGATAATACTTGCCTTCAAGGAGCTTATATTCTCTTAAAGGAAAACAACATGCCAAAGAGAGCTGAAAAGGGGTGGGAGGCTTGGGGCATGGTGTTGCAACTAGAAAAGGCAGAAACCCAGAATTGGAAGGGAGTAAACCCTGCCTGGTCCTTGTGGTTCCCCAAAGTGGAGATCGAGGGAGAAACTGACCTTGTGGCAGAGGGATGTTCATTCCAGAGTGAGATAGCTTTAGAAGAGAATTGGATGATCCAGGATGAGGTGGGCTCAGACACTGAAGGAAGTTCCAGGATGAGACTGCAGCTGAAACATGGAGTGAAATGTGTACTTCTTTCCACTACTAAGGAAAAATAGAAAGAGGAAAATAATGGTAGCATTAATGAGGAAAAGAAGGGGGGAGGAGGGGGAAGAAGCATCAGCAGTGTTTTAGAATAAAGTACTGAATTGTTCCTGTGAAGAAATCATACAACTACCTTGAACCTTATTTTCTAAAATAGCTATTCATCTTAATTATATTGCTTAATTATGATTGTTACTGCTTAATTTTATTATTTGCATTGGTTTAAATTAGTTAACAACTTAATTGAGAAATATTGATTCCTACTATACTCCATTTAGACTCATAACTTTTCCTCCCAGCCCTTATTGCCTTTTATCTCTTAATCAATGCATTTTTAAAAGCTTGGGATGGCCGGAGTGAGTGGTGACCATGGAGCACCATGAAGTGAGTTGGTCCATCTCAGAAGCCATTCTTTGGTTTGGGTTCTTTGGCACTATTCACCATATTGAATCATCAGAGCAATGAGCTTTCTAAACCCAGAGCTGGTTTAATTTTTTTTTAAACTTTACATTGCTTTACTAATAGTAGGTATTTAATAAATGTTTTATGGAATTGGATTTTTAAAGAGTCTTGAGGCAATATAGTGGCAAGAAAAATAAAAGATAGCATAGTGGAAAGAATGCTGGGCCTAAAATTAGGAAGACTCTTCTCCTGGAGTTCAAATCCAGCTTCAGATACTTATTGGTGTGTGACCCTGGGCAAATACTTCCCCAATTTCCTAATATGTAAAAGAAGCTTGACTTGGAAATGGCAAAGCACTCCAGTATCTTTGCCAAGGAAATTTCAAATGGGGTCATGAAGTTGTATACAACTGAAAAATGACTAAATAACAACAAAATAGTAAAATCGGAACACTGTTTTCTGGATTCTTACTCTTAGAGAAAAAAAAAGTGAAGGGAAGTGATTTTTATGACTGGATCCTGGTGTGATTCTGGGACTTTGAAATGGATCTTTGAATCAGAGATTTAGTTAGCAGGGAATTCAGAAATAATCTCCTTCAACTTCCTAACTTAATAAATGAGGAAACTGAAGTCCAGGGCGGTTCACTGACTGCTAAAGTCATATAGATGAAGGATAAGGGAAGGGTGGTAAGCATTTATTAAGTGCCTGCTATGTGTCAAACATTGTGCTAAGCACCTTAACAATTATGACTTTAATTGAGCCTTGCAAGTATTCTTGTGAGAGAGATAACTATTATTCCTACTTCACAGTTGAGGAAATTTAAGGCAGACAAGTTAAGTGATTTGCTCATGATCATACTGCTAGAAAGTATCTGAGGCTGGGTTTGAACTCAGCCCTTTCTAACTCCAGGCCTATCTCCCTTTTCATTATGCTACCTGGCTGGTTATAATAAGACATAGATATGTGTCAGAAATGAGATTTGAGTTTGGGTCCACAGAGTCCTGAGATATAACTTTTTCTACTGTACCAAATGTAGAATCTATTGTATTCAACCAATTCAGTGTGAATGATTTGTAAGATGTGGGATTTACTGGGTACTTCTTGGGAGGAAACAGAAGTTGTAGTTAGCTCTTTTTGTGGCTCACAAGATAACTAAAGTTCTCGGATTTTCAGATCCTATTACATTCAGCTCTATAGACCTTTTTCATTTTAATCTGGTGCTGCCAAGTCACTCCTGCAGAACTTGGATGACTGTTCCCAAATCTTTTGCAAGGGCTGTTTGATTTGAGTCGCACTGACTTTAATTAATGTTTCTCACGTATGACACTTTCTATCTCTGCACAGACCATTAATCTTCCCCTCCTCTTAGAGCCTTAAGTGTCTTTCAGAGGTTCAGGTCAAGTTTTGTTTTCTGTGTGAAATCTTTCCACATGTCTTCCCTCCCTCATACCAGTGTTTCCTCCATACTTTGGATCTATTTTGTACTTGCACATAGAAACACAAACATGTGTGTCGATCTTTTCCCTCCCAATGGAATGAGCACTTCTTCCAAGTGTTTATTTTCTGTTTTTGAATTCTCTCACCACCTAACATAAAACTCGACTCATAGTAAGCCCAGAATACTTATTAGATTATTTAAAAAGAACTCAAATAATCAATAATCTTTTTGATATGTTTTAATGTATATCTGCATAATGTCTTTTCTGTAAATGGTTGCTTAAGAAACTTTTCTCTTCTATCTCATATCTTTTGTTTTTCTCCCAATGTACAGATAGTTGTAGATAAGAGGTAGTGTGAGGATAACAAATACCCAGGCTCCTCATGAGATGTAATTGCTTAGACTGTACATTTTCCCTAAAACATCCTGACTCCTTAATGCTTGCATCAAACCCAACAGTAGTTTGATCATCACAAATTTTTGCCCTATTCCTGGCAAATAAGATGTTGTTTAAAAGCTTGGTTTAGACTGACTTTCTCTCTTCTTTGCTGTAAAAGTACCCCAAAGGCTGCTCCCTTAAATAGGGAATAAATTTCTTAGTAGAAATGGGAACAGCTGTCCCTTTTTCTCAATACCTTGTTTTTCTCACCTGATCGGCATTCTGGATCTCCTTTTAACAGCTGGGTGGCTAACAATTTTTTCTCCAGGTCTGTTCAGTCATGGGTCTTCCTGCTGTGAATGACAAAAACATCAATAGAGGTGGTAGTTTGTAATATTGAGACACCTGTTCGCTAGCAATTGGTCTCAAGTCATTAAGCTGATATTTTCAGGAAAGCTTATAGCACAGTTATTCATTATTGGATTGGACCATATCAACCTCTTCCCTTGCAGAGATTTCATTCACAAAGAAGCACCTGTAAAAAAAGACTTCTGTGGGTTATGGGCTCAAGTTGACTAAAGTAATGAGACTTTATTGCTCCATCTCTCCCCTCACTTCCTATATCTAAAACTTGTGGAATAGCCTTTCTTTATATTTACAAGCAGTTATTCCTGAATAATAGCCTCTGTGTTCTCCAGAACCCGAGTACTAAAATGTTTAGATTACTTTCACAAATCTCTACCCAAATTACTAAAATTTTTCTACTCTCCTAGTCATGATGATTCTGATAGCAGTAAATTCAGATTATATCTACATCTTTTCAAATCCTTAAAATTATAATTTGCTCATTAAAAAAAATACTCTTAGCTCATTGTTAGCAAAGGGTGCCTTCGGTCCAGTCTGCTTGTTTGTTTGTTTTTTTCCAGATAAAAATTAAAACTTGAGGAAGCTGAGTGATGTGCCACAATCACATAGAGAGTAGCAGAGAGATTGTAGAGGCCAGCTACTTTATTCACTCTTACTTGAGTAATAATCTCCTCTGTCTCCTACCCAGCAAGCCTTTTTTTCTTGAAGACCAGTAATGAGAGGGAAACCTATCTCTACCATGAAGGCAGCCAAGTTTACTTTGGATCACTCTAATTTTATAAGAGGATTTTCTTTACATCAAATCTAAATTTGCATCATTTTAGCTTTTATTCATTGTGCCTATCTAAATGCTGTGGTCTTTGAGCCCTGCAGGACATCTCTACTCATTGTTCTACTTGAGACCTTCAAAGAACTTCTATCTCTTCTCTCATATCTTCTTTTCAGTTTTAGGAATTTAAATGCTTCTGACTTTTAGACTGCTTGCACACACATCTGCTAGATAGTCAAGACTTTGTATTGTGGAAAGCTGTGGTGCAGTGCAAAGCTAAAAGCAAAACCAGGATGCTAGAGATACCTTGGCCTTCTGTGGTCATCTTCCCACTCCCCAACTTCTCAAGTTTCTTTCTTATTTTCTTTTAGGTGAAAAATTAAAAAAAATTTACTTAAAATTTAAATTTAAAAACAAATTAAAACTTTTATTTAATTTTTAAAAAACAATCATACTTTTAAATCAACCATGAAGCTTGGTTTTCATTTGGCTGAAATAATTGCTGCAAAACTCTTTGCTTTTGAACTTTGAAAAACAAATTTAAATGTACTATCATTATAAAAAAGTACATTCATTAATATGAGTTTTCCTTATCAGAATAGCAGATTAAATAAAATTGAACCCTTGCACAAAATAATCGTATTTAATTCATTATAACTCATGTGATCACTCCTTAAGCTTTTTATATGAACTTTTAGAATGTAAGTACCATGTGAATGAGCAATAGATTTTAGTGATGTTTTAAAAATATCTTAGTTTTAATGGCTTTAACTTTGTTTTTGTTTTTTTTTCTTCATAGATTCTGACGTCTTTACAGTGCCTTTGTGTCATATGTTACTGTATCTTATTTTATGAAGGGAAAAAACACAGAAACTTTATTTGTGTATATGTGTGTGTGTATATATGCATGTATATAATTTATTATTTTATGCCCAGAGGAAAAATAGTTCCAGCGTGATAATGACTTATTTAAAAATAATTCAGTAGTGAGAAGTACTGGATAAACTGTAGCACTTTGGCAGAGTTTAAGACACAATTCCTAAACTGAGGGTTTTAGTATCCTTAATGAGATTAGAGAATAACTTGAAAATAACTAAATTTCCTGGTGGTAAGCCTTATTTGTATCTGTTAGTAATTAGTAATTTCTGAATTATCTGTGCTTTATTGGTTCTGACTTCTATTACTTATTATCTTATGAGAGCTACTTATGGGATGGGGGCAATACAGATATTGCCAGAGGACCTTGAATTCTGAAATTCCTAATGGCATTTGTAATCTTCCTGTAGTGCTGAAGCAGATTTAGCACCTGGTTAGCAAAAATAATCAGTTAAAACCTGATGCAGTTTGGAGACTCGTTAGTTAATGCTATTTAAATGACTGAAACAATTGTTTATATGTGCAACAGGATTTTTAGTAGTATAGCAGTGGTGTGTGACATTATCCTAGGCCTTCAATTCTTTTTAGGTTTAAGGGGCTATTTTAGGAAGACTTCTAAATACCTATGATGGGGCATATTGTTTAGGTGGAGAACAGATAGGTTTTTGGTCTTTTATTATAGAACCAGAATGAAGAAAAGGAAAAAAAAAAATTACCGATTTGGAAATTTTGTGTGACTATTACTTCAGATCATTTTACTTATCTTCGTTGTCAGAAAACTACTTTAAGATTGTGCTTCCTGTTTGACCAAAGTGAAATAGTAAGTAGGTTGACACTTGAATCCAGGTCTTCCTGTCTTCTGTGTGAGTTCTCCATCAATTATTTGGAGCTGCTTCTCTTTTAATACCTTAAATTAGGCAAATGATACAAATTGCTTTTATTACTAATATTCAGATCCTTTCTTAGAAAGATTTCATATTCAGGTGGGATTATGACTCTAATACTTAGATATTTTTCAGGAATTTCTAGTGAAAAATCTGAACCTTACTCTTAGTGGGTAGTATGGAAAAAGGAACACAGTCTTTCCCTGGACTTTTGGAGTCCCTTTGGATTCCTTTAGAGAAAAATATTTAGAACCTCAAAAGAAATTACTTACCACCTAAAATGCAAGCATTTTGAAAGTTGCATATAGACATAAACCCAATTAATATTGTTGAAAACTCAGACATTTTGCAGTTATGTTTTTTTAACTGAATCACCCAAGTTCTATTTCAATTCGCTTAATTTTTACTTCTCTTAATTGAGCATTGATCCCACTGACCTAAGTCTTTTCCAGCAAATAGAATCTTGGCATCCTTGGATTTAAACCAGATGGGATCATCATTTATCCCAATTACTTTCTTTTTACAAATGTGTTTTCCTATAGCATTTACTTAGTATTATACTTGGTTAACCTGTATACTGGTTATTTTATATTTTATCTTCCTAATAAAATGTAGGCTTCTTGCAGGCAAGAGTTTTGTTCTTTTGTCATTGTTTCTCCTTTTCCCTTCATTATACTCATCTTTCCTTAAGTTTTATAAGAAAAAAGTATTACCATCGTCCCCTGAGATTTGTTGATTTAAAATTGACATCATTCATTTGTATTTATTTTTAGAATTCTTTCTCAATAAACATTCCTTTTATTCTAATTTACCTTTTTTGTTATCTGTTTCAGTGTTCTAGGTCATGAAACTTAATCCACAACAAGCTCCGTTATATGTAAGTAAAACAGAATCATTTTCTTTTAATTTTGTATTATCTGTAGAAGTATTATGAGTGCTTTTAATTTAATACAGAGAAACGTTTCAACTAATGATCTTTTAAAATAATTTTATAGTGTATAAAATTCTTATTGATGTTTATATATATGTTTAAATGTCTATTTTTTTTACCATCGACACAAATAATATGATTCAAAATTAACTAAATTAAATTCAATAGGAATAAAAGGAGAACTCCATAAATAGGACTGTCTTAATATATCTAGAACCTACCCAAATTTTTATCTGCTCTGATATTAATAAATGTTAAACAGTTGAATAATATTATGAAGTTACTGTGAGTCAGGTAGTCAGTTCCTGTTCTTTTGCTGCCTTTTTTCTGGAAAAAAGTTGAATTCCTCCTTCCTCTATTCCCCCACTTACTTATGTATGATTATTGCCCAAGTAAATCTTTCAACAAAGTTAACAAAGTTAAGGCAGAGAATGGTAAAATATATATTTGTCTTTTCTATTATATTAGTGAAATTCAGTTTGGTTAGAGTGAGTACTCTCACTGATGAAATATAAGATTGAGCCATTTAAACACTGTCCATTAAAGGTGAGGCTGAAGGGGTCCTCAAACTACGGCCCGCGGGCCAGATGTGGCAGTTGAGGACGATTATCCCCCTCACCCAGGGCTAAGAAGTTTCTTTAAAGGTCCACAAAACAAAGTTTTTATTTTTACTATAATCCAGCCCTCCAACAGTCTGAGGGACAGTGAACTGGCCCCCTATTTAAAAAGTTTGAGGACCCCTGGTCTAGAATAATTTGAAGTGAGTCAGAAATGCTTTTGGGTAGGATTTAGATGAGAAGAGGAAGAATAATATTCCAGACAAAAAGGAGCAACATAGGAAAATGAATAAGCATTGTAGGAGTAATTGCAAGGATTTAATTTGGCTGGAATGAGGGATTTGTGGTAAGAAAGCATAGATGATAAGAATGGATAAAGATAAGCTGGATTGGGAAGCATTTTAAATTCAAGGAATTTGGGCTAATTATATAGGCAGTGGAAAGTTATTGAAAGTTTTCACTTGATGGGTAACAATGAAAATAGTGAAATGTAAAGAGTGTGATTTAGAGAGTAACTAGAACCAGGAACCAGTTAGGAAACTACTATGAAATTACTAGAATATATAAGAAATGGTAGAGAAGGTTATGTCAAACATAGTCATATTCCAGCCATCTCTGAACCTTCCCCGATCTCTCATAGGTCAGGCCCCATGATACTTCCTTATCATCTACACACTTTACTCTCTCCTCTGTTCTCTCTTTTCTAGTTTTTTTCTTATCTGTTGTCTTCCCTCTTAGAATGTAAGCTCCTCAGAGTTAGGGACTGTTTTGCTTGCTTATATTTATATCCCTCCTGCCTGGAGCATAGTAAATGCCTAATACATTGTTTATCAATCTATCTGTTGATCTATCTTTCCATCTCCCCAAGAGATGGGAAACATCTGAGGCTGGGAGCATGGAATAGAAAACAAAGGAAAATAAAAGAGGCCAATATTTGCTCTTCAAATAGAAGGGCAGCTGAGGCTTGTCTTGAAGAGCACTCAGTTAACAGGAGAGCTGTATGTGAAATATCAAAAGAGATGTGTGACGTCAGATCACCTTGAGCCCATATACAGAAGAGGGTTTCCAGGATGGTCTTGCCAGGGGCTCCAATTGTACACATCAGCCAGTCTTCTGGGTTAGTGGTCACTTCATCACTGAAGTGGATCTGGGCCACTGGGGGTATTAAAGAGCTCTGAGTGTCTTAGCAGGGAGAGCCACAATCCCCCTCAGCTGGCACTGGTTGGTTTTCACAGTGCCACAGGAAAGTGGGTGCCAATCAAAGAGGCAGAATTGGAAATGAAGTTTCTAATCTGCTAGATTTTAGGAATGAAGGGATGGTGCCAGGCAGGAGAAAGTTCAGCTCAGTGACACACTGAGAAGGATTAGGCAAGGAAAAGCTCTTTCCCTAGACAGTAACAGTAGCAGAAATAGAATAGTTAGGATGGGATTTCAGGAAGTCCTGAATATGGTTTTGGAAAGGTTAACTAGATGATGTAATATTTTTTAAAAAAATTTTTACGTTTCATTTTATTTTCATATCTCCTTCTTTCCAAGTATATCCCTCTATCCAGAGAGCCATTTGTTATAATTGAATAAAAAAGAAGCAAAAAAAAAATTATGTTAATGAATGTGTGATAGTATTTGAGGTATTCTACTGATGATTTTAAATTCCTTTTTTTTTAACATTAACAAAGATTCTCATTAAATTTTATTTCAATTTCAAGAATGCAGACAAGAAGCAAGTTTCACAGTTATTCATAGTAATAGGCATCAGTACAGTTACTGGGTTGGATGGCTGTAGTTAGGTTGTGGACATGTTTCAGAGTGCCAAGAGCTAGCTAAATTGCTAGTATTTTCTACTCACCATTCAAATGTTCTTAGATGATTTTAAGTTCAAAGGGAAATGTTTGATAGATATTTGGGTGAAGAGGCCTTGGACTTGGGGAAAAGATCTGAACTTTGGGCATAAAAAAACTTTGGGAATCATCTGCATTTGAAACTGTGAGCATGGATAAGTTCTCTGAGAGGGAAGTTTAGAAAGAAAAGAACAAAGGAAAAAACACAAAAGATATTGGAAGAGAAATAGGGAAAGATCCTGGTATTTGATATATGTTATGTATGTCTTTTCCTGGGATACTTTTTTGTTTTTTGATTTTCTTTTCTTTGTTGATGAACTCGTATTTTCTTTGAAATAAAAATAGTAGTTTTTTTTAGTAGTAATATAATTTGCCATGTTTATTGGAAATGACTACTAGAGAAAAAAAAAGCATAGTTATCATCACTGAGACCTTTCTGCTCCTTGATTTGCTTAGAGAAGATCTGATTCCTTTCTTCATTAACAAGTCTTCCTATGATCCTTTGAAATTATCTGGATCCAAAGGCTGAGAACCAGAATTGATTTTTTTATGATAGACACAGGTATGTTAGATTATCACATGGGAGAAAAAAGGAATCCTTTTCAATCATCTTTTCAGACTAAAAGAGAATGAAACTTGAAATTGCTGTGACTCCAAAGGAAATTATTTGGAATGAGATACAGTTTTCTTTAGATCAGGTGACTTGGGTCCATTAAATTTCTCATCAAAGCATAGGGTAATAAAAGGGTTCTTTGAGCTTAGATAGCCTATTGCTGTGGCATATCTTGAGGGCAAAAAATACCCTTTGTCAATATTTATTTTAACTTTATTTAAGTTTCTAATAATCTAATAATAAGTTTCTAATAATCATACATTTACCATTACTTGGTTACCATTTGTAATATCTCTTCCTCACCCACATAACTTCCCTAATTTAGGACTTTGTCATAGGATTAAAAAAAATAACCAAAAAAATTCATGGACCTTAGTTCCATGTATGCTTCCAGCTGGGTATGTAAATATTACCAGTGATTTAAGAATGTTAATTAGAATGATTATAATAATAATTATTATAATATTGTATTACTATAATTATTATATTATATTATAAATAATATTTATAATATGTTATGTAATATATTATACATATAATAATAATGGGAGCTTTCACCACATTTTCCAAATATTTATCATATTAAGTATTTATTATTATTATTATATATTAAATATTTATTTTTTTATGAAGCCCAGTAATATCCTGTTGAATTAGGTGAAGGTATGAATATAATTCTTCTTCTGGAGATATTTCCAGAGAGATAAATAACTTAGTTAGCCATTAAGCCAGTGTGAAGGTGAGCTAGAAATAGAGGCTTGCATCTCTTGTGTTCAGTATTGTTAGCTCTTATCCCAGTGGCATACAGTCTGCACCATCAGTAAATCACATGACTCCCAATATTTTTATTTACATAGTACTTACTTCCTTTGACTTTCAAGCTTCATATAATTCAAATGGTTACCTTAAAATAAAAGAGACCTGCCTGATAGGTTAAAGAGCTAGACCAAGAAAGAGAGAGGATAATATTTAAAAAAACAAATTCCCACCACAAGCCTAGCAACCTGACATTTAGCAACAGTAAATAAATCCTCCTACAGACTGACAGCTGAAAAGGAAATTAAGTTTTCAGGCTTCCTACTAGAAGGAAGATGGTGTAAAGGTACAAGGAACTTCTCCAGCTTTTGGAATTGTATCAGGCAACAGCTGTCAATCTAAACACTGGGAATTGCTGTGGGAGGCCGGATGTTAATTGGAGAGATTGCTTGATTAAGCATCCAGAGACCCTACAAAATGTGTAAACCTAGATGAATCACTTCTACTATCCTTGCATTTGTCTCCTCTTTTGTAAAACTGTAGCATTCATATCATTTCACATAAGTGCTGAAACAGATAAGATAACAAAGATAAGAAACAGAATATACATAAAAGTAAAGACTTGGAGAAAAGACTGGGTTACTATGGTTCCACATAAGTGACAAAAGAGAAAAAATACAAAAACTTGTACATTTCAGTCTTTTCTGTTGCAAATCTGATAATAGTTTTACTAACCAAATTCATCCCATATGTTGTATGTTCTTCATCTTTGCACTCATATTTTATTATGTATATGCCAATGGTCTAAAGACTGTCAGACCATTTATTTGACCTAGATTAACAACATTTAGTTTTTTACTGACCTCATCTCTTGAACTCTGGGATAATTTGATTCATTGATATTATCTTCCCTGCTATTACTCAATAAGACACACACACACACACACACACACACACACACACACACAATCTTATATATTGTTTACTTATTGTGTCCCCCATTTGTCCTTGAAACTAAGGACTCTTGCCTCTCTTTGTATCTTCAATATCTGATACATGATAGGTGATCAATAAATATTTATTTATAATTGTGAACCTAATAGGATCAAAGGAGTCTAGATTTTGAAGAGATCTTGATGTCTGATTTCTTAATTTTTACAGCAGAGAAATTAAGTCTCACAGAGGTTATAAGATGTTCAGGGTTATTATAAGATAATAACATATCTGGAAGTTAGTACTGAAGTCAGAGGACCTATGTTCATATCCCAATTTTGACACTTATTACCCATGTAACTGAGTCTGATGGCCCATCACTTAACTTCCTTCAGCCTCAGTTTCCTTTATGAAATGAGAAAATTGGCCTCTGAGATCACTTCTAACTCCAAATATGTGACCTTAAGGTCATTCCTCTTTCTGTAGGTCATTTGATCATTAATAAACAGTATTCACAGTGGTCTTATATAGCTCTTGATTAACAATGAGTGTAAACTCTGATCATATTCACTACAAATAACACAAACCTAATTAATTTCGATTGGAGGGTCTCCAAAATAACATGTAGAAGAATATTACTGTAATAGACAATAAGAAGGGAAAGGTGTCTCTTAGATTATTTTTTGTAATAGCAAAACTGTATCAGATAATCTTCCCAAATTAAAATTTCTTCAAAGCTAGTGATAGTCAGAGCTGAGCCAAAATTCTTCTCAACACCAAGGCAAGTGCTGTTTTTTCCTTCTTCTAAATTTTTTTAATGTTGTGTGGGTACAGATAAAGCATTTTAATTATCCATCTTTTCCCCTCGCTTTTAGAACATAACTGACTCCTTTTTTTGATCATATATTTTCTTTTTTTAAAAAAATATTTTGCATATAGAGAATTGACTCTAATTTATAAGAAATCAAGCCATTCTTCAGTTGATAAATGGTCAAAGGATATGAACAGACAATTTTAGATGATGAAATTTAAACTATTACTCCTTATATGAAAGAATGTTCCAAATCACTATTGATCAGAGAAATGCAAATTAAGACAACTCTGAGATACTACTACACACCTGTCAGCTTGGCTAAGATGACAGGAAAAAAATAATGATGAATGTTGGAGGGGATGTGGGAAAAGTGGGACACTGATGCATTGTTGGTGGAGTTGTGAACGAATCCAGCCATTCTGGAGAGCAATCTGGAATTATGCCCAAAAAGTTATCAAACTGTACATACCCTTTGATCCAGCAGTGCTTCTACTGGGCTTATATCCCAAAGAGATACTAAAGAAGGGAAAGAGACCTATATGTGCCAAAATGTTTGTGGCAGCCCTGTTTGTAGTGGCTAGAAACTGGAAAATGAATGGTTGCCCATCAATTGGAGAATGGTTGGGTAAATTGTGGTATGTGAATGTTTTGGAAATATTATTATTCTGTAAGAAATGACTAGCAGGATGAATACAGAGAGGCTTGGAGAGACTTACATGAACTGATGCTAAGTGAAATGAGCAGAACCAGAAGATCTAATATTATATACCTCAACAACGATACTGTATGTGGATGTATTCTGATGGAAGTGCATTTCTTTGACAAAGAGACCTAACTCAGTTTCAATTGATCAATGATGGACAGAAGTAGTTACACCCAAAGAAAGAACACTGGGAAATGAATGTAAACTATTTGCATTTTGGTTTTTCTTCCTGGATTATTTCTACCTTCTGAATTCAACTCTTCCTGTGCAACAAGAGAACTGTTCGGTTCTGCACACATATATTGTATCTAGGACATACTGTGACATATTTAACATATATAGAACTGCTTGCCATCTAGGGGAGGGGATGGAGGGAGAGAGGGGAAAAATCGGAACAGAAGTGAGGGATAATGTTGTAAAAAATTACCCTGGCATGGGCTTTATCAATAAAAAGTTATTATAATTTAAAAAAGAAAGAAAAGAAAAAAATTATTTTGAGGTAGCTAGGTGGAGAGCACTAGCCTTGAAGTCAGGAGGATCTGAGTTCAAATCAGACACTTAACACTTCCTAGCTGTGTGACCCTGGGCATCTCACTTAACCCAATTGCCTCAGCACAAAACAAAATAAAACAAAAACAAAAAAACCCCCTCATTTTCAACTTTTTTTTTTTTTGAGTTCCAAAGTCTCTTCTTTCCTTCAAGTCCTCACCTCAATCCATTGAGAAGGGGACAATATTTCAATTAAATATGTGAAATCATCATGCAAGATGCATTTTCTTATTATCCATGTTACAAAAAAAAAAAACCAAGGAAAAATGAAAATAATCATCATTACAATATTGCTGTTATTGTTCTTCTTATTCTGCTCATTTCACTTTGCATTAATTCATATAAATCTTCCTAGGTTTTTTTGGAAACTTCTTGTTCATATTTCTTACAGTATAATAATAGCCTATCAAAATCATATACTACAACTTGTATAGCCATTCATCAATTGATGGGCATCCCTTAATTTCCAGTTTTTGTCACCACCAAAAGAGGTGCTGTAACTATTTTTGTATATATAGATCCTTATTAAGGCAAGTACTCTAATGTGATTATTGGCAATCTATATGACAGTAACCATCATCTGATAGATATCAGGCATACATGTAAGTAGTAGAAGCTCATTATTTTGAGCGGATGGATTATACACAAATTATCTACAAATTATAAAAGTATGTGCTTCTTCGCTATTCTGAATCCAGAACCCCCTTCTCAACTTTTTATAGAATAATTTCTTCTACTTGATTCAGCCTTGAATAATTTTAGTGAATTCACTGACTAATGAATATAGACTAGAAACTAGAACATCTATGATATTGAATGTCTTTTTTTTTTTTTAAGGATAAAGAAGTCTTTTCCTTTGACTGCAGCTATTTTTGATCTCCACATGATTAAGGAATTCTTTCCTCTATTGGAGGAGCTAGAGTTCTGTTTCATACCAGACAATTTATTAAAATTTAATAAAAGATTGGATCAGCCCTTCTACAGACTTGATTGAGGATTTGAGAGAGCAAATAAATGTATTTGATCTGAGTTAAATTTATCTCACTCATAATTGTGTGTGTTTTGTGTGCAGTAGCGTGGGGTGATAATGATTTTGATGATGATAGTTTATATTTTTATGGAGCTTTAAGGTTTGCTAAGTACTCTTTACATGTATGACCCCACAATAACTCTATATGATAGGGGATAATATATCCCCATCTTACAAGATGAGCAGACTGAAGGCAAGAAAGCTTAAATTACTTGTCAAACTTACAAAACTACTAAGTGACTAAAGCAGGATTTGAATTCATATCTTCTGAATGTCAAGTTCAGCATTTTAACCACTATATCATCCAGCTGCCTATTTAGAGACTTGCATAGCCATTTATCAATTGATGGGCATTCCCTTAATTTCCAGTTTTTGTCACCACCAAAAGAGGTGTTGTATCTATTTTTGTATATATAGATCCTTATTAAGGCAAGTACTCTAATGTGATTAATGGCAATCTATATGACAGTAACCATCATCTGATAGATGACTGGGAAGTCCCCTTATAAATATAATGGTGAGACGTCCAGTATCTTTAATTAAGCTTTCCTACATTATCACCTACCCTTCAGTGATACCAGTATTATGAACTGGTTCCTCCAGACTATTCGTCCTCTAAAAAGTTACTCCATTTCCTGACTCAGGTCATTTTCATTGGCAATGCCCTATGCCTGGAATATTTTTCCTTTCTTAACTGCTTCCTGGCTTCCTTCAAGTCTCAGTTAAAATTCTACATTCTATAGAAAGTCTTTCCTGCTCCCCCTTAATTCTAGTAACCGTCTGTGAA
This sequence comes from Antechinus flavipes, assembly GCF_016432865.1. Lineage (NCBI taxonomy): Eukaryota > Metazoa > Chordata > Mammalia > Dasyuromorphia > Dasyuridae > Antechinus > Antechinus flavipes. Next base: position 563,909,923 of record NC_067399.1, read on the forward strand.
TTATTTCTAATTTATCATGTATGCAACTTGTTTGTATATAATTATTTGCATGCTATTTTCCTCATTAGTCTGATTCATTTTCTCACTACCCCATTTGACAATCAGTCAACAAGCATATATTAAGCATTTTGTATGTGCTACACAGAGTGCCAATTTTTGGGAATGGAGGCACAAAAAAAAAATGGATCACTTGTATTCCAATTGGTACAACAATAGTTACAGAACAAATATACACATGTAGTAAATATAAAGTTAATCAATACAAGTTGTATCCAAAGTAGTTAAATATAAAGTAGTGTAGAAGGGAGGATATAAAATCAAGTGTACAGCAACTCCTAGTTCATAAATTCAGTATTGATTCAAAATTTTAACCTCGATGAATATTTAAATGGTACAGGTAATGTTCTATGAATGTTCCCACTGGCCTTGAGCCAACTTTACAGAGTATTGAAAAGAAGTCAGTCTGGTGTTTAGATATAATTCTGAACTTGTTGCAAGAGAAGGAGTAAGAAAGAAAAATGGTCAAAATTTTGGATATTTTATTTTTATCCACAAATGAGCATTTCTTCTCAGTTTGAATTTCTGGGGGATCATTCATCTTGGTGGAAGCTAAAAACCCAGAAATGTATGTCAACATCAGAGTTTGGCACCCTCCCTCACTGCAGAAAAAGCATGCATTCAATACAAAAAAGCATCATCAGTATATCCTTATTCTGTGCTTTAGTATGAGATTACACAGAAGCTGAAACTGATGGTTTTGTGCATGTAGTTCAGTAGTTAGCTTGCTCCCCTGAGACAACTTTTATCTTTTCTTTGATCTTTTAAGTGAATCACCTGTCCTCTTGTAAACAATAAGCCCTAATGGATTCTTTTCTAATGTTTTCAAATTTGGTAGTTTCTTCCAGTCCCTGTGCACAGCTGCAGTCATGGGACTGGGTAACTTTTATGCCAGAGGAGATAAGGAAGTCAAGTGTTTCTCAATATAACTTGATAGAACTTAAGCATGGTGTGACATAATTGAAGCCAATATTTGAACAGCTTCTGGGTTAAGTAGCAATCAGATCAGAGTGACTGTCAGCACTTAGTTATGAAAGACAGGGTGTTCCATTTCAGAATATGTCACTAGCATGCTAGAGAGATGAAGAAGTTTCAAATAACTGATCCTCCATCTCTTTCTGCTTCAATACAGTAGGAGAAAGCTATCACTGCCTCTTAAGAAAATTGGTGAATTGAGCTGTGTTTCGAGAGAAATTGGAAATCTCAACTATTAGGTTTATTATAAGCTGGTGTCTATCTTTTATTATGGAATTGAGGATTATTACTGCCGTAGCTTAGTATACTCAGAAAGTCAGAGTAAGTTTAGAATTGTAGAATGGAAAGGGACCTTACACAGCAAGCATTTATTAAGATAAAGGAACTGACTTGCTTGAAGTTCAGCGTGAACCAGAATTAGAACCTGGTCTGATGGCTACTAAACCAAAGTTCTTCCCACTCCCCAGCCCTGTACATGCTATAGGCAATTTGCCCACTTTTTTCATTTGTTAGCCATTTAATTTTAAAATGTGCAATTTAAATCCATATTTTTAAAATATAGATATATATTGTTTTCTACTTCTATTTGATTTTAGGTATGTTTATTGTGTATCATAATCTGTGGTATGCTTTTAAAACAACTGAAATGGCAAAATAGCAAAGGTAGAGAAAAGCATCAGAGAGTATGATATATTAGATTTGAAGTGCATGTTTAAATGGTCTATTTTCTTTTTTTTTTAATAACTTTTTATTGATAGAACTCATGCCAGGGTAATTTTTTACAGCATTATCCCTTGCATTCACTTTTGTTCCGATTTTTCCCCTCCCTCCCTCCACCCCCTCCCCCAGATGGCAAGCAATCCTTTATATGTTGAATAGGTTACAGTATATCCTGGATACAATATATGTGTGCAGAACTGAACAGTTTTCTTGTTGCACAGGGAGAATTGAATTCAGAAGGTATAAATAACCCGGGAAGAAAAACAAAAATGCAAGCAGTTTATATTCATTTCCTAGTGTTCTTTCTTTGGGTATAGCTGCTTCTGCCCATCTTTGATCAATTGAAACTGAATTAGCTCTCTTTATCGAAGAGATCCACTTCCATCAGAATACATCCTTAAACAGTATCATTGTTGAAGTATATAATGATCTCCTGGTTCTGCTCATTTTACTTAGCATCAGTTCATGTAAGTCTCGCCAGTCCTCTCTGTATTCATCCTGCTGGTCATTCCTTACAGAACAATAATATTCCATAACATTCATATACCACAATTTACTCAACCATTCTCCAATTGATGGGCATCCATTCATTTTCCAGCTTCTAGCCACTACAAACAGGGCTGCCACAAACATTTTGGCACACATAGGTCCCTTTCCCCTCTTTAGTATCTCTTTGGTAAGTGGTCTATTTTCAATGGAAATCAAGTTTCTGTTCTTTTAAATTAAGGATTGAATTTCTACTCCTTATTTTGGTAGTTTCTTAGAAAGGCTTTCTTTGTTATATGTGCCAGAAAGCTGAAGTTTTTTTTGGTTCTTGACTTCTTAGTAAACTGACTCAAACTAAACATCAGCTCTTAATTTCATCTTTACTTGTAAAAAGACAACATAGTTATCCCTCAATTAATTATATACTTCTGTTTTCTATCTGAAAGAAAAATTTTAGTAATTTCTTTTTAAACTGCTTGCAAAATTTAAATATTTAGTAATTATTTTATGCTTACCCCCCTTTCACCAAATAGGCATTTTTGGAGGGAAAAAAATTAATTTAATGCATCACTTTATCATTAAATAATACTGTTCATTTTTATATTGATCCCAGATCTAAATGAAAATAGTTTTAAAATTCTTTAAAATTTTAATGAGGAGTTTTTGTGATTATGGATTTGGGGAGGATGCCTGCATTAGTTTGTAGATTTTGTGTAATTTTGGATTGAAGTGAGTTTTAAAACCAGGTGGTTTTTATAGCTAGTATTGCTATTAATAGAGTATATTTGCATGAACTCTCACTCTTACCTACCCTTGAAAAGTAGGTGGCACAATGGATAGATTTCCTGGAGTTCAAATCTGGCCTCAGAAACTTTCTAGCTGGGTGACTTTGGGCAAATCACTTATCCCTCTCTGCTTGAGTTTCTTCATATGTAAAATGAGATGGAGAAGGAAAATAGCAAACAGTTCTGATATATTTTCCAAGAAAACCCCAAATAGGAGGCTACAAAGAATCAAACATGACAGTAGGCCACTCAACAACACAACATCCTTTAGCTTCCTTTTCTCTTGGTAGCATGTTGAGAAGTTTCCTGTTATACATCTGGGATTTCATAGTTTTACAGACTAAGAATTAGTCTCCTGTTTTTCCTTTTTTCATCATTGGCTTCCAGAAACTTGCTTTGAAGTTAATGTATTTTGCTTTGGCATTACATTGTTCATCCTAAGCATTTTCTGAGCAACTAAGGATATAGGTCAGACTCTGCTTAATGCTTGTCCGCCGGATGTTTAACAAAAACACCACCCATTTTTTTTTTGTACAATTGAGTAATTAAAGCTTCAGATTTAATCAGCATTTAGTTCATGTTGATAAAAGTAGATACAAGCCCTAGAATCTCAGGAAGAGTAACATTGACTCCTTGCTTTTTTCCTTCCTTTATTTAGTAAATGCTTACCATGATTTTGGCTATTTGTTTAAGTGTGCTGGGAAAAAAAAGGAAGTGAAATATGATTGTTCCTGCTCTAGAGAAGTTAATAGTACTGTAAAGTAGGACAATAAGTATACGTGTAAGAAATTAATACAGCACATTGTTTTGAGTTGTATAGTTATTCACAAGAGGGAAGGAATTATGTGTTCTCTCTTGGCTCCAAAATGGTAAAAATCTTATCCAATACGTTAAGAATTCTTTCTGAAACCAAAATTCTTAATCTATAGTTTTTGAACTTAAAAAAAAAAAAAAGGTAATTATATGTCAATATAATTTGCTTCCTTTGTATTCATTTAAAAACATGATTCTGAGGAGAGGTCCACAGATTACCAGTGGAGAAGCTTTACATGAAAAAAGATTTAAGAAGCCTTGATCTAGGGCATCTCTCAAGAAGGGTTACCATATAGTATAAGAGAATAAGAGACGGTATTGGGCAGAAGACCCGATTCATGGACTCAGTTTCTGGCTCTGCCAATTATAATCTGCATAATCCTGGATGAAGCATTAACTTTTATGGACCTCAATTTCTTTATCCATGAAGGAGGGATTTGATGTTAACTTTAGCAATAAAAGAAGAAAAACAAATTGAAGGATTTAGAGTAGATAAAGAGGAAACAAACTTATCACTCGTTGTATTTGATATGATAGTATACTTGGAGAATCAACTAAAAAAACTACAAAAAAATTAACAATTTTAGCAAAATTGCAGGATACAAAATAAATGCATGTAAATCATCAGCATTTCTATGTTACCAACAAAATGCAGTAGCAAGAGATAGAGAAATTCCATTTAAAGTAACTGTAGATAATATAAAATATTTGGGAATCTACCTGCTAAGACAAAGTGAGGAACTATATGAGCACAATTACGAAACACTTTCCAAACAAATAAAGTTAGATCCAAACAATTTGAAGAATATCAAATGCTCACAGGTAAGTCAAGCTAATATAATAAAAATGACAACTTAAATTAGTGCTTAAATTAATCTACTTATTCAGTGCCATACCAGTCAAACTGCCAAGAAATTACAGAGCTGGAAAAAATAACAAAGTTCATCTGGAAGAACAAAAGGACAAGAACTTCAAGGGAACTAATGAAAAAAATTGCAAAAATGGCCTAGCTGTACCAAACCTAAAACTATATTATAAAGCAGCGGTCATCAAAACCATTTAGTACTGGTTAAGAAATAGAGTAATTGATCAGTGGAATAGGTAAGGATCACAGGACAAAATAGTCAATAACTAGCAATCTAGTGTTTGACAACCCCAAAGACCCCAGCTTTAGTAAGACCTCACTATTTGGCAAAAATTGTTGGGAAATTGGAAAATAATATGACAGAAACTAAGCATTGACCAACACCTAACCCCAATATCAAGATAGGATTGGAATGGGTTCATGATTTAGACATAAAGTATGATACTATAAGCAAATTAGGAGAACAAGGGATAGCCTACCTCTCAGATCTGTGGAAAAGAAAGGAATATATGGTCAAAGAAGAACAAGAGAACATTCTGAAATGCTAATGGACAATTTTGATTATATTAAAATCAGAAATTTTTGTACAAATAAAACCAATGCAGCCAAGATTAGAAGAGAAGCAGAAAACTGGAGAAAATTTTTTATATTCAAGAGTTCTGATAAAGGCCTCATTTCTAAAATACATAAGAATGGACTCATTTATAGAAATATAAACCATTCAAAAAAAAAAAAGAAATATAAACCATTCTCCAATTGATAAATGGTCAAAGGATATGAACAGACAATTTTTAGTTGAAGAAATTAAAATGATTTCTAGTCATAGGAAAAATTCTAAAGTCACTATTGATCAGAGAAATGCAAATTAAGACAAATCTGAGATACCATTTCATACCTCTCAGATTAGCTAAGATGATAAGAAAAGATAATGATAAATGTTGGAGGGGATGTGGAAAAACTGGGACACTAATGCATTGTTGGTGGAGTTGTGGACTGATCCAACCATTCTGGAGAGCAATATGGAACTATGCCCAAAGGGTTATTCAACTATCTATATTATTTGATTCATTTGGGTTTCTACTGGGCCTGTATCCTAAAAAGGTCATTAAGGAAAGAAAAGGACCCAATGTGTAAAAATTTGTGTAGCAACCGGAAATTTAGAAGATGCCCATCAGTTGGGGAATGGCTGAATAAGTTATGGTATATGAATGTTATGGAACATTATTGCTTTATAAGAAACAATCAGCAGGATGATTTCAGAGAGGTTTGGAGAGACTTGCATGAACTGATGCTAAGTGAAGTGAGTAGAACTAAGAGAACATTGTACACAGCAATAAGATTATATAATGGTCACCTGTGGTGGATTTTGCTCTTTTCAACAATGAGGTGATGCAAGGCAATTCCAATTGTGATGGAGCCATCTCCATCCAGAAAGAGTACTATGGGGACTGAATAAGGACCACTTTTTTCCCCCTCGTTTTTCGCCCTTTTTGATCTGATTTTTCTTGTGCAACAAGATAAATGTGGAAATATGTATAGAAAAATTACACATGTTCAATATATATTGATACCACTTTGGATCATACCTTAGGACTGCCTTGGAGGACCTGTTGAAATAGAAAGACTTCATAATTCCCTTTCTTACTCCTCTCCTCCTCATCTTTGCTTAAATGAAATTTTAATCTGCATTTCAGTTTTATCCCTGATTTCCCTTCCTGGTTGGGCACTTCTGCAGCTTCTGCCACACCTTGACTGAGTCATTGAGTTCCTTTTTTTATTTCTTAGGACTAGTCTTCCTTATCTCACTTTGCATCCTCTTATAGTTGTTTCCTCTTGAGTACAATAGACTGGCCTGTGGGTGTGAACTGGAAAAGATTACCAATTGGATCTGGTAATAGATAGTAAAAGATTGGACTCTGGCTCTCTACTGGTTCACATTTTTATGTTACTAGTTGGCAGGATTCTGCAGGAAAACTCACTACATCATAAAAGCAGCTATTACAGAATATGGTTGGTAGAGGTAAACAAGGAAGAAATTTCATAAATTTAGGCCTATAGTATCTCTGAGTTTAGATTAGTGAAGTGTGGAGCATTATTACTTGCTAAAGGCAAAATATGATTGAAGTATGGAGGAGAGTCTGAGCCTTTGGCAGCCTATACCTGCAGCTGCAGGAGAGTGATTGTGGAACAAAGAGCTCTCCTTAATCTTAATTTTTTTTTGTGCAAGTTAGAATGTTTTATAGATCTTCCTCATGTGATTTAGTGGAATGATTACACTAGATACTTTTGTAGTTAGAAGTAGAACTTGTCATGATTTAGTGATTCATATAGATTGGGCTTGGGATATGATTGTGGACAAACTGCTGAAACTGCTGCTGGGATACTTGCATAATTAAATGCAGAACTTGACTGAGACTGAATTGGGCCTGTTAAAAAGCAAATGTAGACACACTGGTTGCTCAATGTCAGGTGTACTTTGAGGAAACTAAGTTGCTTGGTTTAAAATTACAAAGTCCAACTCTGCTTGTGCAGTGAAGTGAGTTTCAAGTACCAATCTGTCTAGGAAGAAGTCTGAGCTATTGTTCAGAAGTTTCCTTTTCCAGGTATCCTAGGAAAGCAGAAAGGAATTTTCCAAATTGAAAACCTTTAGTGAAGACCTGAAAGGAAAGACCACTAAAGTTCACAGGTCAAAGGACAAAGAACTGGAGTGCTCTAGTTAGGGTACAGATCACTGTATGTTTCATGCTATTGTGTCTTGGTTTTATTTTTATTTTTTCCCCCTACTTGGAATTTGCAAGGCAAGATAACATAGTGGAAAAACCAATAAATTTGATATAATACTTACATTTGAATCCTGGCTTGGCCCCTGTACAATTCTCAATAAGTCATTTGAGGTCTAAGAGCCTTTACTCCCTTATCTGTAAAATGAGGGGTTTGGATTAGATCACAAATATCCAGCATTTCAAAGTGCCACCTCAACCAGATTATAGTGTAAATGAGAAGCATTTAATAGAATAAAAGTACCATAAAACATTAGTAATATTACATTTTAAAACTTGTCATCACTGGTCTGTAGGGTACAATTTAGTTCTGTTTGGTGGCCCATTACCCCAATCTCCCAAGCTATTTGAATTTGCTACCCCTGAATTGTGAGTTGTCTTCTATTTCTGTCTGATATTCTATGATAAGGTCAACTTCTGAATCTTCTCATGTCCATCTATAGTAAAGGGAATATTTAACTTCTACTTTACAGTCAGTGACCCGTACAAGATGGGAAAGCATTAATTTGAAAATACTAATCCATGGGTCTCCATTACTCTCCTTAATCAAGAAATGAAGGTTGACTTATAAGAGTCATAGAACTCTTTTTGAAAGCAGCATGTTTGGGTTAACTGCTGACCCTGACTGAGATATTGCAGCTGGTGATTGGGATGGAATTCACAGCTGTGCTTCTCTTTTTGTTATGTCCACAGAAGGAAATGTGAGTTCTATCTTGCCATTTAAAATTATTTAAATGGTGGGACATTCCTTTTTTAGTTCAAGCAGTCCATTAAAGATTTTTTTTTCTTTCTGTCTTTGCTGTAGTTTTATTAAAATGCCTTAAGTTAAGTTTATCTCTGCTCTGATTTAGTTAATATTAATTTCTTCTGTGTCTCCCCCTCTTTTCAGAATTTTTGCTGGTAATGTAGCTTATGTTAAAATGAATTTATAGATCCAACAGACATTATATTTAGTTTATCTTTCCTGTTAGTCCTGGTGCTCATAGAGTACCTATATAAACAGATGATAAGTTCTCCTTTAGGGCCCCAGATAAGAACTGAAAATCCTGAGAAGCTGTGATATCAGTAGTTCTTAGTGCCACTTCCTCCATTTCTAAAATTCTCATGAAAGTCATTATTTTATGTTCTCTCTATAGTCATGTCCTTTCTTCTCTTCTCCCCTCCTCCCCTCCCATCATCCCTCCCCCCCCCCCACCTGAATGGTTGGTTGAGTGGGCTTCTCTCTCTTGACTAGTATATGCCTTCTTTTCCCCTTTTCTGGCATGTGAAAAATGATGTGGCCCAAAACACAGGATGACCTCCCACTTTGGAACATGTATATCATATGAGGGGAGTGTGTGGTTCTCCTTAGTAGGTTAGTGATGGAGGAAAGATTGCTAGAATATTTTTGTGGCTCCTTTCCATGACAGTGAATAAAACATACCTAATACAATGGGAGAATAAAAATTGCCCCTAATATAAATTAGCAAATAATAATGTGTAGCTATAACTTCTTTGTCTTATGTAATAACATTATTTCAGGGGATGTGAGGATACTAGGTGAGACAATGGCCAGAGTACTGGCCTTGGATTCAACATGATTTGAGTTCATAGATGACCTCAGACACTAGCTGTGTGTGACTGACCCTTTAAAGCAAGTTATTTAACCTTTTTTAGCCTCAGTTTCTTCAGCTGCAGAAGAATAAACTTATCTCACAATAAAAATAATACCTATCAAGAATAAACTCAAACAAGAGTACATAAAATTCTTTGCAAACCTTAAAACACTTTATAAAGTTATTATTATTATTATTGAATTGTAATATATGTAAAACATAACATAGTAATTAGGCTGCATTCAAACAGCAGTATGAGGTCAAACTTGTGGCACTTATCTAAATAGTTAAAACAGTTCTAACTCTCCCAAAAGAATAAGGGTTCCACAGAAAATCATTGCCATTGTAGATTTTATTTTATTGGAGAACTCTGCTATTCTCATGACTTAAAATTATGTATACAATTACGATTAATTATATTAAAATTTGATTATCTGTTTTTTCCTTGAGGTATACTAGGTGGTAAACTAGAAGTAGCTAGTAATTACTTTATTTAAGAATTGGCAAAAACTTGGTTCAACATTCAGTCTAAAATGAGTATTTTTACAGATGGATAGAAAGATAAAACATTTTAAAAGCACTTATTTTGTTCTAGGCACTGTGCACTTAGAAACTGGGATTGTTTCTGAGGTGCTGAGAGGTAAAATAAGGTGACTGCCAGGAAGTAAGCCCTTGACATTAGATAGGAATTCAGGTGTTCAGACTCCAAATTGATTGTACTTTTTACTCCACTCTCATATTGCAAAAGGTAATATAAGATCATAAATAAAAGAACCAGGATTAGAAACCTGACCTGTAGATTCCAAAATCTGGTGCTTTGTCCAATACCTGTATTAAATGGAGTAAGACTACCAAATGCTCAATAAGCCTCAGGACAGTTAATAGGGCACCTTATGTTTATTATAACACATAAAAATAATCTATGAAACTGATTATCCTGAGCTATCAAGAAAAGGTTATATTATGTCTGGTACCTGGTATTCTTATTTAGGAGGTAGACAATATATATTACATTTGGGATTTTAATCAGAAAAAGCATGAATAGTTTATTCTTGTCTTGTTAATAATAGTAACTTACATTCATATTATCTCTATTTTTAGAGAAAAGAAAACTAAGATTTAAAGTAGTGATATCGCTAAGAAACTGAATGGGCTTATCCACTATTTTCATTATACCAAGCTGCTTTCAGTCGTCCAAAAAATTCATTTCTATGGAATGTGTCATCAGTAAAATGTTTCAATAATAAATTGTGATGTAATTTTATTCATGTGTATTAGATCTTTGTATATTTATGTGTCTGTTTTATAATTCTGTAGATATAAATTTTAACTTTGATACTTAAACAGCATGAAACAACCTATAACACCGATATGTTAATTTTATTTTTCCAACAAGTTTTTGGAACAGTATTCTTTATTATGGTATATTGGTAATCCTAGGTTCATGAAGCTTGTACAGGGAACCTCCGGTGGTCTATTATGTTGGACAGAACTTCTGAGTACAGTCCTAGTGATAGACCTTGCTTCCTGAGGATGAGGGTAGCTTGAGTATAGCCAACTTCATCAGAAGTGGGTAAGACAATAGGTGATGAATTTTTAGACAAGAGTCCATGATACAAAAGAATATATAAACTGGACCAAAGTTCTGTGGGGCACTTTTCTGTTTCTGCTATGATGAATTTTTAGATAAGAATCCATGATACAAAAGAATATATAAATTGGACCAAAATTCTGTGGGGCACTTTTCTATTTCTGCTATGATGAATCCAGAGTTGTTTAAAAAAAGGAAGAGAGTCATTGAGTTTTCAGATTATCTATAAAGATGAACTATGCTAATCTAAATGTGAGAGATTCTTTCTTAGTGATTATTACTATTCTCCTCCTCCTCCTCCAAACACTACTATTACTACTAATTGACTAGAGGAACTAAATCATACCAGCTCTAACATTCTCTCCTGTATATATAGGACTGTCCTGTATATAAGGACAAAAAGAAATTTAGTCTAAAAGGGATGCTTGTACATAGGTCCTTCTTAGATAGGCAAATGTAGGAGTTAGGACAAACTAGAGACATCTTTTGATGGTACACTTAGTTATCTCATAATGCAATGTGTATAGTGAGCATTTAGAAAAGGACCACTTTGAAGCTAATCAGAGCTAATGTGCCACATATGTTGCAAAGGAGGAGGATATAGAGAAATTATTTGAGGAACTTGATAAAACCTTCCAATTAAATAATACATACTTTAATGCTTTATGATTTCGATGCAAAGATGATTATTAGAGGACTTTGAAAAATATCTTAAAAGATATTCCCTGGAATTAAAAATAACAGTACAAAAGTTTAAAGAATGCACTGTAACCATATCTCTGTATGTTTTGAATATTGTCTTTAAAAATTTTTCTTTATTGATTTGTTTTTATATCAACTAAATTCCTCCTTGTTTATCTTTTTTTGTTAGATTTGTTTGAGTCTGAAAAGATGGATATTTGAGATCTCTACAATTATAAATTTTCTATTTCTTCCTGTAATTTGATTAAGCTTCTCCTTTTAAGTATTCTGGTCATTTAGTGCATTTTTTGGCATATATGATATTATCTATGGTGTTTTTAAGTGTATATTAGTTTCTTTAGGTATTTCTTTTAAACTTTATTTTTCTTTTACTGTTGATTTTTCTAATATGAATTGCCTTTCCTGCTCATTTAAATCCTTTGCTTTCCAATTAAAGTTAAAAATGATGTAGTTAAAATTTGTGTTGCTTGTGACTGTTTCCTTTAAAATGCTTTCTGCAACTTCCACCTTTCTCAGTTCCTCCCCTTTTACATTTGATGTGTTTTTACACTGACTTCTAGGTTTTCACTTCTTTTCTTAGAGCAGCTGAATGAAATGCATGGTATGTTTGTTCCTTACCCACTCTGTCATGGTGCACTACCAATTATGGGAGACTAACTTCTTTCTTGTGCCTCATATCTTGTTGCTGTATATAATGATTTCCTGGTCCTGCTCATTTCACTCAACATCAGTTCAAATAAGTCTCTCCAGGCCTTTCTAAAATCATCCTGCTGGTCATTTCTTACAGAACAATAATATTCCATAATATTTATAAACCACAATTTATTCAGCCATTCTCCAGTTGATAAGCATCCACTCAGTTTCCAGTTTCTGGCCACTACAAAGAGGGCTGCCACAAACATTCTTGCACATACAGGTCCCTTTCCCTTCTTTAAGATCTCTTTGGGATATAAGCCCAGTAGTAACACTGCTGGGTCAAAGGGTATGCACAGTTTGATAGCTTTTTGAACATAGTTCCAAATCGCTCTCCAGAATGGCTGGATGTTTTCACAATTCCACCAACAATGTATCAGTGTCCCAGTTTTCCCACATCCCCTCCACATTCCGCATTATCTTTCCCTGTCATTCTAGCCAATCTGACAGGTATGTAGTGGTATCTCAGAGTTGTCTTTATTTGCATTTCTCTGGTCAATAATGACTTGGAGCATCTTTTCATATCCTAGAAATAGTTTCAATTTCTTTATCTGAGAATTGTCTGTTTATATCCTTTGACCATTTATCAATTGGAGAATGGCTTTATGTCTTATAAATTAGAGTCAATTCTCTATAAATTTTGGAAATGAGGCCTTTATCAGAACCTTTCACTGTAAAAATGTTTTCCCAGTTTATTGCTTCCCTTCCAATCTTGTCTGCATTAGTTTTGTTTGTACAAAAACTTTTCAATTTGATATAATCAAAATTTTCTATTTTGTGATCAGTAATGATCTCTAGTTCTTCTTTGGTCATAAATTCCTTCCTCTTCCATAGGTCTGAGAGGTAAACAATTCTATGCTCTTCCAATTTATTTATAATCTCATTCTTTATGCCTAGATCATGAACCCATTTTGACCTTATCTTGGTGTATGGTGTTAAGTGTGGGTCAATGCCTAGTTTCTGCCATATTAATTTCCAATTTTCCCAGCAATTTTTGTCCAACAGTGAGTTCTTATCCCAAAAGCTGGGGTTTTTGGCTTTGTCAAACACTAGATTATTAAAGTTATTAGCTGTTTTGTCTTTTGAACCTAACCTATTCCATTGATCAACTAGTCTATTTCTTAACCAATACCAAATGGTTTTGGTAACTGCTGCTTTATAATATAATTTTAGACCTTGTACAGCTAGGCCACTTTCATTTGACTTTTTTTTTCATTAATTCCCTTGAAATTCTTGACCTTTTGTTTTTCCATATGAACTTTGTTATTTTTTCTAGGTCATTAAAATAGTTTTTTGGGAATCTGATTGGTATAGATTAGGTAGTATTGTCATCTTTATTATATTTGCTTGCCCATCCAAGAGCATTTAATATCTTTCCAATTGGTTAGGTTTGACTTTATGTGGAAAGTGTTTTGTAGTTTTGCTCATATAGTTTCTGATTTTCCCTTGGTAAATAGATTGCTAAATATTTTATACTATCAGTAATTACTTTAATGGAATTTCTCTTTGTAACTCTAATTGTTGGATTTTATTAGTGATATATAAGAATGCTGATGACTTACGTGGCTTTATTTTGTATCCTGCAATTTTGCTAAAGGTGTGGATTATTTCTAATAGCTTTTTGGTAGAATCTCTAAGGTTCTCTAAATATACTATCATATCATCAGCAAATAGTGACAATTTGGTTTTCTCATTACTTACTCTAATTCCTTTAATTTCTTTCTCAGCTCTTATTGCCAAAGGTAGCATTTCTAATACAATATTGAATAGTAATGATGATAATGGGCAACCTTGTTTCACTCCTGATCTTATTGGGAATGGTTGCAGTTTTTCCTCATTACATATGATGCTTACTGATGGTTTTAAATAGATGCTACTGATTATTTTAAGGAAAAGTCCATTTATTCCTATCCTTTCAAGTATTTTTAATCGGGATGGATGTTGGATTTTATCAAATGCTTTTTCTGCATCTATTGAGATGCTCATATGGTTTTTGTTAATTTGGTTATTAATATGGTCAATTATACTAATAGTTTTCCTAATATTGAATCAACCCTGCATTCCTGGTATAAATCCTACTTGATCATGGTATATTATCCTGGGGATGATTTTCTGTAGTCTTTTTGCTGATATCTCATTTAAGATTTTAGCATCAATATTCATTAGGAAGATTGGTTATAATTTTCTTTCTCTGTTTCCAATTCCCTTTCTTTTAAAAATCATTAAAACTTCTTCTAAGTGCTAAATTTGTTGTTTCTTTTTTTTTTTTTTTTTCCAATTGGAGTTTTATTAACAAGTGTCCATTTAGCCTTTTCAATTACCTTTCTAGGCATTTCTCTTTTCGTTGTTTGCATTTCAAAGAGTCCATCTCTGATCTTCTCTCCTTGAAAGTCCTCTATTCTTTTAATTCCCTTCTCCTTTCTATAGAATTATGCTCCTTTCCTCCCTACTACAAGTTTTTTTTTTGCTTTTTGAAATATTGCATTCTTAAATTTTCACTTTCTTATACTGTTACATTCTAGTTTGTTATTCGAACTATCTCTTTCCAGCTACTTGCAGTACTTTTTCTTTGATCTATAAGCTCTTGATTTTGGCAGTGACGTTTCTGGATATTTTCAGTGTGAGACTTCTTTCAGAAGGCGACTGGTGGAATCTTGCTATTTTCACTTTGCCTTCAGCTCTTTGGTTAATGTTATCTAGGAATCCGTTGACTTACATTTTCATTCTTCAGCCTGTTTTCTATATTGGTGGTTTTGTATAGTAACTATTTCACATATTTTAATTTTTCAATGTTATATGTATCTAAAAAATTTATTATCTCATTGAATCAGCAATTTCTGTTTGTTGTAAATTTCAGGATGGCACATTTTGGGTCATGATTTCTGCTTTGTTTATGCTATTTATCCTCCTTCCATTTGCCTCCTCTTTCTCCCAGAGCTCTTAATTTTTTTTTTGGGGGGGGGGGCGGGCAGAGTGAATGGAATGTAGTTCCTGGAGTGAGGAATAATCATCTTCCTGTGTTCAAATCCAGCCTTAGAACACTTACTAGCTGTGTGACCCTGGGGAAAGTCTCTTAACCCTTTTTGCTTCAATTTCTTTACCTGTAAAAGGAATTGGAGAAGAAAATGCCAAATCATTTCGGTATCTTTGCTTAGTAAACCCCAAATGGGGTTGTAGAATTGGACACAACTGAATAACAGCAAATTTTATATTTTAATTTCTAATTTCACTTGTTTCCACTTTGGAAATTTGCTTATTTTTTTCTCCTTTTATGTCAAATCATTTCTTTCTTATCAGCCTTATGTCATTTACTGTGAAGTGACATCCTTCTTGGGTTTCTCTTAATCTATCAAGTCTTCATTTATTCAGTTTTCTTTTGAATTTACATATCTCCATACTTCAGCTAGACCTTCTTCTCTTCCATATTTTTGTGTGTCCCATATCTGGGTTCTTTCTTCCTATTAGTCTAGATTTTGCTATTGCTACCTGACTTTAGCTTTGGATGGAATGTCTGGGAAACAGGCCCCCCCTTTAATCACAACTCCTTAACTTCTGCCTCCATCTCCTGGAAAACATGAATATTAGCCTTGGTCTATTTCTTCCCTTTCTTTCTGGCATATTTGGGATTGGTTATGTTCCCTGGCTTCAGACCTGCTGGGGGACCCTGAAATGTCTTATGTCTTATTCTGATTTCCTTGATTCCCTGCTCTATTACAGAAAATTGGAGATCAAGTTAGTTCCAGGTTTCTGGGAAGAGATCCCCAGGGTAGTCTCCTGGTTCCTATCCCAGGTAGAGCCATATTGATTCCCTTGTGTAGTGAATACTTGGAAATTGACTTTCTACCTTGTTGTGGCTCTGATGCACTAATGCTGAGATTCCATTGGCTTCAAGTCACATATATTACAGATTGGGCTAGCTTCAGTAAATCCTTCTCTTTCCTCTGTGTCCTCTATCCTTACTCAGAGGACCTACATACTTTTGGCCATCATCAGTTCTAGGCCAATTGGAAGAGATTTCTGGTAGTTTTCATTTATCATTGTTTTATCTGATGCCATTTTAGGTCAATCTCTCCCTTCCTCCCTCTCCATCTCTCTCTAAAAGTTAATAAGGCTGATAATAAAATTTACTTTTCTCTTGTACACTCTATAAATGTATTTCTAACACTGTGCTTTTCAACCATCACTGTGGTGTGTTTTGACTGAAAAATGGAATGTAGTTTTCATTTAAAAGTTAACAAAATTTCCATTTTCTAAACTTTAAAAAATCAGGGTTTTTTTGGATTTTTTTTCCCTGTCTCCTATTATCCCAATTGGGTTGTTTTATTTCATTCTTTTCTCTTTTCCCTAACTCATTCCCCTTCTTTCCCCCACCCTCTCCACATCTCCTACCATGTGTGAGCATGATGGGGTTCGGAATTAATTTACACATCTGCAAATATGGTAGGAATTGGGTTTTAAGTTTGATCCACATTCCTTCCTTTCTTCTCTATTCCTCCTAAACAAAACAGAACACCTGAAGAAAATATCTTCCTTTGACAAGGAAGACATCTGGGTCCTTACCTGATTGACTCAACATTTGACAGTGAACTTTGAATCTACATTGGGCTGGAAGGGGGAAGTGGGAATAGGAATGTTATTTACCTTAACTCCAAAAGGAAATTACTTATTATCTTTGGCAGAGGAAAGCTGATTAGGTCTTACTGATCTCTTGAGAACTGAGATTGTGCCTTCACCTCAGATAGAATGGGGAAGGACATTATGCTTTTGAGCCTGGGGCTAACCGTAAGCTTTAGTTGGCAGCCAGTCAGGTCACCTGCATGATAGCTAAGCAGACAGGTAAGAGTTGAGAGGGAAAAGTGAGGAGAAAAGACATCTCCATGGCTGGTGCTAATGTTCTGGGCCTTCTTCTTCTAGGCCAAAACTGATTCCTTATATGTGATACAAATATTAATAACACTCAACTACTTACATTGAGAGCAGAATCTGCTTTGCTTCTCTTTTTTTGTATTTTCTCTTGGATCTGGAACATACTTGGTCCTGAATAATGCTCGATTGACTGATATATATTTTATGTGAGCCTGAGTACTCATTAATGACATCTAGTAACTGGATGGCCATTCTTGTAGAAAGTCTTTTTAACTTCAGGGGCTTTCTGCTGAATATCTGCTATTCTAGATGGAAAAGAAAGAATATTTCTTTAAATGGAATGAAGTAGTTACAGTATTTTGTGAAATTGTGAGTGGGAGAGGTTGTTTTGCAGCTAATAGTAAAGCCAACACATGCTGACAAATTTAGCAGCCTTTTTCTTTTACAAGCAATGCCTTGGGGCTGGATTGTCCATTTAGATGGAAGAAAAGCTTTAAATCATGGATTTTGTTTATTTCTCTAATATAGAAAGCACTTGTGTTTGAGGGGAAATGTACCCTTTAATGAGCCCATGCTTTGTATGGTTACCAGACTTTGGAAATTTGATCTCTTATCCCATTCTAAAATCACCTACAACGCTTCCTTATTAGAGAGAAATGCTCTTTAAAAAGAAAAAAACAAAACTATTGACAAATTCAAACACAACGTTTTGAGCCCCCTCTGCTGGTAATAAGGCAGTAAGCCTGAAAGAGTACTCAAATGATTTTCTTGCAAAACAGGAAAACGGAAGACAGAATAGACATCGAAATAATAGACATTGTATTTCTTTTGTACGTAAAACAGATATCTTAGGTATTAAAATTGGAGGGGTTTTAGGCTAAAATGCTTTAAATTTTTCAGTGCCCCGAATTATTGTGGATAAAAATAATTTAAAATTTAATTTTAAAATTTTAGTTAGAAAAATTTACTAAGTACAAACCATAAAATAGTCTTAATTTGAGATATATTAAATCATTTTTTGTAAATCCTAATCATATACTGAAGCTATTATTGAATATATATATGTGTGTATATATATGCATATGTCTGTATGTGTGTAACTTTATAGGGAAAAAAAAACCCACAAAGAAAGTCTTAAAGCCAGTATAAAGAGTGTGGACCTTTACTGAAGGTAATGGGGAGGAGGTCATTGGAGAATTTTGAGCCAGGAAGTAGCATGTTAGAAATATTTTCAGAAAAAAGAAATGTTATTAAAGTGACTTCAATTTCAAACTACTTTTTGACATTATTGCAATACAGTTTTATATGCAAAGAAACTGAAGATTGTACAATAACTGGTCCAAGGACAAAGTTGCAAATGGCAAAGATGATAGAGTTTTTTGACTCATATAGATCAAAGTTCTTTATTATTATGTTCTCTGGTGCAAAATGAATTGGAGACATGGGGATCCAGGCTGAAAGACCAGATTGAAGCAGTTTAAGGCATTCTAGGTTTTAAACACCTAGACTAATCTGGAAATGGTATGATACCAATTAAGGACTGATCCTAGTGCCCAGCAATTTAAAAAAAAAAAAATTGGTTCTATTGAAAATATGATAATTAAGGAAGATCAAATACTTAGAGATCTGAAGTTTCTGGTATAAGACATTAGTAGACTTGAAGAACTAGGTTAGTCTTTCTTGATTTCTACCAAAGTCTTAAATGATTGTCTAGTGAACATCATTGAAAAGAGCTCAGAAAGGAAAGGAAACTGTTGAGGTCTCACCTAGAGGAAAGCCATAGATGTGCTGGAAGTGGGGTAAGGTGTGGTCCCTAAGGCAGCTGATTTGTGGAATATTCAGGTGAGACTTTACCTTCTCCCAGCAGCTGGTTGGAGAGCCCTGCCCCAAGGAAACAAGATTGTTTGTCTATCCATGAGGAAATAACACTGGTTATGCACCTGAAAAAATTAAAGGCCTTAGATTTTTTTTATTTAAAAATGTTGGCTTTGGGTGTGTCCGTATTTGCTTTCTTTATCTACTTTCTTATCTTCACAGATGACTATCTGAAGTTTATGCTTTAAGTACCTTAAGCACTTGGGCTACAGTCCTTTGAGTATAATATTAGATAAATATTAAATAATTGCTTTAATGAAGTTTCAGAATGCTGGAGCATTCATTGTGTACCCCTTCCTGCTTTGAGTTAGATTTGGGGTTCTTAATATGTTTTATGTTGTGTATCCCTTTTGTTAGTCTTCTGAAACCTATTGACCTCTTCTCAAAATAATAATAATATTATTTTTTGCATGCCCAACATTTATTACCTGACACATAGAGGGTACTTAATAAATATTTGTTAACTTACCAAGTGTTGCATAGTATAGAGAGCTGATCTTAGAATAAACCCGTACTTGCATTATGACTCTGGGCAAGTAATTAATTTCTAAGTACCAGTACTATGAATTAATAAGTATGTGCCTTGGTTAAATCCCTTACTAGGAAAAGTTTATACCAATGAAAGCATAATTCTGGGGGGGGGGAGTGTATTTGGGATATACTAATAACTGATTGTTTTGATAACAAATTAAGCTTTTTAAAGCACATCTTATACATGACTCAGAAATATTAAATGACTTGTCCTTTGTGGCACAACTACCTAGGATGTGTCACAAGAAGATTTTTTTATCCAAGTATTACTCAGGGCCAAAGCTAGTTCTCAATCTCCTTTGTTATGTTGCCTTCCACAAATAATATTAATAAGGATTTTTTTCAAGGTACAAAAAGTTATGCAATCTAGATCTTATTTATAAGAATCTTTACAGTCCATTTGGGGAAATAAGACATGAGAAGAGCTAAATTTAGAGGAAAGGGAGATCATTCCACATGAATAGTTTGGAGAAGATGTAATTTGATTCCCATCTTTGAAGGAGGAACAAGAGAGAAGTGAATTCTATAAGGAAAGGGTGTCACATGTGGTGGATTTTTGAATAGAACATGAACACATTAGGAGGTTCCTTGAGGGATATGAAGTTGAGGAAAAGAATAGATTGGGGCATGATTGTGTGGGACTTTACTAACAATCTAAGAAATTGAGAAGTGTGTGTGTGTGTGTGTGTATTTTATTAGGAACATAGGAATGATGTGACTGTAGGATCATAGGCATCAGATCCATTCAATCAAATCTCCTCATTGTACAGATAAGGAAATTGAGTCCCAGGGAAACTGTGATTTTTCTCAAGGTTACACCTCGAGTAGGCATGACTTCAAAGCCCAGTGCTGTTTCTGTTGTTCTGCATTATCTTCATTTGATGATGAAACTGATTGTTTTCAGAAAAATAATTGGTAGCAGTGTGAATGATGGGCTAGAGCAAGAAGATTCAGACTGAAGACTGATGATACTGTTGGCAATAATTTAAACATGATAAGGATTAAATTAGAATATTAGAGAGAGTGGAAAGGAAAGGATCCATCTCAGTGTTATTTATCCAGAATGTTAAAGTTTTGATGCTTTGTTACTGTACAATTGGTGAAAAATAATCTAAAGAAACTAATATTGGTGAAAAAAATTAATAGAATCTTTTAAATTTTTAAAGATTTATTTACCTGTCATTTTTACTCATATATATAAATTGGATTTAAGTGAGGTAGTTGTCAGCTTTACTTTCTTCCAGAATCATTGGAGTTTAGTGGCAAGAAAAAAGTCAAGATGACTTTCACTGATTCAGGATGCAGGGGATAACCTTGGTGTATCATTCACCAAGTTTAAAGTGCTCCACTGGGAACTGCTGCAGCTGCCTTCATGGCTGTTGCATTAAATTGTTCTAATCAACTCATTCTGTCAGGAAAATCTTCAAATGTTTCAGTAGATACTCTTCCTCCTCTCCCCTGATTCACTGATGGGTTTGAGACCTTTCTGTTAATCTTAGCCTGGTTTAATTCATTTGCCTAAATGGTTTACTGGGTATGTGGCCCTGTGTATGTTGCAGCTACAGGTGAGATTTGTGTGAAGCAGTTATACACTAAAAGTTGAAAGCATCCCTGAGAAGGGCTTAACAATTCTCATAGCCGAGGTAATTTCCCCTGAATCTTCCATATCCATTCATTTACTTATTAATTGGTAGATTTATTGCCATTTTTATATTTTCACTAAAAGATCATCTTTAAGAAATATAAGTCAAAGTAAGAAACGGCAAATCTTTAAGAGAAATTTAATTCAGAGTTTATGCTAATTGAGTCTATTGTCTAGTTGATCCAAAATGTGAAAAGTTAGTGATATTATTATTTTGGTCTTTTCTTTTTGAAAAGACAAATGAAAAATATAAATATTATTCATTCCTATTTGGCAGTACTTGATATTTGTGGTAGCTTTATTAGGGTTAGTGGTGCCTGAGGGAAGGAAGCTCTTATTCAGACATATGAGCACCTGCTTATGTGCATGCCTAAAATAGAGAGACAATTCAGAATTGCCACTGGTTAAATCAAGCCAAGAAAAAGAAAGGGGGAGTATTTAACTTGTGCTGTTGTTTTTCTGTCCCTCCTTTCCTCTTTCTCTCCCTTATTCCCTCCTCCTTTCTTCTTTTCCTTCCTTCCTTCCTTCCTTCTTCCTTCCTTCCTTCCTTCCTTCCTTCCTTCCTTCCTTCCTTCCTTCCTTCCTTCCTTCCTTCCTTCCTTCCTTCCTTCCTTCCTTCCTTCCTTCCTTCCCTCCCTCCCTCCCTCCCTCCCTTCATTGTCGTGGCTTAGTATACTTAAAGATAGGTTCACTAAAGGGTTTTTTTTTTTTTTTTCTTCTTGACCTTTCCATAGCATTTAACATTGTTGACCTATTCTTACCTCACTGAATATTTCTTATTCCTTGACTTCCACTTCACTGGGAATCCTGATTCTATTTTTTCTGACTCCTTTGTCTTTGTCTATTTGGGGAGTTTTGTTTGCTTGTAAATGTGGGCATTAACCCTTGCCTTTAAACCTTTTTCCCCCTTGGAAATCTCACTTTTGTTCATAGTTTCCCACTTTAGCTACATTTGGCTATGACTGCACATTTCTATAACCTATTCTTATTTTTCTCTTTAGCTTCATCACTGAACCTCACCTTTTGAATGGCTTGCCATCACTTGAAACTCAACATGTATGAAACAATTCTATTTTTACCCTAGAAAAAGTCTCTTCCTATCCCTCCATGTTAACAGTCCCTAAAACATAGCTTTTCACATATCATGCCTCTTTCAAAAACTTCCAGTGACTTCTCATTTGTTAGCAGGATAAAATCACACATTTCTCTTTTATCTTCTCTGAATAATCTATGCTGTAATTTTCCCTGCCCCTCCATACAGCTAAATTGGTCTCTTTATAAACTAGACTTATTTTATTCACATAATTCTTATCAAATTTTAATTTTTTAAAAAATTCATACTGTTTCTTTGCAGTTCAGTTGGAGCTCCTGTACCTTTTAAAATCACTAACCATCAATGATCATTACTTTTGGTGAACTTTGGTTACACTTTTTGTCTATGCCATGTATTCATTTTTAAAAGCATTGGATGACCAGTTAAGTTAAAGTTAAGTGTAACCTAAAACTTCCTAAGACTTTTGGGACATCCTGTGTGCATATCTTGTCTTTCCAGCTAAGCTTTTTGAACCACTTAATGGTAAGTGTTCTTTCTCCCCTTTCAAAATAGGTTTATATACATATACATATACATATACATATACATACACACATGTATATATACAGACACACATATAGGTGTGTATTTACCCTTCCCCCTCTCAGTGTTTATAGGCACATGAAAACTTATTGTATTTGTTTGGCTTGTTTTAAGAATAAGGATCTTGACTTACATTGCTTTATATGTAAGTCTCTTGAACAGTATAGGCAGTATATATATTGAAAGTTCTCAAGTTGGTTCATTTATTTGAAAGCAATCAATTATTAATCATCTTCTGTGTTCAAGGCATGGCATTAGTTTTTGAACATATAGAAAGCTGTTATCACAGAAATTACAATGGTCTAAAGAGTGGGAACAAATATAGATAAACAGACATATATTCATATATATATATTATTATTATTATTATATAGTTGATTATCTTTTTGGAAAAAATAAGATAAATGCAAAGAGGATTAAGTGCCATGAAGTTTGAGGATGAAGAGGCTAATTTCACCTGAAGTTGGAGATCTAGGAAGTATCTATATAGAAGTGATAACTGGGAGATGGAGATGAGGAGTGAGAGGAAAGAGAGCCTGGAAAAGAATCTTGGGCCTGGGAATGAGGGACAGGAAATACGCCAGCCAAAGAGGTAAGAGGAATCTGAAAGGTGTAAGGACCATAGGAGGGGAATATTGGAGAATTCTAGAGAGAGAAGGACAGGTCTTGAAGTACTAAATAATCTGGAATGAGGGGAGGAAGCCACTGAATTTGGTGATGAGGAGTTTATTATTAGAAGAAGTTTTTTAATGGAGTAGTGAGGAAGTCAGAATTGAATGAGTTTTAAGAGTGAGTGAATAATGAGTTTGTGAGTTTAAATGACTTTTTTAGAAATTTGGTCATGACATTAATAAAGCTTTAAAATAAAACACATCTAACGGCAGCAGAATGTTTATACTACTTAGGGCAGCAGAATGATATGCTATAAAGAGCATTTTATTTAGAATCAGAAGATCTAATTCAAATCTTATTATTACTTAGTCTCTGACTTTAGTTACCTTAAGGATAATGTAAAAATGTTGGGCTAAAAGATTACTGAGTCCAGCTTTTAAATCTTTTAATCTTATGATCCCTTTCTCTGGTCTATTTCTTTATCTGGAGTTGGACTTGGTGATTTCTAAAGCCCCTTCAGCTATAAAATCTGTGTTTGTCCCTTGGTACCTAATATTCAAATCTGAGCCATTGCTGAGTGTGATAAAGGTTACCTTTCTTTTTAGGCTTGTGAAACCCAGCTATCTCCCTTTTCTTAGTTGTTTCAGAAAGGGACAGGTAGATAAGACTTCAGTTCAGTGGCCCCTGCTTGTGTTTAATATTAAAAAAAGAAAATGAAGCAGATTAGCATAATGGAATAGTATCAGGATTTGAAATGAGAGTAGTAAATCCATTTGAAGACCTAATAACTTAATTATTACTACTTATTTGAGTTCATGGAAAGATACATTGCTATAAAGAGTTTAATTGTGTGATGTTCAACAACTGATTCTTTGTCCCTCTGTTTCCCTATTATGTACTTTAAAGATTAATTTGCTACCATTTTGATAGGAAATTTTATTAGCTGAAGGGATTGGGAAAACTTCCTGTGCTAATTTTGTGAAAAGGGAGGGATGTAGTTATTTTATTTCCTTAATCCTAGGAATTGTTTTCCAAATATATATGTTGAAGGACCAACTGTGGATGGCCATTCAAGAAATTTGCAATTTTTAATCAATTGAATGTGTAATGACTATATAAACTGATTACAGAATTTTCAGATCAAGAATCCAGAACTAATTCACTAATGGGAGTTTAAATGCTGGATTCCAAGGTAGAAGGTCATATTTCTGAATGAAGAAAGTTTATATAGGCTTTTGTAAATCTTTGGAAGACTTGAGCTTTGGCTACAATTACTTTGAAGGGCAGATTTAGACTGAATTAGAGTATAAAATGTGTTGAAAATTGACCTAGTTAACAAGCCATTCTGTTGTTGCAGTTAGAAACACGATAGATTTGTTAAGTTATCCAATGACTCATCCATTCCATGGGTCTGTTCTTTCATAACAAAGGAGAAACTTAAACTCAATATCTCTCAAGGATTTGTGATATAAAATAAGCAAGACAAAACAGTACAAAAAAGTAAAAACATCTGAGTTTATTTTCACACCCCATTTGCTAAATCTTTTTATGGCCATCTCCTAAAAGTTTCTGTGTTTGACACTATCGCAGGGAGGTAGGTGTCATATCATTAAAATGCAGAGTAACATTTTTTTGTTGCTGTTGCTTAGTACCAGTGATTTTAAAATGTGGTCTGCTTCAAGAGAAACATATTTTAATTCTCATAGTTTTTGAATGTGGTTTCAGTGATCCCCATTGTTTAATAATCCAGGCATAATATAATATGTTTTGCATTTAAACCCCACTACTCCCAATTGTATGAAAAATATTTATGATTTGTTCTACTTTTCCTTGTGGGTAAGAGAGATGTTGATGCTGGCCACTTTTAAGAATTTCTTTTGAAGGCTGTTCTGAAAATTGGCATGAGTTCTCAAACCTAACCAAAATTAGGAAATTGTGCAGAAAGGGACCTTAGAGATAGAGCATCTAATTTAATTCCTTCATTCCATAGATGAGGAAACTAAATCCTAGAAAGAGAAAGTGATTTGCTTAAGATCACAAACTATTAAGTGTAATGGTGGGGTTTGAATCCATCTTTAAACTCCATCTTTAGGCTTTCGGGTGGATACTCAAAGCCCTCACAAGTTTAGTAGAATCTTGTCTACAGGCAGAAACTTTTACTGCTTGTTTGACACTTTGAGGATAAATTTGTTCCGGGTTCCTCAGTAGCATTGTGCATGTAGGATACTTTTATAATTACTACTAGCACGGAATAGAATGGTGATTAAGTTAAATTCCAAGATCAGATTCAGATCCATATAGAATTCAGTTCAGGAAGACACGGAACATGCTTTTGAAAATTATCATTTTTTACTGTGTGATTTTTATTTTGTGTTTGATTTGCATCTTAACAGAAAACATAAGTGTTGAAGAAGTAAGCAATTTCACAACAGCAGAATGTTACTTGTTCGTTTTGAGAATACTAAGTTCATGTTCATGTATATGTCACAGCCTAAGGTTAATTTATTGTTGCCAAACCCAAGTAGTGCTTTTTTCTTTGTTGTTCTATCAAATAGCCATTAGCTCTCTTCCAATTTTAGACCAAAGCTATGATTAAACCCATTCTATCAAATAGATGTTATTTATGAATTTTTATTTTTAAAAATAAACAATTCAATTTGTTTAAAATATTTTTACAACTTTTTTTTTCAATATGAATTAGGTTTCAGAAGTACCTCTTTTCCTCCTTTTCTCCTTGAAAAATTGAAAGATTTGGGGGGCTATAGCATTTCCCCCCATGTCTCTTATGAGAAAGGATCAGAGAGAGACAGAGCAGAGACAGAGAGGAAAAGAAAAGAAAAAAAGAAAGACACTCTGGAAATGGCAGGTGGAATAACTAGTTTTGCATTATCCTGAGCTATAGGAAAACTTTTCTTTTTTTAAACTTTTACTGGATCTCAATCGAGATCTGGGCTTCCTTTGTAAAGAAAAATAGATAAGGTATGAAACTTCTGTGACCATCTAGTTAATCAATTGAGTTGTCAGTAGTTCTGTTAAAACTGTTAAATGTCATTACTAAGGCAGAAGGAAATTAATTCACTTATCTGAACTGACTCTTTTTATGTTAAGTTATGGGCAAATGGCACAGAATTAGAATTTTGGAGTTGTGAGATCTAGAAGGAGCCAAAGAATTCCTGTAGGAAGGATTCCCTCTATTGTATATAAGAGGAAAATGAGTTCTAGAGAGATGTGAAGTGACTGATTCAAAGTAATAACATCAACAAACTTTTTTTTAAAACTTAGTTAACAAATTCCTGAGCTGAGAGAGGAGCCAGTGTTCTTTCTAAGTACACATAGGAATAAGATATTGGGCTTTCATACCTCTTTTTGAAAGAGAAGCCAGTTTAAATTAAATGGTAGTCTTTTTAAAAGTTTAAATAAAGGTGGTCTTAAAACAAAGCTGAACTTAGAAATCATGAATTTTTTGAAGAACAGATGGAAAATAAAAGAAACAGAATTATAGCAAAGAGGAAGAGGTAGGAAGATGAGAGATTAATTACTTCAAAATTTGAACTGGTTTGATGAAACAGAACATTTGGTTCCTAAATCAAGAAAGCATGCAGCCATACTTTAAATTCCAATCTAGCTCTTTCTCCGATTAAAAAAAATATATATTATACACATAAAATGTACTTAAGCTTTTTAAATTTTCACCTTTTTGCATAATTCAGATTGTTACTTCAGACTTATCTCCATAATCTAGCAAAGTACTTTTTTGGTAATGAATCTGACATACAGTGAGTTAGAATAATTAGTCACAGGTATCATATTAGTTAGATTATCTTTGTGGTAGAATGAAAATCATTTTAAACTAACAAAGTATAAATTTTATAATAATGATTTTGTTCATATATTTTTATATTACCTTTATTTCTGAATATATCCCTCTCCCTTTCCCTACTCAAAAAAGCTATCCCTTGTAACAAATAAAAAAGAAAAAAAAAAAAAAAAGCCCTGCAAATCTAACATTAGCTGAGATTGACAGTAAATGCCCCTTTCCAAAGGAATAATCACTCATCTTTGCAAAGGAAGGGAAATATATTTTCTCAACTGAAACCTCTCTTCACCAGGATTAAGTAGCATTGCATTTTATTTTTACTATTTAAAAATTTCTGTTATTGTAATTATTATACATTTTGTTTTCCTGATTCTACCTTGCATTAGTAAATTTAAATCTCAAAAGGCTTTTCAGAACTCATGCTAAAATCATTTCCTACTATGTTTAAGTAGTATTCTATTATATCCATTACCAGTTTGATTATCTGTTTATATTGATGGGCATCTCCTCTTTTCCCCCTTTGCTGGTATAAAAAGCAGCATCATGTAAATTAATGTATCTTTCTACATAGAAACAAATCTTATTCAATACCCAGATTTATGTATTCAGTTTTTGTCTTCTAAAATATTCTTGGCTCCCTATGATTAGATTATATTATTATCATTTTCCTTTCATTCCTTGTCTTATCCCATTCTAGATGCTTCTTTTTCTTTGCTATAATGTTGTGCAGCAAATACTTTAAGAAAATAACATTTAAAAATTGACCAGCCTACCTGGAGGGCAACTACGGGGATAGAGCACCAGGTCTGAAGTCAGAAGAGCCGAATTCAAATGTGTCTGTACACATTTACTAGCTATGTGACATTGGGCAAATCATTTAACTTCTATTGGCCTAAGTTCCCCTTTATCTATAAAATGGTAATAATAATAACTTCTACCTTATAAGGCTTCTTGTGATGATTAAATGAGATAATAATTGTGAAACACTTAGCCTAGTGCCTGCCACATAGTAAGCACTATATAAAATGTTTTTGACTTTTCAGTATAAATTATTCCCCACCTGCTGGAGTTTGGAGGACCAATTAAAATATAAAATTAAAATGAATAGTGACTTAAGGCACCTGGAATTCTGTTTGAGAAAGGGTATTTCCCCTTTGCTCAAGGGCTTTTGAAACTGGCAGTTCAAAGTCCTAAATTAATCACCTAGTGTTTAAAGAAAATATGAGGTACTTTCTTGGGTTCTGTTTTGCTGTTATCTCTTTGACATTATACCATAAACTCTGACTCCTCCAGTATTGTAAAATATGCTGACTGGATCATTTCTGGATTCTGGGTCAGAATGTAGAATAGAGCTTTGGTATTCTGCATAGTACTATTTTTTTTTGTTATCTGATACAGTGGTCTTCTAATACAATGCCATGACTTGATGCTCAGGAAAATTAAGAATATGAATTACATCCCTTTTTCCCTATAGTCTAATCCTGGACATGTCTCCAGTAACTATATATCTTCCTTATTCTGCCCCTGGACCATAACCAGTTAATAATCAGTTCTCCCCCTTGCCCTCCCACACACCCTTTAATATATATGGAAAGAGTGAGCTGCATAAGTTGAGCTGGGGTGAATGATTTGGGAGTTATATTTTTTTCCACCAAACTCAACCTTCATATGAATTTCTCCATTTCCACTAAAGGTACCACTGTTCTTTCAGTTCTTCCTTCTTCTTCTTCTTCTTCTTCTTCTTCTTCTTCTTCTTCTTCTTCTTC
This sequence comes from Antechinus flavipes, assembly GCF_016432865.1. NCBI lineage: Eukaryota > Metazoa > Chordata > Mammalia > Dasyuromorphia > Dasyuridae > Antechinus > Antechinus flavipes. The sequence goes on from NC_067399.1 coordinate 563,938,730, forward strand.
TTTCTTCTTTCTTCTTTCTTCTTTCTTCTTTCTTCTTTCTTCTTCCTTCTTCCTTCTTCCTTCTTCCTTCTTCTTTCTTTCTTATCATTGACATCTCACTCAAAACTGCTTGCTACATACAATATTATCTTTCATTTCTTAACTGTCAAATCTGATGGTCTCTTCTCGTTTTGATCTCTTTTAACACTGTTGATCCCCATTGTCCTCTTGGATACTTACTCTTTTTTTTGTGTTCTTGTAGTTGTCCTACCACTCCAAAGTCTTATTTTCTGGATTATCTTTTATATTATACCTCCTAACCACGAGAATTTGCTCAGGATCTTCTCTTCTGTCTCTTTTCTCTTCCATTTGTGACTGTATTACCTTAAATGGCTTTAATTATTGGTCCACTTTCCTAATCTCTACATCCATTCCTGATCTCTCACCTAAACTCCACTCTGACATCACAAACAGTATATAGGACATTTTGAGCTGAATGGTCTGTAGTTATCTCAAGTGTAACACGTTCAAAACAAAATTCATTACCTTTCTCCCCAAACTCACTCCTCTTACTAACTCTTCCCCCCTTGAGGGCATCGTGCTTCCCCTTATTCAGGTTCTCAGCATTTGCATTATAACTTTTCTTCACTCCACATATACAGTGAGGTGACAGATCTTGTTAGTTCTATGTCTACAACATACCATATTTATCCATTTCTCTTTATGCCTTACAGCCTTTGCAGTTTAGGATTCTCATCCTTAGTCATCTGGAGAACTGCAATAGTGCACTAATTGGTATTCCTGCCTAAAACACTCCTCTATCTAGAACATCTTTCACAGAGCTGTCAAACTTATTGTCTTAAAGTGCAGGTCTGATTACAAAACTACAGCACCTTCTTACTTATTCTATGGTCAAATATGATTTCGTCTTTATCTCCTCCATTTTTTGTGTAATATTTATAATGTACATATTATAAAGATAATGGTACACAGATAACATTTGTAATTGTTGTTCAGTGGCTTATCTTATCCAGCTCTTTGTTATCATGCAAACCATACTGTCCATGGGCTTTTTTCTGATCTTTGCCATCATTCCTTGGGAAACATGAATTAATGGAGGAATAAGCATCCTCTTATATACTCCTTTCCCCTCTATACAAACTTAAAAAAAATCATCTGCATGGCCAACTTTTAGTGGTATCCTCTTAATTCTCTGCTTATTATAAGAGAAGATGATCAGTGCTTCAGCAGGATTGAACAAATCACAGAATAAATTGAAATGAAAAAAAAGGAGAAAAACACATTATGTTTAAACCATAGCTCCTTGGGAACCTTTTACATATATCCTTTATTTTCAAATCTCCCCCTTCTTTTGTCTCTCATTCCCATTCACCAAGTACATATAAGAATCTTGAAGGAGCAAGCAAACAATGTGAAACAGGCAACTGGCTTCACATAATCTTTGGTCTCCTCAAACTCTGATTCTTTATAAAGCAAGGGACTAATGTTTAGAACCTTCTAAAGTGAATTTTTCATGCTGTTTGTCTTATTTTCCTGTAGGGTGACTGTGTTGTCACAGTACTGCTTGCTGAAGAGGATAAAGTCGAAGATGATGTAGTTTTTTACTTGGTGTTCTCTGGCTCCACTCTCCACCACTATACAAGTACCAGGAAAGTGAATCCTGATACCTTGGAGACAATTGCTCCTGGTAAGTACTTTAAAAGGAACTTTTAAAGGAATTCTTTTCAATAAGAAATATTTGAAAGCAAATGATGTGGATCACTTTTATTTTATTCTTTAGAATACAGAAGTGGAGAGAGTGATTCGAGGAATCTATTAAGATTTTTCTTTCTTTTTTTCTTTCTTTTTTTAATGAGTCAATTGGCATTAAATGACTTGTCCAGGGTCACACAGCTAAGAATTGTTAAGTGTCTGAGGTCAGATTTGAACTCAGGTCTTTCCTGACTTCAGGGCTGGTGCTCTATCCACTATGCCACCTAGGTGCCCCAGGATTTTTCTTTTTAAAAAGCATAATTAATTTTAATAATTCATGGTAGAGTAAGAATTCAATGATAATACAGATATTTTATTTGTAACTTTTAGGTCTAACTAATGAGTGAATATTTACCATTTAAAAGAGTTTTGAAAATGACAGGTGAAATAGGGATCTTTCCCAAACATTCCTTAAATAATATTGGTATAGCAGGTTGGTTCAGAAAACAGTATTGGCTATTATTGGAGTTTGAGGTTTATCTTTTTTTGTGTGTGTGTGTGTGTGTGTGTGTGTGATTGCAACTTCTTAGAATTGTCTGATTGCCATTATATTGCAAAAAACGTTTACTAATTGTTGAATTATTTTCTATTGAGGAAGAGAAGAAAGGTTTGATTTGATTTGTTATTTCTTTTTTTTATTTATAGCTATTTATTTACAAGATATATGCATGGGTAATTTTCCAGCATTGACAATTGCAAAACCTTTTGTTCCAATTTTTCCTCCTCCCTCTCACTCAGATGGCAGATAGACCAATACATGTTAAAGTATATGTTAAATATAATATATGTATACATGTCCATACAGTTATTTTTCTGCACAAAAAGAATCGGACTTTGAAATAGTGTACAATTAACCTATGAAGGAAATAAAAAATGCAGGCAGACTAAAATAGAGGGATTGGGAATTCTATGGAGTGGTTCACAGTGAACTCCCAGAGTTCTTTCCCTGGGTATAGCTGGTTCAATTCATTACTGTTTGGTTGGAGCTGATTTGTTTCATCTCATTATTGAAGAGGGTCACGTTCATCAGAATTGATTATCATGTAGTATTGTTGTTGAAGTATATAATGATCTCCTGGTTCTGCTCATTTCACTTAGCATCAGTTCATGTAAGTCTCGCCAGTCCTCTCTGTATTCATCCTGCTGGTCATTTCTTACAGAACAGTAATATTCCATAATATTCATATACCACACAATTTACTCAACCATTCTCCAATTGATGGGCATCCATTCAGTTTCCAGCTTCTAGCCACTACAAACAGGGCTGCCACAAACATTCTTGAACATACAGGTCTCTTTCCCTTCTTTAGTATCTCTTTGGGGTATAAGCCCAGTAGAAACACTGCTGGATCAAAGAGTATGCACAGTTTGATAACTTTTTGAGCATAGTTCCAAATTGCTCTCCAGAATGGCTGGATGTGTTCACAATTCCACCAACAGTGTATCAGTGTCCCTGTTTTCCCACATTCCCTCCAACATTCCGTATTATCTTTCCCTGTCATTCTAGCCAATCTGACAGGTATGTAGTGGTATCTCAGAGCTGTCTTAATTTGCATTTCTCTGGAACTGCAATGACTTGGAACATCTTTTCAAATGGCTAGAAATAGTTTCAATTTTTTCGTCTGAGAATTGTCTGTTCATATCCTTTGACCATTTTTAATTGGAGAATGGCTTTATGTCTTATAAATTAGAATCAATTCTCTATATATTTTGGAAATGAGGCCTTTATCAGAACCTTTCACTGTAAAAATGTTTTCCCAGTTTCCGTTCTTGTTTCCGTTCTAATCTTGTCTGCATTAGTTTCGTTTGTACAAAAACTTTTCAATTTGATATAATCAAAATTTTCTATTTTGTGATCAATAATGATCTCTAGTTCTTCTTTGGTCATAAATTCCTTCCTCCTCCACAGGTTTGAAAGGTAAATTATCCTGTGTTCTTCTAATTTATTTATAATCTCATTCTTTATGCCTAGGTCATGAACCCATTTTGACCTTATCTTGGTGTATGGTGTTAAATATGGGTCAGTGTCTAGTTTCTGCCATTGATTTATTATTTCCTACCATTTTCATATAGTTCCTTTTCTGTCTACTTAATGGTGTGAATGGGGATAAATTCTTTATTTGTTTGAGTGTGAGCTAACAGCAGTATCAACGTTTGTGCATATTGATGGGGAAAAGAGTTGGATTAGGTGGCCAGCATAAGATAATTCTAAATATCTAATATCTAAATAAAAAAAAAGTTGATTTAATATTTGTTATTTGTGAATGCAGCAAAGCCAAAATATGGAGTAATATCAGAGCAGTGTTTTCATTCTGCTTGGCAAAAATTACTTCAGTGAATATAGGAAGTAAATAGAACCTAAAATTAGAGTGAATGTTTAGGAATTTTACCTAAACATGAAGTAAATAGTTTAGAATGGGTACTGATTGCTTTTCAGAAGGTGATTGCCTAAATTCCTTTATAATTTAAAACTTTGGTTAAGCCACTTTTCCTTTGATATATACAATATCATGCATATCATGACTTTGAATTAAAACTGTTTTCTAAGAGGTGTTAAGAAGTATCAATATTACTAAACATTTAATGTTAGTGATTGGGATAGTTTACTTTACTTTATCCAGAATTAGTTATTACCCTTTATAAAAAACATACAGGAGAAGAAATGAATCTTCATTTTGAGGTGATTGAATAGGGGTTGTATTTTGTGAGATGATGACAAGGGAGACAGTGTGTTCTAGGAAATGTCTAGTAGTGGTAATACTGCATGATACCGACCTGTTAGAGATCAGACTTCTAACTTAAGCCCTTCTTACATAGTTCATCAGGAGGAGCAAGAAGGTGGAAGGTATAAATGCTTACTTAGATCAGTATCTAAATATCTAAAATGTTCCCCTGTTAACTTATTCTCCTTTCTTCCACTCACTGGACTTAATTCACAATCCCTTGCTTAGTCTTAGACACTATGAGCCACTTTATATTAAATTATAAATAAAGAATTATTGTATAAAGTTGTAGAAGGAACATTAGATCTTGAATAAAGGGCACCTGGATTCTAATCCCTCACTGGTACTCTCTGGGATTTTGAATCTGGTCTTTTCATCTCACTTATTTCAATTGCAAAATAAAGAATTGGACTATATGCCTTTAAGGTCCCATTTATTTCTAAATCCTGTGAATCACTCAGAGGGTGGGTATTTGTTAATGCAATATCTAAATTTAGCCACAGAGTTGCTGTAAGTGGAGAGAAGGGGACTTGTGTAGGATATGTTGTAAAAGGCAGGAACAAATGAAAAGATTTGGCAAGGGATTGGGTATGTGTGGAGTAAGAGAATAAGGAATCAAGGAATCAACAATAAGGTGTCAACCTGAATTATTGAGAAGGGTGGCATATTCAATAGAAATAGGAATAGAAATAGGAAAGTTGGGAAGAGAAGATTAAAAAAATTTTTTTTGAAATGTAACTATTGTTTTGGATATGTTATGTTTGAGATATCTAAGTGACATCTAATTCAAAATATGTCTAAAAAAGCAGTTAGTGATGTGGAAAGATCATGTTAGGAGAAAGGATAGAAGGGCTGATGATACTTATTGTTGCCCCTACATGTTAAAAATGTGTGTATTTATATACATATGCATATGGTGTATATGTATATGTATGTATGTATGCATGTATTTTCTTCCCCAAACAGGTGTTTATATTGTTTTTATGTACAAAAATTAAAATCATTACTACAAGAATCAGGCAAACTTGTGAGCCATTCACATCCAAATACTATATATAGTGTTTATGGTCAGAAATCAGTCTTGGTGATTAGATTTTTCAAAGAAGACGTGTGGGTGAAAATGAGGTTTTTCAAAATATAGAAAAAGAACTGGACAGCAGGCATCTTTGAGAAACAGCCTATCATGTATGTGTGTGTGTCTGTGTACACATGCTTTTACATATGCATGCATATGTGCATAAAAGTTTTATTACATATGGGAGAGGGAGACAGTCTAGAACTGAGCCCTGGGGACACTTGAAGTTAACGAGTATGGCATAGATGAAGATTTAGCAAAATAGACTGAGCATCATCAGACATGTAGAGTATATCAGAAAGGAGTGGTTTACGAAAGACAGACAAAATTACATGGTAGAATTGTGAATGTAGTTCAGCCTTTTTAGAAAGCAATCTAGAATTGTGCAGAGAAAGTGACTTATACGTCATTATGCACTCAGTCTATTAGTTCCCTCTATGGAGATGGAGAGAATTTTTTCATCATGAGTCATTTGGAAGTGACTTAGATCATTATATTGATTAAAGTAGCCAATTTTTTCGTAGTTGATCATCATTACATCATTGTGATTACTGTACATCCCAGTTTTTATCATTTTACTTTTCATCAATTCATATGCAGTATTGCCATGTTGTTTTTTCTGAAACCACCCCTCATCATTTCTTGCAGGAAAATAGTTCTCCATCATAATCATATTCCATGACTTGTTCAATAATTCCCCTATTGATAAACATACTCTCAATTTCCACTTTTTTGCCTAGACAAATAGAGTTGCTATAAATAGTTTTGGACAAAACTTTGGTTTTCTTTCATTTCTAAAGGATAATGACCCTAGTAGTGGTATTTCTGGGTATGGGTGGTTATATTCAGTTTTGTTGAGTAGGTGATTCTTGATTATAATATAGTTCCTTTGCCTTTTGGAATATCATATTCCAAGCCTTTTTAGTCTTCAAACATGGAAGCTGCTAAATTTTATATGATCCTGATTTGGGTTGCATGATATTTGAATGGTTTCTTTCTGGCTGCTGGCAATATTTTTTCCTTGACATAAAACTCTGGAATTTGGCTATAATATACCTGGGAGTTTTCATTTTGGGAAGTTTTTCAAGAGGCGATTGAAGTCTTTGAATTTCTGTTTTACATTCTAGATCTAAGACATTGGGGCAGTTTTCCTTGATGATTTCTTGAAACAGGATATTGACTCTTTTTTTTTTTTTTTTTGGATCATGATTTTCAACTAGTGCAATAATTCTTGAGTTACCTCTCCTCAATTTTTTTTTCTAGATCAATTGTTTTCCTGATGAAGTATTTCACATTTTCTTCTGCTTTTTCATTCTTTTGACTTGGCTTTTACTTGACTAATTCTCATTTTTAAGGAATTATTTTCAAGGAGCTTTTGTATTCCCTCCTCTTTTTTTCCCTCCATTTGGCCCATCCTGCCTTTTAAGAACTTCTTTTCTTCAATGAATTTTTGTGCCTCTTTACTATTAGACCGGTTGTATTTTGAGGTATTATTTTCTTAAGGGTTTTTTTTTTTTTTGTGTCTCTTACCAAGCTTTTAATTCTTTTTTTTATAATTTTCTTGCAGCACTCTCATTTCTTAATTTTTTTTCTACCACTCTTAATCTATTCCTTTAACTATTCCAGGAATTTTTGTTATGCTTGGGTTCACTCAGCATTTTCTCTCCTCCTCCCCCTCCCCCTCCTCCTCTCCCTCCTCTTCCTCTTCTCTTCTCTTCCTCTTCCTCTTCCTCTTCCTCTTCCTCTTCCTCTTCCTCTTCCTCTTCCTCTTCCTCTTCCTCTTCCTCTTCCTCTTCTCTTCCTCTTCCTCTTCTCTTCTCTTCTCTTCTCTTCTCTTCTCTTCCTCTTCTCTTCTCTTCTCTTCTCTTCTCTTCTCTTCTCTTCTCTTCTCTTCTCTTCTCTTCTCTTCTCTTCTCTTCTCTTCTCTCTCCTTTCTGAGGCAGTTGGAGTTAAGTGACTTGCCCAAAATCACACAGCTAGGAAGTATTAAGTGTCTGAGGCTAGATTTGAATTCAGATCCTGCTGACTTCGAGGCTGGTGCTTTATCGACTGTGCTACCTAGCTGCCCCTCACTTAGCATTTTCTTTGAGAGGTTCTCCCAACCTGCCCCCTTCCCCCCCAGCCAACTTTGTCTTCTGAGTTTAGATCTTAATCTTTTCTGCTACATGGTCAAGTTCTCTCTCTGTCTCTATCTCATTTTCTATGGATGTTTTGTGTGTGGGGTATGTGTGTTTTTCTATGTGTGTCTGTCTACCTCTCTCTCTCTCTCTCTCTCTCTCTCTCTGTATCTTTCTCTCTCTCTCTCTCTCTCTCTCTCTCTCTCTCTCTCTCTCTCTCTCTGTATCTCTCTCTCTCTCTCTCTCTCCTCTCTCTCTCTCTCCTCTCTCTCTCTCTCTCTCTCTCTCTCTCTCTCTCTCTCCCTTCCTTCCTTTCTTTCTTTCACAGTTGGAGTTAATTGACTTGCCCAAGGTCACACACCTAGGAAGTGTTAAGTGTCTAAGGCTAGATTTGAATTCAGGTTCTGCTAACTTCAGGGCTGGTGCTCTATTCACTGCACTATATAGCTGTCCCTCATTTAGCATTAGCATTTTCTTTGAAATTTTTTGAGAGGTTCTCCCAACCAGCCCCCCTCCTTCTTCTCCCCCCTAACTTTGTCTTTTGAGTTTAGATCTTAATCTTTTCTGCTACATGGTCAAATTCTCTCTCTGTTTTTAATCTCAATTTCTGTGGTGTTTTGTGTTTGTTTATTGTGTGGTCTTTCTCTGTGTGTGCCTCTGTCTCTGTCTCTTTGTCTGTGTCTGTCTGTCTCTGTCTCTCTCTTTCTCCCTCTCCCTTCCTCTCCCTCTCTGTCTGTCTCTTTCTCCCTCTCCCTCTCCCTTCCTCTCTTTCTCCCTGCCTCTTTCTCTGTCTCTCTGTGAGTGTGTGTATAGTTCTCTCTTCTGTCTCTATCTCTATCGCTCTCCCTCTCCCTTCTCCTCTTTTCCTCTCTCTCCTTCTCTCCCTCCTTCTTCCTTTCCTTCTCCCTCTCCCTTTTCTTCTCCTTCTCCCCTTCTTCTCCCTTCTCTCTCTTCCCTCATGTATTATTTTTTACTTTGAACTTTGTTAAAGTTGGGCCCTGCTCCCATATTGTGTAGGAAGGCACTTTCCCAAGCTTCATGCTTCTTTGTCCTGCTGTTTTTGGAAGTGGTTCTAGGGATCTGAATGTTTGGGGGCTTCCACAGTGGTATGATCATAAAGGGAAAGAAAGGTTTGGTCATTGCTCTCCTGGTCTGTGCTCCAGTGTTACCCAGAAAAGGCCCCACTTTCCCTGCAATCACAAGCACTAGTGCTCCTCTTGCCTCTGGAACTGTGACCATCAGGTCCAGGTCCCCTGTTTCTTGTGACTGACCAGAAGCATTTGTCTCTCGAACTGTGACCCAGAATATTTCTGAGTGGAAAACTTCCAAAGCTGTTACTACTACTGTTGTATTTACACTCCAAGGACTATTGCTGGTACTACTCTGTGTACATTCTGGGCTTGCCCCAGCCCCAGTGTTACACAATCTCCTAAGTTGTCTTAGGCTGGAAAAATGCTTCACACTGACCTTTTGTTGTCTTTGCTACTTCAAAATTTGATTGAGGAATTATTTTAAATTTGTTGAAGGGGAATGTTGGGAGAGTTCAACTGAATTGTTGCTTTTATTTCAATGTGGCTTCACTTCCAATAATCTCTAGTATATTATTGAAAAAGAATCTCTTCAATTTGGAATTATGCCCAAAGGACTATAAAACTTTATTTACCCTTGGATCCAGCAGTGTCTTTACTAGGTCTGTATCTCAAAGAAGTCTTAAAAGAGGAGGAAGGACCCACATGTGCAAAAATGTTTGTGACAGCCCTTTTTATAGTGGCTAGAAACTGGAAACTGAATGGATGCTCATCAGTTGGAGAATGGCTGAATAAATTATGGTATATGAATGTTATAGAATACTATTGTTCTATAAGAAATGACCAACAGGATGGTTTTAGAGAAGCCTGGAGAGATTTTTGTGAATTGATGTTAAGTGAAGTGAGCAGAACTAAGAGAACGTTGTACAGAGTATTGACAAGATTATTGGATGATCAACTGTGATGGGCTTGGCTGTTTTCAGCAATTTTTAGTGATTCAAGGCAATTTGAATAGAATTGTGATAGAGAGAGCCATCCTCATGCAGAGAGAGAACTATGAAGACTGAATGTGGATCAAAGCATAGTATTTCACCTTTTTGTTGTTGTCGTCACTGTTTGCTTCGTTTCTTTTTTCCCTTGCTTGTATTTTTTCCCTTTTGATCTGATTTCTTGTGCAGCATGGCAAATATGGAAATATGTTTAGAAAAATTGCTCGTTTAATCTATATTAGATTGCTTTCTGTCTTGAGGAGGAAGGAAAGGGGGGAGAAGAGGAAGAAACATTTGGAACACAAGGTTTTGGAAAGGAGAATATTGAAAATGTCTTTGTATGTATTTGAAAAAATAAAATACTATTGTGGGTACTTAATAAATGCTTGTTAACTACCTATTGTTGTCGTCATTGTTATTTTTGGTGTAAAAGATTATATGTGTTTGCTTTGGAAAAGATCCTGAGAAAGCTGGGATATGACATGCTTTCAAAACCTTTTAGACATCAGCCTCTTGATGTTGTTAGAATTGAGACACCAAGACTTAACCTGGACTCAGCCGGTGCCAATGTATCCACAGTCTTAGGTATGGAACATAGGAGTTGAGGGTAGGGGAGGTTCCTTTGAATTGGAGATTGTAGATGTTTACAGTGGTTAAGGAATAGACTTAGACCTCAGTATCCTATACTATACTATTTCAGCAGTTCTGAATATTATCAGTAAAATATTAGCAAAACCATGAGGACACAAAAGCAAGAGGGCTCCTAATATATACTTCCTGCATTCAGAAAGTGAATGTAGAGGAAAGGAGATAATGTTTCTTGATCACCCTGATTAAAGCAGGTATTCCACAATTAATCAGTCCTCAGACTTGGGTGTACTTAATTCATGTTAGACCCGTTGCTAGATGTGATAGATATTGAAATGAATATTAAGAAATTGCAGAGGCAAGGAGTGTGTGTGTGTGTGTGTGTGTGTGTGTGTGTGTGTGTGTGTGTGAATGTGAATAAATGGCACAGAGATCCATGGACATTTGGGCAACTGAAGTCTGTTTTTATAAAGATAAGTGGTATATGAGTGTACATTTGTGTGTGTGCGTGTGCATATGCGTGTGTTATAAATAGATCCCTGGTTTATTCCTTTTATTCCATTTAGAAGGAATGTTAGTAACTCTCCTTCATCTGAGTGTCATTTGCCATGTAATAATCCTTGTCTTATTTTCCTCATAGAGCTTTTGTGCATTGTAAATCTTAAAGCTATGTGGAAATAGAAACTACTTTTAATATCTAGGCTACCATTTAAATCATAATATCTGTTCTTCCTAAGCTAGTATTTTGCTTTGAAATGCCACCCTGGGATTTTAAATGGAAAGAGCACTTGCTCTCAGATGAGAACTTGGATTCAAATCCTATCTCTAATGGGCATATTACTTAACTTCCATGGGTCTTAATTTTCTTATGTGTAAGTTTGGAATGGATGGCCCCTGGGGTCCTTCCCAGCACTACATTTGTCAATCAATCCATAAGTTTTTATTAAATTTTTGTTATATAATAGGCTCTATTTTAAGTGCTGGGTATAAAAAATTTATCTTGTCATCAAGGAGTTCATATTCCAATACAATCAGCAAATCACTGTATATACACAACTGTATATATACACAACTTCACCATAAGTATGAGCCTCATTCAACATTTGATTATTAATATTAATAGAATAAATAATCATTATAGACAATACAAGTTTAATATGGAAATTAGGCCATATTTAACACCCTAATGTTTCTTTCATTGGGAAAATGGGGTCAGGTTAAGTTGTTCACAACTTAGTTTTGAGCCATATAGTAGAATAGATATAGATTGTGCTATGTGAATGTCCATAAGATTATTCATTCACTATTACATTTCTCAAATTTATATGCTAAGAATGATAGAGGAAGTTTGAGGAGCATATCACAGTGAACATTCTTTCCTAGGTCAATAATTTGCTTCATGTATTATTTCAGGGATCTCTTCAGCTTCAAAGTTATAAACTCTATATGGGTATAATCTATTACATTAGGTTAGAGAAATTCCACTTTATTTTTTAAGTTAAACATTTATTGAATGCTCAGTCATAAAATACATAATTATTAATCAAAGAACCTCCAACTTAAGTAAACATGCCTCTACCCAAAGCTAATGACTAAATTTTCTGAAATGAGAAACAAAATACAGAATTTTCTTTTTGAGAAACTAGGCAGTAGTTGGGTAAATCCAGCAATTACCACCTTTTCAACATGCCTTTGATCTTTATACAATCAACATCCCAAACAGCCCTTCTTAGATCTTTATTGAATTTTATATACTCTTGCTCATCTTCACATCAGTGGCTTGTAGATATGAAAATTGTACCTAAAATATAATCCATTACTTTCCCCTTCAAACTATACCTGACTTTTTGACTTCCATTTTTTTTTTGTTGAGGTTGCATGCATTCTTCCAGTCTCTTTGATTTTCAACTTTCAATCTTCTTCATAAAGTCCTTCACCGATCAAAGTAATGGATCATTGATGATTCCAGAAGGGCATCAATGAAGAATGCTATGCACCTTCTGGCAGAAAGATGATGGAGTACTATGTTGAATTAGATATATGTTATGGTCAATATGGGGATTTGTTATGTTTAGCCATTTGTTTCAGTTTCTCTACCCTACCCTTTCAGCCTCCCAGGAAAGAAAAGAGATAAATGCTTAATTAAGGAATAAAAACCTGACTTCTTAAATCAAAATTTGGTATTCATATCTTTATTCTTACCTTTCCCTTCTATTTTGTTTTTGATGAATGAAATTGATGTTTAATTTATAAATAAAATTGGCTTTTAAAAAAAAAAATAAAACTATTGTTTTCATTACCATTTAAGAGCTATAGTGGGAAAACTCAGCCATTTTTCCTTTATAAAATATATTTGGCTAACCTTAGGAACTGGACTGAGTGATTAAATTATGAAATAAGTTATATAATAAATGATGACATTGGAAATAACGTTGTGTGTTGGATTAAACGCAAGTTGTAATGAGAACACATTTCTTCTACCCAAATGAATTCACTACTGTTACTGCTTCATTGACATTATAATTAGAGGTGAAATACCCTGATCATTTCTTTTTTCTTCTAGCAAATTTATTGTTAATACACATTATTTTATGAATCATGTTCATAAAAATCAGAGCAAAAAGGAAAAACCATGGAGAGATTAAAAAAAAAAAAAGTGAATTTAGCATGTGTTGATTTACATTTGGTCTCCTTTGTTCTTTTTCTGATTGTAGATGGCATTTTCTATCCAAAGTCTATTGGGATTGCCTACGATCACTGAACCCTCTGAGAAGAATTAAGTCCTTCATAGTTGATCATCACCTATTCTTGCTGTTACTGTGTACTATGTATTCGTGATTCTGCTTGTTTCACTCAGCATTAGTTTATGTAAATTTTTCCAGGCCTTTCTAAAATCAGCTTGTTCATCATTTTTTATAGAACAATAATATTTCATTACTTCATATACCACAACTTGTTCAGCTGGTCCACAGTTGGTGGGTATCCACTCTTTTCCAATTCTTTGCTACCACAAAAAGAACAGCTACAAACATTTTTGCACATGTGGGTCCTTTCCCCTCTTTTAAGATTTCCTTGGGATATAGACTCAGTGATGGCACTGCTATGTCGAAGGGTATGCACAGTTTTATAGCCCTTTGGACATAGTTTAAGTTGCTTTCCAGAATGGTTGAATCATTTTTCTACTCCACCAACAATGCTTTAGTGTACCAGTTTCCCCAAGTCTCCTCCAATATTTATCATTATCTTTTCCTGTCATTTTAGCCAATCTCAGAGGGGTGAGGTGGTAAGTACCTCAGAATTATTTTAATTTGAATTTCTTTAATCAGTAGTAATTTAGAAAATTTTTCATGTAACTGTAAATGATTTTAATTACATCATCTGAAAAATCTGTTATATATTTTAGAAATGAGACCTTTATCAGAAACACTTGCTGTAAAGATTTTCCCCCAGCTTTGTACTTCTCTTTTAATCTTGTTTCTGTTCGTTTTGTTTGTGCAAAAGTTTTTTTTTTTTAATTTAATGTAATCAAAGTTGCCCAATCCCATTTCCTTTTATTTCAAATAAAAATCTTAAATCCTCAAATGTAAATCCCCAAACCCAGTTTCCTCCCTCCCTTTTTTATGTTGATAAACTTTTAGGTTTCTAAAATATAGGCATTTATTGCAAAAAATCTCCATGAAAAAATAGTGTATAGAATGTTGTTACGTAAGTAACCAGGGAACTTAGTAGTATTTAATGTTAAATATCTTTGGCTGAAAAATATAGTTCTGTGATAAATAATTTTTTGGTTTTAAATAATTAAAAAAATATTGCTGGTTAGGTCTTGATAAGCCAATCTATATAAAAAAAAAACTAGGTCTACTAGTATCAGCTCTGTTTTTTGAAACATATGCAAGGATGACATATGAATATTACATTTTGAAAGAAGCTTTAGGCATCTAACCAGCCTTAATCAGAAAATAACTTTTATTTCCACTTATTATCTAATTATCTGTTCCTTCCACAGTAATATCAGTGCTTTTGTAATGGTTATTTTCTTTTTTCTTAAGTATTTTTTTAAGTAATATTGAATTCTTAGAAAAGTAGTTTAATTGCTTTGGGAGTGGGAGTGGAAGGAAACTGAATTATAACCTTGAAACTAGACAATAAACCCATTTTATGGGGAAAAAAAGCAAACTTTGAACTACAGTATTCCAAAAGATATTTGGAGTCTTGGATTTCTAAATTTGCTTTTGCCATATAATCATTAATCTATTATTCATTGGGCTCTTTGCAGTATTTACATGGAAATGCTCATGAATTTTATCACTCTGGAAACCTGAATAGAACATGGAGTCCTTCATGCCTTAATATGAAGGGCCATGCTTTGTCAATATTTTTAACTTTAGTTTGCCAACAAAAACTGGCTTTGGAGAACACCTCAAACATGCTTTTCAACCACAATGTGCCAAAGAAATGTGAGTTATTGTAAGACTGTTATTGTTGCCTTCCTTTGATTTATTTTCTTACTCTCCCCCCTTTCACTCTCCCCTGCTATTACGTTACCTCTGGAAATGAGGATTTATGCATGTCTCATATATTGGGCAACTTCTCAAAATACATAACAAATTCTGTATGTAGAATTTATGAGGAAATAATATTAAGGAAGAAGCATTACTATATACTTTGCCATTAGACCTTAAAGATCTTAAAATCTTAAAGACTTAACTATTCAGCTTTCAGTTGAATTCTTTCATGTGTTATCTCTCTAATTATAAGGTAAGCTCCTTGAACACAAGGACTATATTGTCTTTCCTCAGAGCTCAGTACAGGGAAGAATTCTTAGCACATTGTAAGCACTGTTAATAAGTACTTTTTAAAAGATGCATTCTATAATATATAGTTTTATTTTATGGATCTGAAAATTTAGATTTTCTCATTCTCTTCTGTAGTCATTTCAGAACCAAGTTTCATACCCAAATTTTCCCCTTTTTTGGAGGGGTGAGGCATGTAGGGTAGGATGGGATGGGATAAGGATCTATCAGTAATTTTGAGGGAATAAAAGATACCATTTCTTTCACCTTGTTTGCATAGTCTACCAAATACAAATTTTCTGAAGATAATGTTAGTATAGGATTCTCCTTGAATTAATCAAATATATGCTCCAAGGATCCTTTCCTTTTTTTTTTTTTTTTTTTTTTGTTTTTTTATTTTTTAAAAAGAGCTTTTTATTTTTCCAAATATATGCAAATATAGTTTTCAACATTCACCTTTGCAAAACCTCCATGTTTTTTTAAAAAAAAAAAACTCCCTTCCCTAGACAGAAGGCAATCCAATATAGATTAAACATGTGTAACTCTTATAAAAATGTTTCCATATTCATCATGCTACTCAAGGAAATCAGATCAAATGGGAGGGAAAACAAGAGAGAAAAACAAACAACAGCAACAAAAATGGTGAAAATATTATGTTTTGCTCCTTATTCAGTCTCCATTGTTCTTTCTCTCTTTGTGGATGGCTCTTTCTATCACAAGTCTATTCGAATTCCATAGGTGCTAAAACTGAATGCAGATTGGTTTCTCTGAATTGATTTTGAATTCTCATTGTAAGAAACTCAAATGGTATGTGTTCCACTTTTAGTTCATGTATAGGAAATGAAGTAATTGCTATCTCATGTGTCCAGTGCCTTTGTTTATCTACCATAATATTTTGTCTCCATGGGTTCTTTGCTTAGTGATAAGAGGCCTGTAGGAAATTCCTACTGTTCTGTTCAATGTGTCCGGTGATAGACAGCCATCAGATTTGGATAAATGTATTTATTCAACTAACTTAGGTCTTTGGGGGAAATCATAGGCAGTAAGTTTTTGAATTTATCCTTCATCTATCTCCCCCCCACCTTTTTTCCATCTAAGAAACTCTCAAGTAAACAAATAAAAGCAGTATTAACTTAGTAATATAGTGACCCATTTAAAGAAACTTTTAAGACCATTTTTCCAAAACATGAGAATTGCTATTCCCTTTTGCTAATAGAGACCAGTTTGCCATGGATTTTAACATCCCATTTTAGTATTGACCAGGTTTGTTTTCATTCCTTTTCAAAAGGTTGACTATTTGTAGAGAAACTAAAACATATTCTTGCATAGGTTCAAAGGAGAGCAAAGGCATTGGCTATTGTTCCTTTAATATAACTTTTCAGCATTTCAGTTTTAATTTTTTTTATCCCTAGTTTAAGCATTCCTTTTAACAGAGAGGCAAATTAAGTATATATCTCCCATATTCTCTTTCTTTCATTTCCTTTTCTTATTCCCATTTGGGAGATTTCCCTTTGCTGTTGATACAAAATGGAGTTCATTTCCCAATCTCAAAACCCTCTTTATCCTGTAAGACATTCTTTATCCTGGAAGATCTGGAACTTAAACCTTCTTCTTGGGGCCCTTTTTACTCTCCTCTTAACTTTTTACAATCTGGTTTCCAACCTTATCATTCCACTGAAACTTCTGTCTCTAAAATTACTTATTATTTTATCTGCCAAATCTAGTGATCTTTTCTTTATTCTCCTTTTCCTTGACTTCCTTTCAGCTTTTGACACTGTTGACCATTCCTCCTCTATACTCTCTTTTCTCTAGGATTTCAAGATATCAATCTCCTAGTTTTCCTCCTACCTACCTGACCACTCACTCTTATTCTTCTTTGCTAACTCCTCCAGATCATGCTCTCTTAAGTTTAGGTGTCCCTCAGGGCTCTTTACTACTTTATTTGGTTATCTCTTCTGCTCCCATGTATTTAATTATCAGCTTTTTACCATGTTCTCAAACCTATCTCTCCTGTCCCAGAGTCTCATTATCTTTTCATAATCTGTAGAACTTTATCTATCTATCTATCTATCTATCTATCTATCTATATATGTATATATGTATATATAGAATTCATTATTTTCCTCCTTCCCTCATCCCTCCTCTTCCTATATCACAACTTCCCTATTAGCATTAAGGACACCATCCTCCTACTACCTCAGGCTCATAACTTGAATTATCCGGTTTCTCAGTGTCTTTTATCCCTTCATCCAAGCTGTTGCCAAGGCCTGCTGATTTCACCTATGTCTTCCTCTGACACTGACACTACTCTGCTTGTAGGCCCATAGTTCTAATCTTATACTTTCTCTCTCTCTCTCTCTCTCTCTCTCTCTCTCTCTCTTATCTCTCATTACCATAAATTATAGAAAATGACTAAGGCACAATTGCTGAAGTGATTCTTTTCAAATTGCTTATATTATTATTTTTTGTGGTGGTTCCTGCTGTCATTGTGTTCTGTTCCTCTGCATCTCTTTAAACCTGAATTATATACTTTTAAGGCATGACTATACCTGATACTTCCTCCAAAGAGATTAATATTTTTAAAATAAATTGAGAAGTATAAAAGTGCACAATCAAAATATTTTTACTCTTATTAGAGGACTGACTATAAAGTAATGATGCTGGTTTTCATGTGTTGTTTCTGGAAATTAATTCCCATCCTTTATAGGTGTAGTTATTACAGCAAGGGGTTTATTTCTTAGCAAGCAAAAGCTCAGTAGCAATTCTTTGCTATTTTTATAGGTCTCACAATATATAATTATTGCTTAATAAACTCAGAATTATTCTAAATTATTCTGCTGTAGGAATGAAGGGGTCATGGAAACCATAGCAAAAAAAAATTCAAATGGAAAAAAAACCCAACTTTCTTTATTTGTTCCTTTGTTTGCACTGAAAGACATAGTATTTTAATTTGTTTCCTTGTTATATTTCTTTACAATGTAAAATTTATTTTGTATAACCAGAATTTCCTGGTCTGGACCAACTTTTCTATTATTTGGATAATCTATTTTGTGATCCACAAAAAGGGCTAGGTCTCACTTTCTGCAGGTTGAGTAGTGATGATCAGGTACATTAGAAACTTGAGTTGAGCAGATTTAATCCAGAATGGATTAGTTTAAATTTTTCTGACCTTTTATAGTCTAATCATTTTTAGAACTAATTTATTTTAGAGTTAACAGTGAAAGAGCTTGGGGTAAATTGAAATCAATCACTGAAAATTTTAGAATTTTCTCTTGACAGGGAAGAAATCCCTGAAATTGAGGAGCATTTTAACTTGATTCTGAGGTTGAAAGTCTAGAAGTATTCTCCTATTGCTTAAGGTACTTAAGACTGATATGAGAGCTGTTATCAGCTTATCTGGTTATCCACAATGTTGATATCACATAGTTTTGAATTGTACTTTGGCATATGATTCCATTATTCATTGTTCTATAAAATTAATTATTTCCTAGGGATCCATATATTTACATAGGTAAGAAAAAAGAAATGCTATTTGAAACAAATCATTTATAAACAAAGCCATTTTCAAAGCTGATCCTGATAATTTATTCAGTGGCTTTCATGATGATAATGATGATGACAACACTTGACAGTATTATTTGAATGTTACTATGCACTTTTCCATCACTTTCTACAACCTTGTCTAATGAAGGGCAGTATTGCATGATGGATAGAATTTTGGTTTTGGAATCAAGAGAACTTCAAGATCTCAAAGACTATAGATTAGCTGTGTGACCTGGATAAATTGTTTAAACTATCTCAGCATAGATTTCATGATCTGTAAAATGGAGGTGAAAATGTCATCTACCTCACAGAAGTGCTATGAGGGTCAAGTGTGATAATGTATTCAAAGTACTTTACAAATCTTAAAATTCTATACAAATGTTAGATGCTGTTATTATTCTGTATCGCCAACCCACAATTCTTTTTCAATATAACTGCAAAAGAATTGGTCCTAGGAAAATATACTCTTGTGCTATTTTTAATATTTAATGTAAATTGAATTGTTACATAGATAATTTAACTGCTTTGTGTAGAGGAATAAACTTATTAGAATGCAAAATTGTATGCTCATTGAAAACATTCATAAGCCTGGTAGCACATAGGATGATGGAGATGTACCTCATTCTTTTTCCATGTGATTTTTTTTTTTTCTTCAGGGGAAAGGCAGTTAAGGTTAAATGACTTGCCTGGGGTCACTCAGTCAATACATGAAGTGTCTGAGGTCAGATTTGAACTTGGGCCCTCCTAACTCCAGGACTGGCAGGCACTGCATCCCCTGCACTACCTAACTACTTCTCCATGTGATTTTGATATTTTCTTACTTAGACTTTGAAAGACTTTCAGTTTTTTTTCCAGTTTGAAGATGGTATTTTCTTTGGCAAACATCTCTTAGAAATATTGTTCTTAAATGTTTATGGATTAGTGTTGTTATCCATTTCATTCTCATTTTGAATATTTTAATGGATTATTTTTACTCCTATTGAAATTAGGTGCTATTGAATAGTCTTGAAAATTCATTCTTAATAATGAATTATTTGTCTGTAGTTTTTCAAAACTTCACAGGTATTTAAATGTCTCTGTGTTCATGCTTTATTTTCTCAGTTAGGTTTTAGAGAAAAAAAAAAGAATATGATAGTATAACACATATGTCATGTGGTAGGAAGAGTCCTTTTGACCTTCTAATGCTGATTTACCTTCTAATGCTGATTTTGGGTGTGGTGTGTTTTTGGTAGGTCATGATTGCTGTGAGACTGTGAAGGTCCTGCTCTGTGCTTCCAAGGAGGGACTCCCTGTTTTTGTGGTGGCTGAGGAAGATTTTCGCTTCATTCAGGATGAAGTATATGATGCAGCCCAGTTCCTGGCAACCAGTGCTGGAAACCAACAGGCACTGAATTTCACCAGGTTTCTGGATCGATCAGGACCACCCGCCAGGGATGTGAACACTCTAGATGAGAAGGTAGCACTTGCATTTCGACACCTCAAACTGCCAGAAGAATGGAATGTGCTGGGAACAGACCCATCTTTGAATGGTGAGGACTTAATAAGATCAAGCAGGGCATGTGGTTATGTCTGGAAGTCTACCTCACAATTTATCTTTATGGTGGCTGTATTGCATTTAAATTTGGGATAATTTGTCTAATAACCTACCTGTCTAAGGCATTACCTTAATATCTTGGCTTAATTTTTTAATTAATATTAATGTTTCTTATTAACAATCAATTAAACTTGTTTAATAACTGTTTGCATTTAAATTAATTAATTTCCATGGATATTGATTTTCTAGTCACTCTCTTAAATTTTCATTAGAATCTTTTTTAAATTTTTCCATTTTAATTCACTTTTGCTTTTAGAATGAGCATTGTTTGTACTTTGTGATTTGACTTTAACTTTTTAAAAATTATTTTTTCATTGTTTTATGGAATTTAAACGCCAAATGGAAAGCTTTAGATTTCATCCAGTGGGCATTAGGGAGCACTTCTTGGGTTAGAAAAGCTTTCCCTACAGCAACCCTGCAAGGTATATAGTATAAATATTATCACTCTCATTTTAGGGATGAACAAACTGAGACAGAGAGATATTAAGTAACTTGTCTATGAGCACAATTCAACCTGTGGACTTTTATGGATGGATGGATGGACGGATGGATGGGGAGACAGATATAGACAGACTGAGTTTGAGATACCTAGTAGGAATGTAGAGATAAAGAATTTTTGAATAATAAATGATCTTTAGATATTGAACTGAAGTTCAAAACAGAAGCCAGGATTGAAGACAGGGAGATTTTCAAATCACCTACTTAGAAGAGATACTTGAAGATATGAAAGATAAAATTTACAAGAGATATAATATATGGTGACAGAAACAAAGGGCCAATTACTGTACACTCCTATTTAAGAGTGGGAAGCTAAAATACAGCTATCAACGAAGTTGAAAGGACCTTGCAAATGGGTAGAGAAAAGATAATATCATAAAATTAAAAGTTAGGAAATGTTTCCAGAAGAAAGGGATGGTCAGCAGTTTAAGACTCTACAAAAAGTTCAAGTAGCATAAGGATTAAAAGAAGGTTTTTAGGTTTGACATTGATACCTTCTTTTAAAGGTCATTATAACTTTTTGCATGAGTAAATCAACATATAATTTACCTATTAAAATTATTAATCATCATTTAGTTTGTAAATGTTTCTGTGTTGAAATAAAACTGTAGTAAATAGTAAATAAAAATAGTAAATTTATACATTAATAATATTCAGGGTTTCTATATGTTGCTATGACTTAAAGATTGCTCAATCCAGGATAGTGCATACAGCTCTGGATTAGGAGGCAAATGCCTTGAGCTAGTCTTCACTCTGCTGCTAAATGGATATGGTTCTGTCATTCTAAGGAGGTCATTTCATCCTACTGGGCCTGTTTCTCATGAGTTGAATAAAGGGGTTGAACTAGATGAGATGAGCTGTGAAATTATTTCATAGTGGGTATATAATCATAACTTCTATTTCATTATAAAAGAGAAGAAAGCTGGGCATGATTTGACATGCATTCAACATTTTCAGAATTCAAAAAAAGGATAGATAGAATCCTTTGGTCTAAGAATTGTACTGAGCAAGTCCAACCAGTTGGAGTGGGAATTTCTTAAGAATGAAATTCTGAAATTACAAATTGAAACAATAATGTTGAAAGAAAAAAGAGAACTGTCTAAAGGGATGGATGTGGATGCACAGGAAATTCATTGCTCAAGTTTGATTTTTCAAAGGACTTGCTATAATAAAGGATAGAAACAAAGACATACAACTGGAAAGATGAAAAGGAAAAAAAATTTGGATAGCCTTGTAAAAATAGTGTCAAGAACACTAATGTTCAGAATATATTGAGGCTGTTTATGCATATTCAGGACCACAAAATATACATTTTTAAAACATCTGTATTAAGGATAAATCAAGTTTAACAAAGAAGGGTTAAATATGGATGAGGTGATGAAAACATACTGCAAAAAGCAGAACTACTTAGTTCTTTAGAGACTTCTTTTTTTCCTAAGATAAGGACATTGATTTTTGGAGTGAGAAATAAATAGCAAAAATGATTAATAAGAATTTGAAACAACATAAAAGAGAAAATAATATAAGAGCATTGACCTGTCTTAAATGAGTTTAAGCCATCAGGTCAAAAAGAACTTCCTCCCAAGTTACTGAAAAAATTAAAAGTGATTGCTGAGCCACTTTCAGTGATCCCTAAAAGAGTATAAAGAGAGAGGTGTCACAGTCTTGGAAATGGTCAACTGTCTTTTTTTTTAATAGCTTTTTATTTACAAGATATATGCATGGGTAATTTTTCAGCATTGACTATTGCAAAATCTTTTGTTCCAATTTTTCCTCTCCTTCCCCTCACTCCTTCTCCCATTTGGCAGGTAATAGTCAACTGTCTTAATTCCTTCTTTCTCCCAAATAGGGGAATAGATTCTGCAAATTTAGAAGTTTTGAGATAACTTTCTGGCTTAGTTCTATAATTCTATTTACTAAAAGGATGACTTAATAAGTCTTAAAAAAGGGAAGCAGTGATTTGATGCTATATTGGGCCTCACTGACACCTTACCAATTATACTAACCTAGTCTTTATTTTTTGACAAGGTTATAGAATTAATTGTGTAGGGAAATACTACAAACACAGACTTTAGATTTTAGCAAAGGATTCAGTGAACTCACATGTGCTCTTGTGTATAAGAGGGAGAGATATGGACTAGATGGGTGCATTTGTGACAGGTTGATTGACTGGATTCTGAATAATTATGGGGTTATTGTTGGATAGTAGAGTGGATTTGTAGTTGGCCCTAAATGGTTTTGTATTTTTAGCAAGGATTTTTTTTAAGGGTATATAGATGAATGGCTAGTAGATGTGTTAAATGACATGAAATTAGGATGGAGAGTCAGCATGGTAGATCAAATAATAAAACTCCATCTTGACCTTCACATTGATACATTGGATTTTCTCTTACAGGATATTTTCAAGCAAGGTTGGATGTCTACTTGTTAGGGATATTGTAGAAGGGATCAAATTCTTGTTCAAGTATGGATTAGACTAGATAGTGTAAGTCTCTCCTAAATTTGACATTCTGTGATTTTTCTTTTTCTCATTGCTGATGTACATCAAATCTATTTTTATATGTGCATTCCAGGTCCAACATTGTATCCACTGTGTCATCTAGTTGTCTCTAGATAATTTTCAAAGTCAACCAGACCTTGCACTTTGTATTAGTTTTATGGTTAACTAGTTTTGTAATCATAGGCACTGAATGTGGCCCCCAGAAAAACCCGTTTTTCTCCTCTATAAAAGATGCCTAGTTTTCTTGTTCTACTATTCTAGTTATTAGATTCATTAAGATTTTTGACTCAGCTGTCTGAGTTATATGCAAGGACAGAAAAACAAATGATTTAGAAGTGTCTTTTGGAATGGAGTGTCTCAGAAGACTTAGGAATTGTCTTGCTTATGAAATAAGATTGTTGTTTTAGAGTATCTTTTCTTTTTTTTTTGCTTTTTTGCTCTTTTTAAAAATTTTTTATTTTTATATGTAACTTTTTATTGACAGAACCCATGCCAGGGTAATTTTTTTTACAACATTATACATTGCACTTGCTTCTGTTCTGATTTTTCCCTTCCCTCCCTCCAACCCCTGCCCTAGATGACAAGCAGTCTTATATATGTTAAATATGTTGCAGTATATCCTAGATACAATATGTATTTGCAGAACCGAACAGTTCTCTTGTTGCACAGAAGGATTCAGAAGGTAAAAATAACCTGGGAAGAAAAACAAAAATGCAAATAGTTGACATTCATTTCCCAGTGTTCTTTCTTTGGATGTAGCTGCTTCTGTCCATCATTTATCCATTGAAATGGAATTAGGTCTCTTTGTCAAAGAAATCCACTTCCATCAGAATACATCCTTATACAGTATCGTTGTTGAAGTGTATAATGATCTCCTGGTTCTGCTCATTTCACTTAGCATCAATTCATGTAAGTCTCCCCAAGCCTCTCTGTATTCATCCTGCTGGTCATTTCTTATAGAACAATAATATTCCATAACATTCATATACCACAATTTACCCAGCCATTCTCCAATTGATGGGCATCCATTCATTTTCCAGTATCTAGCCACTACAAACAGAGCTGCCACAAACATTTTGGCACATACAGGTCCCTTTCCCTTCTTTAGTATCTCTTTGGGGTCTAAACCCAGTAATAGCACTGCTGGATCAAAGGGTATGCACAGTTTGATAGCTCTTTGGGCATAATTCCAGATTGCTCTCCAGAATGGTTGGATTTGTTCACAACTCCACCAACAATGCATCAGTGTTCCAGTTTTTCCGCATCCCCTCCAACATTCATCATTATTTTTTCCTGTCATCTTAGCCAATCTGACAGATGTGTAGTGGTATCTCAGAGTTGTCTTAATTTGCATTTCTCTGATCAATAGTGATTTGGAACACTCTTTCATATGAGTGGTAATAGTTTCAATTTCATCATCTAAAAATTGTCTCTTCATATCCTTTGACCATTTACCAATTGGAGAATGGCTTGATTTCTTATAAATTAGAGTCAATTCTCTATATATTTTGGAAATGAGGCCTTTATCAGAACCTTTAACTATGAAGATGTTTTCCCAGTTTGTTGCTTCCCTTCTAATCTTGTTTGCATTAGTTTTGTTTGTACAAAGGCTTTTTAATTTGATATAATCAAAATTTTCTATTTTGTGATCAGTAATGGTCTCTAGTTCATCTTTTGTCACAAATTTCTTTCTCCTCCACAAGTCTGAGAGATAAACTATCCTATGTTCCTCTAATTTATTTATAATCTCCTTCTTTATGCCTAAATCATGGACCCATTTTGATCTTATTTTGGTATACAGTGTTAAGTGTGGGTCCATACCTAATTTCTGCCATACTAATTTCCAGTTATCCCAGCAGTTTTTATCAAATAATGAATTCTTATCCCAAAAGTTAGGATCTTTGGGTTTGTCAAACACTAGATTGCTATAGTTGACTATTCTGTCTTGTGAACCTACCCTATTCCACTGATCAACTATTTCTTAGCCAATACCAAATGGTTTTGGTGACTGCTGCTTTATAATATAATTTTAGATTAGGTACAGCTAGGCTATCTTCATTTGATTTTTTTTTCATTAATTCCCTTGAGATTCTCGACTTTTTATTGTTCCATATGAATTTTGTTGTTATTTTTTCTAGATCATTAAAATATTTTCTTGGAAGTCTGATTGGTATAGCACTAAATAAATAGATTAATTTAGGGAGTATTGTCATCTTTATTATGTTCGCTCGGCCTATCCAAGAGCACTTAATATTTTTCCAATTATTTAAGTCTGACTTTATTTGTGTGGAAAGTTTTTTGTAATTTTGCTCATATGATTTCTGACTTTCCTTTGGTAGATAGATTCCCAAATATTTTATGATGTCAACAGTTATTTTGAATGGAATTTCTCTTTGTATCTCTTGCTGTTGGATTTTGTTGGTGATGTATAAAAATGCTGAGGATTTGTGGGGATTTATTTTGTATCCTGCTACTTTGCTAAAGTTATGAATTATTTCTAATAGCTTTTTAGTAGAATCTCTGGTTTTCTAGGTATACCATCATATCATCTGCAAAGAGTGATAGTTTGGTTTCCTCATTGCCAACTCTAATTCCTTTAATCTCTTTCTCGATAGAGTACCTTTCTTTAGACAGTTTGAGAACCAAGTGAAAAACCTTGAAAAACTTCAAAAGGATAGTTATGTACATTTTAAAAAAATGTAAGTTCCCTGAAGCAGCTCCTATTTTATTTTTTAAATTGTGTACTTTTATAAAACTAGCAATTTAGCAGTGAAATTAGAGCCAACCTAAGTTTGATTCATTCTGTATTAGGGAAATTAGAATTTAGCTATTTCATATTTGAACTGAGTAAGTTCTCCAAGATGCAGATAAAATGGATTTAAAGGGTTTTTATTTCTTTTTGTTCGTTCTTACATTCTTTCCTTCCTCATTCCGTCAATGAGACTTATAGTTTTGAGATGACTCGCTTCCCTAGCCTTACTTTTTTCTCTCTCTCATTCCCTTTATAATTTTCCTCTTCTCAAATGAAGTGTTATCAATCAGATTCTAATACCTCATGAGTATTCTTTGGCCTTTTTACCTTTTCTTTACTCATTTAGTTTTGTCTGAGACTAGAACGTTTGTGTTAAGTTTTCCTTTATCAACAAGCCAAAAGCTCTTCTTTCCCTTTATTTCAATCCCTAATCCTTTTAAGAGTATTTACTATCAGCCTCTAAGAAGGATGACCTTTTTATTCTCGGCATATAAAGTTTTAAGCTTTTAAAAGAGGCTGACAGCTACTCCACTGTAAGGCTATTTGACACAGAATTTTGGGCATGAAATGGCTTTTTGGAATAGCTCTAACTCTACCTGATTTTTGGTACTAAATTAGAACTTACATACCTGATTTACTTTTTACCATAGTAAGGCAGCGGTCTTTGATTGAGGAAATACATTCTTTTTTCTAAGGAACCATTTAAGCTTTTTAGTACCTATATCTGATTGTTATTTTAAGGAAACAAGTGATTTCAAATAGAATTTGGCTTAAAATAGATGGTTTTGGTAAGGATAAGAAATGAAATTCTTCCCTAATTTTCTTTATTCAGAATAACTTTATTTAAAAGAACAATTATTATGCACCTGCTATTTATAAAGCTCAGTGGAAGGAGCTGAAGAAATTTAGACACTATCCATTTTTTTCAGTTAGTTCTAAAAGAAATAAATGGAATGGTCCTGTTTTTAAAATCTCTTACATATTTCATCACCTAGTGTTGATGGTCGACAAGTTTCAGGTTATCTAGTTTTCTAAAAACCTTGAGCCAATTTTAGTATGTACATTGGTATGAGTAGGACTAAGTGATAAAATTGAATTCTTGCATGAATTCATGTACACTAGCCTTGTAGAGATCAATTTAATGTAGCTCTTGTATGGAAATCATACATAGCTCTTAATATTCATTTGTGCTTAAGGGATGTCAAATGTCACTTCAAAAGTCCATATGGGTAACATATAACAAGGACATCCTTTCAGAGAAGGACCGTTACATTAATTATGTGTTAAAATAAGATGATCTATTATCATTTATATCACCTGAAATTTGTCTCTAACCGTAGGTTATGCAAATTCCACCCCTCCCCCATCCTCCATCCATCATCTTGGAAAGAAATATTTATTGTAGTCTATAAACTTGTTTCCCATAGTCCCACAAAGAAATTTCCATTACTATCTATAAAACTAATAATGATGATAGCTAAAATTCACATGGTACTTTAAGATTTATAAAGTGCTTTACATTTAATACTTAAAATAGCTCTCTGAGGAAGTGATATTATAATCTGCATTTTGATAATAATAATAATTAACCTTAAATAGTGGCTACGTGCCATGCATTTTGCAAAATGCTTTACAAATATTATCTCATTTGATCCTCAAAACAATTCTGGAAGGTAGGTGCTGTTCATTTTACCGAGAAGTGTGGCGTTCTTTTTCTTCTTTAAAATAATATAAAGGTTCTCGCTGGGAGAAAGCAGGTTTCTTGGGGAGGTTTTCCTGGAGGCAGTCTTAGTTGCAGTTGAAAGTAATAATCACCTCAAAAGGCAGCCAGGTGATAAAAGTTCAGATCTTTTATTGACTCCAATATAACCCGGTTAGCTTAGAGGCCTATCTCTCTGCTTGGTTCCAAGAGCTCCCTCCGAATGTCTCCAAATCCAAAGGTTTGTCTTTCAGCCCAGCCAGCACCAAGGTGAATCTGTCTTGCCTCTGAGAGAGGGATTCTGGCTCTCAGTCTTCCAGAGTGATCCTCTCCAAAGTCAATGTTCTGAAGTAAAACTCTTCACTCAGAGAGGGCTTCTGGCTGAACTCACTTGACGCTCCACTCTCAATCTAAATTCAGCTGAACTCTTGACTCGTAGCTTCTTCACTCTGAAAAACTTTCTTGACTGGCCCATTGAAGCTCTATTTATGCTCCTTTGAGAGAGAGAGGGATTGTGGGATGAGAGAGAGAGAGATTATGGGTTTCTTCCCAGAGTGCTCTCTGGCCCTAAGAGCTTCAAGGGAGGTGTGAATTCACAAAGTTACACAGTTAACTTTGTGAATCTCCCATACTTGTGAACTCCAATGAGTAAAGGTGTGAACACAAGCATTGTATCAATTAGTTCTACTTAATATCTTGTTTCAGGTTCTGGCCCAAAACATCTCAACTCTAATGATTTAACAATTTGTAAAGATTCCAACAGAGAAGAAATTGAGGAAAGTAGGTTATTTGACTTGCCCAGAAAAATACTGCTGTTAAGTGCCTGAAACTGGATTTGAACTTGAATCTTGACTCTGTGTTTAGTGTTCTAGTCACTGCACAAGTGGAGACTGAAATTGAGAGAGTTTGTGACTCATCCAGGGTCATACATCTAGTAACAGGGGCAAGATTTGAATTCATTTTTTTGTGACTTCAAGTCATCATTTAACCTCTTTTGACTTCACTTTCCTCATTTGTAAATGAAGAGTTTGGACTGTATGACTTCTGAGACTGCTAGTTTTTTTTTTTTTTTTAATTTTATTTAATAATAACTTTATATTGACAGAATCCATGCCAGGGTAATTTTTTTACAACATTATCCCTTGCACTCGTTTCTGTTCTGATTTTTTCCCCTCTCTCCCTCCACCCCTTCCCCTAGATGGCAAGCAGTGAGACTGCTAGTTTTAAGTGGATGACTCCAGGATCCTAGCTCATAACCTCTGAACTTTTCAGAACCTTATTTTCGTTATTGGTGAAATTATTAGATGAAATAATACCTGCTCTGAGTAGTTCTTTGAGGATTACTCAGGATACTTTTCAGGATTGGCATAAGGATTAAATATAAAATACATGTGATAGTGCTTTTAAAATGATGAAACACAGTAATGGTAATACTGGTGCTTCATGTTTTAGCATTTTCTTAATCTGCTGTGAATTTCCTTTCGTGGTGAAGGGGGTTGAATTTCTGTTTGTCTAAAGTGACAGTTGATGGTCCCATCTGTACTGTCAGCCCAAGAAATATCAGAGAAGTACAGCAGAGTGGTTGTTAAAGATTGAAAAACCCTGTTTCACAAACATCACTATTCTCAACAATTCTGTAGAGAGTCAGGAGCTATGTGAATAGTGGAAATTGTGGCCTATCCAGGGATAGAATAACCTGGTATGCAAAGAAAAGAATAGCTGCTTATATTGAAGTAGCAGAGATAGACAAGTGAAATGGGATTTTTCCTCTTGTTCTTAAATATTTTTTAAAGCTGTTTCTTAAAGTAATGCAATTAAAAGTTTTGTTAAATATTTCTTAATCTCTAGATGTATTAAAAAAAAAAGTTCTATTGTAGCTTGCTCTGCATTTCTAGCGAGAACTACATTAATGACAGAGTCAAACCAGAAATAAATGGTAGAGCAAGAAAACCTACACTGACAGGATCTGTTCATGATATACCTTTATTAGTTCTCCAATACCTTAGTGACAGTAGTGACAAATTGAGTTAGGCCAGCACTTTCTCGGGAAAAGGAATATTTAAAGCAGTGGTCAGCTTTATATAATGCTGTAGAATGCTCCCATTCAAGACTTATATAGGGAGATCAGAGACTGCTCAGTCCCAGAAACATCTTGTAGGAAATGTTTCATTTTCATTTGGCCCTGGTATTGTTTAATCCTAGAAGATGACCTGATTCTTCAGGGGGTAATGCTGACCACAAAGAGAAAAGAAAAAGAAAAGACAGTCTCCAGGATCAAACAGACCAAATAAAGTACAAAGAACAGCATGTGCATTCTCTATATCTTGGCTTTAAGAATTTATCTTTTGAGTCATTGCTGATTATTTGTTTCTGGTTAATAGCATCCCAAACTTTAATCCTTGTGAGGAGGGAGTAACTTTATGTGTGTGTGTGGAGGGGGGGAGTGGGGATGGTAAATTTTAAGTGTTTGGCAGTTTTTTGTGAAAAGTCTTCTGGCCTCAGATGCACTGGTGGTCAGCTTATATCTTCATATTTCATACTTTTGCAAAGTAGAGGGTGGTAAGAACAATAACCCAAAAGGTTAAAACATTAAAAAAAAATAATGAACCCTGCCAGCTGGCTCATACACCATTAACAAATAACTATATATTTTTTCTTGACCTGAAATAAAGTAAACTCCAAAACTAACTGAAAAATCATTCTAATGCTTGAGCTATAAAAGGCCCTTTTATATAAGAGCCTTTTAGATTAGAGCTCTCATTTGAGTTATGCTTGGCTGGTGTGCCACATCTCAAGTTAAATGTAGGTATGGCTTTCTCACATTTGAAATGAGAATTTCTATGTCAAGAGGTATAAGTTGCTAATAAAGTGTTCATTTTTAGCCTTATTTAATTAGAGTATCTCCCTATCTGATTTCTCTTTTTTGCCAATCCTTGCTTAATTCATGTTGACCTTTGCCTAATGTAGCTATTAAAATGTTTGTTTTTATATTTCATGGTTATTCAGCTTTATGATGACACCTCTGCTGAATCCTATTCATTTAAATCACATTGGTTGCTTTAGTGTGTTGGCTGTGCCAACTGAACTAAAATAGTTACCATGATAGTTATTAATCACAGTATTTTCTGAGTTCTTTTGTAATCTCTGCAGTCTCTTCCAGATTTTAGTCCCACATTTCTCTTTCTGTGTATGACATCTGATTAGATACTATAAACAATAATAAAAAGAAAATTATGGTTTTTACTTTTACATAATAGTAGTAATAATAATAACTAACTTAGTGCTATATCTTATGTACCTTCTTTTAACTGATCCTCATAACAGTACTGTGAGATAATTACTAGATATTGTTATCTCCATTTTAAAAGTAAGGGGGGAAAACAGTTTTGGTTAAGTGACTTGCTTGCTTAGGGTCACTTATTTAGTATCTAAATCAGATTTGAACTGAAATCATCTTGATTCCAAATTCAGCATTCTATCTGCTTTGTAACTACCCTTGTAGCATATATTTTAAGATAACATGAATTTATAAAACATTTATGTTTTTTACTTTACAGCTTTGTAGAATGCTGAAAGAGTGAGTAGAAGATACTCGTGACCAAACACAGCAATAAGAAATTTAAAATTCAATAAACATGTATTAAATAACTCCTGTATACCAGGCACTATGCTAAGTGCTGGGAATATAGATCAGTCAAAGAAAAGCAAAGTCCCTGCCCTCATAGGTATTGCAGTCTAATAAGAAAAGTCAAAAGGAAACTGAAGGGGAGGAGGGACGGGCAATATTAAGGATACCCAGTGTGGAGATATCATGTTCTGTGGAGTACAAATCAAACAAAACTGCAGACAGAAAGTAGAGAGTGAGCTGGGAAGTCCAGGTCCTTGCCCTCTCTAAAGGAAAACTTTAGAAGAGCACTGCAGTCCTCCAGAAAGAGGGAAGACACTAAGGGAGATCAGAAGGAACGGACTTTGATGTTAAGTAGTCACCTTATTCTGGGAGGAGCATCTTGTTCCCTGGAGCTCAAATCAAACAGAGCTGCAGATGTAAAATTCCATCCTGCCCATAAAATGGTGTTGGGGACGCACAGTGGATAATTTTAAACAACTGGAGAACAAAAGCATGGCAGCATTTAAATAAATACACACACACACACACACACACACACACACACACACACACACACGCTAGTATTGGACTGAATGTGGATGTATGGGGTAACAAAGAAGTGCCGAAACTCCACCATGGCCTCAAAGAAAGAGCCTTGGGCTTGGCATCTGGACGCCAGGTTAAAATTCTGCTTCAGATACTTAGTCATTTGGTGAGCATTAGAAAAATCATTTAACATTTTGGAGCCTCAGTTTCCTCATTTCTAATATAAGGGTGGAAGTACTTGAACTACCTATTTTATAGCTTTGTTGTAAAGGAAAGGACTTTAATAACCTTAAAGGTTATGAGTCATTCAGTAAGGAAAAGGTTCAACCACATTGAATGGTATCCAGCAGCATGGTAAGCTGTGTAAAGGAACAGGGCTTCTGCTCTCAAGGATATAATAATCATGTTTTTATATAGAAAGGCTTTATATGTATGTGAAAATGTGTGTGTGTGTGATACATACGTGTGTGTGTGTGTGTTTGTGTATACATATATATGTGTGTGTATGTATGTGTGTATATATATATATATATATATATATATATATATATATATATACTATTTCTATTTCATATTTGCAAAGTGCTTTAAAATATTAGTTTATTTTATCCTTCAGCACTTATCACACCCCTGTATTTAGTAGTATATGGTAGACTCATAATTATCAATAATTGACTAACTCATAACCACTCTGGAGGTAGATGCTGTTATTTCCCCCACTTAAGGACTGAGGAGACCCAGGCAGAAAGCGGTTGATTAACTTACCAAGGATTGAGTAATTTGCTAGTAAGTGCCTGAGACATGATTTGGGTAAGATAAGACCTGGTAGATGTTATCTAATTTCAAAGATCAGAGTTTTGTTCTGTAACATTGTATAACATGACTGATTGTATCCTTTCACACACATTTCTTGATATTAGCTTGCTTCTTCATTTGTTAACTATATGCATATAAATTGTTATTAATATCATCATGATAATGTATTAATACTTTGTTGAAATTGTTTAACAGGGATCTCATTAGAGCCCATCAGAGAATCAGTTCTGACTTCAATGATAAGAATGTCATAATTCTGAACTCTTTGAAAAGCTTGTTTCCCCATTTTCTCAGTTCAGTTAGACTTTGGGATGGCATGTATCTAGTCTTAGTAAATACTATATGGGAACCACCCTCTGTCATTACTTTCATATGAAAGATAGGGTTGCATACAAGCAGGTGCTGATTCATAATTTTTCCTTTATTTATTTTGATCAAAGTCCTAATTATTAGTTTTAAAAAAAAAACTTGAAGATTTTATAGTGGTATAGTAGACAGATGAGTAAGAACCTAAACGGGCACAATGAAAGTGATGCCCATTTCATTTTAGATAAGATGTTTTAAAAGATTTTTTTTTTAAATTTCAATTCCAAATTCTTTCACTCCACCTACCATCCATTGAGAAAGCAAGAAATATGATACCCTTTTAAACATATTAAGTTATACAAAAATTCCACATTAAATATATTGCAGGAAAAAATACCAAAAAAAGTGAAAAAAAAATCTACTTTAAGCTGTGTTTAGTGTTCATCAACTCTCTCTGGAGGTGGATAGCATTTGTTTTCATGAATCTTTTAAAATTGTCATGAATCATTGTATTGATCAAAGTATCTAAGTCACAGTTGAATATTGTTATAATATTACTCTTGCTTTGGTGCTGTTTACTTTGCACCAGTTTAAAAAAGTCTTCCCAGTTTTTTCTGATCCCATACTCTTCATTTCTTATAGCACAAGAATATTTTATCACATTCATTCATTCATATATTACAATTTACTCAGCCATTCCCCAGCTGATGTGCATTCCCATAGTTTCTAATTCTCTCCTATTACAAAAGAAGCTGGAATAAACATTTTTATACATAGATAATCTTTTTTCCTTTTTCTTTGATCTCTTTGAATTAATAGTATTGCTTGGTCTAAGGATATGCACAGTTTTGAATCCCTTTGGACATAATTCTAAATTATTCTCCAGAATGTCAGACCAGAATGGTTACAACTCCACCAAAATGCATCAGTGTCCCTGTTTTTCCTCCAGCCTTTGTCATTTTCCTTTTCTGTCATATTAAGCGATCTGAAAGGTATGTAGTGGTATCTCAATTTTTAAAAATTTTTATTTCTCTAATTATTGGTGATTTAAAGCATTTTTCATATTATTTGGATTGTTTTGATTTCGTCTAAAAACTGCCTATTTATGTTGGACATTAATTAGATGCCTGCTACAGGCACTGTGAATATACTTTATAATTATAATTTCATTTGATCCACTCAGCAACTCTGAGATAGATATTGTTATTATCCCCATTCTATTGTTGAGGAAATTGAATCAGAGGTTCAGTAACTTATCCAGGTGTTTACATTAAGTGTAGCACTGATATGTTACCTCTTGGGAGTGGAGGAATAGAAGAGGGAGAAGACCAGGATGCCTAAAGAAGGGCAAATAGGTCCAGGATGAAAACAGAACAAAGTCAGTAGTGGGATTGGGTTTGTAAGTAGCTACTAGAAAAGAGGAAGAAAGAAAGAGAAGAAGGAAGGGAAGAAAAATGTTTCAGGAAAAGACAATGACAGAAATTTCAGTGGTGATTTTTATTGTCTCCCCTTTGAATTTATTCTTTGGAGAAATTGCCTTCAATTCAATAAGGCTCAAAACATTGCCTTTTAAATCTATATGGATTTTTGTTGCTTACAGTATTAATAAAAACCATTTAAAAAATCATTATCATTAGAGGTAGAAATAATTTTATTTCCTTTTGAATGATTTTTTTTCCTCCTTCAAATTATAAAGTGCTTCACATTCCAAAAGATCTTATGGAATATTTTGTTTAAACAAATTGCAATTCTGAAATTCTGTGGTTTTTCTTTCTAATTTTAGCTAATCTTATTTAAGTCATCTCAAATTTGAATAGACACTCAATTTTCTATCAGGATCTATTGCTAGAACTTTGCAAAACAATAAGATAAGCCAGACAATGCTGAAAGCATTAGGCCTTTTTGTTGGAGATGTTTATAGGGAACTCAAAAAGAGAATGCAAGAGCATGACTGGAGAAATTCAAAGAAATGGGTGACATACAGGAAAGGAAGCTGCCTACCCACCCTTTCACTGGGGAACTAGCACCTCTGAAACAGGAATGGGAAAGGGCAGGAAAGGGTTATAACTCAGGTACAGTGTTTTTCAGGTTATAACAGGAAAAGCAACTCTTTGATGGTCTTACAAGAGGCAGTTCCTAGGACTTGGTACACACTGGGACTCTTTGGTTCATACTTCACAGTAATTCCAGGAACTCCATGGTCAGAACATCTCCAATATCAGGGCTACTCAGAGGTTTTATGGAGACTGGGCAGGGCAAGTTTTGCTTAAGCAACCCTGATTTTGATAACTGTATCTCAGTATAATTAGATTTACTTTGTAATCTTATACATTTTATTTTATGCATTTAAAAACATGATTCTGAAAAGTGGCATCTAGGCTTCATTTGGTTATCAGTGGAGATTCATGACAAAAAACAGTGCTTAGAGGCCCCTGATCTAGTCAGTCATTATTGTCCTTGTTGTAACTCAAAATTTTGAGTGTTTCTGTCAGACACTTGAGTAATGTCTTAATATCTTAAACATAAAAAACAAAACAAACAAAAAACCTCATTTCACATTGCCAATAAGAATTTTATCTGTTGGTTGAACTTACAAACCAGGTTAAAAGATGATATTCCATAAAGGCAGAGGCACTTGGGAGGACCCATAATGATGAAAAAAGCAAGTTTTATTTCCTTTGTTCAGTTCCAAGTTAGTTGTGCCTTAAAGTTAGCCTGTCTTGTTAGGCTCGGAGAAACATTTCTTCCTCTCATTAAATACAAAAGCTGGCAGTACCAGCAATTTGATTCACACTCAATGTGGGAAGAAAATACCTGTTTGTACTTTTAACAAGTAGAACCTGTTTTTAATATATAACTTGCCAACTCCTGACTGGGTGTTCTTTTTAAGTGTAATTACACCCCCAAGAATACACCTCTCTAAGCCTTAAATCCTTTTTTTCTCTTGGCTTCTCATTTTGTTCGGTTGCAGCCACACTATTTAGTAATTTATTCTTTAAGTAGATTGGGGAGCAGGGGGTAGGAGGTGGGAGTCATCCCTAAAACTAAGACCAGTTGCACCAAATGATTAAAGAATTAATTGGGAGTTAGGTCTGAATTGAAATGATATTGTTCTTGATGGGCAGCTGAATATTTCAGGATAATTTTTCCTCCCCTGCCACTTCATAACCTAACTTTGCAAAGTTTTGTATAGGAACCCATTTCATGTCAACTGTGAGAAAATTATGTGTGAGGAGCTTAAGTTGAATCTCAGGCTTTTTATTCATGAATTTGAGAAGGAGTATTTATTTAATCCACTGCTGCCATAGATAATTCATTTCTTGTTCTCTTTCATTTCTTTGTAGATGGTGGCCCACGGGAAACATTAATGCATTTTGCAGTGAGACTGGGACTGCTGAGGTTAACTTGGTTTCTGTTACAGAAGCCAGGTGGAAGAGGAGCTCTCAGCATACACAACAATGAAGGAGAGACTCCAGCAAGCCTGGCTTTAGAGCGGGGCTATCAGAAGCTTCATCAACTTTTAACAGAGTAAGCTTTTTTCTCCCTATTCTCTTCCCCTCAAACATTACCTCATATCTTCACATTTCCATTCATACTAACATGCTGATTGGGATTCTTTATACTTTCCCATTAATTGAGACCAAAACCTATACTTTCTGCTGGATTATCACAAATTTGTCCTTACTATCTTATCTATAAGAGTATCAAGACTTATGGGAAATGTAGATTTTTTTTCCACCCTAATTCTCACCTTCTCTTCCTTTTTTCTGTACTCTGAACTCTTAGTTGGGAGGTGGGGCATGCTCTCTTGCATAGCTTTTTGTTCTTTGATTCGTTACTGAAAATGTATAATGAGTCAGGGATTTTTGCTAACATTAGGCAATTTGTAAAGATTCTAAGACTTGAAACTTGTTTTTTCAAGATGTTATTTCTTTAAATTACAATACTTTAGTACCATAATCATGTATGGAAAATATGCATTAACTACAAGGGTTTGCTTTGAATTGCAACTTATATGGTTAACATAAAGAACAGAGGTCTCTCCTATGAATACAATAAAAGTCAAGAGATTTGTCCTGGAAACTTCAGTAAGTAATGCTTTCTGTGTACGTTTGTCTTCTGTTTTTCTCCAGTCTTTTTAAAGGGTACTTTTTTTAGGGGGGGAGGGGCATTTTAACAGTTAATGGCTTTAGGAAGTTTTTTTGAATTAAAAAAAAATTAACATAAGTTGAACTAGTAGTAAACTAGTTTTTCAGTGGAATGCTAGTAAAAACAGAAATTACAGGTACAATTTCTTAAGTAATGTATTCTTTTAGTTTTGTATCCTGCCATAGTAATTGGAGGGTGATTTTCTTTACATAGAGCTAATTAAAACCAATTACACTCATTCTTCTATGGTTGTTTCTTGACAGAAGTTCTTTAGATTAGTGTTCCCCAATTCTTAGGCCTTGGTGTCTTATTGACTTTGACTTGTTGATCTTTTACTTGGGAGTGTGGAGAGCTATGGGAATAGGAAAAGTAGGAAGAGTATTCAAAATCAAATTGTCTAGGTACTTGTATCAATGACTTTAACTATTTTATAAGTTTTCTAGTAGAACACCCCAAAATTGTTGATGTAAAAAAGTGCCTGGTATAGCATGGATGGTGGGAGGTTGCCATGTTAGTCTTGTAGATGTATGTATGTGTATATGTGGATACCTTAGTTTTGTTGATACATTGTTCTAGTGTGATATGCTTGTAGCCATATAGTTTCCATCTGGCTAATGTTGTTCATTTAGAATAATTGAAATTGGACTGATGGCTGCACTAAGGGAAAAAAAAAAAACAAAAGTTCTAGAAATTTAAACAATTAGCATTGTGGGAAAAAGGGGAATGAATTTCAAATGGAATTCCTTTAAATTTGGTTGTGTAGTTTAGGATATCTATCTATTATATAATACCAATACCAACAAAGACTGGCTGGTACTTAATCCAAATGGGGAAATAAGTTGTTACAACAGCTTCTTTTTGTGCTTGAAAAATATGTCACAAGACTGATGTTGCAACACAACTTTAAAGGAAATGAAAAGTTGTATGGAGCTTTTCTTTAAAGTATTGTTGCATTGGATTCCTATTCATATATTTATATATTTGATAGGGGATGGGAATGGGTGCCATCGGGTATAAAAGATCCCATGTTGTTCTTTGCCAACCACAGAGACTTGCCAGGGACTCTGCTCTTTCTCAAGCCTACTCCCCAGCAGTTTTGCCATTGACCTTATAGCTTTTATTCTGAATTTCATCGGATTGTAAGCTCCAACTCAAATCACTGATCTAATTAGACCCTGGGTACAGAGTATGCTTTGCCTGATCCTCCTTTCTCATACACACTTCTGCCATTGCCATCACTATTTGCTTCTTTGTTCTAGTATCTCTTTCTCTTCTCTTCTTACTCTATACCTTTTTTAGGCTGGTTTTCACAAGGAAAAAAATGTAATATTCAAAAATATTAAGAATAGAATTAGAGTTTATAGGAATCTCTCACCCACCCCTTCAAAAAGAGAGAAGCGAGCAGGGAATGCTGCTTAGAGCAGATTGATCAATGTGTGATTTTTTTCAAGCTACTTAGCAACTGAAGTTTATGTTTAACTTAAATCCTGTGATAGTAATAGATCTCAACACTTGCCCCTTGCTTTGTTATATTCCTCTTTGTTCTGATGAGTGACATCATTACAATCAGTGCATATCCATGCTCATTTGCGATTCACTCCTTCTTAAGTTCTAAACAGAACTAATTTGTCTATTCTATAATTTTAGACTCCCTCTTAACCAATTAGGATACTTCATGATTATAGGTGGGAATTATGGTTCTAAATATTCTTTCTAATAACTGCTATCTCTTAATGCAGAAGAAATTTAGTTGTGTCTCATAGCACAGAAGACAGAATAATTCAATCCAGTACTCAAATAGTTTCTTCCCAAAATTCATTAAAGATGTTCCATTTTTCCCTTGTAGTTAGTGGAAATAGCATTTGGATTTGGAATCTGATGACTTGATTTAAATCCTAACTGTTTCCCTGTGCTCTCCTTCCTCCCTCAGGTGGCAAGCAACTTGATATAGGTTGTGCTTGTGTAAACATGCAAAAAACATATTTCCATATTAATTATGTTGTATAAGGAAACAGACCCCCAAAAAAGCCTCAC
This sequence comes from Antechinus flavipes, assembly GCF_016432865.1. NCBI lineage: Eukaryota > Metazoa > Chordata > Mammalia > Dasyuromorphia > Dasyuridae > Antechinus > Antechinus flavipes. Next base: position 563,977,839 of record NC_067399.1, read on the forward strand.
AAATAATAAAGTGAAAAAAAAATATTTTTCAGTTTGCATTCAGACTTCATCAGTTGTTTCTCTGGAGGTGAATCACATTTTTCATTATGAGTTCTTTGGAATTATCTTAGATCATTGTATTGCTGAGAATAGCTCAGCTATTCCCAGTTGAGCATCATACTTTATTACTGTTACTGTGTACAATGTTCTATGGTTCTGTTCAGTTCACTTTTCATCATTTCATGTAACTCTAGGTTTTTCTGAAATCTGTCTGTTCATCATTTCCAAAATAATATTCTCTTGTAATCATATATCACAATTTGTTCAGCCTTTCTCCAATTGGTGAGCATCCCCTCAGTTTCCAGTGTTTGTTTTCCTTAATTCATTCTGAGCTTTACTATTCTAGTTTTATAGGCATGTATCACATAATTACTTCTGTTACATTTTTTCCTCTATATAGTTTAAAAGGCTAATTTGGTGAGTTTCCTTTACATCCATATGGTCTTAAGAAAAATTTTGAAAGTTTTTAAAAAATTGTTTTATTTTTCTACCTTTAGAATTCTTATAAGCTTTTCATTTTTCTTGAGTAGACTTCCTCTACAGATGTTTTTAGTCCTTCCAGTTCTAATGTAGTCTTCCTTTAGAACCCTTTGAAATCTCCTCTGTCAGAATTTAAGATACATATCCCTTTCTTATTCCAGAAGAACTCTAACCACATATGATCTCTTTCTGATGTTTTTTCTCCAGTAATTGGTTTTTCTCTGATAGTGAGAATCATATCCAGTGTAGAATTTACCTTTGTTGACCCCTTCACTTTTTGAAGAATGAAGTCATCATTAAGTCAGACTTAACACTTCTACTTTTGAGAGAAAAAGAGAGAGAGAGAGAGACAGAGACAGAGAGAGAATGCCTGCAGATATTTGGTTAATTGATGCTTCCTGTCACTACTATTATTGTCTTTGTTTCAGGATTGATTGTGATCTTTTTTCAGACTATATCTGTTTTTTCCTTTTGTCAAGACTTCTCATCTATGAAACAAATAAAAATTCTGAAATTACATTCCTGATAGATTTACCATAAGGAGAATATGTTATAAACTTGAATACTCCATATAAATGAGCTGCTGTTGTGATCATTATTGCTAAAAGGGATCTTGATGTTATGTGGTCCATTACTTTGTTGTCATTATCTGATTGTCCAAATGTAATAAAAGCAGAATTGCAGTTATATACTTTAGAGCAGAAGGGTTCAGGTGAAACCCAGGATTAATTGGCTCTTTTACCTGTAAGAATGTGGAGGTGGAGTTAAAGGCCAGGTTTTTTGTTTTCTGGAACTATGAATGTTCTTATCAATCCTCAAACCTTCTTCTCACCCCTCATCTTTTCAGATCTTCTCTATAATTCACTCCAGCCTGGGAATAGTTACTTATAAAGTAACTGACGTTATCCTCTTCCTTGGAATAGAGGATGTGATTGAGTATTTAGATTTCAAAGGAATTCTCAATAGGTAAAGTAAATAGATGGAATTCATATGTGAAGCAAAGTCAAAGAGTATTAACTGTGTCAATAAATTGAAAAAGCAAGATTTTCCTTATATTAAATGTTATATAATCACATTTAATAGGAATTGGCTTTTATGTTATGTGTGTTGAATATTTTCAAGGAGTGCTAATTGATGTTTTTTGGATAGCTTCCTTGGCTTTGGAGGAGACCCCCAGGATAAAGAAAGGATGGAAAACTTGTAGCCAACAGACATCTTAGTTCCTTAGCCATTTGACTATTAAGTTTGTGGGAGTTTTATTGTATCTTGCCAAAACTTCACTTTATGATTCTTGGATTGCATTTCCATTAAGTTATTAAAATAGTATTTCAGAGGCACTGGTTTCTCTTTTTATCCATTTTACATTTTTTCTTTTGAAAACAATATCAGATTATGATAGAGGAATTTTTCCTTTTTCAAGTATATTGCTTCTAGAGAGTATGGAGAACGTATACTTTAAAAATTTTCTTTTTTATGAGATTATGTTTTTAAGTATACATTTCAATCTGGCCAACAACTATTAAGCACCTTGTGAAGGTCATCGTTTAGACACCAGAATTAGATGAAAAATATGATAGTTCCTGCTTTTAAGTTTTCTGAAGCCCCCTAGACAAGGGATATTAACATAAATGTAACTACTGACAAAATATAGAATGTAATATAAACAAAGGAGAGATGCTCACAAAGAACTCTAAGAAAAATTTGATGAAGAAAAATTCACTTTTAGGTAGCATTTTAATTGTTTTTTTTTTCAGGTGATTAGAAGGATTTTAAAAAGTGGAAATATAAAAGAACTACTTGTGCAAGTATCCTCCCCTCAACTTTTTTTCTTTCTTTTATTCTTCCCTCTTGTCTTTCTTTTCTTTTCTCTTCTTTTTCCCCACCCTCAGTATTTCAAAAAATTAGTCTCAGAGGAACTTTCCAGTTTCTCTAAGGCCTTGATTTCTAGGGCAACACATTTTAATTGGACAATTTTTTCCTCCAGGGTCATTATGTCTTTCTGCTTTTTGCATCTCTGGTTACTGTATTAATTCTCTTATTTTGTAAAGCTCTAGATAATTAAAATTAAATTTGAGGTAGCATCTTAGCATCTCCTTTTGATAATGGCAATTGCTTTGGGAAATGAAGTATGACTGACATATTATAGCATTTTCTATGTGTCAGTGATGCATACTATATGTAATATGGTGTATATAATTTGTGACCAAAAAGTGATATTCACATTGTACTTGCGGTCATACAGCAGAAGTTATTTTAAGAGTTTTAATTCTTTAATGTTGCTACAGCTGTTATTTAGCATTTCTCTACTCTAGGGGGCACTAGCATTGCACATCGGAACTCACAAATCTCGTTTTATAAGTATGGAGAGCTGCCTAGAGGATAATAAGATGAATGAAAAAGAAAATGGTTTTAGAGTATGGCATTATAGAAGACTATGTTTTGGATAGATTTTAAACTTATATAATTAGGTAGCCCTATCCCAGGAAAAATTTATCCTTTCCATAGAAATAGCTATTAGAGTTTCTGTGGAATTTGATGTGAGAGGTCTTCCTTATAATAAAATGTTCTTATTGAAACTGTTAACTCTCTTGAAAATACTGAAGAACTCATAAGATTGTTGTACTGTGATCTTCAGCTTCACTCATATGTATCTAGATTAGTTTATTTATTGCACAAGTATAACAAAAGGTACTAGAGTAAATATTCTTACACTAGATGTTCTAGATAGAAAAATGTTTCTGGATAGAAAGCTTGCACTTCCTGAATTCTCTGAATTTCTTCTTATCAGTTTGAGATAGATACTTTTTATGATATTAAAAAAGAGCATTTAACATCACCTACTACACAAAGCATGTGCTTGAATACATATACATATATATGAAGTATTGATTTCTGACATTGCAGTATTGTGTATTGCAGTAACGACATAATTGTAATATCTGTATGATGCAGTGCACACAAACATATATGTGTTTGACTATCTAGAAATACATATATATGTGACTGTATATGTGTGTGTGTGTGTGTGTGTGTGTATGTATTTTCTATATGCTCACCCCTAGCCTTTAAATAAAAGATATTTGAGGGTAGAAACAGGACTTTTTGTCTTTGGATCTCCCTAGCATTTAGTATAACTCTTGGCACATTTTTGCTACTTAATAAATGCTTGGTTGGTTGATTGATTTACTGGGTTGTAAATGGGTTCATTATAGTATCTCCATCAGGTGATTGGAAATCTCTCAAGCTCATGGACATTTTATCACTTAGATCTCAGTTTTGCTTCAGAGAGTTGTGATGCAACATGGCTTAATTTGTTAGGTTGTTTCCTATGGCAACAGTATGTAATGTTGGAAATACACATTTGAAGGATTTTCCTTCAGTGCAGATTTAGGACAAAGTAAATGTGAGGAGTGAATAGCTAGAAAGAACCTTTTTTCCCTTTTAAATTTGTTTTTAGATTGTTTCAGTTCTGTGTTGATTTTTTTGTGACCTCATTTTGGGGTTTTCTTGACAAAAATACTGGAGTGGCTTGCCATTTCCTTTTGCAGCATATTTTTACAAATGAGTATCTGAGGCAGTAAGAATTAAATGACTTGGCTTAGGGTCACACAGCTTATAAGCAGGATTTGAACTCACAAAGATTAGTCTTCTTGATTCCAAGCCCAGTACTCTATCCACTGTGCCACCTAGCTGCCCCTTTGTTTTAGATTCATAAATAACTAGTGTGTGTGTGTGTGTGTGTGTGTGTGTGTGTGTGTGTGTAAAATTTGCACTAGAAAGTACTAGTAGTTTTTTTTTTTTAACTGCAGCTAGATCTGGTGAATAGAGTGTTGGATTTGGAGTCAGAAAGATTTGAATTTAAACCTTGTTCTTAGATACTTACTAGGTGGACATTATTTAACTTGTGCCTTTCCTCCTTTATAAAATGGGAATGAAAGTAGGACACATCTCTGAGGGTTGTTGGAAAAACAATGAGATAATATGTTTAAAGCACTTTGTAAACCTTAAAGTACTATGTACATGTAGTAATAGTTGTTATTATTAACCTTCTCTGTTACTTAAGTGTGAGAAAGGAATACATGGTATAGTATTGTCAAAGAGTGAAGGTGTTAAGCACTTGACTGGCAGGTTGCATGTGGCCCACAATTCTCTCAAATGCAATCTGAACCAGAATGAAATGGAATTGGGAAACATATAACAAAAATAAAAAGGCAATAAAACATAATATTAGATTTTAAAATTGTCAATATCTGAACCACAGTGAACCTTTTGTATAGTAATCTTTGTGTTTCTGTTTGATTTTGGCCATTGGTCAACATAGTTTATAGAGTTCCCATTGTTAATGCCAAGAAGACTAGATTCAAAGACCCTCTCTGATATATACTAGCTCTCTTACCTTGATAAAGTCACTTTAACTCATTGCCCAGTGGCAGTTCTTTAGGATACTAGATTATAGAAAAGGTATATTGAAAAAGGATGTTTCACTTACCAGGGAGTTCCTTTTACTAATAAAATTAGCTGATTGCTATCTTTCAATGCATTCCTACTGAGATAAGAAACTAAAATGTTTCAATCAAAATTATTATTAGAAGTTACAATTCAAAATCAAGCTGAAAAAAGAAATTGCAAAAAAAAGAAATTAAGGAGAATTTAGGCTTACTGTTTCAAAGAGTTAATGCTTGTGAGGTTATTTATCTAACATGAGTCTACTGTATGAAAATATTGAATTTGTGTTACTATGGTGAAGTTTAACTTAAACAAATCATGTATTCCATAGAGTGGCTGTTGGGACTATAAAAGGATTAGAAGAGGGAAGCTTTCAGGAACGTGTTGGTGATATGCCTCTTACGTATGCCTTATAATCTCAATTTTATTTCAGTTCTCTAGTAATAGCCAAATTCAGACACTATTGATTTGACTCAGTTTAATTTAGAAAAATAGATAAAATGATGTACTTTCAAGTGTTTATACTTTAGGAATTCTACTGCATTTCCTGTTCATTAAAGAGACAAGGGGAGGGATAAAGAAATAATGAGGTAAAATGTAGCATTATTTAAATGATTTTCTTTCCCACCATCCAGACACTCATTTTTTATGCTCAGGTTACCTGATTTCATACCCAGAGTTTAAGATACTGAATTTGATCAGAAGACTACCTAGTAGAGAGTCTAAACTCAATCAGACCTTCCCTTTAATTTTAGAATCTTTTCTTCCCTTAGGCATATAACTTTTCCTCTCCTAAGGTTTCTATTGAGTATCTTGCTCTGACTGACAAGTATTGATGTTTCCTAAAAATCAAAATCCTTAATTTCCTGCTACTGAGCAGTGTATTTTTTGCTTATATTTTATTTTTAGATGTGTTTTCAGTTATTTACAAAAGCAACCGTAAATCAAAAACCCTAAAACTTTTTTTTGGCCAACATTTCAACTTCCATTTCTTTTTGCTTATAACCACTTGCCTCCACAGTCTAAACCCCTGTTATTAGATAAAGAGTAGCTCTTCCAGAAAAAAATGCCACATTAAGGAGAGCAGAAAACAATGACTAAACCAGTGCCTAATTAATCTTTTTTTTAAATACAAATATGTCTGTGATTATTTTGAACTGGCAATATATTACCTCATAGTCAGTAACTGAGAGGCAAATGTATATTTGCTGGATTCTTTTATTTATTCCTTTCTACCTATTGACATTCTTTCCCCTTCATCTTCCTCAGAATTATGTCTGCTTTTTTAGCACTCATTAAAATGCACTCTGTTGGTGCAATTGTAGTTTCTTTGAAGATATTGCAAAATTCATGAAATAAGGAACTGGTTTTAATAGGACCTTGTCAGAAATAGAATTGGGGCAAAGTGTTTACTCTTTGGACTATGCTTCTTTTCTCTTGCTTTAATATAACAGCTTGATGCAGAATGGGTGTCCGGTATTCTTGGTGCTTTGGAAGCCATGTGTGAGTATTTTTTCCTCCAGATTTCCATTAACTGTCCATCATTGTTGTTCTCTATTCATTTTATTCTTTACTCCATCTATACATAAGAAAGAGATTGAACTTCCTCTCTGCCATCTAGTGTTAGGAAGGCTAGAAAAATGTAGTTTTGTTCATTTTTTTTTCCCCTTAAAACACCCTCACAGATGTGAGCACTTCAAAAAATACTGAAAATTTACAGTTGTAATTAAGGCCTTCTCCATACAGCAAGAAAACCCGTTTGGTTGTTCTGAATCTTCAGTGGTGTTGTTTTAAAGGTAGAATGTATTTCTTGCACATCAGCAACTAATTTGAATTTATTTTCTATGACTTAATTACAGTGTCATAGATATAATATATGACTGAAAATTTCTGCACTACATTAGAGATAATTATTCACAGATAAGCGTGATAATGATAATTAAATGGCCACAATGTGTGTAGTACTAAGGGGTCCAAAACTCTTACTTCCTAGCAACCTTGTGAAGAAAATAATGCAAGTGATGTTATTTCCTATTTTAAAGTAGAAGAAGCAGAGTTAAGTGATTTGACAGTAGTTACACAGCTAAGAACCCTAAGCTAGAATGTGAACTCAAGATTCTTGACCCCCAAGTTCAGCATTTTTTGTGTATGCAGTAGAATGGGCCAAACCCTTGATTTATCTCCTAGCTCTGATCATTACTAGCTAGGTGACTAAAAACAAAGCACTATACCTTTGTGAGCCTCAATCTTATCTTTAGCATTAGGATAATTAGCATTTGTATTACTTTTCTTGTGAGATTAGTGAGGAAAAAAAAGGGTTTTTGTAGGATGTGTATATCTCTAAATATGCTGAGAAATGTATATTTTTTGTGCTTTGCACAGTTGTAATAAAATCTCATTTAAGCTTATGATTGTAATCTTTATACATTGTGAGCTAAAGTTCCCTGTGTATCTTTGCCATAAAGCATTCTGTGGTCTTTAACATAGTGAGATAGTGACTATATGGAATGGTTGTCACGGTGAAAATGGGTGCTGTTAACTTTATATACTTTAGATGACTGGATTTTAACTTGACAAGTCATTAATCCACTCAACTAACTGTAAGGTTCTTTGTGAATTATCAATAATTTCATAAATTATTATGCAGAATTATTTTTGTTTGGAAGGATCAAGAAGTTCTCGTTTCTAATCCCAGAACTTTACTCAGTTTGTGACCTTAGGTAAATCATGGAGTTTTTCTGAGCCCCATTTTCATGCTCTACAAAATAAATAATAATAATATCTATCTCATCTATCACCTAGCTATTGCAAGGATTAAAAATATATAATGTGCTTTGTATATTATAACATGCTTAACAAAATGTAAAATGATTATGTTATTGTTATAGCTTTTGTCCCAGGAGTTTCATTTGTGTACTAGGGACTCAGACTGTGCCTTTGCTAATATTTTTGACATAAAGATAGATTAAAGGCATATGTCACAGTCTACTGTGAGTCAGATTTTATAATTATTTCTGAGTATAGCTCGGGTTACTTATTTCATTTTAAAATGTTACATAGACGAAATCTTCAACAAAGATCCTCACTGAGCAGCTAAATTCAGAGGCAGCTAGGTGGCACACTAAATAAAGTGCTAGTCTTGGAATCAGTAAGACCTTCGTCCAATTTGGTATCAGACCTGAGCAAGTCACTTAACTACTTTTGGTCTCAGTTTTCTCAACTGTAAAATATGAATAATAATAGCAACTACTTTTCAGGATTTTTGTGAGGATCAAAAGGAGGTATTATTTGTAGAACACTTGGAACAATACCTGGCACATTGTAGGTGCTGTGTGAATGCTTATTCCTTCTCCCTCTTCTCTGATCTACTTTTAACTTCTCAGATTGTAGAACTGTGGAGTTAAAATGAATCTGAACATTCAACTGGTTCGACTCTCAGACTCTCAGTTTTTAAGTTAACAAACTTCTGGGTGTCAAGATGTTAAGTTACTTGCTCTAAATCACACAGCTAACTAATGTCAGAGTGGGGACTAGAACTAACCTGTGCCTGCTGTCCAGTTCTTCAGCTGTGCACTGGCTGCTTATTTGTGACATTAGGGAAGCTATTTTATAACTCTGTTTTCCTATCTTCCAACTGGGACTATCTCCAAAGTCTGAACTAACTTTAAAAATCCTCTCCGGCTGCCAAATCCTATAGTCCTATGATTTCAAAGCCATACCTTTATTTTTTCAAGTCAGTTGCTGTTGTCAGCACTATTCCTTCCAATCCCTGATTTGCCTGATTTTTAATAAGGAAGAAGAGTTTGGAACTTCATTCTCCATGACAGTGAACACATCCCTCACTTCATTTAGGCCTTTGAGTATAAGTAGTTCACTATATACCTTCAAGTGTGCTCATCACCTCTATTAGGAAATGTGCTGTATTTCTTCATAGATCCTCCAGAAACATGATTGGTCATGATATTGATCATAGTTCTTAAGTCTTTCAGAGTTGTTCTTTACAGTGTTTCTGTCCTTGTAGAAATTCTTCTCCTGGTTCTCCTTACTTAAAATTTCATTGCTTAATACTATTCATGATTCCCTGAAATTGTTTCTTTCATTTCAGGTGATATCATTTTACATGGTGAAATAATAATCCATTTCATTCCTATAGCACAATTTGCCTAGCTATTCCCCAGGTGGCTAAGAGAAGATCTAAAATACCCTCTTAAAGTCTAATATTGTTCTCAGTTCTTCTTTCCCCCTCTTAATCTTTCCTTCAGAATCAGGAAGTCTGTGTGGTTTATTTAAGGTGGATCTTTAACTCCATCTCATTCCCGATCCCCACTTGTTTTCCTGTTGAAGTTGAAGTGTTTCTACACCAAACTCTGTGTGTATTTATTTGTATTCAAATCTCCTTAGTCTGTTTAAGTTTAAGAGTGATATATTCATCTGATGCAAATTCCTGTCCCACCCCTTCTTCCATGTTTTGTATGCTCTTTTCAAGCACCTGTTATGAAAAACAGGAAGTTTCATACTTTTCTTCCCATTCCCTTCTTTTAATTAATTCTTCCTTCTTTTACACTTTCTTTTTTTTTCTTCTAAAGACCCCCAGAACAAAACCTTAGGACCTTTGGTTTTCTTAATTAACTACTTTACCCTGTGTATTTTGAAAGAACATAAATTTCACCCTCTGTGAGATTATTAGCACTAAATCATCACATAGCTCCTTCTGTTTTTTTTTTTTTTTTGATTTTTTGTTTGTTTGTTTTTCTTTTCTAGGTTCTTTGGACTCCTGACACTGTATTTCAAATTCCTACTCAACATTAATCTTTTCATCAGAAAAGTTTCCAAATTTGTCATTCCATTAAAGTACCATTTCTTCTGTGCTTCTCCACCTGCTCAAACCCTCTCAACCCTCTATCTTCCCCAGCCCCCAGTCCCTTTAGGATTATATTCAGCTTTGCTTTTTGTCTTTTTGAAATTTTTGTTTTTGTTTTTATTTTTTACAGTATTTTATTTTTTCAAATACAGGCAAAGATATTTTTCAACATTTACCTTTGCAAAATCTTGTGTTCCAGTTTTTTTTTTTTTAAATAACTTTTTATTGATAGAATCCATTCCAGGATAATTTTTTACAGCATTATCCCTTGCATTCATTTCTGTTCCGATTTTTCCCCTCCCTCCCTCCACCCCCTCCCCCAGATGGCAAGCAGTCCTTTACATGTTGAATAGGTTACAGTATATCCTAGATACAATATATGTGTGCAGAACTGAACAGTTTTCTTGTTGCACAGGGAGAATTGAATTCAGAAGGTATAAATAACCCGGGAAGAAAAACAGAAATGCAAGCAATTTATATTCATTTCCCAGTGTTCTTTCTTTGGGTATAGCTGCTTCTGTCCATCTTTGATCAATTGAAACTGAATTAGCTCTCTTTATTGAAGAGATCCACTTCCATCAGAATACATCCTCAAACAGTATTGTTGTTGAGATATACAATGATCTCCTGGTTCTGCTCATTTCACTTAGCATCAGTTCATGTAAGTCTCGCCAGTTCTCTCTGTATTCATCTCTCTGGTCATTCCTTACAGAACAATAATATTCCATAAACGTTCATATACCACAATTTACTCAACCATTCTCCAATTGATGGGCATCCATTCATTTTTCAGCTTCTAGCCACTACAAACAGGGCTGCCACAAACATTTTGGCACATACAGGTCCCTTTCCCTTCTTTAGTATCTCTTTGGGGTATAAGCCCAGTAGAAAAACTGCTGGATCAAAGGGTATGCACAGTTTGATAACTCTTTGAGCATCGTTCCAAATTGCTCTCAGAATGGCTGGAGGTATTCACAATTCACCAACAATGTATCAGTGTCCCTATTTTCCCACATCCCCTCCAACATTCCACATTATCTTTCCCTGTCACTCTGGCCAATCTGACAGGTGTGTAGTGGCATCTCAGAGTTGTCTTAATTTGCATTTCTCTGATTAATAATGATTTGGAGCATATTTTCATATGTCTACAAATAGTTTCAATTTCTTCATCTGAGAATTGTCTGTTCATATCCTTTGACCATTTATCAATTGGAGAATGGTTTGAATTCTTATAAATTGGAGTCAATTCTCTATATAGTTTGGAAATGAGGCCTTTATCAGAACCTATGATTGTAAAAATGTTTTCCCAGTTTATTGTTTCCCTTCTAATCTTGTCTGCATTTGTTTTGTTTGTACAAAAACTTTTCAATTTGATATAATCAAAATTTTCTATTTTGTGGTCAATAATGATCTCTAGTTCTTCTTTGGTGTTCTAGTTTTTTGTTTTTTTTTCCCCCCTTTCTCCCTACCCTCCCCAGTTTGGAAATTTTGTATTCGAGATCTTCTCTCATTGAAAGTTGCAACTGTTTTTCTTGTACAGCATGATAATTGTATAAATATGTATATATATATTGGATTTAACATATTTTTTAACATGTTTAACATAGATTATTTGACATTTAGAGGAAGGTGGGGTGTGAGGAAGGGTGGGAATTTAGAACACAAGGTTGCAGGGGTCAGTGTTGAAAAATTATCCATGCATATGTTTTGAAAGTAAAAGCCTTCAATTTTTTTTTTTTTTAAGTTGCAACTGGGATTCTGACTAGTTCCATGGAATTCAAACTGCTTCTATCAGTTTGATGTATTTTTTTTTCTCTTAGTAAGTGATCAGTGGATTCTTTTTATTTTTATTTGGTTCTCTGCTTCTCATAATCCTTGACAAGAGTTTCTTTATAATTTCTTGAATGTTATATTTCTAGACTTTTATATCATGAATGTCAGGGAGTCTAAGTTTTCTTAAACTATTTCTTCTTGACTTGTTTTATAGTGCAGTTATTTCTGATATATTATATTTTATGTTTTTTGTTTTCAGTTTTTTGATTTTATTATATTTCTCGCTGTCTCCTAGGATTATTGATTTTTGTTTGGTCTATACAGGTTTTTAGGAAGGTCATTTTTTAAGGAAAAGTTTATCACTTTGTTTTCTAAGCTACTTATTCTCCTTCCATTTCTTTTCTCTAGATACTCTGTTTTGTTTTTTACCTCTTGATTCATTTCTTCCATGTATTCATGTAACCCTTGTTTTATTTTTCCCTTTGAGTCTGTTTTTAGCTATTATGGAGTTACTTATTCCTCCTTTTGGGGGAATCTCTAGAATTTAAGATTTTTTTTTCATACTGGATGGTGTTTTTGCTTTTAAAAAAAATACTTTTTTATCTTTAGTACCCAAAGTGGGGTTTTGTGTCAAGGCTGTGCACCACCTCTGCCTTACTTTCAGACTTGGTGGTGCTGGGCTTTGCCTTGAGACACTTGGGCTCCTGAGTTGACTTACTCCCTCTTGGATTAGACCTCCTCCCCAATCTAGACCTTTGAGGTTCTGAGCACTGTCTCCTTAAGGCCCATCCTATATTTGAGATTCTCAAATTCTTGGTCCTGGGTTCTCCTTTTCTGAGGACTCTTACACTCTGCTGGTCACCTCTGGGGCTTTCTCAGGGATGCATTCTCTCTTTCTGCATTTGTTCTCAGAGCCTTAAAGACTAATTGTGTCCTATTTCTGTAATAATGTTTGCTTTGTTGAAGAGTCCACTTTTCCTATTGCCTTTAGGATTCTGTCTGTGCACACGGGCAAGTGTGCGCTCTTCTAAGCTGGTATATATCACTATATTTTTTTCATTAGATTTTTTGATCATAATTGGCTTGGTGTAAACTTTTTTTTTTTTTTTTTTTTTTTTAGGTTGGGGGGTGGAGGTAAGTATGTAGGAGCTGTCCAGTCTTTCTGAAACAACCATCTTGGGCAAGATTCTTTTCTCCTTATTTCAAAATCTCAAAGATTTGAGAAATAGAAAGTAGCTTCTTTCTTTCCCTTTTATTTCATTTCTCTCATTTACCTATGTGTTTGTATATACAAGAGTCCTCATCTATATACTTAAAGTGAAAGTAGCTATTTTCATCAGTGTCTTATCAGAAAAACTGCTAAATGTCGATTATTTATTAATAGCAGCCTGATACTCCAAAGGAAAGCATTTGTTTTATTTTTCCATATGACATTTAATATTTCTCCAATTTCAGCATGACGTTGTTTCACCAGAACATAATTTAAGTTTATTTGTCGAATTGAACAATATTTGACAAGTATGCTTGAAGAGTAATCAACTAAAGTTTTTTTCTTATCACTTAGATTCATTCCATGAATTACAATAATTACTTTCCAAAATGATATCTTTATTGTGATTTGATTTTTCCCATTATGATAGCCAGTGAGTAAAATAGTTATGACATTTCTGTCTATAAATAGAACAACTTGTTTATCTTATTCATATTTTCCCTTTTAGCCAACCGATTTTAACTCTAGAAATTTAACTATAGTTTGGTGTTATTTTCCATAATTCTGATTAGTAGTAAGAATGTCATGAAATCATTCTATTATGTTCCTTTTATTATCAGGTCTAAATCTAGTTGTGAGATGAAGTTTTTTGGGGAGAGTGACAGGCAGGGATACATTTCAGTCATATCATTCGGGCTAAATCATTGGGATTTTTAGTTCAATGAAAAAGTCAAAGAAAGTGGCTAAAAGAAATGTGGTATATAGAAATTAACATTAAAAGAAACATCCATTTTCCTTTGAATCAGTGTCCCATTATTATCCTTAGAATACCTCCTCCTGTCTTTATGTTGCATTATTCTGCACTACTTTATTTTTTAATTTTGTTTCAGCTTCAACAAAATGAGGATTTGATTTTAGTCAAGTATTGGTCACATTTTCTTATTAACAGAATTTCACTTTGAGATGTGTGAACTCTAACTCTATAAAACATCATGAGGAGTTACTAAACCAATAAAACATAGTCCTTAGCTTTGACCTTAAAGTCATATAGGTTTTAATACTATAAGGGAAAACCTTAGGAAACCTTAGAAACCAGTATCTTAATTAATTTTTCTTAAATATGTAAAACTTTTTATAATATTTTTGAGTTGCAAAATTTTTCTCCCTGCTTGCCCTTTCCAAAATAGCAAGCAATCTGATATAATCATACATGTTCAATAATGTTAGATATATTTCCACATTAAAGAAGAAACAATGAAAAGAAAAGGCCACAAGAAACAAAAAAATATGAAAATATCATATTTCAATCTGCATTCAGACTCCACAATTCTTTCTCTGAATGAATTTTCCATCATGAATATTTTGAAATTGTCTTGGATCATTGTATTGCTGAGAAAAGCTAAGTCAGTCATAGTTTCAGTATCCTCATTTTATAGATGAAGAAACTATAACAAGAGAAATTGTGATGTGTCCAAAGTTATAGAAGTAGTAAGTAAGCTTCAAGCCTAGTTCTTGAATTTAAATACATTCTTTTTTCCATTATATCCTGCTGAGATGAAATGTTCTATCAGCTATACAGATTTTCAGGTTTAAATGTTATAAGTCATTAAGATGGATAAAACAGAGGAGAGTGATAATTAATGCCAGGTTTAAAAGATTGGTAATCTAACTAATACATTGTTGGTGGAGTTGTGAACTGATCCTTCCATTCTGGAGAGCAATTTGGAACTATTCCCAAAGGATTATTAAACTGTGTGTATCCTTTGATGCAGCAATGTCTCTCCTGGGTTTGTATCCCAAAGAGATCATAAAAAAGGGAAAAGGACCCATATGTGCAAAAAATGTTTGTGGCAGCCCTTTTTGTAGTGGTGGAAGTGGAAACTGAGTAGATGCCCATCAGTTGGACAATGGCTGAACAAGTTATGGTATATGAATGTTATGGAATATTATTGTTCTTTAAGAAAAGATCAGCAGGATGATTTCAGAGAGGCCTGGAGAGATTTACATGAACTGATGCTAAGTGAATAAAACCAAGAGAACATTGTACACAGCAATAAGATGATTATGTGATGATCACCTGTCATGGATTTGGCTCTTTTTCAACAGTGAGGCGATTCAGGGCAATTTCAATTGTAATGGAGCCACACACATACATAAATATGTATATTCCCATACATACATAATCCTTAGCTCCCAAGATTGAGTTTTGCCCTATCAGCTGGCTGCTGGATATCTTCTCCAATAGTTTACTGTATACATTGTTGTTCAGTTTTTATTTTGTGACTTAGTGAAGGAAATGGAGAGTAAAGAGAGAGATGAGGGATTTCTCAGATTAGAATTATTATCTCTTATATAGTCTTTTATTTTTAGCTCTAGCTTATCTAGTCTGGTTCATTATATTAACCAATATTCAGTTGTGTTTTATTGAGTTGGAGTAGCATATAATTATTTGCCCTAAACAAGAAATCTGTCCTGAGGTTGAAAACTGAATTTTATAAGCTGATTAAAAAACAAACAAACAAACCTGGTAGATTAGAACATTAAAAAGAAATACAAAAAAGCAAGACAAAAACCTCCTCCAATAATTGTGAAGTGTGGGATAAACATTTTCAGAATTTTTTTCAGTGTTTCAGAAATTTTAATATGGTTTTAAGCTATTAAAGCTTTTTATTAAGTTTAAACTTTAAAAGCTACAAACTGCACCAATTCTTTTGGGACACAATATAGAGAAATGAGTTAAAGGAATAAGCATATACATAGTATCTATTCTTTTTAAAGAAGTATGTTAAGAGCTTTTTAATGCTTATTATCTGATTTAGTCGTCCCTACCACTTTGGGAGGTAGATGCTGGGGTTTTGTTTTTTTTTTTTTTTTTTTTCAGTCGAGGACACTGAGGCAGAGGTTAAGTGACTTGCTCAAGGTCACACAAGTAGTTTGTGTCTGAGAGCAAATCTGAACTCTGTTTTTTTCTGACTCCAGACCCAGAGCTCTATGCTTTGTGGCCCTCTCAGCCATCTTTAATGTTCGGCATGCCCCTGGACATGTGGACATCATACTTTTTTAAAATAGCTTTTTCTATTTTATCCAATTGGTAGCCTGAATTATGGTATGCTTGTCCTGTAAAATCAATAGGCAGCGGGATGGTAAGGGGAGAAAAGGTTTTGTCCTTCGTGGTCTGTGAGGTCATCTGATAATCACTGGGTGCTTCTCTGAACATTATTCTCTTGACTAATTCAGGCTTGGAGTAGACTTTGGAACGTTTCATCAAAGGATGTTTGTTTTAGATTATTTCTCTTGGAGAATTCCA
The DNA here is from genome assembly GCF_016432865.1 of Antechinus flavipes. Taxonomy (NCBI): domain Eukaryota; kingdom Metazoa; phylum Chordata; class Mammalia; order Dasyuromorphia; family Dasyuridae; genus Antechinus; species Antechinus flavipes. The sequence goes on from NC_067399.1 coordinate 563,993,955, forward strand.
TTCCTTCTATTGGTAGAGGAATGTTGGGCATCCTTCTTCCTTTTTCCCCTAAGCCTTCCTGTTCTATACTGTCATCAAGGGACAGTAACCCCTTAATGCTTTGGGATGTCTATGTCAAAGCTTGAGTCTTAATGAGACATCATTTAAGTTATAAGCCAAGAAGGATTTTATTTTATTTTATTTATCTTTGTTCTTTTGTTGTATGAAACCTATGCATAAACTAAACTATCAAAAATGTCTGGGAGTTTATTTCTTAGGATCCTAAAAATACTTTAAACATATAAACAATGGGACTTTTAGAAGAGGTGCTTAATAATTCTAAAGGGTCAAAATAGGATGTCAGGCTTTTATAATACAAGAGGATTCTTTAAATTATAGCTATCTAAATGCCTCAAAGGGCCTCAGTATGACAGAAACAAAGCAACCCTGCTTAAATATATGTTTGTATACAGAATTGTTTAAAGTGAATAAATGTATGTAAATACCTGTGTATATGAACGTGTCTATATTGAATAAATTATCATTGCATATATACATTGCAGTTTGTGCCTATTTTATTGACCCCATTTTTGGAAGCAAGGTTGAAAAAGGCCACTGAAATTCATCCTGCCCTATTCCTAAGAAGATTGATTTTAAATACCCTTTTGCTTTCAGGTTGTTTAATTATGTGAAGTTACACCCAAATTTATTGTTGGCTCCATAACTCCTCTGAAGAGTGTGACTATGTGTATTGATACTTTGTTTTGCCAGAATGTGTGATCTCTGTCTGTCTTGTATGTAAACTTAGTTCAGCTTCAGTTTAATTTACATGCATGTTAGGAAAAGGATAGGGTCTAGACTTGTGATTTCATTTGAATAGGGAACTGTCAGGTGAAACAATTCTGCTAAAGTAGCTTGGGTTTTTTTCAATTTAGGGAGTTGGAGAATTGCCCCAGGCACTGAAGAGTTAAGAAGCTTGTCTGGTTTCACTCAGCTTGCATGTGACAGCCAGAAGCAGGAATGAATATACTTATTCTGGCTTCAAGGCTGATTCTTCACCCTATAATACATTGAACTACTCTCTTTCCAGGAGTAAATTTAAAGAACTTATATTTGCATCATGCTTTAAATGCTCCTATGACTTATCAGAGATGTAAGGCACATGGTTTTTCTTTTCGTTTTTTTTTTTAAATAAGAACATTGCTGAATAGGTGTTTCTGTGTCGCCAGTGGGTTTAAACTTTAACAGAAATGACTGTGAATAGATGTCTTAGAAACAATTTCTTTTCTCTCGGGATAATAAAACATATAATAAACATTTTATTTTGAGAGACAGTATAGTGTACAGGCTAGGCATCAGACTTCAAGCCAGGAAGATCTCTCCTAAGACACTTACAAAACCCTTCACCCTTCTGCCATTAGTTTTCTTCTCTATAAAATCATGGAGGCTGGACTCTGACCTTTGATGATCCTTCTAGCTTGAAATCTACAATCCTATGATCCTGTATAGTACTTTCAGGTTTGTGACATGTCATCCTTACAACTTAGTCATTCTACAAGCACTGATTAAACTCTTGCTGTGGCAATCTCCACTTTCAAGCAGTTTACATTCTTTTGGCAGAGAGTGTAAAACATATAGAGCTTCATTGAGAATAAATACAGGAATGAAATAAAGTACTTAAATATGATTTGATTAATATAGGAGGGAGATCAAGAAAACACTCTGTAGAAACTAGTATTTGAATTTTTCTGTGACTATCCTGTGAAGCAAAGAAAGCAGGTGATATTCTAATTATTATCTTCTTTTGGTAAGATAAGGAAATAAAGACTAAGAGAACTAGTTAGTTCCCTATAAGTATCAGAGGTAGAATTTCATAGGATTACTGAATTAGAGCTGCAAGGGACCTAAAAGACTTTCTTGTCCAAATTCTTCATTTTGAATATGAAGTTGCTATTTCTAGAGATGTTCAGAAAGTGAATGAGCAATGCTTCCTGTTATTCTGGTCATCTCTGATTTTTCATGACTTCATTTGGGATTTTCTTGGCAGCCTTACTGAAGTGATTTGCCATTGCTTTCTCCAGCTCCTTTCATAAATGAAGAAACTAAGGTAAACAGGGTTAAGTGACTTGCCCAGGTTTACACAGTTAATGTCTGAGATAGAATTTGAACTCAGAACTTCCTGTCTCTAAGCCTGGTGCTCTGTTCATTGCACTACCAAGCTGTCTTTCTTAAGCAATCACCAGTCTTAAAATAGAGAGGCTAATCACAAAAGTTCAAAAGCTCTCTTCTTTCCCATTTCTTTCCTATTTTTTCTCATGCACAGGTAATACAAAGAATTCTTACTATTTGCTTAAGAATAGTATAATTATTTTTGGTTTATCCATATTACTGCTCCCTTTCATGAGTTCAGATAACAAGAGAATTTAACTTTCTGGCAAAAACCATAATCAGCTTAATTTTTTCCCTATAAGTTGACTCCCCTGTGTGCCTTTCTGATAGAGGGCACTGATTCACATCAGTGAATCAAAGAAATGGAAATCCCAAAATTACTTCACTCACATGGAACTGGAAAGTTGTTTATGTTCCTCATCTTGCCCCTTTGCTCAGTAACCCTCCTCTTCCCCAGTTATTGGTTTACTTAAAAATATGTATGTGTTCACTATAGGTCAAGATGCTGTATGATAGGGAATGGGAGGTACTGGCTCTTTTCTTAAAGAGTTTGCATTCTCTAGAGAGTATCTAGTTTCTAGGCTAGTAAGTGATAAGACTAAAACTGAGAGACCATTTAGGAAGTTTTTGCAATAGCCGAAACTCACATTAGCAACCAAATAGAGTTGATGTCAATGAAATGGTAATGAAAGTGGTAATGAAATGAAGTACCAATGAAGTGGTCCTGAAAAGGAAGAAATAAATGCAAAGGGTCTATAATTATGAAATTAATAAAACTTGAGTGTAGAGGCAGTTAGGGGGCACAATGAAGAGTGTTAGGCTGAGTTTTAATTTGATTTCATACACTACCTGTATAACCCTGAACAAGTCACTTCACCCAGATTGCCTCCATTTTCTCAACTGTAGAGTGATCTGGAGAAGGAACTGACAACTCATTCCAGTGTCTTAGCCAAGAAAAGCCCAGATGGAGACATAAAGAGACATGATGAAGCAACTCAACAACAATTAGTTGTAGAGGGGAAAGGAGGAATCACAAATTCAAAGCTTCAAACCTGGGCAACAGAGAAAATATAGTGTGATATCTGTCTGTCTGTCTGTCTATCTATCTAGATATATCACTACATTTTCTATACATACATGTATTAAGTGAAGCCAGACTAAGGAGTTGGCTTGAATTGGAGGACATAGAATGGCAAGAGAAAAATGTCTTCCATGTTAACTTTTTAAAACTTTCAAGTCCTTTTTGGACACTTAGATTTTTAAGTAATCATTAGACAGCTAAAATAGGTTACAGAACCTTGAGAGATCAGCTTCACTTAGAGATTGAGTTAATTATTATCTGCACAAAAAGATGGGGGTGCATATATTGTCAGTGTTTTTCAATATATTGATCAGCTTGATCAATATTGATCAACTGATCAGTATTGATCCCCATCCCCTCTTTTTATTTTTTTCTTAAAAATTTTTTTGTTTGTTTGTTTTAAGAGATAGCTGTATGGGAGAAGGATTCAGGGTTACATTTAGGTGATATTAGAATAAAAGATCAATAAATTTATTTTTAAAACATTTAAAAAATCTGCACAGTCTTAATAATTGCAGCAGTGGGATGAATTAATCAATTGAGAATATGTAGAGAGCTGAGGTGGTAAGGTTAGGATCTATACCAAAAAAGGACCCCACTTTTCATAAGGATCTGGATCAGTGAAAAAAGAGAAATCATTTTGGGGGTGAATTGGGGGTGAATTCACAAGCAGGCACTGGTCTAAAAGATTGGAGTTAAGTGAGGAACCACCTTAAACCTGACAAACCAATTGATATGCTTATAATTTTGCTTATTTTTTCTTTTCTTTTTTTTGTTGATTCATTTGTTTATTTTTAATACACATTACTTTATGAATCATTGGGAGAAAAGGATCAGAACAAAAGGGGAAAACTATGGGAAAAGGGAAAAAAAAAACACAGCAAAGAGAAGTGAACATAGCATGTGGTTGATTTACATTCAATCTCCATAGTTCTTTTTCTGGATGCAGATAGCATTTTCTACCCAAAGTCTATTGGAATCACCTTGTATCATTGAACCACTAAGAAGAACCAAGTTTTTCATAATTGATCATCATACATTCTTCTTTTTATCGTGTACAAGGTACTCCTGGTGCTCAGCAGCAGTTCATGTAAATATTTCTAGGCTTTTCTAAAATCAGCTTGTTCATCATTTTTTATAGAGCAATAATATTTCATTACCTGCATATACCACAACTTATTTAGCCATTCCCTAATTGATGGGCATCTATTCATTTTCTAATTCTTTACTACCACAAAAAGAGCTGCTATAAACATTTTTGCATGTGGGTCCTTTTCCTTCCTTTATGATTTCCTTGGGATACAGATCCAGTGATGGCACTGCTGGGTTAAAGGGTATGCATAGTATGATAGCGCTTTGGACATAGTTCCTGATTGCTCTTCAGAATGATTGGATTATCTCAAAACTCCACTAGTATTCCAGTTTTCCCATATCCCCTTCAACATTTATCATTTTTTCCTATCATCTTGGCAAATCTGAGAAGTATGAGGTAGTACTTTAAAATTGTTTTAATTTGCATTTTTCTAATCAGTATTGATTTAGAACATTTTTTCATTGGACTATAGATGGCTTTAAGTTCATCATCTGAAAATTGTTAATATCCTTTGACCATTTATAAAATTTGTTTTCATGAACTGATGCTAAGTGAAATGAGCAGAACCAGGAGATCATTATATACCTCAACAGTATACTGTTGATACTGTATGAGGATGTGTTCTGATGGAAGTGGATTTCTTTGACAAAGAGATCTAATTCAGTTTCAATTGGTCAAGGATGGACAGACGCAGCTACACCCAAAGAAAGAACACTGGGAAATGAATGTAAACTGCTTGCATTTTAATTTTTTTTTCCGGGTTATTTCTACCTCCTGAATCCAATTCTCCCTGTGCAACAAGAGAACTGTTCGGTTCTGTACACATATATTGTATCCAGGATATACTGTAACCTATTTAACATGTATAGGACTGCTTGCCATCTGGGGGAGGGGGTGGAGGGTAGGAGGGGAAAAATTAAAACAGAAGTGAATGCAAGGGATAATGTTGTAAAAAATTACCCTGGCATGGATTCTGTCAATAAAAAGTTATTTAAAACAAACAAACAAACAAATAAATAAATAAAATTTGTTTTCTTATAAATTTGACAGAGTTCTTTATTTATTTTGGAAATGAGGCCTTTAGCAGAAATACAGGCTGTAAAGATTTTTTCCCACACCTTTGTACTTACCTTTTAATCTTGTTTCTGTTGGTTTTGTATGTGCAAATACTTTTTAATTTAATGTAATGTGATGAAAGTTGTCTGTATTACCTTTTATAATGTTATCTAGTTTTTCGTTGGTTTTAAATTCCTTTCTTTTCTAAAGATCTGATAGGCAAATTATCTCTTGCTTTCCTAATTTGCTTATACTTTCACATTTTATGCCCAAATCACGTGCCCGTTTTGACCTTATTTTGGTATGGGGTATGAGATGTAGGTCTATACTAAGTTTCTGACATGTTATTTTCCAGTTTTCCCAGCAATTTTGTCAAATAGTAAATTCTTTCCCAGAAGCTGGAGTTTTGGGGTTTATCAAATACAAGATTACTATAGGTATTGATTATTGAGTCATTTGTATCTAATCTATTTCACTGATCCACCACTTTATTTCTTAGCTGGTACCAATGGTTTTGATGACTGCTGCTAAGCCACTATCCTTTGTATATTTTTTTCATTAATTCCCATGATATTCTTGACCTTTTGTTCTTTCACATGAATTTTATTGTTATTTTTTTCTAGTTTCATAAAATAATATTTTGGCAATTTGATTGGTATGATATGGGTCAAAAATCTTAATTCTTTAATCACTGTGTTCATATTAATAATGGAATAAGAGAAATACAAAAAAGAAAACACTATCCACAGGAAAAATAGATCTAACAAGGCTATGAATCAAGGCTATTGGTACTGAACAAGTACACCAATTTAGGCAGAATTGTCATTTTTGTTATATTAGCTTGGCCTACCTATGAACAGTTGACATTTTTCCAATTGTTTAGATGTGACTTTATTTGTATGAGAAGTGTTTTGTAATTGTTTTCATATAGTTCCTGAGTTTTCCTTGGTAGGTAGGCAGCAGTAATATGTAGAAATTATTACTGCTTCTTCCACTAAAAATAATACTTGCTATTGGTTTTAGATAGGTACTGCTATTTTTATTTTAAGGAAAGCTCCTTCCATCTCTAACATCTCTAGTATTTTTAATAGGAATGGATGCTGTATTTTTTTTTCAAAAGCTTTTCTGCATCAATTGAGATTACATATGATTTCTATTGGCTATATTGTTGTATCTGATCGATTATAGTAATAGTTTTTCTCATATCTTTCCTTATTTTTTTTCAGTTTTATATCTCATGTTTTTATTACTCTATTACATGTGCCATGCACTGTGCTGCTAAGTACTGGCTATTCTAAGAAAAGCAAAATATAGTAATTTCTCTAGAATTCCTGATTTAATTCTGAAGACAACCTGCAAACAACCGGGTACAAAGAAGAGGTATATAGACTAAAATGGAGATAATCTCAAAGGCCCTAGGATTAAGGGGAAATTGAAAAGGTATCTTGCAGAACATCAGATTTTGGCTGAGACTCAGTAGAAGAAAGAATAGCTAGGAGGTTGGAGAGATGAGATTGGAGAGAGCTTGAGACATAGAGGATAACCACTGAGAATGCTCCAAATCTGGAGGATATTCTGGAATATGGAAGACTTGAGGCAGAAGACCAACTAATAGCATATTGATAATAATCTAAGTATAAAGTTAAGAGAGCCCATACCAAGCTGGTTGTATTGTTAGAGAAATTATAAAAGAATAAATTATAGGACTTGGTAATTTACTGCATATGGAGTAGTGATAATGGTCTGATTGCATATAGGGAGTTTAAAGATGACACATAAGTTGAGAACCTAGTTGACTGAAAGGGTGGTTTCCCCCCGTTGGAATGTACCGTGAGCTTCTTGTTTTCAGAGACTGTTATATTTTCATCTATACATTCTTAGCACCTAGTTCAATGATTCTCACTAAATAAATGTTTGTTCATTGATTACATGATTATTAATTTTGGGAAAAGCAGACTATTAACCCCAGAGAGCACTATGATAATAAGGGTCTTTCACTTTGTATGACATTGTGGACTTTTATATATCATTTTGTCTTTGCTATATGACAAAGATGGTTCTGTATGATCTATTCATTTATAACTGTTATCTTATAATATTAGGATATTTTAAGATATAATTGAAAACATATTGAGTTGCTTAGAAACAGTTTCTGTATATTAAACAATATTAGATGGTCATGTTGAATAAAACAGAATAGTCGACAATATTTCTCTAATTAGTTGACATTGGGAATTTGTGTGTGTGAGAGGGGAGAAGAGGAAGAGAAGGAGTTGCAGAGTGCTTCCTACTTCTCAAATATCCCCTACATGCACTGGGGCCCCTGCCTCCTCTGTCATTTGAAATCAGCCTAAGGTATCAAATAATACACAGAAGAGTCATTCTTGTAAGCCATGTTTCTATGGGCACCCACACTAAAAGTCACCTCCTTGTACTTCCTCATTACTCATTAGCAGAATATTAACCATTTTAAGAACTCAAAACTGCTTCTGTTTTTGTTCTTTCCTGGGAGTGGTTCATGATTTTCCCCTTACCCCCAAGTAAACCTTTTTGTGGCTTCTTGCTACAGTCAGTGAAGGGTAGGATAGCAGTGGGGATGGATATATATGTTTGCATGTAAGATCAGGTCCCTACGGAGCTGCTTCTGCAAAAGGTAATCAGTTAGATCAGTAATTTAAGCCAAGATCCGCAGATATAGCTCTAAGCCCACTGCCTGTCAGCTATAATTTATGTATAAACCTAAGATTGTTTGCTTTCAGGGAGAATGCTGGAGAACCTGACTCCTGGAGTAGTTTGTCCTATGAAATACCTTATGAGGACTGCTCTGTGAGACATCACCGAGAGTTGGACATTTACACCCTGACATCTGAATCAGATGAAGAATCCCTTCACCACCGAGACAGTCGGACAGGACATATTTTTAAACTCATGAACATCCAGCAGCAGCTCATGGTGAGGAGAAACAACCTATATCTCAAGCCTTTGATTTGCATTCATTCAGTCAGCAAGCATTTATTAAGTACTTACTAAATGCCAATCGCTATATTAAATAGTAACGACACAAAGAAACGCAAAAGCATTCCCTTACCTTCAAGGAATTTTTGTTCTACCTGGGGAATAACATGTAAATAAGGGCATGTGCCAGAGATAAAATAATAGCTAGCATTTATATAATGCTTTAAGGGTTTGCAAAGCACTTTATATATATTCTCTCATCACAGTCCTGTGAAATCAGTATTATTATTATCCCATTTTACAGATGAGGAATAGACAGAGATAGATCTAAGGATTTTTCCCAGGGTCATAGTAAGTGTCAGAGGCATGATTTGACTCCAAAGATGGAAATTACTCTTAAGAAAGAAAGGCATTATCAGGTGGAGGAACTAGGACTAGCCTCCTGAAGAAGGTGGGATTTGAGTTAAGTCTTGAAGGAGGCCAGGAAAACTAAGAGATGGAGTGAAGGGGAAGAGAATCCCAGCTATTCAGAACAGCCAGTGCAAAGGCAAGTCTAGGTACAAAAATGGAGTGTCATGTGGGAAGAACTTTTGCTACTTCAGTGCTGCTGGATTTTTAAGAGTTTGTGTAAGGGAATAAATTTTTTAAAAATAGGTAAGAAGAGGCCAGGTTGTTTAGAATTTTAAATGCCAAATATGGGGAGTTTAAATTAGATACTGAAGTTTTTGAAACTGGAAACATTGGCAAGTAATCAGTGCTTACAAATGACTCATGTTTATTTATGTGATAAGTTTCTGGACCTTGTCTTTTGTCCCAGATAAAATAAAATTTGGTTCTGATTGACCTTTGCCAGGCAACTTAAGTAATGACTAGATAGATTGTATTTACTTATAGTAGAGCTTGTGTGTGTGTGTGTGTGTGTGTGTGTATGTATATGTATATATATGAAATATATTGGTTTGAATTTGAAAGAAAATTATATACTATATTTTCCGAAACAGTTGACAAAAAATTTAAAAATTATGTTAAATTAGACCATTTTGAATATTTTTTGTTATGGATATATTAAGTTTATAAAACTGAAAAATCACTTAAAACCAAATACTCTATCATATATGAGTCTTCTCAATGAAAATTGCTGTTAGAAAACCAAATAAAACAAACTCATTTTTTATATATATATATATAAATGTCCTGAAAAGCTAAATTTAGGTTCCTTTTCCATCTAGATTTTATTCAGCGTTGATTTGATTTGATTTTGGAAAACATTTTTGTGATTATTTAATTTAGGTTTATTCAGGGCCATTAAAATACCAGAGGCTTCCTTTGGAACATCATTGTTCAGCCCATTAGGCCTGATGACTTCATTCTCTGGATGTATGGTGTCTGCCTCTGCCCTTTTAGTATCAAGTTTATCCCAGAACAAGAATCACTTTTGTTTTAGCTTATATATGCTCCCCCAGAAACCAGACATCTTTTTTTAGTCCACAAGATAATTGACAGTCCTGTTGAAGCTGTGCTCTTGAAAGTGCCAGAGGGATCTCTACAGTAGCTAAAGCAGACCAAAGAGCATTGAAAGGAGTGAACCAGATGTTGAGTCAAGAGCAAAACATACAGATTCTGATTTTTAGTTCAGTCCATTGTGACACATTCATATTACTTTCATTTGAGAATGGGCAAGGCTCAGGAGTTAAACAGGAAATATGTTAGTTTTTATATTTGAAACTTACCATATTGGCTAACAGAGAAATACTTTTCCTCTACCAAAAAGGTAAAAGAGATTTGGCATCTACTGCCAAAGCTAAAATTATTAACCTACAGTTAAAAGTTATTTAATGAACAGGAATTTTTAAAGATTTCAAACTTTTAAGAAAGACTCAGGTCAGTCCACTCCTGCTGGAGATGGATAGGGTGGAATTTATTTTTAGGATTAAAGAGTGATATATAATACTTCAGTAAATAATTGGGGCATCTGGGAATTTGGCTGCACTTTAGGACTAGGGGAATTTGGCAAACAGTTGTGAATTTGTTTGTGTTGGGAATAGATGAAGGAAGTTGGAAGTAATGTGTATCCCTTGGAAAGGAGGCCTACAGGAGCATTTTATCCAAGCTGCTCATCTGAACCAAAATTTAGATACACATTTAGCTACAACTTTGGGGTTCAAATTTAATTGTCCTTTTTAAAATGAAGTTATAGTTAATTCCTGGAAATAGTATCTTGATTATCATGAGCAACTTTTAAAGTCCTGGCAACCATGCTGGTGTGGGAGAGAAAAATAAGAATAAGCCTGAGTTTTAGATAGACTTCGGTCACCTTACAAAGTAGTGAGTTTTGTCATTTGTGACTGTTACTTGCATTCCCCTATAATATCTGTCGTTATATGCTGAAGTTTATATTACTGACATTTTCTTTTGCCATTGCAGAAAACTAACCTCAGACAGACAGAAGATTGCATCCCCTTAATGATAACGCCACAGGACCCTTCAACCACTCACAGTGTTCTGGATGTGGATGGTCAACATCTTTCCTGCATTGAGGCTCCCTTAGGAGATCAGCAGCAGTCTTCTCTACTTGGAGGCATGGACAACCCTAACCACAAAGGGGACCCAGTTAGATTGGATGAAACATCAAGTGATTTATCAAGCTCAATGAGCAAAGGGAACACAGATTGTTCCTGTAGGAGAAAAGATAAAGTCCTGGAGAGAAAAGGAGAAGAGGTGGAACCTGGACAATTTGCAGTCTCTGAGATTATGATAGAGAAAGACAGATATCCACAGAGTACACCTGCCTGTATGAATAACACAGAAGACCTTCCATCCTGTGGATATACAAATGAGGAAAGTGGAATGACATCTCCTGGCACTGTTTTGGTCCTTAAACATATGAACAGTGGAGATGTTGCCATAGGAGAAGTACATATCAGTGAGCATAACCAAGACCAAAATGTCTCTGAGGTTGAAGGGCTAACCAATTCAGAAACAAAGAGTGCAACTCCAAAAGCAACAGAAAAAGTGAAATGTGATCTCCCAAGCCCTGAGGTCACTCTCCAGAGGTGTGTGCATGAAATTCAGGAAAGTAAAACTGATAGACTTAATAAGAGTCACAGTCTCAGCAAAACTGGAACTATTGATGTAGAAGAAAGCAGTGATCCTGTAGAGGTACCCAGTGTTCCAAATGGCATTGACTCTCCAAATTCCTTAGACAGCAATGAACATCTTCAGACTTCATCTACATTTGATAAAGGAGAAGCCATTACTAAAGACACTGTGCCAGGAACTGAAACTTCAAGCAGAAGTAGCAAAGAAAATTTTGATCTTGTAGCAGAGAACCAGGGGGTTGGAAATCAACACTTCCTGATCATTTCATCTTTAGTAAAAGAGGTTACTGGTCAAGAGGAGATGTTGAAAGAATTAGAAATGGATTCTTTTTTAATCAATATGTGTGAAGAAGGCTCACCTTCTGATTCAACTTTGATCAGCTCAGAAAAACAGCCAGTTTTGAGCCAGACATCAAAAGGCAGCTCAACTCAAGACCAAGATCAGGAAATTGAATCAACCATCTGCTGCATAGCGGAAGAGGACAAATTTAGTTTTGATTTTGTACGTCAACAGAATTCAGTGACTCCTTGTGAAGACATGGAAGCAGAAAGCAAATGTGGTGAAGCCTTACAATCTAAGGACATGAAACGGAATTCACCAAATACACCTGCTGAGGTTCTGATGAAAGAATCATGTTTGAATGAGGAAGACTCTGATCCTAACGGAGATAACCAGGAGCCTGAAGTCCTATGTTCTATAGCAATTTTAAATAAAGATAACCTAGCACAAGATTTAAAACTGGACACACCTTCATCACCTCATCCAACCTTGATTGAAGCAAAAGAAAGTTTTATACTGGATCAAGCCATGACATCTGAAAATAATTTTGCTCAGCCAGACAGGCCATCGGTTGAATCAGTAACCAAAGATGATGTGATCTCTTTTGTTCCCTCCCAGAAAGAAAAGGGAACAGCAACTCCTGAAAAAAAGGCAGAACATAGCTGTGGCCCAGCACTCGATCTCTGTGTGCCCATCAAACTGCCGACATCAGACAGCTTGGTGAACTTGCTGCCTTTTGTTCCTGCTCCTGCTCCTCAGCTAAGTATGGGCAATTCCAGTTCAGGAGAAGGGGAAAGCGGAGTTGAGGGATTTAATGACAAGACCGGGGATGTGTCAGAATCTGATTCTTCTGTCCCCAGTGAAAGGACAACCACTTTGCCTGCTGAGGCAGTTTTGTCCGGGGCGGACGAGGAGCCAGAGAGGCCAGAAAGCACTCTAGCTCAGGAACGAGATAAGGGAAATGAAACAGCCACTTGTTCTCCAGCTAAAGACGACAATGCACTTTGTTCAGTTTCTTTGCCTCAAGAGGAGACGCCACCTTCTGGAGAAGATACATTAGAGCTTGGTGATCAACCTGTCTCTTGTGCTGAAGGCAAAATACTTAAACACAATAATACTTCAGCGGGCACACCCTCTGCCATTTTCAGGACAGAACCTGAACAAAACAAGGAAGTGGCTGCAAAAGTTTCTCTGCGAGCGGAGCAAAGCTCAGCTGTAGAGTGCCAGGTGCCATCAAAAGCTGATTTGTCTGCAGGCAGGCAGGGAGAGTGCAGCTTGCCTTTGCTGGCAGTGACAAACAAAACCGAAGCTGGCCCAGAACAAGATGGGTCTGAGGCTTGTGGGAGAGAAAAGGCAGTGGCCATAAAATCTGAAGCAAAGGAGACCGAGTCTACAAAGGACTCCTCTTGGGAAGAGAGTCAGAATGTAACTCTGGGTTCCATAAAAGAGGCTACTCAGGATCCCTCAGGGTTGGGGACAAAGGAGATACTTAGTGGCCAACAGAATGTTCTGGTGCAGAAAAACATGGCAGGCCAAGGGAATGATGTACTCTTGGACCTACCAGGAGCTCCACCTGAAGATGAGATCCTGAAGGAGGAAACTGTAATCACTGAAGTGCTGCCTGGTAGTAAGGAGAAAGGGGAGGCCGATGAATCCGTCCCCTTAGCAAGACATCTAAAGGAAGCAGAGGCAGACAGTATGGTACCAAGGCTGTTACTGCAGCCCATCGCCGAAGAGCTGTTACCTTGTGAGAGTGAGGTCATTGGGGATGTAGGGTCTCTGACAAGTGAGAGCGGCACCATGCCTTGTGTGGACAAAACCACTTTGCCTGATGGGGATGGGGCTAAACAAAAGAGCAGCTTCCAAGATGTTCCTTCTCAGAGTCCATCTATTCAAGCTGATGCTTTGAATTCACTGGAGAGAGAAAACCTGATAGAGGAGGCTGCCAGCCACTTGATAGATACTATTCTTGAAAAAGTGAGGGCTACAGGAGGGATGGTTTCCTTGGGAGAGAGCAGTAGCCCTCCACAGTGTGGTGTTCCTGAATCAAATCCTGTTGCTGAGGAGCTAGAGAAAGCTGATGTGAAAGGGCCTGAGATGGCTTCAGGAGTTGGACCTACTAAAGAAGAAGCAGTTATAAACTCAAAAGTGTGTACAATCAAAGGCGAAGAGCAGGAAAAAATACCTGGACAGTCCCAAGGACCTGAACCTGTGGCAGGTAAGCAAGCTGAAATGGGCAGTCCAGGTAAAATTTGAGGAGCAATTCTTTCCAAATGCATCTTAGGTGTGACAGTCAAGTACCATGGAATTAATGTGTCTATTTTTTTCTATTCATTATGTAAAATTAGTCCTTAGGATTTAATAATCAGTATCCATATGGGCATATTTGTTGTAAGAAATTTTGCTTTAGCTTAGTTTTGACCTGGATTGCTTTGAATATTGATTGGTCTATTAGTCCATTTGCCTGGTATGCATGTAAGCTCTGCAGTTTTTGAAAACTGGAAAAAGTACCTGGATAACAGATGAATTGAGCCCATATTGGGGTACAGAAGTTTTATTCATATGATTTGACCACTCTTGTCAAAGCAGATATTAGACTGGTTTGGAGGTATTACAGTATTTCAAGCTGTGTGGAGAATGTTGGGAAAAGTATTCTTAGATATGAAGTTGACTTGTTCCTTTCTCTCATTCTTTGTTAGGTTAGGTTCAGAGAAAATAGCTGGGATCATGGAACCGATTTCTTTATAGTAGTAAGCCACAGCTGTTAAGTGTCCTTCCAAGCTAGCAGTCCAGCTTTCTAAATGGTGGTATTAGGTCACTGGAGGAGAGCACAGAAAAAAACAAGGCTTTTCCTGCCAGTGAAGAAAGTCTTTAGTCACATTGTCTATTGACTTAATGCCACAGTCCTGGAATTTAAAGCCTTGTACAGTGTGTGGGGCTAGGGGCTGGGCTGAGGAGGTTCCCCACACAGGATTTCCTCTAAGCCTCATCCTGAGTGTGCTGTCATAGGGCAAAACCTTGTGTCCACTTATCTCGGCGAAACAGCTGCAGCAAGGAGATTGCTCACACAGCGACCTCTTCAATCGATGGGTAACCATGTTCAGAAACAGTAAATAGAAACCACCATTCAGTGGAAAGGGGCCATTCCAGCATAACCTCATGTATTTGCGAGTTGGGACGAAAGTGGAAGCAGAGCACAATTTGGGGATCATAAGACCACTTGGGTCCAGACTTTGCCTGATCACCTATTGCTGGGGCATAGAAGAGAAGAGCGACCATTGTCCTGGCTAGACGTTATTTATTTTTGCACTTAAGAATTAGGTAAGAAATGTTCTATTTCTCCCTCAGGATCCTGGCAATGGCACACACAAAAACTGAGTGGGTTAGTGGTAGAAGAGTTGAAAGAACCAGTGTCATGTCAGGCATTAACTGTGTTCATTACTATAGTAATATTTTACAGCTCCTTTTCCTCAAGGGAAGGTTTTCTCCTTTTGGTTTTCAGTTTTGTAACTGAATATGTATGCTCCAGACATTTTGGAAGTTTCAGGTTTTGAAAGTTTTGGGGAGAGTTTCAGGTATTTAGAGATTGAAAGTTGTTGGCTGTTATTTCAGGACTTCTAATGGGAATAAGAATCTGTCTTTAAAGAAAATAGAGAAGTCTATTTTGGGGGCTTTGGTTGGTTGACATTTCATCAGAACAGGAGGTGCTGTAAGCTGATGCCTGAGTGTTCATTTCTTTTGAATGCTGCTTCTTGGGACACATGAATTGTAATTACTGCTTTTTCCAGCTCAGTGGCTAAGATTTAAAATGAAGGGTGGGAGAGCTGCTTTGGTTTTTCACATGTTAAACTGTATGTAAGAATCAGAGCAAAAATCTGGAAGGTTTAGGCAAGAATTAGACAACAGAAAGTTTAAAGTCATGTTGTTAATAACTCAGAAATAGAAGGAAGAGCCCCACCAGCTATCTTGAGAGGAGCCTTTAAGTAGCAAAAGTAGATATATATGTTTGTATATTGCTCAGCCAATAGAGAAAGTATATGTAGCCTTAGTTCTGTCCCAGCTTCAGTGCAGAAAGAAATATCCAATAATAAGGGAATTACCACTTCCTTCTTGGAATAAGGAACTGTTAACTGTCACATGTTAATTCTGAAGTCAGGCAGCTAAATGTGATCTAAGAGTAAAGGGGGTTGTTGGACATTTATTAAAAGGTCATCAAGTTTAGTTATCTTGTGGGGATTAAAAAGTTCATGTTCTTTTTAGCTGCTGTAATGTATTGGTTTGTGTTGTCATGCTATTCTTTAACAAACCAAATAGAAACTTACTCAAATGGGGAAAAAACAAGAAGGAAAAAAACCCACAAAATTTCCAGCTTTAAAAAAGAGGTATAAACATTCACCTAGATTGTGCTTTGGGAAATGCAGTAGTGTATGGCTGACCCAAATCTGTCATATAGTTTAGGTCTCAGTATATACTCATTATCTGTTAATAGTCATGGCTGGTGGCTACTTGCCAAGATATATACATGTTTTTAGTTGATGGGTGTATCTAAGTGAAGTTGTTTTAAATTAACCAAAAAAGTCCCTTATTCTCTAAACCCTGATCCTCATTGACACCTCTATATACCAATCATTTTATTAGGGTAGAACATGTTCAAAGATTACTTCTGATTGGGATACATGTTCAAGGATTGTATATGTTTTCATTTTATTTGATCTGTGATATTTAAACTCCAAAACTTATCAACCCTAGATGAAGAGTATATTATCTATCTGTCTATATTATATACACATACATACATATATATGTATTTACACATATATGTATCTATATTGTATATATAATCTATACATATATATGTATAATACTTTAATGGAATTTTGTCATGTATATATTGAGTATATAATGTGTGTATTATGTGGCTTTATACGCTAACATCATTTGCCTTCATTTTAATGTGGTACTTTTATAAATTGTTATAGTGGATTGACAGAATGAAATTTTAAAAATTTTCAGCTAAAAATAGTCTATGCCCTTTGTATAAGGAGTCCTATTTTCTTTAGATAGTGACTTCTGTAAGGTGTTAATGTTGAATTAACAAACAAGAATTTTCCCCACATAAGATTTTAGGCCTTTACCGTGTCATCTATTCATGTGTGGAATATCAAGTTCAGTTCTGTTCATTTACCAGTTCCTCTAAGAAAATGTCAGAATCCTAAATTTTCCTATGGTATCATTTGATCACTTCCTTCCTGTATTTGTCTGACCCAAATAGCGATAAATGGTAATAGTAACCACCATTATTTGTGAACTATAACACTGTACACTGTTGTGCATAGTCTCTGATCTCTGAAATGATACTGCTAGGTTTTTTTTTCCTTTCAATAAATATATCATTCTTATAACTTGACTGTGAACTTGAAGACAACTGATTGATTCTTTCAGTGATCAAGAGAAAATAATCAATTGGATATATCTTTAAAAAAAAGCATGCTTTATGTTCCCCCTCACTATATTAAGCAGTGAAATTATGTCCATTTTGTCTCTTGTCTTTGTGAAATTAGGACATGAAACATGTTCACTTGCTATGACTTATGTATTTCATATATATAAACATATACTAGTAATGAACTGACTTGTGTTTATTGTGAGTTACAAAGCCGTCAGAGAGTAGAAAAGTTTTAGTCTATCCCAGCCAGTTCATCCTGAGAGCATTATGGTGGAGCCTTTGCTCTTTTGTATAAATGCTCGTTGCCATTCCAAATGGTGATAGGCATGGTTATCCCACTTATGGAATTTATCAGTTTGCATCCCTAGCACCTAGCACAGTGCTGGCAGATAGCGTGGGGCTTAGTAAATACTTGATGATTGAATGATTGATTGATCTGTTTTGTTTTGTTTTTTTAATCCAAATGAGAGGAGCTTTATTTTCCCTGAAAAATCAATGGCAAAAATGGAAGTTTGATCATTATTCAGCAAATGTTTTAAGTGCCTACTATGTGTTCAGTGCTTGATTGGACACTGTGTCTATACCTTCAGCTAATGCTGTCTGCATAATCTTATTTTCGTAATTTCTCCATGAGCAGGCTGCATTACCAAGGTTTGTTTTGGTCAGGAACAACTCCACAACTGTTTGGAAAATGAGCAGCCTAGTAGTGTCAGAAACAAAACCAGCTGCTGAAAGAATACTTTTCTATTTAAAACAAAAGTAAAAACAAATCAAACCAATGGAAGCAACAGCCTGTTTTGTAAACAGAAAGGCAAAGAAATCAGTTTTTCAAATGCACTTTGCAAACCCCTTGTCTCTCTTCAGAAATGCCAGACATGAAAGCAGAAGATGAAGTGGATTTTCTGGATAATTCCAGGGAGGACTCAGTTTCTGAAGAAATGGATGTAGCTAAGCACAAAACAAAGCACAGGATAAAGACCCAGATGGTAAGTGACTTTGATAAGACTCCATGGGAACAGAATATTAGTTTGGCTAATTATTAGCCTGGTTTGCTGATTCGTAGCCTTGTTAGATCTATTTTTCCTGTGGACAGTGTTTTCTTTTTTGTATTTCTCTTATTCCATTATTAATATGAACACAGTGATTAAAGAATTAAGATTTTTGACCCATATCCTTTACAATATAGTTTCATCTTGTAACAAGAATTCTTTAGAAATTTTATAAGAAAGAACTTTTCTCCTGTACACATTTCTCAAATGTGTCATAGTTCTGGGATTGACAAAATGGGAGATATTAGAAATTAGCCTGGGCAGGACATACAAAATTTTATTAGGTTAACTCATTTTAACTTCTAACTCCTTTGTGCCTAGGTAGAAATTTTTGGCAACAATAAAAATGATTTATTTAAGAGTTGAAAAATAATGTCAAGTCTGAAACAAAGAAGGGTCTGTTTTCAGTGACAGCAAATTGAAAGGCTTAGTATATGTTGGTAGTGGTGATTTGATCAGTTCATTGATATTATTCTTACTCTTAAGGCTCTGGGATTTTGGAGAAAAAACTTTTGTAAAGCTATTTCATTTTTGAAAAATAGGAAATTTTGAGTTGGGAGCACAAGTTGTGTGCTCCAAGGCTGAGATCTTGCTGGTCAGACAGAAATCATTAGGAAGGTTGAAATCTTGATACTAATCTAAATAGAGCCACCCTAAAAGCATCATTATCTTTAGCTAGAGATGCTTCTCAATTATGTGTTTGAGGGGGTTTGAGTGAATTTCATTGCTCGAATTACAGAGAGAGAAACTATACTTTTTAAAATCTGTTTCCGGTATATGTACTCTGGTAGACAAGCTTTACTTTATTGTTATTGTGGTATAAAGGGTGCTGACTCTTCTAACCCACCCCTTATTATAAGTAATACTCATGACTAATCCATGGGTGTCTACTTGTACGGAGGGAATTAATTCAGACAAAAGTGGCTTTTATCCTAGAAAAGAAAGGATATATCCTATGCATATGTTTATGTGTACATACATAAACACATCTGTGTGTATTTTCACAAGTATCTTCAGTGTTGAGGTTGGGGGGGGGAACCTTAACATTCTTGAATTCTGTGCCTCTCTTATACATCCCACCCTGACATTTTGCCCTGGGCACTTTGCTTTCTGACAAAGACAGTCATCTAATTGTTTCTTGGCTCACTTAAAAAAAAAAAAAAAATTGCCCCAACTTTTTGCTACAAGTTTTTGGCGTTGGCAGAAGCAACTTTTTTTCCATGGTGGTTCAGAAGAAAGAATGGCATGTGGGAGGTCGCATGATTCTCAGGATCAAGCACATGAGATTGAAAACTTGGGAGGTTGACTGGCTTCTTAGGGATCATACAAGCTGATCCACCTTTCCTTGAGTTTTCATCTTGGCCCCTTGGCATGTTGTCTACATTCTGGGTTCTGTACCATACATTAGCTTATATTCACAACATCTGCTTTGTGTCTCTGTGCATATTATGTTGATTGAGACAGCAAATGTTAGGAAGACTTGAAGGAAGATTCTAAATAGTTGAGGCTTTCTGCATTCACCAGGCTGCTGCAGTAAGATAAAATCTTACAGGCTTCCTTTCTTCCTTATTGTTCTGCCAGACCACAACCCACTTATCCTCTTTTTTGTACATTGAAAGGGTACTGTGCTGCTTATGTGTATGCAGCCTTAACATTTTTCTCAAGTGCAGATTTTTTTTTTAAGCTTTTCATACTGCCATATTTTCAGGAAATTAGCAGAGTGGAATATAAAGATGTCTGTTTCAGATGTAGGTATTAAAGAGCATGAAAACTGTACAGAAGTTGTAAGGTGGAGGGGTGGTCATAGTTATGTATATTTTTAAGTTTGGTTAGAGATTTTTAGAAGAGAAATATAATGTTTATGGTATTAACTAGCTTTGTGACCTTGTTCTAGTAGGATATCTAGCGTCAACTTTCATATCCATAAACTGAAGGAACTGATAGATTAACTAAAAGATTTACTTCCACTTTTAGGAATTCTTTCCTTATACTGTGAAGAGTCAGCTGAACTTGTGGGTGGAGTGACATTGGGTTAATAGAATATAATCCACTCTTTCTGACACATGCTTTCATGATTTGCTGGCCTTAGAAATAAGAGGCTGCTCATTACTTCACTGAATCACCCTTATCCAAATGTGATGCACAGAAAGAAGCAGAAATTCTTGGACTGTTGTAGTAAGAAACCATGGTAGTGGCTGATGTACAGTAGCTAGCTGAGGAAAAGAAGTAAAGGGCTTCCCACTTCATTTTGTTTCTTCAAGGCAGTCTCCTTGTTGTGTGTCCTTTGGGGAGAAAAGTATAAGTATCTAAGAGAGATATTTGTTTGTTGTTGAAATGAACTTTTTAAAATTTAAAATGAACTTTTTTTTTGATGGGGCTGGTGAGGCATTTGGGGTCAAATGATTTGCTCAGGGTCACACAGCTAGGAAGCATCAAGTGCCTGAGGCTGAATTGGAATGCAGGTTCTCCTGATTCCAGAATTGGTGCTCTATCCATTTTTCCATCTTAGCTGCCCTAAAATAAACTAAATTTGTTATGCTGAAATTTATTTTTATCTGTTTTCTTAAACTATTTGATATATGAAACTGGAAATTAGTTCTTTGGAGGTTATTAGTGGTATAAATTAAAGTTCATGAAAAAATTACAAAGGTAATACCAAAGTTAATGTTTACGTGTCTACTTATGGAGAGGGTGTGTAAATATTAATTCCTTTAGGTTTCTAACTAGAGATTTCTTGAGCTAAATTTCTTTGCGTGAGTTAAATTTTGCAAATTTTGAGAGAAAAAAATGCATTAAGATGATAATAAATGAACTGTCACATTACTGTTGAAACTTTGGTCAGTTTTACCATGATGAGACTATTACTATTATTTGATATTATTCAGTGATTGATAATGTTGTAGATAATCAGCATACTTAAATCACCAACATTTCTTCCTCTTATCTCAGTCAAGTTTTGATGTTAGGGGTGCTTATCTTCCTGCTTGCTCTGTTTTTTTTTTTTGTTTTGTTTTGTTTTGTTTTGTTTTTTTGCTGAGGCAATTGGGATTAAGTGACTTGCCCAGGATCACACAGCCAGGAAGTGTTAAGTGTCTGAGGCCAAATTTGAATTCAGGTCCTCCTGACTTCAGGGCTAGTGCTCTATCTATTGTACCAACTAGATGCTCCTGCTTGCTCTGTATTTTCTTCCACCAGTTATGTATGCCTAATTCTATCACCTCAATTAAGATCCTACATCATCATTTCTGTTGTTGCTACATATTTTTGGATCTACTGTGTATATAGTGTGTATAAAATATGATAATGATGTAGTTGCTGATCTTTGAGCTAATGTTCTAAGAATATAAGACACATAACCAACCACACATGGTTCTTTTGGAGACAAATGCAGGTTGTATTACTTAAGTGGTATTTTTATTATTAGAAAAATAATATTTATTTAAAGCTGAGAGAGACCTTGGAGATTACCTTGTCCTTTAGTTGTACAGATGTGGAAACTTGAATACAGAGAGTGATTTGCATAATGTCACATAGCTAATTGAATGACCGAGCTAAGATAAAAATCCAAGTTTTAGTATTCATATTCTCCAGCTCTTTTTACTACCTGGGATCACAATTTGAGAGCTGTGAAATTTTGCAAATATATATTTTGGCAACTATATTTAGATATATTTGATTTCCTTACTAATCATTTGAATCTTATTTTTTATATGAAAAACAATATTCTCTGAAGGGCTGCCATAGGTTTCATCAGGCTGCCAAAAGAGTCCTTGTCAAAAAAAGATGAAGCATCTCTATTATACTGCATACCTTGCTTGCCAAATTTCAAGGATAACAGAGAAAAGAAAAAGATTCCTTTGTAATTGTTTAGATTAAATTAAAATTTATTTTAAAGTAATGCTTTTAAAGTCTTTAGAATATGCTAAACTATAATTCCATTTTGCTAAGTTGATGTCTTTTCTGAGGATCTAGTTTTGCAAAGCTACCCTTTGTTTTCCAAGGAATGATAATAAGAAGAAATTAGAAGACAAATGTTGCATTTGGAATCAGAGATTCCATTAAAAGTGTGAATCCAGGGAAAAAAATCATTTGGAATCCATTCTTACTTTGATCAGTTTTACTTGTTGAAGTAGCAGGAAGCCTTCTTACTATATACTTTATTAGAATAGGGCTGTAGAATCAGCTGATGAAAGCTAACATTGCTATATTTGATTTATAGAGATTCAAGTTTTCTTTTAAAATTGATTTTTTAATTTTGATTATATCAAATTAAAAAGCCTTTTGTACAAACAAAACTATTGCAAACAAGACTAGAAGGGAAGCAAGAAACCGGGAAAACATTTTCACAGTTAGAGGTTCTGATAAAGGCCTCATTTCCAAAATATATAGAGAATTGACTCTATAAGAAATCAAGCCATTCTCCAATTGATAAATGGTCAAGGGATATGAACAGACAATTTTCAGATGATGAAATTGAAATTGTTTTCATTCACATGAAAGAGTGTTCCAAATCACTATTGATCAGAGAAATGCAAATTTTTTTTCATCTTTTTTTTTAATTTTTATTTAATAATTACTTTATATTGACAGAATCCTTACCAGGGTAATTTTTTTACATCATTATCCCTTGCACTCGTTTCTGTTCCTATTTTTCCCCTCCCTCCCTCCACCCCCTCCCCAGATGGCAAGCAGTCCTATATATGTTAGATATGTTGAGAGAAATGCAAATTAAGACAATTCTGAGATACCACTACACACCTGTCAGATTGGCTAAGATGACAGGAAAAACTAACGATGAATGTTAGAGGGGATGCGGGAAAACTGGGACACTGATGCATTGTTGGTGGAGTTGTGAACAAATCCAACCATTCTGGAGAGCAAGCTGGAATTATGCCCAAAAAGTTATCAAACTGTGCATCCCCTTTGATTCAGCAGTGCTACTACTGGGCTTATACCCCAAAGAGATACTAAAGAAGGGAAAGGGACCTTTATGTGCCAAATTGTTTGTGGCAGCCCTGTTTGTAGTGGCGAGAAACTGGAAAATGAATGGATGCCCATCAATTGGAAAATGGTTGAGTAAATTGTGGTATATGAACATTATGGAATATTATTGTTATGTAAGAAATGACCAGCAGGATGAATACAGAGAGGCTTGGAGAGACCTATATGAACTGATGCTAAGTGAAATGAGCAGAACCAGGAGATCATTATATACTTCAACAATGATACTATATGAGGATGTATTCTGATGCAAGTGGATTTCTTCAACAAAGAGAAGATGTAACTCAATTTCAATTGATCAAGGATGGACAGAAACAGCTCCACCCAAAGAAAGAACACTGGGAAATGAGTGTAAACTCATTTTTTGCATTTTTGTTTTTCTTCCCGGATTATTTGTACCTTCCGAATCCAATTCTTTCTGTGCAACAAAAGAACTGTTCGGTTCTGCACACATATATTGTATCTAGGATATACTGTAACCTATTTAACTTGTAAAGGACTGCTTGCCGTCTTGGGGAGGGGGTGAAGGGAGGGAGGGAAAAAGTTGGAACAGAAGTGAGTGCAAGGGATAATGTCATAAAGAAATTTTATTTCAAAATTAAAAAAAAAAGAAAACTAAGGCATCCTAATAACAAAAAAGCTAAGTTTTTAAATCCACTAGAGTACATTTATTCTTGAATGGTAGCCCTTTTACAATTAAAACAAAAGATGACTACCTGTATGCTTTAAAGAAGAATTCTTACTGTATCTCAAAAGACCTTGAAACAGTCCATATTTTTCTTTTTTAAAAAAAATTCAAACTTATGATGCTTAATTATAAACATTAACACAATTGGTTTATGTTATGTATATTATATTATATACTACAAGCTACAGCCAAAGTTCTGTTTAAAAGAAAGAATTCTACCATTATAAAGAAAAATTGAGAACCATTGCTTTTTTTTAATTTAATTTTATTTAATAATAACTTTATATTGACAAAATCCAGGCCAGGGTAATTTTTTACAACATTATCCCTTGCACTCGCTTCTGTTTCGATTTTTTCCCCTCCCTCCCTCCACCCCCTCCCCTAGATGGCAAGCAGTCCTATATATGTTAGATATGTTGCAGTATATCCTAGATACAATATATGTTTGCAGAACCGAACAGTTCTCTTATTGCACAGGGAGAATTGGATTCAGAAGGTAAATATGATTCAGGAAGAAAATCAAAAATGCAAATAGTTCATATTCGTTTCCCAGTGTTCTTTCTTTGGGTGTAGCTGCTTCTGTCCATCATTTATCCATTGAAACTCAGGTCTCTTTGTCAAAGAAATCCACTTCCATCAGAATACATCCTCATACAATATCGTTGTCGAAGTGTATAATGATCTCCTGGTTCTGCTCATTTCACTTAGCATCAGTTCATGTAGGTCTCTCTAAGCCTCTCTGCATTCATCCTGCTGGTCATTCCTTACAGAACAATAATATTCCATAACATTCATATACCACAATTTACCCAGCCATTCTCCAATTGATGGGCATCCATTCATTTTCCAGTTTCTGGCCACTACAAACAAGGCTGCCACAAGCATTCTGGCACATACAGGTCCCTTTCCCTTCTTTAGTATCTCTTTGGGGTATAAGCCCAGTAGTAGCACTGCTGGATCAAAGGGTATGCACATTTTGATAACTTTTTGGACATTATTCCAGATTGCTCTCCAGAATGGTTGGATTCATTCATAACTCCACCAACAATGCATCAGTGTCCCAGTGAGAACCATTGCTTTAAAGTAAATATAATACATTGTAAGCAGTTTTAAGACTTTTCTTGCATACAACCAAGACTTGCATTCAAAGCAAGACAGATATCAGAACAACATAATTAGTTTTTTTTTTGGGGGGGGTGATTTTTGCATCTAATTATCACACTAGAAAATTGGCAACAACAATGTAAAACTGGCACATTTGTTTAAAATAGCCTTGGATGAAGAAAGCAAAAATTTGGAACTATTTCCCCTTTGTACATTAAAGTTAGTTTTGCTTTTAATTTATTTCAGTTCTGTCATTTTATAAATTAACTCTAGCAGTAATCAAGCAAGGCGGGGGAGGCCAATCCCCTCATGTATTTTTTGTGTTTATTTTCCTCTCAAGGAAGACATTTACATGTCCTTCTTACTTAAAGTTTTCAGTATCTATTGATGTATGTTTATGCATATACATACGGTTCTCCTTCCATCCATATAAACAATAGTCCTTCTTTGCTTTAATAAATGATGTTCTTATAAAAAAATTGACTTTTTAAAAATTTAAGGTCAACTTTATCATAAAAGAGTTTCCTTTTCAAATCTTGTATTAGTTTGAAGTATCACTAATACATTTTTGCAAATATTTTGTGTGTAAACTTATTCGCTACATGAAATAGATACTTGGATGATTCTTGTCATATTAACCATATTAACTATGCTAGCAAGCAACCACAAAGAAACAAATGTTAAAGAATTAAAAACAAAAAATTAAATATGTAAAAAAAACCGTAAAATTCTACATGTTGAGTATTAGGTTAGTGGGAAGGTCATACTTTATTTTTCAAAAGCCCATTAGGAAAGCATCTCTAATGCATGATGGTTGAAATTCCATAGCTAACAACAAAGTGACTGGGTTGCTTTAATCACTTTAATACCTTACTGGTTCTTGAGAACTATAGTAAATATAATATAGGCCTTGGAATATTTCTTATTAATACTCACTTTCATAAGTCTTTCCCTTCAGGTTTGGAAGTTAAAATTATTTCCAAGACCTTGTTTATTTTTTATTTATTTTTTTAATGCGAGTGAGAATATGTGAAGAAGTAGTAGAATTTATTTCCTATCTACCCCAATAACCCTGTAAGACTTTTGTGTCATAGATATCTCCATTTATTTGGCTCTCAAAAGAGAAAGGCCTCTAACCAACCCAGTTTGTTATTTTATCCTTTGTTCTTTAAGAAGACCATTACATCAGGGAGGTAATGCCATGACAAAATGAACTGGGTTTAAGTGAGGGAAGTTGTGCAAGATCATCTGCCTCACTTTCCCTTCCAAAGCCATCTGCTCCAGGGGCATAATATAGATCAAAAGATGACTGCAGATGGCTCTGGGTTGGCTTTATTTCTCTCTTGGTGCACACAGTGCGTTCCAAGTCACAAAGAAATTTAATTTTTGTTTGTTTTTCCTAATGTATGTCTTCCTGCATTTCAAGTCCCCCAAGAAGTAGTAGAGCTCCCAGGAAATTACATAATAGCTTCTTATATAACTTTTGTTGCCAAATTCTTTTGGACTCTACGATTTTGCTGATACAGGAAACTCCTCCTACCGGTACAGATTGGCATTTGCTCTTCAATATAAAACCTGAGTGTCTTCTGGAGAACGAAAACATCCCGTTTAAACCAGATATGGGGCTTAAATTTATATCTTCCTGACTCCAAATCCAACTGTCTCTCACCATACCATGTTGCTGCTGTTCTTAAATTACTAGAATATAAAGATCCAGGAAAGAAGTTTCTCCAAGAATACCAGATAAATAAAACTACCATTTGTAAAACCACAACACTAGTATGAAGAAATCAGATTACAGAATATTTCCTTACGTATTTTTAGATTTTATTATTTGAAGACTGTATTTCTACATGTAATGGAAGGAAACTGAGGAGTTGTTAGAATGTTAAATACCAGCTAGAAAATACAAAATAATTAAGAAAAACACCATTTTAAAGGATATTTTAATTTTTTAAAAAATTTGTCACCAAGTTATTTTGCTATACGTTCTCAATCTTTGCACATATATTTCATTTTTCTAGAGATATTTTTAATTTTATAGAACTATTGAAATACATTTAGAATCATAAATCTTTGGGTATATATCCATTCAAAGTTTCTCTTTCTTGGGGCTAAGAACCAAATTTTCAGTGTATTAAGTCCATTTTTTGTAATTTTCTTCCTTTCCCTTTGTAATTTCCTCTCTCTTTTGTTCATTATTATCTCAATATACATAGAGAAATTCTTGCCTAAATTAGAAAAGATCAACATTTAATGCTATAGGTTAGCGTAATCACTTTCGATAGATGTTTCATGGTTAAAATTTGAAAGAAACTGATAAACCAGTGTACTGAGCCGGGTTTCTCTCTTTCCCTCTCAGGTTCCATTTGTCTTATTCTCCCCATCTTTTTCTTACTGTCACTTACTCTTCCTCTATACCATATTGCAATAAGTTGTGTTAACTGTTCTGTAGCATGGGATTCCACCGTTCTTGAGATACCAGTACCAAATAATATTCTAGAAGAATAAATGCCAACTAAGTATGAAATTGTTGAGAGATATAGTTACTCCTGTGTAGCCTACCCACGTGCTTCTCTAATGCATGACTTTTTTTTTTTTTTTTGGCTTTTAGAAAGAGGAAGCCTCCTTCATGGAAGGGAAGCTAAAGTAAAGTACTTATTCCATTTCAAGGAAAAGCCTAGGCCATAGGGCCTACAGGTCTTTGATAGTCAAGGACACATAATTTGTGGGGCTTCTTGGTACATCTCCCAAGAAGATCCTCCTTTATGTCTAGACTGATGTCTGAGAGTGTGAAATTATGGGCTACACTTTATTTGGAGAACTATGTACACTTTTGTCCATTTATCCATTTCAGGAAGCAGAGAAGGAAGAGGTTGGTGGGTAGAGAACATGGGTTCCTAGGATAATAAATTTAGAACTGGAAGTGATCTCAGAAGCCTCAAATCCAATCTCTCATTTTATTTATTGGGGGAAAAGGAGGGAAAACAAGCAAACTGAGACACAGAATTTATATGACTTACCCAGGATTATGTTAGCATTTGGGGCAGGATTTGAATCTGGGTTTTCCTGTCTTTTTCATTTGTCTAAATGGTCCTTACTCTTTCTTTCTATTCATCTCTTCTGGTAATTTTCTTAACTAGTAATTTTCATTTCATATGACCATTCGTGAATTTATTGATTTGTTGATTCAGTTACTCAGCATTTAGTAAGTATCTACTGTGTGCCCAATACTTTGCTAGATACTGTGAATATTTCCTGCCCTCTCTGCTAATATTCTAATAAGTTAATGTACCATGTCCACTGTTAGGTAATACCATTCTCATAGAGACATCATCAAACAGATGCAAGATGTACACAATGATTGAGTGGGCATTAAAAACTCAGCATAGCTGGAAAGAACTCTTGAAAAAATCTAATCCTTTAAAAAAGGAGGTAAGGATTTCAAGAGATAAAGAAGATTGTATGAAGAGAGAATGGAAGAAGCATTTATTTAAGCATCTACAGTGGCCTAGTTAAATAATAAATTATCAAAGCACTGTACTAAGTATTTTATAAACATTACTAATTTAATACAACAATTCTGTGAATAGGTGCTTTTGTTAAAGAAAGTAAATCAGACAATGGGTTACATAGCTTATAAATGTCTAAGACCGTATTTGAACTCGGGTCTTCCTGACTCTTAAGCCCCAAACTCTTGTTTTGTTTTTTGTTGTTGTTGTTGTTGTTTTGATAGTAGCTAAAAGTGAGAGGGATATCATTCCAGCATGAGACAAAGATATGAAAAATCATGTGTGACCTTTTTATTGACTATTTAGCAAATATTTTTGAATTTTAATTATATGACTCTTACAATGTAATCTTCCTCAAGAACTTCACATAGTATATAGTTTTACATCTCTCTTTTGCAATATACCATTGTGTTTCAAGCTTAGTAATTTGTTGGTGTTTCATCCCCTCCCAGACTTTACTTTTTTTTAAATTAAAACTTTTTATTTTCAAAATATATACATAATATTTCAACATTGACCCTTACAAAACCTTGTGCTTCAAATTCTCCTCTTCCCACCCTAGATGGCAAATAATCCAATATATGTTAAACATGGTAAAATATATGTTAAATCCAATATGTATATATATATTTATACAACTATCTTGCCATACAAGAAAAATCAGAGCAGAAAGGAAAAAAATGAGAAAGAAAACAAAATGCAACAAACAATAACAAAAAGTGAAAATGCTATGTTGTGATCCACATTCAGTTCCCCCAGTCCTCTCTGGGGGTAGAGGGTTCTCTTCATCACAAGATCAATGGAACTTCCAGAGTTTACTTTATCAAATATCTTATCCAAACGTTGTACTTTCCTTACCCTTTGGCACACAATTGTTATTTAATTAATGTTTTTGAATAATGTGTGTGCATGTATGTATATATGTTTGTATGTGTATATATTTATTTATGTGGGTATGGGGAATATGAGGAGAATAGAAAGGGATAAACATATTTTTAAAATACAATTCCCTTCATTCAAGTAACTCATTGTTATATGAATAACCATAAGATAAAGCAGCATGATGAGGTGAGCCAACTTTTTCATTGTTCTTTCAAATATGACCCTTCTAAGAATCCATACATAATGAATAAAGAGGGAGAGCCATGTGACTACTAGATTCAGTGACCTTTCTGAGGACTTTTTAAACCCTGTGTGTCACATTAATAATTCAGTAGTTTAAGATGTTCAGAGGCCTTCACATTTATAGAGGTGTTGAGATATTGTGGTGTTGTCTGAGGTCAGAAAAGTAGAATGCATCTTGAGTTGACTTTGAGGCCTGAGTAGCTGCAGTAAAGCTGCTGTGTTTAGGATTATAAATACAGAGCTGAATGGAACTTTAGAACCATCTAGATCTTCTCTTTGAGGAAATTAAGGTTCAGGAAGACTGAGGGACTTGTCCACTCACATAGGTCATCAGTACCAAAATAAAGGATTTGAACCTAGTTAAATCCAGCACTTATCCACTGTACCACAACTGCTTTTAAATCTTCCTCTGTTACTGGAAGCAGAAGAGAAAAGTAACAGTATCCAGAGAAATAAGTAGAGAATTATTTGAGAGTGAATGAAATGTGCTTCTTTATTTAAATCTGGAATTGAGGATAAAAAAGAGCAGTCCCTCTGTTTCGATATTTCCATTCCTGTGGTATAGTTGGTCCAAAATATATTTAGCTCTTTATCCAGTATCATTAAAACTCTCTTCATGGAAGTATGGAGTTCAAAAAAAAAACAAAGCTTTCCCCACCAGATTTCCCCAGAGAAATGTCTTTTTTCCCCCATTCTTTGTTTCTCTGTCCTTCTGAAACAGTACTTCTTTTTCTTCTTAACCTCTTTTTATTCAGAGATATATAAACTCTATTCTAGTCCCAAAGTTCTCTGAGTGTTTATACAAAAAATTAATATGATAGTCTTAAAACTTAGCAGAATGCTATCTACAAAGGATGCTTGTAATGGTAACTATTTAGTAATGATGCTGTCTTGCATACGAGAAAGAAAAGAAGTTAGAAAACATAGCAATTACTCAATTATTAGGAGTGTGTGTATGCTTCATAATTTCCTACTTGATTAAACTTGAGTCAGGAAAAAAAAAAGGGATAGGAAGGGCATCTCCAGAATAATCATGGCATTGAACCTGTATGCCTATATCTGGAGTGATCTTCTGAATGAGTCAGAAGAATTGGTCTTTTGAATGTTTAATCACTCTTAGAGGCTATTGATCAAGGAGGGGAGAATCTGTGAATTTATTTGGTTCAAAAGCAAACAAAATGTGACTGCAGAATAATGATTCAAATTTTCTTCCTCAATTCCCTTCAAGCATTTACTGGATAGTTTTTTTAAAAGCTTTTTATTTTCTGGGTATTCTTGATATGCAAGATTGTGTTTTGAGCAATGATGATAGCATTAAAATCACTAGTAATCTCCAAACAAAGATGCTGTTAGGTATAAACTCATTTGGTTGTAAAAACATATTTTTGTTATGAGTTTTGAGAAAAATTTTTAATTTTATAGTATTTTATTTTTCCAAATACATGTATAGTTTTTAATATTGATTTTTGTAAAACTTTGTTCTAAATTTTTCTTCCTTTCTCTTTCACCTCTCCCCTCCCCAAGATAGCGAACAATCTGATAAAAGTTAAATATGCCCAATTCTTATAAACTTATTTTCATATTTGTCTTCTTATACCAAAAAAATGAGAACAAAAGGGGGAAAAACATGAGAGAGAAAAAAAACAAGCAAACAAAAAACAAAGTGAATATATTATGCTTCAATCACATTCAGTCTTTGTATTTCTCTCTCTGTATATGCATGGTATTTTCCATTCCCAAGTAAAGTCACAAAATTTAATAGATTTTAGGGCCCTTAGAGACAGTTTAATATAATAACCTTTTCTTCATATCATGAAAGTAACAATAATAATACTTAGCATCTTTCAGGTTTGCAAAGCTCTTTTAATGTTATCACATTTGATCCTAAACAACAACCTTGGAGAAAGCAGGTGCTTTTTATTATATAGAGGAGAAAACTGAGGCTAAGATTAAGTTATTTGCCCAGGGTACACAGGCTATAAGCAACTAAGGTAAGATTCAAACTTTAATCTTTTGAATCCAAATCCTGCACGCAATACACAGCACCTCCTAACTGCCTATAAAAAAATGAGACTCAGAGACATGGCAGATCGTGTACTTGAATTATAGTCTTGATTTTAGACTAATTGGTCCAGTATTCTTTCCATTACACAATAAGTCCCTTATTAATATTGCTTTTCGTTTTTGTGCATGTTTTATGGCACTGAAAAGATGGGATAAAATAGAGAACGAGAACAACGAAATGGAAAAAGCACCAATTCTGGAGCCTAAAGTGCAGTTCTCATATCCCAAGTCTTAGAGTACTGTCAGTATATCTACATGAAACCCAGCTTCTTCATCATTTATGTAAAGAGATTTCATGTTTTCAGAAGTTCCCTCTGTTTGGCTCTATGAGTCTCTGAATTTTATTTAAAGTTTAGAAACAACACAGTTTTAGTAGGGTGCTTCCACCTTAGCAATTTGCCATATGGTTACAACTACTTTTGCTGAAGGCAATTACTATTTTAGTTAAATTTACATAATTGGAGAAGCTAGGGTTCTCTCCACATGCTGAATCCTCTTTTCTGGCTTCTTTTCTTTCTCATATGTACTTGCCCTGTATTTCACAGCATTCAATTTCATGAAAATTGTCACCTCCTGGGGAAGGTCTTTGATTTATAACTGGGCATGGTTTGAAGTGTATATGAGTCATTCAGGATTCTTAAGGCTCCTCCGAGGTTGTTTTTCTGACAACATTACATTGGAAGGCTGATTTCTTAAAGAGAAATAGCTTCCTAGTCACCAGTTACTTCACCCAGATAGGATCTGGCTCTCCATTGATACCCTCTGCTTCAAAAGCAAAAAACCATATGAGCCTCTTAAAAGTAAACATGTAATTTATTATACGTTATTTGTGGAACAGTTTTGACATTTCACTGAAAACATTTTTCAGTGGTCATCTTCTTCCTGGCAGATTTTAATTTTTAATAAATAATCATTAGAAATAATGTCAAATGATCCTATATTATATTCTTGGGGATATGAATTAATCATAGACATTTTCTACTCCAGGTCTTGTGGACTACTCCTGTTTTCCTCCTTGTGTATACCTAGGAACCATAAGTAATTATAATGTTATCTTGTGTACATGCAGGGAATAAAATAAATGTTATTGTTAACATAAGCAAAAGTGTTTATAACCCCCCAAAAGGAATATTCTTCATCAAGGAAATCACAGATCTAACTTCTCCCCAAACCACTTAATAGCCTTGTGTTCATCCTCTGTATGCATAAAAAAAAAAATCATATACAGCTGCACTTTAATTGGCAAATCTTCTAGGAGTAAAGGAGTAAAGTTCCTTTTTATCAAGTTAACATAGAAGCAAAAGGTTGGAAAAGGTTCATTTCTCTTCAGTGTTGCGACCACTTGATTTAGCTTAGCAAAAATGTATTCATTGGGGACATTAGAGGAAGAAATCTTAGTGCTTTTGCAAGGGTGGTCAGCATTCTGGACCCATTGAAGAAAGGGCTTACCCAACCCACTAAACTGGGAATAGAGAAAGCATTATCTTTATGGTCTACTGCCAAACAGAACATAATGACTAACACTAATATAGTGCTGTAAAGTTTACAAAGCACTTTACACATATTACTTCATTTGATCATCACAATACCACAGTGAAATAGATGCTTTTTCTGCATTTTACAGATGAGGAAACTGAGACAGAGAAGTTAATTGACTTGCCTGGGGTCATAAATAAGTGTCTGAGGCTGGACAGTATTTGAACTCGGAATATCTTAAAAGAAAGAAATCTTGTTAGCTAAGTAGCTTTAGTCCATCTTTCTTTGTAGGAAACTGTGGAGAAAGTGCCTATACCATATTTAAAATAAAAACACTACACAGAGTATGAGGGAAGAAGAAAATCCATCTACTGTAATGACTTATGCTTCCTGTAGTATTTCTTCCTGTTTAGAAATGAAGTGTGTCATTGGAATACTCTTCATTAATAAAGATGCCACTGTCGTGTGTTTTAAAGCCAAGTTTCTGTGACTTTTAAATTATCCTTAGCATGATTTCTCTTTAATTGGCTTGGTTTAGAGAGTCAAGCATTGCCTATATTGATTTCTCTTGATGTTGTAATGGAACTCTGCATAGATATCTTCTCCTATTTGTTAAATACTTTTGTTTTCACTACATTGGATAGTCAGGTTCTCCAGTTCTTCACTCCTGCTCCAGAAAAGAGATATCATGACTTCATTATGAAGCACTTTCTGGACCAGCCAATGTCATATAGTATGATGGATAGTGTCTCCTTTCTGGGAGAAGTGTGATATGCTTCATAGAATGATTTAAAGGAAGAAAATAGAAATTGTGTTCCTTTTGTTCCTTTAGTACTGAAACTTGTTGAAGGTCTGCTTTTCATCAAGCCTAGTGAATTGTTTTTCTTCTGTCTGGATGGTTCTTGCCTCCTTAGGTCAGGAAGAGATTTAAATACTAGTATATTGGACACTGAACTGTAATGCAGTTGGTATCACAGTTGAAGCTATTAAAAGTAATAACTGAAAGAAGAAATATTATTGTTTCAGATAGGCATATATTACCATATAGTCAATGTCAAAATCAGGTTGTTTGTTTTGTTTTGTTTTGTTTTTAAACTTTAAGAGTCAAAGCTAAGGCCCAGTCTGTACTTAAGAAATCCCTGCCCCCAGCTTGCAATTGGGAGGGCTCTGAGCCTTTTATAAAGCATTAGAGATATTTATCACACAACACTCCCAGTAAATGCAGATGGCTGACATCTGTTGCTTCAAATCATGGTCACTGTATGTTGCTGTCTCTCTTTCCTGCTACCCACTTTTTTGATTTGGCTTCAGATTATGAGTAGCTGTGCTTTTAGCTATCCCTAGAGAGGGAGGAGAAGGGGAAAGGACCAACCCAAACCATTATTCTTGTGGTTTTTAATGACCCGCAATTTGGAAGTTTTTTTTTTTAAACAATTGTTTTATTAGAATGAGATTATGCCATTGTCTGTTTCCCAGTATGTCACCCTAGGGTATTTTTTATAAAACAAAGTAATTCTGTACTTTTAGGTCAATAGTTTTATCTTGGCCAGTTCTTCCTTCCGTTTTTCCATGTGGACTGTCCCCACTGGGTTTCCAATTACTAGTCATATTGTACCTAGAAGGGCAGAATCTAAAGGTGGCCGGCTGAAGCATTCTTGTATAAATTGCCTGGCTCCTGGCTCTTTCATGCTGGCGGAAGGGAGCCTGCAGGAGGAAGAAGGAAGGAGTAGCAAAGGAAGAGTGCAGGAACAATTGCTTTAATGTTGGGGGTGGGGTGGGCTAAGAGAGGATTACCAAGCCTGAAATGTGCTGTATATTTTTTTCTGCCCACTATAACTGGCAAGACAGCAAAGGCATGAGATGATAACAGCTGTGAAAGTACCCAAGTTGATGGACTTGCCCTGCAGTTGTTCTCATAAGACATGGGTATTTATTTCTATTCTCAACTTAGATCTACAAAGGAAGATATGGCAGGATAGGGGAAGGGTGGTGAAACATAATAAAGAGGAAATGAGAATCTTTTTTTTTTTCCTTTTTGAAAAGTAATGCTTCATATTTCCCAATCTAAATAAGAGCAAGACCAATCCAATTAAGGAGATGATATGAACATGGTGTTTTAAAAGAATTTCAGGATTACATATTTAGAGCTGGAAAGGGCCTTGGATTCCAACTAGTTCAACCCCTCAAAATTAGTGTAATACCTGGCACATAGTGAATTGAATTCACAGCCCTTCCTCACTAAAATCCAGTCCACTTGCACCTGGCACATAGTGAATTGAATTCACAGCCCTTCCTCATTAAAATCCAGTCCACTTGCACCTGGCACATAGTGAATTAAATTCACAGCCCTTCTTCACTAAAATCCAGTCCACTTGCATGTCATAGCGTCACCTCCCAGATGTCACGATCATCTGAGAAGGAAGCACAAAAAACAACCACTTCTGACACATTGCATACACTTAATAAATGCTTTTTTGACTTGGCTTGTCCTCATTTCACAGACAAAGAAACCAAGGTACTGAGAGTTTAAGTAACTTGCCTAAAATATTGTATTCTATTTACTTATCATCAGTAAGAAAATCATGCTAACAAATCTTTCCACGTGGGAGCATTGCAGTAATGAATATAGGAATGATTTGGAAGGCCTAAGGACCTGGGGTTTATATTCCACATTTGTTGCTAACTTGGGTGACTTTAAGCAGCTTTTTTTGAACAACGTTGGAACTGACTTTTCTTTTTTTCTCTAAAATGAGAGGATTGTTTGGACAAGATGACCTCTAAAGAGCATTCTAGCTCTAATCATATTCTGTCGTGATCTGTTCACATTTGCTGCAAACAGTATGTTCTCTTTGTCAAACTGTTTCTTATTAGAAGGTATGATAAAGTTAGATTTTCTGCCCATCTCATTTTGAATTATCACTACTGTTGAATTATTGAGGTAAGAATTAATAAAATTTTGTCACATACACAGACATATATAAAGAGAGAGAGAACATACATATATATGATATATATCGATATATCTCTATATCTATAACATGGAAATACTATTAACTCCATTCTTGATCCTTTTCACCTAGTTTATCTGGATTCTCCCCATCCTGAACTTTCTTCTTTTTCTGTATTCTATAACATATAATTTCCTAAAGCCAGTTTATTAAATTATATATATAAAGTATATCTTTGGAAATTGAGTCAGGTCCATAATCACTGTAGTATTGACCAGAGTTGCTCTCCTACTAATTTTCACTCCTCTAGATCCAATTCTTTTTCCATAGACAACCAAGGAAATATGTACTGTACAGTTTGTAAAAGTTCAGTGATCTGCTCCCAAATTATAATCAAACCTTGGCTTTCATAAGTCTGACAATGCTCTCTACACATTTTCCTTGAATTGGAAAAGAAGGCTGTTTTGTAAACATCTGTCCCATTTTAGCTGAAGTACTACTTTAGCCCTTTAACAAAGTTTCCTTGTCTATTTTTGTACTCACCCTAATTTCTGAGTCAAAGAGACTTTTCCACTGAAATCAGGATCGTGTCTGTCCCACGTTCAGACACCAAAATGTAATAATATTCTCTCTAAAACATAATATTCTCTTGTTGGGGTTTTCTTGGGGTCTTTGGAGGCAGCCTTTGTTTCAGTTCAATAATCACCACACGAATAGCCAGGGGTTAAAGTCCATTTCCTTTATTGTCTCTTTCAAAGTCTTGTCTCCTTCACTTGGGGCTCGGCTAGTTCTTCTGGAGGCTTAGCTAACTCTCTCCTTGGTTCCGAGAGCTTAAGCTCCCGCTTGCCAGTCCTTTGTCTTTTCTGCTTCTGACAGCTTCTTATGGTCTTCCTGAATGTGTCTTGGTTTCTGTGGGGGAGGCAGGAGGACCGCTACCATAGTCTCTGTCTTCCAGCTCTGATTCTGGCTGAGTTTATCCGAGTTTATATGGTCTCTTATCAGAGGTGTGAATCTTGTAGAACTATAGTAAGTACTAAGTACCTGTACTGAACTAGAGAATTGTTAAGCACCAGCCTAACTAACCATTGTCTCTATCAATTCCACTGACCTAGCACCTTGTTTCAGCTTCTGGCCCATGACATTGTTTCAGAAATAGGATTACCTTCAGATCTTTTCATTGAGAGCCATTCAATCAGAATGTAATGGAGGAATTCTTAATTTAAGCAAGTTTGTCAAAGTGTTCACAACTTGAAATGACAGTTTTCCTTTATAGAGTCCTTACATTATACTGCACATATGAATCAATATCATCCTGAGCTGTTTCTCTTCAGCTTGCATATAGATAACTTATGTGTCTTGCATTGAATGTTATTTTTTTCCCTTACTCTTACCTTTTCCTTTGGGAATTATAACCTCAATCTTTTGTCCTGTTCCTGTATATGTTGTTTTAATGTTACATGATATTGTGTTATTTATCTTCTGGGTTGCTTAGTATTATGTTTGGTGAATGCCCTCCAGACTTCTGAACTTTAATTCTTAAGATCCTTTTTGAGTGGTGAATACATTGTTTATTTAGGTGCATTGCTGGCTGTCCTCCTGTCTGTCTCTCAGACACACAGACATACACACATACCTAACCAAACCACAAGATGACCGTTGCCTTCTGGATCTATAACTTTAATGTTATAACCCGACCACAGTAACAATACACTGTAACTTCCAGAACTGGTATTGAAATACCGGTGATTGATTGACATTTCCCCTAACTATAGAGCTATTTGTCTCCTTCATTGTTGATTATTCTTTTGTTTTATCAAAATGCCAGCTATTTGTTATTCTGTCATTGCTGCCAATCTATTTTTATTCTACTTTCTCCTTTCCACTTTTCTTAGTTTTCACCTCTTATTTGTTGTTACTTCTTCTCCCTTAAAAAAAAAAGTGGTCTTTCCCTAGAAATCACATTATTTTGTTTTGTTTTTAACTTCTTTTCCTGTAGCCAAATAATCATTGTTGTATTAGTGGGTCATTTAGATTTAGAGCTGTGAGGATCCTCCGAGGTCTCTTCCTATTTTATAAGTGAGAAAACTGAGGTTTACAAAGGTTAAATGATAGTAACAGAGTCAGAATCTCAATCTTAAATTCTCTGATTTCAGATGCAATATTCTTCATTGCTGTGCTGTTGTCATGAGGGAAAGATAATGTTGGTTTTGATTTTTCTTGATTGACTTCTTTTGTGAAAGAATCTTCAAGAGCTACTACTTTGCCACTGAATACTTTGCGTTATTTTCGTTTTCTTTTGTTTTCTTGGCTATTTCTATTCCTCTCCTGTTCTGAGATAGTAGATAAAGCATTAAGCCTAGAGTCAGAAAGACTTATCTATTTCTCTGAGTTCAAATCTGTCCTGAGACACTTACTAGTTCTGTGATCTTGAGCAAGTCACTTAATCTTGTTTACCTAATTTTTCCCATCCTAAAATGAGTGAGAGAAGGAAATGGTGAACCAGTCCAGTATATTTGCCAAGAAAATCCCAAAATAGGGTCATGAAGTTAGATACAGCTGAAATTATCTGAACAAAAGTAACTTTTCTAAGAATATAAAATAATTGTTTAGTGTTGGGATAGAAAATAGATTCGACCTGAACTGAAATTATTTTGTGAGAAATGGGAAGCTAAAGTCATAACCTTGTAGACATAGTACAAAATCAAGTATGTGCAAGGAGGGAAAAAGAGATTCCATGAAATGTAGTTGTTTCCTTTTTTCCGCAAAGCTCCAGTCCTTAATGTTATTTCATTTTCTAGTGCAACATTCTTCTAAGGGAGGTGAAGGTAGGGATTCTGGTGATTTTTAAAGATAGGGAAGTTAGGGGCAGCTAGGTGGTGCAGAGGATAGAGCACCAGCCCTGAAGTCAGGAGGACCTGAGTTCAAATGTGACCTCAGACACTTAATACTTCCTAGCTGTGTGACCCTGGGCAAGTCACTTAATCCCAATTGCTTCAGCAAAAAAGATAGGGGAGTTAAAATACAGAAATGGAGATTTATTCCTGATAGCATATATATAGTTTAGCCTATAACCCACATCACAAGGCTTCCCCTCCTGGCATTCTGTATTCATGAGTGTGCTACTTAAAACGTTCCCTTGAGTTGTCTGATAATGCTAGAAGTGGTGTCCTTCACATACCATACTGAGAGCTAATATGTAATTTTTTAAAATAAATAAATTTATCTTTGGTGAAATTGTTAAAATTCTACCATGCAGATTATTCTTTAATAATTAACCATTCTTGTGTTTTCAGGTAGCAGTAGGAATGTCTGTAAATAGTTTTTAGTTTTGAAGTGAGAAAGATGATTTTTTTAGCAAAAAAATCATATAGTCTCCATATTCACAAGGCCTTTATTAGGACATCAAATTGTGGATAAATATGAACATTTAAAATAAGTATCACTTCTCTACTACACATATGTAACTTATACAAATTCAAACTTGAATATTAAGCTAAAAATCAAATTTATGGTGGGAACATACAGATTTTCCCATCCTGGTTTAAGCAACTTGTGAAAATTGGTGCCTATTGATTAGTAAGACTTTATACTGCCTATCAGACATTGAACAGACCTCCGTGTTTGAAACTTTGTAAAGTAGGAAGCATACTGATATTAATCCCATCCCAATTTACAGATAAATAAACTAAGATTCAGACAAAATGGGACTTGAACCATGATCTTTTTTCTCTAAATCTGGTTCCTTAAATGCACTATCTTTCCTTTCTTTTTGTATATACTAACTCCTAATTTGGCATTTCATCATGTACTACTTTGTGCTTTTTTGTAAGATTTAACATTTTGCCATCCTGAATTATTCTTAGTATTGATTTCTGGAGTCATCTTAATGTTTTGGTCTTTGGGCAACATTGTCCAAGAAGTAGCTCTTTATTTGAAATTGAATATAAAAGAACTCTGCAATTAATTATAGCTCTCTATCTTCTGAGGATAACTACCTACTCTTGAGGAAACAAAAAATTATCTTTTGCCAATTTTTAACCCTAAAATTCAGCATTATATATAACATGGTCCTGCTGCTTAGTATAGAACTCTTGCCTATTTTACCTTATCTAAAATCAAAGATGTCCCTAGTTAAACTGGGGAGTGTTACTGTGTGAACATTTATTCTGGTTATAATTCATTTTAACACTTCAAGAATCTGTAATTTAATTTGTATATGTACTCATTTCACAGTAATAGATCTTTTACCTCTTTAGAAATTACATAATTTATCACTAAGTTTAAATTGATGAAAAGATGAGTCTCTGTGAAATTATCAAAGATGGTCCTCAATCAGTGTATATTCTTTTACTTAGGACATGGTGAAACTCTTACCATCTTGGTGTATGGTCTTCTATAGCTTTTGATATGTTTGAGGTCCTAAGGCCATTTCTATACTCATCTGAGACTAGTAGAGATCCAGTTATAATATTAAAGATGACCAATTAAATTATGTCATTCATTCAATTTTTAACATTATACAATTTGAGTGGTTTTTTTGTTTTTGTTTTTGTTTTTGTTTTTTTTACAGACATCTTTTCCTTTGAAGATTATTTTTAACAGGGCAAATCCCTTACTTACTGAACATATAAAATATACTTTTAAACATAACAGAATAATTCTTTCATATTTCAACTTATGGTAAATTGAAGAGAAACATATATATATATAGCCTCTTGGAAGGGATTAAGAATTATTATCTATTTTAGCTGATTCCAGTTACATTTGACACAGAGGATAAAGTATTTTTTGGATGTACAGAACAAACTAGGTAATATCTTTAATAGCAATATAATACAATGTATTAACTGCTTTCTTTGTGCCAGGAATTGTGCTAAATGCAGGGATACAAGTAAGAAAAAGACAGTTCTCTTTCTTAGTGGACAATGAACCATAAATTTGACCTGACCCTAAGATCTGAGGGTTGGTATTTTTCTGCAGAAGCTGTTTTGCAATTGTGTTGCCTTTTGAGTTGTAAGTTTTATTTGAGCCAAATATGTTTTAACATTATTAGTAGACATGCCTAGCCAGAGTGGGAATAGGGATGTGGATGTGTTTGTTGGGAGGGATTGGAGAGAGGGGGAATTGGGGTTGTATTTTTATAAAGTGGAAAAGAAGAACCTTCCATAGGAAACTGAATCATATTTTGGCTTGGTCTCTCTGAATGACTTTTTTTAGTGCTATTCTTTTCACATGTGTAGTTGGTAAAGAATTTTTTAAAAAGAGTAAATTGAATAATTTCCTAATTGAATAAATCATTTCATTCCATATGGGATTCAGAATTCACCAAAGGTTATTTTTGCACAAGCATTTTTAGTCAGGATCTTGATCCTTCTGGCTTTGACATTTTCTTTGGTGACTCAAACTTTACATAGAGTTGAATTAAGCCTCACTTAGTTATTAGTTTTCTTATTTTAATAGGTTAGTGAGGCATTAGAGAAACAGCTAGGTGGCGCAATGGATATACTAATGGAACTGGACTCAGGAAATCGTGAATTTAAATATCTCCTCAGAGCTAACATGGTTGGAGAAAGTCTTAGGAAGGAGGTAGGTCTTGATGTGAATGTTAATGGATATAGGTAGATTTTGGTCTATGTCAAAGGAGAAAGGAGGACAGAGAGTAATATGTAGGAAGCTAGAAAGAAAGAAATCATACCATTTTAGCTCTACCAGGGTTTTTGGAGGTTACTTGGCCAACTATCAAATTTTTGGAGAAACTGAGTCCTGGGGCACAGAGTGACTTGCATTATGTCAAAGAACTAGATAAGAGTCAAAATAAGGATACGAATCCAAAATGAGCATCTCTCTCCCCTCTCTCTCCCTGTCTCTGCCCTCTTTTCTTTCTCTCTCTCTCTCTCTCTCTCTCTCTCCCTCCCTCCCTCCCTCTCTCCTTCTCTCTCCCTCTCTCTTTTCTCTCCTTCTCTCTTCTCCACCTCTCTCTCTCTCCCCTTTTTTTTTTTTACTTTTTCAAATACATGCAAAGATCATTTTCAACATCCCCTCTTGCAAAACCTGGTGTTCCAGATTTTTCTCTCTCCCTTCCCTCCACCCTCTCCCATACGCAAGCAGTCTATTAAAGGTTAAACTTGTACAATTCTTCTAAACATATTTGTCATGCTGCACAAGAAAAGTCAGATAAAAAGGTGAAAAAAAAAGAAAACCAAGCAAACAATACCAAAAAGTGAAAATACTATGTTTGGATCCACACTCAGTCTTTATAATTCTCTGTCTGCATGCAGCTAGCTCTTTCCATCATAAGTCCATTAGAATTACGAGCATCAATCTTTTGGTGAGATAATGAAGAAATCAGCTTGATTAGCATAGTAGGAGTATATTAGGTGCTCAAATAAAGAGGGTAATTCTATATTTTGGAGGACTTTTACCTTACGTGATGATTACTCATGTATATCCCCTAGAAGGGTATAGGAACTTTTAGGATAGAGACTTTCATTTATTTATTTATTTATTTTTAATATTTTATTTTATTTAATAATAACTTTATATTGACAGAATCCATGCCAGGGTAATTTTTTTTACAACATTATCCCTTGCACTCTCTTCTGTTCCGATTTTTCCCCTCCCTCCCTCTACCCCCTCCCCTAGATGGCAAGCAGTCCTATATATGTTAGATATGTTGCAATATAGGATAGAGACTTTTAAATTTCTTTGAGTACTCCCAAACTTGACACAAAACTTTGTACATACTTAACAAATCCTTCATGTGGAGTTCTTGTTCAGTCATTTTAAGTTGTGTCCAACTCTCTGTAACCCCATTTAGGCAAAGATACTGGAGTGATTTGCCACTTCCTATTCCAGTTAATTTCACAAATGAGAAAACTGAAGCATACACGGTTAAATGTCTTGCCCAAGATCCGCCAGCTAGTAAGGGTGTGAGGCCAGGTCTGAACTCTCATGATGAACTCTATCCACTTGGCCACCTAACTGCCCTTTCTGCATCTCATGAATCAAAATCTTACTGTATCCTACAAGATTTAGTTCAAGGATTGCTTCTTCCATAAAGCCCTTTTTTCTTAATACTCAGCCAGAAATGTTCTCTTCCTACTCTAAATTTCCATATCACTATTTTTGTGTAGTTGAATGCTGGCCATTACATATTTTCAATGTTATAAGTTAGTTATTTGCACACATCATATCATGTTCCTTACCAAATTACAATCTCCTTGAAGCAGAGACATCTCATATATCTTTGCATTCACATATTGTCCAGTCTGTTATCAAGTACATAACAGATGTCCCATATCCCTATTTGTGAATTAATTTGGCTAATATTCTTTTAGTTTATACTAATTTGCCTTGGCTGCCCTACCATTTGGGCAACAAATTTCACTATTAAATTATGTAGATATAAATGAATTTTCTTTAGTTTGTTCTGTAGTTGTCTTTGTTTTATTAAGTAAGACTGTTTTTCACTTTTATAGAGATGATATGGAAGAAGGAGTTCCGTACATGCTTTGGTTACTATTCTCTTTTTTTAAGCCCTTGCAAAAATATTCTTTGCCCAGCCTGTTTCCTTCAGTTATCTATAAAACTTTAGTCCATTGTGCCTGCCAGGTTGAGTGTTTCATAAATGCCTTGCTACTTTAGACCAGATGAGACTCATTCCAAGAGGTCTTGAGGAATTAAAAATAAAGAACATATTTCCTGTGTACTGCTTGCTGTGGATTTATATTCTGTTCTGATTAGTAACGCCATAACAAAACCTAGCTTTTAAAACTATTTTTGTATTCTGTGATGCTCTTTTGTGATTTTCCTGTTACTCCCTCAGCTGTGGATATTTAGCATATCAATTATTATTAAAAACTCTGGAGGCATACAAGAAAAATCTATTAAGATATTTTTAGAGGACCAAGTTTTATTTTACTCTCCAATGAACACAGTTAACTCAATTAAAATTTATAAGCTTTTTGTTGTTGTTGTTGTTGTTGTTGTTGTTGTTGTTCTTCAAAGAGCCTTACAGATCAACAGAGTGAAAAACTACATAATGGAATCAGAATGAACTTTGATAAAATCATAGTAGTTCATTGGAAGCACCCTCAAAGATCATTTAGCCTTTGTTTAAAGACAAATGAGAAGAATTACCTCCTGAGGAAGCCCATTCCTCCCTTGGATAACAATTATAAGTTTTCTGCTGGGTTTTCCTGTTCAAGTCTCTCTCACTGAGTTGTCAGATTGACATTCCTAAAGGGCAGGCCTGACATGTC
Organism: Antechinus flavipes; assembly: GCF_016432865.1. Lineage (NCBI taxonomy): Eukaryota > Metazoa > Chordata > Mammalia > Dasyuromorphia > Dasyuridae > Antechinus > Antechinus flavipes. The sequence continues at coordinate 564,038,340 of NC_067399.1, forward strand.
TTTCCTCAGTTTAGTAAACTTCAGTGGCCCCTTTCTATTCCTCAGGAGATCTTTGACTCATATTTTACTGGAGAAAAAAAAGAGAGACACTTTTCTTCCCCCCTCCTTATCTCATATCACTCGGATGCCTTCTGCCGCTTGTCTCACTTGCAAAGATGGCTCTACTCCTTACTCATCAAGCCATTTCATTCCATCCCAATTCCTTTAGCAGAATGGCCCCTTTCTCATTCCCTCTCTCTGACTTAATTTCCAGTCTCTCCCTATCAATTGTCCACTTGTGCCTACTGTCTACAAACATACCCTTGTCTTCTTCATCCTCAAAAAAATCCTTCTTGTGCCATTCCTTCTGTCCTTAATGGCTAAGTGCCTTGAAAAAGCAATCTCTAATACATGTCTTTTCTTTCTCTCCTTTGTACTCTCTTCAATCTGGCTTTTGGACCTCATTATTCCCCCAAATTACTTTGGAGAAAGTGACTAGTGATCTCTTAATTTCCCCACCCAGCAGCCTTTTCTCCTTGACCTCTCTACAGAATCTGACATTGAAAATCCCCTTCTTCTCCATAAGTTTCTTCTCTTTGTTTTCAGAATAGCATTCCCCAGCTTCTCCCCAGACCTCTCTCTGTCTTCATTGCTGGATCCTTATGATCCACTAACTATGGGTGTCCCCCAGAGTTCTCTTCTGGAGCCTCTTTTCTTCTCCCTCTCTACTACTTAGTGATCTAATTAGTTCCTGTAGATTTAATTATCATCTCTATGCTAACATTTCCCAAATCAAGTTATCCAACTTTAACCTCTCTGCAACTTCCACCCTCATATCTCTAATTGCCTATCAGAATCATGAGCTGAATGTTTAGCAGACTTCGCAACTCCTTATGCTGTCTGCATCCAGAAAAAAAGAACAGATAAATAAAAGCATATATAAAATTTTACATACACACACATATACACACATATGTTTGTGTCTAATGGTAGTCATTTCTAAGGTAGGGAGAAAAAAAGGAAAAAAAATTACATAATTATTATTATATATTTAAAAGAAATAGCAAGTTGTACATAATAGATTTGTAGATTCATGTACATTCATCGTTTTAAAATTATACTCTTATTAAAATGCTTGTTTTATTTCATAAATTAAGAAGAAAATTACAATTAAAAAAAATCTTACAACTCTAAAACTGAACTCATTATCTTTCCCCATATTTTTTCCCCCACCTTCCAAATTTCCCTGCCACTGTCAAGGGAACAACTGTCAATCCTACCAGTCCCCCAGCTGACAACATAGATGTCTTTTTCCACTCCTTACTATCTCACTCTCTATATCCAAAATCTTGCCACGGTCTGTCACATTCACCTTTGCTATACATCTAGAACACAACCCTTTTCTTCTGATAGTGCCATCACCCCATTACAGACCCTTCATCTTTATGATTCATTAACACTTGCCTCTTTCCTGTTCCATATAGAAGATACTCCATCTCCTCACAGAAGGCCATTTCTCCCTTCTCATCTGCCTCTTGGTTTCCCTGGCCTTCTCCAGGTCCCCATTTCCCAATCTACCTCAGTTCTAGTGTCTTCTTTCTGTGGATTATCTTCAGTTTACTCTGGATATATTTGTTTATACATAATTGTTTGCATATTTCCTTTCTCATTAGCCTGTGAGTTCCTTGAGAGCAATCACTTGGGTTTTTTTTTTGGGGGGGGGAGGCATATCTTAAGCACTTAAACAGTGCCTGGCAATTAATATTAGGTTATTTAATAAGTGCTTATTGATTGACTCTTGACAAATTGTCTAAAAGTCACTGTGTGGGAATTTTCCAAATCTTATACTTACCTAAACACATTGAGATGTTTTTGTATAGTGTATATATAAAAAAAAAAAGAATAGAAATTAATAAATGGAGAAGAGGGAATCTAAGTACTGGAATCCTAAGACAGAAAGAACTATGTTTTAAACCTCTTTCCAACACTAAATAGTTGTGTGATCATGGACAAGTAACTCTCAGTTTCCTCTTCTGTAAAATGTGTTTTAAAAATACCTACAAGTACTTAATGGGATTGAGAATTGCTGTTTTTCTATTGCCAAAGGTTGTGGGGATGGAGGATAACAGACTACATAAATCTCTATTCCTATCATTTTCAAAATAATTTTGAAGTAGTTATGTTCTTAGGTAGATGAAAATAGTTACATAAGAAAATACTGTATGCTTCTCAGGGTTGAAGTTATCAAAATGGGTCTTAAATTCTCCCTTCCCACCTTTACTTGGATACAGAAAGTATTAAGATGTAAGGTTTCCTTCCTTTTAAAACTGTTGATATTTTTTTTAAAGGATAAGATTGTCAGGGAATCCTAAAATATTCTAATTGAAAGGTCTTAGAAATCTTCAGATCAGCCTTTTCCTTTTTCAGGGTACCCTCTGGGTAGAGGAATTAATTAGACTTCTCCAAGGTCCCAGGTGTCTAAAAGTGGACCTGCTGTAGAATAGAGGTTTTGTTTCCCAACCCACTGCTTTTGTACTACACTATATTAACTGAGTTTATAATTTGAGAATTTAAAGGATAAAGTGATTATTTTTTATTTTCTAAGTTCAACAGACAACTATCACATATGTTTCTGTTTTTACTTTTTGCAACTCTGGAATAAAATGCAACAGCAATAGATTATTTCTAAATACTTCCTTCTTGTGGGTTTTTGTTTCACTATGGCAAAAACGCTAGGTGGCGACCTAATTCAGGTTGTGTGACTATGACGGAGGTACCCTGTATATAGATTTTATATATGAAGTCAAATGGGCCTCAGAGATGACCTAGATGAGTTTCTAAACAAGTTAAACAAGGTACTTCATTTTTTAAATGAACAATTAATTAAAAATTTGGTTTTGTGAGTTTTTTTTGAAGCTGGTACTATATTTTCTATATCTCAATCTGTAGTAAATCAGATGTTTAAGCATTTTCACAACTTTTTATCATTGTTCTTTAACTATGTTTGGTGATGCCATTTGAAAGTGAGAGTGAGATTAATTTTCCAGCCAGTAGTCATACTGAGAAAGGGAGAAGAGGAGAGAGAGAGGGAGGGGAGGAAGGAGATAGACTTTATGCTACATTTATTCATTTATTTTATATTATCTGTATAATTAGGATTAAACTAGGACAATCCCCGCCGCCGCGCCCTCCCCCCCCAAAAAAAAAAAAAAACCAATAACCTAACAACTCTGAAATTTCTTATTCTTAGCTTTGGTTTTGGATGTGAAATGATTGGTTGGGATGTTTCAAAATCTTAACCAAATAACTACTTAGCAGTACCAGATGTTTTCAAGTAAAGTTCTGGAACTGTCACATCAGCAGCAAATGGATGGAACTGCTAAATTCTATCCTCTGGAATCATATGTAGGGAAAAAATCAAAGCAGACTTTCCTACCAGCTTGGCAGTGGGATAAAACCAAAAGAGATCTAGATTTGTATAATCTGCCTGTATTTGAATCATGGCTGGCACCTCTGGTTCCATAGATAGTAGCATACTGCCTGGCTCTGCCACTTAGCTCTATATATGTGATCTTTAGCAAGTCACTTAACTTCTTTGAGATTCTGTCTTCATCTCTAAAATAGGAATAATATTTATTACTTATGTATTACTTATAGTGTGATATTCAAATGAGAGAACATACACAAAGTACTTTATAAACCATGAAACATATAAAGTATGAACTATTGGTACATTATAACCAAGGAGGAGAGTTGTACACTATAACTGTGTATTTTAAAAATATGGAAAAGTAGATTTCTTTGTCTATTGTACAACCAGCAAACCATCAGATATGTAAAACTGACAGTTTTTGATCAACTATACTATCTATTTTATCAGGAGTGATAACTCCAATTAATATGTAAGTTTCTTATGTGCAGGAATCATATAATTTTTTAAAAATTATATATCATCTGTGATCCGTAGTACATTGTTAGAGTAAGTGTTAAATAAGTACTTCTTGATTGGAATTACACCTTTGGTTAAATTGTGGGCAGCAAAGTCAGTGGTCAGAGAAGTAGGAATGGGAAGAAATTGTTGGTGATTATAGCATCTACTGATCCCAGGATACATGCCTGGGAACATAGGAAGGAAACATTTGATTCTAATTAAAGATAAGGGGAGGAGCATTGAAGAAGAGGGTGGAATCAGCTTTTCCTGGATCTGGACTAGAGGGAATGATAAGATTCTCTTCAGGACTAATGACTTCTTCTAATACTCTTTAGGAGAAACTTTATCCACTTAAAGTTCCCATCCCTACTTCCCTACCCTCCCAAAAATCTTTCCATGTACTGAGGTCCAGGTGATAATTAGAACTTAAATTTAAGTTTAGAAGAGACCTTAGAAGACAACTTATCCAACCCTCTCATTTTACAGATGAGGAAACTGAGATTCCAACATGGGAATAGCTAGTCCTAATGGCAGAAGTGGAATTTGAATTCAGATCATTTGACTCCAAGTCCAGTTTTCTATCAACCACACCATATTGCTTTGTCCTAGTCAATTCTTAAAACTCACTGTCCCTTTTCCTACTATTTGGAATAAAAGTTTAATTTTAACTTCCATTTAAATTTCTCGTATTACCTGCTGCCACCCATAATTCTGTCCTTTTGAGAAGCCATCTATTTAATTGGGCCTTGAGTGGTAACTATTTTGATAGCACAAAATCTAAACAGTCTTGTATTTTCAATATCAGAAATTTAGACATTAAATTTGTTCCTTGCTTTCTTTTAAAGTGTAAAACCAGACTTCTTTCTGAAATCTTGATTTTATGTTGTCTTAGCCACAGAGAAAATATGCTTGCGGCCATTCTAAATAAAAGGTGGGAGCGGGGGGGGGGGGGGGGGGGGGAAGGGGGAATTGTTTTTCTCCTTTTCTCTGAGCTCTTGGTCATCCTCCCCCACACTCTGATTCTGTTCCCAGATCCATTTTAAGTTGTGAGAGAAGGGGATTCTGGAATCATTTTATCCCTTGAGATGGCTGGATTGGGTGGGGGCTAGTAGAGGTTGGAACAGTTTGGAAACAGGAAAACCATGTGGCAGAGAGCATCAGGGCTGAGCTCATGTGAATGAAAGCATTGACTAGAGTGAAAAGCTTATCCAGCTGCAAGATCCCTCTTCTTCATCATGTGCACTCAGAATGTACATCCCAACTTCACTGCTTCTCAGTTTCTGTTCTTTAAAGACATTTTGTTCCTCATAAAACCCATCTGTATAGCTTTGAAAATTTAATCAGGTAGCAGTATGTCATCTTATGTATTTAGTAGATCCCCACACTAAAATACTTAGCTGACGTTTTTCTCATATTAAATCATACACTTTCATTCCTAGAGTGGGTGACTCTTGCATTACTTGCAGTTATGTTTTGCTTTGCTTAGTGGGTTGGATGAGTGCTTCATGGTAGTTTGTAAGTATATGAAATAAGGATCCCCCTCATCATCCTATTTCAAAAGAGTCAAAGTATTCCCATCCCTTCTTACCATTTCAGACAGAGCTATGTGCAAAGGATATTGCCTGAGGAGAAGGAAGCTACTTGCAGAAGGGAACCTTGTTTTTCTCTTCTCTGTCTAAAGATGAATCATGTTCCCACAACTGCAATTAAGTTCTCAAACCTCCAGCATTGCCAGTGCAGAGCTGAAAAGGGCAAGTAGTGACGTCCTCTGGAGAAGGGAGTGGGAGGAGAGCAGGAGAAGGAGTGGTCTTTTTTTTTTTTTTTTCTTTTTCCTTTTAGACTGTGCTGTCATTAGAAATTTTAAACTTAAATCAAAACCAATCCCTCCAGCCTCGTGAGCAAGCAAGAGACAGACTTGAAAAGAATCTTTACTAGAAGAAGAGTCTCCTCGTTCTTTTCTTATTTTAGTTCAAAAGTGAATGACCTTCGTTTTAAAAGACTACAACTGGATTTAATAAGACAATCATTTCAGAACTTTTTTTTTCATTTTGTATTGGACATTTTAGGATTTTTAAAAACATTACTGGCAAGTGTTTACATTTTTATTGCTTGCATTGGGCTTTTTCTGTTTTCCTTTCTTAGTGTGTATATGATATATAGTTTTTTTTATTCTTTTATTTTTTAAGCAAATTGATCACTTGTAATGGAAACTGTGGAAACTTTTTTCTTAACCAAGATTTTTCTCAACATGTATCCTTACAAGGTATTTATATGTTTTCTATGAAGTAAAAACAGAGTTTGCCTTGTGATTTGTTAAGGCAGAAAGATAGTAGCCAGCCAATGCTGTTAGATTTTTTTCCTCTATTTATTTTGTTTGATGTATAAGATTTTTATTTTTGCGTGTTTGTTTTTGGGCTTGAAGTGTTTTTTTGGTGTATTTTATTTCATTTTTTCCTGATGAGCTGGAGTCTACTTTGGAAGAGAGATTTTCCCCATCATTTTTGTAAGAAATCTGGAGCTTCTTCCACGGGGATAGTGTCTGTTCCTCTGGAATTAATGGTGGGGTGTATTACTTGCATTTTGCCTTGTCTTTCCTCCATTTGGAAAAAATGTATGAACGACATAAGAGACGCTACAGTTTATGTGACATCTCCAAGGTGGACAGGACAGTGGATGTGGTATTGTTGAAGGTAAGGTGTATGCAATGCTCAAAGCTTCAATAGCAAGTTATCCCTTCTCTAAGTTAATTCTCTTCCCTTTTACCTTCTTTCTATAGAAAATCTAAGATACTACACAGAAATGAAGAATTTCCAAGGCCAGGTTCAGTGGTGTGATAAGATTGGATTATTTGATCAGAAACTCTAGTAGTTTGAGAAATAACAATAAACTATTTCTTTAGGTTTTTTTAAAATTAAAGCTTCTTCTTGCATACAGAAGATTCATACACTTCAAACAAGTTTCCCACTCCTACAGAAAGATTTCCATTTTCAGCATGATGTAGCGTTTAAAGTATGTTTCTCTTTAATGTTTCTCTTTAACCTTCTCCCTTACTTTTTTTTTCCTAAAGCAATTCTTTGCTAGCTGGAAAAAAAGAATATCCCCTACATCAGACTACCTTCAGGTTTTTTTTCTTTTTGTGGAGGAGTGGTAATAAAAGCAGCCTTTCTGCTTGGTTTGGCAGGCTTTCAGGTCAAGCTTCAGACTCATCGATAGCTTTGTTTGTTTGCTCTGTGTGTGTTGTGCTTGATGCTTCAGAGTTTGGGTAGAGATGAGCTTCAGGAAGGCTAATTGTTCAGGGAGGCATCCATAAATCTAAAATTAGTAAGGACTCCACCAACCGGTAAGATGGCAGCCTGGGAATGCTGCTCCACCAAAAGAACTCTGTTTGGAAGTTAAACAGTTTCTTGGCAAAATAGCAGAAAGACCTTGGAAACCAGCCAAGTGACTTCACAAAATCCAAAAGTTACTTTGATACCTTAACTTTAAAAGTTTTATCTTCATTGAGGGGAAGAAAAGCCAAAGATGTTGATTGACTATCTGGACAGGAAGGTTGTAAGAGTATTCGTTCCACAGTCTAGTTGCCCTGCTCTGTTTTTGTTCTTTATTTGCTTATTAATTAAGAAGGAAACAAATAAAGGAATACTTGAGGTAAAGGCTTAAGCTTAGAGAGTCAGGAATTTGTGAAATATCCAATTCATTAGAGCGGAGGGATAGATATGGGCATAAGAGAATAGTTATCACACAGTAATATATTTTCCCATAAACTTTGCCAAATTATTTTTTGACTTACCAGACCTATGCTGAGATCAGCCTATGTCTAGCCAATTGTACTCATTCCCAGAGCCTTATTCACTTTAGTTTCTGTGAAATGTGATTTCCTCTCTGAAACCTCAGCTGATACTTTTACATCTGCCTGACTATTGCTTTTGATGAAACCTCATTTTTATTACTTTAGTTACTTCCCTAAGTTATTTTCTTTTTAGATGTGAAGCCAAAGAGCCTCAGTCTAGACATACACTGAGGAACACTGCATGTGAAATAATGTGAAAAAGATATATAGTGCCAGCTCATTGTGGCCAAGCACAAGTCTTAAAAGAAGAATTTATGATCTATGTCCTGGCTTAAAATTAGTCACATACAAACTAAGAATTTATTCAGTAAAGGGTGCTTCTCTTCTCTGGAAGCAATTTTATTAATTATAATTGAGCAGAATTGTAACTGTGCTTAAATATATACTTCCACAGTTATATCTAGTCTTCACATGTCTTTGGAATGGATTGGGTATCAACCTATTGCTTTCAGAGACAGAACTCTTGATTGTCCCTTTCCTTCTATCATTTGCCTTTGTGTATCACATAACGATAATTGTGATGGCAAAACTTCTAGTATCATTTCTTTTGTATTGTAAATTATTTTATTTTTGATAGTAATCCAATGAAGTCTAATCTAGAACTTTATCCTTTTATTCTTTTTCTCACCTTCCCTCCCCCCCCCGTTATCCTTCCAATTCCCCAAGTTTCAGTATCCTGCATTTAAAAACAAAAAAACAAAGCAAGTGTATATTCAGCCTTCCTTTGGTCCCTGCTCCCACTTCTAGTTCATACTTATTCTGTTAAATGTCACCATTGTAATAATAGTTTTGTGTTTTTCATCCTAAAATATTGTTACTATGATAAATACAGATTCACAAACACCACGTGAATAACAGGTTTTATCTAGCTTGTGACTGGATGTATATAAGAAATGAGAAGTTGAATGAAGATTTAACCATAATATTTAGTTTGTTCTCAGACTGTCTCTTTGGTCATACCATATCCCTACTCTTTCCCTAATAATACCATAAAAGAATTAGGATCAAAACCTTCCTTAATCTGTGCTTAAAGGTACTCCACTGGGATACCTTAAGCTGTGTAGTTTCTTTGACCTGTCTTGCACCCCTTGTCTTACTTATACCCCTAAATCATGCCTAATTGTTTTTAGGTGACATGGTCACTTTCTGTTTGTCCAGTGATTTCACTTGTGGAGTTGGGCCTTTTCTGAAGTGGTAAAATCTGGAATCATGGTTCTCCTTCTCTTGTCAAGCTGTTTCCTTCCTGTCCTTAATGAGATTTCCCAGATCAGAAAGAACAAAGTTGATGAATTCTAAAGTATGTACTTATGCTTTTCTTCTTTGGCCTTACTTTTGCTAAAATGAAACTTTTCCTGCGTGAAACAGCTTAAAATCGTTTTGGGGAGAGGAACCATAACATACACCAAGGAGTGTTGTAAAGGAAAATTTAGGAGGGAGAATAGAGACATTGAATGCTTTTCTGGAGGAGCTGGCTTTAAGTAGAGCCTTGTGAAGGAAGATGACAATTTTAAGAGGAGATGAGAACTGAAACTCATTCAAGTCATGGGGAATGGTGCTAATGAATGGAGGGGAGGGAAATAGAACATTGAGTTAGAAGAATGGCTGCTAGTAATTGTTTCTTTTGTGTTGATAAAGGGGAATATTATGAAATAAGAGTAAAAAGAATGGTAGAGACCAGGTTGTGGAGGACCTTAGATAGGAAGCTAAAGAGTTAGTATGTTTTCTTATAGGCAGTGGGAAACAACTACAAGTATTTGTGAGATCTGTGCTTTAGGAATATCAGTTGGTACCTCTTTAAAGATAGATTGGAAAGAGGAGAATTTGAAATCAGGAAGACCATTAAGAGGAAATTACAATAGCCTAAACAAGAAGTGATGAGTGTAGTGCTTGTGTGGATAGAGAAAAAAAAAGGATGTTGGATATATTGTGAAAGTAGATTCAACCAGATTTAGCGACTGATTAGATATAGGAAATGGGAAAGAGGGAAAAGGCAGAAATGACTTGATAGTTAAGAACTTGAATGAATTGGAAGATGGTGGTTGATTCAACAGAAATAAGCATGTTTGTTGGCGTGACAAGTGTAGGAGAGACTAAAATGAACTCCATTTTCGCCATTTGAATTTGAGGTGCTTGCAGAACATCCAGGAGGAGGAATCTAGCAGGCAGTTGATGATATAATTTGTTGAGTAGAGTATAGATTGGAGTTATTTTTATCATAATGTGTGATCTTTTGGAATCTTATGAGATTTCTTTTTTTAATTATTAAAGCTTTTTATTTACAAAACATATGCATGGATAATTTTTCAACATTGACCCTTGCAAAACTTTGTTCCGAATTTTTCCTCCCTTCCCATCCCCTTCCCTAGATGGCAGGTAGTCCAATACATGTTAAATATGTTAAAATATATGTTAAATCCATATTTATACAGTTAACTTGCTGCACAAGAAACATTGGGTCAATAAGGAAAAAAAAACTTGGAAAGAAAACAAATTGCAAGCAAACAACAACAGAAAGAGTGAGAATGCTCTGTTGTGGTCCACACTCAGCTCCCATGGTTCTCTGTTGGGTGTAGATGGCTCTCTCATCACTGAAAAATTGGAACTGGTTTAAATTATCTCATTGTTGAAGAGAGCCACATCCAATCTGAGGAGATTTCTAAGTACAGGTAGAGAGAAAAGAGATGAAAGTTCAGTATTGAGACTGAGAAACCATCCACACCAAGGAGGTAAGAGATAGATGATGATCTTCAAAGAAAATATAGTCTTCGTAGTAACTAGAAAATGAGGATTCTTGCTGAGAGAAAGTGAATTGAAGAGGCATAAGATTTTGAGGGGAGGTGGGGAATGCAATTTTGATAGCCACCAAAAGGAATTGAATAGAGTCAATCAAGGTCTGAAGATATTGCCTTGCAGTAGAAGGAGCTGATTTGACCCTAGCTAATAGGAATTTGTAGTGAACTGAGTGGCATGGCATCAGCAACTTATTACATGAGCAAAGAAGGTAGATAGTGGAAACAATTCAGGGAAACAATTGAGGATTGGCACTGCAATCAAGAGCTTAGATCAGAGATTAGCAACTGGAAGTACATGGACCAGGGATGGGATATCAACAGATTTTAATTGGCTGATGAGCTTGTTTATCATTCTCCTTTCCCTTCCTTCTCTCAAACCCTTGCAGAACTAACTTTGAAAACTAGCTTTCAATGGTCATTCCTCTTCTACTTGTCATTAGATTAAGGGGAAAAAAAGTTGACTCCTGATAGACAACCATTGGTTTAAAAGTTTGTGGCCTGAAGCACTCCCTCTTCCCCCATTCCTCTTTAAAAAATAATAATAATGATAAGGCAAAAGAAAAATATTAGTCTCCTTGATCCACTTATTTTAATATTGTAAACATCTTTATTGCCAGGACCTTGCCTGTTTGAATGATGATGTAAAATTTAAAGTAAAGGACTATCTATATATAGTCATTTAGTTGAAAAGTCTTTTCTTAGTGTTGAGGATGATCTATTTATCTATTATATGTAATGTAGATAGTAATTTGTATTACTTATAAGCATTGAAGCTATTTGGTTTAAGTTGTTTGAAAACTTTTCAAAAAAGAATCATCCACCTATCCATTTTTGCAGTTTGTGTGAGTCATACTTTCTATATTGATAATTCTAATGACATTTTTAAGGTTTTCATAATGTTCTACATATAGCATCTCATTTGACAGAATGACCCAATGATGCTGATTATATTTTTTACTCTCATTTCGCAGATGAGAAAACTGAGACTCAGATTAAATGACCTAATGAAGTCATACAACTAGTGTTTGTGGTGGAGATAAGGCTCAAATCTTCCTGGTTTTTATGTCTAACATTTTATTTTTATGCCAAGCTGCCATATCCTGTTTAAAAAGCATTTTTTTTCCCAAAGGTATATTATATGACGGCTTGAAAGCTTGTCAGGTGAGAAAGTAAGGTACCCAAGCATATTGCCACTTATTGGGACGTTTAAGATCAGATTCACTTAAGAATCTTTGACTCCAGTATTGCCACTCTTGTCTGCATGAAAAGCTCTTTTGCCTTTCTTGTATTCAGCACTGTGACTCTTAATCTGTATCACTGGAGGCAGTCACAGAGGAAGTAAAGATGGCCTGCTGTTGGAAAGACTGGGTGTAACCATGAATGTTGTTATTTGGATATTCAAATATAAACAGTAGCTGAAGTTGTCTGAATGCCAAAAATGAAATGGAAATGCAGTTCTCTCTCCATATACTTGCAAATAATTCTACTTTTAAAAAATAGCAGCATGGAGATTGGTGAGAAATAGATAGGGCCCCTGAAGTTTTATAGCTGGGCTTAAAGTATGTCTGTGTTGGCCTAATGATGGGAATTGGAACCTAAAAGAACCCCATTTCCATGTTTTATATACTGATTTTCCATTAGCCTTTTATAATAGAATAGCAGTGCATATGTACATTGGCCCTATCAGATTTGTAAACTACTTAGTTCATGTTAGGATTGTGAAGAAGGTAGTACAAATTTTATTACTACCATTTTAGAGATATCAGATCCTATAGAATTGGAATGAACCTCAGGTCATCCAGTCCAAAACACATATGAATAAGAATCCTTTCTATAATACCTGATGTGCAATCTTCCTGCCTTTGAAGACTTCTGTGCTGTGGGAACCCAGTATTTTAACCTTATTTCTGCCCCCATGATCCAAGCCTGCGGTAAGAGGAAAAATTAATCCTACTTCCAGTTGGTAACCCTTCACATATTTGAAGCCAGCTTATCATTCTGCTTATTACTGTATCAGCATCCTCAGTTCCTTCAACTGATAAATACCTGAAATGCTCCCAAGGCATCTTACCATGAGACAGTGTATACTTGAATTAAGAAGACACAGCTTTCTGAATTCGAATTTGGCCTCAGACATTTGGGCAAGTCACTTAACTCTGTTTGCCTCACTTTCCTTAGTTGTAAAATAAGGGTTATCATAGCACCTACTTTAAGAGAGGCTAAGGCACAGGGCCTGGTAAATAATAGGCACCATATGTATACTTAATCTTTTCCTTTCCCCTTTTTTTTGCCTTGCCCTGGATGCTATCTAGTTTATCAATGTATTTCTTGAAATGTAGTGACTAACTAGGACAACAGTAATGTGGTCTGACCCAGGCAGATAATATAATAGGACTCTGAGCTCCTTAGTATATTATTCTTCTGGTAATGCAGTTTGAATCAACAGTAGCTTTTTTAGCTGCTGTATTATGTAATTAATTCTTACTGAGCTTCTGTCAAATGCTTATAAAAACTGAATTATCATCTAGTCAAAATTATTCTGTCTTGTATATGTGAAATTGATTTTTTTGAACCCATTGTAAAGATTTGCATTTATTTCAGTATTTTAAGTTTAGCTCCAATATTGGATACTCGATACAGCAAATCCACTTTGGTCAGAATTACAGTATGTGTATGGGAGTCATAAATAAATAAATAAATCTAGAAAGGGATGTGAGCTAGAAAGTGTAGTCTTAAGTGTCAGATTGAGATGTTTGTATCTTATTCCTGTAGCAGGAATTTTTAACCAAAAAACTAAGTTTTTTACACTATTTTGATAACTGAGTTTCAGCATAATTATTTTTTAATACTATGTGTTTTTTTATGTATTGAAAAATTCTAATAATGAATACATAGACTTTTAAAGGACTACTAAAGGAGTCTCTGAAACAAAAAAAAAAAAAGAAAAGAAAAGAAATTAAGAATATTTGAGCCCTTTTGAATGTATTAAAGAACCACTAAAGGTTTTAGACAAATACTGATTGCATGAGCTTGGACCATACCAACATAATAAAACTGGAAATCTTGCCTAAATTTTAACTTTTCAGATAGTAATCATGCTAACCTGGCTACCAAGGGACTTTGTTTTAGATCTGGACAAAATAATAAAGGTGAACATCTGAAGGAGAATATTGAAAATAAAAAGAAATGAAGGGTGTTTAGTAGTACCAGATATCAAACTCTAATATATAGCAATAATAATCAAAATAATATGTACTTATTAAAAAATAGAAAAGTTAACTAATTGAACACATTAAGTGAACTAGACCCAGAATACATAGGACATAGTAGAATAGTAACTTTCAGAAAACTTAATAAGCAATGTGGCAGAAGTCAGGTTTAGATCTATAGTATTTCTTTTCATATATTATGGTAAATTTCAAATGGATTAATTGACCTAAATATAAAAAGTCATTAAAAAAATAAAAGTCAAAAGAGAAATAACTTTAATAATTAGACTTTAGGGGAAATATAGGCAGATTTGTCCTTTAAGTATATTATCAACCAAACTAATGGTACTTAGGATCAGAATCTTTATTTTTAAAGTTTTTGTTGTTAGTAGTGATAGGGTCAGCACAGCTTTTTATTCTATTCATAGATCTGTGGAATGCTTCCTTAAAATTACCAATAGTCTCCTGGTAGGAAAAATTAGGGTTAGGGTTAAATTATCATTTTGCAACCCATGTTGATAAATTATAAGGGTAGATCTCCATTTGGATGCTAGAATCATGAATTTAAAGTGAGAAAAGCCCTTGTAGGGCAGCGAATCCAGCATGCTTATTTCTGAGAGTCAAAATTTGAACTTATATTTTCCTGGCTCCAGGTCTATTCATTGTGCTATGTTCATTCTCTAGATGAAAGGGAACAAATGAACATTAGGACAGGCTATAATTGGAGTCCAGTAGTATGTTTCCTGGCTTTTAAACTGTCTTGTGGCAGAACTAAAATAAATGCAAAGGCAGAACTAAGAGAGTGAGGAGAATCTGAGATGTTTAAAGTAAACAAACACTAGAGATAGAATGTTGTTGAGAAAACTGAAGTTGGAGCAAATTTATCTACCACATCAGCAATTCTGAAATAGGGCAGAGGAGGATTGGTGTTTTTAGTGTGTGCAATTTTCATCTCCAAAACATCTTCGTTTACTTATCAACATGAACAATGTCTGCTTATTCTTCACATTAAAATATGATGCCCTTGATTTTGCCATGCATACATACAGGATGTGGCTAAAAATGCTGATGCTTGCCTTGACATTCTTTCCAGCCAAAGTACACGCAGAATTTGTCCTCTGGTTGGAGGCTTGGCCACCATTTGCACTTCCGTGTTGTTTCTTGGCAGTCAGTAGTCCTATACCAGAGTTATGCTCCTCCCCACTCCCACCTTTTGTTTCTGCCACCTGAGAGGTATTGATTGTAGTGAGAAATTGCATTTTACTTAACTGATGTTTTATTATTTAGGTTCTTTCAAGAAAATCCATAAGAGAAACTATTAGTCAGGGTCCTGGCCTGTAGTTGGTGAAATAAAGCAGGTGAGCATTTATTAAGCCAGTATTATGGGTCAAGCACTGTATAAAATACGAGGCATACAGACACAAAAGAGTCAGCTTTTGTCCTTAAAGAGCTTTCATTCTGCTGAGTGGAAACAGTAGGTCCATCAGTAAGGAATGGCCTTTCCAGAAAATAAAGTGCAAAAGAGAAAACATTTGAGATTTGGGGGGTGGCTTTTTCAACTCCATAGCCACAGGAAATGGAATAATGTGTAGAAGAAACTTCAAGCGTACCAGTTTGACTGGAATATTTAGTGCATGAGGAGGAGGAGTATGCAATAAGTATGGAAAGAAAGTTCCTAGAGCAAAATGATGAAACGATTTAAATACCAGAGCATTTTGTATTTAAGCCTAGAGGCAAGAGGGAGCTATTATTGAAGTTTCTTCAATTAAGAGAGTGCTGTGATCAGACTTGTGATTTTTGAATATCACTTGAGTACTTGGCATGGAGAATGGATTGAAGATAGAAGAGACTAAATGCAGGATAAAAAATTAGGAAGTCATCGGAATAGAATTGGTGACAGGTGATGAGGGACCAAAGGAGAATGTGATAATTTGAATAGATAGAGATGAATTCAGAATATAATGCCACTATTTAGGGAACAGCAGTCATTTTGGGATCTATATTTTAATTTAAAATATTTTAATACTTAAAAGTTTTGACCTGCAAAATTGTAAGTGGGAACTAAATTTGCTTTCATACACAGTGAAACTTTACTTCATGATTAGTGCTCCAGTTTTTTTTTTTTTCCTTAACAGCTCTGAATTTTGGGTAGATTCCTTTTGAATGGCAAAATCCAACTACTAAAGAGTCCACATTGACCCTCTATTCTATTGGATCTTTCTCCTGACCTTGTCTAAATTATAATTACATGTGTCTGTTATGCAGCAGGGAATATGAAGGACAAAGAACAAGATCAAATCTAGTAAAGCATCCAGTATTGTGTTATGCATCAAAATATGTTCAGAATTATTCAATGGATTATACTGGAACAGACCAGGAAGGTTTTGACTTAATATTAGAATTCATTTCTTATTTTCTGTACATTTTTTCTATGTGTCTCAAACGTTAGTTCTTAAACAAATGTGAGAAATTTCAAATTAAAGCAGAAATCTGTGAGATAGTTGTTTTGGGAAATTCCTTGGGTATTGGAGACATTCCAAATGAAGATAAGTAACTACTTCTTTAGAGGCAGCATGTTACACTTGATGTCATTTAGACTTAACTCCAAACCCTGCCTAGATGCTTATTAGCAGAGTGTTCTTGGGTGATTCCCTTGATTCTTTCTCAGGATCTCTTCCTTTATCTGTAAAATAAGGAGAATATTATTTATAGCATATATTGTGAGACTCCATAAAATAAGATATTTAAAATTACTTAAAGATCTGATGCTTATATTCTAGTTATTACTGTTAATATTATTGTTTCTCTTTCAGCTAAAAAGGTTATTGATTTTCACTGTTGCCAAAAATAGGAATCCTTAACCTTTTTTGTATTCTGGACCTCTTTGGCAGTCTGGTGAAGTGTGTGGAGTCCCTCTTAGAATGTTTTTAAATGTCTAGGATAAATAAATAGGATTGCCAAGGAAACTAATTAGATTAAAATTCAGTTATCAGAATATTGAAAAACAAGTTTAGGGACTCCAAGTTGAGGATCCCATCCTAGCGGGGCGGGGGGGGGAGAAATAGGTAAAATGGGAATTATGGTTTGTTTGTGTCAGTAATCTTGTAGTGAAGTAGTCTCAATTTCTGTGCTATTAAGACAGTGTTAAATCTTGACCCTTTGGGGGACACAGGTCCCTCTAATTATATAGGCATCTATGAAGCACTTACCATATATTAGAAGTGCTATTGCATAGTGGATAGAGATACAACCTCTTACCTATGACATATGCAGTCTTTATCCCTAGATCAGTCCAAATGTCAATGAACACTTTTCAATGTCCTATGCAGATCTTAAAGACTGTAAGATAAAGTACTAATCTTCAGCGATAAAGGAAGTTTTCTTGTCTCACAGTTCCCCAAACAGTGAAATCGGAGATCAGGTTCCTGGAATATCAAGTCAAAATGAAAACCAGTCTCCATCCTTAAGAAGCTCACATTCTGGGTCCATGACCTAGGCATAAAGAACGAGATTATAAATAAATTAGAGGAACATAGAATAGTTTATCTCTCAGACTTGTGGAGGAGAAAGAAATTTGTGACCAAAGATGAACTAGAGACCGTTACCAATCACAAAATAGAAAATTTTGATTACATCAAATTAAAAAGCCTTTGTACAAACAAAACTAATGCAAACAAGATTAGAAGGGAAGCAACAAACTGGGAAAACATCTTCACAGTTAAAGGTTCTGATAAAGGCCTCATTTCTAAAATATATAGAGAACTGATTCAAATTTATAAGAAATCAAGCCATTCTCCAATTGATAAATGGTCAAAGGATATGAACAGACAATTTTCAGAGGATGAAATTGAAACTATTACCACTCATATGAAAGAGTGTTCCAAATCATTATTGATCAGAGAAATGCAAATTAAGACAACTCTAAGATACCACTACACACCTGTCAGATTGGCTAAGATGACAGGAAAAAATAATGATGAATGTTGGAGGGGATGTGGGAAAACTGGGACACTAATGCATTGTTGGTGGAGTTGTGAACGAATCCAACCATTCTGGAGAGCAATCTGGAATTATGCCCAAAAAATTATCAAATTGTGCATACCCTTTGATCCAGCAGTGTTTCTATTGGGTTTATATCCCAAAGAAATACTAAAGAAGGGAAAGGGAACTGTATGTGCCAAAATGTTTGTAGCAGCCCTGTTTGTAGTGGCTAGAAACTGGAAAATGAATGGATGCCCATCAATTGGAGAATGGCTGGGTAAATTGTGGTATATGAATGTTATGGAATATTATTGTTCTGTAAGAAATGACCAGCAGGATGAATACAGAGAGGACTGGCGAGACTTACATGAACTGATGCTAAGTGAAATGAGCAGAACCAGGAGATCATTATACACTTTGACAACGATATTGTATGAGGACATATTTTGATGGAAGTGGATTTCTTTGACAAAGAGACCTAACTGAGTTTCAATTGATAAATGACGGTCATAAGCAGCTACACCCAAAGAACGAACACTGGGAAACAAATGTGATCTATCTGCATTTTAGTTTTTCTTCCCGGGTTATTTATACCTTCTGAATCCAATTCTCCCTATGCAACAAGAGAACTGTTCGGTTCTGCAAACATATATTGTATCTAGGATATACTGCAACATATCCAACATATAAAGGACTGCTTGCCATCTAGGGGAGGGGGTGGAGGGAGGGAGGGGGGAAAAATCGGAAAAGAAACGAGTGCAAGGAATAATGTTGTCATTATAAAGTAATCATTAAATAAAAAAATAAAATAAAAAAAATTTTAAAAAAAGAAGCTCACATTCTTCTAAGGGAATGCAGCATGTATATACACAATAATATGTTGGAGAGAGCATGAATAACTTAAGTATGCAAAGAATTGTGTGTCATATGTCATATGGCACAGCAGAGATTTGATCGTGCCTTCTTCAGCTTGTACAAAGGTGTGGAAGTAAAAAATTGAAGGCTTTGTTCAAGAAATACCAAGGCTGGAATGTAGAATGCGTAAAGTAAGTGAATTGAGCCAGGAAAGGTAGGCTTTAATTAGATTGTGCAAGAGATTTTATGCCAAGTTGGGGATGGGGGGGGTGTTTTTTTTTTTTAATCTTGAACCTAGTAAGTAGCAATTCAAGGTTTTTGAGGAAGAGTGTGATATGATCACAATAATGCTTTAGAAGTATGACTTGGGCAGTTGAGAGAAGAATGAAATACAGAGAAGAAAGAACTTGAAACCAGAAATCTAATGAAAAGGTTACTGCATTGTTCTAGGCAGGAGATGTGGTCATGTGAATGCAGAGAAGGGGATAGATGGGGGTTTTATGTTGTGGAAGTAGAATCACCCAGACTTGATGACTGATTAGAAACAGGAAATGGAAGGGAAGCAAGAATTACTTTAAAGTTATGGACCTACGTGACCAGAATGATAGTGCTAAATTTCAACAGAAGCAGAAATACAGAGAAGGGACAAATTAGAAGGGACAGTGAGATCTGTTTAAGAGATACTAAGTTTGAGATTCCTGTGCAATGTCTAATTGAAGATGTCCAAATAGGTGTAGCTTGTGATGTAATACTGAAACTCAGAAGAGAGATTAGACTCAAATAGGTAGATTTGAAAGTCAGCTTTATTAAGATAATAATCTTAATTCTTGGAAGCTGAGAATAGGAAGAGAGACAGTAGATGAGGGTGGAACCAGAGGGGTCACTCTGGGGTTCTGGAGATGGAACAGAGCAGCATTAGCAAAGCAGAGTATTCTGATCTTAAACATGCAGGAAGACTGGAATAACACCATTTATCTACCTAAAATATTTTGTTTTCACAAATTCTGTCTTTCTAGGAGGGCCAAAGGAAAAATTGGAACAAAAATGATGCAGTGGTGTAATACTTGTGGTGGGGGTTGGTGAGTGGAAGAGGGCAGCTTGGGATAGTGAAGAAAAATTCTGAATTTGAAGACAGGAGATCTGAGCTTGAATCCTAGTTCTCCTTTTTATTACCTATGTAACCTTGGGCTTTTTACTGATGATTTATAAGATGAAGGGTCAGAGTAGATTAGGTTTAAGGTCCATTCTGGCTCTAATTTGGTGATCCTATGGTACTGCCACTGGTACAAATAGATTAATTTCTTCCCTATCTATTTACCACAAATCATCCATATCAATGCAGAAGATCTGCTTATGATACTGAGGGCCTATTTTATGAATGCCAATGTTAGTGTGGAGGCTGTCAGCTGGTAATACTATTTCTATATGAGTAGCATACTTATTTTCTAATCATGTGTGTCCTTTCATAAGAGTCAAAACTAAAGGATTTCATATTTTAACCTATATTGGATTGCTTACTGTCTTGGAGAGGGGGTGGTAAGGGAGGGAAGGGGAAAAAATTTGAAACATAAAGTTTTAGAAAAATGAATGTTGGAAACTATTTTTACATGTATTTGGAAAAATAAAATACTATTGAAGAAAAAAGGGAACTCAAGCTCCTCACATAATAGACTTTCATAAAGAAACTAATAGTTAAACTTAACAGTTAACTAGATTCATCTTGCATCTGCTGTATCTCTGCTTTTCCCACCTAAATCTTTCTGTTTTTTGTTGTTGCTGTTGTTGTTGTTGTTGTTTGTTTTATTTGTTTGTTTTTGGTAATATAAAGAACCATCTTTGTGTGTGAGTAACTAAAGGACTTTATAAAACTCTTAAAGGAAGATACACTTGTAGTGAGAGACTAGCCTCCACAGTTTCTTTGAAGTATAAACATAAAACTTTTCTTCATGTGAAACTATTATGGAGAACACAGCTGTGCATCTATCCTCTTGTGCCAGATGGTGTCAGAATTCACAACAGATAAATAAACAATGAAAGTACTCAACAAATAAATAGAAGTGTTTATTTTTTAACAAGTACAAAGAAAAATGATCACTATTAAATTATTTGCTGAACTAAGTTGTTCTTGGCTACAGGTTTTTTTTTTTTTTTCTATTTTTTCTTTTTTTTTTCTGCCACTACCTTCAATTGCCTAAAAAGTGTACTATAATTAATAAAGTGTTAACAACAAAAGTCTAGGCCATGGTTTTTGTGTCGGAGGGCCTGGGACCTTATCTAAATATAGTGTATCTTGAAGTTTGGGATTTAAAAGACTCAAAATATAAGTAATATTACTTAAAGTGAAAATTTAAACCTGGGAGTTGTAATGAAGATCTAGTCTCCTGTTACCAGTTGTGTGATTTTGAGCAAGTTAGTGAACTTTTTGGTGATAACAGAATTAGAGCCAATGATCAGCAAAGCTCTTTCCAGATTGTGCATTTCAGGGTTATCAGTAGCATAGGGACAAGGATAGAGACTACAGGGTTTTGTCTTATTTTTTAAGGTCCATAGTACCTTAGCATAGTGCCTTTCCTTAGTGGGAAGTAAATTCTTGTTGAATTGAAGTGAATTATCTATGTAGGAAGCTACATTATGTTTCATATATATTACACTCAACCCCAAGAGAAAGTTTCCGAGGAAAATATCTGGAATGACAGAAGCTGATTCCCTATAAGTCCATTCATGAGTCAACCTCCTGCTACTTAACAAGTTTTCTCTTAGAAATTCCCATTTTCTCCAGCAAGTGTTTACTTTCTTAGAATTAAGAATAATATTCCTTTTTTCACTAGCTCAGTCCAACAAGGTATACCATGTGCAACTCACCTTGCTTGTTGCTAAAGATAAAAAGAGGAAGGAGAGGCAATTCAAACATTCAAGTTTATAAAATTTTACTGGGGGATACAATTTAAGTATTGGGGGGTGAGGGTGGGGATGAGTCAGTGCCAGAGAGCATTTTATAATTAGAGATCACCACCATGTACTTTTTGAGGCAGAAGGAAGGAAAGCAAGATTAAAAACCTGGGAGCATAAAATAGTGATGTTTAGCCATTCCCAAAGAAGAAAAGAGTGGTTTAAAGATGGAAGTCAATGGGCTTCTTGTGGTTCCTCTTACAAATCCTGCTGAGCCATGGGAAGGAGTGGAAGGAGCCATCAAAGATGAGTTCTTTGCATTTGATAGAGGGAAATGAGAGCTGGCCACCACTAATGATTCCCATGTGGCCTAGAATGCAGCTGAGCAGCCCTCCTCTTGTCTCCTGGACTGCCTTGCACATTTTCTCCTTTGTTGTGCTGTGCTATATTAAACTACTCTAGCATTTTGCAGTTAAAATCCTTGAACTAGTTAGCTTGGGATATAGAAAGTGCCCCCAACAGCATAGCTCTGGATTCTAGAACATTATAACTTTTTGTGGGGGTTATGGCGCAACAGTGTTTATGCAGTACTTCTCCCTACAGTACTGTTCTAAAAACTACTAGGATTGATGGGAAAACAAACAAACAAAAATGATTTGTGGCCATTGGGGGAAGAGACTGCCACTTTTCCCGTGTTTATGTGTATAGGTGGTGCTATAGAAATAGTCTTAAGAGAGGTGCGTTTTGACTTTCATGCCAGAGACTCTGGTACTTCAGCCTAATGTTTTAGTGCCTAAACTCATGTTTCTATGACAGACTGCCTTAATGCCTTAAGTGTATGGAAAGAACAAAATTGATTGGGATGCAAACCTGAAATAGTTCCTTTATTCTAGGCTTCCTGGTATAGTGAAAACAGTAGTAGATTTCAAATAAGAGGACCTCAGTTCAACTCACAGTTTGATATCTTATTATCTAGGTGTTCTAGGGCATGTCAATTAACTTCTCAGAAACTCAGTTTCCTAATTCCCAGAATGATAGGATTGGACTTGAATGGGACTTCTCTATTTCATTCCAGCTGTAGAACTAATGAATGGAGACCAACAGTATAAGGTATGTTCCTCTTTCTATGGCTGAGGAGCATAGCTTGGGTTCTCTTGGTTTTTTTTTTTTTTTTTTTTTTTTTTTGGTTTTTTTTTTTTTATTGGTCCATTGACCTGGTCCCTGTGATAATACAAAACTCCCACCTCCCCTTTCAGCAGGGGAGTGTCAGTTGGCTGAATGTCTCCAGTTATCTTCTTTGGTCTCATCAGAATTTTGAAAAAAGTCAAAATGACGAATTATATTTATTTTTGTTTTTTTCCCATTTTATTTATTTTTGCTAGGCATTTGGGGTTAAGTAACTTTCCTAGGGTCACTTGGCTAATAAGTGTTAAGTATCTGAGACCAAATTTGAACTTAGATCTTCCCAATTCCAGGGCAGGGCTCTATCCACTGCATCATCCAGTTTATCTTTTTTTTTTTTTTAATGTATTGAATAATTACTTTTATGAAGTAAAGCAAAATGAAGAATTCCAATAATAAAATGCTGGGCATTTTTCTTCTTATAATACTACCACCTGCTTATGAAGAGCTTTGTAGTGGACATAGTTCTTTCTTCATCAGTGTTCTATGACATATATAGATTTGACTCTGTAAATCTAGAGTTATGCCTCAAAAAGAATTGGTATCCAAGTCTTTCCATTTTATACTGTCCAACTGGGTAGAGTACGGGTCTTAGACCCAGGAAGATCTGAGTTCAAATTCTGCTTTAAATACTTATTATCTCTGTTGTTATGGGCCAGAACTTGAAACAAAGTGCTAAGTCACTGGAATTGATAGAAACAGTGCTTATGTACTTGGTTCACACTTTTGGAGTTCACACCTTTGAAAGAGTTCATACATTGGTTCACACATTAGAGTTCACACCTTTAAGAGAGGATATATAAGGAGGCGCTCCCACAAGCCCACTAGAGACTTTTGGAAGATTCACAAGTCAGGATTCAGTCCAGAAGATTCATAAGTCAGAAGCCCACAATCCCACTCTCGGAGGAGGAGACAGATTCATTCCAACTTTTACCTTTCTGCTGGCTGGAAGCATTGGATTCGGAGAGAGCTAGAGGCTGAAGCTGGCAGAGGCAAAAGACTAGCAGCAAGAGCTCTTGGAACCAAGGAGAGAGATAGACCTCTACAAAAACTAACTGGGCTATTTTGAAGGAGACAGTAAAGGACTGGATTTTAACAGCTGCCTGCATTTGAGTTGATTAGTACTCCAAGCTGAAACTAAGGCTGCTCCCAAGAAGCCTCTCAAGAAACCTGCTCCCAGAGAACATTACACTTTAGAGAAGAGAACATTACATTTTGGCGCCTGAATGTGGGACAGACACTATCCTGATTTCATTGGAAAAGCCTCTGATCCTGATTCCAGTGGAAAAGTCTCCTCGACCCAGAAATTAGGGTGAGTACAATAAGGAAACTTTGTTAAAGAACCAAAGTAGAATTTCATCTAAAATGAGGTAGCTGTTTAGAAAACAACCTTCTCTTCAAGGAAATTGTGTAGAGAGCATTGTCAGGATTATGAAAAACCAAGGTTTGATTATAATTTGGGAGCAGATCACTGAACTTTTAGAAACTGAACAGTACAAATCTCCTTGGTTCTTTATGGAAAAAGAATTGGATCTAGAAGAGTGGAAATTAGTAGGAGAGCAACTTTGTCAATCCTATAATGATAATGAACCTGACTTTCCAACTGGCTTTATAATTTAATTTATAATTTAATACAACTGACTTTAGGAAATTATATGTTATAGAATAAGGAAAAAAAAGAACAGGAGGGGGAGATGCCAACTAAACTAGGTGAAAAGGATGAAGAATCAGACAAGAATTCACAGCAGGAGAAATTAGATCATTCCCAATCCCCTGACCTACTTCCCTCAATTAACCCTTCATGGGTGAAGGGAGAAGGAGGAGGAGGAGAGGCAGTGACACAAACAGAGTCACCTAGGAAGCAGCCTGTGACAAGATTAGAAAAGGCATTAATTAAGGCAAAAAATGAAGGACAGGATGGATCTGATTTTATAAATGCATACCCTGTGATTGAAGCGATTGACTCTTTAAGCCAAAAAAGGAGAAGATACACTCCTTTTGATTTGGAAAAAATTAAGGATTTGAAAAAAGGTTTCACTGTTTATGGGGCTACATCATCTTATGTTAAGATGTTACTAGATAGTTTGGCTTATGAAATCCTAATCCCTAATGATTGGAAATCCATAGCAAGACATGTTTAGAACTTGGACAAAACTTGTTGTGGATTTGGAGTATCATGAATTATGTAAGGCAATCTGCAAACAGGAGTTAATGTGCAAGTCATTTTGACTGACTAGCAGGTGAAGGTCAGTATGGAGAGAATTCAGAACAGATTAATTATCCCATCACAGTGCATGAGCAAATTTCTAAGGCTGCAATAAAAGCTTGGGGTTCCCTCCCCATATAGAAAGATGGAAGTAAAGCCTTCACAAAAATAGAGCAAGGCCCCAATGAACCTTTTGCTGATTTTGTGGGACGTTTGCAGACAGCTGTCACAAGAACCACTGGAGAAAGTGCAGCTACAGAAATAATGACCAAACATTTGGCTAAGGAAAATGCCAATGAGGTTTGTAAAAGAATTATAAGGAGACTACACAAAGATGCTCCTTTAGAGGAGATAATAAGACGCTGTGCCACAGTGGGTACAAATGCTTATATCCAGACTATGATGAATATGGGAAGACAGAGTCTTTCTTGGGAAGGGACTTCTAGAGAAAATCATTGGATGTTTTCAGTGTGGAAAAATGCAACTGAGGCTTCCACTGGGCCTCAGACTGTAGATTGACCAAGGGAAATGAGAATCAGGACCCAGCTCCAAGATATCATACAAAAGACAGGTGGGGCATGATAGTAGTGGAGTTTATACCCAGAGAGTCTTTAGAAGGTCAGGACTCTGATGTGATCAGTCAGCCAAAAAGCAATCAGATAGCAGAAAGGGATTACAATTGGGGAGAATACAGGCTTTTTAAACCAGCAGGGCAGTGTCCAGTGCAAACCGCTCTGATGTAATTGCCAGATGATAAGGAGAGATTTAGAAAGTGGTAAATAGATGGGAATTAGATAGATTAACTGCTTGGGAGAAAGAGTTTGCTTATATTCCTATAGATGAAGAAGGAATAGATGGGGAAGGAAACAGATGGGTGGCAATGAGAACCTGGAGAGAGATAGAAAAGGAGAAAAACCTCAAAACAAAGGACAAGATCTAAGAAACATCTGACACTGAAAGAGCATGGCTGATAATGAGACTGTTGCAGGACTTGAAAATCTTCAGGAATCATTGGATTCCCTAACACAAGATGAGACTGTAGCAGGACTTGAAAACCAGCAGGAATCATTGGATTCTTTGAGATGAAAACTTGTTGATAAAGACTGTTGCAGCGTTTGAAAACTTAGCAGGAATCATTGGATTCCTTGAGATGAAAAATTGTTGATGAGACTATTGCAGAACTTCAAAACTTGCAGGAATTATTGGATTCCTAGCACATGAACTAATGGACAATAGATTCCTTTTGGACTATTTCTAGGACTTATGAGCATGTGTAATTCCTCATGGTGATTCATGTTATTTGTTACATCACTACTAGCCTGTGTTATGTTACTATATGTAATTTATGTAACAATGTGTAATACCTCCCATATTGATGCATTTATGTATTCCTGTTTTAAGTGAGCCCCTTCAGAAACCTGCTGATCTGATTTGATTTCCCATTTCCTTTGGTGTTTTCATCTCCCTTCCTGAGAAGTCAGGGAGGGCGTGATCACCTCCTTTTTATGGTATTTTCACTCCTTTTTTGAGCAGTCAGGGAAGATGTGATCACCTTCTTTGGGGGGTTTCTCACCTCTTTGAGAAGTCAGGGAGATCATGACCACCTATCTTCTAAATCAAAAGAAAGCGGGAGATGCTATGGGCCAGAACTTGAAACAAGATGCTAAGTCACTGTAATTTTAGAAACAATGCTTGGTTCACAACTTTGGAGTGCACACCTTTAAGAGAGGATATATAAGGAGGAGCTCTCATAGCCACTAGAGACTTTTGGGAGATTCATAAGTCAGAAACCCACAATCCCACTCTTGGAGGAGGAGACAGATTCATTCCAACTTCTATCTTTCTGCTGGCTGGAGGCTTTGGATTTGGAAAGAGCTAGAGGCTGAAGCTGGCAGAGGCAAAAGACTAGCAGCAAGAGCTCTTGGAACCAAGGAGAGAGATAGACCTCTACAAAAACTAACTGGGCTATTTTGAAGGAGACAGTAAAGGACTGGACTTTAACAGCTGCCTGCATTTGAGGTGATTATTACTCCAAGCTGAAACTTAAGGCTGCTCCCAGAAGCCCCCCAAGAAACTGGCTTCCAGAGAGAGAAGAGACCATTACATTCTGTGACCCTGGAAAGTCACTTAGATTTTACCAGCTTCAGTTTCCTCACTTGTAAAATGAGGGATACAAGGTTGTTGTGAGGTTCAAATGGGAAAACAGCTAAATGCTACATAAATATCACCTAGATTAACTATTGTTCAAATTGAGGCCTCCTAACTTAACAAGGAAGCCTCTTTGATATTTCAATTGGGAAGCCTTTTGATCTCCCGCCCCAGATACAGATTGGTTTCATCTGGCCTTCATATTAGCAGTTTTGAGCTATTCACTTCTTACCTTCAGAGTGGAGCTTCTGCATATCCCCATCTATGTTCCATAAGACGTGTGAACTAGAGTTCTGTGAGGAGATTTCAATGCTTGTTCTATTTCTTTTTGAAATACTAAATAGGAAATTTTTATTTTTTTGGTCTAAACTTGTGATTTCATTGATACAGTGAAGTGATGAGAAAACCCCCTATATCAATTATAATCTTACTTTTTGTATTTTACCCAGGATCACTCACCAATGTTTTAGAGATGGCTCACTTTAATATAAATATGAAGTTATATATCAATAATACTTTCATGGTACATATTTTTATTATGGAAATAGGCTTAATTTCCATGATTTTTTATTCCATGTCCCCTGAATGCTCTAAACCAATATTTATGGCTTGCATTTATGAATTTCAAACCTGCCAAACGTTCTGCAACAAAGATTTGAGAAGATGATAGCCTGAAAGTTTTAAAAGTTGTATTCAAGAATCGTGTGACTAATGTCACTAATTTTAAAAGACATTTAGATATCAAAAGATGCTTTGAAGTCTTTTGTACTTATGAATAGAAAAGGTTAAAAAAAAATCCCCTTGTCTTTTCTGTGCTCTCATTCTCATTTCCTCTCCTTTTTTTTTGCTGTCCTCCTTTCTGTACCTTTTCAATCTTCCCTTTTCTATACTCTTTGTTTATTCTCACCCCATTTCCAGTATCTTCACCCTTTTCTTTTCTTTCATTGCCCTTTTTTTCCCTTTTCTTTTCTCACTCCTTCTTCAACTGGCTATTATAGAGAACTGAAGCACACATACAGAGAAACATACATAATATATATGTGACATACATTGTGTGTGTGTGTGTGTGTGTGTGTGTGTGTGTGTGTATACATGACATTTATTGAATAAAGTTTTGGGATAGCTATTCTTTTATTAGTTTGTTTTTTTAAACATAATTCTCACCTGTAAATAACTTTTAAAATGTGACTTTTAGTGGATATTCTCCCCATTGGACTAGATAAATTAAGAGTAATTTTAAACACTGGATTTCCCCAGAACTATAGTCTTAAAACCCCTTTCTTCAAATTTGACTCATTCTGGGGAGGAGAGGAAGAGGAAAATTGTGATTCACGTCTTGAAATAGACCAAATATCTAAATCTGAACAGTTGGTTATTTCTTTGGATAACAAGGATCCAGAGTGACATCTTTAGTAATTGAGGCTTTTTTTCCCCCTCAGAATTCAACAAGATCTCTGATTTCTTTCTGGTGTGATGTAGGTGATTGAAGACTCTATTTTAGAAATCATATTGTACATGATGGATTATTTTGAATCCTGTGGGAACATGTCAGTAGATGCTCTCCTGTGACGTCTTTCCCTCTTACTAACAGATTATAGTCTACTTTAGAGCAATGACTATGTGTTTTTTACCCATATATTTCCTCTACTTCCTCTGATAAATATACTTAACAAAGTGGTAGGTATTTAATAAATGTTTGGATGGATGGAACAATGGACAATAAATGAATTTTAAGTATTGGTTGTATGCTAGTATAATTCCAATTCCTAGATTAAGTCTTTCTTTGAAAGAAAAGTATTGGCTCTCCTCCTTTTCTAGAGGACAGGTTTTTTTTTTTAATTAATATTGCTGGAAAAAAATGTTATTTCCGTATTCCAATTGCATTATTAATATTGCCAAGTTTATTGGTATACAAGTGTATTTATCCCAAAAAATTTTATATTCAAGAACTTTATAATCAGAAAATGATTATTAAAAGCATTATCCACTTTACAGTAGTGTTTGTATAAATGCTCTGTTTCAGCATGTACAGAAAGGCTTCCTTAATGCATATAAAATAGGATTTAATTTTTTAAAAAAATTAATTTTGTTAATTCATTCATTGTCTTGAGTCCCCTATTTTGTGCAAGACATTGTGCAAAGTGCTATGCTATTATTCACAAAATTTGAGAAATACATTATTACATTGAAATAAAGAAATTTGGTGTCATCCAGACAACAGTTTATTAAGCATTGCATGCCAGTTGCATAACAAACAGGAACCAAGGCTTTCAGGAGCCAAGGACCCAGAACTTTGGGTTTTTTACCCAATTAATATATAATTTGGAAAGAATGAACAACAACAACAAAACCAAGATGAAAGGGTTAAGACATCTGGATTTTTATTGGAGGAGATTAGAAGACAATGAGGTGAGCGTGATTTTTGACTGGAAAGGATTGAGAGACAACCAGGAGACACTAAGGGGATAAGAAAAAAGGGGTTGTTTTGTGGTGTTCTTTAAACTGGATGATTTTTGGCAGGGGGGAGTAATCTTATGATTTCTTCAAACTCTAGTGAGTTTGAAATTTAACTTCACAATGTGTGAGAGCGATAGTTGCTGGACCTAGAGTAAAGAAAATCTGAGTTCAAATCTGGCTTTGGGTACTTACTAGCTGTGTGATCCTGGGAAAATCACTTAAACCCCTATTTGCCTCAGTTTTTTTCAACTGCAAAAAAGGATGGTGATAATAATAGCACCTACTTCTTAGAGTTATTGTGTGGCTCAAATGAGAAATTTATATTCATCTAATGTCTTCATCTAAAACATCTCTTCTGAGAAGAAAGTTTACTCTGATATGGCCATATTTAATGATAAATATTTTTGTAGAAACATACATATAATAATTGTTTTTTGTAATTCTAAATATTTTTATATTTTTAAAAACATTCTGCTAAAAGATTCATAGACCTTAAAAGATAGACTTCCAATGACGGTAATATGGTGATGTTAGCTAGCATTTATCTATGAGACTCTTATGATTAACATTTTCAAACAGTATCTCATTTGATCTCACAATAACCCTGAAAGGTCAGTGCTATTATTTTTATTTTATAGTTGAGAAAAGTGGTAAACAGGTTAAATGACTGGCCCAGTGTCATATAGCTAGTCAGTGTCTGAATCCACATTTGAACTAAAGTCTTCTTGACTCCAGACCTATATGCTTATCTCTTTTGCCAACCATGGGAAGTTTTAAATTTTTTTTGAAAAGATTTTAAAGGCAGGACATTGGAGAAAAATTAGTTTTGTACATTTCTCTTTGTACTTTGTCAGCAATTTCTGTCTAGGGACAAAACAATCCTCCTGATGTAATGGAAAGAGTAGTAGCTTTGATATCAGTCCCTGGGATGGAATCCCAGCTTGGCCTTGTACTGAGTGTCTCTCTAAGATTGTATGCAAGTGTAATTATATCTATATTATACTTGCATATAGCTTTGTTGGTGGCTAAACTCATCCCACAAGAACCAGCATAACTTTTGGCTCCTAGTTTAATCATTTCTCCTTTTGAGCTAAGAAATTCCCCTTTGATAAAGTGTCCTATAATGTATGTAAAGCAAATTTTATAGAGCTGTTTGATTATTTAAGAATGAAAGAAAAAAGTGTTTGGGATTCCTTTCATATACTTGTATATTTTTCAGCCAATAATTAATTTTTGATACAAATTGCTTTATGAAATCAGTTAGGAGTAAAAAAATTGTGAGAGAGGAAAAAAAATGCAGAAAAAAAGAAATGAACATAGCATGTGTTGGTTTACATTCACTATCCTTAGTTCTTTTTCTGGATGCCTTGGATCACTGAACCACTGAGAAAAACCAAGTCTTTCACAGTTGATCGTTTCACATTCTTGCTGTTATTTTATATAATGTATTCCTAGTTCTGCTTGTTTCGTCAGCATCAGTTTATGTAAATCTTTACAGGTCTTTCTAAAATCAGTTTGTTCATCATTTTTCATAAAACAGTAGTATTTTGTTACCTTCACAAACCACAACTTGTTCAACCATTCCCCAATTGATGGGTATCTTTTCTTTTCCCATTCTTTGCTATCATAAAAAGAGCTGCTACAAACATTTTTGTACAGATGGGTCCTTTTCCTTCCTTTATGATTTCCTTGAAATACAGATCTAGTAATGACACTGGTGGATCAAAGGACATGCACAGTTTTATAGTTCTTTGGGCATAGTTCCATGTTGCTCTCCAGAATGGTTCGATCAGTTTACAACTCCACCACAATGTATTAGTGTCCCAGTTTTCCCACCTCCCCTCCAGCATTTATCATTATCTTTTCCTGTCATCTTAGCCATTCTGAGAAGTGTGAAGTGGTACTTCAGAGTTGTTTTAATTTATATTTCTCTAATCAATAGTGATTAAAGCATTTCTCTAATCAATAGTGATTAAAGCAGTTTTTTCATATGACTACAGAAGGCTTTAATTTCATTATCCGAAAATCATCTCTTTCACATCCTTTGACTATTTATCAGTTGAGGAACGACTTGTGGTCTTATAAATTTGACACAGTTCTTCATATATTTTAGAAGTACTGGTTGTGAAGATTTTTTTCTGGCTTTGTACTTCCTTTTTAATCTTGTTTCTGTTGCTTTTTTTGTGCAAATACTTTTTAATTTAATGTAATCAAAGTTGCCCATTTTGCCTTTCATAATGTCCTCTAGTTCTTCTTTGATTATTAATTCCTCCTTTCTCCAAAGATGTATCTGATAGGTAAATTATCCCTTGCTCTCCTAATGTGCTTATGGTATTACCCTTTATGCCCAAATCATGTACCCATTTTGGCCTTATTCTGGTATGGGGTATGAGATAGAGGTCTATGCCAAATTTCTAATATATAATTTTCTAGTTTTCTCAGCAATTTTTGCCAAATAGTGAGTTCTTATCCTAGAAGCTTGAGTTTTGTGGGTTTATCAAATACTAGATTACTGTTGGCCTTGCTTATTGTGTTGTGTGTATCTAATTTATTCCACTGATTCACAACTCTATTTCTCAATCAGTACCAAATGGTTTTGATGACTGCTGTTTTAGAATATAGTTTTAGGTCTGGTGCTGATAAGCTATCATCCTTGGTATTTTTTTTCATTAATTCTCTTGATATTCTTGACCTTTTGTTCTTCCAGATGAATTTTGTTATTATTTTTCAAGTTCTATAAAATATTTTTGACAGGTTGATTGGTATAGCACTGACCAAGTAGATCAATTTAAGCAGAATTGTCATTTTTAAGCCTACCTATAAGCAATTGATATTTTTTCTGTTATTTAGATCTGACTTTATTTGTGTGAGAGGTTTTGGTAAATGTGTTCATATACTTCTTGGGTTTGTCCACATACATGCATGTTTTGCATGTCTTTGTGCCTTCAGTTTTGCTGAATACTACTTCCTGTCTACATACCCAGGAGACTAGTTTATTATTTTGAATCATTTACATTTGCAGACTAGTTTATTATTTTGAATCATTTACATTTGCAACATACTTGAAATAAAAGGCATATCACTAAACTCTCTACTGGTGCCTTCATTTTGTTATTATTGTAGACTATTGTAAACAGTTATTTACATGTTTTGAATTGGCATTTTCCTATTGTGCTTCATTACTGGGTTGGCAACAGTGCTATCCCCAAGGCCTCTGTATGTCTTCTTCTGTTTTAGCATGTGTAGGGCAGTGCCACAAATTGGAATGAGTAGTACAAAAATGCTCTCTCCCCTTAATTAGTACAATAGTTGCTTAAGAATAACCCAAAACAAATCACTGTTGATCAGAGAAATGCAAATTAAGACAATTTTGAGATACCATTGCACACCTGTCAGATTGACTAAAAGGACAGGAAAAGACAATGATGAATGCTGGAGAGTATGTGGGAAAACTGGGACATTGATACATTCTTGGTGGAATTGTGAATACATCCAGCCATTCTGGAGAGCAATTTGGAACTATGCCCGAAGGGCTATCAAACTGTGAATGCCCTTTGATCCAGCAGTGTCTCTCCTTGGCCTGTATCCCAAAGAGATCTTAAAGGAGCGAAAAAATGTTTGTGGCAGCCTTTTTTGTAATGGCAAGAAATGGAAACTGACTGGATGCCCATCAGTTGGAGAATGGCTGAATAAGTTATGGCATATGAATGTTATGGAATACTATTATTCTGTAAGAAATGATCAGGAGGATGATTTCAGAGAGGCCTGGAGAGACTTATATGAGCTGATGCAAAGTGAAGTGAGCAGAACCAGGAGGTCATTATACACAGCGACAATAAGGCTATATGGTGATCAATTCTGACGGACATGGGGTCTCTTCAACAATGAAATGATTCAAATCACTTCCACTTGTGCAGTGATGAAGAGAGCCATCTACACCCAGAGAGATAACCATAGGAACAGAGTGTGAAACACAACATAGCATTCTCACTTTGTCTGTTATTATTTGCTTGTATTTTGTTTTCTTTCTCAGTTTTTCTTTTGCTTCCTTCTTGATCTGATTTTTCTTGTGCAGCAAGATAACTGTATAAATGTGTGTGTGTGTGTATGTGTGTGTGTGTGTGTGTGTGTGTTGGATTTAACATGTATTTTAACATTTAACATGTATTGGACTATATGCCATCTAGGGGAGGAGGTGGAGGGAAGGAGGGGAAAATTTGGAACAAAAGGTTATGCAAGGGTCAGTGCTAGAAAAATTACCCATGCATATGTTTTGTAAATAAAAAGCTTTAATTAAAAAGAAAAAAGAATAACCTCAAAATCATCATTCTCCAATTGACAAGTGGTCAAAGGATATGAACAGTTTTCAGGTGATGAAATTAAATACATCTATAGTTATATGAAAAAATGCTCTCTATCACTATGGATTAGAGAAATTCAAATTAAAATAACTCTGAGGTACCACTTCACACCTCTTAATTGATTAAGATGACAAGAAAAAGTAATGATAAATGTTGGAGAGGATGTGGGAAAACTGGGACACTAATATATTGTTTTTGGAGTTGTGAACTATTTAGCAGAGCAATCTGGAACCATGCCCAAAAGAAGGTCACATTGTACATATCTTTTGACCCAGCAGTGACATTACTGAGTCTATAATAATAAAGGAGGGAAAAGGACCTGTATGTGCAGAAATGTTTGTAGTAGCTCTTCTTGTGGTAGCAAAGAATTGGAAAAGGAGTAGATGCCCATCAATTGAGGAATAGCTGAGCAAGTATATGAAGATAATGTAATGTTACTGTTCTATTAAAAATAATGAACAAACTAACTTTAGAACAAACTAATTTTGGCCTGGAAAGGTTTACGTGAAATGATGCTGAGCAAAACAAGCAGAACCAGGAATACATATAACAGTAACAATATAATAACAGTAAGAATGAGGGGTTCTAGTGGCAGTCAGAGACTTGTGGAAATCCCTTTTTGGTTGGAGGTGCAGGTTCTTTGTGAAAGAATTCACAAACCCGAAGAGTTTTAGGTGTCAAAAAAGGAAGTTTATTGTTGGATGAGAAGTTAGCTTTGCTAGAAAAACTCACTTCTTTAGTGGCAAAGTCTTATTAGGGAAATGGAGGCTGGCACTGAGAAGAGAGTGCCTTCTCAGCAGGGAGGAGCCTTGTAGCTTTACCAAAGAGGCAGAGGATTCTACTTTTGATCTTCTGCAAAGAAATGAGCAAACAGCAACCTATTTTATGAGTAGATCTTGGTGGGAAAGGGGGGTGGGTGTTGGAGGCAGTTTGAACTGATCATACCAGGGTCTCCCAATTGAAATTACTTTGAAGGCATTTTCAGCCTGAATTTGAATGGTGATCTGGCTATCAAATATGTAGGTGATTTGCCTTAGAAATGGCCCATTTGGATGATACCACTTAACTTGTCTGGGGAGATATGTTTCCCAGGAGGGCCTGACACTCGAATTTCACTTCTTTGTAGATCAAAGAGTACACAATTTTAGAGTGTTAATTTTACAGATCAAAAGGGAACACAGTTTCACACCCCCATCAAGAATAGGCAATAATCAGCTATGAAAGGCTTGGCTCTTCTCAGTGGTTCAGTAAGCAAAAGCAATTCCAATAAACTTTGGACAGAAAATGCTATCTACACCTAGAAAAACAACTAAGGAGAATGAATATAAATCAATACATGTTATGTAACGTGATGACCGCACTAGCACCCAGGATACCTTAGAATCAACTGGAGTCAGGATAAGCAAAAGTCTTTAGTCTTTATTCTTGGTCTTTAGGGGTAGAAGTGAAGGGGATGTGTTGGAATCCTTACAAATGTTAAGTCATTAGAGTTGATAGAAACAGTAATTATCTAATTTAGCATGGTTCAGTATGATTGATCTGATCTTAGAAGGAGATGTTATAGGCCAGAACTTGAAACAAAGTACTAAGTAGAACTGATAGAAACAATGCTTGTGTTCACACCTTTAGAAAGCTCATATAAACAAGAAGCTCTCAGGGCCAGAGAGCACTCTGGGACAGACACAGAGCATTCTGGGAGATCCAGAAGCCCTCTCTTGGAGGCAAGACAGATTCATTCCAACTTTCACCTTGGTGCTGACTGGAGACATTCAGAGTTGAGCTAGAGGAATCAGATCCATTCCATTTTCCACCTTTATGCTGACTGGAGGCTGAAGGACAAACCTTTGGATTTGGAGACATTTGGAGGGAGTTCTTGGAACCAAGCAGAGACATAGGCCATCAAAAAAAACTAACCGGGCTATTTTGGAGGAAGCAATAAAAGATTTGAACTTTTGTCACCTGGCTGCATTTTGGAGTAATTATTACTTTTAATTGAAACCAAGGCTTCTTCCAGAAAACCTCCCCAAGAAACCTGCTCTCCCTCAGAGAGAACCATTTTTATATAGATAGATAGATAGATAGATAGATAGATATTTATAATTTTTATTTAATAATTACTTTATATTGACAGAATCCATGCCAGGGTAATTTTTTTTTACAACATTATCCCTTGTACTCGTTTCTGTTCCGATTTTTTTCCCCTCCCTCCCTCCACCCCCTCCCCTAGATGGCAAGCAGTTCTTTATATGTTGGATATGTTGCAGTATATCCTAGATACAATATATGTTTGCAGAACCGAACAGTTCTCTTGTTGCATAGGGAGAATTGGATTCAGAAGGTATAAATAACCCGGGAAGAAAAACAAAAATGCAGATAGTTCACATTCGTTTCCCAGTGTTCTTTCTTTGGGTGTAGCTGCTTTTGTCCGTCATTTATCAATTGAAACTCAGTTAGGTCTCTTTGTCAAAGGAATCCACTTCCATCAAAATATGTCCTCATACAATATCGTTTTCGAAGTGTTTAATGATCTCCTGGAGAACCATTATATTTTAAAGAAGAGAACACCACAGGGATGGAAGTAGGATCTCCGCAACCACCTTCTTCCTGGTCCGTGGTCAAAGTGACCCTGGATAGTCTTACTTCACCTCTTAATCCTTCCTACAAGCCTCTGTATAGACCAATCATCGAACCAGCACAGGATAGTGGGAAGGACCATTTTCCAAGCATATGCCCATAGAGTATTGTCCAATCGGTAGTTAGCCTCAAGTGCTCAGCTGTCCTGACCTCAGTGCATCGACTCAAGAGTTTCAGCCCTCTACAATGTTCACTTTTTTCCCCTGGTTTTATTATTATTTTTTTAATCTTTCCCATGATTTTTCCCTTTGGCTTTGATTTTTCACTCCCAACATGATTCACAAAGTAGTAATATGTATTTAAAAAAATAAAAAAAAAGTTTAACCCAAAAGTCTTCTGAATTTTTTCCAGTTTATATAAGTACTCTAAATTATTAAATAATTATGAAATAAAAAATATATCAAATGTGTTTATTCAGTTTGAAAATCTGATTCAGAGCAGATGAAAAGTGTTGATTTTTTATTGTTTGTTTGCATCATTCAGTAACTATGCTTTTTTATTTTTTAGAGGTAAGAACTTGATCTGCAGCAAAGTTAGAACAGTATGATAACAAAATGACGGGGCTTTTATTTGGGAGTAGATGACTCGGTTGTTAGAAGCTGTTTTTTTGCTTTATGTTTTATTAATAATCTTTGAGATTTAGGACATCAAATTGGGGTTTAACTATTGTAGTCTGTGGTTTTGTTCATTTCCATTTTGACTCTTCCTCAGTGTCACTTTCATTCTGTTGCTCACACATACTTTTTTTTTTTTTTTTTTTTACTGAGGCTCAGTATTCACATCTGCCTTTCTTGAATACAATACCTGTTTGACATGCAATGTCATTTTA
The DNA here is from genome assembly GCF_016432865.1 of Antechinus flavipes. Classification (NCBI taxonomy): domain Eukaryota; kingdom Metazoa; phylum Chordata; class Mammalia; order Dasyuromorphia; family Dasyuridae; genus Antechinus; species Antechinus flavipes. The sequence goes on from NC_067399.1 coordinate 564,075,643, forward strand.
AGGAATTCTTGTTCTTGAGATAATTTCACTCTAGATTGTAGCAAGAGGAATGGTGTTAGAGGTCAAGTTAAATTTTAAGCAACTGAGTTAGCCATGTCATTGTCTGGAAATTAATTTCTCTCTTTCTCTTCCCTCAGATAAACCGGGAAAGCTGGTGTACAATAGAGCCATGCCCAGATCCATCACTGTTGACTTCCAAACATAATCCAGGTAAGCAATAGTTCCTCAGTTGGTGAATTTATTTGAATTTAATTGAATAGAATAGAATCAAAGAAATAGGTAACTTGATAACCAAATCTTTCTATAAATACAAAATATTTTATTTTGAATCTTATTCTCCTTCTACATATCCCTAGCACAAAAAAGAATTAGACTTATGTAATTTGGGATGTTTTGTTTGCACTCATCTTTACCACTTGAGGAATTGAGGATAAGCACATGTAATTACTCAGCTTGACTTGTAGAGTAATAAACTTCACACATATGTTTTATGAGTCATTAAGAGGCTGTTGAAGCCAACTGCATAATACAAATACATGGTATGAACTGTTTTAGTGGAGGTGGGGGGGGGTATACAGAAAGAAAGGTAAATCCATGCAGTCATTAAAAACCATGCTGGTAGTACTGTCTAATCTTAATCCTTTTCCTGATAATTTGAAATATTCTCCTGACTAGTGACTTAAAAGAGTATATTTTAATATAAGACACAAGATGTTTGCATATTAAGCTTACGACTTATGGTTAGGAAAGCCAGCTTCTAATCTAGAGTTAACCACTGACTCATTCCATGACGTAGATCATAGCCCTCAAACTCAATGCTCCCCATCTATAAGAGGTCACTATCTTACTTCATTAGGGGTGGTGGCAGAATGAATTAATATGTGATTACAAGAGAGTCTTATTGTAAATGTCAGGTGAAGTATGATAAACTACACTCTGGGCTGAATTTAGTCCTAGTACTCTTAAATTATTGTAACCTTCATTCATTTCTCCTCTTATGCATGATGTATTTTAAGAATGACTGAATGTATCCCTACCATGTGCCAGTACTCTTTCTATATTGATGGGTTAGCCAGATAAACTCTACCTGTAGGGTCATACATTCTTAAGACTAAGTAAGTTAAATAATTTCTTGAAATACACCATCCTCCAGAGACTTTGTGAATATCTTCCACTTAGTTGTATTATTATCCCAAAAATACTTAAAAACAACATAGGGTCAGGAAATAGAAAGAGTTGGGGTCTGGAATCAGACCTAAGTTCAAGTTCAGCCACAGATTCTTAATAGCGATGCAACTCTAAGCTATACAACATTAATTTCTGTTTACTTCAGTTTCCTCAATGGTAAAAATCAATATAATAGCAACTACCTATTAGGGTTGTGTGAGAATTAAATGAGATAATATTGTAAAGCACTTAGCATAGTGCCTGGCACACAGTAGGTACTATACAAATGCTTTTTTCCTTCTCTTCCAGTTCCCCAACCTTGAAGTTGTCTCCTTCAGTTTCAAAACAGCAAAATCTGCCCCAAAGCAAGGGGTAAAGCACATTGCTTTCATACATTCATGCCTTCAGCAAATATTGATTAATCAGCTGCTGTGTAAAAGACATTATACTAGGTCTTGAGGGAATATGCATAAAACATAAAATAGTAGAATGAGGTTTTGTGAATTATCTGAACATATATTTAATTCATGTATTTAAGGAAGCTGATCATCATCCTTCATAAGATCAAATCTTGAATTTCCCATATTCACTTTCCAGATTAGCAAAATTTTATGTATGAATTTTTTTTCTGAATTTCATTGCTTAGCCTGAGTCACTTTTCTTATCCTGCTATTCTACTTTGAACACTATCTATTTATTAAAGTATCATTCCTAAAATGAGCTACCTAGAACTAAATATGTACTTTAGGAGTGTCCTTAACTAAGTCCCACTAAGACTGAACAGATGTCTCACTGGTGATTCTAAGTGTATATTGGACTACAGTAATTGGAAAACTTCTAAATTCCATGTGTCGGACGTAAAAGAGTGTTCATTTAGAAGAAGGGAAGATTAGTAAACATTTCTTTCATTTTTGGAACCTTTTACTGTGTAAATCACACAGGATATGGGTAGATTTTCCTTTTTCCTCTTTCCAACTCTCCAGATTTGGTTTGATACTGTTGTGTTATCCTACTCACTGTGTCCCCTTTGACCCATTCTTGACTTCAGGTCTATTTTAATACCTACTTGAATTTTTTTTCTGGGGGATGATGTTCCACCAGCCTTGAATCTGGAGCTTCCTTATGAGTTTTCCTTTGGAACGTCACTAAACTGGTTTCTGTTTCAGTCTGGAATTTGGACATGGTTTGTTAGGCAGCCAGCAAGATTGTGAGCAAAGGCATAGTTGCTGTTACAGCTTTTTCTTTTTCTTGGCCTTTCTATTCTCTCCCTACTCCTCATTTTCCCTCAGCTGCAGACTGAAGGTTCAGATTTTCCAAGTGAGAAAGAGTGGAAAGACCACACCCACTAATAAGTCTTGATCCAGTACACTGTCTGGAGTCTATGAGGCATGAATGATCTATTGAATATGAATGTTTCCAATCAGCCTTCTGCCAGCAGAAGGCAAAGCTGTTCCTTTTGGGGTATCATATGCAGAAATCATTTGCCCATCCAACTTGTGGAGTTCAATTTTTTAACTGAAATTTTAACTTAAATTTGAAGTAGTCTCTTTCAGATTTCATTCTTCTTTTCCATTTTGCCTCTTTTCATGCTTCCTTTAGCTTTTCTCAAGCTCTCAGTATTTTCCATACAAATTACAGAATTATAAGAAACAGTGGTTTGGGAAGAAAGGAAAAGGAAGAGTAGGGCAGCACACAGATTCTAGGCCCAGGATTGATATATAACCATTTATCCTATCTCTGTGACACATCACAAAAAGGGGATGTAAAATAAACATCCCTTCTTCTTTAGTTATATAGTTTTATATGTATGACACCTGTCTCCTAGACTGTAAGGTCCGTCTTACTTAAGGAGACATTTAGTAAGCACTTAATTTGTGCTAGGGATGCAAAAACAAAAACAAATCTTTGCCTTCATGGAGCTTACATTCTTTAGGAATGTATACAACTCATACACAAGATAAAATAAATTCAAGTGATAAGAAGAGAAATCTTTTTTATGGAGGAAACTATTTTACTTAAATTTGTACCTCACATACCTTAATATACTATACACAATGAAGCGTAGTAAAAGTTTGTTGAATTGAAATGCAGAAGGAACTTATTTCAATGTCTGGTCCTAATTCCAACACCATGTAGGCATCCCTTCAGTAACATTCTTCATAGATCAAATTTTTTTGTGAATACTAGGAATGACAAGTTAACTATTGAGCAAAATTGGAGATAGGTAAGCATTTTTAAATTGCCAATATGTGCCAGGGATTTATTCCCCGTTGTTGATTATATAGATACAAAATAAGAAATCTCTTGCCCTCTGGGATCTTTTAAGAAATTAGAGTGGGAAAAGCATGAAGGATAACTTGCATAAAAATACAAAGGAAGACAATGAAATGTTTTACACAAACAAATGTTTGTGTTGTCAGAATAGATTTATAGATGTATAATATGTAGGAATATGTATGAATATGTAGAATAATAAATAGGAAGCACGAGGAGGTAGGCTAGAGTCAGGTTGTGAAGAGCTTTAAAATGCTAGAGCAAGTAATGTTATCCAAGGCATCTGGGAGCCATTGAATCTTTTTGAGCAGAGAATTAATAGCCTGGCAAGGGAGTGCCTTAAGGAAAGGTTAAGTGAAGAGATCCAGTTAGAACATTAATGATGGTAGTGTACTTGTAGTTACTCATTCTATGGTTGAACTGCCCTTTCTGTTTTCCATGATGATGATCTTATTATCTGGAGCACCACAAAATGAGATTACTCTGTCTTCTGCAAGATAGTATATGATGTATTTCCTGGTTACTCACTTCTAGGTAGTCTATAGGCATTTCCCCTATTTAGAAAATGGACTACTAGATCTCAATATGGTCTGACTAGTATGTAAAACACTACAAGATCTATTTATTGTCTTTATTCAGATAACATAGTTATCTATGGTGTAACACCAACATTCAAACTTATCAGTATAATTCCAAATATTTTTTAACCATCTGTCATATTAACTTACTCTTTTTTGTCACCCAAATTGGATTGGAATTTTTATAAATCCTCTCCTAGGCTACTGATTTAAAAACAAAGAAACAAACAGTAATATATGTTTAATAGTACAGAGACAACAACAGGAGCCTGGTTCAAGCTCCAAACTTCAAGTTGGCAACAATCCATTAATTGAGCATTCTTTATGTTCAATTGTACAGACAGGTCTAAAAACATCTAAAAACTTACTGTCATTCAACCAACATTTCTCTCTCTTGTGCAGAGAAGTATCAGGAGAGATTGTGAAATAGATTGTTAAAATCTGGTTATATTACTGTGACATTTTTGGGGGGGGGAAGGAGAGTCAATCTAATAATTACCCCAAATCAAAAACCAACAGATCATTTATCAAAATTCTTTGGCCTGTCATAGTACTTGACAACCATTTTCAAGAGACAAATAGATTCTCCATATTTACTTTTTTTTTTTTTTTTTTTTTTTTTGGTATAAGCATCATTTCTATGGACCATAGGAAAAATGAAATATTCACTGTGTTTCTGTCAGCCCACAAAGATTGGTAACCATATTTTGAAATTAATTTTTCCCCTTTTTAAAAAAAATTACTTTTAGTTTTCCTTTTTAATATTTTAGTTAACCAGAAAATCCTAACAAGGGACCAGTTTATAATTGTCTTTGTGATTCTTAAAGTACTATATAAATGCAAATTACTAGAATTAGTTCATGACTTATTACTAAACTCAGTATTTTTATCATTGGTTACAAAGGGATTACTCTGTTCCAGAGTGTTCCAGAGGTGGAAGACACTGATGTGTAGGCAGTTTTTAAAAAATTGAATAGGTCTTCTAAATTATAGTTGTCTCTTTTGCATATAGACAAAAAGTTTTCTGCAGCTTCTTAAATGCCTTGAGTGACTCTAGTGGTATAAACAGGGCGAATTACTAGAAACAGCTGTAGTTTCTGTCCAAATGCCTAGAATTGAGGTTATCAAGCAGAAAGTTTCAGCTCTGCCTATATTTCCTTTATAGCCTTTCTGGAAGTCGTCTAACATGTGCGGGCAAACTGTTGGAATACAAAGAAAAGCCTGATTTTTTTACCCTTCAAAAAAGTGTTGAGTTAATTATACATGATATTTATTTTGCAGGATGCGAGAACTTCTTGGAAGTTGGACTGGGTGGAGAGTGTGCCTCATCCCAGGGTATGCTTAAAAGACCATCTGGCAGTGATTCCGACCTCTTCCCTTCACCCAATGATGAAATGGACAACAGCATTATTTTTACAAAGGTATATTTGTGTAACCTCTCTGCGAAGATGGCTTAAATTTTGGCCTTGTGGCTCAGCTGTAAAATCTTCTTTTGCCCCTTTCTTTGACTCCCAACCTGAATCTAAGAACTCCTTTAAGAGGAAAACCTGAAGCCAAGAGAGCTTACAAGGGTGTCTTGCTCCCTTCTGTTGCACACAAAATCAGGTTTTGAAATATAATGTCGAACCTTCAGCAAATGAAGCTACCTTTCTTAAATCATGTCTGATGACAATGAACTCTTTCCAGTGGGTAAGAAGAGACCACAGCCTAGACTAAATGAAGTCATGTTCTATAAATTGGTCCCAGTGTCATTTCTGATGAATGTGGTTGGACCCAGGGCTCCCTCTGGCCTTAGTGATGTCATCCCTGCTCACCCAGCTTGCTTAATGGGAGCTTTCAGAATCACCACTCGGGAGCTTCTCCCGGCTGCCTGGTGCAGAAGCAGGAGATAGTGCTACTCTTCAGAGCATGTGCAGTATTAACAGCAATCCTGTAACCAGTGTTTACATGTAATTTGAGGCTTCATCTAATGAAAGGGGTGGTTTGCTTGTGTTTGCCTGAGTGTAGCTGAAAAGAGTTCTATTTTATTTCATTAGAAGAGAATCTTAGGCAAAGGTTTTCCCACACTAAGCAAAGCAAACCCAGCCTCGAGAGGGAAAAAAAAAACAGTAGTTTTTGGTTTTGTGCCAATCTAGTGAGGGGGGGAGAGGAAAAAAGGGGAGGAAAGAAGGAAGGGAGGGAGGGTGGGAGGGAGGGAGAGAGAGAGAGTAAAAGAAGAAAAAAAATTGACTTCTCTATGTATAATATGTTTAAAATTGTGCCTCCCTCTTTTATGATACCCAATATAACTGCTTGATAAGGGCTTTTAAGTTAATCCTTATTCTAGGCAATGTGTCAAGATGACTGGAGTAAGGCAAGCTTTCACAAGTTCCATAGATTCTGTTGTAGAATTTATTTGGATCTTTGGGAAACTTTATTTTCCCCATCAATTTATTTTGCTTCTGGTTTTGTTCAGCTCCCACATTTATGGCCTGTTTCCTATACCCAACTCCCTACTTTGTTCCTTTGATTCAGCCCAATATTTCCAAAGAGTTCTGGAGAAGATTTAAAGTGGAAACTTCAGATTTACTATTAATATGTTCTGGAATAACTTTCCTCTTATGAAACAAAAATCCTTATGTCAGGAAATTTTTTTCCCTTAATTTTTGAGCACAGGAAAATTAACAAAATCCAAAGATTTGGTGTTTTTGAGTATGGCTTTGAGTTTCCTAAATACTAGGACTTTGAAAGGTCTTTATTAATTCCCAAAAAAACTCATTCCTAAGGAAATCCCTAAGGGAATACCTTTTTGACTGATACATAAATCTCTGAAATGATATTGATTTTGACTAATCTTTATTATTTTAATGAATTTTTAACTAGCTTCATCTTGTCTCTAATCGATCAAATATTGTATAGGGCACCAAAATATTATATAGGGCTTTCTTTATAACAGCCTGATAAAAAAAAGTAACATAAGTGTTACTTTATGGTCAGAAATTAAAATTCAGAGATCAATGTTAAGTGATTTGCTTATGGCCATATAATGAATAAGTTGAGGCTTAAACTCTAGTCTTCTGACTTTAAGCCCAAGTGCTCTTTCCACCACAGCAGTCTGATTTTTTAAAATTGTCTCTTTGTTTCTATAGAATCCCATATTTCTGTAAATTGACAGTGAAGTCTGGTTATTGAACTGTACATTTGGCCTGGATAAAGATACATATGTGATTTTCATTAACCTTTATATCAGCTGCCAAAGTTATGGCCTTTGCTGGTATTGGCAAGCTTATTGGAATAAATAAACTGATGCAGTTTTTAAAATGTGAAAATAAGTGAACTTTCTACATAGGTCAAATCAAATGACATAGGAAAAAATTTACAACTTTGGGGGAATTTCTCCCTTTTTTTGGCATTATATTCCAAATGATCTGAAGAGGTTCAAAAAAAATGAACAATATTCCTACCACCCAGGTCATTCCAAAGTTGGATAGCATGAGAATCATAAAGAAAGCATCCTGGTGATAGGTTTTTTATCTAGCATTCAGATTTTTAAAGTTTACATAGAGATGGCAGTGTTTTGTGCTTCTGGCTTCTGGCTTCTTTGGTCTTCATAACTTTTTTTTTTTCTCCCGAATGATTTGTAAAGGCATTACACTTAGTACACAAATCACCAGCTACTTTATTCAGAGGCCCTCTTCAGAGATGAAATCATTATAAATTCGTCTAAACAATGAGCACTAAGATTCTGGCAGGATCTATTCCCATGATCCAGTCATCTTCCTTCTCGCCTCAAGAACAGACCCTAGACTAGGCATTGCAACATCCTCTTCTGTGAACCATGAAAGGCACATTAGGTCACTTCCTACAGACGTTTGTATGAGTCTCATCTTAAAGGTGGGGGTGGGGGTGGGGCTGTTATTTGTTTTGTTTTTTGTTTTACAATAATCTCCAAGTATTCTAGTTGGGTTTTTTTTTTTTTTTACTTTACTCATTTATTTCTAATCACTCTGACTAGTAAACACAATTCTTTAGGGATTGAAATTTTTCCTTTAATTTAGGTCAGAAAGAGATTTAATTTTTCACAGAATTATTTTATTATATATTTAAAGGTAGAAAGGGGAATTCACAGGTCATCTAGTCCAAAATCCTTCATTTTAGAAATGAGGAAACTAAGGTTCTGGGAGATAAGCATTGTGGCCAAAGATACACAGAATATAACAGCACTAGGACTTAGGTCCTCTTTCTGCAAATGCAATACTCTTTTCATTATGATGATGGAAGATTCCTTAAAGGCTACCTACTCTAAACCATATTGAAATAAGAATTAATAGAATCTGCTCTGTGGTCACACCAAAAGCAAAGGCTGGATGACAAGGTAGAAACATGTATTTTGCTTGAAGACCTATAAAAAAGATCAGGGTACTATATTCTGAAGCAGCTCATTGCATTTTTTGATAACTATTTTTTTCCTTGCTTCAAATTTCTTTCAGTTTCTTTACATCATCTAGTTTTCATTATTTTTAGCCCTACTCTTTAGGGCCAAACAGAGTAACTCTGTTCCCTAAAGCCCTTAACTATTCTGAATTTACCTCCTTTAGATGCTTGACAGTTTATCAGTGCCTTTACTAAAATATTATACCCAGGAGTTATCTGGATGTTCTATATTAGGTGGTTAGGTGAGGTACAGTGGAGAGGATACTAGGCCTGGAGTCAGGAAGACTTGAGAGGTTGTGATTGAAGAAGAAAGTTATTTTATAAATACAAGGCATTGTCATTATGTTAAATTAATTCATATATCTCTAGGGAGATGGTAAGGGGTAAGAGAACAGCACCCCTAAGGTCAGTCTTGGGAGCTTGGGATTTGAATTTGATTTTTGGCATCAGAAACCAGAGTAAAGAGGTATTTTAGCATGCCTTGTTATTAAACTGGTTACGGGAGAACATTAAATCCAATTTAAAATACTAGCTTGTGACCAAATATGGGGAAAAGATATGTGTGTGTGACATCATACCTAGAAATCAGACTGATACTAACCCTTAGTAATTGTCAGCTGTTTATCTTCACCTGCTCAATCATCATTCTCTCTTCTCTTCTTTCCTTTTTCTTCTATAAGAGTTATTGAGGAATATTTTCATAAAAGTGGTTGAGAAGATTAATTTAAGGAAATTTAGTAAATATACTTTTCTTAGTTCTCAGATTTTCTGAGAGGGAGAAATCGTGTGAATTAATGAAACTGCCATTTTTTTTTAGAAGATAGGACATTTAAAATAACAATTTTTGAAAGATAATCTACTTAGTAATTCTGTTTGTTCACAATCCAAATCATAGATTTAGTGTTGAAAGAAAGAAACCTACAGGCTATCTAGTACTATTGACTCAAGTGATGTTAGGTTGACATTTATGTCGAACTATTTTGAAAATGGGTAGAAGTATAGCTAGCATTCTCCCAATTCATTTAACTTTCAAGAAGAGACTAGTATACTCTAGACAGCATCCATATTTATAATTGTCTATGTGGTCACAAATTAGAATTTATCTTCATTATCTTCTTGAATTCACCCACTCATCAAATTATGGGTTCTGGTATCTTTCACTTGGCTCCGCATGTCAGATCATAGTTCTCAAAGCGTGTGTGTCCTATTTGGCATTAGTGGCTTGCCAGCAAAAGATTCATTAACTCGTGGTTCTGGGTAATGGTTTTATTTAATAAAATACTTTAGAGAAGAGAGGGTTAGGGCTAGTTATTTCTACTCCCATTTGGTACAAGGACCTTTTCTTTCTGTAACATAAACTGCAAGTGTTATCATAAACTGTTTTGCTTTTTTTTTTTTTTTTTAATAATAGCCATTGGGAACATAACCACAAAATTAATCTCTTTGGTGATATTAATATTCATGCATGTTTTTTAGCCAAGGATCATCATATATTCTAATTATAGCTTTTGAAGAAAATATTAAATTACAGCATACATCAAGAGTACATACATGTACAATGTAGACGTCATAGGGCTTTATTTGATTTTAGTTGGTTTTTAGTAGCTGAAAAATATTTAACTAAATTTTTATTTATGGCTGGAGGGTTTTCCCCCTTGTATAGGATCAAGAGAAGAAAAACAATTATAATCTCTTATTTTTAGCATTTGCTGTTGCTTATGAATCCTTGGCTTTCAGGGATAAACTAACAGTATATAAGATCACATATAATCTATTGAGAATGATTTTTAAAAATATGCATAGAAATTGGATTGAGGATGTGTGAATCTGATTGTTACTAAGCCAAAAATTCTTAACTGTTTGGAAGACTGTAATGATGAACTCATGCCTATGTCCCATTATAAGGCTTTTGAATGAGGCCTTTCTCAAAAACATTAAATGACTTCCTTATTTACAGAATCAATTCTAAAAAATTATTAACAAAGCATTCAAGAGCCTCCATGCTTTGGCTTCAATTCACACAGCCTTACTGGCCATTACTTTCCTTCATGCATTCATCATTTCAAGCAAACTGAATTCCTTCCTCCTCCCCATATATGTTTTTATTTTTCCAGTCTTCAGACCTTTGACAAGCTGTTTTTTTCCTTGCAATGCACCCCCTGACCAATCTCTTCAGTATTCTTTACCCAGTTCGCATACTGCTTCTTTAATGAAGCCTTTTCTTATCCTTTGTAGTCAAAAGTAACTTCTCCCTCCTCAATATTTCTGTATCATAATGCATAGACACTAATCCTTTGGTGTTACTCATTTTCAGTTTTATGTGTATGCTTGACTTCTCTCTCCAACTAGATTTTCAGCTCTTTAAGGAAACTTGAGCGTCCTACTGGTCTTTTTGGCATTTGGTACAGTTTTGTTGAATCAGTCAATAAATTTTTTAGCTAGGGTTGAGTTATCTAGGCTGTCAAATAGAAGACCATGAATTCTTTTGGAAAGGCTACTAGAGTTTTATATTGAGCTATTTTTTTCTTTCTTCTTTTTAAGAGAGTCACCCAGTGTGTGGTTTACATGTTTTTGCTCTTATTTGCTGGACTCTGCTACGTTTTTAATCATTATACCTTCCTTTCTGTTACAGCCTGAAGAGGAGCAATCAGTCTGTGATATCACTGGGTCCAGCTCTTCCACAGATGACACAGCTTCCCTGGACAGGCATTCTTCCCTTGGCAGTGATATCTCTCTCCCCCAAATTCGGAACCTAAACAGAACTAAGGATCGACAGAATCTTGATGGGTTCCATAGCTACACGGTAGGAATTGAGGGCCGGGAAAGTGAGAGTGAACCTGCTGGCTCAGGTGAAATGGAAGAAGAAGAGATGGACAGTATCACTGAAGTGCCCACAAACTGCTCTGTTCTGAGAAACTCTATACGTTCTCTGTCCCCTTTCCGAAGACATAGCTGGGGACCAGGGAAAAATGCTGCCAATGATGCTGAGATGAATCACCGAAGGTGAGATAACAGTATTCCTCTCATTCTTCACATTGTCTACTGGTTTAGAACATTTTTGACTTGGGCATCTGGTTGATAATGTGTTTTGAACTTTTTTGATGAGTTTCTTTCAAGAATTTGAAACAGATGATAAAATATATTAAAAGAAAGAAAAAATATGTAGACTTGAAATTTAAACATTTATGTGTACACACACACACACACACACACACACTCATACCTACTTACAATCCCGAAAGACATTTCAGGGTACCTAATGGAAATTGTGACCATCTGTTTAAATTTTTGTAAGGGCTAATTTGTCACTGTTGATACCATTTGCCCCACAAGAAAGAGTATTTATCATAGCTGATTAGTATTTATCATTAAGATGTTAAATAATCACAGTCTTCCCACCTGCTGTTTTCAAGTATAGAGTAGATTATGAGAAGTTAGATTTGACTCATCTATACTATCTTGCCAAATGATTTTTGATAATTTTTTTTAAAAATTAGTAATTCTGGTAGAATGTAATATATGTTGAATTTACTTGTGCTCTATATCCCTACTTACCAGTAGAAGTAGATGTTCACATCTAACTGTGTAGAGTAGTTAAAGTAAATCATGTCCCCTGACTCTTTGTCAGATCCAAATCAGTTCACCTCTCAAGGTGCAGTTTTTTCTTTTGTAATGTGTGGTTTGATTAGATGGGCTTTTAGGGCCATGCCAGCTCTAAATCTGTGATCCTTTGCTTCTCTGATAGCTTGGGATTGCCTGCTCCTATACATATTGGTATGTGACAGTTGTAAAGGAGTTTTTGTTTCTTGAAAACTGAATTGTTTAAATTCAAGATTCTTCTTGATACCATATCTATCTCAGTTTGTATGTCTAACCTATTTATATAAGAGCAGTGGCTTATATTTATTACAACACTGGCTTGTTTTCAAGTTGTTTCCTTGTAACATCTTCATTTGATCTATTTTAACATTCATATGAGAGATATATGCCACAGAATTTTAGAAGTGGAAGGGGCCTTAATGGCCATCTAATCCATTTTATATCCCATGCTACAAATAAGGATACTGACAACTTGACAAGTGAAGTAACTGTCCAGGTCACACAGTTGTAGACAGTGGAGGAAGCAGGACCCTTATGTTGAGACTCTCTTTTCTCCTCTGTTATTTGATACTGGCATTTTTAGCATTTTATATTTAACAGGCCTTGAATGTTTCACATGATAAAGTAATGTTTCTGGTCATTTGAAATCAATCCTAAGTTTTGCAAAAAATAAGTAAAATCTCAAAATCTCACTTATATGAAACTTATGCCAGAATTGCATGATTTATACACACACTTACATACAAACTCATACGCACATAGACACCACACACACACACACACACACACACACACACACTTATAAAGAATCTTTTTTCAAATCTCAATGACTTTTTTTCCAAATCTATATGACCTTATGTTTCTAACATAAGAAATTACTTGTCAAGGTCAGTGTACTTTTTTTCTTCTCAGAGGTCATTCTGTAGAGGACATAGTTTTGGGGATTTTATCTCCTACATCCATTGTTGTTTTGATATTTTAATATGAATGAATTATCTACAAACTTAGAAAATTTTTTTGAATCTATTAATTTATATACATATTAGAATCCATCTTGAACTATTTGTTATTTTAGCCATTATCAACTCTTGAAAGTGATGTGTTTTGTGAAATGTATTACGTGATGTCACCTTTAATTTTTCCTTAAAATGCTCTAATCTCTCTTAAACTTTGGGGAGCTCCCTTGTTGAATTACTCTAAACATGGACAAAGCCATTGTTAACTAATCATAACCTTTCTCATAATCATTCTCTCTCCCTCCTCCTCCAAATCTTTGCCTTTGAAGAGCAAAAATTTTGTCTTATTTGAGACAAGCGGGCAGGTGTTTCACACACGGAAGCCCTTCAGTTCTCAGGCCATTTTATTTGCTCATCTCTAAAGTTTTTATGTCCTTCTTACATTGCAGCAACCTTAAGTAATTTTAGTGTTATAATTCTAGATTTTTTTATTATATAAATTATTTTTCCATGTTTAGACATGAGGAATCTCACTTTCATATTTTATTCTGTTCTATTCTGAGGCCTAAATATGACGGAAAATAAATCATTTAGTTTTTCTTTAAAAGCATTATACTAACACAGTATCTCTCAACAATCAAATGAATTTAAGATTTCTGAATGTTAATGCCCTTACTAGCTTTTGATAATTCAGTAGGAATTTCTTATACTCAGATTGTTGTGTTTATGTGTGTATGTGTAAATATATATATATATATATATATATATATATATATATATACACACATATTTCTATACTCATATACATATTCATGTATGTATGTAATCATATCTATTTGATAAACAACAAAAACCATAGTGATAAAAGTAAATTTACATGCAACTGAGAATAAATCCATAACTCATTTACTGATTTTTTTAATGTACCTGTTAAAGAAGAAATTCTAACTACAATATATTCTTAAAATAAGGGAGTTATAGCTAATGAGATTTTTAAGACTTCTGTACCACTTGATTTGATAGAAACTGAATGGCTGAATTTGTAAGAAGATAAAATACTTCTAAATGATTGGATTATGTTTTCATTTATTTTTTTAAAATATAGCCTCCATCAGAGGAATTAAGTCTTAACTATCAATAGAGCATGAACTTGGTTTTATGATTGATATAAATTTACATGTACATCCTATTGTCTGAAAGCTCAGTGGAATCCATTTTTTTCATTCTTACCATTTACCCTTGAATTTTAATATGTTTTATTGATTGTTATCTACTTAATATCTTGGAGTGTTATAGTGATTTACCTTTTAGAGGTACATCCTGAGGAGAGAGTGAAATAGTTCTCAAAAAAAAAGAAGTTAAGCCTTTTGGGTCTGGATATTTTCCCCAATCACCACTCCTTTCCTTTGAGATTTCACATTCTCTTTTGGAGGTGTTTCTCTTTCCAGTTTGTGTTTTGTATGTTTCATGCATTTTCATTCATTTTGTCTCACTTCATTCTCTGACTTCTATACCTGATTCATTTTCAGTTCATTGCGAGTTCTTGGGGATGTTGTAAGGAGGCCTCCCATTCATAGGAGAAGGTACAGAGTCCACTAACAACTAATCATTTTGTATTTGAGTGTGTACTAACAAGCATCTCTACTTACTTCACCTCTGAAGGAAATCAGTTTAAAAGTCAAATTGTCTTTTAGAAGAACTATTTTCCTTTATTAATACTGAAGATCATTCAGTGTGAAATAGCTTTTTAAATGTAAAAAGGAAGTCTTTTTCATTCTGATTTTGTCTTTTCCAGTTGAAAAGTGTTTCTCTTATGAGTTATTAGTCTAAAAAATAACCTAGAGTCCTTGCTTCCCGTGTAGAATCCAAAAACCATACAGAGTTTGAAGATTGGAGTTAAACTAGTACCAACTCTGTGAGAATAGACAATTTTGTGTATGTTCCTGTTAACCCACTAGGTCAATTTTTTTATTTAATTCCCTGCCACAAAATCACTAAATCTAATATTGATTAGTTTTTATTTCATTGTAGTTTCTTATGTCCATTTCTCTTCTCTTGTTCTTTCTTCTTCATCTGTCTTCTTTACCTAATCCAAAAGCCCAGGGGAAAAAAAAGAAGCAAAATAAAAATACCGTCAGGTTCTTGTGTTTTTATAGCCTCCTGACATTTCTAGCTTTAGGAATCGAGGAGTAGCTTATGGTTTGATTTTCTTGGGGTTTATTTTGCTTTTGCAGAATTAAAAGGGAGATGTAATAACATTTTCTCTTCACTTTTTAATCATGGCATCTTCTATTAGTAAACATAAAAGGGGTGGTTTAAATTGATCTCAGTATATAAGCTTGTTTGCCAGCATTTTTAAGGGAATGTTCGAAAATTCAGCTGAAATAATCTTTAGAGATTGACACTCATGATTTCCCATGCTTTTCAAATGGAAGTTTCTTATAATTCCAGGTTTTTTATATGAGATTTGTTTCTAAATGTAAAGCTTAAATTTTCCTAGTAAGCTGTCTTTGGGTTATAATAATTTCTTTTTTAGTTTTATTTTAGACTAGTAAGTACACCCCTTCTTTTATCTTTTTTTTCCCTTGGGGCAGTTGTTTTTTGTTTATTTTTTGAGAGACTTTTGTGCTATTTCAAATATTTTCAAGTGTTTCAAATACTTTTAGTTTTATCTGATACTCATAAGTCAGGGAAGCTTTGTAGGTTTAAATTTATTTGTTTAATGTGTTTATTTTTCCTCAGTTACATTTAAAACAATTTTTTACATTTATTTTTAAAACTTTCAGATTCTCCAGAATAGCAAAGACATTCATAAATCATCCCAGAGCATTACTATTACTTTGTACACTGTACATTTCACTTTGCTTGAGTTCATGAAGAACTTTCCAGGTTTTTCTGAGAGCATCCTGCTCAAAATTTCCCATGGAACAATAATATTCTGTTATATTGATAAACCACAGTTTATTTAGCCATTCACCAATTGATGTCATCTCCTCAGTTTCTAGTTTTTTGCCCTGAGAAGAGAACCTGCTATAAATGCTTTTATACATATAGATCCTTTTCCTTTTTTTAAAATCTCTTTTGGGATTCATGCCTAGTAGTGATATTATTAGTTCAAAGTTTATGCATAATTTTATAACCCTTTGGACATAGTTCATATCTTTTGATTATTTATCAATTGGAGCATGGCTCTTATTTTTTTTATAAATTTAATTCACTTCTAAGTTTAAGAAATGAGGCCTTATCAGAGAAACTTCTTCAGAATTGGAAACTTTCTATAAATGTTATGGCATAGGAGATAGGTCCCTGGATATATTCTGTTTGTAGATGTGGTGGCTTCAGCTTTCAAACATAGGCATAAAAATGAAGAAGAATTTGGTATATAGTAAAAAGTCAAACAGATGAAATCATAGTATATAAGTTCAGCTTTTAATCTATGACAGTGTTAGCCATATGCATTATATATTTCTTGAAGTTTAAAATAGTTGGTGCTTCCTGAAATGCATATAGCTAGAACCTTTGAGATCACTGAGTATTATTACTGTTAAGTGAGATATACCTGAAAGGATTAAGCCAATCCCAGGATAATATGTTTTGATTATGAAATTAAACTTTATAATATCAGATTGAGTTATCATGTATATAGAGGAAAAATTAAATCCTACTTACTCTTCTGTAGTCCATATCTATGATCTAACTTAACTTGTATCATGATCTAATTTAACTTATATCTGGCTAATTTTTAAAAATCCCTTTTTACTAACCTCAAGCTTTTTATTACAAATTTAATCTGACTTAAAAGATTTTATTTCAGTTCTTTAGAGTTGTGAGGAAAGTGATTATTCTTTTCTTCCTCTCAATATTGTCTTTTTCTGCCTCTATCCCTTTCCCATCTTCAATATTATTCTCCAAGACAAATTTATTATCCTTCATTTTTGGTCAGAAGTTTATTCAGTAGCTCCTAGTGTATTCAGTTCTCTCACTTGCTTTTGTAAGATTCAGATGAGAAATCTGAGAATATATTATATTCATGTTCCTGTTCACTCTTTAAATGAACTTTAAGAACAATTATTTGGGAGCTAGCTATACCCATTTACCTTCTGAAACAGAAAAGGCACTGAGAGGACTTTTGAAAGCTCAGGTAGCTGCAGTTTATTTTTTTAAAATAACAGCTTCCTGAATGACTCAGAAATATCAAGGAAAAATATTTTTGAGGTTTGTTATTTTTAAAAAATTAGGTCTTAATAAATAGATTGTGAATTAACTTGCCCTTTCAATGAATACTCATTTGTTGAGTCAGTCATTCACTCTTGTTACTATTTTTGCTTTGAATTCTGATCTCCATGTTTCTTTCCCTGCTCTTTGTGGTGAATTGGAAACTTACTAAATTATCAAAATTTCTTTTACCTTTGTGAAAAAAAGAATAACATAAGGAGAAGGTTGCATGGAGGATATAGAAACATACTTAAGCCTTAGCAAGACATTTTTCTTTTTAAAAAAGGCAGTCAAAAATAAAATTTTTTAAAAGTCTTATACATATATATGAAATTTCTGTATCAGGTTAGTTTGATGAGAATGAATGTTGCCATGATCAGTTATTACTGAGTAATAATATCTTATCTTAATAATATCTTAGATTTATAAAATCCTATAAAACAAGATTACTGCCTTGTGAGATGCAGTATACCAAGTGCTAACCTTATGCTTTGTCTGATTGAGCTCCTTAACTATAAGAGATGGATATGGAACTAAAATCTCTTCCCCTCTAGTTCAGATTGATATACTTCTTTGTAAGGTTCTTAGATACTTGTTTCCAACACTATCTCTTTAGGCAGCCAATAAAAGAACAAGTCTCAAACTTTCTCAGTCTGTTCCATTTCTAAATCTTTTTAAAAATGTAACTTTCCCCTAACTTTTTTGAAAATTAAATATTACGCTGTCTCTAACTATTCTCCTTTCTTTTGCGATTTATTAATGTCTGTACATCCTTGGTCTTTCCCTACTTTTCTTTTTCTGCCTTTGATATCCCTAGTATGAGCTGGTGTCCCTCTGGCGTACAATACTCTGCTGCCCTGAGTGCTGACTTTAATTGTAGAAGGTATGGTATATTATATGCCCAGCAGCCAAATGGGGGCACTATCAAGTGTGGCAAAGTCTTGGCTTTTGGCTTGGAGTTTTGCAGTGGCTGGAATGTGTATAAGCAAGCCTGCTTTTTCTATGAACACTTGCATTCATTTTTTTTTTGGGGGGGGGGGCGGTGTTCCTCTATTCCTGGCATCGCTGACCTAGTTATAGGTTTGAGACTCTGGAGTTAAACATTAGTCAAATGCAATATGTGGGTCATTAGTGGCTTTAGTGGTGTTATCTAAAAAAAAAAATGGATCTATGTGGCCGTGGTAGACTGCTTTTTAATTTTTTTTTGTTCTTTTCTTTATTCTAATATCAAGATCCTTAGGAGTTTGAAAGATTAACAATGAGAGGAGCCAAGAAAAGAAATGAAATGTGGTTCTATTTTGTTCCCAAATTCACTGATTTCTTTTATGGATATTTAATTTCTCATAATCTTATCTTTAGTCCATCAGCCCATGTCTCTCCCTCAAAAGTAGCCAACAGTTTGTCAGAATAATTTCATAATTAAGCTTTCTAATGACCATAGATTCCTAAGCTTTTAAAATCCTCATGGAGTGAAAAACCAGAATTATTCTTTAGGATTTCCACTTTTATCCTCAGCCAATTTCCATTTCCCAGAAATTTCTGAGAATGACATTTGAAATAATTATATTGGAATTTAGGGAAATTAATTGATTTGTGTTCTAGACAATTTAAACTATATAAGACAAATGGTTTATTTTAAAATACTTTTTCAGCTAATAAACACATCCATATATACATATACATATATATAAACATACAAAATGTGGTTTAAATATAGTGATTTCTGAGTAGAAGTACTTTAATACTTCCTGGACAAAATCAAACCTAGATCTAATGAGTTCTACTCTAGGACTTTTTGGTCAGTTACTAATGAGAAAATCTGACACAATGATTTATTTTAATGAAGTTTCCATTGTACTTTTTGTAGATTTCCGTTGTTTTTCTGGCTTAGTCATTTCTCAGGGGAAAAATTTTTTTCTTCCTATTATTAAGAAATTTGGAATAAGATAATTATGAGACACTTTATAGATATGAAAAATTATCCTGGACTCCTGAAAATAAAATATTTGGCTCCTAACTTCTATTTAGAATATCAAAACTCCTAAGTATATCTTTCTTTTCCTTTGCCATTGGTAAAATGTAAAATTTAAGCCCCAGTATAACTTTCTATCAAAGGTGATTAGCAGCTTTTTGCTTTCAAGGTGATATGTGTCTGTCTGCAACTAACAGTTTCCAGGAGGCCTATAGCATTGGTATTGGTTGGCCAGATCTGTGATTTTAAAAATATTCCTCAGCAATACTTATTTTGGAAGAAAACACAAAAATGAATGTATTATATTCAACTGTTTTTTCAACTAGATTGTAAATTAACTATGTTGGTTTCCAGCATATCTTTGTTAAATTTATTTTTTGGTGTGTATGTTTTCCATTGATACTAATTGTAATCCCTCAATGATGAATAGTGACTGTGAAATTAATAGTTTATTTCTAGATTTTAAATGATAGCACTTACAACACAAAGCCAGATTGCCATATTTGGCTACTGAGGGTTACAGACATAAGTGTCTGCATTTTTGTAACTTATCTCCTACCAGGGTAGTAGATGCAAGAAAAAAGTGTGTTATACACTGAAACACGCAGAACTTATACATTGCTTATTATTTAGCTAAAAGCTAAATTCTTTGGCAGAATAAAATTTTTAGTGAATTAGGTTTCCTTCATTTAGCCATTCCTTCCTAAGTGCTTAGAATGGCTTAGAAATGAAAAAACAAATTGGGAGATTTGAGTGCAGCAGTATTCTGCACTCATTCAGTGCTTTGGAGAGGTACTCTCTGAAGTCTAGCTATATGCTTAACATACCATCAAACAACAAAAAATGATAGAGTGATTGTCAGTGGCTATTTGAAATAACTCTTTAATTTTTTAAAGTTCTGAGATTAATTTTTATGACCCTCATTTAGTTTCAGTTTAGAAGGCCTGTCTGGAGATACGGGGGACAGTAGTAAGCCATCCTCAGCTTTGAATGCCAATTCTGCAAGCTCAAAAGAACTGAGGCGAAATCCCTTTAGTGGAGAGGAACGTGGTGATTCTTTAGTGTCACTCACCGAAGAGGACCTGGAGTCGGACCAGAGAGAGCATAGCATGTTTGACCATAAGGTAAGTTTATTTCTAGCTCTACAATAATTTAGAATTTTTTTTATTACTTTAAAGCTACATTGATAATGGGGATCAAAATAGAAGGCTTGCTGTTTTAGATTCAGATTCTTTTCTGTTCTACTTGATATAGAACCCAGTACATTAAATTTTACTGATTATGGTAACTCTAGGCTGTAATTTATTTATGGTGGTCTGTCAAGTTCTCCTTTAATTAGGAAAGTGGCTATGATTTTAAAGCTATTTCTCTTTGCTCTAGGAGATCTTCCCTCTCCACCAGATATGGTAGTAATTCTTCACACCTCAGAGGCTCATTTCTTTTGCCTTTAGAAATAGTTATTAGTTTCTCATCATCCTAAAATACTTTCCCTACAAAAAGCAGGTAAAAAATATAGTTACTATAACATTGTCATTTGTTCAAAGCCACACTTTATGATTCCATATCTTGACTCTACTTTTTTGATTGGCTGCCCTCTGGGTCTAAAGTCTCTCCAGCTTCATCTCCATCTCCTGGCTTCGATGATATCCTTAAAGTTCTGGCTAAAATCTCATCTTCTGTAAGAAGCCTTTTCTTTTTCCCCTGAATATTTAGATTACCTCTAGTTCTCCCTCTGTGTATCTTACTTGTACATAGCTTTTCACATATTATTATGTCCCCTGTTATATAGTAAATGCTCAATAAATGCTTGTTGACTGTTTCTGACTTGGGAGCTTCAAGTCCATATTATTTTTTAAAAATATTTTTTCCAATTATGTGTAAAGACAATTGTTAACATGAATTTTTTTAGTACATGCTTTTGATCTTCTTGGCTTGTAGTTATGTCACTATATTTTCCATAGCTTAAAAAGCTACGGTTTTAGTTTTACTGTAAAACTCATGAAGACTGTACCATTCATCCTACCAATAAAACATTGCTAATTTAAATAAGAGACTCAGTGACAAGTATTGTTTATCACCTGCTAGGTGCCAAGTGGTAAAAAATACAGAGACAAAAGGGAAATAGTCCCTTCTCTCAAGAAATTTATGTCAGATGAAGCAACATATGCATATAAAAGTATGTACAAATACATAGGAAGAAGGGACACCAGAAAGAATTGAAAAAAACTTAGTTTTGAAGGAAGAAAGGAATTGTGCTAGCTGAAGATGTGAAAAAAATTCATCCCAATCACAGGAGATAGTTTGTGTAAAGGGACAGAGATAGAGATTGTAATGTCATCTATGAGGAACAGGATAGAGGACAATTTGGCTTGAATATACAATGTGAGAAAAGAAGTGATGAGTTGAGTCTAGAAAGGTAGGTTAAGACTAGTCAGTGAAGTCATAAAAAAGCCAACCAGAACAATTTGTTTTATTCTGGGTAAGAAGATTGTACTTATAAGACCTATTTTGGAAAATCACTTTGGCAGTTGTATAGAAAATGAATTGGAATAGAGGGAATCTTGAGTTAGGGAAAAACAATTAGAAGTCCTTTTCAATAACAGAAGCAGAAGATGATGAACCCTTGAATTATGGTAATTTTTTTGAATAGTAAGAAGAGGACAAATGCAAGAGATCTTCTGGAGGTTGATATGGCAAAATTTGGCTGATGATTGCTAATGTGAGTATAGGGTAAAGGAAGAGTGAAGAGACAAGAAAAATGCTAATGTCGCCTTGACAATAGGAAGGAAATTGAAAATAGTCTTTTCAATAGAAATATGGAAATTTGGGGAAAGTGTGAGCTAGAGGAGGGAGAGTAGTGTGGGATGTAATGATTTCTGCTTTAGTCATGCCGAGTTTAAGATTTGACAATTGATTGAATATGTGGGATGAAAATTTGAAAATGAGGAGTTCAGAAAAATGCCCAGGTTATGCAGTTGAGAAATTGGAAGGATATTGGTACCTTCAGCAGAAATAGAGGAAATTGAAAGAGGGTAAAGATAATGAGTTCAGTTTTAGACTTGGGTTTGAAATGTTCAGTAGGTAATTGGTGATGTGAGACTGGACCTCAGGATAATTATTTGCATAGAGAATATAATTAAACCCATGGGAACTGATAAGGTCACCCACATAGTAGAAAGGGAGAGAAGATTCAGGGCAGACCTTTAAGTAGTGATGTAGGAAAAGTGGAGAGAAACCCCAGAGAAGAGAGAGAGGGGAATCAGCAGTACCAAGTGATGTTGGGAAGTCAAGAGGGAGGACTGAGGAATTACCATCAGATTCAATATTATAGGTTATTGGCAAATTTGCAGAGAAAATTTTCAGTTGAGTAGTAAGAACAATAGCCAGATAGGCTATCATAATATCTGTTACTTCTCTTCATGCCTGAATTTTTGTGCATGGCATTATTTTTTAACTTTTTAAAGACCCAGTATCAAAGATCTTATATAATTCTTTGGTACTGCATTTAAGTTTCATAAATGAAGCCAATAAAATAGTAAAAATAGACAATTATGGGCAGAGCTTTAGAGAAATTGGAGTATATCTAAACTGTAGCCTTAAAATAAATTTAAGATTCTGCTTATTGTTTTACCTGTCCTAGTCTTAATTATTTTTTTTGAAAGTTGTATTTGTAAAGCTATGTTCTGAGTATATTCCCTTGAAACACTTTATTATATTTACTTGACATAATGATAATGAGAAATAGAAAAATGAAAGAAAAGAGAATACTTAATTGGGTTGGGAAATTACAAAATTTCAATTTCCTAAATATTACTTTTTAAAAATCCCTTTTCTAAAACATATTTCTATGAATCTGAGGAATGACTGACTGTCTTTCAATAAGAACTATATTAGTCTTGGATATCTATTTTCCTTAAAAATATAACTCTTTCTGATTTGGTGTCCTATTTGAAATTACATTGAATTATTGATCTTGCTTTGTATGGCCTTCTCTACTAATCTCTTGGCAAATAGGAACAGCCTTTTCTTGTGTAACTATCAAAGGATGTGTATGCTGTTTAAACTCTCTCCTTGTACATTTGGTTGAATCATTACTAATAAAAGTTCAGAATTGATAATCGCTTTGTTTCACTTTCATAAAAATTGCCTCTCAAATTTCAGAGCATTATTTATAGTTTTAGTTTGTCCTAGGTTTCATAACATAAATAAGGTGAGTTGTATTCTGTTTTAGGAGAAATGAAAGGAGTGGTTTCTTTTAATTTTTTCACACTGAATAGATGGCTAATAGGAGGAAGTTGCAAGAAGACAGATTTTGGTTCAATGTGAGTAAGACTCTTATTGTAATTAGAAATGTTCAACAGTCCAGTCTATTCTTAAAAAGCAGTGAGTTTTCCATTACTGAAAGTATATAAGTAGAGGCTGAATGACTATTTGTCAGGGATGTCATACTATGGAATCTTACATTAGTAAATGTGAGAATTTGAACTAGACATTTTCAAGGTACTTTCCAGTTCCAATGTACATTGATTCTATTAGAGAATTGGAGATTCCACCATAGAATTAAAATCAATTAACTTTATTTCGTGATGGGACAACCTAATTTTCAAATGGAATTAAGATCTTTAGATTTTATTTCTAGATTCAACTTACTTTGTGATATTGGCAAAGTTATTTTAAACTTCAGTGTACTTCAATTTTAATTTTTATGAAATGATATATTGCTTTTAACTTATTCCAAATAAATGGTATTTTAAGAATTTTACTTCTGTAAGGTTTTGCCAGGAAAAAGAAGCCTTTCCTCCTTAATTTTAGTACCTTCCCTCTGATAATATCTCCAGTTTATCCCTTAGATATATTGTTTGTAATCTCCCCCCCCCCACTCTACTACCACCAACACATTTATTAGTTCTTTGAGGGCAGGGATTGTTTTTGACCTTCTCCTTTCCCCCTTTTTTGACCCTAGTAATTGACCCTAATAATGATTCCTGACATATACTAAGTGCTTAATAAAATCTTGTTAATTTTATTTTTTAATCTATCAAAGCATATAAGTAAATATATTAGGTTTTTAAAAAATGTCATGTTATTACATTTTACTTAAGAACAGCGTTTTCCTTGGATATTTGTTATTCATCAACTCCTACTATACAGTGTACTGCTTCAAAACATTTTTTAGATGTTGGAAAGGAAAAAGTTAAGGGAGAAATAAGATTTCTCCTAAGAGAATTTTTCCTAAGAAAAAACTCTCTCTTAAGAAATGAGAAATAAGGCCTTATGGAATTTATAGGCTAGTAGAAGGTGAAGCAAATAAAGGAGAGAAATTAAAAAGTGGACGTTTCTAAATGTCTTTTTAAATTTTTCATATTGTATAAATAAAATTTTACTTTTAAGAATTGTTTCCTTCCAAACATTTTCATTTTTTATTTGTAGTATAATCTAACTACAGTAATTTCGAGTGGCCCCATTCCACAACCTTGTGTTTGAATCATAAATTATTGAGTGAAGTAACAGCATCATTACTCAGAACATACTGTTGTATTCTGCTTCACAGCCACGCCAAAGATCCAAGCAGCTGGGGTTTAATTATTGTACATCGGCCATTTCTTCTCCATTGACAAAATCCATCTCATTAATGACAATTAGCCATCCTGGATTGGACAGTAAGTATATATAGTTTTTCAACACTTTTTTTTTCTTTAAAAGTGTGATGGATAACCTTTTGAAACCTTGTTGTTTTATCTTTTCTCTGCCTGATACTCCATCTTTAAACAGAGCTGACCTTTGTAAGTGGCACTTATTTTATAAACAAATAACTTACCTAATTCCTACCCAAATCTGAGAATTTCACAGTTTGAGCTTTGAGATGCTCCACTGAGTTTTTATCCCACTTTTTTGACGAGAGGAAGCATGAAATAGCAGATAGAAAACTGTCCAGTCCCACCTCTGACAGGTGCTGGCTATGTGACTGGGCGCAAGTCATTTACTTTTTGATGCTGTAGGTCTCTTTCCCAGATTCTAAGTTCTAGAGAAGTGCTTAGCCTGCATTGCTAGTAGATCCTTATTTGTCCAGGAGTTCCCCATACCAGTTAAATAAATGAACAAATCCCTAACCCTTGTTCCTTTTTGAGATCATTTTCAGTGAAAAATCTTTTTTTGTATATATAATACTTTTAGTAAAAACTGGTATATTCTAGCATTCTTTCAGTGAGAACAAAACAGTTATAACCCCAATTTTTTAGTAATACACCGATAGATAATTCAAAAGAGGAATTTTAAAAATCTAGAATGCAAAATGCAGTCTTCTTATTCCATGGAAGGTAGAAAGTGCCAGGTAAATGAAATTTTAAATATCTGAAGGGAATTCTCCAACTTGAGCCAAAAGAATTAAGTAACACCAAGACTGGTGAAGGATTAAAATGTCTTTACTTTTCTGTAACAGAACTAGTTTCTTTATGTTAGCTGAGTTGCTTTGAAGTTATTTCTCTTCTTGTCTTAACCCTTGATTAGATGGTAAATTCTTGGAGAACAAGACCTGTCATGTCTGTCCCCTGAAGCCTTTTTAGCACATTGCCTTTCCTGTAGCAGGTACTCAAAAAAATATCTGAAACTTTATTTGAATTAGAATGAGTCAATTGGGGAGCTATTCCTTCTTTCCACAGTATATTTCATACTTAACATGAGATTACATTTTGTTCATTTTCAACTAGATAACAACTCAGACATTAATTTTGCCCCTTTGCCCTACTGTTTCTGATGGTAAATCCAAGAAACCCAGATAATATCCATTCAAAGATATAGACATAATATCACAAGTTAATCTTAGAGGGATCATTTCTTGGGGATGTGAGGGAGGTTCTCTTTACTTTGGCATTTCCATAGCTAATTGTTTATTTACAGCAGATTTGGACTTGAATAGCTAAAACTTAACAAAAAGAAACTTATTGTCAGAACCTTATAAGTCAGATTTTTTAGCACTTTGCTGTCACTGTGACTAACAAGCATGTGTTCTTAATGGATAGAGTCCCTTAGCAACAGAAACAACACTGGGACATGTCCAGTAAAAGGAAGGTCTTTTATCCTATATTATGTGACACTCTCTTCCCTTCATAGCTGAAGCACTTCATTATTTTTCTTGCAGAAAAAAAAAGGAAAACAATTTTTTTTTTTGGCCAGGTCTTCAGTTGCTAACGAAACACTATAAATAACACAGTTAACTCCCAGAAAATAGACTCACTCAGAGTGCCACAATTCCTGGCAACATATAGGTTTTCTTCCTGTTGCTGGGAAATTTTTTTGCTTGGGCTCACCAGGGGAAATTGAAAGAGTAGCTCAATAGCTGAGCCTTCAAGTAAGATTTTAATTGTTTTATCAAAAGTTGTTTCCCTCCATACGGCCCACACTACTCATTTTACCCAGGTTTGAATGATTAAATCATAAATGTCTTGACCAGTCCCTTTTTTTATTCCTGTATTGGCTAGTACAATTAAATGATGGGTCATCCCTTCCTATACTCTTCCTCTATTCCTGGGATGGACACACACACACACACATGCACACATACATTATGCGTACACACACACTCACTCTACTTTTTAAGTTTATTTTCTTGACTGATTATAATGTTTTGTGCTTTGATCTGGAAAAATGATAAGTCCTTCTGGAGACAGAATTCTGACTTTTAAGTAGAATTAATTCTAAGTAGAAGAGCAAAACTCATATTAAAAAATAATGTGCCTTAGCCATCAGAATACTAGACCAAAGAATTAATTTTTTGTTTGTTTTTTAATCTGTCCCTGGTTCTTAAAGTTCACAATTCCCAAGCACTTAAAACACATTGGACTTCCATCTCTTGGCATATGATAATAGTTCAGGATAATGTTTGTGACATAATTTTGCTGTTGTTCAGTCATGTCCAGCTCTTAGTGACTTCATTTGGGGGTTTTCTTGGCAAAGATAGTGGAGTGGTTTGCTGTTTCCTTCGCCAGCTCATTTTTAAATGAGGTAACTCAGACAAACAGGGTTAAATGACTCGCCCAGAATCACACAACGAGGACGTGTCTAAAGTTGGATTTAATTCAGGTCTTCCTGACTGTAGGCCTGGTATTCTGTTTTTTTGTGCCACCTAGCTACTTGTAACATAATTAAAATTTTTAAACTGTCTGTAAAGCTTTAGAGAAAATGAGTTCTTGAGAAGATCGTGTTAAAGATACTTCAGATATTGTGGCAGATGGATTATTGAGTGCCTATATGATTCATTTTTCTCTGACCACACATTAAATAAATATAAAGAAATGAGAATGTTGGCCAGAGGCATTTTCCCAGTGACTGTCTCATTATGAGCACTATTGTGTAGGAACAGAATTCTTTGAACATTGACCCTTGTATCAATGACTTCAAATTTATTATCCTTTACCATGTCTAATTCCTATTGAAGAAAATAGCTGACACTCACCCTCCTCTTTGAGAATTTTTAACACTTGAGACCTTCTGAAAAGTTAGTATGTCTCAGCTAACTTGTTGTCTGGAATATCTTGTTGGGATCTTTTGTTAGGGAGTCAGCCAGATTGGAAAGCATAGATTTGTGGCATTATTTCAAGCTCAGGATCTCTTTCAAAAAGTTCTTGCTGTAAAGGAAAACACTGCAAATGGAGTGAAATATTTCTATACAACTTGTAGTGGGGGGAAAAAAACCAGCCTAATTACTGAGGAACCATGAAAGGCAGGCAAAGAGAGATGGCTCATAATCAGATTTTAATCTGCTGTTCTGTAGAGAGCAGGATGATTACATTTTTTTTTAATCTAGAGACAAATTTCTAGGAAATCATACTAGAACTGAAGCTGCCTAAATTGTGTGTGATAATGTCCAGAGAACTTCCACTTGGAAACTGCTTCAAGAAATATGTTCAGCATTTCATTTTCTTTCATTAGACTATACTTTTGTCTTTCATCATTGAAAGAAATTCCTGAACTGGCAGATTCCAAATGAGATAGTAATATATAAAAAATGCTTTGCAAATTTTAAAGCACTATATGAATATTAGCTATTATTATTATTACAAAGTTTCACCTTGGGTATTTGAAGAATAATAAAGTAACAATTCACATTTACATAGTAATTCAATATTTGAAAAGCAGTCAAGTACTATTAACCCCACTTTTCAGATAAGGAAACAGACTGAGAATTTAATCAACAAGGATTTATTAAGCACTTCTAAGTGTTAGACATTGTACCTTAAGCCTCAAAAATGCAAATGCCAAAAAAAAACAAAAAAAAAATCTTTCTGGAACTTAACAAATGTGGGAGCTAAGGTAGGATAGGGGGATGGACATAAGAAAACTGAATGAAAGACTAATAGGGTAAAGGGTAAAAGGTAGTACTAAGTATAGTGTCTTCCTACAGATTTCTAGAACAGGATATAGAAGTCCAGAGTGAGAATAGTTTGGTGGAAAAAAACAATTAGGCGACTGACCTGGGCATCCTTTTCATATTGAATTTCCAGAAGGAGTCATTAAGTCAGAGGGAGAGACCCCAGGGACATAATGGGACATAAGAGGTATGAATTATATATAGGGCTGAAATGATCTTCTAGTTTTCTGGGCACGATGGAGATGTCTGTAGTGAATGTAGCTTAGTTAAAAATGAAGATGTTCCCTGACTTGGTTGACCAAGCTAACAGAATTCATACCTGCCAGTTAAGAATTTAGCTGTGGTCTCTTCTGACCCCAAGCCTAGCTGTCTTGTTTACCCGCTACCTTCCATCTGGGTTTTTTAGCTGATGCCTGTGATAATGAAACTTCCCAGTGTTTAGTCTTTGAGCCCACTATATGCATTTCAAGTATAGATACGTGGGTGATTTTGTGTAGACCAGCACTTTGCTTTGAGACAGAACCCAGACAGACCTGGATTCAAATCCTGCCTTTGATATTTAGAACCTCTGTGATTTGAGGGAAGCTATATAAGCTCCTATGGCCCCCTATCTGTGATCTTACTCACACTCATGATTAGCATTAGGAAGAAAATAGTGTCAGTCATAGTTAGCTCTCCATTCTGAGTAGGCACAAAGTGGTGGATAAGGAAGTGGCCTTGGGTTTAAATCATACACTAAATCAGGCCTCAGTCCTTTCACCTCTTAGCCTCAGTTTCTTTATCTGTCATATGAAAAATACAACAGTGTCTGTTTCATAAGGTTGTTGTGAAGATCTCATGAGAAAACAAAGCATTTGTCAAACCTTAAAACATTCCACAGGTTATCCTAAAAGTCTTAATCTTGGCATACTCCGTGTGAATGTCAACTTTTATAAAAATCCAAGTGTGATAACTTGTAAGGTGCTTTAGAGGTCTCTATAAATGTTAAAGATGATAATAATTATTATTGCTACCACCACCACCACTACTACAATAGATTTTTCCAATTTGTTTCCTAACTAGATTTATTATCTCCCTCATTATGTTCCTTTTTTTGGATAATACTTGGTTTATCCTTATATGAAGGACAGTTTTCAAAAAGGGCTTGCATTGATGTATTTTTTACATATAGTTCATTGTAAGGAGGAGCTTATAAAGTTCCTCACATGTGTTTTGATGGATAGGTACATTAGTTGATAGATATACTGTGATCCACAGTTATCAAGTTGTAAAAACTTATTTATTCACTTAAATATGTCTCAAAAACAAAACTATTTTATTTATATGAATATATGCCACATACACATGCATACACATAACATACACAAACACACAAAGGCCTTTGTGAGAAGAAATCAGAGCAAGTCCTTTTAAAAAGAAACCAAACTTGATGAGAAATTTAATGTGATTTTTTTTCTTTCTTCTTTTTTATCCATAAATGCATATGTGTGCAATGATCAGATCATTTCATTGTAACCTAGTTACTTAAAGAATTGGAAGTTAGAAGCATTGATAACTGTAGATACAAGCACTATAAAACAAATGTGTTCACTCTTGAAAAATCTTTAAGGCAATATTGGTATGTGTGACTATATGCACGTATGTATACCTGCATTTTAAAAACATACATACATACACACATACGTATATATAAATAAATACATATACATTATATATATAAATATAAATAAATACATATATACATGCATGCATGCATATATTTTACAATGTTTCCTTATATGCATGCATGTGTGTATATATGTAACTAATTTTATGTGTATATATACATATATATTTTATGTGTGTATGCATTTGGACATATATATATATATATATATATATATATATATAGATAGATAGATAGATAGATAGATATACATATATGTATATCTATCTATATACATACATGTATGTGAATGTATGTGTGAAATATATATTTATGCCTAATTGCATAGGAGTGGAACATATATAAATGCACATAGACTTTTTAAACTTTCAAAGGAAAGAGCTAAGTCCAATCTGGAGAGTACAAACCTCTTTAAGTTAATATTATTTAAAATATTTTTTAATTTCTCTATGTGACCTCCAGATGACTGATCTTACCTGCTTAGTGTTCCATGAAGTGAGATTTCCTATTTAATTCTTATATAACCTATGTATGATTTATATTTTGAGTCATATTTTTTTTGACATCACTTGTCCCCAAAGAGTTTTAGAATCTTTCTGCTTAAGATTTTACTTCTTCTTCCCTCTCCTTCAAATGTCTAATGGATAACAGAGCAGCATCCTGCAGGGCAGAATTTTAAATGGAAGAATGGAGAAATGTCCCCATGTTTAATGAAACATGAATTCTAGAGATTCTTAATCTTTTAGTATCATAAACCCAAAATGGATTTGTTTAAACATTGTAGTAAAGCCTATAGCCTCCATCTTAGAATTATATTTTTAACTGCAAAGAGTGCATAGAACTACAAAGGAAACCTATCATTTTGAAATATAATTAATTTTTAAAAGTTCATGAACCCCTAGGTTATGAGTTGCCATTCTAAAAAACTCAGGCAAATCTGAGTTTGTTCCTTCATAATGTTACCTAAGAAAGGGTTGATCTTGGATTTCAGAAAAAAGAAAAAAAAAAGAACACACAAACACTGTCATTTTTAAATGACTTGGACTTCAGATTTTGTGTGCCATTTTTTTTTTTTGGTTTGTTTTTTGATGTGCATTTTGGCTACCTTTTTCTTTGCTAGCATGTTTTTACACATGCTCTAATATCTTCTGTTAACCTACTCCTCAGAGGTCCAGGAGCAGATACAGCTCACAAAGTGGATTTCCTTCTCCATCAGCATCTCTCCACTTCTTAAGTCTAAAACTGTCTTTTATCTTGGCTCTTCTTCCAGTGATGAAGAGGAGAAGTTGCATAGTAAGTAAGCAACTTTAATGTTCAACAGCTCTTTTGTAGGAACTGGCCATCTCTGTCAATGCTGTGGATGTTGTAACTTAGCAAACAATAGGAGCTCTCTTAGCTTTTCTGTCCTTTGCATGTCATCTGGGAGGTTTACAACCTAAGCCACCTGTTTTCATGCTTTATTTTGAAAATTAGATGAAACAGTTATCGTCTTTGTGCTCATCCTATAATAGCTCACTGATTTCATGGCGTTTTTGTGTAAATTCAGGTTCAGGAAAAATAAGATCCTCCTTAAACTCCAGATACTTCCAAAGATACAGAGGAATAAATAACCTTTAAGTGTCATTTTTAAAAATTTCTAATCCTCAGCACTAATCCACGAAGTTGTTGGTTTGTTTTTGGTTTTAAATTCGACCATATATAATAATAAAATGTCCTACTTTCACTTAAATTTTTTCCATAATGAAAGTAGAGGTTTTTCTTTTTCTTTCTCCTCATGAGACTGTTTCAAGTAAAGTACTTTACTTTGGGATCAAACTATTGATTTGCTTGATGTACATTTTTATTTTACTCATTTGTCTCTCAAAACTTGGAGTTAGTTTTATCTTTTTCGTCCCACAGGTAAGCAATAATTTACAAATAAATAAATCTTTACCAGATAGTACCTAGTTGATAGGTTTCACAAGGCCTGATATTAGCAGACTTGTTAATTAAGAGGAATGCAGCTTTACCCTTATGAATCTCATTACAGATTGTTAAAGAGAGGACTAAATGATTAGGCCCTTTTTTTGCAAAAATTCTGTTTGTAATATACCAAAATTACCTCTCATTGGGAATACTCATTTATATCTTGAAATGATTTAATAAAATACTTTCAGTTTCTCATAACTGATGTTCTTGAATTAAGTGATCTGTTTGCTCTTCATCCTAAATTTCAACCTTATTTAAATATCATCCAAATTTTTAAGTTTAATACTTTTTAGTCCAATTTTCTATGTCAACACAATTTTCTTATATAATAGCTTGTTTTTCTCTCTTTGATAGTCACTGACTCACTCTTTCTCATAGTTGGAAAGTTTTGTGATTATGAGTTTATAGTTTGAAAAAAGTGTTTGCGGAGGTATCTTCATGGAACGATCTGGCAATAGTGATTATTCATAAGTCTTCTCTACTAAAGATGGCAGCTTATTATAGCAGAAAGCCTTGGGGCCATTAGAGACCCCATTTGGCATCTTAGCTTTCACACTCAACAACTGTGTAGTTTGGGGCACATTGCTTACATTTTCTGTAAATCTCAGTTGCCTAATCTACAAAATAGTGATAAAAACATTGATAACTTGTGAGGTTTGACTGAGAAAATGTTTGTAAAGCCCTTTGTAAAGATAAAAATGCTATATATATTTGCTATTACCATTTTATTCTACCTTTCTCTACAACCTCTTTGGAATCCTCTTAGCTTTCACACTTTAGAACTCTGTAATTTTAGGCAAATCCCATTCCCAAGGTCTTTGATGGAGGAAGGGGGGGAGGGTGGAACAAAATCTCTTGGGTGTTTAGAAATTGTTTAAAAGTTCTTTGTACAGGAACTCCTATTTTTATATTCAATTTCTAAAATATGTTAAACACTAGAGCTGGGACTAGCAAAAATATGATGTGATTTTTTTCCCCCAAATAATCTTTGAAAATTTTAAATTTCATTAACAGTGAGGTAAGATTCAATTGGCAAATTGTTACTCGGAATCTAATTAAAAGGTGTATCTCCTATGTTATTGCAAAAAGTGGGCTGAGCATATTACCTCTACTTAAATGTGTATTATAGAAAAGAAATTTACAAAAATGGACATTTAAACATTGAAATTATGCATTCTGTTGTATGATTGTAACCTTTCTGCCACATTATCCCTGAAAATGTAATAATAAGGAATAATGCTTATGTTCATTTTAACTGCTCTGATTTCTGAATATCACTAAAAACAGACAAGTAAATCCTTCCTGTTACAGAAAATAAAAGGTACAGTTTTTGCATTTCCTGAAGATTTTTTAAACATCTGTATTGTAAAATTTTCACAATATCCTTGATTAGGTATTTTTTGTGCTACTTTGTCACAGGTGACAATGCACAGCTGTCACTCTTCATCATTGCCATCACTTAAATTTTTTTGGTTAATTCCTTCCCCTTGCATGTTGAGACAAAAAAGCATCAGATACTGAATTTCAACATACTAATTCCTAATGCTGCCTTGACTCTGTCTTTGTCATATTAATTGTAGGAAATCTTGTATTCTAACTTTTTTTTCCCTGTGTCTTTCAGATTCACGAGCCTTCCTCAATACCAGCACTAATTTAACTGAAAGGTATTATATATTTCATTTTGTTATTCCTTTTCCTGAAATGACTTTCCAGAAATTCTGATATTATTAGGTTAGTTTGGGGCACACCATGAAAAATTGGCATCTCAAAGCAATTGTCTCTCTAATCAGTTATATATATTATAAGATGCTAATTCACAATAGTAGAATTTAGTTAATCTTTATATCATCAATATTTCCATGTTTTCTTTTCTTAAATCTTTTTTTATTTAAAAAATTTTGCTCTCAGCCATTTGAACCCACAAATGTCATCAAAATTGATTTTTTTTTTATTTTTATGAAGTTCTGTAGAATCATGCACACAGAGAATATAGTCTGATAGGTTTTTATTCTGTAATTATTGTATATAAATACATGTGGTCCTACCTACCACCTTGTAAAGTGTATATTTCTCAGTTCTAATTACTTGGCTTCCATACAGCTGCAAATGTGACATATCACTGCATACTATTCAGTAGATAGGAAATATCTGTTCTTTCTGTTTACTTTTTAATCCTTATTTTCAAATTCAAATTCAAGTTAGTTTTGAATACAAAAAAATTAAGAATACATCGTTAACTATAACTGTTTTACAAAAATTTCCCCTTTCACACATAATTTATAATGACTTACTGTAATCTTGTTATTTTTATTTGTTATTCTCTTTGACATCTTTTTTTTTCTTTTTTTTTGAGTCTTAGGACATTTAGGGAAATGGTCATACTTTTTTTTTCTCTCCTTTGAAATAAAATAGTTGTTACTTTGGATTGGTTTTTTTCCCATGTTCTCTACCTAGGGCAGGGGAGGGAGTAAGCAGGATTCTTTGGGATGTAAAAAAAATTCATTTATTAATAGAAATGGATCTGATGTGAAGATGCCAAAGATAAAGATTTCAGCTACATGTAAAAACTACCTTTGAATTCCTTATTTTCCTTTTCAAATCTGGCCCATGATGTTGTCTCACTCTAAGGAGGGGCCAAAAAAAACAAATTTGCATTTAATCTCAGTCAACAGTACCATCCATTGTAAACAAAACAGTGATAGAGATTTCAATTCCTTTCCTCAGGAAGTTTATTGTATAATCTGTCTTACAGTTAGTTCAGCATTTATCATCAAGTCTTAATTCATTCACTATAGATTTTGGATTCACTTCTAGCTGACAGTTGATCAAAGTTAAGTCCTTATAGAATATACAGTAGAGGAAGCCATACTTGTCTTCCTCTATGTAATTATACTTGTGGATAAACAAGAAAAATCTAACAAAAACTATCATTTGGTCATTTGAAAGACAATATTTTGAATTAGTACATAATTAGTATCTGATCAAATTAAAATCTAGGATATCCAATAACATGGTTTGTTTTATGACTTTTTTTTTTTTTTGGCCAGAACTATGATTGCTAGATTTAGAAGAAAACCAAAAATATATATATATATATATATTTGTACCATATAAATACAATCATTATTTCATTGTAGTATAGTAGTACTGAAATATTCATTACTCATAAGAGAATAGGAATTCATTTTTTAGCAGCAGAGGGCACTATAACATATGGCCTATCCTAATTTTCAAACATTTTATGCAAATATCTCTAGCTTCTCTCCACTAGCTGATTTTGCATCTTTTTAATATAAAATTATGAATCATTTGAGCTGTAATTAAAATAATAAGTGGCAGAATAGGATCATATGGGAAAAATTTAGATGAGAAAAAGCTCACATATTATTTCCTTTTTTAAGATGGATTTTTTTTTTTCCTTTTAGTGTAACTGAACAGCCCTTTAGCTTTGCTCCACAAAGCCCTTCCAAGAAAGATTTTGAAGGGAAAAGTGGAACAAAAGTCAGTCGCACCTTCAGCTATATCAAGAACAAAATGTCCAGCAGTAAGAAGAGCAAAGTAAGTGACTCCGTGGTACCCACTTGTTCTTGTATTCTGCATAGAATTCCTTAGGGACAGTCATATGTGACCTGATCACTTAAATCAGGCATCAGGAGATTGTAGTTATGATATGCAGATTAAAGACTGCATAACATTAGGATGAGGATGGGGGAAAAAGCTAAGAGAGACCATGTGAAAGCTCTTTTTCCAAAATGGATAATATAATAGGCTTGTGTATGAGTTGAGTCAGAAGAATTGTAATGAAGTCAGTGGCACTGGATTAAAATGACACTTGAGGATTTCCTGCAGTTTGATAGCATTGGGGTGTATTTTAATATTTTAATTGAACATCTGCAACTATGAATAAGATTCCTCAGGACATCACAAGGGCTTAGAAAATTGGCTGATGTAATGTGATTTATTTTATTTTTACTCTTGGGCTCCAAGGAAACAGTGCCAGTTTCAGTAACTTAGTGTTTTCAAAATACTGAAAGCTAAAAATAAAGAGTAATTTAATTTACTTGCAATTTTCCCTGGTTTTCTACAGGTAGAAATCATGTGGGGAAAAAGACCTTACTAATGGAATTTCTGCTCCATTTCTATTACCCTATTCACAAATTCCTCCAAAAATCTAGTTATGAGATTTATTTGCAAAATCCTTAAAGTCAGCTCAATTATCAATCTTAGTTTGTCTGGGGAGAGAAGTGACCTCCAAAATAAGTGGGTCTCCTACTTACATGGAACTCTTTAGTCAAAAGGCAAGAATTTACGTATCTGTACATTAAATCTCTGCTGAATGGTTCCTACTCTTGAATTTGTAGATTTGTGGAGATGCAGCACCAAATCTGCCTGTTTTTCATAGTTTTTAATAAAAGATAGAGAACTCCAAGAATAGCCTTATTTTTTGCTCATAAAAAGCAAAAGAAAATGATTGAAATTTCATCCTCATGCTTCTTTTGTAACCACATGAATAATAATGATGATGATGATAGCTAAAAGTTAAATAGTGCTTATTAATGTTCTAGGCATTGTATTCTCTTCATTGATCCTCATGGGAAGTTGGTGCTGTTAAGCCCATTTTTCAAATGGGAAAACTGATGCAAATAAATTAAGTGACTTACCCAGGGTAATACAACTAATCAGTGCCTGAGTCTACCTGATTCCAGGCTCAATACTTTATCTACTTTTCTAGAAAAGTAGAAAACTAGGTGAAATGGGGGCAAAGAACTGTCCTAGATAATAAAAATTATTAACTGTTATCTACATACTTGGCTTTAATTTTCACTTAAAAAAGTAAGGCTTAAAGAGGGGACTATATCTTCATAAGAATATTGATAGTAGAACAGATAACAGGGCCTGTTATTCAGCCCAGTAGCCAAATGACTGGAAAACGTAACCTGAAAATGCCCTTCCAACAGATCTAGATGTGAAGAGCGATCCCGTACTTTACTATTACCTGTTGAGTGCCTTGTCATTACTGTGCCCTTCTCCTTTTAGTTGGTAAGATAAGTTTAAAGTTTGAAACAATAGCAGGTAATACAAGGCAGATTCTAGAGCTAGAAAACTTGAGAGTTTCTCTTACTCCAAGGACTTATTTTTCAAGTGAGGAAACAGTTCTAGAGAGTTGGAAGGATTAGCCTGGTCTTCTATAGCTAATTTAGTAGCAGAACTAAGACTAGAACCAATTCTCTCTGAATTTTATTCTCGTTTCTTTAAGATAAAAATCTCAAATTTCCTTACCATCATTTTATACATAAAAGAATTGTAGTTAGGTGATTGAGAATAGGGGTTAGAGTAGTGGGGAGCATGAGGAGTTACACTAGAATGAAGTGTCATCTCTGATGGAAACCATTTAAGTAAATAAGACTTTAGTTGACCTATTGACTTGCTGGAAGTTACTGCATTATTGTGCAATTGACTTAAGTTCCTCTTAGAGATGTTGTCTCTCTTCACTGTGTGGTCATCTGAAAGGCCAGGCTGCCTCAAGCAATGCAGCCTTAAACACAATTGTAAAGAAAATACTTACCTCAGGGTTTTAAACCCTTTCAGAATATTTTCATGCTCCTATATAGTCCCCTGTACACCAAGTGAATTCAAAAATTTGCAAAACATTGTTTTATAGTTTACTTACTGACCAACTCAGAGGTTGCTACCTGTGAAACTCACTGTTGCCCTTTTTTTTTCACCCCAAGCAGTATTTGATGATGGTTAGGCTATGATGAGTAGATAATAGGACATTCTAAGTACTGTGCTTTTATAATTATCTGGGTGCTTTGCCATTTTGGCCAAAGATCCCCCCTTCAGGAGTTAAGAAATGAAAATAGGTTTGTCCAGGAGCAGAGACTTAATTTTCAACATAATAAAAAAAGACCATTCCTTTTTCCAATCCAAGCAATGGAGTGGAAAATCATGATCTAAATATCCCATGTTTGAGCCTGCCACTGATTTTCTGAATTGTAAAGATCACTTCATTTGAATCACTTTTTAAATGGCTTTGTGTGGTTTTCCTTTTCTTTAGTCTATTTGAGATTTCTGTAATCACCTGTAAAATAAGTTTTAAAATAGCATGTATTAACACTCTTTTATCATGAGTAAAAATATTTAGTTTCAAAATTTTTATATCAACATATATAGTATTCATTAAGATTGTTTAAGAAGATCATTAAGGGTGGTTTGAAAATTTCTACTAAAAAGAGTATTGATTTGATTTTCTTAAACAAATAACAAACAAAACTATGTTAATATATAATCACACTTTTATTACCCTAATTTGATTTGCAGAATTTTAGAATCCTTAATATATTTCTTTGTGAATTGACAAAAACTGACAGTCATTAGAAAAAGCTTGAGATCTCGAAAAGGCAAGTAGCACTCTAAACAGGAAGTAGAACAGGAAGAAGACCCAATTACAGCTTCTGTTTTCTGTGATCTTTGAGAAAGAGTGCTACATACAGTTCCCTCCTGACTAATTTTACTTGAGTCAAAGTACTGAAAAACCTGTAACATTTGTTGGCAGTTTTTTAGACTTATAAAAAATCTGCATTCATCATAGTTCACTTTGGGTGAATCAGTTTTCTACTGACAGTAGAAAGATGAAAATTATGAAAAGACATTTTTAGTTAAAGTTAAAGTAAGATACCTGTGAGTAGAGGGTTTATAATACTAGCTCTCTCTCTCACTGAAACACTTGGAAATTTTAAGTCACTCACACATGTTTTCCTAAAGAGGAATGAATGCCAGTAAGACTTGTAGGTACCTGGTTGTCACCCTGATGGATGAGTATTTGAAAATGATGCAGTAAAATCAGACTGTCTACACTAGAAACAGCCTTAGATATCATTCAGTTCAACCTCTTTATCTTACAAAGGAGGAAATTAAATCTGAGAAATCTAAAAAGACCAAGATTGCCCAGTGAATCAATATAAAACCAAATTTCCTTTCTCCTAGTCCAGTTCTGTGCCCAGTGTAACACACTATCACTTGCTAAACCAGTATTTAAATGTAGTAATAAATTCACTCATTCTTTCTCTCCTTTATTATGTTTACTGTGTGATAAAATTGCTCATCACGATCAAATGGGAGAGGTTTTCAGTTTTTCTGAATTGTGATCATTTGTGTTTTTTTAAAAAGGAAAAAAATTACCTTTCTCCAATGGAATTTTGTTCATCTCTTTTTAAACACTGTTAACTGTTTCTTAGGGAAGAAGTATTTTTTTTTTAATTTCAAAATGTGGAAATCTGGCAAACAAAAAAGTTAAGTAATCATATGAAAAGTTAAACTTAAAAAAAGAAAAGATTACTCCTTTTCCAAAGCCAGATGATTCATCAAGAGGATTCCTAAAGGAATCACTGGTTTTATAAAATGAAGCATTTGGTTCAGAGATTTTTTAAAAAGTGATCATTAGCACAATAGTGTTTAAAAACTAGACCTGAGAATCTTTCCTTGCTTAAGAGATATTAGGGAAAATTTGTTTTGTTTCATTTCTCATATCACTTTTAAATGTTGTTACTAGCAGCATCCAAATAGTTAAGATTGTCTTCAAGGAAACAGGCTGTTATCAACCCTCCCTCTG
The DNA here is from genome assembly GCF_016432865.1 of Antechinus flavipes. Classification (NCBI taxonomy): domain Eukaryota; kingdom Metazoa; phylum Chordata; class Mammalia; order Dasyuromorphia; family Dasyuridae; genus Antechinus; species Antechinus flavipes. The sequence continues at coordinate 564,115,431 of NC_067399.1, forward strand.
TCTTTCTCAACCAGTCTCTGGCTTCCTCTTATACTTTCACTAATGGCAGCTTGAAGTCGGTTCTGCTCCGTCCTGTAGGCATGAGCGTCTCCTTCTTAGGGAGCAAATTTCCTGTCCTTAGGGGAGAATTATGTCGGTAAAGTGGGGTCGATTTCATGAAGTCCCTCTCATAACAGTGAGATTTATAGGACCAAAACATGGGGAGGTAAGAGCCAGACCTTTTTTTTAAACACAAAAATCTAATAAGCAAACACAGAAAGGGAAGATATGAAGCTTGGGTTTTCTGATTCTTGGAAGAAAACTAATTTTTGGGAGAGTATCAGAAAAAATAGAGGGTGAAGAAACTAATTTTTAAAGTTTAAATAGTACTGCAGCATTGCAAGAATGTTAATAGCTAGCTGCCATCTCAAATGTCTTTATCATTCTTTTAGTTGAGAACTCAGTATGGGGGATGCCTTTTTTTTTTTTTTTTGTTTCGACATTGGCATGTGGCATAATCCTAAAAAGTAAAATTGTGGGGAAAGAGGAAAATTCTATAAAGTGCCACCATTTTAAAAGTTGATTTTTATGATGTTTATGTGTATGGTAGAAATTGCTTTTTTTTTTCCACACCAGAGCAGTTTCCTGTTTTGTAACTGAAGCAATTTATCTTTTTATTTTTTTTTTAAATTCACATTGCATTCTTATTTATAGTTTTGTTCCATAGTATCACTGGACCCTCTAAAGTTCTGCTAACTGAACTCTAATAATGAGGAAAGAAATTTATCTAGATCATACGTCTTACTTAAATTTTGTAGTATTTTTAACTTACACTTTTGGTAAAATATCCACGTAGATGTTTTAGCAAAACAATTTCAGTATTGGAGGGGGGCTGTAATTAAAAGAAAAACTATAATACATCTATTTGGAGTTCTGTTGTGGCACATAACAGATTATCTTTAAACTCATATTAATTCCCATATAACTGCCATCATAGCTCATCCATATTATTCAAATTCGATTGCAATCTAAGAAATATTATATATATTAGATAATCATTAGTTTGTCTAGTTGAATGTTCTCTCTCTGACAATAACATCATATAAAATTTCCTGGCAATAGTATGGATGCCTTCATTGTGTCATAGTTCTATGTTATAAGTTATTGTTGTCCTAGAATAACCTGTTAGAAAAGTTAATTTCTCTTTTCTAATTTCCTCCTCCTTTTGGTGGTAAGCATTATGAAAAACTGTCTTTGGTCATATTCTTCCATTATTTCGAATTTTGGGTGAAATACATAATCTTATAGTTCAAGGTCTTTTAAAGGTACCATCAGTTCTAACGATCATTTAATTGCCTTTCTCTTGACCTTTCCCAGGAAAGTTTTTAAGGTGGAAAAAGCAGAATACTATTCAGAAATAGTCCAGGTGTAAATTTGTTTTGTGTTTTAAGCCAAAGAGAGAGGATATTGCTTTGTTATTAAAAACTTTCTTGATGATGTTTGGCCTTTTGTGTTCTGTCTTTATATCAGTAAAGTGAGATCTGAAGAAGATAAGGAGGGAAGGATAAAGGAGGTTACAAGTGAAAAAATTTTAAAGGATAATAATTTCCTACAGTTAAAATTAAAAGACATCAACATAGACCTTAGGTGTATTCACAAATCCATAGTAATCGTTTTTCTTATAATGAAAATGTCCTTATTAGTATAATTGTAATAAAAGCCATTTTTCAATGCAAATTTGGGTCTGGCATCCAGTAGATGTCTTTTCAGTCCATTGCATCAGTGCCAAAGAAGGTATATACACAGAATATATCCTTTGTTATATTATCATAGTGTCTTTATATTGAAAGGAATTGTGTCTTTATTCTGAACCATAGTTGAAACTCAAAGAATTTTTCAAATCTTAACTTTTCCAAGTCTAATCCACATAACACCTTATGTGAAAGATTCAAGTGCAACAATTCCGTATATAACTTCATTTTGCTATGTGCAACCTGAAAGAATTTATTCACTTTTGCCATCAAGGCATCAAGAATAGGGACCATCTCAAGTGCAGTCAGGCAGCAAATTTGGGAAATGACCCAAAATATCCTAAGACTTTATATGTAAATTTGGTCTCCTTGTCCCTTCTCCATTTCTTCCTACCACTACAGTTGAATGCTAAAGACAAAAAAAGTCTGCCTTTCCTATTTGGACATTATTTTCCAAAGGAAGGGACCAACTCCCAGTTGAAAGGAAAATTAAAAGGGAAAGTTTGGCCAATATAAAATCACTAGGTAGGTGATATCATCTTTGTACATATTCTTTGTTGTTATTCAGTCATGTCTGACTCCTCATGAGCCCATTAGAGGTTTTAAAAATAACAGAGTTGTTTATCATTGCCTTTTCTAGCTTGTTTCACAGAGGAAAATAGGGTTAAATTAAATGATTTATCCAGGATCATACATCTAGTAAGTATCTGAGACCAGATTTGAACTCAAGAAGATGAATAAAATCTCATTCCAAGCCCAGTGCTTTTTTTTTTAATCTCTCTATAAAATATCTTCCAGACTTCTGCTGGCCTATTATCTTAAGGTATAAGTTGGTGAAAAAAATGTATAATGTATAATGTATAACTGTAATTATAACTAACAACTCTTTGCTTTGGCAGGAGAAAGAGAAGGACAAAGACAAGATTAAGGAGAAAGATAAAGATTCCAGAGAGAAAGAGAAGGACAAGAAGATGTTGAATGGACATACATTTACTTCCATCCCTATTGTGGGGCCAATCAATTGCAGCCAGTGTTTGAAAGCTTTCACTAACAAAGATGCTTACACATGTGCAAGTAAGCAATTTTGTCTTCTTTCTGAAATGACCTAGTATAAGGAAGATTGCTTGGGGAAGAAGGCTTCTTAGAGATGTTATGTTTTGTTTTCTTATTCAGAAATTATATAATTGAAGACTTTTTATACTTTATTTTTCTTCAAGAAGTTGTGTATTCTAATTGTTCCTTCATAACTTTAAAGAAAAACTGCAAATTTTACTAATTTACCATTTGCAAATGGTAACTACCAGTCTACTATGATTTGTTAATTTTAACATCTTCCCTAGCATATGTATACCATAATGGCCTCCTGTTGTATATTAAAATCTACCTTTAAGCTGAGGGATTTCAGGTGTTTAGATATTACAGTAACATATTAAGTCAAATTTTTATCCAGAGGAAAGAAAGAGACTTCACTTGCTAGTTGGGGGAAAAAAAGCACATAGATTTTATTTTAGAGATTGGATTCCAATAAAACTTACAACTAAGAAATATCTATTATTTACTTTTTGTTATCTGTTAATATGATTACCAGCTAATATTTGACAGGAAAACCAAGTTGGTTGTGTAGGGTAAGCAGTGGAAGAAGACATTCATGCTTGGGTAAGGAGATGCAGTGGTATGAGATTGATAATATAACTACAGCTTCTATGCAGAGTTGAAGTTTTCTAGTAACATCTGATCTTGGGAACCTTATGTTTAAGTCATTTCTCTTTATGTGTTTCTTTTTTGGCCTTGTACAAAGACAAGTAAATTGGCCTCAATTTTTTTGGTTTTTTTTGGTTAAATAATAATAATATAAATAATAAAAGTTAAAATTGAAGCCCTTGTAAAATTTATGTTTAAAGGGCTTTGAATGGCTGCAAGAAAATTAAATTTACCTTTAAACTTAGCCACAATGAAGACTTAAGTGGCTGAAGTGAGAGTCCATTAAAAGATGTGTATTAAGGAGTGATCTACTGATGCTGGGAACTATAAGAGATCCAAAGAAGCATTTTCTAGACACAGTTAGTCTTTGTGGACTTTACCCAATAACTTGAAACTGGTGGGTGATGTTGATAGAATGGGGTCTTAATTCATTTGCCCAATCATAAGGTGCTGAATTAAAAGTTCCATTTAGGATTGGAATAAAATAGAAAACAAGTGGTCAATTTTTTTTTTCTAAGTGATGTTAGCGTTAGAAGCCCACCAGCCAACTTGAAAGCAGCATGAGAAGAGTTAATTTGCTGATATTGCTCTTGATGTTACTTCTGTTAGCTTATTTAGAAGAAGGAATTTTTGCACCATGATGTGAGTTCTCTTTACATCCAGGAAGGAAGATCTACTTCCTAACTACCAGTCATTGGTTTAGATCAGATTAGCTCAAAATATTTAAACAATACCTTTGTATGATATAATAAGTAAGTTTCACACAGTGATAAGTCAAATACAATGAATGGTAAACTTCTTGGACATGTTTTTCTACCTTCTCAGGACATTTCAATTTCTAAGAAAATTAGACATCTCTAGGACTTTTCTATCCCATACTCTGAGTAAATACAATTGAATTAAATAATATCCAAAAAATAGTGAGGGTATAAGGATACACTGTAATGTCTTTCTCTGGTTTCCAAACTTTTGCCGCCTAAAATACATAGAAAATTGCAGGCTTTTTAAAATCCCTACAGGAGTATGACTTGACTTCCCTGCCTCAGTTTTCTTATCTGTAAAATGAGTGGATTAGATTAAATAACTATTGAGGTCCCTTTCAGCTCTTAGAACTATGATCTTTTTGCAGGGATTGATCATTTGCTCTTTTCTTAGTAAGTGAAGTGAATCCATAATAATTGTTGTGGATTTGCATGGAAAGAAAAGATGCCAAAATATCTTGGGAAGCACAGGGGCAGATATATATGCCTTATCATATATTATGATATATGCTTATCATAATTAGAATTAATAGTACACATTTGTGAAAAACTAGTTTTCAGTTGACTTTATGGCAACACTATCAGGTAGTGTAATGATTATAATACCTTGAGTTTATGCCATATAAAGATTAAAGAACTGGAACTATTTAGCCTATAGAAGACCAAACTTCAGAAGATAATGATAACTTCTTAAAATACATGAAAAGCTGTCACCTGGAAGATAAATTAAATTTCTTATACTTGTTACCAGGGGACAGAGAATTTAGAGGTAGATGAAAGTCATAAAAGGACAAATTTAGATTTTACAGGAGTTAAAACTTCCTCCTAACCACATGGGCTGTCCCAAACTATCTGCCTCAAGCATTAGTCAACCTCCTCTCTTTGAAAGTATTCAGGCAAAAGTTGGATTACTGTTGGTAGGACATGTTATAGATCAATTTTTCTTTTTTTTTTTTGGAATAAGTAAGATTATATGGTTCTTCTAATTCTGAAATTCTGTCTCTCCATTTTATAGATTCACTCTCAGAGAGGTTTTGTGACTGAGCAAGGATAAATACTAATATGTAGTAGAATTAGAACTCAAAGTCTTTTGATACCAAGTCTTATGTTCTTTCCTCTGTGTTTGACTTTCTGTCTTCAGTTTCTTAAGGATTATTTCTAGTTTTGAATCCTAAAATCATGTACTAAGAAAAAAATTAGGCAAATTATATTTTAAGGCTTTAGTTGTTTTGGGGGGGAGCAGAAAAGAGAGGGGAGTAAGGAGGTGAGGTTGGAGGCGTTAATATTTAAGCACCTTGTCTAGGATTTTACAGCTACTAAGTGTCTGAGGGTAGATTTGAACTCAAGTCCTTCTGACCCCTCTGCCACCTAGCTGACCTTAAAGCTTTAGTCTTAAAAAGATGATTTTGCAGTATCTTCTTTTTGTGACAACTCTAATGACATAAGGGTATTGATCAGTTGTGGTTCTTCTAATAAATGTTTTCTAGTAACTATTTTTATATCACTTTACCAGTTTCAAATGTATAAACATGCAGCTTTCATTATAAATGATCTAAACACTAACCCTGGAATCAGGAGGACCTAAATTCAAATTTGGCCTCAGACTAGCTATTTGATACTGGGCAAGTTACTTAACCCAGTTGCCTACCCCCCAAAAAATGATCTAAAAGAATTCTGAGATTCATTCGTTCCCCTGGAAGCCCATAGTTTCATGAATTAAAAATAGTGGTTTGTTACCAGACTTACCTGTTTATTTTGGATTAGCATGTGTATCCTTAACCAGTTTTTTTCTGATTTATAGTTTGTTAAGGTAAACAGTTCAATAGAGATTTAAAAACATTAGTTCATCTCATTTACCCTGGTTTACCAGAGAAAGGAAATGGAGTGCAGGATGTTGAAACTGAAACTAAAAAGCATCAGACAAATCAAAATGTGACAGTTTAATCGGCCCTATGAATCTCTATGTTCATTTATCTGTAGTTCAGAAAATAGAACATAGCTATCCATTGGAGTGCAATCATTGACAGGTCATTCAAAGTCACAAGATTCCCTACAGACAGTGGTGAGAGTATCACAGCATTTGGTGCTGCAAAGTCATTGAATGATAATGTGTAATGTGACTTATAAAAATGAAAGGAGAAAAAAAAAAAAAAGGGAAGTAGGGGGATCCAATCATGAGAAAAAAGGAAGAATAAATAGTAATCTTCCCAAAGCGACAGAAGTAATTGGCCTGATCCTCTTTAGCTTTCTAAACAACAGAGCCAATAATGAATTTGTTTGTATGGAGCACAATCTTGTGTTATCCATACAGCAAGTGGAAAATTATAATTATAAATAAATATTATATATATACATACATATATATGTAATATAAGTAATTTTAGGTTACTCACTCTATCTTACCTCTTCTCATTCCTTTCATTGTGCTCAAAATCTTCCTGAGATTTTCAAGAAACTAATTCTTCCTTCAATTACCCATTTACCTCCTGGGGAAATAATTTGTGCTGAAATAAAAAGAAAAAGAGGCAGCCACATGGAGCAGTGGATAGAGCATTAGCCTTGAAATTAAGAGGACCTGAAATAAAAAGAAAAATAGTTTCCCTTTTGAATTAGCATGACCATTTTGTTAATGCTAGGATTTAATGCCAAATTCATGCATTTAACTCATTTGCCTGATCCTCATGACAGTGTTATAATGCTGCATATGGCATCTCTCTTTCTGAAGATTTCAGTTACTTTAGATGAGTATAACTTCTTAGAAAAGGGTTTTGTTTTTTTTTTTTTTTAATGAAAAATTTTTTCTTGTTCCCTTTTGATGTTTGCTGGACCAGATTGCTGGACCTTAATCTTAGCTTGTGTGAGAATGATCTTAGGGACTAGGAATAAATAGGAACCAAGTACAACCAGAATGTATTAATTAAAAGGATAGCTAATGAACATCATTAAAGGACTCTTTATCAAAGACAGTAAGCATGACTTTTCAAAAACAGCTTTTAAGAAAGACTTACTTTATTTCCTTTGTGGATGGAGTTGCCTAACCAGCAGATCCCATATTTTTGTACATAAAGTTTACCTATATTTTAGCTACACATAGATAAAACTTGATGGTCTAGTATGACACAGGAAAGTATGACACAGGTTAGAGTCAGCTAACCTGGGTTTTAAATGCCAGGACTGCCATTGTGTATCCTCGGACAAATCACTTAACCTCTGAGACTCAGTTTATTCATCTGTAAAATTAAAATTTTAAAATAGAAACCATTCAGTGTCAACTTGAAAGGAAATTAGAAAGGCCCAGGGACCTATGCATAACTCTGTGCTGTCACATTTTATCAGTGATTTGGAGGAAGACAAAGAGGATATATTTATCAGTTTTGTGGGTAACACAAATAAGGGTTAGGTAACACTAGATTATAGAATTTTTCCGATAGAAAGGTAGGTTAATACTAAAAAGAAACTTAATATGTATCAATATGATCTTAGCTGAACAAGTAAAATATGAGGGAAACATAGTTTTAAAAGAAGTTCATCTGAAAAAGATTTTGGAATTTTGGTTTACTGCAAGTCAGTCTGAGTCAATAGTGTGATGTCAGCCAGAAAAACTAATGCTTCCTTAGACTGCACTAAGCACCTCATAGTTTATAGGAAGAAAGAAGTGAAAGATCTATTGTACTTTCCCTGGTCAATCCACATTTGGGGTGTCATATTTTAGGAATGGCATTAAAAAGCTTCCAGAGGAAGATAGGCAGGAGATTAAAAGGTCTTGAGAGCAAGACAAATGAGGATTAGTTGAAGTAACTGGGGGTTTTAAGCCCAAAGAAGAGAAGGTTTGGGAAAAGCACATAATAGCTGTTTTTAGCTATCTGAAGAACCACCAATAAGAAAAAAAAATCAGATATTTTGTTTGGTTTCAAGATGAAGAACACAAAGGAAAACTTCCTAACACTTAGACCTATCCATTCATGGAATGGGCAGCTTTGAACAAGGACAGTTGGTCCTTCTCCCTCATTATAGTTCTTAAATAAAAATCAAAGAATCACCTATTGATGTATCACTAAGAGATTCTTGTTTGTCTGGCAATGGACTAAGTGATCAACAAGGTCCTTCTACCACTGAAACTCTATGATGGTGTGAATCAAAAGAAGAAACTAATGTTATTTTAGGCATCATTAAGAGAGGAACAACATTCAAGACTTAGGACCTTCTGTTATCTTACCTAATCAAGTCACACCTGAACATTGTGGTCAGTTTTGGGGGCCTGTGACATATTAAGATGGTTACATCCAACAGGTATTAGATGTTGCAAGACTGGACCTTGGAAAAGATTTCGGGACTAGATAAGTAAAACTGTTAGTTTTCTTTTTAAAGATAATAATTAATGCCATGAGAGCTGATGAGAGGACTGTGAAAGAGAGATGGTATCTAGAGAAAGAAAAACAAAGCCCTAGGTTACACACACACCTAACAAAAGGGAACGTGATTGATTGAACTAAGAAATTAGAATCCAGTGATGAAGTTCTCTATGAAGAACAAAGTAGGCAAAAATGTAATGCAGGTTGAAAAACAGGTCCATAACTTTTTAATCTGGCAAAAGACCTAGAGAACAGAGTTGAAGGAAGAAGCTTTGCTTGGGTCAGGATTAATTTTCCTTTAAAATTTGGTGACCTAGGAAAATCCATCCATTTAAAAAATTATACACTGCTTAAAACTTATCTTGAGTCACATCAACTGTTCTTTCTCACTGCCCTGAAGCATTCTGCTTTTGAAAAACATTATGTGGACTACAGACTAATGGATCAGCTACATTCTGTTTTTTTGGCTCTTACCAATAGTTCCTTTCTGGTTTGTTTTAATAGAAGCAAAATGATTCTCTAGTTATAGCTGATTTATTTTATGTTGTATGGGCAGCTTCTGAGTACTTTTGTGATACATTGGTTTTCTAGATTAGAAATTGACTGGCTGTAATCCAGAAAATGTGAGGGATTTATGCTTTGATTGGGCTTTGCTTTTTTTTTTTTCTGGTAAAGGAAAACAACTCTGGAAAGGAAATTTTTGGCAATGAGAATTTATTACTTATGCATCAGAATTAGGATAACTGATTCCAAAGAGATGAAGCTTGTTATTTAGGAAATTGGGACTTAGGAGAAGAAAGAACTCTCAAATTTCTGATGCAATCATTAAAATAAATTTTTTTAAAGGAGAGTTGTTTGAATTCTACTCTAGTTTTTATTCTCATATACCTATAAGAAAACTGTTATTCTAGGCACAAATTGGTTAAAAGGAATATCAGAGACAAAAACCTTTTATCACACCTGTTATAGAGAACTATGATTTAAACTGATTTCAATCAGAAATTGACTCCTGAAGGGATAGAAAAACACTTCTCACCTTAGGGTTCTAGTTGAATCTGCATGTGACTCATGAGAACCATCGTAGTCACATAGCATTGATTCCATTGTAGAATTTCTGCGTGTCTTAATCCAAGTCTTGTATTTTTTCTACAGAGTTGATTATTTCCTAAAAAGTTCTAAGTTGATTTTAGCTTTTTTTTTTTTTTCCTGGAGGACAACAGCAATACATGATCTATAATATTCGCTAAAGTTTTTTAATGACAGAAAATTAAAAATTTGTTGTCAAAAGTACCATATGTCCTCCCTTATATTTTTTCATGGAGAAATGGAAGAAAGGGAATAGAAGCCTGGCCTCCTTTCTTTGAAGCCTATAGAAGTCCAGGGGGGAGCTAGCTCTATTCCCATTAACTATCTTTTTGAGACAATACTTGAGTAGGCCTTTTGAAGGCAAAAACAATGTTGCTCACTTCTTTTAGGAAATCTGAAATAGCCAATCAACTTTCTTTTGATCTCTTTGGAAAACTTAATATGGTTATGGCAGTGGACATCAAAATGGTTTAGATTTGTCTCTAATTCTTTTGTTTTTGCCTGTTGTCTCCCTCCTCACTCCCCTCCCGCCCTGGGGGAAAAAAAAAGATAAAGTATGGTATTTCAAAACACATGACCCTGACAAATTTCAATGAGGTTGATATTTTTACATTATCTACACAGAGCAATAAAATTGTCCATCATAGTTGGGCTGAAGACAGTTTGGTAATAAGCTGAGTGCTTTTTAAGTAGGTGCTTGAGTGTCTTTGAGCAAACTCCATTTCCACTATTTATTTAAATGAGGTTTGTGATCACAGTTTAGCAATATATCTTTAAATTGCCACTTTGTAGGAGAGTCTTAGTTTAGTTAGAAAAGTAAGTGTAAGACAAATTTCCATTTTGTTTAAAATATCTTCTTAACTTCCTTTTGGTTTTTATGTTCAGTCAGTTAGTGTCACAGTTTGGACTCATCAGACTACTTTATATCCCTAATGTAGGATTTTGAATGTTGCCAAAACCGTCTGTTAAAATGATAATTTTCCACCTCACAAAGCAGCTTTGCCAGATGGATTGCTGCAGAGCATTGGAAGTAGCCCTGAAAGAAAGTACATGCAGTCCCCAGCCTAGAAACTGGTTGTGTTTTAACTGTCCTTTTGTAAATTAGTTGTTTGCAACTTAGAACCAATTTTCCCACAGAAACAATCCTAAATAGTGGTTACATTCCCAGATTATCCCACAAAAGTCACTGTAGTTCATAATGTAGTTGAAATATTACATACATGTAGTATGAAATAATAGAGAACAATGCATATTGCAACATCAGAAATTTTAAAAAGTAGAAGCACAACAAATTTATCAGTCACTTGTTTAAATATTAGAATTTGAGGAAGAGATGATTTACTTAAAAAGTTTAAGAAACTTTTGAAAAGGGAGACTGTTACAGTAGATCATTTCAGGAATTTTAGAAATTGATGGCACTCAGTTTTTATATTGTATTTCTTTAAAGCTTATAATTTTTCCCTAAATAATTATAAACACAAATTTTCCTAAATTATTAATAGTAATCTTACATTTGCTAGCCTTGATTAAGATTTTCTGTGGAATTAATGTGAGGTAACAGGAATTAATCTGAGGTAACTAAGAGAGGTTTCAAAAGTGGAGCCAAGAAAAGGGGTTAAATGGGATTTGTATTAGACAGGACTTATATAGATAGGATAAAGAAAACTGAGTTGTAGAAGACAGAAAAGAGGGGAAACAGTATTACTGCAAGAGGCCCATTGGAAAAAAGAAATTACATTATAGGACAAAAATATTGCATCATAAAAGTTTCACATATTAGGCATCTACATGCTATTCATCTAACCATTGTGCTACAGGACTAAGGACCTAAAGAGTAGGAGGAAAGTGGCACACAGAGAATTTTGGAGAGTGGAAGGAGAGGTAATGTGCAACCAACTATCAAATGAAAAATTACTTTTAAAACACTTAACAAAGTGTCTCACATGGAATAGGCACTATAGAAATGCAAACAAGATAATCACAACAGTTAGTTATAGCTTACAGCTGGGGTCCTCAAACTATGGGCTGCGGGCCAGATGCGGCAGCTGAGGACATTTATCCCCCTCACCCAGGGCTATGAAGTTTCTTTATTTAAAGGCTCACAAAACAAAGTTTTTGTTTTTACTATAGTCCAGCCCTCCAACAGTCTGAGGGACAGTGAACTGGCCCCCTATTTAAAAAGTTTGAGGACTCCTGGTAGAAAATGAGTACCTGTATCTATTCCATCTTTCACCCAGAAAGTTGTCAAAGAGTCATATTGGAATGCATTATGTTTGTTAATTAGCAGAGTCCATTATATATCTCCTGGGTTCTAGTCAGCATATTAGGTTTCTGAAGGAGAAGACAGCAAAGAAAAATATGCATACCCATTTGATTGATTTTGCTTTTGAACCACTAAAGAAGACCACAGACGAAAAAGTTTGGGGTCTGTTTTTGACTTAACTTAGCCTATAGAGGTAGAAGCCCAAACCACCAAGCTGCATGTCCTGTTCCTGTATGTAGGTTTTTCCCCACCCACTCCACCTCCCATGTAGAAGTCATTACTCTTTCTCTTCAGTATATTCAAGAAGTAAATATAAATAAAGGAACAAGCATTTCCTGTGGAAAATCTCTTTAGTTTTTATATATTCCCTTCAGTTGAAAAGTAGGAGAAAGTTAAGTTCAAACAACTTTCCCCTTTAATGTAGTTATTAACTATTTTCAGTCATCTTTAAATTATCAGACTATATATACTAGTTACTTCACTGATTAGTCAAAGTATTTTATATCCTTAATACCTTTAATCAACTGAGGAATGACCCCTGAAATATTTCTTATTATAAAACCCCAAATTAGTATTCACTTGATCAGGTTGGCATAATTTGACCTGAAATTATGATTTGTTATCGGTAAATGTTTGATTTGTATGCCTATTTTATATACCTATATGCTTGGGGTCATATAAAAAAAATTTATGCACAAAATTGTTGCAAGAGGAAAAAGTTTATGAAGCCCTGGAACCAGAACAAAGTACAGTAGAACTAATACTGGAATACTGTCTTAGGGCAGCCTAAAATCTTATTAGGCTTCTTGGTTAACATGCCACATTGTTGTTTGATGCCTACAGTTCACTAAAACTTCCCAAAACATATCCCAGCATCCCTCATCCCCAATTCAAGAGAAACAACTACTGTATTAGTACATAAGTATCTTTACATGAAGTTTGCTGTTGCTAAAGGGTAATCTAGGGTCATTTTGTTCCTATTTGTTCATACCAACACATTTCCCCCCAAAAAATCCATCAAGACAAAGGACTAAAGCTGAAACTGAAGAGGGACACGATAAGCATTTTCAGGGGTTATTATATGGAAGAGGGATTAGTTAAATTCCACATGACTACAAAGGGCAAAACTAGAAGCAATGTGTAGCAATTGGCAAGATAGCAAATTTGAATATTATCTAAGGAGAAATTTCCAAACAACATTATCCAGAAGTGAAACTCAGGAAAAAAGATGAAATCTCCCTCAATTTAGATTTTCAAAGACAGACCAAATAACTGTGTATGGGAGTATGTGTGTCTCAGTTCTTCATCTATAAAATAAAGATGTTTGACTAAATTACCTCTTACATTCTTTCTATTTTTAATCTGTGATCCTGTACTTTAAAAAAGAAATCTTTGCTCAGATTTTGAGTGGTCTATGAGGTGGGTGATTCTGTGTCTGAAGAGACCCTGACAGATGTGGAAGAAGCAAGATGCCCTCCAAAAACATCTTTTCCACAAAGCCTATCTGTTACAGCCCCACCTAATAGTTACAGTAATACTGAAAAGTGTGAAAGTTTATGATGGCTTATGGCTGCCTACCAACAGAGAGGCAGTCTTAGTCCAAAGTTTCCTTTGTGAGTGTACTTAATGACTACTGAGTCTACTGCAGTCCTTGAAGAACAATTTCAAAAAGAAATGGGGACCACTAATCTATACAACAGAGTATGCCTGTGACCTGCATATTGATTTAGTTTTAAAATGTAATATCTGTGGTTTATTTTATTTTTTATGTTGTTAACTATATTCCAATTATATTTTAATCTTCTTTGGGCTACACTTGAGAGTGTAGGGCCATGTACTTGACACCTCTGCTTTAGAGTACCAATTTATTGTAGTGTTTATCCAGGGAACATAAAAGGAATTTAAAAATTCATTTTAAATATTTATTGTTTCCCAAATTAATGAAATTGGTTGAGAATCTTACTGTCTTGACATAATTATCTTAGTATAAACCCAGAAAAAAAATAAGACTTGTAGGTAGAATCATAGAAATTTTAAAGGACAAAGGGATCTCTGAGAGAATCTAATCAAACATTTTATAAATGAGAAAAATGAAGTGTGGAGAGAATGATATGCCTACTATCACATAATTAATGAAAGAACCAAATCTCAAATTCAGTTTGCCTGACCTGTAATCCCATACCTGTATACTACATGAAACAGGTATTACAAATATATTTGTAAAAATAACAAGGAGAAGAAGAGGTCAGATTCTCAGGCTAGAATGTGGCAAGCACACCCTTCTCCATTGCTTGTATCCCTGCCCCCAAGAAAAAAATAGCTTGCTGAAGTCATGTTGAACTTGTTTCTCTGGGAAATCACTGCTTAATAATTATTGTCTGTGAATACGTTTCTCTTTTGTGAGGGATGCTTATGTAAGAGGTCCTCAGAGATGAAGTTTTATCTGTGAGTGCTGTATCTACCTATCCTTCTGCCCTTTTGTAACATCCCCACCTAATGATTCTTCTAGGGAACAGAAATGAAGTCTTCATGTATAAGGAGAAGCTAAGAAATAAAATGAAAAATCAAAATTCTTTACATTGTAAATTGTAGACTACTCTTTGCTAATTAAGAAGCTCTCACTTTTCTGAGTCATACTTCCTTGAAGTAAATTGAGGGCTGCTCTTTGGATTTTGTCTTCCTGGAAGCCAAGTCATAAGAATATCTGAAAGTAAATCATCAGTCAGGCCTCTGCCACAGTCATGCAAATTACATCGTGTTTTATTTTGGTTCCTTCTTTGTATCTCCTTTATTTGCGACTCTTCATTTGATGCTCTAGACATCTGAATTGAGCACAGAATCTTTGGTCTTTAGAAATTGGACCTTAGTCAACTTCTTGCCTATAATGTTCCAGACTTGTAATCTTCTTGCTCTGGTTTCTCACAGTTTTGTGACATCATATAACTAGTTCCTGGAAGAGACAGTGTATCCAAAGGAAACAGTTTGTAACTACAGTTTGAAGATTGCTGAAAGCATGGGACTCTAAAGTGTGGGAGACTTCAGTTAGAAGGAGATACATATATATATATGTATATATATATAGAGAGAGAGAGAGAGAGAGAGATCGCACTTTTTTTTTGTTTTTTTATTCTTTGTGACCTTGGATCCCGTTTACTTTTCAGATTGTGGTGCTTTTGTCCATAAAGGCTGTAGAGAAAGTTTGGCTTCTTGTGCAAAGGTCAAAATGAAGGTAAGACATTTCTGCCTTAAAAACGGGGCTTATATCAGTCAAATCACCTTAAATGGTTGTAGAGAAAAGCTATTTTTTCTTTGGGGACAAATGGATGGGGGGAGTATGATGAGGCATATTGTTTTTAGTTAGTTGTTTTTAAATTAGGTTAATAATCAGTTCTTTTACTTGTCTGATATAAAAAGAATTGTTTTAGCTTTTGAAAAAGAAAAAAATGCTCTTAGAATCTTTAAACTTTAAATATATGCACTTTTTGGTTCAAATACATTTATTAGTTTATATTCTCTGGGTTCTCTGCTTTTGATACTTTTTGTATACTGGCCACTGTCAGAAAAGATCCAGTAGAAATCAGGTGTTTCATAATTTCTTAAGAATGGTTTAGGATTTCTTCTTTATAATGGTATCTCTTCTCTTTAAAGTACAAAATGTTTAGGTCATGTCAACAAAAGAAAAAAAAAATTACCTGATGCCTGAAACTACTAGCACTATGTATGATCTATAAATAAATACATGACTAAGGCCAACAGAGGAGATAAGGCATAGGGACTAGATCTGGAATTTTATTGACATAGGGAACTTCTCTGCAATTTATAGTCTTAAAGAGTTGCCTAGTTCATTGGGAAATTAAGGATATTTGTCTACTGTCACGTAGCCCATATATCAGATACAAATCTTGAAATCAGACTTCCTGGTTCCAACACTGGCTCTCTATCATCTGTGTTATACTGCCTCTCACAGGTTAACACATACCAAGGGTGGTATATTTTGGTGTTGTTTGTGAGTTAATGTTTGTGTTTTTATCCATGTTATATTTCCTTATATAATTATTCCCTTGTAGGAAAGCAGCACTATACAGTTACTTCTATACTTCTCTCCAGTCTTCTACCCCTATCACCAACAACACCAGAACTCTATGATGATGCATGTGTCATGCAATTACTAGAAAATGATCACATAGATGATCACACCTAAAGAAAGACTCATAAAATCCTAACTGTAGTGTCAGAAAGAATTTTAGAGGTCAGTTAGTCCAATTTGCTCATTTTATAATTAAGGAACTGGGTTCTAAATAGTTTAAGGCATTTGCCCAAAGCCATTTCCTTCTCTGGTTCACTTTATGGATGAGGAAACTGAGGCAGAGTTAAATGACATACCGAGGATTGCACATACCTAGTGAGGATCTGAGGCTGGATTTGAATTGGGGTCTCCTGACTTCAGGCTTGGCACTCTATGCACTGCACCATCTAGCTATCATGGATACTCAGAGATAGAAAAAGCATTCTCTCTTCAGCTATTTGCCCAGGAATTTGTGTCAGATGTGTCGTTTCTATCAGTGGCTGCTTATGCTCCTTTTGTTGTATCATACAACAATGTGTGAATTCCTTAAAATATGATTCTTATGGGTAGTCATCCTTTATCATGCTTGATAGGCACTGTGAAACTTTAATAAAGTCCAGGTGGACAGTTTTTTCTCCTTTCTTTTTTAGTCAAACTGAATTCCATTATTTCTTCTTTTAGCAACCCAAGGGAAGCCTTCAGGCCCATGACACTTCTTCACTTCCCACAGTTATTATGAGGAATAAACGTAAGTAATAACTAGCCTGTCTCTCTCCTACTTCATCTTGCCTTGTCTTTTTAATCAGCTGTTCCCAAGTTCCCACTCTTATGAATAACAGTCATTCAGTATAGCATTCAGATTTTGGAGGATTTGTTTTTGCATTCCCACTATGATAATCCTATGCTCAGGATTTCCAGAATGATGTCATGCATTAGCTAATTGTTTCTTTAACTTTCCAGTGGGTCCTACTTCCCATGGATTTTTAACTCTAATCCAGCTTTAGTAATGCAGGTACCCATGAAACATGCCTAATTATTGAAGCTATTTCAGGAATTATTTTTAGACATTTTGTGCATTTATCAAAATACCATTAAAGTTTTGAACATTAACAAGAGTTTGAAAATCATCACTTAGGTATATCAGAATCCAGGAGAAACTTTGACCTCTAGCAAAAACAAAACAAAACAAAAAATTCCTATAATTTGATTGAATAGTTAAAGAAATACATTGGCAATCACTGATTTCTCATAACAAAGGATATTTTCCTAGTTTCAGACAGAATTTTCTTCTGGTTGGCTTATTGTATTTGTCATTTTCAGTCATGTCTGACTCTTCATACTCCCATTTGGGATTTTCTTGGCAGAGATACTGGAGTGGTGTTGCCAATTTTATCTCCAGCTTACTTTACAGATAAGAAAACTGAGGTAAATAGGATTAATTGACTTCCTTAGGGTCACACAGCTAATATATAAGGTCAGATTTGAATTCATATCTTCCTGACTCCAGGACTGGCACTTTATCAACTATGCCACCTATCTGCCCTAGCATGTAATTGGTGGTATATAAATGTTTATTGCCTTTCCATCACCCCCAGTGTTTTCATTTTACAAATGAGTAAATGGAAATCAATAGAAATTAAGTGACTTTCTTTAAGTCACAAAGCTCTCATTAAGCAAGGGTCAGGATTAAATATAGATCCATATATGCTGATAAAACTTGTGTCATTTAAAAAGGTTTGAGAGACATAGTTTCTGGGTAATTTAATCATTTTATTAATAAAGTCAGCAGATTATTAATAAAAGGATAGTCATTTGGCCATCTCTCTTAGACCAAAGACAATCATAGAGAAGGGCTCACAGTTTATATATACATTTAGTAGGGGTTGATGTCATCCCATCATTATGTCTCTCCCAGATAGAGAAATTATCTTTATACCAGACCATTTCTAACCTTGGTCTGTCTAGAGACAAAAGAATCTGTCTCCATTCGAGTTTGCGTAGAACATAGTGGGCTTCCCCATCTTAGATTAAGTTCCATGCCTTGGATAGGGTGTGACCAAGATGAAGAGAATCAGTACAGTATCATTATCCACAGTAATGTTTTTCTAAAGAAAAACTGAACTTAAAATCAGAACTTTGAAAGAAAGTTTCTCCCCAGTCTCTCCCCAATCTATCTCTCCAAAATATGGGTTACTAATAATCATTTCTTACAAAATATATCAAATGCCCAGACTTAAGCATAATGTCATGATGGAATAGAAAGACTCCAGGATGAATTGCCTTCATCCTCTTCTGATGCCCTCCTTTAGAGACCAGTTAATTTCAATAATTTTGAGTTAGAGATCTGAAGAATGCAGAAGACTTGAGGAAGACCAGCTCTTATACAGGTTGCAAATATTGTAGGAAAACTGTATGGAAACTTCATATTTGCAAAATAAGTAAATCCAGGAATGAGTTTATAGTCATCTTTATAAATTCTTCACCTTCACAATTTTTAAAGACAACAAACTGACCTGATTCATCTAGAATACATTTTATTGGCATAAAACTGTCCAGGTACCATTGCTGTTACTTAAAATAAAGTCCATAATGTGTCATGTTTATCTCAGCACTTTTGCTTATTCACTAGATAATTAGTTGACTTACTACAAAGACCTTGAAAATTCAGATAAACCTCGGAATTACTTTTCATTTATCGTCATGCTCATTCCCTATCCAGATTGTCATTGTAATATTAGATCCTCTTCTAAGATGTCCTGTACCTTTTAAGTCTGTTCCATCCTTACTGCCACCACCCTAAACTAGGCCCTCATTTAATGCATGAGTTATTGATATGCCATCCTCACTATCCTCTGTTGCTACATCTATTTCTCTAATCCATAAAGACTCAGCTTGATGTATCTATGATCTCACTGATATGTGTTCATTCCCTGGCAAAATAAAAAGCAGCCCACCTGTGCTTTCTTATTCTGTATATGGTTTTTGTCCATGTCCTTCTATAAATCCTCTATAAAGAATCTATTTATCTTGCTGGAGGCCAAAGTAATCTTTATCATGTTACTCCTTTGCTTAAGTATCTTCAGTGACCTTGTTAGTACACAAGTGACCTTGTGTACTAACATATCAAGCCTTCCCTCTGGCTTTTAAAATCTTCTATAATCAGAATTCTTATAAGAAAATTTAACTAAGGGCCTACTGTGTTCCCCAGCCCTATGTAAGACCATGGGGAAACAAAGATGAAATAAGACAAAGACACATCTCTCAAGAAATGTGCATTCTAATGGTGGAATAAGCCATATGTTCAGATAACTGTTACATACAGCAGGATATGTTAATTGAAGAAGAGAGATCCAGAAAATCTGTGTGAGGAATATGAAGCTATCAAATCATTTCCAGTTGAGGAAGGAAGAGGGAGCATAGAAGGATTCATAAGGGAGTTGGAATCTGAATTGTTGAAAAAAAGGAGAAATGTCAACAAATGGAAGCTGCGGGGAGAGAGAGTATTGGGGAATGGGAAAAAATGATTAGTGATTTGGTTTGTCTATAGTGAAGGTCTATGTTTGTGAAAGGTGTTGCATATGCATTTAGTCAAAAAAGGTAGACTACAAAGACTACAAACCACACGTGTAGTCTTATATGCCACATTAAGGAGACTGTGTTATACTTTATTTCTTAAAGGGTGGGGTGCCACTGAAGATTTTTAATGAGGGTTTTATTAGGAAGATTATTCAGGCAGCATTATGAAGGATAGATTGGAAAAAGAGATATGAGAGACATAGTGGAGACAGATCAAGATTTTTCAGCTAATTGTATGTTGAGAGGTAAGGAAGAAATGTAGTCAAAGATGACTCCCACATTTCAAGACTGGATAGTTTGGAAGATATGGTCCTGGTATAAATGCTCAGTGAATAATCTATAAAGTGATAAGTTGGATTTGGTAAGTTCAGTCCAGCTTCAAGAGTACTTGAATTTAGGAAATATTTGGAAAAAATACTTGATACTTATTACTGTTGACTTGGGAACAGTTTAACAATCTTCTGTACAGCTAGCTAATCTTCTATGTTTGATATGGGTTATGATTATTTGAAAAACAAAAGTGTTTTATAATGCAGCTTCATTATGTCCAAGACATTGTTAGACATTGAAAGTTCTGGTCAGCAACTGAAAAATTGGTACAAACAATCTATGACAATTCCAAGTGGACTCATGATGAAAAAATACTCTTTACCTCAAGAAAACTGAAGAACTCTTTAAGTTCAGATTGAAGCATGTATCTTTATTTTTCTTGCTTTTTTTTCCCCAATATGGCTAATTTGGAAATGTTTTGCTAATTTGACTTTACATGTATAATGGGTATCATTGTTGTTTGCTTTCTCAGGGTAAGGGTAAGGCTGAAAGAAGGGAGAAAATTTGGAACTCAAAATTTTGGAATGAATGTTTAGAAAACAAAAGAAAGTTCTGATCAGTTGAGTAGAGAGATTAGATGATGCTTCCATTCTCCTTTCAGCCTCACAACCCAAAGAACGCCCGCGATCTGCAATCCTTGTGCCTGATGAGACCTCGGTAGCCCCATTGTTCCCTAACAGACGGTCACAGCAGTGTGCCTCACTTTCAAAAAGTGTCTCTATACAGAATATTGCTGGGTAAGTTCATATTTCTTTCTTTCTTTCTTTCTTTCTTTCCTTCCTTCCTTCCTTCCTTCCTTCCTTCCTTCCTTCCTTCCTTCCTTCCTTCCTTCCTTCCCTCTCTCTCTCTCTCTTCCTCTCTTTCTCTCTCTCTCTCTCTCTCTTTCTTTCTTTCTTTCTTTCTTTCTTTCTTCTTTCTTTCTTTCTTTCTTCCTTTCTTTCTTTCTTTCTTTCGCTGAGGCAATTGGAGTTAAGTGTGTTGCCCAGAGTCACACAGCTAGGAAGTGTTAAGTCTCTGAGACCAGATTTGAACTCGGATCCTCCTGACTTATGGGCTAGTGCTCTATCCACTGTGCCATCTAGCTGCCCCAGCTCTGATTTCTTAATGGAACATTTAGCACCTGGATATAATCACTGATATCCTGATGGACATAGCCTGTTTTTACCATGAATTTTGTGATCAAAATTGTATATGCTTGGTATACTTATTGAGTGATCATAATGAGGAAAATAAAAATTATGCTAGTTATTGATGCTGTTTAATCGTTCAGAGGCTAGTTTTGTTTATAGTTGTATATGTATATATATATATTTTAAAGAAGCCTTTGTTTAAAATAAAAAATGTGTAGTAGGATAGCCACTTCCTTTGATAAACTTGAGTTCTAAAAAAAAAATGGATAAAATATGGGCAATTAGGCCTAGTGAAAAACTAAGAGCTTTTTATTCTACAGTCCAGTAATATTCTAAAATGTCATTTTCATATTTCATCTGAAAATAATTTAATAGCTGGCAGTTTTCTTCAAAGTGGTGTCCATAGAAAGATCAATTTCATTTTGTTAATGAAAATGGGTGTAGTGCCTGTCAAATTGGCTAAGATGACAGGAAAAAATGATGATAAATGTTGGAGGGGATGCAGGAAAACTGGGACACTGATGCATTGTTGGTGGAGTTGTGAACAAATCCAACCATTCTGGAGAGCAATCTGGAATTATGCCCAAAAAGTTATCAAATTTGCAAACCCTTTGATCCAGCAGTGTTTCTACTGGGCTTATGTGCCAAAGAGATACTAAAGAAGGGAAAGGGACCTGTATGTGCCAAAATGTTTGTGGCAGCCCTGTTTGTAGTGGACAGAAACTGAAAAATGAATGGATGCCCATCAATTGGAGAATAGTTGAGTAAATTGTGGTATATGAATGTGTTATGGAATATTATTGTTTTGTAAGAAATGACCAGCAGGATGAATACAGAGAGGCTTGGAAAGAATTACATGAACTGGTGCTGAATGAAATGAGCAGAACCAGGAGATCATTATACACTTCAACAGCAATACTGTATGAGGATGTATTCTGATGGAAGTGGATATCTTCGACAAAGAGAAGATCTAATTCAGTTCCAATTGATCAATGATGGACAGAATCAGCTACACCCAGAGAAGGAACACTGGGAAATGAGTGTGAACTGTTTGCATTTTTGTTTCTCTTCCCAGGTTATTTTTACCTTCTGAATCCATTTATTCTTGTGCAACAAGAGAACTGTTTGGTTCTGCACACATATATTGTATCTAGGATATATACTATAACATATTTAACATGTATAAGACTGCCTTGCCATCTAGGGGAGGGGGTGAAGGGATGGAAGGGAAAAGTCAGAACAGAAGTGAGTGCAAGGGATAATGTTGTAAAAAATTACCCAGGCATATGTACTGTCAATAAAAAATTATGATAATAAAAATAATAAAAAGAAAGTGGGTGTAGTGGGGAGAGGAAAAGAGGAGTAATTCCAAGTTAATAACACCAAATCTCAAAACTTATCTGTTACCAGATTCAGTTGGCCCTTTACAAAGTTCTGCACTCACTCCTCTACAGAGGGAACAGGCCTTGGCTACATGGTAATTAGCACAGGGTTGATTATGATGGTGATGGTTGTGATGTGTAGGGTTTACCTGTCTGTCCACCAAGGAAACAAACCACTTCATACTCAGGGCTCAAACATCCATCACAGGGTAATGATTTTGGCTAATCTAGGCTTGGATCAGTTTCTTGACTTGAGCATTAAAAACTTTTTTTTAAGTCTCTACTTCCCTTGTCATTCATGTATCCAAGCTTTGAAGTCTTCTCAGCTTTTTCCAAGAGGAGTGATAGAGAAGCAACCAGTTAGTCTTTATTGTCTCAGCTGTGACAATACTGTGGAGTAGCATCATAAGGCCTTCTTTTTGAAGTTCTAATCTTAAGATTTTATTTGTTTTATTGAGCAGGCATTTTTAAATATCTTTAGATAGAACTTGTTTCCAAATGACCATTTTTGATTTAGGTAGGAAAATAATACAGGACAAACATATTTATAGTACATATTTCAAAATAATTACTTGTCAGAAAGTAGGAAGCAAAGATGAAATGGATTCCTAGTGAGTTCTAGATAGAGATTATTTCTAATATAGTATAGGGAATTAAATTATTTCATATTATTGTGGAGAGAAATACTTAAACCTTTTCTAAAAGTTGTGGGTGGAGCATAGTTAAAAGGCTGAAATTTCTGTCTTGTCACTTTTTTTTTTATTCTGGTTTTATAGCTAGCCTTGTATATTGCTCTGAATTTCATTGTGAATTGTTATCTCTTTAGTAACAGTTATCTTCAATCAGTTTTTTTTTGACCAATTGAAATTTATTTTGCAGTTAATTTTTCAGTTAACTCACTTTTGAACACAAATTATAGTTTTTCCAAGAATATATAATATCATGTCCTTCCTTTTGTCCTCAGAGTTGGCAATGATGAGAACATGGCAAACACCTGGAAATTCCTGTCCCATTCAACAGACTCTTTAAATAAAATCAGCAAGGTCAATGAGTCCACAGAATCACTCACTGATGAGGGTAAGAGAATATGGCTTACATTTGTTCATCTGTAGAGATATAGTGTGTTTCATTAGATGTCAGTTAAGACAAGTGTTTAGGAGGAGGGAACCTGTCTTCTCATTCTGAAGATGCCTGTAAATCCATGTCCATTTAATATTAAGTTGTCTATATTACCTTGGTGATAAGAATCTTCCCAGTTATTGCAGTTTTCTATCATACTTAAGTTATTAAGTCTTTTGATACCACAAAATCCAGATGTTTTTCTTCCCTCAGATAGTTTTAGTTATTTGGGAATGGCTACCAGGGACATGTGAAATACCTAGGACTTTTTCCTTTATTATTTTTAATTTTATGAAGTTAAAAATAAGTAAAATGAAATTATGGATTGATTACTGTTCACTTCAATGGTGCTGCCTCCCTTGAATCAAGTTCTGATTACACCATGACTATAATTATATCAAGGGAGGCATTAATACATTTTTAGTTCCAGGGAACTATTTTAAAGTCTTTCCATTCCTTATTTTCCCCCTGTATTACTTCATGTCAATGATGAAAAAAGCCCAGTGTTAGGGACCTGAGAAAAGGAGTCCTAACAGTAGGAGAAAACAGGCATAGACTTCTTAAGCATTCCTAACCTATTAATTCTAGTCATTGAATTCTACTGTTTTGGGAATAGGTACTGATATGAATGAAGGACAACTCATGGGAGATTTTGAAATGGATTCCAAACAGCTGGAGGCAGAATCCTGGAGCCGAATAGTAGATAGCAAGTTTTTGAAACAACAAAAGAAAGATATAGTCAAGCGGCAAGAGGTGATTTATGGTGAGACCCTTCATTGTGCTATTCAATTGTTATTTTATCCAAGAGACCCTTATGATGTTTCTATAACTTGGCAGCACTTTATTTGTTCTCATGTAAGAGACTGAGGAATAGAATTGCTTTACAAGTAAAATTTCTGTTTTTCAACTATTTTAGTTAAAACTGAACCTAGAGAAATACCGTAATGCACAATGAAAGACTGCAGAATGGCCAAGGTGACTAGGATTGCTTAACACTAAGAACCAGCAATAGAGAGAACATCAGATGACTTTTAGTTCAGTATAAATTTATCATTTGAAGTCACTGGCAGTCAGAAAAGGGATACCAGAGCACACAAAAGTGAGGAAGATGGGACTCCATATAGTTTAAGTTGAAAATATTGGAGTTCAAATAGTAATCAAAAAACCACTCTCTTCCTTCCACCTCCACCTCACCTCTCATTCCCCACTTCCCTCCCAAAAAAAAAAAAAAAAAAAAGCATTTCCAGCACTTAGCATAGTTTGCCTGGCACATAGTTGGTGATTACTAAATGTTTGTTGATTGACTAATAGATTGATTTCCCCTGCCTAGAGTTAATGCAGACAGAATTACATCATATCCGCACTTTGAAGATCATGAGTGATGTGTATAGCCGAGGAATGATGACAGACCTACTCTTTGAGCAGCAAATGGTAGAAAAGCTGTTTCCTTGTTTGGATGAGCTCCTCAGTATTCACAGCCAGTTCTTTCAGAGAATTTTGGAAAGAAAGAAGGAATCCCTGGTGGAAAAAAGTGAAAAGAATTTTCTCATCAAAAGAATAGGAGATGTCCTTGTGAATCAGGTAAGTAGTAGGAAGTATACAAGTATATAAAGTTCTTCTTCAGGAACCATACCTTTTTCATAGACTAGTTGTAGTTTGGACTAGGAAAGAAAAATAGAAATTGGGGGGAAATTAGATAGTGTTTGCATTCTCCAATCTCCCCCACCACAAAATTTTATTTGTCTATAAAACTTACATGACTATAAGGCTAACGGAGAAAATATCTATAAAGTGTCTCACAAGGCATATGGCATTGCTGGCTATATTTTTAAAATGTATTATTGATTGAGTACTATCTTTCCTTATGGAACATGCCTGAAAAACATTTGATGCTTTCAAGTTATTTGCATTCAGTGGCTTACTTCAAACACGTACTTCTCCACAAACAAATATTTGTACAGCTTGAGCAAAATCATGTTTTATCATCTAACAGAGATGCCTAAAACTTAGCTATATTCCTTGTTCTATATGTTCTATATTCATAACTTTCTATCATGGTAAAGGCTAATTTCATAGATGTCTGAACAGGAATCAAGAGTTTTACTTTTACTCCTGGGCCTCGCTTTCCATCCTATTGTTAGCTTTCTCCTCTAGTATCTTTTCCATCCTTGGCTCTCTTCTCTCATTTTATAGACATTGGGAATTGTGCTCACATGTCATCAATATCTATCTCTTCCCTGGTTGTTTCCTTTCTTTCTAGTCACAGGTTTCCCCATATTGGGGGAAAAAAACAACTACTTTCATTTGACCTGCTGCCCCATGCCTTCTGTTTCTTTCTCTTTTGTAGTGAGATCCCTTCTAGAAAGAGCTCATACCTAATTGCCCTTTTCCTTGCTTACTCCTTGTTCTCTAACTTTCAACTTTGCAAATCCAGGAGCCTCATTTATAAAGATCATTAACAGTCTAGTGATCACCAGATCCAGTGGTAGCTTCTCACTCGTTGCCCTCCTTTAACCCCTTCTTGAAACTCTAATCCTGTTTGCCTCAGTTTCCTCATCTGTAAAATGTGCTGGAAAAGGAAATGGCAAACCACTTCAATTATTTGCCAAGAAAACCCCAAATTGGGATCATGAAGAGTTAAATATGATTGAACAACTGTTGTATCTTCACATGCATATATGATATTGAACTCTTACTCATTCTTCAAAGCTTCCTTGATTTTTATTCATAATGCTGTCTTGGTTTTCTTCTTGCCACTTGTTTTGCTCTCATTTTGCTGATTCTTAATCCTTTTCTCTTAGCCTCTTAACTTAATCAGGATGTTCCCCAAGATTCAGTCTTTGATTCATCCTTAACATATCCTTCCTCTTTGAACTTTCATTTACCCTTATATTAGCTCTTATACCTTTGTAAAGTAGTCCACATTTATATCTTTAGCATCCCAATCTTTCACCTTATCTTCAAATCTTTTGTCATTGTCAAACGTTTCCAGTTGATAACAAATGATTATTTCAAACTCAACACAAATGAAAAAGCAAAGCCCATTTTCTTCTACTCTCTCTGTAAGAAATTGATTCACTCTTACTCAACTCCCTGTTTTTGTTTGTTTGTTTTTTTTTTTTTTTAATTAGTTTTTAGGCAGGCTTGGAATCTTTGCATTACCTTTGACTCTTCCCTTTTCCTAAGCTTCCCATAGACAAGAAGTTTCTCTTTTCCAGTTATCTGCCCAATCTGTCCTCCATACACACCTTATG
Source organism: Antechinus flavipes (assembly GCF_016432865.1). NCBI lineage: Eukaryota > Metazoa > Chordata > Mammalia > Dasyuromorphia > Dasyuridae > Antechinus > Antechinus flavipes. The sequence continues at coordinate 564,142,181 of NC_067399.1, forward strand.
CTTTTGCTTTTCAACCTGTGCTTTTACATATTTTATCTCCCTGGAGTGCACTCATTCTTAATTGCTTTCCACCCACCCAAATACAAGGCTTCTTTTCTATGAAGCCTTCTCTGATCACCCTGGTATAAGAGGATCTCTTTAACTTCCCTCTCTCCCTCTTATATTATCATTTAATTCTACATAAACCTTTCGCGCTAAGTTCAACCTGTAATTTTATTTGTCATCTAACTGGAGCCTCAGTCTTCTCATCTATAAAATGGCAAGACTGGTCAAAGTACATTGTCTTCAATGTTCTATCTCTATTTATGGTTGTTATCTGTTAGTTTCTCTTTCCTGTTGCCTAATAATCTTCTGGAGGACAGGTTAATCAGTTTTGTGTCTCTCTTCATGACTCCATGGACCAACTCTCCTTTGAGATTTTTTTTGACAGGGATATTAAAGTGGTTTGCCATTTCCTTATCCAGTTTTATGTAGGCAGGAGATAAGTGACTTGCCCAGAATCACACAGCTAGTATGAACTCTACTCTTTCTGACTCCAGATCCATTACTGTTATCTACCATAGCTTCCCCTGAGGACAGTGGCCATGTCTTAGGTTTCTATTATTTCTAGCATCTCACAGAGTAGCTACTATGCAGGAGATAGTTAATAATCTTTGTGACTTAATGTCAGCCAAAGGTGATTTCTTTAGATGGCTGAGTAAAATAATTAAATTCTTTTTGCTTCTATGTACCCATTTGTAAAATGGAGATTGCAAAACATAGCTTATTCCTCAATGAAAAGTTTATTGTAAGAGTCGGTTATATATATCTGTACAGTGTTCTGAAAACTGTGAAAACAATATGACTGGTAGGAGAGACATAATAACATATTCATTTATGTTATGAATAACTCATTTACAAATTTAAAGATTTATCATATTCTTTCCTTATGACAACCTTTATGAAGCAAATATCACTCTCATTTTACAGATAAGAAAATTGGGTTCAGAGAAGGGAGATGATTTGCCTGTGTTTTCATGTATATTAAGGGTTATATCCAAATTTAGATCTCCTGCCTCCAAGAAACTAGCCTCACAAATGCTTCTGTCTTCGAATGGGGAATCTGATTCTATCTAAATTCAGAAAGATATTTAGGACAGTCATTAAATGTGTTGACTTCAGATAGACAGGATAAACAAATCTTTTGTCAGTGGATATTAGTCTTGTTAGCTTTAATTGCCTTTTGCCTGCACTTAATGGTTAAATGCTTGATCTGAGTATCTCTACAGTACCTTCTAGTGATTGTCATAGTTTCCCAAATAACTGAAGTGTTTACTGTTAATGTATGTTAATGTTGACTTTTCATGGCCCTTGATAGTTTGCCATATTTGAGCAGAGTTAATGAGCTTTTTCTCAGATTGCCTATCTATAAGCAGATGGGAAGGTTTTTACTTAAGGAATATAATATCTATTTATGAGGTAGGGTCATTGTCATTCTCTGTTCTGGTATCTATTATTGAATCATCTGTTGTGGACTACAGTGCCTTACTTGGTGTTATGTTCATTCTCTCCCTTTTGTAGTTTTCAGGTGAGAATGCAGAACGCTTAAAGAAAACCTATGGCAAATTCTGCGGTCAGCACAACCAGTCTGTGAACTATTTCAAAGACCTTCACACTAAGGATAAGCGCTTTCAGGCTTTTGTAAAGGTGTGTACTTTCCCCTTCCTTCACATGGGCATGAATTCATAAAATGCAATAGATTGAAATCATGGAAGAAGATCCATATTTGATAATTATTTTAATGATAGCCTTCTTTCCTTTTTCAGAAGAAGATGAGTAGTGCAGTTGTTAGGAGATTGGGCATCCCAGAATGCATTTTACTTGTAACCCAGCGCATTACCAAATATCCAGTTTTGTTACAAAGAATATTACAGTGTACCAAAGGTAACTTTCTCCTTTGTCTTTTATTCTTGCAGATTGTGTTCACTGTGTAGAGTGTGCTCAGTAAGAGTCATGAGGTATTGAAATTGTGACTTAGCTCTCTGATTGATAGAAGAAAAACTTAGTCTTGTCAGTTCATATTCTCTAGTTAACTAAATGCTAGGTATGTTTGAAAATTTTTGCTTAGAATATAAAGATGGATGGTAAAAAGTAACTGATAAACTTCTGTCTAATTCAGTGCTTCCTTGGTAGCTAAAGAACTTCTTTCTATATGATTGACCTGTGGGGTCTATTCTATGATTGGTCCCCACTAATTTTTCCAATAGAGTTAAAGAGTTCATATCCTAAGCTTAGAGGTGCTATCATGTTCATGTTATCATCAATTCCATGCTTACTGTTAATTAACTCTCAATTATAAAAATAAAGGCATTCTTCCTTCTTTTAAGGAGGTTATTTTTCTAAGATTTGGTAAAACATTAGTTTAAAAATATGGCCATAAAATCTGGCCTTTTTCACTACTTACAATTATTTGTTGTATATTGTCCATTTTAGAATGTTTATGTTTATGTTTCAGTGTAATATATAAAGTTTTTAATTACTTTGTGACTCATCAAAGTGTAAAGACAGAGCCTTGGATTATCTCAGGTGAAATAATTATATTTGTATCATTCCACATAAATGTGAAAAGAGTAAATAGTATCATAAAAAGAAAGTATACTCATCCTCCCCCTTTTTCTCTAAGAAAATGATTTAGAACAGGAAGATCTGGCCCAGTCTCTGAGCCTGGTGAAAGATGTGATTGGAGCAGTGGACAGTAAAGTTGCAAATTATGAAAAGAAAGTCCGCCTCAATGAGATTTATACCAAGACGGACAGCAAGTCGATTATGAGGATGAAGAGTGGACAAATGTTTGCCAAGGAAGATTTGAAACGGAAAAAGCTTGTTCGAGATGGGAGTCTCTTCCTGAGGAATTCAGCAGGGAGACTGAAAGGTGAGTTTATGTTGAGAAGAAAGAGAAGCCCCAAACCCACCTTTGTAGGGACCTGTGCTGTCTTTACAAACCATATCTGGTAGACATGTATGGACACCAATGCATTAAGCTAAAAACAAAACAGCAAATTTAGTTTACTTGTAGCTATTAAACATTATACTGTTTTGCCTTCTCCAGAAATCTCTGGTTTTCTCAGCTATATCAAGTCACTGTTATAAAATGCCTACTTTTTTTCCCCTTAGTTGTTCACGTGTATGTGTGTATATGTGTGTATATGTATATGAGAGAGATTATCTTCAAAGACTAAATAATGTATATGTATATGTGATAATTTTACACATAAAATGTACATATTTACAAATGTACATGATTTTATTTTATTTTGTTTTGTTTTTTTCATTTTTGTTTGTTTTGCTGAGGCAATTAAGGTTGTGATTTGCCGAGGGTCACATAGCTAGGAAGTATTAAGATTTGAAATCAAGTCCTCCTGACTTCAGGGCTGGTACTCTACCCACTGTGCCATCTAACTTCCCAATGTACGTGATTTTAATAGTCTTTGAAATGTAGACCTCTTAGTTCAGATGACTTATACACCTAACATTCAGAGTATATCCCATTTTTTAGTCAGAGAATAGTAGCTAAGGCAAAATAAACACAATTTTTACATATTTTCTTTAAAATAAAACAAATGTAAAATAGGTTGGCTGGAGCTATAAACCTGTTGACTTCAAATACAAAAAAAGGATTTTTGAAACTCCTTACCTAGATTTCTCCAGGGGGGATGTAAGTGGTGAGAAATAACTAAAAATAGATGAATAGTGCAGACCACTTTTAAGTTCCCAAGTACTTTACTCACATCCTATTTTGGATTAGAAGTTGCATTTCATAGAGTTCCAGTCAAGAAGGCTTGGGTTCAAATCCTATATCTGATATGTATTAGTCATGCCTGACCCCTGGATGGTGATGTATCTCTGAGCCTCTCATAAATGAGAATGATGATAGCTTATATAGTACCTGCCTTGAATGACTGTTGTGAGGTTTAAATGGATTAATGTCTGTAAAGTATTTTGTATCTTAAAGTGCTTTGTAAATGCCAGTTGTTGCCGTTGCTGCTATTGTGTGCAGCCTTAAAGGAAATCAGTATTTCTTTGTGGGGAGGTATGCACACAGAGAATGTCATCAAACTGGTAATAGATTCCCTAATAGCATTTTGATTCATTAGGACACTCTGCTGACAGAATCTTAAGAAAAAACTCCAGTCTGACAAGTCTAGAATTAGAAAATATATTTGCTTTTTAGAGCCAAAAGGGGACTGTCTTCTCTAACTATTCATTTTGGTTGTCCCACTGAGGCATAGAAAGATTAAGAGATTCGTCAAGTCATCCAGCAAGTTGTTCCTAGAGTCAAAACTAGAAGCCAGATTTCCTGACTTGTGGTTGCCTGTCCTTTACAATATGTTACAGTGTGGACTTTGTGTACTTCAGGACCAAGTGGGAGACTGCTTTGTCATCCTATAAATACCTAGCCTACTATTAAAATCCCAGTGTTTCCTAGAATTGCCATTTGGAACTAAGAGTTCATTCTCCCCCATTTAAAACAAGTTATTTCTTCTTTGCTAAAGAGGTAAAAATAATAATAATGGAATCCAGCTGCTGGAGTTCCCAGTTATGTCCAGGCCAATAACAAAATGAACGGTAGGTTTTCAAGTTTGAAACCTTCCAATGAAGAGAGCCATGTGTAGTCATTCTCCTCCCCACGTCAACTTATGCCAAGAACAGCCAGTACTGTGTACTCTAGAATAAAGGGTGGATTTGTTTTTCTCTAGACCATTGGCATTGATGATATAAATCTTAGGACACAGTGGAATTGAGGCCTGCATTTCAGAATTTTTGGCATCTTAAGTTTTTAAAAAACAAAACCAGAAAAAGACCAATTTATGTTGTAACTAATATTGTGTGTGGAAAATTAATGTGGTCTGAGCTAAAAATTTAGAGCCCTCTAGGAGCTTAGAGTCCAGAGACCTTGACACTCCACTTTTTTCATGGAATTTCATTTGAATTTCATGGAAAAGAAAAAAGAAATTCTAGACATTTGGGAGAATTGTGACATGGTATCCTACTCTCTCTTAAGATAGGATTGTTTTATGTTTTGAGAAGATGGTGGTATATATTGATTTAAGTTCCATTCCAACAAAAAACAGTTCTGTACCTTTATTAGAAGCAATGATAATGTAGTGAGCCAACCCATTTAGGCCATATTAGATAGCAAATCTCTAAAAGTTTTGGCCCTGCCATTGTACATGGATTTGTACAATTAGTCTAGAAACTTACTGTACCCAAAAAATACAGCTCCAGTTAGATTGAGATGCATTTTTTTTAAACTAAAAAGCGAAATCTGTGCTCATTCCATGAAAGGATAATTTAATCAGTATTGGAGTAGAGGCAAGAGATATAATGGATGTTAATTCTTGTTAAATTTAAGAAAATCTTGGGAAGAACTTTTGTTCATTCTTATTAACTGCATATTGAGGGGTGAAATATGAGAAGAATATCTTCCTTTTATTGGACTTGGGTAATTCACACATATCACCTTTTGGCAGCATTCCCTTTTTCTGCCCTATACTTTTCTCTATCTGCCAGTCTAGACCTTGGTTAGAAATTATCTCTGTGCAACATTATGAACAACATGTAGACACTTAGTATAGATTATCACTGATGTTTCAAATATGTTAAATGCCATCACAATGCAGTTTAGAATGTTCCTGCCCATGTCTCTTTCTAGAATTGTTCTAGTACCAGAGCAATCTTTTAAATATGTCCTTTGGAAGCAAGTATTAAATCTGCCTCTTGAGAAAAATTTAGATCTAGAATACTCAATTATATTAATGATCTCACATAGTCCTGGGATATGTTGCTAAATGAACCTTAGATAATCATGCTCAGCTAGAGTCAAAACTAAAAGCCAGGTTTCCTGACTTGTGGTCCCTGTGCTTTCCAGTATGTTACAGTGTGGCTTTGTGTACTTCAGGACCAAGTGGGAGACTGCTTAGACTTAGATAATCATGCTCAGCTGTTAAATGGCTATTTTCTTTTTCTCTTCCCCTCATCTGCACTTTAGAAGTCCAGGCAGTTTTGCTCACTGACATTTTGGTTTTCCTTCAAGAAAAAGACCAGAAATATGTTTTTGCATCACTGGTAAGCTGAAAATACTTTTTTTACACTTTTTTTTTTCTTCTAATGTGCTGTTTCAACTTTATTAGGTATTGACTATTCACACTGTATTGCTTTCCTCCCTTTCATATTTATTCATCCAGGACATAGGTTTTTGGATCTTTTTATATTTATGTTTTTAAACATCATATTTTCTAGTGAAAATGATATTATTTGAAACTTTTTTAAGCAAATCCATGACTTGAGTGTTATAGTTTTTTGTATACTTGGTAATTTCATTTTGGTAGGGGTTGGGGCTTTATCATTAAAATATTTATTCTACACCTGTCCATACAAATCAAATTCATTTATGAAACTGCTGGCCAAAGTCAACAGAATGTTCAGTATGTCTTCTTGGAAAGATTTGTCATATAAAAAGTTACTGAAAATTTTCTAATCTTATTTGACTGTTGATTATTTGGGTCAATTATAATTGACTTTGATAAGAGACTTTTCCCTTGAATATGCTTTTTTTTTGTATGCGTGAAACAAAAAAATTACATTAAGGATAACAGTAAGGTTTTACTTTAGATTGCAGTTGTCCCTAAAAATTATATTTTGAATATCTTTTCTTATGCCTTTTTTTCCTCTCCTTTTCAAGGACCAGAAATCAACAGTGATTTCATTAAAGAAGTTAATTGTACGAGAAGTGGCCCATGAAGAGAAGGGCTTATTCCTAATCAGTATGGGAATGAAGGATCCAGAGATGGTTGAAGTCCATGCCAGCTCTAAAGAGGAACGAAACAGTTGGATTCAAATTATTCAAGATACTATCAATGCCCTGTAAGTTAGAGATCCAGAACCTGGAAGTACCATTCCTGTCCTTCATAATGCTTCTTTATGGTCTTTTATGATCAGCTTGGCAGTAACCAGGGTAACTGATGCAATATGATCCTGTTGTTTTTAAAGCAATAGAGATGAAGATGAAGGAATCCCCAGTGAAAATGAAGAAGAAAAGAAATTGTTGGATGCGAAAGCCCGAGAATTAAAAGGTAAAGCTGTTAAGAGAGATCAAAACCACTGTTAGCCCTATGTGGCTTCTGAAGGCATGAAGGAATGCACTGGATGCCTGAAGTTGTTCATTGTTCAGTCACTGACAACCTCTAAATGTCCCAGCCAGCAGTTAAATGTATATTTAATTGGTAAATGAGGAAACCAAGATAAAATGATCTTTCAACATTAAAAAAGACTTCTAAAGAACTGTGCTGACAGTGGGCTGATATCCTCTGTCTAATAGGTTCACTACATTGTTTTTCTTTTTTGTTATTAGAGGTAGTGATGTAAAGGGACAGTGGACTAGAAATACCCTGAATAAGACTAAAGAAATGAAAGCAAGGGAATACTGTTAATTCAGAATGTACCATGTAGTATTTGTTTTAGGTCTTGGAGTTTTAGGTCATGGAGAACTTAGCCAAGATTTGTTGCTTACAAGAGACTCAGAATGAGTGAACTTTGGAAGAAATAAGAGTGTCCTAATAGATAAAATTACTTTGTTTTACTGCCAATTCTAGTTCTAGATTTTGAAAGATGCTTCAAATGAAAATTGGGTCCAAAGTCAAACAGATCAAAGCACTATATTTGACAGTCTCAAGTTTTTATTATCCCATTTTAATCAAAAAATAAGAAATGTACAAAGTAGTAAAATACTGTAAAATATATCCATTTTTGCCTAAGGCCATAGTCGAAGACTTATCCTTATGAAAGAAAAACTAGAGAGGCCTATGGTACCTGCCTGGATGGACTTTCAACTTTGACAAGTTCATGTAACTGAAGGTATCCAAGCTGCTCAGGAATAGATTAAGGTTGTGGACTAGTCTATTTCTTTTTCAAGTGCCACTAGGTGGCACTCATGCCTCAAATAAACTTCAGTTTGCAGTGTATGGCTTTTACTCAAAATTGGTGCTTTTGTCCATCTTGCAGAGCAACTCCAGCAGAAAGATCAGCAGATCTTAACTCTGTTGGAGGAAAAGGAGATGATTTTCCGAGACATGACAGACTGCAGTACGCCCTTATCAGAAGATAGTTCACCAATTCATGGCTCCAGGGTACTATTCAGATCCAATACTGAAGAGGTTCCCAAAGGAGGGCCTATCATGAAAAGTGCAATAAATGAGGGTAGGTGACAGATACTCATCATTCTCCTCCCCACCCCTGCATTTCCTCATATAAGTAAATGCTATGGCTTATGTTGTGTTCTATACTTCATTACAGATTTCTTAAGTTGTATATAAATTAGGCTGAGGGTCTAAAATACATGGCCCAAGATCAATCTACAAGTATTGTAGAGGGCTGAAACTTTTGAGTCATTGCACTGAAGTTGGTCCAAGCACTTAGAGCTAAATACCGATTGGACAATCCTCTATTAGCATATGCTTGGAAAATGGCCCTTCCCATTATCCTGTGCTTGCCTCAGTGATTGGTGTATACAGAGAATTATAGAAGGGACTAGGGGGTGGAGTAAGACTAGCCAGGGTCACTTTTTATGGTGGATGAGGAAGAAGGCAGATGTGGAAATCCTACTTCCATCCCCTTCACTGCTACCCCTAAAAACCAAGAATAAAGACTAAGGACTTTTGCTTATCCTGACTCCGGCTGATTCTAAGGTATCCTGGGTGCTAGCACGGTCATCACAAAGTATTTGTTAGGTACCCATCTTGTGCCAGATATTTCATTCATTTATATATACACACACCTACACGTATATACACATATACATGGGTATTATGTATGTGATTTTGGTGGGGAGGGTGCTTAGCAGGCTTTGGATAGAGCAAGGATTCTTAACCTTGTGTCATGGACCACCTTGTCACTCTGGGAAAGTCCAATTGTCTATGGTTTATTACCTGAATTCATCATTGAAGGAAAATGCTAAGTTTCAGATAGACATCATTAAAAATGAAGATGTTTTTCTTTCTCATCCAAGTTTATACACCCCAGGAATCTCCCTAAAAAACCTATCTGTGGACCCCTGGTTTAGAGTTATGTTGCAAATAGCTTTTGAACTGAGTCTGGAAGGAAGCAAGGATTTCTAAAAAGCAGAATTATAAAGGGAGTGCATTCAGGTGTGGGAATGGCCAGTGCATAGTCAAGAAGATAGGGCATGGCATGACAGATAGTTTCTTTGAGTATGAATAGAAGAATAGTCTGCTTACCCCTCTTAGACTTTTCTTTATGCCCCATCTCCATTTGTTACTTTGGTTTTATTCTCTATCAGTGACAAAATTTATAGTGTTCTTTTTCATTTTTTTTAGTGGAGATGCTCCAGGGCTTGGTGAGTGGCAGCCTCGGGGGCACACTTGGACAGCCAATCAGCAGTACCACGGAGCAAGAAGGAGGAATCGTTGGCCCAGTGTCTTTACCTAGGAGAGCAGAAACCTTTGGCGGGTTTGATAGCCACCAGATGAATGCCTCAAAAGGTAGGTGTGTTTGAATTTGTGTTCCTATACAGGCAGTCCCCCATCTAGTACACAATTAATTGACATATCATACCAGCTGGAATGGACCCTGTTCTGCCTCCATAGCTCTCTTCCCATGGCTGGATCCACTATTATTAACAAAATGGGAACAAAAGGCATGGTAAAGATTATACACTATTCAGAACTCAGAATGAGAAAAAGGTGAAAAACTGATCTAGTACTGTCCCCTAGGTAGAATGGGTGACTCTTCTACCTCAAAGTATCTTGTATATTCTTTCATTTTACTTTATTAAAAGAAGTAGAAATTCTGCCAATTAAAGATATTTATTAGATGAACAGATTTCCAAGAAGGGTGGGTCATGGTGGTAGTTTTTGCCATTCATACACATATTAACATAAGAACCAGCTGTTATCTTTTCAGCTCCTATGAAGTTACACTGAAGAGTAGAAGTTAGAGTTTGGGGAAGAAGAAAGGTAGGAAGTTTTGAGCAATGGAATGCTTTGTGAGGCAGGCCTGGGGAGATGGGAAGTTCCAAAATGGGAGCCTTAAGGCAGTATTTGAACACTGGGAGCCTGAGAAGAGAGGGACATTTGAGAGAGGGATATAGAAAGGGAGATGGAGGGTGCCAAAAACAAACTCTGCCTATTTCAAAATTTTGCCTAGGGCCAGTCCTACACCCAAGAAAGGGGGAGGAAACACTTCTCCTAACGCACTGTCATGGCCCCCTGCTCTCAGGACCCAGAATTCAGGCTAGTACTATATTAGCACTATAGTTTAGCTACCTTATGGGTTATATAGGATTTGGGGGGCTACCCTGGGAATCTGACTACAATCATCAACATTGTTTCTGTGGGGGGAAAATGTGTTCTGAGTCCTAAACAGCTGAATTACAAATGAGATTTTTGGAACACCACTTGGTCATAAGTTGGGGACTGCCTGTACATATGTGTGTGTGTGTGTGTGTGTGTGTGTGTGTACACATATGTATTCTGGAGAGAGCCACAGGGTACATCTGTATGTCTGTGCATATGCGCTTATCCCCATACGTGCCTTTTGGATTTAAGTGGGTTTTCGTTTCTGTGTTGTGTGTTCCCGTCATTTTTTTTTATCTTATTGTGAATTAATATCTCTGGCCTCTGAATTTTAGGCAGATTAGATGACAGAGATTAGTATATGAATCCTGTTCCCTTATTTTGTCCTGACTCCTCCTCCCCTTCTCTCTCTGAGTTCTCCTGCCTTTTTCTCTCTTTAACTTCTACCAATCACGTTACTGTCTTGACCTCAAATAGATACATGCTTTCCAACCAATATATTTACCCCATCCCTATCATCTGTGGCTTTGGGAGAAAGATTTACCCAGAGAAAATAATGACAGCCATTGATTAGACATTCTGCAAAAATGGATGATGAAAGTACTTTGCCAACTCCTAGATATTGTTGGGCTCCCAACTTTTTTCTTCCCATGAACAAATACACATATGCATACACCCCACATATATATGTGTGTACGTGTGTGTGTGTGTGTGTGTGTGTGAAGAGAGAGAGAGACAACATTGATTTGATTCAAACCATAAACCTATCAAAGGGGAAGTATTTTACATTAGTACTTTATATCATTGTGATTGCAAAATATCCTCAAGCCAACATAATTTGACCCCTTAGGGGAAATTGTAGTTTCCCGTAATTTCTAAATAAAAGGGCACACTTAATTGTGAAAAAGATGATTCATTTTAAAGTATTAAATTAAAGAGTAGCAGGAAGGGAGACTAAGGCTCAGATCCCAGCTGGTGAGAAAACCGTGAATATTTGGGGATTATATTTATATCTAGAAAAATACCTAGGTTTGACAAAATAAAAATAACCCCACTTTTCTTTCTCTTGCCCTCTCTCCATTCTTAACCATAGTTAGTACCTCTTGTCAGGATCTTATTGGCTCAAGATAAAAGGGATTTTCTTGAAGGTCTCCTGCCATGCAGAGGCTAGAGGGAAGGAGCTAATGTCTTCATATATTCCTCAATTTCATTCCTCCTTCCAATTTATTTGCTTTAAGAAGAATAATGTTAAAATTAACCAACTTCCATTAAATAATTTCCCTTATATGTTATTGATAAAATTCTATTATGAAATGTTCTACATCCTATTGTTGATTGGCAAGTTCCATTTCCTTGTCAGTAATTTCACTTTATTTATTATAAGGGGGTGGTGAGAAGGAAGATGGAGATGATGGCCAAGATCTTCGGAGGACAGAATCAGACAGTGGCCTGAAAAAGGTATTCCCATGTAAATGAAACTATATTTCTTCCTTGAATTTTAAAATTATGGTTTTTGGAGCCTGTGATTATTTCTTTTTACCATAATAATAGTCCTCCTTTTTGAAAAATAAAATATTTAGAATATAAACATTCTCACTATTCCCAACTTTTAAAGAATTTGACTGCTCATCTCATTTTTCTGGTTCAGCATAAATGATAGTCATGCATACATACCAGCCCCTGTGTTTTTCCTAAGAACCTGTGTGTCAGGAAGAAACACATTTAAAATCTTCTGAAGCAGCTGTCACTTCTCAACATTGCAGATCAGTTTCAATTCAACCTCAGTGTGATAACAAGATTCTCTTCTGACTAAAAAACATTTTCCACATAGAGACAATAGTAGTTCTCACTGCCAAAAGGAAAATAGAAAGCTGTCATTTGATTAGCCATAAAATATGTTGAATTGTGATTTTTTAAATCTAGCACTTCATTGAAAAAATACATTTTGTTCTCTTTTCTTATATTTTTACAGGGTGGAAATGCTAATGTGGTATTTGTGTTGAAAAGGAATAGTGAGGTAAGAATATTCTGCATTATTTTTTTTTTCATTTGTTTATTTGCCATGTATAAATACACATTCCTGGCTATATTTGTAGCATGTAAATATTCATTCTGTAAATTAATTTTATTTTACCATTTTTGTGCCAACTCCTTCCCTATCTTCAGCCTAGCCCCAGCAATATCCTATTGACATCTAGTAAGGTGAAAAACAGTAGCTCTGTTCTAGAAAGGCCATTTACTTTGTATAGGTTAGGCTCTGTTGGTCTAGGCAAATTATTATTCAAATGCCAAAAAATTAGTTTATAGAGAACTCATACAAGGTAAGCACTCACAAAGTGGTCAGAAAAAGTGATAAAAGGACACTCTCAAGATCTCTCTTTCAATCTTTAGAATTGATTATATGATCTGGAAAACACTACCAGAGAAGGATCGATCTGTGTTCTCTGGGCAAAGCAGAATTGAATTAGATCAAAGGAAATGTGAGATGCGCAAAACTAGAGAATTCATCCCAAATGTTCATATGGACTGTCTGAATTGTGGCAGAGCATTCTGAGCTCGTATTGATCTGATCAGCTACAGTCAGACACTCCATAACTAGGTTCTCAGATAGATATGTCACAACAAAGGACAACAACACGTTTGTTATAAGATCTTTTTAAGTGACAGTTATATGAAGTTTATTTAATGGTTAGACCAAAGACTAGATCACAAACTTGCTATTTGAAATGAAAATATGAGTGTTTGAATTAAATTAAACTTTTTATGTTACAATAAGTCCCAAGTTTAAGGTTTGTTGTGTATAAGAGGAGGGAGAAGTAAAGAAGAGTTATTTTAGGGCTCCTTTTATCATTAATCATATATTTTAAAAGATGAAGCAGCCCTACTTTCTCTCAGATTAGGATTATTATTTGGAAAATTAATATATTCCTTTTCATCATGATTAATCAAAATCTCTTAAAATCCAAGTTCTCTTGAATCCTTTAAGACAGTGGGAGTCTTTATAGGTGTTGTTACTCTACAAACTTGATTTTTCCATGTAAATATTTGACTCTTCAAGGGAAGAAGCATATTATTAGGATATATTTTATTAAGATTTAGAGTTGGGGTCCAGGGAAGAGGCACTGAGGAGAACTTTGGAGAATACTCAAGTCAACCCTTTCATGTGTACAGATGAACAAGCTAAAACTTAGGGAGGTGTCAGATGTTATGTTGTCCAAAGTCACAACATAAAAAGTGGCAGAGCTGGGATTCAAATTCAGATCCTACTCCCTACAAATCCAGTGTTCTTCCTATTATATCACATGACTGTGCTTTCTTTTGTAGAGTATTTTAGTGTGTTTCAAGTTCTCATCAAATGTCATACTAGAATCCTTAAAATTAATTTTCCATTTTGTGAACTATATTTAAAGAACTGGGTTGTTCCCCAGTGAAGAATATTTTAGGTGATTGCAGTTAAGTCCACAAAGATATAAAAACTGCAGTGGCCTGAAGGAGTAATCTCATAAATGTTTTATTTCAAAATAGAATAAACTTTGGAATATATAAGTCACCTATAATTACCAACCTGAGAGGACTAATGATTGGAATGGGAACTTCTCATCAACTTTTTATCTTATACACTCATTTGATATAATTGAAATAAGACACAGAAATACAAGAAATTATTGGGCAGTTAAAGAGTAAGCTATGTACAGTTTTTCTATAACCAGGACGTTTCTATAACCAGGAAATTAAGGAAACAGCTCTCAAAAACCTAAGTGCCATATTGCCATACTTTAAATATATATGAGGATATGTGTATATATATATATAAGCATCTAATAGAAACAGCATAGTTTTATACATGTTAAAAGATTTGTAAAAATAATACAAAATGATAAAATAAAATGTAAAGATAATAAAAAAAATTTGTAAAAATAATACAGAAATACTACAATAAATAGTGGCCAAGCAAGTTGGACAATTCCTTGGCACCATGGAAAGAGTAAGAGAATATTGATCTGCCCATCTCTATTTAGCCTTTAACTGCACAAGATGATGTACCATAAATATAGCTCTTTACCTGCAAGAGGACCTAAAATGTGCTTTTGTAGGTAATGTCAGAACAGATACATCTTGTGACTTATTGTGATGTTTCTCAAGGAAGAAATTGAACAGAAGCAACCTCAGAATCATGTTATACTCAAAAATGTATCCTAATATATTGATCTTGTTGGAACAAATTCACATTTTTGGAAGTATACATAACAGCAGAACTATTATAAAATAGGATGAAGAACGAGGAGAAATTAGTCACCTGTAGGTAACCATTGTAAAGTCAGATAAAAGATGGAAAGTCTGTATTAGGAGTCATGTTTGAGATCTGAGGAGACTTCACAAAATATAGAGGCGCACTATATGATATTTTTAAGACATGGTTTTCTCATTAACCACACTATTTTGCTGAGCTCTGAAATCCAAGAAACTCCTAAAGTCAGTGTTTCTGTTTTTTGTTTGTTTGTCTTCCCTACAGCAAGTTATCCAGAGTATTGTTCATCTACATGAACTGCTGAGTACTCTACAGGTAGGAACCTTAAAGTTTATTCCATCCATTATTTAGTTGCTTTGCAGTCTTAATTTAGAAGTGGGTTTATTGCTTGTTTGCTACTTAATTTGGTTTAGCAGCTTTGAGAAAGGTAATGTAGTGTTAATTATCTGGAAAATGGCATTGAGGACTGAACATCATCAGCTTTAAGTGACAAAAAGGAGCAGAAGAAGGTAAATCAACTGTGATGAAAATTAATTGCGTCATTGTGGGGAGGCTTTAGATTCTCTGGGATGACACTCCCAAAAGTCTAATGTGATAGAAACCTACATTTAATGATGGAAATTAAATATTAATTTCAGCTTGGTGATTGATTGAAATTATTTTAAAATTAATATATGCTATATTATGGATGCCTTATATCTAGTTTTAAACTTTTAACTTTCCAGAGGTGGGATGTTCTTCTAAAATAGACATGATTAAATACTCCTCTAAGAATATGCACATAGAGAGAAAAAAATCTAGGGTAACGAAAGATTCTGGTCTTCTGTTACTACTAACTCCTACCTACAATTAATGCCTGTGACCTGAAATCAGTTCATTACAAATTTGATAAGATAACAGACGAATTTCATACAAGTCTGTTCCTTAGCATGCTTTAGTGTTCCCTATGAATTTGTTGTCCCAACAAGGCTTACATATACTTATGTGATTATTGCCAAAGATGATGCCATTACAAATTCTATAGTCCAACTTAATACCAATTTGGGGATTTACAATATATAGTCTTTAACAGGCAGCCACTAAAAGGAATGGATGTAATGAATGGGTAGATACCAAATAAATCACAATATGATACATCACATCAGGATAATTTTGTTTTTCTCCCTTTCCCTTCCAGGGTGTAGTGTTACAGCAGGATAGCTACATTGAGGACCAAAAGTTGATGCTCAGTGAGAGGGCAATAACCCGGAGCTCCTCTAGACCCAACTCTCTGATTGAGCAAGAAAAGCAGAGAAGCCTAGAAAAGCAGCGACAGGATCTGGCCAATCTACAGAAGCAGCAGGCCCAGCACCTGGAGGAGAAACGCAGACGAGAGAAAGAATGGGAGGCCCGAGAGAAAGAACTATTGGAACGGGAAACACGACTAGTCCAATGGGAGGAGAAAGTACACAGGGGGCAGCAAGACCTGGACAAGGATCGAGAAGAGCTTCAGCAGAGGAAAGCAGTGTATCAGTCTGACCTAGAGCGTCTCCGAGCTGCCCAGAAACAGCTTGAGAAGGAACAAGAGCAAGTGAAAAGGGAGATGGAGAGGTTAACCCAAAGACAGGCAGAGCATGATGCTAATCAGGTAATCTGGATCCTCTTAGGAGTCCCAAAAGCAAAGCACCAGAAATATTCATTTACTATTCTCTTCCTGCCTAGGTGCTACATAAAATCTAGAGTCTTGATTTTAAAAAGCATGTGCAATGCACAGAAAGACATGATCAATGAAAATGAAGAGTTTTCTTTTCCTTTTTCTTGAAAAATCATAACAATCGTAGACCTTTTTTGTTGTTGTTATTAGAAATGATTGGGAATCAGATAAGTTTTACTTCCTGAATAAAATACTTCCTTCTATTTTGCTTTATGCCTGCTTATCAGCCATCATCTCTGTGTTAAGTAGGAGCAACACTTTTGCCAGAACTGAGGTTATAGCAAATATATTTCCAACCTCTTCTTTTCTCACTGGAGAGAGGAAGTATGGATGGGGAGTGCTGTATAAGTTGTTGTGTGGTCACTCTCTTAGTTGGTTTTGCTTAACTGTTTTTTCTTGATTACAAGAGGAAAGTTGGAGGAGGCAATTTATTGGAAAGTGACCATAAAAAACAAAAGCCATCAATAAAACTTTCATTTAAGTATAGCAAGTAATTTTAAAAATGAGATCAAACACTATTTCTAGATCAATTGCTAGATCAATCTCATTGTGGAAGGAAGACAAGCTTCCTATCCTTTTTATAGCATATTACCTTATGGGAAAAAGAAAACAATTGGAGAAAATACACAAAAACACATAAATTATAGTTGTATGATGTGAATATTAGAAAATTGTTAAAGTGACTGGGTGAATGAGAAATAAGGTTAAGTTTTATTTCAGAAAGGAAAGGCTTCAGCAGAAGTAGGCAAGAATATGCATATTATATTTTAGGAAGGTATAGTAGGGGGAAAAAAAAAAAAGCACATTTCCCAGATTCTCATCTTTGTTTTGCCACTAGTTGACCATTAAGCAATCAGTTCGATCCTCTTTTCAGTCTGTTGTATTGGTAGGAAAACTTCTCTAATTATTTAGAAATGTTGGTCCCCACAAAAGGTTTGTTCTTCTGAAATTGTCCCTAAATTGTCATAGAACCTTCTCCCTGTAATCCACGTAGGGATTGAGGAGAGCACATTCATTTGCAGTTTATTAAAGGCAGTTCCTGTGGCTATTTTGTTTAGTGATTCTGGCCTCCAAATACTTTAGAAAAGGCAAACCAGTTAAATGGCTCCTTAAAAAAGGAAAAAAAAAGCTATTATAGCTAAGTTCAGTGATTTGTGGATCAGGAAACACTTCCACATTGCTTCCTTTGCTGTTTTGCAATTCTACCTTAACCCAATACCATCATTAGCATTATATCAAAGAAAATCATAGTAGCAACCGAGAATTACAAATTGTGTTTTATATATTGGCATGTTTTTACCACCATAAGTTAAAATAAATTCCTCTAAAATCTGGAGTTATCCCTTTTACTGAGAAAACTATAGGCATGAGATTAAATTCTGGGCCATAATCTGGGTACTTTTGACTGATTCCACTACTCAGACTATGATCCTTCCTGTTCTCTTTATTCATCTAGAGCAGGGTGGCTCAAACTTTTTATATAGGGGGCCAGTTCACTGTCCCTCAGACTGTTGGAGGGCCAGACTATAGTAAAAACAAAAACTTTGTTTTGTGGGCCTTTAAATAAAGAAACTTCATAGCCCTGGGTAGGGGGGATAATCATCCTCAGCTGCCGCATCTGGCACATGGGCCGTAGTTTGAGGATCCCTGATCTAGAACCTTGTCTGTAAATCATTTTTTCAGATTGACAACCCTACCCCTTTCACCATAAAATTAAATTGTTTAACTTGTCTGGGCATAAGTTAATGCTTTGCCTAAACAAGTGAGCCAAACTATTTGTTCAGCTAGCCATAAAATGTACATCATTGTTAAAAATAATTACAACAATGCACTGCTTCTAACCTTTTCACCAAGAATGATGGAGCAGATGAGAGTAGATAAAAGTGGCCTATGTTAGCTTTCTTTTGTGATTTTTTTTTTAAAGTATATATCATGGCTCACAAGCACTTGATAGTTGGTGATACAGGCAACTCAGATCAGCTCCTTCACCCAAAAGAGGAGGGAGAGACATACATTTTAAGACAGCTAAATTCACTGATGAGTGGCCCTCAGCTCCAAAGAGGGTCTGTTAATAACTCCTGGGGTTAGGTTTATCTCACTTTGTAATGGGAGAAATCAGAAGCAGTTGTGGTCTCTTCATCATAGCTTGGGACATCCAGTTCCCTTTTCTGATTTCTGTCTATTCACGCTTAAATTTGGGGTCCATCTAGAATCACTAAGTCGCCAAGCTGTTTGCCTGGAATTAGTAATGCATATGGGGATGTATGGATTACTTTAACCTTTTTATATGAGAAAGTGTTGACAGAAAACTATCTTGGATAGTCAGGAAGCCTTGGGTCCTAGTGCTAACTCTGAAACATATCATCTTTATGTTCTTGGACAAATCACATAACCTCCACCAAACGCTTAAGTCTTTAAGTTGCAAAACTATGAATAAAAATAATTACTGACATCATATAGCTCTTACCATTATGACCTAGACCATTGGTCCTCATGAACACCACAGGAGTTAGGGGCTATATTGAATCCATTTTACAGATGAGAAAGCGAGGCAAACAGCAATTAAGTGATGAGGTCAAATTGGAATTCAAGGCCTGGTATTCTATCCACTAATGCCACCAGCTGCTTCATTGGTAGGTGGAGTTTTCTTATTATGTAAGGAAACTTCTTTACATATACATGATTTCAGTACAGCAGTATACTACCAATAAACTGTTTTTAGGTCAACTTAATTGCAAGACTTTGTTTTTCTTGAAATCCCTGTACTGTGATTATCTTAGACAGAATATTAGTTTAAAAATCTTTTGTCTCTTGCAGGTCTCACATCAACACAGTAAATTGATGCGGATCCCAGCCTTTTTCCCCAATCCCGAGGAACCTCCCCAGCTACCAGCACCTTCCATATCACAATCAGGGTCTTTGGACTCAGAACTTTCAATATCCCCCAAAAGGAATAGCATCTCGCGGACTCACAAAGATAAAGGTCCGTTCCACTTACTCAGTTCCACCGGCCAAGCAAGTAAAGTGTCAGAGGGGCAGAGCCAGATCCCGGTCTCCACCTCTGCCTCCACACGCCTCTTTGGTCTAGCAAAGCCAAAGGAAAAGAAGGAGAAGAAGAAGAAGAGTAAGGGAGGCCGTTCTCAGCCGGGTGGTAAGACAAAAAAGAACCAAAACTCCAAGTCTTTTTGCTAGTAAAAGTCTGTGCTTTCCTTGACTTCTTTTGGACTGGTTAAATTAGAGGAAAACAGCAGGGGGTAGGGGAGAGGGGCAGAGTTTGCTTTCTAATGTACTCACCTCCCAGTCCATAAACTGATCTCCTAAACTCAGAAGTCAGTGGAGAGCTAAATTAGGTGTTAAATTCTACAAGTGTTTCTTAGCAACTAGTGTGGTATCCCAAAGTGAGCCTATACACTGTAGAAGATGCAGAAGTAGAGAGCCTTAGAGTCTAGTTGGAGAGAGAAGACTTTGTATCCGTGCAAAGAGATAAACAGTTTAGCAGACTGCATATTATATATAATAAATTTCCAAAATGTATGGTGTCTATATAGTAAACATTGCGGGGGATATCAAAAGAAGAGAGACAATTCTGCTTCAGAGGTCCTAAAAGAATTCTCCTCTTCTTTGATGGAGTAAGGCAAGAAGGGGAATAAATGCCCAGGTAACTTGGGAAGGAATGGGGTAGAAGAACTGTGTGTATACTTTTCATTTTTTAAATAACACAAAATTAACTTTATATTTAGATACTGATACTAATAAGAAATTTTAGTGTAGTGGAATAGAGACAATTTCAGGGTGCTTTTTTTCTCCTTTCCTTTCAATTGATTTTCCTTTTCTGGGTATCCTTTTTCTAGATGGTCATTCTCCTGAGACACAGGCAGAGGGTGAAGAGATCTTCTGCTGATGGTTGGATTTTTTGTTCTACCAAGATAGAAATTATTCGAATCTGACACATCATCATCACCAGCTTTGCCTTCTTTCACTGCTAGCATGTGGCTTTACATGATGAGAACTTTCCTTATCTTTGTTGTTAAGAAACACATTGCAGTGCTCTCCTGGATCCTGGATTTGATGGTATTGGGGCAGGGAAGAACCCAGTCTGCTTTGGCCATGACAAGTGAATACCAAGAACTTGAGGGTGGAGGGGGTAGGGATACTTGGCACAGGATGTAACCAGCCAGCATCAGCATCTTGGAGTGCAGGAGGGTTTACCAGGTCACAAAACCCTTCCTTGGATGTTAAAGGTATGAAAGCATACTTGCCTCGAAAATGTTTTTTATTTGGGGAAGACAGCAAAAAACAAAGTGCGCTATCCAATCCTTGCAGTATGACAAGCATGTATGTACACATGTATGGATTTTGTGTGTATGTGCATATATCTGTGAGATGTGCATAGCCTGTAGAGACAGTTGGGTTTGCTTAGCTCAACCCAAAAGGAAGATACCTGATAATTACCAGGTAGCATATAGATATTAAATATCTCACCCTTTGGTTGCCCTTTCTCCCTGCACGATTCCTTCCTGTTCTGCGTGTATTTATTTTAGGAGGGAGGTCTAATGATGGTTTGAAAAGAGAGCAGGAAAAGGCCTTCTATTTGTAATTGGGTGTTTTGTGCAGCACCTGGATTTTGACTGTTAGGATCCCAAAAGGATAATGTTCACCTCCATCCTTTATTCCAGAGAGGCTTAAACAAACTCATCAGTTGACTTATATTTAAAGTATTTGTCTGCACAGATGGCACATAGAATTCTTACCTATCAAGGGAACACATCCTGTGTCAGCTTTAATTTTCTGAGCAGCAAGACATTTGTTTGTTTGTCACTGATTATTCAAATCTGGTTGACATCTCCTGGACCTATTCCTGAGAACCTTCCATGTGAAGCAACTCATGTTTCCTGTCCTAATAAGTATAAGTGAGCTGGACAACAGTGCCATGCTCCAAAAAAGTATGAGGAAGGTCTTGTCAGCATTCAAACTCAGCAGCCACTCTCCCTTGCTCTCTAAGCCTGGCTTTTCTAATGAGGTGTATTAGCATTAACTGTGGGCATCACCTGTCCTTTGGTCCAGCTGTATGTATTCATCTTCCAGCCCCTTGCCTATCCGTTGGCTAGCAGAAGGCCCTGGGCTCAGGGATGAGGATACACGCAGTGGCATTTGTGGGTCCATATATTGGTATTTCGTGAATAAAAATAAGAAAGAGGCTGACAAAAAAAAGGAAAAAACGGTTTCTGAACTCGGTGTTTCATGGGATTCTGCAGGAAATCTCAGCAGATTTTTAATTGTTGAGAACAAAAAAGAAGGAAGAAAAAAGCTAGAGAACAACTGAATCCCTCTTGTCTCCTTACTACTTTGGAGCAAGTAATCATACCTGCTGCTTTATTTTTTCATTATGTTTTGATTTGTATTTGCTTGAAGCTTTCCCACCAGCTGTTCTGTTGAGGACAGTTCACTGGCTATGTTTTTGTTTTCTTTCTTTTACCCTCTAAATCAACCACAGCCGTAGCCTGTTAGACTCCACATATAGTATGTGGCACCTCTCCTCCCCTCTCCCCACCCCCACCCCCAGTAGAGGAGGACTGCAAAATATTCTGTTCTTCAAATTGAGGTCCTTGACACCCATTTCTCCTCAGGAGCATGGGGACTTTGAAAGTACTTTTTTTTTTCTTTCTTTTTTTTAAAACAAAATTATTATTTGGTGCTTGTTAATGAATTGCAAGCTGGCCTTGCAGATTGGAGATATTTATCTTTCTGTTTTTTTGAAAGAGGTCTGGTTTAAAGTTTTTTTTTTTTAGTTTAGTTTTGTTTATTTATTTTATTTTTTAAGGATATGCATAATATCCCAATGGTTAAAAATCTGTCTCACTAATGCAAAAAGTGAGGTGATACCACTTCTCACTCCTCAGTGTGCTACTTAAAATGAATAAATCTTTCACCTGGGGCTGCCTTTAAGGCCAAGTAACTTTGTAGATGAAAATGAAGAGGAAAAAGAAAGATTCATACACTTTCCTTTCTCCCTTCCCTTCTCTCCTTTCTCCATTTCTAGATGAAGAGAAAAGGGACTATCTTGTTTCTTGGGTTAAGAATTCAAGAAACTTGGCACCTCTTAACTCTATTCACTTTGACTTGTACTTTCTTACTCTTCTGACACAGAGATATAAAAGCAGATCTGTCCTGTGATCTTTTCAATGAGAAATTCACCCCTCCGAAAAATACAAAAAACCAAAGTACTTCATTCTCCATGTCCCCTTAGGTTGCAAAATAATTGTTAAGGGGCGATTTTGAGCCCCAGAAAAAGGGAAACAAAGTAAACCTTATCAATCCACTTACAGGACTTCTCTTTTAAAAAAAAATTTTTTTTTATTCTAGTTGAATGGGTCCAGCAGTTTACCTAGCATCCCATGCCCCACAGTGTCTTGATCTTCCATAAATAGGATAGATAGTCTTAGAAGGACAGACGAGTTGAAAGAACTCAGTTCTCAGCTGGGCGGCTTCAGCCCCAATGTAAATACAACTACAGTATGTGCAATATTAAAATGAAATTGACATTTCTATAGCTCCTTTGTATCAAAATGTTTTATAGTAAGCTGTCTTTCCTCCTCTTCTCCCTCCCCCAATACTCTTCTAGGTAGAACTGGGTTAAAATTAAAAAAATATGAGTACTGATCAAATTTGTCTTTGGACTGTTCTAAACAGAAACACATTTAAATAATTGTACATTGCTGCACAATTGGATCTAGTTTGATTTGAAACTCTCCACCTAGTTGTAATATTTTGTTTATTTTAACTTTAGGAAATGGGGATTTTTTTTTTTTTACATAAAACCACTGATTTGGTTCTTGTTAGACAGGTTTAGGACCAGGACACAAGTAGGTAGTCTCCCTGCACTTTATTCAGAGCTACTCAACTTCACACATGATTCCAGTTGCTGTGTTAAGGGAAGTCCACTTATGCAGAGCATCATCTTCTATGTGCCTTGGTCATCTCCCAGCCTCTTTGAAATGAAACTTAGTGGTTTCACTCTGAGTTTAGGGAATCAACTTACTGCTAATACTTTTTTTTTCACTTGGTGTGAAATTCACCTTGAGATCTGATCTGGTTACTGAAAAAATGGAAGGAAGTTAGACTGATCCTATCTTGCTTCCTATATTGTGACAAAAGGGTTAGTTTTCATGGTGACTTGGTTTTGGTGTTCTACAATTTTCCTTGCCCCTGGTATTAGGATGATATATAGGAAAGTACGAAAATGCCAAAGGGGGGGATTGGTTATCAGATTATCGAAGTATTTGGAGTAGTGACCTCTTACAGATAATAGTACCCAGTTTTCCAGAATCAAGTAGGTTTCATGGAATCAGATTTCACCTTCAGTTAAACATTAAATTATCATCTCAGAAATTTTTTATCATAGTTTAATGCCATATGCACTTTAAAATCTCTTGTCAGTAGCTTGATTATGAGACAATCAAATTTATAATCTTTTTGTTTCTTTGAAATTAAGGTTAGAAACTGCCAAAGTCAGAAATGCTGCAGACAATTCCACTTTTGCCAACACATTTACCCCTCTTTTCCCCCTCAGTGAGCTTATAGGGATAATCTCAATCTCAAAAAACTATTCACTATTTGAGTCTAAAGGAAAGAAAAGGTAAACTTAAATACCTTTTGTCTTTCATGTTTAGGGGTAATACCACTGACAAGTTATCCCTTTGATAACTGTCCTTCTTCCCCCTCCCAATCCATGATCCTTTTCCAAAATTCAGTATAGTATTAAAGAGAGGTATAAATATCTAGTCTTTTTTGTTTGTTACTAAAATTAAATCAGTGCCCCATCAAACGAGTTAATTTTGATTATCTAGGAGCACATTCTATGCCCAGGTATTATTACCTATAAAAATACTTTGTAATCTGTCTTCTTTTGGATGATGGCCTAACTCTTACTCTTGCCTCCCAAGGATTCTTAATGTGTGTTAGAGTTTCAAACAAGCTAATAATGGGAGGGGTAGTTGGGAAGGCGGTACTTCTGCCCCCAAAAAGCTTTCTTTAATCACTTAAACACTTGCATTTCATAGAAGTTGAAGACTGCAAGACAAGGCCTAGCCGTAGTATTATGCAGAGTACATTGTGGAAAGATGACAGGGAGGGGACCAAATAGTGAGAGGAAGGAGAGACTATAAGAATTGTATTATATTCTCTAGGGAACTTCAGTAACCTTTCTGAATTCCTATTTAGCAAAAAACCACCTTCCAAAAGAGATTTCAGCTAGATACAATTCTGTATACTGTGCCTAGTGTGAAACAATTTATAATCTGTATAGTCTGACTGCCTGAATCTTAAGAGTCCTTGAAATCTGGAAACAAACAATTGTTCAGAATAGATTGTTTTGGCATAAAGGAAGATGTTGGGTGACAGTAACTGAGGGGAGTTATGAAGTTTCTTTAATTAGCAGGGCCATTTTGGAAGCTATTGTAGAATTTGATAACTCATTGAAAAATGGTATATTTTATTTCAAAGGCTGCACATTTGCTCTGATTCATGTTCATGGGTGGAAAAGAGGATAAGGTGTTTCAGGTTTTTTGTTTTTTTTGTTTTTTTTTTAATGTAGCATAACATTCCTAGTTAACCAGAGCTCTGGAATTTGCCACCTGCTGGCCAGGTATATAAATTTTTTAAAAAATTTAGTCACCTTTAAATTAAACAAACAACACAAAAGCACTTTTCCAAGTGCTAATCTTAATTTCACTTGCTATAAGAACAGGCCGTGATTCCTTCTTTTCCTCATAAATGTAGCTAAATTTAAGGACAAGCAAACTGAACTGTCTGATAATTTTTCCAGCTGTGGAAAAATCCGAAGCCTTTTTTAGAAAAGGGAATACTAGAAAAGGGATGTAAACTATCTCATAAAATGCATTTTTCATCATCTTTCATTTATGACTCTTTACAGAGAGGTCAGCAGCTACATCAACTTAAGGCCCCAGATGATTCAGTTCTTTTATTCCCAGCTCTTGGGCCCAATTGTAATCTTCTCTTTGAAATAAGTAGTCACTATGTGGTAATACATGGGGGTACCAAACTAAGATGCTATGTAGTAGGAACTACCACTATTCTCTGTTTTAAAAAAAAAAAAAAAAAAAAAAAAAAAACATGCAGTGATCATTATAAAGCACTGACAGAGAGATATGTCCAGTTCAGTTTGTCTGTGGTTTAAGTTTAGCTTTGTAGTTTCCTATGGTTTTTGGTTTGTTTTTTGTTTTTTTTTTAACTGATATGGAGTGCACTAGTATATGCCACCGAATGTTCAAGAGGGTAGCTGTAATACACCTCATACCTCTGCTTTCAGTTTATTTTTTGTAATGCTTTGTATAAGCATTTACCTTGCTAGATTCTATTAAAAAAAAAAAAAGAGGGGGTTAAAACCCACTTGCTGTATGTTAATTTGTAATTATTGTAAAGTAAAGCAGTAAAAACTGTAAAGTCTTTTTCCCCTAGTGTGTCTTCTGGGGTTTTGCCACAGCACACTGACTTTGTAACAAGCTTTTATTTATCTTCCTTTCTAGTTATCAGCTTAAAAACTGTTGTAAAGTTTCCCCTCTCCTACCCCAAAAATAAATAAATAAAAAATTTCTTTTGAGTCTGCTTCTTGGTGAATTATTCTTTCTCATTGGGAAGAAGAGAGAAAGTGTATGTGTGAAGGGAAAAGAGGAGATCTCTTGCATTTCAGAACCCTAGGATTTCCTAAGGCTCGTCAAGTCCCCATAAAACCCCAGGGACAGAGATTCTTAAACTATTTTGTGTCATTGGACTCCCCATCCTGTAGAGTGAAATTTATGCCCTCCTTCTTGGAATAATATTTTAATGCATAAAATGAAATGAAATACTTAGTATTGTTACAAAGGAAATCAGTGATATATATATTTTTTTAAGTTCACAGATCTAGATTAAGAACTCCTATGCTAGGAGATGGATGAAAGACAGCAAATCAAGATCTGATCTGATCTGATGACTTTTCTCCCAAGCCAGGATAGAGTGTGCCTCCATTCAGCAAAATTTGGATCATCTATGGAATGGAGAAAAAGAAAAGAAAGCACTCTGGCCACTGAACACACTGAGCTTACAAAGGAGATTTGTCTCCAGATCTCTGAAGCCAGAACTGCTTATCTTGGTTGCAGGATCCCAAAGTACTATAGTCATGCTCACATTTCACAGACACTTAAGAGATTTAATTTTTAAAAACCTTTAGCCAATCTTTTTATAAGACCTAAGTTTTTTATTTTAGAAAAGATAGGGTTTTGTCACATTTCAAGAATAAGAACTGACAGATAGCCAGAGCTCCACTGGTTAATATCAGGTTAAATAAAAGGCTTCCAGCAAACTCCTGTGGCAAACATATGTACTCGACTTCCGAGCACAAGAGGTCCAAAGAAGGAACAAAGGTAAATCACTTGCCTTTGGCATTATTAGAGAGAGCTCCTGAATCAAGAACAGATCTGTTTTGATTTTTGAATAAAATATTAAGTATTTACATATGAAGTAGAATCATAATTGCAAAAGTCTTTAAGTCAAGCCATTTTTAATACTTTCCTAGCCCCCTTTGTTTTCTTAACAGCATTATTCAAAATTCATTTTTAGGGAGAAAGAAAATCTTAAGTCTTGTGACTCCACAGGGTCCTGAATATCTGCTGGAAAGTCTACTGAAGTACAAAACAGCATTATTTTTCTTGCCTATATGACACTGGTTTCTTATTCTAATCTGCTAATTTTCTCCTTTTCAGTGTTTATATGACATTTGTGTACAGGTACCTAGAGTCATATTTCAGAGCTTAGGAAGGGCCTTTTAAAAATTCTCCAGCTCCATCATTCAACAGATATCAAGTCCCAGAAAAGGGTGAATAAATGAAATGATTTTCTGGCTCACATAATTAAATGGCAGAGCTAGGAATTTAGCTCTGTTCTCCAGATTCCTGATTCAGTCCCTTTTCAGAATATATTTAAATATTTGAAGAAAATTCTAAATTTTAGTTAGAAGTTGATGAAATAAAGATGTAATTTTGTTTTCCTTTCAAGTTCACAGATCACACCCTGAAATCTGTCATTTAAGAGTCTAGGAATCCCAGGTTAAGAACCCTTGCCTTAGAGGGAAAGATTTTGTCAATTTGGGGAGACCAAGTTTCCTGGAAACCAGTTGTTTAACTACTGTATCCACTGGACAGTCCTGCAAAATAAAAGTATCTTTATAAAATCTCTTACATTTAGGAATGAAAAGATTGAGCTGGGGGCAATGAGAAATTGGGAAAGAAGAAAATGGCCTTGGGAGAAAAGACATGGCACTATGCACCAGATTTGCAGCTAATCTCTTTTGCTCCTATACCCTCTGTCCCAGTTTGGTCTCCAACTGCCAGGCTCCATTCTCCAATCTCCACATGTGGCTGCTGCTTTGTGTCTGAGTTACAGGCTTGTCTTGTTTCTTTTTGGCCCAAGTGCTGGCCTCCCTCCACCTTTCACATGGTATTTCTTTGCTCCACACAGCTATAAATAGATGCTAGCTAGAGTTTAGACTATTGCTGCTGCTCCTGGCGCCTGGTGAGACATCTTCCTGAGGAAACATCTGAACTTGTCCTGGGTAAGGTACCTGGGAAAGCCCTTTGGGAGAATAGGCTGCAAGTATATATGCCTCAACATCCCAAGATTGTTCTTCCTGATGTATTAGTTGAATTCCAGGTCTGCCTTTTTTCCTTCTACATCCCCTCCCCAACTTTTTCTAGGGCAATTATTTATCTCCCCCGCTAAGCTTCTGATCCTGTGTGTCTCTATTGATAGATTGTTCTCTCGATTCTGAGTCTGGAGACACAGGTACTCTGTACCTCTTTCTAAATGGTAATCTGAAAACTGATTTTTCAACACAGCCTGAACTACTGTCAGGTACCTTAGGGGGGGAGTATGAAATCTCACAAAAATACCTGTACTGGTTCCCACTTTGCACAGAAGATCTTTGGGGAGAATGGAATAACAGTAATTTTTCCTTAAAAGACAGCAAGGATTACAGATACCATGTACTTCTTCCCCAGAGGAAAGCAAGGTGTACAAAACAGAACTCATTCTCTTTCTGCTGAAACCTGCCATTTTCCTAACTTTCCTATTTCTGTCAGGTACAATCATCCTTCCAGTCATACAGGTTGACCACCTTGGAACTGTCTTCTATTCTTCATTCTTGCTCACACCCTACTTCAAATCAATTGGCAAGCCTTGTCAATTCTATTTTTATAACATCCCTTGGCTACCAACCTAGTACAAAGTGCAAATATCCGTCACCTTTCACTTAAACTATTATTGCAATAACTTCCTAACTGATCTCTCGTTTATATAGTTGTCTCTTCCCTTCCAGTTCATTCTCCATACAGATGCCAAATTGAGACGCCTAGAATACAGTAGGATTCCTGCTGCAGAAAGTAGATTACTTGTACTCTCAGGAAGCTTTTTTGGCTCTCTGTTGCCCTTATGATTTAAAAAAAAAAAAAACACCACCACAAAATTCCTAGATTTGGCATTTAAAAGAAATAAATGATATGGTTCTAGCTTAACTTTCTAGCTTGATTTCATCTTATCCTTTGTTCCAGCTAATTTGAGCTACTTACTTGCTGTTGCTCACACATAGGGCATTCAATCTCCTCCCTCCACACCTCTATACAGACTGACCCCTGTTGGAATCCTTACTAACTGCTAACTAATTAGAGTTGATCTAATCTTACAAGAAGATGTTTTGGGCAGAACCTGAAACAAGGTACTAAGTAGAACTAATTAATACAAGGCTTGTGTTCACACCTTTACTCATTGGAGTTCAATGAGTTCACACCTCCCTTGAAGCTCTTTGGGCCAGAGAGCACTATGGGAGAAAACCCATAATCCCTCTCTCTCAGATCCCACAATTCCTCCCTCTTGGATAAAAGAGACAGAGGCTCTCGGTCAGATTTCACCGGAATGACATGAAGAGTGGAGCTGGCTGGAGGCTGAAGAAAGCAGAGGCAGAGGCTGAAGGACAGAACCTTTGGATTTGGCGACATTCGGAGGGAGCTCTTGGAACCAAGCAGAGAGATAGGCCTCTAAGCTAACCGGGCTATATTGGAGATAATAAAAGATTGGGAAGAAGATCACCACAGACCCCTATGCTTCTTTTCTCACTGTTGACCTCTTGAAATCCAAATTTCCTTTCACAGCTCAAAATTCAAACGTTCTACCCTCTATATTAGGTCTTTCTAGATACCCCTAATTTTAAGTGTTCCCACTCCCCTAAAAAACTACCCTGTACGTATTTTGCCTTGATGTTTGTTTACAAGCTTCTCCCCAAAAACATAAATTTCTTTTTTTATTAAAGCTTTTTTATCTCTGAAACACATGCAGAGATAATTTTCAAAATTCACCCTTGCAAAATCTTGTGTTCCAAATTTTTTTCCCCTCCTCCCTCTGTAGAGGGCTGGAACTCTGAAAAGGTATACTTGAATCCAGAACAGAAGAATACTTAAGGCTAAGTACTTACTCCATGTGAGATAATGATTCTGTAAACATATATTAGATGATTTGATGATGTGATGGGTTCTCCTCATGATTAGTGCCTGCTGAATGTGGTGTGGTGAGGTAATTGTAGGGAAGGATTGGAAGGCTGAGGGAGAGAGTCAGTCTTTCTGCTGCAACACGCTCAGCAGGGAAGACTTAAGGCTTCAGATTCCAGAATCCAGGATCCATCTTTGATGAACTATGTGGCAGCTTGCCTGCCTCCTTCACTTCTCCACCTAAAGACCAAGGACTTTGACTGATCATGAGACCCTCCAGAGAGTTAGCCCGGACATTAATACCCCTCCATTCCCTCCCCTAGATGGCAATTAATTCAACATATATTAAAAAGTACAATTCTTCTACACATATTTCCACAAAGACACTGCACAGGAAAAGTCGGACCAAAAGGAAAAAAAATGAGAAAGAAAACAAAAAGCAAGTAGACAACAACCAAAGAGTGAAAAATACTACCTTGTGAAACACACTCCATCCCCACAGTCTCCTCTGTGGGAGCAGATGGCTCTCTTCATCACAAGATCATTGGAACCAACCTCAACCATCTCATTGTTGGAAAAAGCCACATCCATCAGAATTGATCATTGTTAAATCTTGCTTTTGCCGTCCATAATGACCTCCTGGTTCTGCTCATTTCTCTTAGCATCAGTTCATGTAAGTCTCTCCAGGACTTTCTGAAATCATCCTGCTGGTCGTTTCTTAGAGAACAATAATTCATAACATTCATATACCACAACTTATTCAACCATTCTCCAAGTGATGGGCATCCACGCAGTTTCCAATTCCTGGCCACTGCAAAAAGGGCTGCTACAAATATTTTTGCACATGTGGGTCCTTTTCCCTTTTTATGATCTCTGGGGTACAGGATAGTCTTTTGGGACTACCAAATCACTCTCCAAAATGGTGATGAATTAGTTCACAGATCCACCAGCAAAGTATCAGTGCCCCAGTTTTCCCACATCCTCTCCAACATTCCTCATCTTTTCCTCTCATCTTAGCCAATCTGAGAGATGTGTAGTGGTACTTCAGAGTCGTCTTAATTTGCGTTTCTCTGATCAATGGTGATTTGGAGCATCTTTTCATATAACTAGAAATGATTTTAATTTCTTCATCTGAAAATTGTTCATATTCTTTGACCATTTATCAATTGGAGAATGGCTTGAATTTTTATAAATTTGAGTCAATTCTCTATATATTTTAGACAACATAATTTTTTTAATTGTAGCAAGTTTATTTTTAATACACATTGCTTTATGAACCATGTTGGGATAGAAAAATCAGAGAGCAAAAGGGAAAAATCATAGAAGAAAAAAAAAAAAGAAAAAGTGAACCTAAATGTATTGATTTATGTTCAGTTTCCTTATTTTTCTGAATGCAGATGGCATTTTCTGTCCAAAGTCTATTGAGATTGCTTTGGAGATATCTCTAAAGTAGAACTGATTTTGAATAGTTACTCTTCAATCAATACTTTGTGAGTCAGACTCCCCATCTTTTAATTCCAGATTCAGAACCCAGCCTGTATCAGACATCCCTTTCTATAATCTGCCTTCCAATTTATCCACCAAGTTTTCAAGCTCTCTGATTCTCACCCATGAACTCTAGCTGCTTTTCTTAGCAATAAGTCTCAAGGACTTAGGCTTGTCTTTGCTGACAGAAAGATAAGGTCCCTTCTCTGGTTTTTTGGGCTTCAGACTTTCTTGCATATATTACTATTTTTGTTGTTGTTCAGTCTTGTTTGACTTTAACTCTATTTGAGTTTTTTTTTCCCCAGAGACATCGGAGTGGTTTGCTATTTACTTCTCCAGCTCATTTTGCAGATAAGGAAACTGTGGCAAACAGGGTTATGGGACTTGCCCAGAATCACACAACTAGTGAATGTCCAAGGCCAGATTTGAACTCAGGAAGATGAATCTTCTGACTCCATTGCCCAGCACTTTATCCATTATCTGGCTGCCATGTATTACTGTGTCATCTACAAAGTGAGGGATTCCCTTCCTCCTCCCCAGGAGCAGAAATAAGACTGTATTTGAATTGTTGGTCAGTATTTGGGGGCGGGGGGGGGGGGGGGGGGGAGGGGGAGATTATACAGGGCCAGGCAAAGGAGATGCTAAATGTGGGCTCCACCTTTGCTTGGTCTCATGGGGGACTAGGTGATACAAGTTGAAGTAGAGTTGCAGAAAGCCAGATTTTGCATATCAATCCCTGGACCAAATCACATTGAGCCTCACTTTAGGATGAACTTGGAAGACTGAAATAAAATTGGAAGAAAGGCCACTTTCTCACCACTCTCCCACCCCAAATGTTCACCCAACCCTCAACTATCCTTCCTTCTACTGTGTGAAGGGGTAGCAGCATTCTCCTGCAACAAGAGCTGCTGACAGCCACCCCCAAAGGGGTAATGGGTAATATAAAGGCTGCCTGCCTAGGCTTTGTCATCAGTAGGACTAAGACTTAAATTACTGTTGTCTCTTATGAGGGCCCAGCTCTGGTATTAGTAGAACTCCTGGGTTGCTCAGGTGTCTCCAAGTTTAGTTGTTCCCGCCCTATCCTCAAGGCTTACTAAAGATTGATTGAAGATTTTTTTTTAAGTAGACCACTGATTTGGGGTCACCCTCCTGACCTTGCTAAAAATGGACTGAGCCAGCTTGGCCTAGAAATGAACTAGAAACCAAATGGAGATAACTGCAAGGTCAACAACTTAAGGAGCACAGGGGCTATTCTTCTCCCCATTTCCTAAAGACTAATGGACAACAAGGTAAATTTAGAGCCAGAGACCCCTCACTATTTTTTTTTCCTTCCCCCCCCCCTAAAATAGCATTTCCAGAGGCTGAATTTAAATTGTTGTTGATATGTGGAGGGAAAAAGAAAAGAAAAGAAAAGTCGCCAAAGCCCGTACTTGAGAGAGCCTCCAACATTGCCCCTATTTCTCAGGTAACAATCTCCTGCTGGTTTGGAAAACTTTTTTTATTTTATAATTAATTATGAGTTTAAAATGTTTGTATGCTTTACCTCTACTTCTGAATGTAATTTTTGAAAGTTGAACCACTTTGATAATTACATGCAAAAACTACCCTAATGCAATACTAGGCATATTGTGAATTTTTGATAAACCCTAAAAATGACAGGCAATCTGGCAAAACAGATAGAGGGCTAGCCTTGGCTTTAGGAAGACCTGGTTAATGCTGCCTCTGAGACCTATTTGGAGGCAATTTTCATAGGATCATGGAGTTAAAATTGGAAGGGATTTTTCAAGCTCTCTAGTCCAACCCCTCATTTCTCAGAAGAGGAAACTGAGAACTAAGAAGTTCAAGTGAGTTTGGATCATAAGTGAAATATGAACCCAGGTGCTCTGGTACTGGAAGAAATACTCTTTCTACTATACCACGCTGCTTCCCAATTTTCACAATCCCTTCCCCATATACATTTCCTAAACCCATAATATCAAAGATTAGGAACCAAAGAAAGAAAGTTCTAAAAGATCAGTAAAAGGAAAAAAGAACTCTGTTGCTGTTCAATCATGTCCAAATGTGATCCCAGTTGGGATTTTCTTAGTAGAGATACTGAAATGATTTGCCATCTTCCCCTGCTTATTTTATAACTCAATTACAGTAAATTAAGGCAAAAAGAATTTGCCCAGATATGTATGTATGTATGAAGATGACCTCCTGAAAAAGAGTTTTCCTGACTTGAAGCCCAGCATTCTATTTACTTTACTGCTCCTATCTAAAAGATACCATTTCTCTAAGTGCTAACTCTTATCTTTAGGGAGATTGCCTTTACATAGTCTTTTATTCAGTTTGGGTTTTAAAATGGCTATGCTAATTACTTCCTAACACAATAT
Organism: Antechinus flavipes; assembly: GCF_016432865.1. NCBI lineage: Eukaryota > Metazoa > Chordata > Mammalia > Dasyuromorphia > Dasyuridae > Antechinus > Antechinus flavipes. The sequence goes on from NC_067399.1 coordinate 564,175,864, forward strand.
TGCTAATCCCACAGAGAATGTCTGTTCCACTAGGTGTGCTCCATCCTATCTTCTGTCCTATTTCTCATTCAGATTAAAACTGAAAAGTTCTCCTAGCTAGTTCTATATCCTATGAAAGTTAAAAGCTAAGAGAGTGGGCCTTCAGAGACCAATGGATGATATCACACTCTGTTCTGGGCTCTAAGTCCCAACTGGAGGCCTGCAAATCTCAGAGGTAAACAGCAAGAGTCTCAATCTCATTAAAGAGTCTGATGCAGAATCAAAGTTGAACAAGTTATATTACATAGACTAGGGGCAAATAATCTTGACAGCCAATCAGACCCTGCTGTGCTCCTACTACTTTGGCCTTCAGGCCAAAAGTCTCCCTTTTTTTTTTTTTTTTTTTTTTTTTTTTTCATTTGCAAAGCAGAGATATGGACTAAGGGATTTCAGTTCAGGGACATCAGAGGATCTAGAAGTCATTGATACTTTTCTCTACTTCTAGATGCTATTGCTTTTATTAGATGGGGAGAGAATAATTCAACCCAGAATAAGACCTGCTGGCACCATTTATTGGCGTTATCTGCTATTATCTTTCCTTTATTAATTGGGTTTCCTCATTCCCAAATGATCAGTGTAAGAACATGAGAAGCAATATGACTAAGGCACAGTATGTGTCAGAGGTGGTACTTGAATCAGTATATTCCCAGCCCATTGCTCATACACATGCCACCCAATTCTACATAGCTCTAAGGATGTAATTCCTGAAAAGAGGACACCTCAGTTTTCTTTGTCCGAATTTAATAACCAAGCGCCCATAAACTCCTCTGTCTAATTTACTACATATTCTGTGGGCAGAATGGCCCACTCATTATCTATTCATAGACCAGAGTACTCACCCACCCCTGTCTATTATCACTCAAACTGCCATCACAGTGGTTCAGCACCTCTTCCCCTACTTTTGACTCTTATCACTGCTTGATGGTCTGTGCTTTTGCCTAGCCATCTCACTGTCCTACTCCTTTGGCAGTGAGAAGGAACCTTTGGAAGTATTGGGCCACCAGCAAGTGGAAGAAATTAGTCAAAACATAGTGCCCTGGGGGCAACTAACTGCCTCTTACCTCCTGGCTTGACTTGTAGTGCAAGTGTCTCTCCTGTCACCTCCTTCAAGAAGCCTTTCCCCACAGAGGCCTGATCCCACCTGATCCTAGCTCAGTGTAAGCTACTAGAAGTTAGACACTGTTTGCTTTTTGACTGTATCCCCAAGACAAGCACAATCAGAGACTAGCTCTCCTAGTTAGGACATTCAATAAATTCTTTTTATAAAATGAATTCAATATCAATTGCTACTTCCTCAAAATCAAAATACTGACTTTTGAAATGATTTTCCCAGGGATTGCTTATTTCAGTAATAGCAGATAGAGCACTGACTTTAATATCAGAAGGTCAAACTCTCCCTCTGACGCTTACCGCCTGGATGGCTTTAAGGATATCACTTAACTTCTCTGGACCTCAGTTTCATCATCTATGAAATCAAGGGACTGGACTAGATAAGCTCTGAAGTCTCATAGCTTTAGATCTATGATCCTATGAATTTAATGGATCCATAATTTCATTGATGTGGGTACTTCCAGTTATGACCCACTCATAGCTCTCAACCTATGCCCTTCTATGAATTTTCCAAAAGGGGTTCACCCAATGGCCTAAGAGGAGAATCTTCCTTTAGGTTGTTTAACATTAAGTGACTGCCAATGAAGCATATGGAGTGGACATCAGCCATTTTCCATTCTTACTATATGACCAGTCACTTTGTTTCCTTATCATTGATCTCCCCTTGATATCTTTTACAATGCAAGTCATTGTGGTGGTATATTGCAGCATATTTACATTATCCTCCATTCATCTTTTGAGTGATCCACACTTTTTGATTCTTAGGAGACCATCAATAAATCATAATTCATGATTCACAACCATGTAGCTTCATTAGAGGAATATTGGTATAAAAAAATGAGTTTTTCCCCCAGAGAAAATATTGGAATTGATAGATAAATAGATAGATGAAACATTTATTAAGTACTTACTATTTGTCAAAACACTATAAGCACTTGGGGGTATTTTATTGTCATTGTTAAAAGTGGTCAACAACTCCAAAGGGGATAAATACAAGCAGAGCCATAACGAGGAAGTTTTACTCTGAGGCAAAAGGCTTAGGGAAAGATGCCTTCAGGTGTGGGGAGAAGCAAAGGAAGATACAAATTTTAGAAAACCAATATCTAGTGGGAAAAATCTGTGTCTATGGGTCATCTAACAGCTTCCAATTCAATTCAACAAACATTTTTTTAAAAATTATAACTTTTTATTGACAGAGCCCATGCCTGGGTAATTTTTTTTTTACAACATTATCCCTTGCACTCACTTCTGTTCCGATTTTTCCCCTCCCTCCTTTCACCCCCTTCCCCAGATGGCAAGCAGTCCTATACATGTTAAATAGGTTACAATATATCCTAGATACAACATATGTGTGCAGAACCGAACAGTTCTCTTGTTGCACAGGAAGAATTGGATTCAGAAGGTAAAAATAACCAGGGAAGAAAAACAAATGCAAACACTTTACATTCATTTCCCAGTGTTCTTTCTTTGGGTATAGCTGCTTCTGTCCATCATTGATTAATTGAAACTGAGTTAGATCTCTTTGTCGAAGAAATCCACTTCTATCAGAATACATCCTCATACAGTATCGTTGTTGAGGTATATAATGGTCTCCTGGTTCTGCTCATTTCACTTAGCATCAGCTCACCAAGCCTCTCTGTATTCATCCTGCTGGTCATTTCTTATAGAACAATAATATTCCATAACATTCATATACCACAATTTACCCAACTATTCTCCAATTGATGGATATCTATTCATTTTCCAGTTTCTAGCCATTACAAACAGGGCTGCCACAAACATTGTAGCACATACAGGTCCCTTTCCCTTCTTTAGTATCTCTTTGGGATATAAGCCCAGGAGTAACACTGCTGGATCAAAGGGTATGCACAGTTTGATAACTTTTTGAGCATAGTTCCAAATTGCTCTCCAGAATGGCTGGATGTCTTCACAATTCCACCAACAATGTATCAGTGTCCCTGTTTTCCCACATCCCCTCCAACATTCTGCATTATCTTTGCCTGTCACTCTAGCCAATCTGACAGGTGTGTAGTGGTCAACAAACATTTAGTAATAGAATAGAGTGGAAAATTATGTTTTAAGTACTTAATTTATGATAAGTTCTATGTTAAGCACTGGTGACAAAAATTTAAAAAGCAAGACATTCTGTGCTCTCTAGAAGCACTGTCCATAAGGAGCAGTGGCTGAGTGAATGAGTTCTTAGGCCAGAGTACTTAGGGTGCAGTGGCAGGTCACAGGGCAATGTCCATGGGTCCAGAGGGCATAGCAAAAGGTCAGATGTAAGGCCCAGTGACTTGCCATCTTTCCAGAACTGTAGTTGGTGATTCCCTGTTTATCCACATGTTATGAAAAGCAATGTTCCTAACCAAGGATCATTAGAAGAAGGTCAGAGCGTATATCAGGGTTCTGGGATACTCTGGTATAAGTTGGGGAAGTGTTCAACATCCAGTGGGGTGGGAGCATCCAGTTCTTGGAACAGGGAGGGCAATGGTAGCTGGGGTAGGGAAGGGGAAAGTACCAGGAATTGGAGGTATCTATTTTAACTGGGCTCTCAGGTTGCGCATTTTATTAAGTGCTTACTAGGCACTGGGAATACAAGGAAAAAATTAAAAAGTCTGGGATAGAGAATAATGAGTTCTGTTTAGGACAGCTTTGTTTAGGACACATGAGGAGCCTCAAACTCTGGAAAGAAATGAAGACTGAATCTATAGAACTATGAATCATCTGAGAGATTGTAATTGAACCCATGGAAGCTAATGAGATTACCAAGAAACAAAGGCCAGGACAGAACTTCAGAGGATACACAGTTATGGTGTGGAATAAATATGATAAAGCAATGATCAGATAGTAGGAGGAAGAGAACAGTGCCCCCAAAGCTGATAACATAGAGGAGAAGGGGTGGGTAAAGTGTCCAGAACTACAAAGAGGTCATGCAGGATGAGGGCTGGAAAAGGGCTGATAAATTTTGTCATAATGAGATCCTTGGCAAATTGCTAATTAATTTCTAGAATTATGAAATGGGGAGCAAGCTCACCTGGTTCTTTGGGTATTTGCTGGGAAAGATCACAGTGGCAGTGGGAAATGAGATTTCAATCACACTTCAGTGAGACATGTGGAGTGCAGTGGTAAATGGGCACATAAAATGCACACACTCTGGGGTATGGGGACACGAATGGGGTGGTGTAAGAAGGTGAGCAGCATGGGGAAGGGAATGGCAAGGAGAACAATGGCAGATTAACTCACATAACCATGGATTAGAGCTGGGAGCACTTGAAGCACAGGTACAGTGTGCTCAGAAAGCATGAGTTGGAGGTCTCATTTTTATAGTTTTGTGGGGGACAGACTCTTAGAATTTATGCCATGTTGGAGTATCGCATTAATTTATCTTGATCATGTTAAAGTTGTTAGGAAAACTTTCAGGTTAACAGATCCATGTTATCTCTGTTATATTACAATTGGTGTTCTGCTGGCCTTTTCCTTAGGATGTCTGGAGCTTCTCTGAGGTATATTAAGACCAAAAAGCCTTGGTCCTGACAGCAAGGTCTTAATGATTTCTCCTGATTAAGGACATAGTCTCAGAGTATAAATTGTGGTTAATGCATGATACAGTTTTCAGTTATGCTCCTTTGAGCTTTGGGATGGTTTGTACATGACTTCTAAGTTCCCCCTTGCAATGTTACTCCCTCCTATTGTTACTTTATACTGGCTACTTATAAATTTACCTACTGTAGTAACTAGAACAGTCAAGGATGTCAAGGGGACCAAAACAAGATACAAACTTAACATACTTGGTAACCCTGAAGAGGATGCTATCAGTTAATGTGATGTCTAAAGGCAAATTTCAAGGGACTGTGAGGGTAAATCAGAAAGACATGATGCAGATAATATTGCATATATTTTCCCCCCTAGCAGTTGGAATATAAAAGAGAGGAGAGAGAAACTTTGTTTTTAAATTATTTACTATTTGTAAGCAGCTACTGTTTAGGTGCTGTTTGAAAGTGGCTAGATGGCACATAGACAAGTCAGGGAAGAGAACCCTTACCATCTGCCCATTTACATGCAAGTAATGTATATATTCTCATCTCCCTTTTTTTTCCTTTCTCCCCAACTCATCATAGATGGGATTATATCCCAGGCAGACCAGTAGGGAAGAACTGGGATCCTTAAGGTAATCAAGATGCTAGAAACAGAAACTTACCAGCTTATTAGATCCAGGCTAAGATATATACCTTAGTGTTTTCATGGGCACCATGTGTACCTGAGCATGGGGCCATATATGCCAGGATACCCTATATGAGCCATGTAGGGTTCTCCCTGTGTTGGGACTTGATCCAGTTTCAGAGGGAAAGGAGGCTGGAAGTGGTGAGAGCGTATTGTTTTAGGTACCCCTGAGAGGTATATAGTACCTGTCCCAGTTCCATCCCTAATCAGCTTGTGAAATATTTTAGATCCCTACTCCTGCTGCTCTGGAGATCCTCCAGGTTCTGCCTGGTGGTTATAGGTTTGTGCTCCTGAGCGCCTACATTGGAGCCTGTCTTGAAGCCTACCCACATTGTCTCCCTTGCTCCCATTTCCCTGTGCCCGGCCATACAATTGTGCCTATGGCAGAGCTTTCAAGACTGGGGATATCCCTCATTCCTCTTTCTGTCAACATGCTTTCCTCCTGATGTTGGCTTGTATAGGTGCCTCCCAGGATGTTGGAGCTGACAGAACCTATGGCAAGAGGAGATATCTTTCTCCAGCTTCTTTAGGCCCTAATAGAGGGATAGTGAGACAGCAGTGTTTGCCTGAGGAAGCCATAGTGTGCAGTCTCTTCCTTCTGGAGCTTCCTTCATTTGTCTCCAGTGTAAAAAAAAAGGGGGGGGGGTAGAAAGGCACCACTGGCCAGGAGGTACTGGCAGGTGGGCTGCCTTAGATTTTTTGAAAATATACAGGAGTCCAGTAAGATAAAGTAGAGAAGGAAAAAAGATAAAATTGGGTTAATATTTAGGAAATAAGTAGCAGGACTTCTGCCTTCCAATTTTGAAGTTGTAACTCATAGCAGGTTGATGAAGCTCCCTGTGTGCCTTTGTTTCCTGATCTTTAAGCTGAGAATAGGGACTTTGTGGATGAACACCGATTCTAAAATTTGGATTATAAAAATCTATCACAGTGTACACACTTGAGGTATCACAAAGGTACACAACTAAGGAAGAACAGCTCCACTCCTCCAAGACATATTGCCACCATCTTCTCCTTAGGAGAGGATATTTAAAGTGAAACCAGGAAGAGACTATGGGTAGGAATCTCTGCTTGGACATGTCTCAGGTAACCACCAGCAAGAGCCAGTTTGACCTGGATGGGGGCACTTTCAGCCAATGCATCTGAATGAAACTGTACTCGCCAGGTGAGTAGCATAGATAAGGTTGGGGGCCAGGACACCCAGAAGTGTGTCCTTCCTTTTCTCCTAGGTGCTATTCATCATTCAATTCCTCCAAATTTCTTCCAGAGCTGGAAGAAATCATTGAGTCCATCTAGACCAAATCCTTTATTTTATAGATGAGGGCACTGAGACCCTTAGAAGAAAACAGATTTGACTTGCTCTATATCTTAGAGGTAGTGAGAGAGCCTGGTTTTGAATTCAGGTCCTCCAAATCTGAAAATATACACACACATACATATGCGCCAATGCATATGTTTTATATACGGAAAAGAAAAACACACACATATATAAACACTTATAAATACATACACTCAAACACCTACATAAACAATTCATACATATGGATGCACATAATTGTACATACATAAACATATAAACACATGCAGTATACATACACATACTTGCATGTGTATTCACATATATGCATATGCATATTTATTTATTCACTACACCTGTACCTCCATACTATAGACGAAGCCCAATACCTCAAAAACAAAGAGTTCTACTTCATTTGTACTTGACCTTGACTTTAGGGGAGCTAGTTGGTGCAGTGGATAGAGCACCAGCCCTGAAGTCAGGAGGACCTGAATTGAAATCTGGCCTCACACAATTAACGCTTCTTAGCTGTGTGACCTGGGCAAGTCACTTAACCCCAATTGCCTCAGCAAAAAGAAAGAAACTTGACCTTAACCTTGAGCAAATTCCATGTAACTGTTTTCCAGGCTTCTGTTTGTTGTAAAAAGTGAGTGATAATCTCTTATACCCCAAGGTTGTTATGAGGCATTAGATAAAACTAAGAATTAAGGAGCATTGTAAATGAAACATCATTATAAACTCCCTTCTTTTGGCAGGATGAGACCTAGAGCTTTTTACCATATACCATATACTGAAGAATTCAAGGAGTTACTGGGGAAATTTTGCAAGGATATTGAGAAAAGTGCTGTGTTCAAAAGCTTTCCAAAAGAAGCCAGAAGATCTAACTGGGAGAAAGCTGTCATTTGATAGTCTCCTAGGAAAACCAGATACACTCAAAATACAGATATTTTTTCTCCCTAAAATTAATGTTGGATAAGGCAGAACAACCCAGGAATTAAAATTAATAACAATAGCAATAATAGCACTCATTTGAAAGTTTAAAGTTTATAAACCTTTTATTTCATTTGATTCTTGCAATAACACTAGGAGAGAGGTGTTATTATATACTCATTTTATACATTAGGCATAGTGAGGCTAAATGGCTTATTCAGGCTCATATCGTGTTTGAAACTGGACTTGAATATATCATCCTGTCTCCAGATTCCGCACTCTTGTCTACCATACCAGGGAGTGATCACCACCTGCACCCTTACTGTCTCACCCCATCCCATCTAACTCCTAGCAAAACTTGGAATTTCCATTACCATCAAGATAACTTTTTAAGCTGCACTTATTAAAGAAAATTACTTTTAAAAAGGCTCTTCTTTTTCACATTATATTTTATAGTTTTAAGTGTTGAGCAATTGCTCTTAAGGGAAAGATCAGCCCAGGCTTGTCATCTTAGTTTTTCCCACAGGTACAGGATCTAAGTCATTTGAACAACAAGAAAACTCTACTGAGAAGCAATCTGGAAGTTGGCAGTTTCTCTGCTTATTGCTCCCCACCTCCAACTGGAAGGGCTTGCTGTTATATTAACTTCGTGCTCACTGGATCATTATAGACACCATGCAAAAGACTAGAGAAATAAAATGAAAAAAAGTCACAACTTCTACCCTTAGTGACTTTGCAGTCTAGTGGAGAATGAGAATTCATGAAATAAGATGTGTATAGAAATAAATATGTTACAAGGCATAATAGAATAGGGATAAAGGAGAATCTAGACAAAAGTTTTGACAGTAGAGAAATCCTTTTCAGCTGGGGATGATAGAATCTGGGAAGGCTAAGGAAAAGAGAGCATCCATGCTAGGCAGAGAAAAATTACAAAAGAAATGTATGATTCTATGATTGAAAACCAGAAAGGACTATTTTCTACCCAGAGGAAAGAGCTTGCTCAAATCAGAAATGGGAGAGGGTTGGGAAAGATTGGGAAAAACTTGGCGGCCCAATCTGACTAAAACAGAGTATGTGATGGGAAATAGTGTGAAATGATTGGATGGTAGATGGCTACCAGATTATAGATAAACAGGCTGAAGAGCTTATATATTTTTACAACAGACAACAGAAAATGTTTTGAGTAGGGGAGGGGCATGGTCAGACTTGTGCATTAGGAAATTCATTTTGGCAACTGTTAGAATGGATTGCAGAGGGGAAAGACTAGGGGTGGGGAAACCAGTTAGACAGCTATTACAATAGTCCAGAGAAGGAGGGTATCAGCACCTGAAATAGACTGGTGACTATGGCAGCAAAGAGAGAGGATACATGAAATATGGTAGAGGAAGATTAGGCAGGACTTGGCAATGGATAGAATGCTAGTGATGAAGTAAACCGAAGTCAAAAATGATTCGTAGATTTTCTATCCAGATGGATAGTGGTGCTACCAATGGAAACAAATACATTGGAAAGAGGGGAATGTTTAATTAGAGGCAATAAGAAATGTGGGTGTGGCATCCAGGATGATGATGGATAAGAGGTCATTGACAGCTTAGACGAAAATAATAGCAGTAGAATAATGGATTATGGCAGCCTGGTTGCAAAGAGGTTGAAGAGTGAATGGGTTAATGAGGCAGTAAGCATAAACTATTCTTTCAGGAAAGGTAGCAGTGAAGAGGAGGAAAGATTGAAGAGGGGATACTATGCTAAGGAAATGCTTGCTTTATTCCATAAAAATTTTTAAAAATAAATTTAGAAACAAATTTTTAAGAGATGTTCAGTTTAGAGAATTTTTTTTCAGAATAGGGCAGTGGACATTTGTGTGGGCAGTGGAGGAGGAACTATTGATTAGGGGAAAGGATTTAAAATGAGAAAGGTAGAGGGGATGATGGAGCAAGGTTTCTGAAAAATTGGGAGGAAATGAGATCAAAATACAAATAGAGGGATTAGCTTTGGCAAGAAAGACTACTTCATCTTTTTAACCAAGAGGGAAGTGAAAACCTGGGGAGATTTTGCATCATGAAGAAATGAGGAAGCTCACAGTCAAAAATTTCAATTTTCTCGATAAGGTAAATCAAATCATTTGCATAGAGCAAAATGGAATAGATAAAGAATCTTGAGGATCAAAATGACTTAAAAGTATGGGGAATATGGTAGAAAATCAAGTAGCGATTAGCAAAAAGATCACCACATAGCAGGTATGTCCCCAGTTGATATTAGCACAAATTTGGAGTGAACCCAGGCATTAGGCATGTGTGATTTTCTTCTTAAGTGCATGGAAGCCAAAGAAGACAGAGATGACTATCAGCTCATGTTTGCACACAGCAGGATAGGAAAATAGGAAGACAAGGACACAGCACTTATAGAAAGTCAGTCCTTCATTGAAACGTTTAATTATAAGTTAAAGTAGAAGCCCTACTATCTGTTGTATCTTTTCCCAATTTCCAACCCCATGCTCTTTCCCCTAACCATACTGACCCATTTGGACCCTATGTGGGGTCCAATTCTCCCTGATTTTGACTTTATCTTATTTTTTATTGTGAGTTTATTTATTTTTAATACACATTGCTTTATGAATCATGTTGGGAGAGAAAAATCAGAGCAAAAGGGGAAAACCATGGGAGAGATTAAAAAACAGAAAAAAAGAAGTGAATATGGTATGTGTTGATTACATTACAAGTCTAATGGGACTGCATTAGATCACTGAATTACTGAGAAGAACCAAGCCTTTTATAGTTGATTATTATACATTCTTGCTGTTATTATGTACAATATATTCCTGATTCTGCTTGTTTCATTCAACATTAGTTCATGTAAATCTTTCCAGATCTTTCTATAATCAGCTTGTTCACCATTTTTTATAGAGCAGTAACATTCCATTACCTTCATATAAGACAGCTTATTTAGCCATTCCCCAATTGAGGGGCATCTACTCATTTTCTAATTCTTTGTTAGCACAAAAAGAGCTGCCATAAACATTTTTGCACATGTGGGTCCTTTTCCCTTCTTTATGATTTCCTTGGGATACAGGTCCAGTAATGACATTGCTAGGTCAAAGGGTATGCAAAGTTTTATAGCCCTTTAGGCATAGTTCCATATTGCTCTCCAGAATGATTGGATCATTTCACAACTCTACCAACAATGCATTAGTGTCCCATTTTCCCATAACTCCTACAACATTTGTCATTTTCTTTTCCTATCATCTTAGCCAATGTGAGAAGTGTGAGGTGGTACCTCAGAGTTGTTTTAATTTGCATTTCTCTAATTAATAATGATTTAGAACATTTTTCATATAACTATAAATGGCTTTAATTTTGTTATCTGAATATTGTTCATATCCTTGACCATTTATCAACTGGGGGGAATGACTTGTATTCTTATAAATTTGATACAGTTCTTTATATATTTTAGAAATGAGACCTTTATCAGAAATACTGTCTGTAAAAATTGTCCCCCCAGCTTTATACTTCCCTTTTAATCTTGTTTCTGTTGTTTTTAATGGAATCAAAGTTGTCCATTTTGCCTTTTATAATGTCTAATAGTTCTTCTTTGATCGTGAATTCCTCCCTTCTCCAAAGATCTAATAGGTAAATTATCCTTTGTTTTCCTAATTTATGGTATCACTCTTTATGCATTAAATCATATATCCATTATGACCTTGTTTTGGTATGGGGTGTGAGATGTAGGTCTATGCTAAATTTCTGACATTTTCAAGTTTTCCCAGCAATTTTTGTCGTTACTTACTAGTTTTTATTCCAGTAGCTAGAGTTTGAAGGTTTATCAAATACTAGATTGCTCTAGGCCTTGATTATTGTGTTGTGTATATCTAATCTATTCCACTGATCTACCACTCTATTTTGTAGCCAACACCAAATGGTTTTGATTACTGCTGCCTTATAATATAGTTTTAAGTTTGGTACTGCTAAGCCTCTATCCTTTGTAATTTTTTTCATTAATTTCCTTGATATTCTTGACCTTTTGTTCCTGCAGATGAATTTTATTTCTAATTCTATAAAATAATGTTTTGGCAGTTTGATTGGTATGGCACTGAACAAGTGGACCAATTTAGGCAGAATTATCATTTTTTATTATATTAGCCTGGCCTAGTCATGAACAAATACTATTTTCCCAATTGTTCAGATCTGATTTTATTTGTGTGAGAAGTGTTTTGCAATTGTGTTCATCTAGTGTTTGGGTTTGTTTTGGCAGGTAGATCCCCAAGTATTTTATTTTGTCTATAATATTTTTAATGGGCTTTGTTAGTAATATATAAAAATGCTGATGATTTGCATGAGTTTATTTTATATCCTGCAACTTTGCTAAAGCTGTCAATTGTTTTCAGTAGGTTTTTGGATGATTTTCGAAGTATATCATCATATCATCTGCAAAGAGTGATAGTTTTCTTCATTGCCTATTCTAAAGCTTTTAATTTTTTTCTTATTGCTAAAGCCAATATTTCTAGTACAAAGTTGAATAGTGGTGATAATAGGCATTCTTGTTTCACCCCTGATTTCATTGGGAATGTGTCCTTCTCTCCATTACAAATAATGCTTGCTGTGGGTTTTAGATAAAGCTTATTATTTTAAGGAAAGCTCCATTTATCCCTATGTTCTCCAGTGTTTTTAATAGGAATGGGTGCTGTATTTTGTCAAAAGCTTTTTCTGAATCTATTGAGATTATCATATGATTTCTATTGGTTTTGTTATTGATATGGCCAATTATGGTAAGTTTTCCTGATATTGAACCAATCCTGCATTCCGGGTATAAATCCCATTTAGTCATCTGCTTTTGAGTTCTTAAGACTCTCATGAAACTCTTATCAAGAAAGGTAGCAGAAGATGTTTTTGTTCACATCCTCTGGAGAAAGGACAAATTGTTATAGAAGAAACCACCAGGGAATGTAGGAACTCTGCTGGAGAGGAAACCTCAAGGTGAGGTTGTTGTGGTTTATAGAAGATACCCCTGGGGAAGACAGAAGAGTTTTAGTCAGCCTTGCAGATTTGATTTCTGATTTTTTTTTTTCTGTTGGTTCCAGAATTTTAGTGTTAGCAAACAAATAGGGATCTGATGACTTGGCTTCTCTGTTTGGCAGAATGCTATAGATGGTCCTGAAAGCAAGGGAATAGTGCTCATGGTGGGACTGTCAGGGTGCTACAGTCCTTTGGAGCAGATGGATCTGTTCTCTTACTCTCAATATCCCCTCTCCCAATACACATGCACATTCCCAGTACAGTAAACAAAATTTATTGCCACACGCTCATTTCCCCTCATCCCTCCCAAAAACCACATCATTTCCTAATATTTTTTATTGTTAGAAAACTGGGTAAAAGCTACACAATTTTCAGTAAACCAACAGAATTGTCTTTTGTGCATACAAAGGCTGTGTGTGAGGAGTCTGTGTGCTCTTGTCAGCTAACCAGCAAGAAGGAAGTCAAAAGGAACTGTGGAAGCAGACTCAAACCAACCCATTCCTGTCAAAAGTCATGGGCAGGAAGTCATCTTGCATTGTTCGTCCAGGTCACTTTCTTACCCCTGGGCCAGAATAAAATCTGACCACCCACTAGGATATTAGCTAGATGCTTCTCTGTTATATAATCAATAGTATAGGCTCCACTGTTTCCTGTGGGACTGTGGAGAGGTCTGCTGGATCTCTGGCAATACAATTCTTCAAAATCTAAGTTGACTCATAGAGGTGATGGGCTCACCCCTTCTACAGAGCTAATTAGGGGATGGAGAACATTTTGCAACCCAGGAAAGTTCTGTAGCAAAAGGAACCCATGATTCACCTAACCTGCTGTTTACCCAGTAAGGGGCAAAAACGCAAACTCAATGGCTAAGAGATCCTGACTAGCAATCCTACTTTGCAAAGAGAGAAACTACCAGATGAGGCTGGCAGGAGGGCTGGGGGAATAAAGGCAATGTTCTCTAAAGTTACTGCATTGTCATTTGAGCCAGACTAATAGAGTCAGCATCACACTAGCAGATGGTTAACAAGCCAGGCACAGTTCCCTCAATGGTCTCACTACATAGCTACAATTTGGGGATGCAGTAAAGTTCAGTGTGCTCCTGAGTCCCTTGTAAAAATGAAGAATTCTTCTCCCTTAAATCAGTGCCACTGGGTCTGGAAAAGCTTCAACATCATTAAAAGCAGATTTGTTAAACAGTGACATGAGCTGGAACTGACTTCTAAGGAAGTATCAGATGGTGGCTCCTGCCAGAAGTGAGGGCCTGGAGTGAGGACATCAATGACTTAGGAGGCCTGGCAATTCTCTCTAAAACCCTTTTATTTGCTTCTTCTGCGGGTGTGTAGGAGGGAATCAGGCAGCAAAGAGCACAGGGAGGTTTGTTTTCACATTAGCATGAAGGCCCTACGTCTGTCTCGGAGCCACCCAGTTCTGGGAGATTTGGGGGAGAGGGCAGGAGGTGGCTTGGATGGAGTCTTGGGAGGTCTCTCCTTTGGGGCTTGGGATGATGCCATCCCAAAGCTGACATATTCAACAAGCTTAGCTGCCTCCTTGGCCACAGCCCCTTCCCCTTTAGGTTCCTATCTTCTTTCAGTCCTGAAAGTCCTTTGCCCCCCTCAGCTCTCAGCAGCCTGACAGAGCCAGAAGTCCAAGAACACCAAGAGTTCAGAAGCTCCCTCCCCGTCCCTGCCCCCATCCTGGGTGACCCGGTGTGTGTCGCATCTGAAACACTTGATCCAAGTTACAAGCTTTGAAATGAGGTTTATAACATTCCTGATTTAGCAGGTTCTGGGCCCAGTATTAGGCTGTGCTGGCAATTCCGGCTCAGAAGGAAATGGCAAACCTTAGTGCAAAGTGCTGGAGGCCACGTACCCTCCAGAGGTCCCCAACCCTCTTCTGGCTCAAGTGGCTCACTCCTGTCCCTCTACCAAGGATGCTGCTCCCTCTTTCCCCACCATCCTCAAAGAGTTAGTGGGGCAGGCGTGTTGTGTGAAACAGACAAGCAAATACTTAGTTCTTTGCCATGTGTGAAATACTACCCTCCCCCTAGCGCTCTCCCTTGGCCTCCATCTCCCCTCACCAAACTCAAACTGTAGCCGAAAGGGTCTTTGGTCCCAAGAGTTCTCTGTGGAAGCAGCTTCTCTTTTCTTGTTCAAAACTCCAGAGGCTTTAATTATCCGGTGGGCTGAAGGGCAGCAGGCTGCTATTTCTCCCCCATCTTGGGTGCTGCTCTTGAAGATTCCACTTCAGTCTTCTGAGTGCTGGAGGGTTCAGATGAGGAAAACGTGAGTAGTTGTACTAAGGCTCCCTGAGAGAGAACAGGGCTGGGTACCTCCATCATGGTGCAGACTGCAGCCAAGAGATGAGACTAAACATGATGACAGCATCTGGGAAGGAAAGTCAGAGAAACCTTGTTAAATCTCACATCACAAAGACACTTTTCGGTCCACTCCCCAGAGAAACTAAGCCCAGCTTTAGCCAAATGATCCCTGTTAAAGTTCTACAAGGAAGGTACAAGATAATAAAGATAATCAGGAGAGAAGTAAAGAGAGTTCTGGCTTGGCTGCTCGAGTTTGCTTTTATATTCCACACCACCTTCACAACCAACTGCTTCTTTCTACTTATGAGCTGTAGGTTCAGGTTCTCATCATAAACCCCAGAACTATTACCAGTCTTCCAGCTTCACATTTTCTCTCTGAAACTCTCCAGTCTGTTCCATACAAAGTTATCAAAATATCTTCAAAAAATGAAAGTTGAGCCATGTTACTCTTCTGCTCATACTGCTGTGACTCCCTATTGTCTCTAGAATAAAATGTAAACTTCTCTAGTTGGCTTTTAAAGTTCTTCACTTTATGGTCCCAATTCACCTTTCCAACCTCATAAACCATTATTTCTATCCCTGTACCGCAGAGTCCAACCACAATGGCCTTTTTGCTATTACACACACACACACACACACATACACATCACTCCATCTCCCATCACCATACCTTTGTACTTGCAGTTTCCCCATGTCTAAAATACACTTCCTCACCTCCACCTCTCATAATCATGTTTCCTTCATGACTCAGCTCAAAAGTCTTCTCTGATAGGAACCTTTATCCCTCATTTTTTAACATGTCTCCCATCCTTCCAGGCCTGGATCCTATGCTCTCTCCTTCATGAGGCTGGAAGTCATTCCTTTCTTTCTCCTTGATCTCTCATATTTTTTAAGGATTGTAGATTTAGGAATGAAAGGAATCTTAAGCCACCCAATTTAACCACCTCATTTTACAGACAAGGCAACTGGGAATTAAGGAACTTAAGTGATTTGCCCTGGTCACACAGCTATTAAGTATCTGAGGTAGGATTTGAACTCAAGTCTTACTGGCTGCTCATTGCTCTATCCATAGTTCCACATAGCTGCCCCATTTATTTTCTAAACTATTGGGGTCATCCGTGTGACTGCCTTATCTTTCAATTGTACAGTAAGTCTTTCAAAACAGGAACCAATTCTTTTTTTCCCCAGTTTTGTATTTCTATTGTCTCAAACCAGATGCTTAATGATCACATTAATTTAATGTGAAAGTTTGAATCCCTCTTTCTTACCACACCAGGACCTTTAAGTAGGCTCTTGGAAAGTTTTTCTTTTCCAAATGAAAGTCAGTAGAATGCATTGCCATAAGTATTTTTAAGTCCCTCCTGTAAGCTAGCCCAATCCACATTGGTAAAGGGAGTTCCTCACATGGATGAAATCAGAAATTGAAACCAAATAAACAAAATTCACTGGGGATATAAAGACAACAACAGAAAAAGAAGGTCATCCTCAAAGAGACCACTGCTGTTTTCTCTCAAATCAGAGGTTAAGTGATACACTTCACTTTGATAGTCTCTTTGAAAGTGGGATAGAATTTGCAAGCCATTCATTAGGAGGTAGCAACCAAATGCCTTGTGGGAGAACCCTATAAACAACTAATTCAGTCCATCTGAAGGTTAAGTTGGAATTTGGAACCCAGCCATCAGGAGTCTCCAGTGACCATGCATGTAGTGAATATTCTAGCTAGGAAAACTTCCTAAATACTAACATATGACCTCACTCTCACAGGGCAAAAAAAAAAAAAAAAAAAAAAGCACTTGCGAAAACAGAGGAGCTGTGACTTCAAGACATGTAAGAGAAAGAGAGCAGATGAAGGCAAGCAATGAGAGAATGAGAAGAAATGTTTTTAGTTGTAATTACTTTGTCAGTAACCCCAGAAGGAGAAACCTAGAATTGTACACCAGCCAAGAGGGCCAGTCACCATTCCTTTATCACTTTGGGGTTAGAAGCTCCTACTCAAGCACACTAGCCAATCCTGAGGAGGCTGTGAGGAGATGCATTTCAGTCTTAAGTAGTCAAAGGCTAAGAGTTCCTGCCCAACTTACAGTGTATTAAATTTTTCTCCCTACAACGACAAATTCTGTTCTGAAAAGGAATTGCTGCCTGGAAAGAAATGAACAAGTGCATCATGTCAAGGGATATGAATTATTGGGAAGGGGATTGGAAACAACTAATCAAAAGTGTGTCTTGAATTTTCATCAAGGTGTCTGAGAAGCACAATTTACACAGATTTTCTTTCATCGCTTACTTATTACCTTCTTGCCACCTTTCTTCCTTTTCACGAAACATTCCTGATCTGAATTCCTTTGAATTTTTTCAAATACTATGCTTCATTATTTTTTTTCTTCTAGCGATTTTCTTCCATTCACTTATCCATCTCTTCCTATATGAAGCCCCTAAGCCCTAGCATCAGGATTTTTTTTTTTTTGATCTCTTTCTCAAAAGGGTCCTTCTTACAGTTTTGACACTGAATCATAGAATATCCAAATTAGGAGTGATTTCTGAGATTATCAAGTGCAACACTTCCCTACATAACATTCAGTCACAAAATCATCCTTTAATCATCTCCAGTAATGGGGAACTCTATTCCTGTAGGTAGCCCATTCCCTTTTAGACAACTATAAGCATTAGGGAGTTTTTCCTTAGCACATCTTCCTCTTTGCAGTTTCCAGTCCTGCTCTCTGGAACCAAACCAAGCAACTCTGATCCCTCTTCCACATGACAGACCCTTACATACTTGAAAGCAGTTATCTTTCACATCCCCCTTAAATAGAGTTCTACAGGCAAAGTATTCCCAGGTCGTTCTGTTGATCCCAATATTACATGGTTCTAATTCCCTTATCATTCCGCTCATCATCCTCTAGATACTTTCCAATATGTCAATAGTCTTTCTAAAATAAAACTCCCCCAAATTCAATACATTATTCCAAATTGTCTTGTTGCTGCCTTTGTGTTGGAAGTGTTCATCAGCCTCAGATAGGGTCAGTTTTTTGTTCTTCTATGTCACAATATTGACTACAAGCCATGGTTTTCTAAAACCCTTGTCTCCATCATCCTGTAACTCTGTAGTTGATTCCTTGAAACCAAGTTCAAGATTTAAATTTAGTCTTATGGAATCCCACTCAAGTAGAGACGATCCACCATCTAGGCCAGTGGGGTCAAACTCAAATGGAAACGGATCCCAGTGTGGCCACACACTGATTTAGAAAACCAAAAATTAACTTTATATTGTTTCTATTTTTATAATTTACAGTTTAATCTGGTTTGACTTCATTTGGGAGTTTTGAAAGCACCACAAATTTCACACATCTCATGTGGCCTGTAATAATCATTTCGAACCCCAAATCTAATATCTATCATGTTGGATGTTTTTCTCAGCTTTGTGCTTTGAGAAGTATACCATCTATGTGTTATCAAAGTCACATTTAACAGAATGGGGCCAAGGATGCATTCCCTTGTGGCAACCCAGTACAGACATTCCTCCAGCCTGATAATATTTAACCATTAATTAGCCCTCTTGTAGGTCCAACTATTATCATCCTATTGTAATTCAGTCATGTTATCCACATGGCTATTATGACAGATCTGCCCAAATGCCCTCTTGAACAATTCATGGATGCAGAATTCCTTTGATCTATCACTCCAATAACTGTGAAAAATGCAAAGAAAACTAGCCTGGAGTGACTTGTTTCTGATGACCCCTTGCTGGCTTTAGTAATTGTTGCTTCATTTTCAAAATGCTTACAAACCATGTCCTTTAATAAAAATTCTAAAATTTTGCCAGGAATTGAAGCCAAGCTCAGCAGCATGTATTTGAAGAATTCACTTTCTGTCCCACTTTGAAAGTCAAGACAAAAATTGCTCATCTTCCATTCTATGCCACTTTGTCCATTCTCCATAATTGCTCAAAAATTAGTCTTATGACTGGGGACTGCTCTTATGCCAGCAATTTCAATATCCTGCCGTTTGCTCAGACTAAGTAACTTGAACTCATTAAGTATTTCTGTTCCATACTTTCCAGTTTTTAATCCATCCTTCATTAGGGAAAGATTAGAGTAGCTCATGTTTGGGAAACTGTATGATTACAAACTCAGGAGATACTGCAGCAGTCCATAAAAACATTCTTCTAGTGATGACATGGGGGTTTTCTACTCAGGCACAGCTTGGACTAAATGACTTCTAAAATCATTTTCAATTCTGATATTCTGGAATTTTTTGACAGAACCATAGGAAGGAGCTCCTGAGAGAGAAATTGTTGTCGATACAAATCATCAGAAACTAGCCCCTTGGAAGAATCAGAATTATATGAATCTAAATGGCCACCATTGGGGAGAAATGTAGGCTGCAGCACATTACTAATGACCACCTGGGGTGTAAGGGAACAGAAGAGAAAGCAGACTGATAATGCAAGGAGAAGGATGGGGATAAAAGATGGACAACCAAATTTGAGTCTCTGCAGAATGAGAAGACACACAAATATTGGAAAAGGTCAAAAGCAGATGATCTATGCCAGTCAATGAGACAGAAAGACAGACAGGCATATACACAGAGAGACAGAGAGATACACACATACAGACAGAGGAGGAAGGTAAGGGAGGGAGGGAAGGAAAGGAGAAGAAGAGGGAGAGGAAAAGGGAGGAGAAGGGAAAGAAGAGGAGAGGGGGAGGAGGGGAGAGAGAAAATTGAGTGTGTGTCTGTGCCTTCTCAGCTCAAGGATTCTACGGATTTTCAGAACCTGTGCTTCACTTCCCTTTTGTACAAAGCAGAATAAATCATCCTAAGTAAGGTCACTTCTCTTCAATCTCCTTTCTTCAATCTAAAGCCAGAGTAGGCCAAAAGATGAATAGTAAAGGCACATTTTTCAGACTGAGCGAAGGGTCCATTCAGCCCTTTTACGCTATAGCCTTCACAACTGTAGTCTCTCTGAGGAGTGGAGGAGGGGGAGACAGACAGGAAAGAAAAAGAAAGACACACACACATACACACAACACTACCATCACAAGAAACTGGTCAGAGCCACACTAGCCCAGTAGTCAAGGTGGCTCCTATGTACAGCCATGTTCAGACACAGCTCTGCCAATCACTTTTATTCCAGCAGCTTGAGGCTCCATTTTCTGCCAAAAAAGCCTTCAAACACAATTCGCAAATAGTTCTTCCCTTGCCCCACCTCCCTCCAAGGTTTCTAAGTAACCCTCAGAGTATTACCTTCGAAAAAATGTTAAGAGAAGCCACTATCTTTTTTTGTAGCTCAATCCCTAGAGAACCAAGAAATGAGGCTGGTCATTTTTTCTGCAGGCTTTATACCAAAGAGCAAAAGAAAGGAGGAAAAACTCAAAATAACTAGGAAAAATGAAAAAAAAAAAAAAAGAAAATCAAACTGTTACTACTTGGCTCAGGTTTTTATGAAATGAACTTTCCTATATTTAACAAGGTCAATCTCATATTTGGGGTCCTGCTCCATCTCTCCCCAAACAATGTGTGTATCCCTTTAAGAGACTCAAAAGCTTTGTTGGGTTTGATTTAATAGTTGAAACATCAGCTTCCATTTAGAAGCAATCCCAGCATAAGTGAGATTGCTTTTGCTGGCACAGAGGTTTCAGCATTCTGAGATGGCAGCAGCCACCAGCTCATTGAGAAAATTAATTTTTCAGCTCAGGATGGCTCCTGAGGCGTGGCCTCGTGACCCAAGCTGAGAATGATGGAGTCTTCACACTGTTAGTTGCAATATTTAATAGCTGAGTGCCAGTTAATTAGATTAGTTGAGCAACTGTGACAGATGCTAGGCAACAGCAGAGCGGAGGGGTGGGTGAAAGGAATAAAGTAAAGAGGAGAGGGGGAGAAAGAAAAGCCATTATCATTCAGAGCATGGAGTACTCGAGTGTAAATCCAAGTCAACCCCTGCAATTTAGAGATGGTCAGGAGTTAAGCCCTAGACATTCAAAACTAGATTTTTTCCTAGAAATTCTTGGCTCCTTGGCTGAAAGCAGTAATTTAAAGAAAAGAAGGAAGGAAGGAAAAGGAAAGAGGGAGAAGAGAAAGAAAAAGAAAGAAAGAAAGAAAGAAAGGGGGAGAGAGAGAGAGAGAGAGAGAGAGAGAGAGAGAGAGAGAGAGAGAGAGAGAGAGAGAGAAAGAAAGAAAGAAAGAAAGAAAGAAAGAAAGAAAGAAAGAAAGAAAGAAAGAAAGAAAGAAAGAAAGAAAGAAAGAAAGAAAGAAAAAGACCAATAGTAAGCAGAGTAGAGGAATGTTTCTGTACTCTGGGCTAACAGTATTTCATCTGCTGCCAAATGGACATGAATATATGGCATCTTGGGTTTTTTAAGACTGCTTTGAAACCACCCTTTAGGTTTGGGCCCCCTCTAGATCTTGCCACTCTGTGGAGTTAAAAAATCATAAGAGAGAGAAGTCTTCATAGAGGCTGGGGTTTCAACCTTAAGTTGATAACACTGGGACTCAAAGTATATATGCACATAAACACAAACACAAGGAACTGTTCTAAGATGGCCCATTCATCTCATTTCCTTGAGTGACGGTAGGGGCATCTCTATAGTCTCCCATATAAGCACCCTATTACCTTCCCTTCTATAATATCCTACAATATTTCATAACCCTAAAATAAAAGTTTTTGTGTCATGGATTTCTTTGAAAATCTAGTGAAATTTCTGGACTGCTTAGCTAAATAATGTTTTAGATGCATAAAATACAGAGGATTGCAAAGGAAACTAACCATATTAGTATATAGTTATCAAAATATTTTAAAAATTTCAACCCTAGGTTAAGAATGCCTACCCTAGAGTTGGCCCCACATTACCAAATCTTGCCTTCCCATTTATACCTAGAACATGTGCTCCTTTTATTTCTCACATACTCTTTTTGTGAATATTAAGAATATTCTACTTCTCATATGAAGGAATCCATGTAGGTTCATGCCCCTGATAAATGGAGAGAAATAAAGAATTAGTTTCTGGATCCATACCTCTAATTTATCAATCCTATCCACCAAGGTGATAAAGGTTGAACATCCTATGAGCATAAGGGAAAACAAGTTTGAAACATGTTTTCAGATTCCTGGCAACTGATTTAACATCTATTTAACATCTCAAAGTCTAAGCATCAGATTTTATTTATTATCTTTTATTCTCCTGAGCTTCCCCAAAGCAACTCAGAAATCAAAGACACACAATCTATTCAACCACAGAATTAAGAATTCATCTTTCTCTAAGTCCATCTTTCTAATATTAGCTCCATCTACTTCCCTAGATGAACCATAAGTATCAGTTTAATGGATCTACTACCTGTCTCTCAAGCAAGGTTTTTTGTGTTTCCCCTGCATACCTTTGTTCACATCATAACTGCTTCAGAATGTTCTTCCTCTCTTTTCTCTTCTTTAATCCTATTTGGAGGGTTGCTTTGAGTCTCCCTTCCCCCATGATGACCTCTCTTACTACTTTAGTTCATAGTGTTCTTATCCTTCTTTGTATTTCTAAAGCACCTCATTTAACTCTAATTAAAGGATTGCTCTAGGTTATGTTTTTATATAAGAATATGTGACAATAGCAATGACAGAGAAAGCACAACATATTGAAAGAAAGAGTACTAATTTCTGCTGCTTACATCATCTCTTGATGACTCAGTTTTCTTAGTCTGTGAAATGGGGATAAGAATTTAAGCTTTGCTTACTACAAGGGATTTCTATTGAGATCAAAAGGGCTCCTAGGGAGGCATGGAGTACTTTTTATAGGAACTGGAAAGAAGCTGTCAATCTAGACTTTTGCTGATCTGGTGAAAAAGACTTAAAACTGAACTGGAGGGGAAAAAAGTAAGAATGCCTTGGGTAAAACTGGAGGACTGATAGAGAAAGAACAACACGATAAAAGGTATGCAGTAATTCAGATGGGAAAATAACTCAGAAGAGCAAAGGGAACAATTTTTATGGTTGTAAGATGCTCATATACCAATGTAGATTATGCTTAACAAAGTGAATTTGAAATATCAATATAATTTGATAGATATTACATTTATTTACACTCCCAAGCTCATTTCTACTAAAGGAACACAAGCTGCATAAAGTCATGATATAGAGTATTTTCATATTTCCAGGGTCTAGGTGCTTAACAAATGTTTATTTAATTGGATTGAGAAGCACCTAAAGAACGATGTGATCTATAAAATGAGGGGGTAGGGCTAAATGGTGCCTAAGCTTCCTTTCCAGATCTAAGAGCTTATGAATTTTCTTTACAAGAAGCTCAAAAGAATTGGAGATTAAAAATCAAAGAAAACAGTCCAGTTTGTCTTCATCAAAGTCTTCTGACTCATATGAACTATGACCAGAGATTACTAAAAGAACTAGCAATTGTGAATACTAGGCTTCCAAGACTAGTAGCTGAAGAATTGTGGAAAGTATGTTAGCAAAGTGTGAGGAAAATGGGCCAATATTCAGAAGGAGGAAAAACATGTACTCTAAAAACTGTCTATCACAAAGCATCAATTCTAGCTCCAAAGGAATTCTAAAATGGATTGTTATAAATCAGAGCTTTTCGAGCCAGTTATGAAGTTAAGATTTTTTTCCCAAATAATCTAATAACTGTATTTCAATATAATTGATTTCCTTTTAAATTCAATATATTTTGTTTTTATACTTTAAAAAACATTTTGAGAAAGGGTCACAGCCTTCACTAGACTGCCCATGATACCAAAAATATCTAAGAACCCCTGTTATAACCAGATGTTTTCAGCTCCTTGGAACAAATCAATTACTAGAGGCTAGCACAAGTGCACTAAATTACTTGCATAACGAAATAACTGTATGATTGATTTTTTGTTTTTAAACAACAATGCTATATATGTATTTTTCCTGTGTCTTAAGGAATTTAACAAAGTCTCAGTATCCCAATGGTAAGATAGAGGATTGCAGACTAGGTGATAATTCAGTAAATTGTGTTCAAAATGGCTGAATGACAGTTCCCAAGGAATGACGATAGATAAATTGTCAGCCTGAAATAAAATGATTTGGTGAAATGCCTTCAGAAATCAAAGGATCAGAGATTAAAAGCTGGAAGAATCCTAAAGGTCATCTAGTCTCACTCCTACCCCCTAGTTTATAAAAGAGGAGAGAGGCCTGAAGAGTTTAAGTGGCCTATCTAAGGTCACACAATAAGTGAAGGTCAAGATGTCAAACAAGTTCTCCTGCCTCCAAATCTAGTATCCTTCCCATTACAGGATGTGACCTCCTTTTTCCTCTGTCCTCCACCCTAGTCTAATCAACTTTTTTAAAGCTTTTGGTAACAATAATAATAACTAGAATTTATATTGCACTTAATATACATTCTAGCTTTATTCTAGGATCTTTAAAAACATTATTTCATTTGATTATTCACAATAAACATGTGAGATATGTGCTATTATTATACTCATTTTATAGTTAAGGAAACTGAGGCAGACAGTAGTTAAGTGATTTGCTCAAAGCCAAGTACATAAATATCTGAGGCTGGATTTGAACTCTGATCTTGTTAGTTTCAGGCCCAGCATTCTATCCACTGAAGCACCTAGATGGATAAAGAGAGAAAGCATAATTTTCACACCTGTGGAAGACATGAAAAGTTATGATGAAGAGCTAATTTGTTAGATGATAGAAAGTCAGGACAGAAAAGGATTTCAAAAGAGATTATAATGACTGGACAAATTTAACTATTAAATTAGCAAAGAATGAATACATATAAATCCACAGCCCAGTATGGGGTAAAATGCCTTAAAAGCTGATCATGTATCAAAGATTTAAGTATTTTAGTAGAAAAAAGTTTCACAAATCAGAAGAGTACAACTGCAAAAAATAAAAATAAAAATGTAATCTTAGAAAACAAGAGTCAATAACAAGAGAAGTTCCAGAACTTCCTCTGCTCTGTGCTAATCAGGCTACACCTGGAAAATTCACGTTCAATTCATAAGAAGATATTCAGAGGTTTGCCTTTAATAACTGGAGCATTTCTAAAGAAACTAAGCCAAGCCACTCAATGGGAGAACATGGAGATCATTATTGGACAAAGCCAAGATTTTGTCATGTGTACTCTAGGAAACGTTTGAAGAGGGAGTCCTTGCATTTGCAAATCATGTCCTTTCTGTGTCACCTTCCACTAGAAGCTCTGAAGTTTCACTGAAAGGCACAGAACTTCAATTATTACAAAACAAATATCTGTGATAAAAATTTTTAGGCACTAAAAATAAGGTATAATTGTAAAAAACAAATCGGGTCTTCTCTTTGTGTGTCACCTCCTCTTTACTGTCTGCTGTGTTCACAGGCATAATGCAGCCTAGCAAGGGGAACACTGGACTTTCTGTGACTATCAACAGGGTAGCCATGTTCAGATAGAATATAAACTTTAGACAAAAAGCAGTCCAACAATTTGGTGTGAAGTCCCCAGTGCACTCCCCAAAGTCTAGGCTTACTTTATTTATCTCCAGTGCTAAGAGAGGGACAGCATAGAGTATTCAACCTGAAATCAGGAAGATCTGGATTTAAATCACAACTCTTCCAAGTTATTAGCTATGTGACCGTGGGCCAGTGATGTGCCTAAATAGTAGCAGTTCAGGCTATATTTGGCATAAGTGTTAGGAATATAACTCCCTGAGCCTTTAAGGGAATGGTATTAAATATTTGCTTTCTTTTTTTGGGGGGTAGCTTACAGATATTTGTTTAATTGATTTAGTTGCTGATGTTCTCTGATAGAATTGAGGAGATTATTGTGGGAATTGAGTGAACCAGAGTAACTCCATTTTGTGACTCAATTCTGGGAGCTAGCTCAATTCTCTTTCTATTCCATTATGGGTCTAGTCCAATTTCTGTATTATAAGAAAATTTTATTTAGTTGTGGGAATTGGGAGAAAACCTCACTGCATGATTTCCCTGCATGTCTGGGATGTTGGATTACCCATTGAGATATCTTTAACAAAAGACTTCAGTTATGCTGACCAGAAATCTGGTGTATGATGCAATGATTTTTCTAATCATTGTACACCTCAAGTGACCTATAATGTCTTACTTGAAAACTGGCCTCATACTGACCAATCAATTATTGTTTCAATATTTCTTTGCAAATATTTGGGGGGAATGGGATACCTTCTTTTCTAATTTCAGGGAATTGTATGTGTTTAATTTCCTCCACCAAACTTGGAAAATCCTTAATCTTTCCTCCAATAAGAAATCATACTACCTAATGTTGCATTGTTTCTTTTTTACTATTTGGCCTTGTTTGACTAATTGTTCTTAACGTACAAAAGTCTGTGTTCTTTTGTATTTGAGGTCCAGGTCTAAGCTAAGGACACCTGGTCTTAGTTTGTTGAGCAATTGTCATGCATTGCTTAATAAATTGTTATGCTTCTGTAACATCCAATTAATGGGGAATTAGGTGAGTGACTTGTCCTTCAGGACAGGAAATAAAATGCTGCCTTTGGAATTTCAAAGGTGTGTCTATTAACCAAAGCCCCCATTCTTGCAAGAATGTAAAATAAAATCTTTCCTACCAAAAAACAAAACCAAAAACCAAAAATCAAAACCAAAACCAAAACCCAAATGAAATAAATTCAGGACTTAGAAACTTTGTTTCTTCAATCATTTCATCTATCACCACACCTCTCCAAAGGCTTCTGGGATCATCCATGGAACAGAAAGCAGGGAGAGAGCTTAGAATAGAGAATTATCAGTGAGAAAAAAACCTGTAGACTGAAGAAAGTCTGAGCTGGGAGAGAACGAGATATTTTTCTAAGGTCTCTGCAACCTCTAAATGATCCTATGACCCCGTGACTCTGCCAAGATTTACAGCAGAAAAGAAGAGCTTAGCTTCAAAGAGTGAGTGTCCCGATGGTGAAATGTTCGTGAGCTTTTTGCCCCCGCATGGAGAGCAGGGCATCAAAAAGGACAAAGCCTTCCTTACCTGTCTGAGTTCCTGGGGTTGAAGTCACTGTCCTAAGGGCTTCTCATGCAGGCAAATGTTTCCAAGTGCTGACGAAGGCTGTGGGGATGAGCGAGTAAGGTACTGTTGTGACGCAGGTCCACGTGTCTGAGGTAGGGTCATAGCAGTCTAATGTCTTACACCGCTGGGTCCCAAAGTATCCACCCACCACATAGAGCTTGTTGCCCGAGGCCAAAGCATGGCACGACATGCGCTTGGCTGTCATGTCCCCAATCCGTGTCCACTGGTTGGTTTCGCAATCAAAGCGGTAGGCAGAAGCTGCTGTGAATTCTGTGTCACCCCCCATGATAAAAATCTGGCTGCCCAGTACAGCAGCCGCTGTATAGCGCCAAGGCTGAGGACATTCTGCTTTGATCATCCATCGGTTGTCGGATGGGTCGTAGCACTGAACTTTGGACACCATGTCCCGGTGAATGCTCGTGCCGCCAAAGACAAAGAGCTTAAGCTTAGCACTCACCACTGCGGCGTTGCTGACTCCGTCCCTTAAAGGAGCCACCATCGTCCACTTGTTGGCTCCGGGGTCGTACTTCTCTACTTGCTTCAAAGAAACAGAGGGGGAGGCTGGGAAGACCCCAGCCACTGCCGTGTGACCCCCTACTACGTAAAGACAATTCTCCAGCTCAGCTGAGCCATGACCAAAACGGGCAATCAGCATAGGAGCAGCCTTGGACCACTCTTCATGGACAGTGTCATACACCCAGACATCTTTGGAGACACCATTCTCAGAGCCCCTCCCCCCTGTCACATAGACCTTACAGCCTATGGCGCAGGCACTGAACTCCTTCCGGGGGCTGGGCAAGTCTGCCTTGGGGATGATTTCCTTTGCTTTGTGGTCCACCTGGTAGATCTTGTCACACATGAAGGTCTGGCCTCCAAGGATCAGAAGAGTGTGGCCTGCCTTTCGGGGTCGGGCACAGGGGCTAGTGACCACGCCATCATTCTGCAGAATCTTCTTCTTGCAGTGGAGAGCTTCGTCCATGATAAGCTTGTTGCGCTCATCTGCCATAATAAGGTCCTCACAGGCGATGGCCTCCTTTAGGATTTCAGAGGGCAGCAGGGCCAGCCGTACACTGCGTAGAAGCTCTGGGAGGTACACTTTTCTCTCATCCAAGTCATATTTCACCCACTGAATAATGGCTTCAAAGACTACGCGTTCATCCTCGGTCTCAAGCTCATCACTGGAGATCAAGTCCAACAGGGTGTCCTTGGAGAGGTTTTTGAAGTCTTCACTCTGCTGCACCGTCTCAAAATGTACCAGGCACATGCGCCAAGAGAGCTCGTAAAGGCGGCGGCACTGGTGGGCGTCTGAAAGGAGCATCATACCCAGACAGTTGGAGGGGAAGAGATTCTTCTCTAAGAACTCAGCTGCAGCATCTCGCACATCATGGAACTGGAGCATGTCCCCCGCTTCCAGCAGGGACTCAGCATTTTCCTCATTGATGATGATCCGGGAGGAATAGGCAAAGTCCAGCAGGAGCTCGAGCACTTCTGGATGGAGACTATCATGAAAGTTGACTGCGTCATCCAGACTTTCTCGTAGGCCATGGCTGAACATGGCTTCGAAATAGCAACTAGAGGCGGCCAACACAGCCCGGTGGCAGGGAAACGAGCGGTCCCCGGCCCAGAGAGTGACATCTGTGAACATACAGTGCTTCCTCAGGGTGTTGAGGTGGGACAAGACACAGTCTGGGTGGGAAGGTTTGTGGAAAAGGGTGATGTTCATAGAGCCTGTGCTTGTCCTGGACTTGCGGTTCTCATGGACGCTGACAGACATTTTGATTAAGTCTGCTAAGGAAAGAAAAGCAAACATTTCAGTAAAGCCACCACTTATCCTTTACAAAGTCATACTCCTAGCTCTTCATCTTTATTGCATTTGATGGATCTTACTGGCTATCACCCCTGCTATACTTCAACCCCTATAGACCTCAAGGTTGCCACCTCCTGCCTCATTCATCCTTGCTGCTTGGTTCTGCCAAAGCCCCGGGGCACAGATCACATACAACAGAACGGAGCAAATTCTACTCCTTGGGTTTCAATCTCAGATGCTCAGAAGTTAATCTCATTTTAGTCAATGTTGGTTCAGTTCTAGAATCAAATTAAGACCCATTCTTTGGATTGCAGCTGCCACAGGGTTGGTGCAGTCCCAGACTCATAACAGGCCAAGATTTGGGAAAGTTACCTAGGGTTATCAGATAAATGAGTATAAGAAATAGGGAGAATATAGTATTGAATTGCTTTGGTAAAAGGAGGTTTTTTCTTTTAAAACAATAAAGAGAAACTGACAATTCAGATTTTGCAGTTTCCTTTTTAAGAAAGGCTGATGTATAAAAAAATGGTATTTTTGTACCTAAAAAAGAAAATGCTAACATTTATAAAAAATTTTAGCATTTGCAAAGTGCGCTCTCTCTCTCTCTCTCTCTCTCTCTCTCTCTCTCTCTCTCTCTCTCTCTCTCTTTCTCTCTCTCTCTCTATATATATATATATACACACATATATATAAATTCCACAACCACCTTAGGATGTAAGTGCTATTATAATCCTCATTTTAGAGCTGAGAAAACTGAGGCAAGCAGAGGGTAAGTGACTTGATCATAGTTATATAACCCAGAGGTATCTGAGGAAAGATTTGAACTCAGGTTTTCTGACTCCAAGTCCAACACACTACATAACACAACACCTAACTCCTTCCATATCCAAAGCAAAAGATATAAAAGGGATTACTGAAGATCTTGTACACTTGGCATTTTAAGTCCTGACTGCTACCAGTCACAAATAGTACCATCTTTAAATATATTGTTGTGCAGTTGTGCCTGACACTGATACTGTCCATGGGTTTTCTTGGCAAAAATACTGGAATGGTTTGCCATTTCCTTCTCCAGTGGGTTAAGCCAAAGAAACATTAGATGACTTGCCTAAGACACAGCTACTAAGCACCTGACACCACATTGGAAGTTGGGTCTTCCTCACTCTGGACCTAGAGCTCTATCCACTAAGTCATCTAGCTGCTACCTTTAAATATGGATATAGATATATTTTTTATTGTTGTTTTCTATTTGATAAGTAAGCATTTTCATGTAAAGATGAATGTGAACCAAACTGATAAGCAGGATTGCACAGGAAAACATTATGTAGAACTTGCATTTTTTAAAAAAACATAATTTTCTACATGTTAGTTCCAAAGCTGTTATGCTTGTCTTCCTATCCTTTTGTTCTCTTCTGTACAATTAGTACTAACTTTTTGAGAAAGCATGGGTTCAGAAAATTTAGAAAAGAAATGGGATGGTTCCTAAGAATACTACATTTTCCTACTGCTTAATGCCATTCAATACTCTTTCAACCAGAGGCATCTAGGTTTCTTGGACATATGCTATGGACCAGTGGGTTTGGTAAGAAACAAGTGATTTTAGCTTTGGTCCAAGCTGTCATCTTTTCAGATGATTAATCCAACAGAGGGGCTACTTTTGCCACAATATGTCAGAAGAGAATATACCCAGGACCCTCAGTCTATAACAGACAATACTGTGTTGTAAAATCGGAAAGGAAGCAGAGCTAACGACTCTGAAATAACCTGAGCTGAAGTCACCTAAATTGAATAGCAGTCTAATGGTCTTAAGCTATGAGTTCTACTACTCCACTAACTACCAGACTTATACCTCTTTGTCTCCTCCCTAAGTCCTCGCAGTCACTGCCGTGAACTACCAAGAAGTCTAGGTCTATGCTACAGCAAACATTAATAATGATAACTATAATTATTATTTTTATCATTTGGAGGAATCCTAATGCGTTTTAAAGACAAGCCAGCCTTCAGGGACATACCCTGCATTTTACAGCTTTGGAAAATAAGAGAGACAAGTGGTCTGGTGGAGGTCTAAGATAGGCAATAAGTAAGTAGTTAGGATAAATAGTGGCACAGGGAATCCAGCTGGGGATTTCAGACCCCACAGCGAATCTTACTAGCTTACCTCCTGGTATTTACAATTAAAAAAAAAAGTCAAATCCACTCAAAGAAAGAAAAGTAATGAAATGCCTTTAGTAAAAATCATTTTAAAAAAGTAAATTGTTTGACCAATATGTGTGTGATTCTAGGTCATTCATCAAACTCAATCAGAGATAAATTTAAAAACCCAACTAAAAGAGCTGCTCACAATCTTATTTTATCAAACTCCACTTTTCAGTGAGCAATTGCACAGACACTGTGGTCCAAGTTATATTTTAATTTAGCTCCTAATTTCTCTGTGTCTGTGTCTGGCTGGCTCTACATCTGTCTGTCTCTCTCTATTACTATCTCTATGACAGTCTCTCTATGATTGTGTGTCTCTGTGTGTTTCCATATCTGTTTCTTTGTCCTCTTTGTCCTCTTCCTTTTCTCCTTTCTCAAAAAAACAAAAACAAAGAAAACACCCACAAATGAAATCTACTGTAGCTGTTTGCAAAAAACAGACAAGTTGCTGGGTTGGTGCCAGAGAGGTTTCTGAGGCTGCCTTAACTTTGAGTCTGAGGTCTTCTTCCATGGCTTATTCCCACTATATTTCCCAGTGGCCTATCTCATGCTCTAATCTAAAGGTGATTTTTGTTCAGGGTTTCTTATCTTGCTAATGACTAGCTGAGATTCACAATTCAGATCTCCTGATACCTCTTTCTAAGGGCTGACTACTCAATGCTGTTTCTTGTATATGACCTCATATAAAATGGGAAAATTGGCAAGTTTTGCAGTATGGCCTCTGTCTCCCAACTGTTTAATCATTGTGAACATACTTTCTTGATTAATTTTAGTGGCCTCTAATTTAGTAGTATTGGGAAAGAGCTAAGATCCAGTATTCTCCTGAGCAAGATCATTTTAGCCCTGGATATTATATTCAGATAGCAAAGGGCATGAATGAGTATTAAAACTCCTTGCAGGCTGGGTCTTTTGTTACACTGTGTCCCTATTATCATTCATACAGCAAGTACTTAACATGATACATAGAATTTAATTGAATTTGGCAAAAATCTTGTTACAGTTACTCTAATGGGATCACCCTACAAATGTTCCTAAAGACAACTATCTATGATGGAGATCAAATTGTACTTAGCAATCTTCAGACTATGTATTCAGTTTTTGCAAAAGAAGGTTAAGAATTGTGCAAATCAAACAAATGGGGACTTGGAAATCTTTAGATTTGGATCACCTTGTTCTTTGGGCCTTTGTTTCCTAGTCTATAAATTTTAGAGCTAAGATCAGTATTCCCCTTAATAAGATAACCCAATAAGATTTAACTCCCTGAAAGATTGAGACCTTATATAAATTGTGAAGCATTAGAGCATGAGATAGGTCACTGGGAAATATAGTGGGAATAGGCCATGGAAGAAGACCTCAGACTCAAAGTTAAGGCAGCCTCAGAAACCTCTCTGGCACTAACCCAGCAACTTGCCTGTATTTTGCAAACAAGTAAAGCAATGATCTCTCAAAAGTCAGGGGAAAGTGACAATCCTAAGGCAAGAAGTGAGTGAAGAGAATGAGGGACCTTAGAACAAGATCCACATAGGCAACTCCATAGCCAGTTAAGTGAACATCCAAAGCAAATAAGAACGCTTATCCCAACCAAATGTTAAACTTCACCTCTCCACCAACAAAGGAGAAGTGGATGGAAGAACATATTATAGGTTTGTGTGCTGATATATTTAAGTTGTTTCTTCAGTTTCTCAGGTTAGACTAAACTAGATACTACTATAAAAGAATTGAATAGCTCTACAGAGTCATATCTACTGCCTTATTCATAAAGAAACAACTTGTTCTTAAGACACAGCTCAGCACATCTCTCCAGAGCAAAATACAGAGTTTGGCAGCTGACCCACCTGAGGCTGTCAGCATTAAGAATTCAGGCATTGCTGATTGTATTTTCCCTAAGGCTAAACTGTTCAGAGGAAGCCTTGAACTTGCAGATTGTGAGGCTAAGGTAGAGGACTAGTAATTAGGCCAGTCAAGTCCCAGTCATGATGACCTTTCATTACTGTATTCAATCAGGAGAATTACATCCAAAAATGGACACACACACACACATACACACACACACAGAAATCCATAGTAGGCAAGGGCATTAGGCAAGGATTAGGGTCAGTTCAACTCTCAGCTCTATAAATGATTTGGGGGCTCACTATGCTACCTCTCTGGTTCTCATTTTTCTTACCTCAACAATGACTTCCAGCTCTAAATCTTCTGGGCCAATATCTGCCTCTTTCCTTAACTATAGATAAGTTATCAGAAGTAATAAAAATAACAATGACATGTCCTGACTCACATAATTTGGGATACCAAAAAGAATACCAACCTGATCACTAATTAGAATCATCAGAAAGGAAGCCAAATTATGTACCATAGTGCTAAAACAGGAATTGGGACTACCTAAGATATCTTGGGTCTAAGAACTTCCTTTTTAACAGTTTTCTGGGTGGGGCACATCTCTGGGAGGTTGGGAGGGAGGGAAAGACCTTCACACTACCTATCTGATAGAGGCAGAAGCCCTCTGGATAGCTCATGACAACTTAAAAAAATCTGAAAGTATTTGTTAAGCTTCTACTATTTTCCCCAGCACTGTGCTAGGGTGATAGGAAGATTAAAAAAAAAAAAAAAAGCAGTTTAAAATAGAATGCTCTTGAGGAATGAAGATTTCCTCCAGTTTCTTAGCAGAAGAATTGAGAATCAAGATGGGGATAGGACACAGGGATATATACATTCGAGTTCTAGGCAGCCACTGGAGGCCTAATTATTCCCTACTGTTAGCGTTCATGGTTCATCTACCATTCTATACTATAATTAATTAGTATTGCCTCAGAATAGCCCTCTTTCTCTCATTGTTGCTCAGAGGTTTGATGGATTTAAGGGATATAACTTAACTGCAGGGCATCACAACAAGATAGATTTAAAATTTATCATTCTGCTAAAAGCTATTGATCCAGCTTCACAATATATCTACTTACTTCTGCTTGGCTCTCAAACACCAGCTTCCAGCTGATGTGTTAATCTTTCAAAGTCAATTATCCCTGGAAATTAAGAAATGTGCTCAGGGCTAGTTTCTCACAGATCAACTAAGTAGCCAGGATGATGCTAGGAGAATCAATGGAAAAGTACCTCACTTTCATTGGAGAAGACTCTATGAAGCCTTCTCACTCTGGAGCATCTTTTTGCTCCTAGGAGGCCCTTCTCCTATTGTTAAGTTCTTCATGGAACCTCCACGAGGAAGGGCCCAGTGGCCAGCAAACATTTCTTCATTCCTCCTGCCCTAGTTCTGCTTCTGACTTTCTGCATTTTATCATACATACCTCACTTCAATTTCCCTTTTTATATGTTGTCTTCCCCCAAGAGAGTATAACCTATTTAAGGGAAGGGCCGATAAATCCTCAGAATTTAGCACAGTGCTTAAGATAAATGCATAAGTGATTTGACTTGAAAAAGAAGAATTGTGTTCATTGAACAAAATAAATCAGAATATCAAGGCAGAAGCTATTTCTCTGTTTCTCATTTTTCTAATTTAACAATGATTGGGTTGGATTAGATAGTCTTTGAACACTCTTCCAGCTTCCTAAACTTTTCTTTAACTAGCGATGTTATCAGAAATAATAAAATAACTATGATATGTTTTCACATATGTGAAAACTAAGTCTCAGCACCATCCTAAAGTTTAGTTGACCCTCACTAGAGACCCTGTCAAGCCCACCTCCCTTTAATGGATACTGAGGCATAAAAATGTTAGCACTTGTTCAAGGTCAAAGAAGAATAAGTTTTGGACTGTAAAACAGAGTTGGGACCTTAATTGTCAATGGAATTATTCAGGATATTTGTTGCCTGGCCAATTTCCAGTTTTGACCAAATATCATTCTGGTCTGTGCTCATTAGTGAGAGCCTGGATGAACTTTCCCGTATCCCAAACACATATCCTTCAGATTGAAACTGGAGTTGTACTCCCCTGGCAGAATAAAGTTCCTTTCATCTCTGGGAAATCCTTTGCATCCTGTCAGATCAGGCCATTCTTCTGGGAGAGGAAAAAGGTGGGTTGACAAGGACTTCAGAAAGAGCATTTTCCCCTCTCCTTTGAACTGGAAGCCAATAACCACATATCTTAAGCCTTAGACAACAAAGCAGTACATAAGGATGGAGTCTAAGAATTAATTCCCATTTAGCCTTGGAAGCTTTTTCCTACCCACAGGCTTTTGGAGGTTTATGCCAATGAGCAAATATACCA
The DNA here is from genome assembly GCF_016432865.1 of Antechinus flavipes. Lineage (NCBI taxonomy): Eukaryota > Metazoa > Chordata > Mammalia > Dasyuromorphia > Dasyuridae > Antechinus > Antechinus flavipes. The sequence continues at coordinate 564,211,002 of NC_067399.1, forward strand.
TAGTTCCAAGAAATGCTTCAGGCAACAGCAGATGAGGCTTACTTGAGGTCTTTTGTGTAATCTCATGGAGCCAAAAGTCACTTCTACCTCACTAGGCTAGGTTCCATCTTGGGGGAATTGTCAGCTAGAGTATTTTTCACATATTCTTCTCTTACAATTTTGTTTCAGTTTAATAATTTTGTAATATTGCTCTCCTTGTGATTATGATTAAGAAACATTCAAACCTGTGTTGAGCTGGTCCATTGTTCTAGCCAAGGAAGCTCTAATGTCAAAGCATATCAAAATGAATGGGAGCTATTCTATTTTTGTGTTTCTGGTGGCAACTGACTTTTATGCTGAGAAAAGCAGAAATAAAACTTGATATTAACATTTGACAGTGAGCCTTTCCTTTTAACATATCCTTGGAAAACAATCAGAGAGTAAAGTCAGAGCTGCAACCCAGAGATGAACACCAAATGGTTTCATCAAAGCTGGGTCACAGAAACAAAGGACTTAGTCAGAGTCAATGTTAGAGGATGACAACAGTGTCCAGATGTCAAATCTGTCGATCTTTGGTGATATGCATTACATGCTAGGTAGGAAATGATGGGAACAAAGGATCAAGCTTTATGGATCAGAGGAATTGTTCAGGAACTCAACCACAGTAGTCCAATATTCTTTCTTAGTTTTCTTTGTCTTGTGAAACGGTGTCTGCCTGCTACTCCTTGGGAAAATTGGTTAGGAGTCCATATGGATAGATTGTATTATGGATAGAATATTGGTAAAACCAGAAGCCCTAAAATTGAATTCTGCCTCACTTAGTTGAGTAAGTCTAAGTAAATCGCTTACACCTCTCAATCTAGGTTTCTTCATCTATAAAATTGGGATAACAATAGCACTGCCTAAAGAGTTTTGAGGAAGCTTAAATGAGATAATCTCTTTTAAGCGCTTTGCAAACCTTACAACATTATACAAATACCAGCTACTATGAGGAATGTCTGTGTCCCCAGGACATCTGGGTGTGGGGTTTGTGTGTGGATTCTAGGCTGTTTTCAAGGATATTTTTTAGGATGTAAACAAGAAGTCTTCACAGGTTTAATCTCTCTCTCTCTCTCTCTCTCTCTCTCTCTCTCTCTCTCTCTCTCTCTCTCTCTCTCTGAATTTCAGTGGTTGAGATGAGTATTGTTCAATGACACCCTTGTGGCATTTAACCTAAATTCAGGTCAAATATCTAAGAATATGAAGATAGTCTCATGAGTGTTGTAATGGTAAAAACATTCACAGTAACAGTAACATTAAGTGTCATTGGTCAACAAATTCTAAGTATCTACTTTGTGCAAAGTAACATAGTAGACACAAGGATATTACAAAGAAGTCTAAGACATGGCCTGTGCCCTCAAGAAGCTTACGTTCTATACTTGGAGAAATAGTATATATCCACAAAAAGTTCATTAACAGCACAGTACAGTCTTTACATGTGTCAGTGACATAGGCCAATGACTGCTATAGGAGATCAGAGAAGAAAGAGACAACTTTGATCTGATGACTATAACATATACCTTAAACATCAGTGTCTTTAGTCTGGCTATCTAACCTATCATGAAATCTCCAGACCTAGAAGGAAATCATCTATTCCAACCCTTTCATTTTACAGATGAGGAAACTGAGATCCAAAATGGCATGCCCAATAATAAGAAGCACATCCAGAATTTGAACCCAGGTCTTCTAAAGCTTAATCTAGATTTTGTCTCACTGTACCATAAGGCTTCAATCTATCACTATTCCATTCTTATTCCAAGATTTAATTGATAAAACTACAAAGTCACTGGCGCAGAGGTATGTTAAAACTTACGACCTGGTTGGTACCTCCTGCTGCTTCTGATTTTAAAATTACCATTTAAAATAATCTTTTCGTTTCTCTACAATTCTCTTTTCCTTTTAGCCAGAAAGCTGTTCACAGCGAGGCAGCACAGAACGGCCTTCTTTATAACCCTTGCCTGACTGGATGGTGCCTTTTTTCCTTCAGTCATGTGTAACCTAACAGCCCTCCTGGGGCCCATCAGAGCTTCTCTATAAAGATGTTAGAGCTGGAGTACAGTTAGCAAATGAAAAAGCATGTTTAAAAGAACCTATGATTGTATTGACTTTCCATAACATGGCATTATTCATCTTTTCTCACCTGATGCTCTGCTGGGACTCTGCTTTCTGATTCCAAAGACTGGAAGGGGGAGAAAAGTCAAAACACCCAAATATAACAGGTAAGCTTGTCTATCATCTGTGATCTGCCTTCTCTCTCTATCCTCTGACTCTCCTTCCCCACCTTTTTACTTAACGCACTGTAACATTAAATACATTTGAATCAACAGTATCCTCTTTAAGCCTAGTGTGATCGATAAGTTCCAGGCTGGTTAACATCTCTCTCTTACCCAAGGTACAAGAGCTATTATTACAGCTGAAAGAAGCTATTGAGATTGATGCCCACTTTCAACGAAATGGAAACAACCTTACTGTTTAGAGCAACGGGCCAGAACTTAAGGATGTGGCCAACACAGGAGGCTGACAGCTGACTCCCTGTGGAGAAATCTGCTCTGCATCACCAATAAAGCAAGAAAACAAAGGCAGAGATATACAATGATACATGCAATCCTTGTTAGCTTATGAAACAATACTCTCCAGACAGACGGATAGGAATTCTATTTATAGACTTCTTTAGCCCCCTGTATTAGGGGGTCAGAGCTTTATCCCTGGGGATTTCTGGCCTAAAGAGAAGACTTTGAGGAGATGGTGGAGCTCAAACATTTAATGAATTGTCCTGTGGATAAAGACTTAGACTGGGAGATGGAAGGTGATAGAAGTAATACAAAATTAAGCATAATGGGCTTAAGTTGTCAAGTTTAGGTTTGACATAAGAAAAAACTTTCTAGCAAAAAGAGTATCCCCAAAGTAGAAAAACCTGGAAAGATTTACATGAACTAATACAAAGTAAAGGGAGCAGAACCAGAATATTGTACACAGTCATAACAATGTTGTATGATGAAGAACTGTGAGTGACTTAGCTATTCTCAGCAATACCAAGATCTAAAACAATTCTGAAGAACCTAGGATGAAAAATCTTGTCTACCTTCAAAGAAAAAACTGGCATTTTCTGAATATAAACTGAAGCATATTTATTTTCTTTCTTCCTTCCTTCCTTCCACTGTACACAGTAACAGCAATATTGCATGACTAAGAATTGTGAGTGATTTAGCTATGCTCAGCAATACCAAGATCTAAGACAATTCTGAAGGACCTAGGATGAAAAACCTTATCCACCACTTTCAGAGAAAAAGCTGACATTTTCTGAATATAAACTGAAACCTATTTCCTTCCTCCCTTCTTTCCTTCCTTCCCCGCCTCTTTCCTCTCTTTCTCCCAAGTCTTCTTGTATAAAATATCTAATACAGAAATATTTTCATAACTGTACATGTTGAATTCATATCAGATTGCTTATGTTTCAGAGAGGGGAGGGAAGAGGAGAGGGAGGGATAGAATTTGGGACTCAAAACTTAAAAATCAAAACCAAACCAATAAATGTTTAAAAAAAATTTTTACATATATTTGTGTAAAAAGAAAATGTTATTTTAAAAAAGAAGGGGCATAACTTTTCTCAGGTTGCATCTTCTCTAGCAGAGACCAAAACAACCTTGGCAGCTGAAATATTTCTTCCAGAGAATTCATATCTATTTCTCCTAAATTCAGCCCTTTAGCTCTTCCTATCTTCCAACTAATCAAGCATATTTTTCATAAGCACAGCTGTTTTTGAAGGCAGGGACAGTTAGTGAAATGGATACCATTACTCCTAATAGCAGAGGGGTTGGGTAACTCAAGGCTTAGATTTATCCATCTGTTAAAATTACTTGGTTCCCTCTTACTGGGAAAAGGGTGAAAAATGCAACATATTCAAATAAAGTAATTCCCATATCTTACTGCATTCTCCTGTAAACTAATGGTGCTCTTTTAAAAACAGTTGAATTTCAGAACAGTGGTGGAAGAGGAGCAGGATTACATAGGGAGGCTGAATTCCCCCATCAGATCCTCTAGGACACACATATTAGTCTTGCTAAAAGAAACTGTATACTTAAAAGTTGCTTTTATTGAGTCATTTAGAGGGACAGAGAGGAGGAAGTAAAACATGTAGATTTCTTATAAGATAAAGAGCAAAGTAACATAAAAAGAAATGTTAGGATATTTGTTGTTGTCTGTATCTCTGCTTCATTCCACAAGGGTTGTGATTCAGATCCTTTTGTGATGTCCCCAGAACTAAACACTGTCTGGAACACAGTAAGTGTTTAATAAAAACTTGTTGATACAAGTTAGCTTTTAGCTATTCCGAGTTCTTCTCCTAGCTTTTGGGAGTGCTTCTTCTCCCAAAGACTAGACAATTTTTGGATAAGGCAATTGAAATTAATTGACTTACCCAGGGTCACACAGGCTGGACAATTTGTGAACTACTGCCTGGAATTTGGGACAGCTCTTCTCTTCCTAGTTTTTCCCTCAATCTTTCATCCCAGAGAATCCTGATCTGCCTCTTCATACCTGTTATAAGTTTTAGTATGAAAAGAAGTAGAAGTCAGCAAAGATTCTTAACCTCTCCTATGGGATAAACTCTTGACAAAGGAATAAGATTATGTAAGTCATATAAAATAGGTAAGAGCTAAAGAAAAAGGAAACTACCATGTATGAAGAGATGTGTGGAAAATAATTTTCCTCTCTCAGAATACTTCAAATACTTCAATACTTCACAAGGTAGGTGATTTGGATTAGCTAGGTGGCGCAGTGGATAGGGCACCAGCCCAACCCTGAAGTCAGGAGGACCAGAGTTTAAATCTGACCTTAGACATGTAACACTTCCTAGCTATGTGACCCTGGGCAAGTCACTTAATTCCAATTGCCTCAGCAAAAAAAAAAAAAAAAAGATAATTTCTTCACTATAAACATTTCTTCCACTATATTTGAAGATTTGAAGCTGGAAAGAACCTTCTAGGCCATCAAATCTAATCCCTTCATTTTACAAATGAGGACACTGAGGTCTAGAATACGCCATCCTTGAGGACAGAAACCCTGGTTTTGCTCTTTTTCTTTCTTTCTTTTTTTAATCTCCAGAGCTTAACTCAGTACTTAGTAATTAAAGCTTATTGACAAACTAAGTGATGGAGGTGGGATCAAGTAATATATGAAAAAATCTTTGTAAACTGCCCAGTCCCATCCGAACATCAGGGATGATAAGAATAGCTAGTAGCATTTACATAGCACTTTTACTGTTTGCAAAGGTTTGCAAAATGCTCCTTGTAGGTTATGATAACAATGACAAATGGTATGAACAGGGTGGAATGAATCCCAAAGTGGATATTTTCTAAAGTCTTGGGACCTTCGACAATGAACCCAGAAGCATCTTATAGATAAGGAGAGTCTTTTTTTTTTTTCTATTCCTGCTGGGAAGAATCGAAACTACAGGTCTGCATACTCTAGACAAGGTTTGCTTACATGTATTTAATATCCACCACATGTTCTGACTGCCACTGTAGCACGTGTGACTTGACTTATAATACCTTTATGCAGTATGGTAGAGTTTTCTGGTGTTAAAAATGTGCAATTTAAAAACGAATAGAAGCTACTCTTCATGGCACTCCACCTTAAGTGTTGTGCCCAGAAAACTGCTTACCCAGTCCAAATCCCTATCTTGGCTCTGCTCCTAACTTCTCCTTTGCCCACTCACCCTCAGGGAGATCTGGGTTATTCCATATACCATATTTATTATAGCAAGCAAAATTTCATATTAAAAACTTCTGATAAAGGTAGTGAGCATAAGACAAATTTATCTTTCTATTAAAACTGTCACAAAGATTCAATTTTAGGGTCTGTGATCTGTAGTCTGTGAAATTTTTAAAAGAATATTTTAATAAATGTGTTTCAATATATTTTATCTTTGCATTTTAACTTTATTCTGAGAAGAGGTTCATGAAGGCACCAGACTGCCAAAGAGATCTATGATATAAGAGAGATTAAGAATTCTATTCTAGGAAAGGGACCCACATGTGCAAAAATGTTTGTGACATTTATTTTTTGTAGGAACTACAAACCAAGTGGATAATCATCAGTTACAGAATGGCTGATTAAGTCATGGTATATGAATGTTATGAAATATTATTGTTTTATAAGAAACAATCAACAGGATGGTTTCAGAGAGGCCTAGAGAGACTTATATGAACTGATACTGAGTAAAATGAACAGAACCAGGAGATCATTATACACAACAGCAAGATTATACGACAGTCAGTTCTGATGGACATGGCTCTCGTCAACCATGAGGTGATTGAGACCAGTTCCATTGGTCTTATGATGAAGAGAGCCATCTACACCCAGAGAAAGGACTGTGGGAACTGAGTGTGGACCATAACATAGTATTTTCATTCTTTTTATTGTTTGCTGGTATTTTTGTTTTCTTCCTCTTTTTTTTTTCCTTTTTGATCTGATTTTTCTTATGTAGCATGATATTTGTAGAAATATGTATAGAGGAATTGTATATGTTTTAATATATATTGACTCACTTGCCAACTGGGGGAGGAAGGGAGGGAAAATTTGTAGGGGTTTTGTAGAGATGAATGTCAAAAATTATCCATGTATATATTTTGAAAATAAAAAGCTATGATTAAAAAAATAAAAAAAATCCTGCTCTAATAAGCACATATCAGAAATGAGATTTATTTTCTAAGCAATTTGATATTTCCCCCAAATTTAGGTTTTCCTAAACATATATTAAAATGTAGACATCATGCTCAACCTGGAATCAGGAAAACCTGACTTCAAATCTTGGTTCATATATTTATTAGCTATGTCATTTTACCCATCTGCCTTAGTTTCCTCATCTGTAAAATAGGTGTTAATAAAAGCACCAGAGTTGTTGTATGGCTATATGGTTGAGATATTTGTAAACAACTATATAAATGCCAGGCATTATTTTATTACAAACTCAGTAACAATGAAAAAAACCCACACAAATATGATAAACTTTTTGTCTTTTTTTCAAACAAAGCAGAATTTTATTATGACCCAGATAACAGAGATTGCAGCTGGATGGTGCAGTAGATAAGAATACCTGGCCTACAATCAGGATTTCATATCTTTTTGAGTTCAAATCTGGCTTCATACACCAACTGTGACCCTGGGCAAGGCACTTAACCTTATTTGCCTTGGTTCCTCATGTGTAAAACAAGCTGGAGAAGGAAATGGCAAACTACTCCAGTATCTTTGCCAAGAAAAAAACAAATGGAATCACAAAGAGTTGGATGCAATTGAAAATGACTGAACCACAACAATGGTGATAACGAAGACTAACAGCCTATCCTTTGGCTTCTATGTCATGGTAACAGAGGCTATAGAACTTGTATATATCACATATATGGGACAGGATGAATAGGAACTTATAAACTCCAAGAATGTTCATGGATAACACCAAGGCTATAAACCTGAGAGTCCAGAAAAATAACATTGTCTTTGACAGAAAAAGGGAAGGTTGGACAGAAAGAGGAGTTTGGAAGAGAAGCATGTTTAATGGGGAATATGAGTTCTATTTTAGACAAACTGAGTTTGAGATGTTTCTGGACATCTAGTTTGAAATGTCCAAGAGGCAATTGATAATGCAGGATTAAAGCTTAGGGCAGACACAGAGGCTGGCTACTTGGATCTGAGTACCAGTACAGAGCTTGGATTATCCAAACGCAAACTGATGAGATCACTGAGACAGAAAGTGGTGGAGTGTGTTAGGACAGAGCCTCATACCATTAAGATGAATGAAAGAAAAGACCCAAGGCTAAGGTGGGGGGAGGGAAGCAAGAAGACAACATCAACAGGTAATTCAGTGATTGAGAAAAGTACTTTATTGCACTGATTATATAGAGAAAGATTTAACTTTTTTGTGTCCTATTCTCGGGATATTGGTTTTAAATGCATAAAATAAAATATACCAGATTATAAAGGAAACTAATTATGTTAAAATAGTTATTGAAATTCTAAAAATTTCATAAACCTAGGTTATAAACCTATGATACAGAGTCAAGAAATATAAAGCAAGGGCCAGAATAATGGATAGTAGTGAAAAACAGACAGAGCTGAAAGCCTAGAGATCATGTTGAGAAGGGAAGTACAGGTTCAGAAGGAATGAGGCTGTGGGAGAGCTGACTGACATTCCTTTCAATCCTGAGATTCTGTATCCATAATATAGAGATCCCATGTATGATTCCAGAAGAGGGAAGATAGATAGATAGGTCGATCTCACTATGTACACACAAGGTCTCTTGCTATCTCTGTCTCCCTCCTGCCCTCCCCCTATCTCTCTCCTACCTTTCCCATCTTTCCTCTTCTTTTTAATCTCTGTTAATTTCTTGTTTTCTTCCCTATTTTCTTCAAACATATCCATTTCCCCTATCTTTGAAAAAAAACTGTCTAAGACTTTGCCATCTTCTCAAGCTATGTGTGTGTATATATATACATATATATATATATATATATATGGATGGATTGCTTTGCTCATTATATGTATGTATAGATAGATACAGATATATAGTTCTCTAAAGCTCATAATTTATGAGTCAAACTCCTAGCAAAAAGCTATTTACTCCATGCTTTCTTCATTCATTCTTCAACCTGATTTCAGTTTGACCTTATACAACTGAAACTGCTCTCTAGAAAGTTATCAATGAACTCTCAATTGTTCAATCTGATGGTCTTTTTCAAATATCCTTCTGAAACTATGTGTTGCATCTGACACTATTGATTATCCTGTCTTCTCTCCTTTCTGAGTTTTTAAGAAATTTCTCTTTACTGATTTGCCTTTTACCTCTCTGATCACTCCTCAATTTTCTTTGCTGATTTTTCCTTTTTATTTTGTTCCCTAACTAGGCATTTCTTCAAATCTCTGTCCCTAACACCTCCCTCTTGAACCTGACCACTTCTAGCTCAGTGACTTCATTTAATCTCTATACTGGTGACTCAGATCTATATAGCTAGCTCCAGTGTCTCTCACAAGTTTTAATTCTACATCATCAATTCCCTATTGGACATTTCAAACTATATGTCAGGACTCAGTTTGTCTAAAATAGAATTCGCATTCCCTCTCAACATGTTTCTCTTCCAAATTTTCCTATTTCTGTCAAAGACAATACCATTCTTTTAAACTCCCAGGTTTGTAACTTTGGTGTTATCCCTTAACTTCTCACTCTCTCATCCCACGTATGCAGTCACTCACCAAATCTTGCTGTCTCTAGCCCCAATATGTCTTGTATCTGACTGCTCTTTCCTTACAGGGACATAACCAGGTGCTCAGTACTTGGATTATGGCACCTGGTTGGTTTCTCTGCCTCAAGTTTCTCTCCACTTCATTAAGAGAACACTTGACTATATAAGTCCTTTCCCCAATAAATTCCATTAGCTCCTTATTGACTGTAACATCAAATATAAATTCTTCCCCTTCACAACTCTGGCCCAACTCATCTTACCAGCTTTGCATATATTATTATCCATCTTATAGGCTGCAGTCCATTCCCACTGTCACCCTCTGCTCCTCACACACAACAACACTCCATTTCCCATCTCTGCACATTTCCACTATCTTCCACGTCTGCAATATACATTCTTCTCACCTTTGTCTTACAGAATCCTCTTCTCCCTTCAAGACTCGGTTCAAGTACCACCATGAAACCATTACTGATTCTCTAAACTGCAAAAATTTTCCCTCTCAAACTACTTTAAATTTTAACTTATTTATTCATACTTAGTTTCTTTATGTTAATTCCATTTACATATATAATGCTTATAGCTATGTTTGCTGTCTTCTCTGAAAGAATGCAAGCTCTTTGGAAATAAGGATTGCTTTATTCATTATATTTGTATCATCAGCATGGGGAATAATACTTGGCACATAGTATATGTCTAATACTTGCAGATAATTACTTCCTCTGCAATTTTAGAGAGTTGTCTGCAATACTGAGAAGTGCCTGCCCAATGTCACATGACCTGATTTATATTGTCAGGGGTAGGATTTGAATGTACTTATGTACCAGAGTTTCCTCGAACAGGCAAAATCTCCATATGTACTAATACACACACACACACACACACACACACACACACACACACACACACTCACACACACAATTACTGCCATCAGAATTGAGAAGCAGCATCCTATGGTATAAAGAATTTTGGATTTAGATTTGGGAAATCTGGGTTCAAATCCGAAATAAAATATCAATTACCTGGGCTAATCACTTCTCTGTGAAACTCAAGTTTCCTCATTAGCAAAATTGAAATGATGATAGAAAGATGGTAAGGTACAGTAAAAAGAATGCTATATTTGGAATTATACCTGGTTCTACTTACTATCTGTGTGAGCCTGGGCAAGTGACTTAAACTATCTGGGTTTCAGTTTCCTCATATTTATGGGTCTAAATCCTATTACCCTGTTTTCACTACTTACCTCATAGGACTGCAAAATTCATTGCATTTAAGGTGCCATATGAAAGCAAGGTATTATCAGCATTATTATTCAATCTCAACTTAAGAAAATGCTATTTTCATATCAATCTTTATCCTGTTGCTAATGATCCTTTAAAAAAAAAAATCTCTTTGGAATATAGACCTAGTAGTGGTATTGCTGAAAAAATACAGTTTTATAAACCTTTTGGACATGCTCTCCAAAATGGTTATCAGTTTACAACTTTACCAATAATGCATTGGTGTCCTCATTTTCCATGTCCCCACCAATATTTGTTATTTTCCTTTTCTGTCATTTTAGCAAATCTGATTGGTGTGAGATGGTATCTAAGAATTATTTTTAATGCATATCTCTAATCAATGGTGATTTGGAGCATTTTTTTTAAATGACTAAAGATAGCTTTGTTTTCTTCATCTTTCTTTTGCCTTCAGCAAAAGATGCCTGCAAGGATCCTTGAAATAACTTCTTAATTGGTCTTCAAGCTTCCAAGTTCTCATGATGCTAATATTGCACACCACCATACATTAATTTTCCTCAAATACTTCTGTGCTTTATGGTACTCCCATACAATCCCCACCCCTCCAAACTCCAACCTTACAAAAAAAGAAAAATCCTTTAATGTCCCTCCATTGACTACAGATAAATGCCTTATCTCAACATTCAGGAGCTTAATACAATCTGATTTTACCCACCTCCCTCTAGCTGTATCTCCTATTACAACCAGTATCCTTTCAGCTTAACAAGGCTTTCTTTTTATCCTCTCAGACATATCATGTGTTTTCCTGCCATCACATACTATTCACATTATTTCCTCTTGGAATATCCTTTCTACTTCTTTTTCTGCTCAACTAAATTTTACTTATTCTTCCCAGCTCAGTCTACATCTTCTTTATGAGACCTTCTCTGACCATTGCAACATGAAATTCATATGAAAACAGGAAGGGATGTTAATATCTCAAGGGCAGTATGGTATAGTAGAAAGAATGCTATAGTTGGAGTCAGGAGACCTAAATTTAAATCCCATTTCCAAAGCCCATTAGTTGCATCTCTATGGGCAAGTCACTTAACTTTTCTAAGCTTCAGTTTCCTCATCTGTAAAACAAGAATAATGATATGCATTTCTGACAAAGTTATAAGAATGAATTAGACAGTTATTATGTAGTTCAATCTCTTCATTTCACAGATAAAGAAAATGAGAGTTAAAAAGCCAGAATGAAATGACTTATTCAAGGTCAGAAAGTTAGGGACCAGGCAGCTAGAATTCAAGCCCACATTCTCTTTTTACAAATTTAAGCCTCTATTTTGCTAAATTGCATAGTTTTCTTCCTTCCCTGATATTAATTTCTAAATGATCTTGCTACTTAATTGTATTGATTATCATATTCACACACCAATTTAATCAATAATCACTTATTAAATATTTACTACATGCAAAGCACTATGTTAAGTCTTACTGGAGATATACACACATGATTCTTGACCTCACAGATACAATATTTCAGAGGGACTACACACATGTAAATGAATAATGCTACACTGGTTTAGTGCCAAACAGAAGATAACCTAAAAGCATAAGAAAGGTACAAAATGCTATCTGTGACTTAGAGTATAGAAAAGCTAATATCCACCAGAGGAGAGGCAGGGGAAGTGGTGTTGGTACTTCACAGAGGTCACAGTATTTGAGATTGGCCTTGTGAGATGGGTAAGATTTCAAAGTTCAGGGATGGGGGTAGAATGTACTCCAAACACAGTAAATAGAACAACAAAAAAAAAAAGATATGTACAAAAGACAGTAAATAGTTCAGATTATCTTCAACAACAGAACATGTGTAGGAGTAGAATGGGAGATAAGATAGAGAGATCTCAGAGGCTAGATGCCCTTTAAAGACTGGCTGGGGAGTCGGACTTTACTCAGAATACAAAAGAGAGAGTTTGAAATGATTTTTAGTTGAAGAATGACATGATCACATTTGCCTTTTAGGAAAATTAATGTGGTAGTGGTAGGAAGGATAGATTAAAGACAGGCAAAAAACTGGAGATAGATAGCTACATTAGGAAGGTTTTACAGTTGTCCAGGTATGTGATAATCAGGGTCTGTATTAGGAATAGAAAAGAAAGAACAGATTTGAATTCTATTTTAAGAGGTAGAGTTGACAGGACTTGTTAAGTACCTGGATGATAAGGTAAGGTAGAGGAGAAGGAAAAAAGTCTAAAACAACATGAAGATTTTGAACATAGGTAACTGGATGAAAGATAATACTATAGTGCAATGGGAAAGACAGAAGGATGAGTCAGTTTTTTGAGGGAAAGATGTTAAGCTTAGTTTTTGAAACATGAATTTAAAGCACACATTCTTAACCTGAGTTCAAAAGAATCTTGATTTTAGAGGATCTACAAATTTGGATGGGGAAAATATATATCTTTATTTTCACTAACATCTAACTGAAATTTAGCAGTTCTTTAATTTATTTAAAAACATTATTCTGAGAAAGGGTTTATAACCTCCTCTTGACTTCCAAAGGATCCCATGGAACAAAAAAGACTTAGAACCTGATTTAAAGTGTTATTAGGACATCTGGACAGAGCAATCCAGGAGGCAGTTGGAAACACACAACAAATATAGAGTGTTCTAAAATCTTAGTGCAGCACTAAGACTTTTGGAACATCCTATATAACACTCCAAAACAAGAAATCTTTGTGTCACATGATACAATCTTCTAATATACTAAATTTTTAATAAATACTTGTTGATTTGATACTGTGTTAAAGTTTGGTATTTTATAAGTATAATAAGTATTTATAAGTATATTACATGTTTTCATCAACAATCTATAATTTTTTAATTGATTAATTTTTTTTTTTATTTTATCTGTAACTGGATTTTAAGCTTCTTTACAGGCAGAGATAATGTTCATCACAGATCTAGAGCTGGAAAGAATCTTAAAGGTCATCTAATCCAGTGCTTCTCAAATTTTTGTTCTCAGTATCTTTATTCTGTTAAAAATTATTGAGCATTTGTCCAAAAAGTTTTTGTTTATGTGGATTATGCTTACAGATATTTACCATAATACAAATTAAAAACTAATGTTGAATTTATAGACCCTCTGAGTTTCAGAGATTCCCCAGGATTCTCTGGACCACACTTGGAGAACCACTAATGTAGTCTAACTCCCTGGGTAGAGTATTTTTTAATAGCCCATGCTCCACTACTTTCTAGCCTACTACACAGAAAACAAAATAGCAACACATTTACACAATGCTTTGAAGTTTATGAATAAAGCACAGACCTCACAACACTTTGTAAAGTAGCTAGTACAAATATTATGCTCATTTTATAGATAAGGAAATAGTTTCATCACTAGGATTGGAATTTAGGCTCCTAACTCCCAAGTTCACTGTTCAATAAATATTTGTTGGACAAATGAACCTAAATCCCTAATTAGGCTAAGAATAAAAACAAATGATAAGGAATAAGGCTATATTCTCAATCTCAGCTTTATGTTGTTCATGTAAGCCAACAGCTGGTATTGAATTGCCAATTTTCAAACACATCTTGGGTATTAGCCAATAATAATCACAACATTAGTTGTAATTGGGATTTTAGTAATAACATATACACATAAGTAACTTGAATTTTCTATGCTTTTCTGGAGGCAGAAGGAATGGCAGTGGTTTGCTGCTTTTGGAAACTGCCTAAAAAAGTCTGGTAGTGAAGAAATATTCCAGCTTGCTTTGCTTGGCCACATGTCACTAGGTTCATTTTCTCAGTTTCGAAAGACCTCAGGGGCCTGTACTTGAACAAGAAGCCTCAGCTTACCAGGCAATTGGTCACCTAGTCTTTGCTTGAAGAGGTAGAGCAGTAGAGAAACCACTAATAACAATGATTTGTGTGTATCCAGTATAGTGTTTTCAGGTATGCAAGATACTTTTTACAAATATTTTATGTTATTCTGAGAACAAACTCATCCAGGGTAATATAGCTACCGTGTTTCCCTGATAATTAAGACCTATCCCGAAAATAAGCCCTCCCCTTACTGTGTAAGATTCCTCTAAAATAAGCCCTCCCCCGAAAATAAGCCCTATTGAGGTTGCTACTGTAGTGAAGGTGATCCCCTGCGCTACAAGCTACATTACAGTACCCTCTGTATGCACAGTCCCCCTCCTCCCCCCGGGTGAAACGCACACCGCTCCGAGCTGCATCCAATCAGAGCTGCAGCAGTGAGAGCGTCATCCTGTTCTTCCCCAGTGATTTGCTTGCTGGCGCCAATGAGAGCAGTGCCGCGGAGGAGAGCTGAGGCAGGACAACATAAAAACCCAGTATGTAAGCGGGAGTGAGGGGGCATGATGGAGGATAAAAGGGGCACGATGGAGGATAAAAGAAGAACTCAGGGGGCATCATGGAGGATAAAAGAAGAACTCAGCCAGCACTCACCGCGCTAAAGAAATGAAGAACTTCCTTGCAGAGAGAAGAATAGATCAAATAATGATTCCTGCAGGAAAGACTGCCTATCTCCACACCCTTGATATTGCAACAAACAAGCCATTCAAGGACCATTTGCGCATGGAAGTCAATGACTACATTGAAAATAGAATGGAAAGAAATCAGCATGGAAACTTTGTGAAGCCCTGTCTGCAAGAAGTCGTGACTTGGGTGAAGAAGTCATGGGATAAAATTACTGACAGCTGTGTCGTCAAGGCACTACGAGCAGGTTACCTGGACAAGACATGCTCATTTAAAGAGAGCTATATTGCTGGACATGACAGATTGGGTCCACTTCTTCTGAAGGAAATAGAGGCGCAAGACATCCAGGATGGAATTCAGGGTATGGACACTTATGACGATGTTGTTGAAGAAGATGACATGATCATTATTGAATAAAGGTACTTTTTTTTGTTCACATTTACTTGTTTATTAAAATTGTTGTCAATGTTGATTAAAATAAGCTCTCCCCTGAAAATAAGTCCTCTGTGTTTTTCTGTCCAAAAAAATAATAAGACAGTGTCTTATTATCAGGGAAATACGGTAGCAAATAGTAGCACCATTTGTTACTTGTCAAATATCTGAGGCTACATTTGAATGCAGATCTTTCTGATTTTAGGTACGTTATTCTATCTAGTATAGCTTGTTCTATTTGGGGAGGATGCTAATTTCCTTACCTCAAGACTACATTTGTCTCTTTGCAACTTCTAATTCTTGCTCCAAGTTTTTCCCTCAAGGATCAAGTGGGCAAATCCATGTAACAAGTATCATCCCCCACTTTAGACTTTTCTTCTCCAGGCTAAGCTGAACACACTATTATGCTCTAGTTGTATTTTGTCAAGATCAGATATTGTTGTATCCAATTCTTTGTGATGTCATTTTCTTGGCAAAAAGGTTGGAATGTCATTTCCTTCTCCAACTAATCTTACAGAAGAGGAAACTGAGGCAAACAGGACTAAGTGACTTGCCCAGGGTCACACAGATATTAAGTGCCTGAGGCTGGATTTGACCTCAGATTCTCCTGACTCCAGGGCTGACAGTCTATCCATTGTGCCACCTAGCTTCTCCACAAGGACAGAGTACAATAGGAATGATATATCACTAGTAGGTCACTGGGACTCTCTGGGTTGTATTACCATAATTCTGACTTGCATCAAGTTCAGATGTGAAGGTCTCCACAAATCCCTTCAAAAGAAACCCCTGTAAGCCCAACACAAGAAATAGGAACATGGTTCAGAGGAGATAATTCCAACACTGGGCATGTGCATGGGTTTTGTTTTACGTACCAACAAACCATAAATCCATAACAGCTCTGTTTTCTCCCTGCCTGAAGCTGCTACATACATAGCTTAGTTGACCAGCCAACATTAGACATTTTTTTGTACTAATTATACCTTTTTAGTAAACAGTATTGGTTGGAATGATAAAAATAGCAACTGTAACATCCTGTAATAGGGAGTCTCTAGATTCGGGGAATCCAGAAAGGCACTTTTAAGTGATGAAAGAGATGCCGTTCAAAGAGTCAACTTCCTTCCACTCTTTAAAGGAAATGATCTTCAGATACTCATAGAATAATCAATGGAGTACACCTGGGAAAGCCAAGTCATTTATATTTTCTGCCACAAGGCAGAATAATCCCCAAATCAACTCGGATCAGCTGTTTTAACCAAGACTTAACAAACACACAGAAGCAGAAGTCTGTTAGTAGAATTCGGTTTGCAGAGGGATGGAACAGATCAAAGATACCTAGGATCCACAGAGAAAGGGCAAATGAGTAGGGAGGACCACAGAACTAATATAGGAAGAAATATAGATGAATGGAGTACAAGAGATTATAAAAGCAGGTAATAAGGGTCAAAGCAAGAAGTAAATGGGTAGAAAGGTGGAGTTATTCTAAAACAGTGCTTCTTAAAATTTTTTCCATCTACAATCCCTTTTTGCCCAGCAAATTTTTGTGCGACTCCACACAAATAAAAATATACAAATCAAACATTTACTAATAATAATTCATAATTTCATGACCATGACATTCAATCATAAGATCCATATGTGGTCATGAGACACAATTTAAGAAGCTGAGCCCTAGAAGATGGAAAAATGGTAGACTGATAACACACTAGGGAAGAGATTCATTTAGGCAGACAGCAATGTAAAGAGGAATCCAGTTGCAAGGTATGGGACCCAGCCATAGAGATTATAGTCCAGAAGCAAGACTCTAGTCCCCAGAAAAACAGTAACTAGATGGTAGCAAAGTGGGAGGAAAAAGGTAGAATGGGGGGAGGAGGAGAGAATATTACAGTGGATGAAGCATACTCAGTCAGCAGAGTTGGGAGGAAGATCAATGTGACACTTGAAACAAGGTCTCTAGGATCTGGGTCAGAACTAGGCCTATGGGAACCAGGAAGCAAGGAGGGGTGAATAAGAGAAGGGAGAGCTAAGTCAGCCATTTTTAAACTCTAAACTTTCAATGCATTTCAAAGCCACACAACCCTTTGGGATAGGAAACTTTTTCAAATGTCAAATGTTTATGTTCTCTAAGCAGTGTTGCTTTCTACTTGTTCTGTCTGTTAAAGTTATACAAGCAATAAGTATAATTGTGAACAAAACTTGACACACCTTTATGTCTCTAGTCCTATGTTCCTTTGAAAGCTTTTATTTCTCTATCTTTGTGGCTTCCTGCTTCCTGCCAGGGGCTATTGAACTGGGTATTGCCCAGTAAAGCTGCTAAGGATAGCCAAGGGCTTTTCATACTTCAGAAGCATGAGTCACATCAAGACCAAATGGGAATCAGCATCCCAAGACAGCCAGGCCACCAAACCCTTCTAAAGTCATTTCCCAAAGGCTATTCTTTTAATACACAATATGCCTACAGCACGGAAAGTATGTCTGACTCTAGTTCCCTAAGGACCCTGAATCTCACCTGTAATGAGCTACTCCAGTGGGAACTTATTGTCATGCCAAATTTCTTGTTTATCCCTCCAGGAGTTGGCCCTTCAATGCCAATCTTCCATCACTGAGAACGAGACTCTGACTTAGCAACTCTACACTAACCATTCTGGTACCAGGGCCAAGCAGCACAAACCACACTTTAGGCATCTCCACAATTTCTCCTGCCTCTTTCTCCTCTACATTTACATCAGTGGAATTTAGGCTCTGGTCACTTCTTGCTTGGACTTTATACAGGAGCCTTCTAGTTTGATTTTTTTGCTTCTGATCTCTTCCCTTTCCAGTCCATGTACAGCTCAGCCTCCAAAGTGATAGTAAAGCACAGGTCTCATCCCATTACCCACCTACTAGATTGGCTAAAATGATAGGAGAGAGTGACAAATGTTGGAGGTGATGTAGAAAAATTGGGACACTAATTTATTATTAGTGGAATTGTGAACTGATCCAACCATTTTAGAAAGCAATCTGGAAATATGCCCAGAATTATTAAACTGCCTATCCTATTTGACCCAGCAGTACCACTAATTGCTCTATGTCTGAAGATAATTAGGGAAAGAACCTATATGTTACAAAATATTTATAGCAACTCTCTTTGTAGTAGCAAAGAACTTGAATTACAAGAATTTCCACCAGTTGAGGAATAGTTGAGCAAGTTGTGGTATATACTGCTGTGCTGAAATAAGTGATGAGCTCAAAGACCTTAGAAAAACATGGAAAGACTTGCACAAAAAATTGAAGAATGAAATAAGAAGAACCAAGAGAATATTATGACAATATTATTTTAAGAATGACTGAGCAAATAGATTATTATGAAAAATGGTCTATCTACATCCAAAGAACTGATAAATAAAAGCATGTGGAAGATAATTTTATAAATACACACACACAAATCTATCTATCATCTATCTATCTATTTATCTAATGGTACCCATTAATAGGGCAGAGGGAGGAGAAAAAAAGAAATTTACATGATAATTTTGTTGTTGTATGTTTGAAAGGATTTGGAAATTGTATATAGCAGATTAGCAGTTTCATGTGCAATCATCTTTTTTAATTGTACCATGTTACAGAAATGTTTCTTTTATTTTATAAAATAAAAATTAAATTAAAAAGGCAAATATTTTTATAATATTATTATATTTATAATATTTGCATAATATAGTTATACATATATTTTATTTTAAGCACTTAAAAACATTATTATGGGAAAAGGGTCCATTGGCTTCAGACTTTCAGAAGGATGGATCCCTGTCACAAAACAAAAACAAAAACAAACAAACCTCCTCAATAATCCCTGCTTTGAGAGCAAAACCCCACCCTAGTTAGGCCATGATATGAAGAGCTTAATAACACATTGACTGTCACAGTGACACAGACTTCAGATTGGTTTTCCTGGTGAGAATAGGTTTGCAACTCTTCTGTTTCCCCAGAAATCAGAATGATTTTGCAACAGTAACAAAGCTATGAAACCATTCTATAGTTTTTTAAAGCCAGCTTGAGTTTCTCAGAGAATCCTAACCCTGAGTGGGCAATGTTATTTCCTAAATGAAGAAACTGAGGTAATGGTAAACTTACACCACAGTGCCTGGCACACAGTATACACTTAATAAATGTTTATTGAATAATTGATATTGATTGATAGCAAGCACAAGACTGTATCTAGAAGCCAGTTCTCTCAGTTGCCCCCATTGACTCTTATGAAATCATCCTGACTTTAGAGATCAGAGTATTCTTACCTCCTTTTTCTCTTCTCACTACCTCCACTACAAAAAGGCACAATTTGCCAGCAGTCAACACATAAGTAATAGAGTTTGGTCAAAGCAGTCTATTGGACCTTTAAAGAGAAAGGTTTCTCTTATCCTAATTAGGCAATTGTTTAACTTCCTGATTTATCACAGTGAGTTTTCCCTGATGGGAAGAGAGGAGCCATGCAGAGCAAGAACTACCTCATTCTCCTCTCAGAAGAAAAGATCTTTTTCTTTCCATCCCTACATTTTCTGATTTATTGGCAACATGTCTCGCAATCTAATGCTTATTCTTGGAATTGGTGGGTGGGGGAAGGCACAGTTTTAGTTCCTCAGACAGATTTCTGCAGAAGATGTGGCCCCTGAACAACAGACAGTTCATCCCACACAAAGTAAGCAGGCTATAGTCAAAAGAGATAAACGTGGAGACAGAAGAGAAATGATTCTAATCATTTCCTCTTTAAGACTTTTCTCATCTGTAAAATGGGGATAATAGTGCCTTTCCCACAATATTATGAGGATCACTTAAGTGAGATAATAGAATACTTTGAAAAGTTTGATGTACTACATAAATGTTAGCTTTCTGTCTATCTGTTTATTCTCTTCCTCCTAGATAAATCAATCTATCTAGGTTTGTTAATCTTATAGGAATCCCTATGGGAAACTGAGGAAAAGAAGAGAAAGGAATCAAGATGAAACTACACTTACTTTGTCTTCCTGAGTTTTTAGCTGAGCCATTCACCTCCAAGATGTTTTTCTAACTAATTTGGGCCAACACCCTACCCTGTTATTCAATCACAGAAGCCAGTGGTTCCAGTTTGGGACAGTATTCTCTAGTCAGTTCAAGATGGGTGACATATGACAGCTTTGAACATCTGCTTCCAAGTTTCTCTGCCCCTGGCAAATCAGCACCACCTGTACTGAAATTCATCCTTCACCTGCTGTCTCCTCTTTGTGCCCACACCTGTTTCTCTCTGTGCCCCACCTGGCTCCATTCTGCCATTATCCTTTGGCTCAGAGAGGCCTGGACAGGTGAAAGGGCCCATTCATGGTTTGTGTATACTTCATCTGCTCACTCATCCCATTGGTCACACCCTGGGCAAGCAATGCCAAAGAATTGGGGAGCCAGGGAACCAAGCTTATAAGTCAGTCTAATAAAGAGATCACCAAAACAAGATTCAAAGTTCTTAAATCAATGGAAGTGAGGGGGTGGAGGTGGAGTCAGGTGAGGGAACAAATAGCTACAGTTGAGAAAGGCTTGTTTCAGAAAAGTTATTGAGAAAGTTTACATCTGTCTTAATAGAACCCACTGTCTGGAGACCATTCATCCCTCTCCCAATGGCTTATCCTATCTGGTCTGAATGAAATAATTCAGGGGCTAATAGAAAAATATAATTATCCTCATCAAAGTGACTGAGGACCAGAAAAGGGTAAGAATTTTGTAGTCCAAAGTTTATAGTTATTAAGTGGTAGAATACATATTTAAATACTGGGCCCATCTCTCAGAAAACAATGGAGATGAATGTAGGGGGGAAGGAAGTAGATGATTTGTATAACTAGGGAACTAGAGTCAGGAAACAGATGGGGAATTCCGAAACACTCAGGAACCAGAAATTGCTCCAAGTACCCCAAATCACAAGAATAAGGATGAACATATATGATGCTAACCACTGCCTATTTCTGCAAACTAGTAACATAACAGAGCAGTTCCACTTTCCAAATTGCCTGAACTTTCCTTGGGTCCTGAGATGAAGAGTAAGCAGGCAATGATATGGCCCTAAACTAAATGCCCCTTGAGTTGTTATATGGCGAGCCCTCTGTCCTTGATGTTGGGAAAGCACTGAATCCTCGGATCAAGAAAGATATTTTGATTACTTGAATAGGGCTAACAGCCACAGTGTGAGGGGGAGGGAAAATATGGTAGGGGGGATATAAAGTTTATAAGCAAAGACCCACTGAAGTGATACTGGTTAAAGGTTAAGTGGGGAGAGGTGGTAGATGTAGATTATAGTTGCTCAATGCTTCCTAGCAGGCATTCATTTCAAGAGGGAGAGATTTAAGCAACACTGATTGTGGATGAGATAAGTCAATTATTGAATTTATCAAACTACTTGAAATCCAGAATCTCAATTAACCAATTTATTTAAGCTTGCATTTTCTTAGGACAACTAAAGCCAGGGAGGTCTTCCAACAAAGATTTTTGAACTGACATTCACAGACTGATAAGGAGCTAAGGGCAATAGATCGATAGACAGCATTTGCCTCTTTCTCTTCCCAACAAAAATGGGGGGAGCAGTTTGTTTCCTACATGGTCCCAGTAAAGATGAACAGTGATAATAATATAATGCAATTCAAATACCATTTCAAGATCAGCCAGAAGTAATACTTTTAATTTAGAGAAAAAGAAACTGAGTGCCTAGTTAAGTAATGTGCCTAGTGAAGAGTGGTAAGTATCCATTGAAAAATTTCTCTTTAGGCCTTCAATTCCAAATCTAGTTCATTCCATCATGCAGTTTATCTGTTTGGTCTAGGACCTTTAAAACCAACATTGGCAAGGGCAAAAAGCAATCCAGCCTCAACTGGAAGGAAAAGGGGAGGAAACCTTTAACAGGGATGATTAAGAACCAAGATATAATTCTTGACCCTCCTCTTTCTCTCACCTATCCTCCCAACTCCTAACATGGACCCAAATGTGACTTTGGAAAAAGTGAGGAGTAGAAGGAAGGGTATGGAAGCTAGAGGTCTAAGTATTCACAAGAACTACTGTAGAACTTGTCTCTCTCTCACTCTCTTTCTTCCCAGATACATTGCTGGGAGATCTGAAACAATTTAAATATATATTCAATGAGTCCTAGAATCTATAGGTAATTAGCCCCTTTTCTCTTATTCTCTTCCATCTATGCGAAGACCTACAAGATGCAAAATGTACAGGTAGGTTTGATTGTGAAGATGCTATTACTCTGTCATCAAATTTGCTGGAGTGACCTCTACTCCCCCCCTTCTCTCTGTACCGGAAAAGAACTGAAGGTTTCTTATATTTCTATCTCCCTTTCCACTATTCTCTTTAAAGTCATTTGAACTCAATATGATAATTGGATAAATTCAATTATCTTCGTAAGGTGTCCAAAACCTCTCATGGCAGCACTGGACTTTTTAGAAACATACAAAGTAGCTTTCAGTCTGTCAGGGAAATCTTCTCTTTAAATTGCAGATAGTATTTCTGAAGTCATTTTCTTCTCAGCAATTCGATGAAATCCTTTCCAATATCCTCCCATGAATTCTAACATCCCGCTCCTGTAGTGGTGAACTCTAGCTAGCAAACATCACTCTCAATTTAAAACTGAAGCTGAAAGAAGCAAAGGAATATATACCAGGATAAGAGTAGATGAAAAGCTAAGGATTAGATAGCTTCCAATTCTATGAATTTTATTCACTAAAGGGGATGATAACACTCAAAAATATGGGCAAAGACTAACATCCCCAGAAACCTGAACATTTCTTTTTATTCACCAAAGGAATTATAAATAATTAACAGATCTTTTCCTCTGCCAATTATTCCCATAAACTTCATTTAGGTTTTGAAACATTCTAAGTAATGCTTAGTGATTTGATCTGCCTTTTTTTCCTTACAAAGGAGGCCGTATAATATATAGTACAGAGAATGCCAGCTTCACAGAAGATCTGAGTTCAAATGCTACCACTGATAATTTCTACCTGTGTGATCTTGGGCAAGTCCTTTAAATCTCTCTGAGATTGGTTTCTTCATCTGTAAAAGGCTGGTTTATCTCAGATGATCTATAGAATCCATGCTAGCTTGATATCTATAATCCTAAATGTTCCCTTGAAGACTTCTTCAACACAACAGACTTTTTATCAATTTATGCTTCCATGCTACCTTATATTGTTCATATTAAGATCATTTTCATACACACCCATTACTTCATTTGAGCCTTAAAACCATTTTGTGAGAGAGAGAGAGAAAGAGAGAGAGAGAGAGAGAGAAAGTCATCTTCAAAGACTCAATAAGTAGGACTAGTATCTAAGTCCTCTTAACTTATTTCAAATTCTCTGATCTTTCCACTACCCAACTGCAGCTCTCTAAAGTCACCCAGGCAAGACATTTTCTTTTGCTGCAGTCTACCAACTGGATGCTTAAAAAGCCTTGGTCTCAGGGAACTACCATTGCCTTAGGACCTCATTTCCACTAAATTGCATATTTATATTCATGGGACCATGTGGATAGACACTGCTGTCAGAAATTACCATTCCTTCCTTCAAGGATCATGGAACTTTGTAATTATCCTATATTCTGCACTAGTTATATAGTATTTTATATGTGTGTTGGCCCCTTCTCAAGCTCAGGCTTCTCTTATTTATCTTTGTATCTTCCCCAGCACATAGTAGGTGCTTAATAAATGAGGGGTGAATGATTAAATGAATGTAAGAATGCATGTGGGTTATCCTTTTACAGAAAACAAAAAAAACTTTTCTTGAGAGCCACTCAACAAGCACTTCACTAGAGTCACATTCTGAAGTAGAATGGGACCCAGAATCATCCAGTCATCTCAATTCCTTAGGATTGTGGATGCTTAAACTGCGCCCAACTGCAGTTCACAGCTGGGAAACAGATCACAGCAAAGCGCTGGACTTTCCTCTTACTCCCACAATGAGCAATTCCTATGCTCTGTTCCTGGAAGGGACTGATGCGATATAGCTGTTGTATACAACATTTTCATTTTTTTTTTTAAATGAAAGATCAGAGGCTATGGAAAGAAGACCATCTGGTCTTCAGAGCAAAGCACCACAGGATTTTAGCTTGGGGTAAAAAGCTGGGATACAGCATTATCAAAAGCAAACATCTTCCTTTTTCTAAGATTAATAATAATAATAATAATAAAGACTGTAGACTTAATGAAGAAACAGCTCCCGGGGGAAGAGTTCAGGCTCTCAGAGCCAAACACCCATTTGCAGAACAATTCATTCCCTCACCCCGGGCTCAGCTAATGTTCTCCCAGAAGCTAAAGGTGGAAAAAAAAAATGAAGCGCGGGGGAGGCGGGGAAGGAGCTTCGGGAGCTAGACTCAAAGCCTAGAAATGCCCCTTTGTAGTCTCTTGCCTGAGGTGAATCTGTCTCGGTGTTTCCTCTTTCCCAGGAATTGCTGGCTCCCGTACATGGAACTCACTTCCAGTGGATCGTCCCGCAGTCAAGTCCAGACCGCAGGGCTGCCTGTCAAGGAGGGAGGATTGACAGCTCTCACAGCCGGCTTCCCTGCCCGCCTTCCCGACCCCCTGGCAGCGTCCGGACCCACAAGCAGGAGCCTGGCCGCCTGACGGTGCCCACTCCCCCGCTGCTGCCCCGCTGCCCAGCACTTTGCAAAGGGCCTGAGCGTGTGCGTGGGCAAAGCTGCTTCAGCGATGCGCCCCGCGTACAGGGCAGCGCTCCCTCCCTCCAGGCACCTTGAGCGCGGACACAGGTACTTACTCCAGGGGGCACTTCTTGGTCCGCTGATCCCCACTTCCAGGTCCCCGCAGCCGCTCTTTCCAATCAGTGACCTCCGATCGCCCGAACGATGCTCATGTTGCCTCCTCCTCCTCCTCCTCCTCCTTCAGTTTCTCCCCGGCCTCTCCTGCCCCTCCCCCTCGCCCACCCCTAGAACGCGCACTCTGGATACAATGTAGCGAGGGCGCTGCAAACAAACTAGTTTCCCCGGCCCTCTCTCCCCCCTCCCCCTTTGAGGGCAACGAACCAATCAGAAGAGTCTCCACTGTGACGGACGGGAAGCTGAACCCATAGTTCGCTGTCCCGGAAGAAAAAGGGGTGGGAGCCTAGGCTAAGTTGCCTAATTGGAGGGGGGCGAAGGGGAGAAGGAAAATGGGGGCGGGAGGGCAGGGAAGAGCTTCGACCCGGATTCTTAAAGGGACAGGCGCTTTTGTTCGCTAAGGAACTCAAGTTGGGAAACAAAACGCTACACAACCTGGGTTTCAAAAAGGAGGGAGTTGCGTGGTTTCCAAGAAGCCGCTCACTTCTCTGTGGTCTCGGGTTTGTCTCAGGCTTAGACTTTGCTGAGCTTTGCCTGCGGCAACTGCTTTCCCCCCGACTCCTCCTCCCAGATAGCTGCACAAAGCCCTGGGAAACTAACTTATACATAAGTGGGTGTATTTTAACTCACCGCCACTCCTCCTCAGTTCCTCGCCCGCCGTTTCCCCAGGGCCTTCACTGAGCCTAGAAGAACTGTGAGGGATGAACAGGACAAGGTGTCTTAGAGATCTCGAAATCTAGTGTGGGGAGGTGAGACATTTACACAAAAATAGTGAACCTTTGAATAATACATACAATGTGCTCGGCTCCGTCACAAATTATTGTCTCCCTTGAAAAGAAAGATACTAACATTTCTATAGCACTTACACAGGGCCAAGCACTTTGCAAAAATTATTTCATGGGATCCAACAAGGGGGTTGGTGGCGATGGTAGGTGCTATTATTATTATCCCCATTTTACAGATAGGAAAACCGAGGCAATAGGTCAAGTGACTTGTCTAGGGTCACGCAGGATGTCAGAGACCTGATTTGACTCCAGATCAGTTGCTCCACCAACTTACGCTACCTAGCTTTTCCTAAAAAGGAATAATTATGCAAGGCAATATGTTGTAAACGATCTGAAAAAATGTAAGGAGGTCTTTGTGAGTTGAGAGAAAAGCGACCCAAAACTTATTTCCAGCTAGGAACATCAGAGAATAAAAGCTTCTCCATAAAGGTGGCATTTGAACTGGACTTTCATTTTCAATATGGCAGTCCAGGGGTCAGGTGCATTTTTCTGCAATTGTACTTGGAAAAGTGCAAGGAATTGTGACAATTTCCCATTTGTCCTGATTATAATTGTGTAGAAAGGGGTGTGGAAATATATAGATGATTGGGTTGATTGTAATGACTCTAACATAATCCTTGAAAACTGATACATAGTCAAAATACATAAAACTTTGCCTCTTTTTTCCTCATTAAAAACTGGATGTAAGATAATTGAGGTACAATTAGTCTAGTTCTTGTTAGTTGTGCTATATATATTCCAGTGTCTAATTAGACAGTGTTGGGGATCACTTTTTTCCTTTTCTACAATAACTCCTCCCATTACAGTGCTTGCACACAGCACTCAATATGATGTGAATGATGTAGAGACCAGAAGATGGTGGACACCAAAAGTGGGGGTCTGGTCATGTGAAGAATTCACAATGGCCATTTTCTTTGGCAAAAAGTAGATTTATTTAGGGGAGTAGGTTACAGAAAAAATGAAGAGATACAATAGATAATAGGAGCGGTAAATATGAAATAGACAAGTTTTTCAATGAAACTCGCAATTGGAAAGGGAGCACCCCATGAGGTTGGGGCATGTCCTTAGCTGGGAGCCCAAATCCTGAAAAGGACTCTGTACCTAAAAAAGTTTGCTATAAAAAGGAAAAGTGGCGTTGTTGAAGCAGAGTGGATTTAGGAAAGATACCACGGAGCATAGGAGAGGGATAAGGAGAAAGACACCAGGAGCCAAAGTCCCAGTGGTGGATTGACCCAAAGGAGGGTAGCAGTAAAGCCATGGCCCATAAGGAGATTTTATAGGGAAAATTTATGACTAAGATTTCTGACAGGTCAAGACAAGGTAAGGCTGCCTAAGACCCGACAGAAGATGGACTTCAAGCGTTTGACATAACTTGGATTTCTGATTGTACAACCTCCCGAGAGGATTTCTCCCCCCAAGAAATAAACTGATCTCTATCAGTGCCTTCTCTCTGCCTGCCTCAAAGATTGTTATAAATTCTTCAGTTTCTTTCTGTTAACCACATTCAACACTGAAGACCTCATCAAATAGACATTGAAGATGGACAGAAGACCATCCATGCTTGACTGTTCTTTCTGCACAAACAAATTAACTTTAAAATGCCAGATGATGAGGTATAAAAGTTGTCAGACATCAGAATGTATCCTCAGAATAATCTAAGGACTTCAAAGCCTGAAAGACCACTCAGGATGGTTTGAGCACATTCCTCTCTAGAGGCAAAAACATTCTCTTGAGATCCTTTTAAGCTAGTGATTTTAAGTCTGGGGTTGGGGTGATAAGGAACTGCTCTCAAAAATTCTCTCTCCATTTTGTCTGTTTGAAGAAGCACATTTCCCGTTTTAATATTTTATCAGTTTGAAAGGCAAGTTTACTTGTATAAGTGCTGCTGAAACCCACAAGCAAATTCATATCAAACAGACTTCATTCACTTATTTTTTCCATATAAGATAATGTGTGAAATTTTAAATATTAGCCACCCAAAATCTGGTCCCTGTTATACTTCAAGTTAAATTTGGAGCTTGAATATATTAAAATATAGGAAGTGAAATTAAGCCAATCAAAGAACAGCTGCATTGCCTTGATGCATTCATAAGTAAAGGGGGAAGGGGGAATGGAATTTTCTTCCCCATTCCTCCCTGTTTCTCCGTCTCAGTGACAAATAATAAATATTTATTAAGCATCTATCAAGTGCCAGATACTATTCTAAGCACTAGGAATACAAAAAAAAAAAAAAAAAAAAAAAAAAAAAAAAAAAGCCCCCTGCTTTTAGAGTTTACAATCTATTCGGAGAAGAAAGAATGCAAACTGATGCAGAAACAAGTGATATACAGGATAAATAGGAAATAAATTACTCGGAAGCCATTGGAATTAAATGTGATAAAGAAATACTTTTTTTTATAGAAGGTAGGATTTCAACTGGGACTTGAAGGAAGCTAATGAATTCAGAAAGTGGAGATAAGGAAGGAAATTCTAGGGATGGGGCACAGCCAGAGAAAAGACTGAGAATTTTTTTTTTTTTTTCAGTGAACTGCAAGGAGCAGGTATCACTAAGTCACAGAGTGGGTTGGATTGAGAGGAGGTATAAGAAGAGTGGAAAGGTGGGTGGGTTGGGAATATTATGAAGAACTTTGCACATCAAATAGAGAGTTTTACATTTGATCCTGGAGTTGTTAGAGACCTTTTTAATTTAATGAGTAGGATAAGGTACTTGGTCAGTATTAGTCTTTAAGATAATCACCTTGTTAGTTGAATGAAGGATGGATTAGAGTGTGGAGAGATTAATGTCAGCAGACCAATCAGCACGTTATTGCATCAGTCCAGATAAAAGGAGATAAGGGCCTGTACCAAGATGTATGAGAAGAGAGAAGGGGATGTATGCAAGTTATTATAGAGGTAAAATCTACAATCCTTGGTAACAAATTGGATATGTTGGGGAGGTGAGAAAGAATGAAGAGTCTAGGATGACTGTACCTTCAACAGTATCAGGGAAGTTAGGAAAGAGAAAGTGTTTTGGATGAAAGTGTCAAATTTGGACATGTTGAGTTTAAGTTGCCTATGAAACATCCAGTTTGAGATTTCTACTAAGTAGTTGAAGATGTGGGACCATTCATCAACAGAGAGGTCAAGATATGGAAAAATAGATTTTTAGAATCATCAACAAAAAGATGATAATTGAATTCATGGGAGCTGATAAGTACACCAAGTGAAAAATATATAGTAGAGAAGAGAGTGCAGGACAAGAAAATAAAGATGGAATGGTTAGATGAGTGAGAGGAGACTCAGGAGAGAGTGGTAGGAAAGAGATTTGGCAATTAGATCAATTAATCAAAAATTATTTATTAAGTACCTACTGTGTACCAACATCATGTTAAGTGTTGGGAATTCAACAAGATGAGACAGTTCTTGCTGTCAAGGAGCTTACAATGTAATGGATTGTAAGATTGCTAGTAATTTTGGAGGGAAAAGTTTTGGTTGGACACTCGATTGTAAACAGCTAAGAAGGTGAGTGAGAAACAAGTGGAGGCACCTAGTATAGACCAGTGGTTTTCAAAATGCAGTACAAAAAATCTCTGAAACCTTTTCAGAGGGCTTTCAAATTCAAAATTAGTTTTTATTTTTAATATGATAAATACACATATATTTATATATCCCACATAAATAAAACTCTGGGTAGGTCCTGAATAATTTTTAATAGTAAAAAGATATTGAGAACAAAAGTTTGAGAACCACTGGTGTAGATTGCCTTCTCAGGGAGTGTAATTTAAAAAAAAAAAAAGGAAGGTGAGCTTTTAGTGTTCTCATCTATCTAATATTGCCCTTAGTCACAGATCTGAACTCTGATGATTGATAAGAGAATTTTGGTGAGGATAGATTGTGCCATGGTTTCTTGCATATAATACTTGCTGAATAAATAGGTAACACCTTGTTTTAACCTCATAGGCAAAACAATTTTAGTCACTAAAGGCTCAGAACTTGTAGGCTTTGTATGATACATTTTGAATCTTCTTGACAGGAAAGCTCCTCTGATCCTACCCAAGCTCCCAAGAAGTAGAAGGCTTGTTCTAGAGGGGTCTGCCACTGAGAAAAGGACTGATCCTAGATCTATCCTTTTCAAAATTAGATGCCAAAGGAAGGTCTTTGCCACCCTGGCTAATGACCTAAGAAAGAAGATTGAGTAAAATTTATCTAGGGAGAAAAAGCTCAGGTCTCAGGAGAACAAAAGAAAAAAAAAAAAAAAAAACCAGAAGTTAGATCTGGTAGTTGAGCACTGATAGTGAGATCTAATGCGGGGAATACATTTCTGGGATCTCTTGGTAGAGAAAGTAGAAATGCTAAGAACAAGCTCCTAAAATTCCTTTTCCAGAGAAAGTAGAAATGCTAAGAACAAGCTCCTAAAATTCCTTTTCCATAACCAAAAGCAATCCAAATTGTCAAGAGTTTTTAGGCTTTCAGAGCCTTGGAATATTACTCTATCCTAACATATTTGCCCTCTTAGTAGTTTAAATTCTACCAATTAAATATTTATTTTAGTTAGAAAACATCACATATCTTGAAGATGTAAATTGCGAAGTCATCAACAATTCATACCTTAATGTGAATGAGTTCAGACTTTGTTTGCCCTGATATTTAATTGAGATTAGTAACTGATGAGACAGGACAGGGAAATTTTGGCAAGGTAAAACTGATGAAAGAGACAATTTTAGAATATAGTGAATTTTAAGGGGAATGAGTCCGAGTTAAATGCTATATTTGGGTTTTGAGATAGTATAAAGATCCAGGAAAATAAGCACCAACAAGTTGAAGATTGCTAAAAGTCAAATAGGAAGGTTAGGAAATAAACTTTCCATTCTTAGAGATGTTAAGGGGCTTAAGGGAATCCCTAGCCTTGTTTAGTTATTTTCTTCAGAAGATGTGGACCAAAAGGAAGTGGAATCTGCAAGGATTCTATTCTCCCAATGGTTCTCAAACTTTTTGGTTACATGACTCCTTTAGTTTTTTAAAAATTAGAAATAGAAACCAATACATTTAAAAATATTTATTAATCCATTTAAAATGATAACAAACCAATTAATGTTAACATAAATCAAATTCTTATGAAAAATAATTTTCCAAAATAAAAAAAGTAGTAAGAGTGACATTGTTTTAAATATTTTTGCAAATTTCTCTTAGTATATGGTTTAATAGAGTCTTATAACTGCTTCTATATTCAATCTATTGTGATATTGTTTTGGCTGAAGTATATGAAGAAAATCTGACCTTATAAACATGTAGTTAGAAAAGGAAGAAGTATTCTAATAGTCAAATAATGTTTTAGCATTATCATGAAAATAGTTTTGACCTCACAACCTCCTGAAAGGGTCTCAGGGACCCTTAAGGTCTGCAGACCAGATTTTGAGGCAATCCTATTGTATCTCATGAGTCTTTTCTAAGAAAACTTGGGCAGAGGGATGGAGGAAAGTGGAAAGCTTCTTTATAAGATAATGAGCCTCTTTATCAGCATTTTCTGGGCAGTGAATATTATTTTTTGTTTCTAGGGAAATTTTCTCAGTTTCCTAGCTCTGGAGTTACTAGGAGAGGTGAGATTCTTGGAAGGCTTGCTAAGATAGCCATATAGTAACTCAGAAAGGAATCTGTTATGATTCTTCTCTTCTGTAGACCAATAAAAGAATACACACTGACAAATCATACCAGTTTATCATCGCAATGAAACAGATGAGAGAGAAAACAGTTCTGAGAAAGGTTGGGGTGCTGTCTGATTTTCATCATTAGACTATATTTTCTAACCATCATCAAGTGATGAGGGATTAGCTTAGCCACAAGGGATGTAGTTCTTCGGCCAGTTTTGCAGGATGAATCCTAGTTAGTATTAGTTCTTTCATGGGATCTGACTTATGTAGAGATTGTCATAGGAACCTGTTCATGGATTTATAGACAATACCCAAAGGAAACTCAGATGTGCCACACATAAATTCCTGACTGTCTTCCTCAGAAAGTCAATAGCTTGCAGCAAGGGCCACACAAAACAATTACATAAGGAAACTGGGAGAAAACCCCTGACATCCCTAATGAATCTCTGCAAACTACCAGGGTCCCTCATGAGCCTGAAACTTTGTACTTGTCTCCTTGGGGGAAAGAATTGATTGATGAATTGGCAGCCTGAGAAGAGAAGGAAGCTGTGGGAGTTGGTACCTAGGCTAGAAAAGGACATTGCTGCACAGTAGGAAAAGCAATGACCATTGAAATGGAAAAAACATGGGTCCAGTCGTCCCAGTCCCTTGGGCTGCAGTTCTGATGGGCTTGATTAGTGGAACTCATCAAAAGTAGGTAAGAATTATCTCCCTACATCCCCTACTTATTTATATTTTCAACTTTCTAATATTTTTTTTTGTTCTATCCTTTCCAGTATAAAGGTTATTTTACTTGGCACAAGAAACAGAAGCAAAATGATAGTTGTATAGTTTGGCTTTTTTCTTCATCTTCTGTTATCATAGATTGGTCTGCTCTAAGTGGTAAGTAGTCCTGTCCCCTCAATCCTTCATCATTTATCTGATTACTTACCAGCCATATAATTGTAGACAAATTATCCACCTCTCTGAGCCTTAGATTTCTTATATAATCTTTTAAATGGGGATAATAATATTTGTACTATTCCATCTCAAATTCAATGTGATATATATATATACACACACACACAAAAGTTTTATAAACTTTAAGACCACTTTGAAAGTTCAAATTTAAAAATAAATATTTATTGGTTTCTGAATGTTTTTATCATCTCAGTTCTTCCAATGTGTAGTCTGGAACCGTACAAGAAATACTTGTCAATGAGAAAGCTTGAAGGGTGAGGGAGAAGAAAGAGAAAGCTTAGTGAACTTAAGCCTTTGGCTTTGCTTGTGGAAGAAAATTGGAGTATAATAGAGTATGGGATTTTTCCCTCTGGAAATAATTGTCTGTTTAAGACATCCTATTGATCTTCCCAAGGCCAAAGTCCTTTAGTGAAAATCTTTTGTTTACTAAAGTAAATAAAAGTAAAGTGTACCTTGCATGATCAAAGTCTTTGCTAATAAGGAGTTGTTATCTCTACTTCTTTGTGAAGGTGTAGATCAATACTATTGATGGACATTATGGCTGCTGAAGTCTTAAGTGGCTATTAAACATACTATCAGGATTGTCAGAGGGAAAAGCCTTAGATGGGCAGACATTATCTCTGCTTCTCTTTTTTCAATTTAGTCAGTTTTTGTTGTCACCTTGCATAATCCAGAAATCTGGATAAAAGAGGCCCAAGTAGCTTCCTTTTTTTTTTTTTTTTTTTTTTTAACTTTATGCTGAATTAAATTTGTTGTCTTTGGTTTTTGACAAATACCAACTGCTGGTTCAATATCAAACCTGTTGACTAAATGTCAAGGGCATTTGGAGTTTTAAGTGTGACCAAGTGAATGAACTGTTTCTAGAAACTGAGTACCTCTACTTACTTATCTACAGAAAAACTTAGTTGACCTTTGACTGATAATAGTGATAGATGCATCAGTGGGAGCTCAAGCCAACAGCTTTAGAGAACCACTTTTAACCATTCCTGACCAGGAAGGATGACCATCTCCTGAAAGAGAGATGTAGCCAAGTTTTGGGGACTGGATTTAGCCGTGGTAGTAGGAGTTAGGTATTAGAATCTCAGAGTTTATATAGCCTACAATATGATTATAATACTCTAGTAGATCTATCATCTTATTCAAGTGGTTATTCCCTCCAATGACACAGATTGCAACTCAGCCATATTTGCCCATCCTGTATGACTCTAGTCTATGTTTCTCTAGAACTTGTCCACAAAGGTCCAATAAACACTCTAGGAGCTTGCCTCATAAGAACAAAGTGGAATAGTAGATACAGTGCTTGGCCTTGAATTGAGAAGACCTGAATTTAAATCCAGTCTAAGACACTTAATGAGCTATATGACTGTGGACAAGTTACTTCTATCTGCTTCAGCTTCCTTAATTATAAAAGCTAAATAATAACCTCAGAGTATTGTGAGGATTAAATGATTATTTATAAATTCCTTAGAACAATGTCTATTATATTTTAGTTGTTTAATAAATGTTTATTGCCTTCCTTTCTTCCTATGTCCTTTTGAAATGAGAAAAATAGCAACGGAGCACAAAGACTATTGGTTTTCCTTCATTCTTACTCTATGGCTAATCCATTTTTTTCAATCATACATTTCTTTCATGATATCCTTTACACTGTTATTTCTGCATAATTCCTTGTTTACATGTATTATAGCCTTTTCAAGACCATCATGTGCCTCATCATTGCCTTTTGTGGATTGCTCAACAAAAAATCTTTCAGAGACTATAGTATTCTATGATAAGAAGCTGAATTAACCCATAGTTCCTTTCCCCCTCCAATGTAGATTAGGTTAATTCTTATCCTAAGAAATCGAGAAATTATCTCTATGATTTGATTGATCTAGGAGGCTAGGATTCTGGCCTCTAGCTGTTGATAGTTTCCTGGTATCCTTAAGTCATATTTCTTTCTAATCACCTAAAGGCATAAGAAAGGTCTATCTATATGGATACTTGCATCTTTTTGATTTGATTGATCCCTGAGATCTAGAAAATTACCATATCCCGAGAAGAGGGACCATTTCTGGCTGCGTACTGAATAGTTGTTGATTAACCTTTCTATTTTATAACTAAGCAAACCTCCTTTTGTTAACTATTGAATGATCTGCAGGGGAATCATTTCAATCTAATATTGAACTTAAACTACCAAAGGGGAGGCCCCTATAGAAATCATATAATACAATTGAAAGCATATTGGCGTTAAAGAGGTAAGCCCTTAATTCTATGTATCACAAAATATTATAATAGTATTTTTTCTGGTAACAAAGAATTGGAAACAAAGTAGATGTTCACATACTGAGGAATGACTAAATAAATTTTGGTATGTGAATATACACAATTCATTTCTTGTAAAAAAAACAATGAATATGGAGAATCATGGGAAAACATTATTTAATGCAATGTGAAGTAAACAGCATTAGGAAAACAATATATTTAACAATTACAACAATGTAAATAGAATAATAGAGAAAGAAAAAAAGAAAGGAAGGAAGGAAGGAAGGAAGGAAGGAAGGAAGGAAGGAAGCAAGGAAGGAAGGAAGGAAGGAAGGAAAAAGAAAAGAAAAGAAAAACAAAATACTGAATGCTTGAAATGATAATGCTCAAATTTCACCCCAGACTGAAGTTTCTTTATGAACTTTCTTTTTACTCACTTCACAGGCTAAGGCCTGTGACCATTCCTCAGCACTAATTTACATATCAAAAAAGTCACTAATATCTGAAAAGAAGTGTTCTCTTAGCTTTGTTCCACTGTTATTCCTCCTTTTCAAATTGTTTATAAAAATTATATAAAAATGTATGGGGAAGCATATGTTGTAAAAGAAATCTGAGAAAATGGAGGTTTTGTAAATACAAAAGATAGCATAATTTCCTTCCTCCTCCTTTCCTTTTCCCTTCCCTTTCCCTTTCCCTTACCCCTTTCTTTTCCTTTTCCTTTTCTCTTTCCCTTCCCCAACACTTAGCACAGTACTTTGCACATTTTAGGCACTTAATAAAAGATTATCAACTGACTTACTAGGGATTTGCTCATTGTGCTGCAGGCTCTCTTTAGGTTTTTATACATATTGAGCTTAATAGTATTGTATTTTCATGGTTAATCTGTTATCACTCATCCTTGCTACAGGATCATACATTTCCTGATATTCATATGAGATTGATTTCACATAAATCATCCTTAGAAATAGGTTGCGACTTGTACTCACCATATGCTTTAAAAAAATTTTTTTTTTAGTCCATCCACAACTTTGATTCTTCAAAGAGTATGGTATTGGAAGATTCACAACAGTATAGCATAGTCAGGAAAACATTTGTTCTAAGGAGATTCTTTTTGGTGTATATTGAGAAAAGTTGAAATCATCAAAAACAATGTACTATTTTCTCAGATTAATTCATCCTATTCTCTTCCTTTTTTTAAATTTTGGAATTTCTTTATTGTCCATTTGCAGTGCTTATTCCAGATAGATACACTGAGAAACTAACTTGAAGGATTGACTATCCTATTCATATCATTTGACAATAGGCATTTTTCATCTATTATTTTTTCTAGTATTGATTTTTAAGTTAATTCTTTATACTTTTAAAGTAATAATGGTTATCTTTGAAAATTATGATAAATTAATGGATAGAGTGCTGGACTTGGAAATACGAAGCTTTTGATTTGCATACTGTTTCAGATAATTTTTATGTATGATCCTAGGCAAGTTATTTTCCTTCTCAGCTTCATTTCCCTTGTTTGGAAAATGGATATAATAATATAACC
Source organism: Antechinus flavipes (assembly GCF_016432865.1). Lineage (NCBI taxonomy): Eukaryota > Metazoa > Chordata > Mammalia > Dasyuromorphia > Dasyuridae > Antechinus > Antechinus flavipes. The sequence goes on from NC_067399.1 coordinate 564,247,381, forward strand.
AGTATTGTCTTACAAGGTTGTTGTGAAGATCAATTGAGATAATATATATGTAAAGCTTTCTGAGAACTTTATACCACTAAATAGGTCCTATATGTAGCTGGTAGGTACAGAGGCTAGAATGCTAATCTTGGAACCAAGAAGATCTGAAATCAAATTTGACTTCAGAGTCTTACTAGCTTGAGACTCTAGGCAAGTACTTAATTACTATTTGCCTCAGTCCCTTCATCTGTAAAAAGAAGAGATAATAATACTGCTTATTTCCCTTTGTTGGGAAGATAAAATGAGATAGTATTTGTAAAGTACTTTGTAAACTTTAAAGCACTATAGAAATGTTAACTTCTATGACGATTCTTGTTATTATTATATTAATGTCAGTTAATATTGTTGAGCAGGTCCTGTAATGTCTTGTGGCTTATGTAATAAATAGTAGCCTCTGCAGGACTTCACCATCTATTCTGCCAAAAGTCACTTTTGTTTAATCATGTCAAGCTTCATGGAAGAGGCAGAATGATAGATGAACTTTGAAAAACAGAGGGAAAAGAAGATGGTAAGCAGAAAAATTTTGATGTGTAGTTTATCCATATGGGTTGAATTTTAAATGATGGAAGATTACCTGCCTAAAAGATCTACCCCATCATGGAAGAATTCACACTAAGAATAATAAAAAATTGTGTTCAAGTCCTCAACATTAACTATCTGTGTGACTTCAGCCAAGTTACTTAACCAGTTCTCTTGAATCAATTTGCTCATCTATAAAGCAAGTTTAAACTAGATTATCTCTCAGATTGCCTCCATGTTTGACATTTTATGATCCTTAATTTTGTCCCTAAAGTTTTATAACTAGAAGTCGAGAAGACTTCTAAATCTTTAAGACTTATCTAACATAATGTAGACTCCTTGGAAGAAGTAAGGAGTTTAATGTCAACACTTCTTATCACTTAACTACTTAGTTGGGAGCTGGTCCAGCAGAGCAAGAAAGATTGTGCTAAAGGGAAAAAATATTCCCTGACTTCCACTTTTGAGGAAGATAAGACTGATGGTAGATATGATTTGGGAGATATTTGGTGTGTATACAAAAAAGAAACTGGTAATTGAGGTTAATGTCAGTAATTAAATAGACTGGACTGGAAATTCAAGAAACCTGGGTTCAACTTTTGACTGAGTCATGAACTCCTTGTATAATTTTGGGTAAACCTGAGCCTCGGTTTCCTAATCTGCAAAATTAGAAAGTTGACCTAGGTGATCGCTCAGGTCCTTTCCTTTTCTGATAACCCATATTTATAATTTCATTTTCCCTTTCCCCCACAATTTTGTGTAATAGGTCAATTCAACAAGCATATATTAAGTACTTTGTAAGGGATAAGTACTGAGAATGCAAAGAAAAGTAAAAAAGACTGTCTCTCTTCTTAAGGAGCATATATTCTCTTGAGGAAGACAATATGTAAAGAACTAAGTGTGTACATAGTATACAGAGGAGATGGAAGGGAAGGAAGATAGAAATGAGCGTATCCATTTTATAGATTAGGAAATTAAACATTGAATCATAGTTGTCTATTGGTAGCCTGGTTTTGAATCTTAAAAATATTCAGTGTGGTATCAAAAATAATTTAATTAAAAGTAACAAGGGGAAAAAGATTAAATGGGAAAACTCAAACTTATAGCAGTAGCAGAAAAATCCCAGGCAAAGAACTCTGAAAGGCACATAGGATAGAGGAAGAATTATACAGGTGTGTGTGTGTGTGTGTGTGTGTGTGTGTGTGTTAAGGAGAATATATATATATATATACTTTAATTACATTATTGACATTTTCCTCACTTTCTTAAATCAGGATAATCAAATAAACAATAAATCAAGCCCTTATATGTAGCTTGCTGATTTCTAAGATGTAAATACTCACACTGAAAATTTAACATTTGGTTCTTCCAACTGGCTCCAGCACATCCCTGGTTAGAGACTTGAATGAACCAATAAGGTCTTTTATTCAGACTATTTTTAGTTTGGCAACCTAGGGAGTCCTGTGAATCTCAAGTCAATCATTATAAACAACAAATTTCTACTGACCATCCCAATTCAAGCAGAGGTAACTTCTTGGCTAAACATATATTGAATTTAAAGAATTCTATTAGCCAGGTTTAAATAGCAATTATTACTGCAGCTGAAATCAAGAAAGACCATTTGTTCATTCTGTCTTTCTATATAAAATCTTTCATAAATTCTGTCTCCTCCAGTAATAAGCTTAAAAGAGCACACTGTGTTAATTACTTGTCAGAGCCAATGTTATTAAATTCATCTCTGAATTTTCTAGTCTAGAGTTCTTTCCACTGGTTCTACATTATTTCCAGCTTCTGATGTTGGAGAGTGAGAATGGATTTGCCAAAGCATCATTCAAGAAGCTTGTTTTTAGCTGCCACAAGCTGCCACGTCTTTCCGTTTAATTATGGATAAAGTAAGGTGCAGAGAAAGGATGCCATATGCATGAAATTGTGGCATTTCTGGTCATCAGACTTTCATTAAATTCATACTATGTGTAAGGCATTGAGGATACAAAGTTGCCCCATCTTCAAAGAACTTAAATTTTACTAAGGGGATACAACATGTACACAGATCATTAAATATAAAGTTATACAAGGTATTCATGAAGTACGAGAGCCCCAGTAACTGGGAAGATCAGAAAAGATCTCATACAAGAAGTAACCCCTTGTACTGAGTTTCGAAGGAAGCTAGGGATTCTAAATGATGGAAAAGGAATGTATTCCAGGCACCAGAAACCACCAAATGTATAGAACAGGGGATTTTTTTTAAAGCTAAAATAAATTTACTCTAAAGAGATAAAAAGAAAAACTATATTATGGTAAGAGGTACTGTAATGTTCTCTGTTGAGGTTTTCTTGGGGTCTCTGGGGCAGCCTTCTTTCAGCCAAGTAATCACCACAGGAGTAGCCAGGAGTTAAAGTCCAAATCCTTTATTATATGCTTGCCTGGGGCCCCAGTCAGCTTTCTTGAGGTCCTCCTGAATGTATTTTGGTTTCTGTGAGGGAGGCAGGAGGACCACCACCACGATCTCTGTCTTCCCTAGTTCTGATTCTGGCTGAGTTTGTTGGAGCTTATATGCTCTCTTATCATAGGTGGGAATTTTGTGGAACTATATTAAGTAATAAGTACATGTACTGAACTAGAGAACTGTTAAGCACCATACTAAATAACCATTGTCTCTATCAATTCCACTGACTTACCACCTTGTAAGAATCCTTGTTTCAGAGTTCTGGCCCATAACAAGGTACTATAGATATAAAGTAATATTAATACTAATCTATATTCACCAAATACTATGGCCTCCAAATTAAAAAAAATGCTAGCATTTTACCCCCCCCCCAATTACATGTAAAAGCAATTTTAACATTTGTTTTTCTAAGTTTTTCTTTGCATTCTCAGTCTCTAAGTTTTGTCTTATTTATACCGAAACATCCCTGTGATCCTTCCTTTCCTCTTCCCACCACAGAGAAGACAAGCAACTTAACATAGATTATACATATGTAGTCATGCAAAACACATTTCCATGTAAAGTCATGCTGTGAAAGAAAATACAGACAAAAAAAAAAACCCCAACAAAAATAAATAAAAAGTATGCATCAGTCTGCATTCAGACTCCACCAATAAGAGGATCTCTTAATCATATTCTGTGGATTCTCTTGACAGGCTAGTGGAGGCTATGAGCCTCAGAATAATGTTTTTAAATGTGTAAAATACATACAATTACAAAGAAAAGCAATTATATTAAAATAAAAATGTAATTTCCCGCCTATCCAAGTTTCCACACTTCTTGTAACCCATCCAGAAACTTCAAACAGACCCCCTGATATAGAGAGAAGACATGGCATGTCATGTTCAGGGAGCAACTGAACGTCCAGATGGAGTGCTACAGAGATTGTGAGGGGGAGTAATATGAAACAACTGCAATGGTGAGTGGGAGCCATATTGTGAGGGCTTTAAATGCCAGATGGAGGATTTTTGGGGTTTTTTTTTATCCTTAATGCAATTCTAAGCCAATGGAAATTTTTGATCAGAAAAGTGAAGGGATTAGATTTATGATTGAGGAATATTGATTTCAAGATTGGGGTGCTCTCTGAGGATAGTGCCAGAGAATCTAGGATACTCTTGGAAATTATATACTCTTTTGGTTTAATTTTCTGCATAGTAGCATCCCACACACATGTTGGGGATGAATAATAAAATATTAAAGTCGAAAGTTGCCTTAGGAGTCATTTAGTTTAATCATTTCAGACATCTTTATGGCTCAAATTGAGTGGCAGGATGGGAACTGATTTCCAAAGTGACCTTTTTGATTTACCATGGTAAACATCAGTCAAACAATATAGGAATCTATCATTTTTACCAACAAGAATGTATTAAGTGTTCATAATTTGAATGTCACAACACCAAGTCCTGGAGATACTATGACAAAAAATGAAATGATGCCTGACTGCAAGGAACTTATAATTAAATACAAAATATATGCAAAATAAATAGAAAATGATTTGGTGTATACTAGATGGAGGGATCCAGCTCATAGGATATGACACTTGAGTTGAGATTGGGAAGAAGACAGGGAAGAGGCAGAGTGGAGTTAGCACTATATTTTAAGTATAGGAGACAGCAAGTGCAAAAGTAGGGAGATGGGAGAAGGGATGTCATATATAGTGAATAGCAAATTGCAAAAAAGCTACTTTGACTGGAGCACAGATCATATGAAGTTCAACAGTCTACAAGCCTGAAAATGTAGATTGAACCAGATTGTGAATGGCAGTATGTGTGTGTGTGTGTGTGTGTGTGTGTGTGTGTGTGTGTGTGTGTGTGAAGGGAAATCTGGGAATAGGAGGGAAGAAAGAGGCATTTATTAAATGCCTACTCTGTGCCAAGCACTCTGCTAAATGCTTCATAAATATTTCATTTAATTTTCCCAATAACCTTGTAAGGTAGATACTATTATTGTCACCATTTTACAGATGAGGAAACAGAGGCAGATAGAGGTAACCTTCCAATATAATTTTACAATGTACAATTCCAAGAAAAATAGTATGCATTTTATCTTAGAGAAAATAGGGAGTTACTGGAGTTTTCTGAGAAGGAAAATGACACGTTGGACTTTGGGTATGTACTTTGGCAGCTATGTAAAGTATCATTTGAAAAAAGCAGAGAGACTAACCAGGAGACTATATTGTAATAGTCTAGGCAAGTGGTGATGAAGGTCTAAGGTGGTTTTGGTGAGAGTAGAAACAAGAGCTGCTGTGAAGGAAGAATGTATAAAACATGATATGTGATTGGGACAGAGATGTAGTAAAAGAGAGGGGAAAGAGTCAATGATGACTCAGAAATGATGAATCTGTAAATGCCAAAGTTAGGAAAAGAGAGTCAGGGACTTCCCCTTTAGCCAGCACTTATTGCAATTATTTTATTTTTTCAAATAAAAGGCTAAATTGATATCTTTTTTTTTTTTTTGCATCACACTCATTTGCATATATCTGATCCTTTCTATCCAATAATTTGTTTGTTACAAACAAAGAAAAACAGTTAGTTTCAGACCTGGTGGGGATCACAGAGGTCATTTTATCTAACTTCCTCATATTATAGAAGAGTCAACTGGGACCACAATGATCAAGTGACTTACTCAAGGCCACACAGTTAATAAATAAGTGGCAGACCTGGGTTACAATTCATGCTCTGGAACCAGATATCAGTGCTTTTTCCATTGTACCATTGGAGGTACATTTCCTCAGCATGTCTTCTGTAATTATAATTACTTAGTGCTCAGCTTCATTTATGTTCTTTTCATTTAGATTATTGTAATTATTGTGTATATTGTTTTTCTGGTTCTCTTTACTCTTAATCAGTTCATACAAGCCTTCCCATATGGAACTGAATTCTTTAAACTCATTATTTCTTCTGGTACAAGAACATTTCATTATATTCATATTTTAGTTTGTTCAGCTATTCTCCAAATGATGAACACACTTTGTTCCCAGAGACTTGGTGCATTAAAGAAGGTCTGTCCTACAGAAATTTGAAAACACTTGGAAATCTTTTGTCTTATTTATACTAAAACATCTCTGTGATCAAAAGCAGCAATTTGGTATAATGAGCAGAAAAGTAGAAAGAACAATTAACTGGCTGGATGTCAGGAAGACTTGGTTTTAATTATGGCCATGACTTACTAGTTTTGAGATCTTAAACCAGTCATCTTATTCTTTTTGAACTTTATTTTTCTCATCTATAAAATGAGGATCCTTTTCCTCTCTCCCTTCTTCCCTTCCTTCCTTTCTCCCTCCCTCCCTCCCTTCCTTCCTTTTTTCTTCCTTCCTTCCTTTTTCCTTTTTTCCCTTCCTCCCCTCCTTTCCCTCCTCCTTCTTTCTTTCCTTTTTCCCTTCCTTTTTCCTTTTAATGTACAAAATATGTTAGGTATGGAAGATTAAGATGTAATAAAGAAATGATCTGTCTTCCCTCATAGTATAAAAATACTTGTATTAGTTAACATGTAAGATTATTGTGAAGATTAAATAAAATAATATATTTCAAAATACTATGTAACTCTAAATTATTACAGAAATATAAGTTATATTGCTGGAGTTTTTAACCTTTTTTTTGAAGTCCTGACTGATGAAACCTGTGGGATTTTTTTTTCAGAGTATTGTTTTGAAATGCATAAAATAAAGCACATAGGATTCCAAAGGAAACTAATCATATTGAATTACAGTTATCGAGATGTTTCTAAAAGCAAGTTTATGTACTCCCAGGTTAAGAATCCTTTTCACTATATGATGGTGAATTATAGTGTTTATCACTTTCCTGACCTGCTTTTTTCCTTTCTTCTTCCTTCTTAGTAACTGAGGCAACAGCAATTAAGAGCATCTATGTTCAAGGTCACTTTCCAAAGTCAGCCTCAGAACCAGAATTATAATCAGAAGCTTTCTAGTTTTTTTGTTTTTTTTTTTTTACTAGATTTGGATTACACAGAAGCTACTAGTAATAGGCTTTGCTATAGACTTGGAGTGAGAACTAGAACATTCTACTCTACTGACATTTTAACCTGTTGTACAACCAAACGGCAAAAAAAAAAAAAAAAATCAATGTAACTTCTTTTCTTGGAGATTGTATGATACTATGGATAGCTATTTGGAAGGTTCTCTTACCAGGATATGCATACATTTTCTAGTGAGTGTCAGTGTTAGAATTGATGCCACTGGGAGACTTAAAGAAAACCAAGGAGTGACTCCCATGCTCTGTTCTTTTCCAGTGGCCCATAGCTGGCTTCCATGCAGGCTCTGAATGATGACCAATTTCATTCATTAACTCAAGGCAGTTGTGGAAGGAGGTAAGAGAGTAGCCAGCAGCAAACCAGCTGCTTTGGTCCCCAGAAATCATCTGTTAAACAACTGTTAAATTTAAAGACAAACCACATTGATTTATTCTTTGTGGTCAGTTTCCATCCAGCTGCTCCAGCATATAAAAAAATCCATCAAGGATTGTAATTCACAGTTAGCTAAATTAAAAAAACATTTCCAACCTGGAAAAAGGGGGCGTGTCTCTTCATTCAACCTAGTGTTTATGGACAGCAGCTGAGTCCAGCTGTCTTCAGACCCATTGAGTACCCTATCTAGGGTTAAGGTTTTTATCACTGTTTTCTTAGAGCACTTCCAAAGGAATACTCAGTTTTTCTCTCATCTGTGGAACTTGCTTAAATCGGATTTTCTGATCCCATTTTCTGTATCTGAAAAAACAGGAAGCTAGATTAGATGGTCTCTGAGATGCCTTCCAACTATAAATCACATAAGCTTATCAATTACTTATAGTTTCCACTTAAAACTGTGTTATACTGGATTGAAATGGGGGGTAGAGAGTGGGAGTAGGGATGTGAAATAATCATTCTTTTTATAGTTCTTCTTTGCTCTCACCATTGTAACCACCCATCCTTCCTTTCCCAGTATGGGTACTATTCTCTACCATATCTTGACAGGATATGAGAAGAGAGCAGCAGAGGTAACTCCTCTTGGATATTTGGACAGTGGGATTTATTTAACTCTCAAAACAAATGATAGTTTTTCTCACACAAATAAAGTCAGACTTAAATAATTGGAAAAATATTAAGTGCTCTTGGATAGGCCGAGCAAATATAATAAAGATGACAATACTCCCTAAACTAATCTATTTATTTAGTGCTATACCAATCAGACTTCCAAGAAAATATTTTAATGATTTAGAAAAAATAACAACAAAATTCATATGGAACAATAAAAAGTCGAGAATCTCAAGGGAATTAATGAAAAAAAAAATCAAATGAAGGTGGTCTAGCTGTACCTGATCTAAAATTATATTATAAAGCAGCAGTCACCAAAACCATCTGGTATTGGCTTAGAAATAGATTAGTTGATCAGTGGAAAAGGTTAGGTTCACAAGACAGAATAGTCAACTATAGCAATCTAGTGTTTGACAAACCCAAAGATTCTAAATTTTGGGATAAGATTTCATTATTTGATAAAAACTGCTGGGACAATTGGAAATTAGTATGGCAGAAATTAGGCATGGACCCACACTTAACACCATATACCAAGATAAGATCAAAATGGGTCCATGACCTAGGCATAAAGAACGAGATTATAAATAAATTAGAGGAACATAGGATAGTTTATCTCTCAGACTTGTGGAGGAGAAAGAAATTTGTGACCAAAGATGAACTAGAGACCATTACCAATCACAAAATAGAAAATTTTGATTATATCAAATTAAAAAGCCTTTGTACAAACAGAACGAATGCAAACAAGATTAGTAGGGAAGTAACAAACTGGGAAAACATCTTTACAATTAAAGGTTCTGATAAAGGCCTCATTTCCAAAATATATAGAGAACTGACTCAAATTTATAAAAAATTAAGCCATTCTCCAATTGATAAATGGTCAAAGGATATGAACAGACAATTTTCAGATGAAGAAATTGAAACTATTACCACTCACATGAAAGAGTGTTCCAAATCACTATTGATCAGAGAAATGCAAATTAAGACAACTCTGAGATATCACTACACACCTGTCAGATTGGCTAAGATGACAGGAAAAAATAATGATGAATGTTGGAGGGGATGCGGGAAAACGGGGACACTGATGCATTGTTGGTGGAGTTGTGAACGAATCCAGCCATTCTGGAGAGCGATCTGGAATTATGCCCAAAAAGTTATCAAACTGTGCATACCCTTTGATCCAGCAGTGTTTCTATTGGGCTTATACCCCAAAGAGATACTAAAAAAGGGAAGGGGACCTGTATGTGCCAAAATGTTTGTAGCAGCCCTATTTGTAGTGGCTAGAAACTGGAAAATGAATGGATGCCCATCAATTGGAGAATGGCTGGGTAAATTGTGGTATATGAATGTTATGGAATATTATTGCTCTGTAAGGAATGACCAGCAGGATGAATACAGAGAGGCCTGGAGAGACTTACATGGACTGATGCTAAGTGAGATGAGCAGAACCAGGAGATCATTATACACTTCGACAACGATATTGTATGAGGATGTATTCTGATGGAAGTGGATTTCTCTGACAAAGAGACTTAACTGAGTTTCATTGGAGAAATGATGGACAGAAACAGCTACACCCAAAGAAGGAATACTGGGAAATGAATGTGAACTATTTGCATTTTTGATTTTCTTCCCGAGTTATTTTTACCTTCTGAATTCAACTCTCCCTGTGCAGTGGGAGAACTGTTCGGTTCTGCAAATATGTATTGTATCTAGGATATACTGCAACATATTTAACATATATAGGACTGCTTGCCATCCTGGGGGCGGGGAAGGAACGAGGGAGGGGAAAAAAACGAAACATAAGTGATTGCAAGGGATAATGTCGTGTAAAAATTATCCTGGCATGGATTCTGTCAATACAAAGTTATTATTAAATAAAATAAAATTAAAAAACAAACAAACAAACAAACAAACAAAAAAAACAAATGATAGTTTTTGTATTTGGCCCTAATCCACATAATATACTGAAGCCATTGTGAGTAAATGTGGCAGATTTTTCTCAAAGGCCCACACCCACTGACCCCAGTAGATATACTTACATAGCACTTTACAGAATTCATTCACACACACACACACACACACACACACACACACACACACACACACACCATCTCATTTGATCCTTATAAAAACCCTGAGAGGTGAGAAAGACAATTATTTTTATTCACTGTTTACTAGTGAGAGAACCAGTAGTCAGAGAGTTTGTGATTTATCCAAGACTACAATAGTGAATTAGTATCAGAATCAGGATTAGAATCCAGATCTTTAGATCATAATCAAAGAGTTAATCAACAAGCAAGTATTAAGTAGCTATTGTGTGCCAGGTACTATGTTAGGTCCTGGGAACACAGAATACTTTTTTTTTTTAAATGCACCAGCATACAAGGATATTCAAGATAGTATCATCATAAACTGTGGCAGTGTGAAAGGGAGATTTTTGTCATATCTTTGTTTCAGTACACAGTTCCACATTTAGATCAGCTACACTACTGATCAATCCAATCCAACAAAGCATAAATTAAGTGCCTATTATTTGTAATACATTATGCTAGTGCGGGGGATATAAAAACAAGAAAAAAAAATAATACCTTTCTCTGAAAAGTTTATATCTCACATCTTTGAAAAGAGCAAGTATCATAGCCAGTGATAGGCACAGCCGAAGTTCTCAGAAGGGGAGGCAAAGAACTTTTATCAACACGAGCAACAAAGTCAAGGAAACACATACCTATAATATCTGTAGGTTACTTCAGATATAATTGGGGTTATGTTAGCTCTCAAAATTATTAAGTTTTATCTACATTGTTAACATTTTTTCTGTTACTTTCTCAAGTTTAGGCAATCAACAAAATAGATTAAGCCCCAATTTGTAGCATGTGCCAATTTCTAAATTGTAAATATTCACTCTGAAAATTTGATAACTGGCTCTGAGGCTAGTCAGAGATGGCTCTAACATACCCCTGGCATAGCACTCTGTCTTTCGAATGTCAGGGATCATATTGATGTTCTAATTTGATCAACTTGCAAGAATATATCCTTTAAACTCCATTAGAATAATGCTTATATAATGTTATGGATATTCACATTCATATCAGCATATGTCAGGTCATCTTGATAATTCATATGATAATAAAACTTCAAATTGTAGCATTCTATTGCTTTTTGGCCTTTTGGCTAAGATCAAGTGTAGTAAATTGTAGTATTCTTAGATTTATATCATATTCAAAGGGTCCATAGCAAGACATTTTAGGTCACCGTGATATTTATTCTGCTAACCATGAATGGTCATGAATGCAGAATGGAAAGGGTCCCTCTTCTCTTTCCTTACCCATAGTTCAATCATAGATTTCTGTTCTTTCTTTTCCTTTAAACTCCTCTCCACAATTCAACTTCCTTAATTAGAGATTGTTTCTTAATATAATCTCACTCATATTCCCTACTTTTTCCTTTCTCTCTAATAAGCCTGTTGAGTGAAATATATAGTAGTACCTAAGCCCCCACCCCCCACCCCCATCCTTCTCTCCTTTGATCAGTTCAGTTGAAAGTAAGATTCAAGTGTTACCTGCTTCCCCAACCTCTTCCTCCTTGTTTGTATAGTCTTCTATTATAAACCTCAAATATTTGAGTTGATTTTCCCTACTCAGCTGCTTGCATATATTAAGTGATCAGTAAATTTTTTTTGGATTAGTAGGTTTAGAATGCTTGATTTATGTAGGTGCTCATGTTCTGCATTTATTTTTCTTCAAAGAAAAAAATGTTATTTATTTATAGTATAACAGTCTGCCCAGGGAGGTAGGAGGAGCCTAGATGGTAGAATAACAGAAGTACGGCCAAGCTCTCCCCCACAACTCCTTCACAAAGATCTAGAAAATGCACCAGATCATGTCCTGACTGGAAGGTCAAGAACAAGTTACAATGAGTAATTTTTTTTCAGGCCAGGTCATCATGGGAGACAGAAAGAGACATCTGAGGTCACTGGAAATATTTCATGTCCAAGTACAGTAGCTGAAAGAGGGTTGAAGGAATGCACTAGGTTAAGAAGAGGATCCAATGTCATAGAGAGTGACTTGATGTGAAAGATACAGGAACAGATGCTAACTGGCAGCTAGCTGCCACTTATTGCCCAGATAGAAAGCAAGGAAGAGACATCAACCAAGGGATGATATTCCAAGTTGAGGAATGGTCATAGGCCTTAGGCTGTGAAGTGAGTAAAAAGACAGTTCATAAAAAAGCAACAGTTGTAGTCTCTGACCCTGGAAGTGAAGTAGACTTGGAGATATCAGTTCTAGACTCCAGTTCAGCCTGAAGTCTACTGCAAAATAAGCAAATCAGTAAACCCCAACCAAAGGGAAGCCTGCAGTTTGGTCTTTCTGAACCAGCAGGACTTTTCAGCTGATTGATAGTGGCTGAATTCAGTAGCAATTTAATCCAGGCCAAATCCAGGTCAGAAAGTCATAGAGCTCAGACCAGGAGGGCAGTAGCCAGATTTTGGCCTGAAGCAAAAATCTTTGGAAGCATTGATAGAATGCAATTAGCCTGAGATGTATGTGAAATTCTGGAATAACACTCAATACTACAAGAAGACATAAACTTGAGCCAGAAATTCCTTCCAAAACTGCACAGAGTCCAGCTCTAACATAAAATCTAAAGTTAGGATATAGGTTGAATAAATGCTCAAACAAACAAGCAAACAAACAAATTCCACAATAATGAATAATTTTGCTGACAGGGATGCTTCCAGAACAAATCTAGAAGGGAAAACTCCAAAACAACTATAATTATAAAGATAAACACAGCTTGGGCACATGTACAACTAGAATGTCTAGAAAAGATCAAGCAAGAGCTTTAAAAAGAGTTTTAAATGTTTTCATAAGTGAAATGAATGCTAGGAAAAAAATAAGAAAAGAAATGAGAGCAATGGAGAGAAGAATTGGAAAGGGAATCGACAATTTCTCACAAGAATAGAACATTATCCAAGCAAAAAGCTTTCAAAATTTGAACCAACCAAATAGAAGTTGATTGTTCCATCAGACAACAGAAATATTTTTAAAGTCAAAAGACTGAAAAAAATAAAAGGTATCTCATAGCAAACTCAACTGACCTGGAAAACAGATTGAACAGAGGAGAAGGGACCATATGCCCCTTATAGGTTCTCAGAGAATGTTCTGGGATAGGGGATATTCCATACTTGGAATATGCTCTCTTCTCTAGTAAATTATAATTAAAGAATAGAAAATTATAATGAAATGAGCTGAAGAAAGCAGATGGATATAATATTAGAGCACTGGTTTTAAATCTCACATGATCTGAATTGGAGTCCCCTTCTGTGGAATATACTGGGCAAGTCATTAACCTCAAGATGCTCCTGGAAGCTCTGTAATATGCTAACTTGTGGAGAATGTATCAGTCTGAATTGGCAGGGAAAATTTTCTCACATAAGCTAATGAAATCACAGGTCCCAGTCCCCTACCTTTAAAATGAAATGATATATAATGATTTAATGACTACATAATTTATGTTGTTTAAGAATCCTGGTAAATATCATGATTGTGCTTGGTTAATATGTTGTTCATAGGATAAAGAGTACTCTGCCTCTTGTGAGAACATTTTCTAAGGAAAAGTCTCTACTCTTAATTATGTCACCACATCACACAAAGCTGTGACCTTCTGTACTTTTGTACAAGGCTGAGAAAGCCATATTGAACACTGATTCCCCTCAACCATCTGCCGCTATTGATTCCAAGTGGATTATGTTGTGCTGCCTCCCAGGAAAAGTCTGAAGTCAAAAGACCTCCCTTACTGACCCCTTTTCAGTTGAAAGAAATGCAGGATTAATTGCATAGCATTCCACTTGGGTTTGTCTTGTACTGTGTGTGTAAAGAGTAGCCAAAAGAATAACTGCCTGAGCAATTCAAACTCCTTATAAGCTATTATCAGCATGAGATGTCTGCCCATACAGGATGCTGCGTTTTTATAGGGAAATTACATTGTTATTTTGGAAGGCAGTCATCTTGTTATCTTGACCACAGTAAATGCATTGCATTCAAGATTTGTTCACATGAAAGCTTTCACAAGAAGCTATGTCTTGGTGGTTTGGAATTCATTTTTATTGATGAAAAGCTTGTAGGGTAATGTAGTATAAAATCAAGCTACTGAGCAGAACCTATTGGAATTATCTATTTTTTTGTGCAAGTGACCTAGAAATTTTGGTTAAGAATCTGTATTAATTTTGCAGGACTTCTTGATTGTGCTAGACTCTTCAAAATGACTTGAAGTGTTAATTCACTTTAAAATCTCTGCCACAGAATACTGACAGAGGAATAGCAAACTATATTGGAATGAACTAAGAGACAAAGTAATTTAGTGGATAAAGAGCGGGATTTGAAGCCTTCAGTTTATACAGTCTTCTCTCACAATTATTTTCAGAGCCAGTGAGGTGGTACAATGCAGAGTGATGGACTTAGAGTCAGAAGGACTGGAGTTCAAATCATGCATGAAATGCTTATTAGTTGTCTTAACTTAGGCATATGAGTTAACCATTCTGAATCTTAGTCTCCTTATCTGTAAGTTGGGAATAATATAAACATCTGCCTTGCAGAATTATTGTGATGACCAAGAAAAATACTACATTTAATGTATGTTGCAAACTTCAAAGCACAATATACATGCTGGGATCATTACTGACATTAATAGTCTTAATATTGTTGTTTAGTAGTTTTTCAGTTGCATATGATACTGTGTGACTATTTTTCAGGTTTTCTTGGCAAAGATATTAGAGTGGTTTGTCATTTTCTTCTCTAGCTCATGTGACAGATGACTGAAGCAAATAGGATTAAGTGACTTGCATAGAGTCACACAGTTGGTAAGTTCTTAGACCAGATTTTGAATTCAGGAAAAGGAATCTTCCTGACTCTAGGCCTGTTGTTCTATCTACTGTATCTCCTGGCTATCCACTGCTTTTAAAATTGTTAATTAATTTATTTTTAATACAAATTTCTTTATGACTCAATTTGGGAGAGAAAAATCAGAACAAAAGAAAAAATCATGGGAGAAGGAAAAAAAAAAAACAGAAAAAAGAAGTGAACATAGCATGTGTTAATTAGCATTCAATCTCCATAGTTCTTTTTCTGGATGCAGATGGCATTTTCAGTCCAAAGTTTGAGATTATCTTTGATCACTGAATCACTGAGAAGAATCAAGTCTTTCATAATTGATCATCACACATTCTTGCTTTATTCTGTATTGTGAGGACTGAGTTAGCACCCTGGATACCTTAGAATCAGCCAGAGTCGGGATAAGCAAAAGCCCTTGATCTTTATTCTTGGTCTTTTGGGGTAGCAGTCAGGGGAATGGACATAGGAATCTCCACACTTTCTTTCTCTCTCTCCATAGCCAAAAGTAACTCTTGCTTGTCTTACTCCACCCTCTAATCCCTCTTACAATTCTTTGTATACACCAACAGATCAACCCAGCACAGAATAGTGGAGCAGGCCATTTTCCAAGCATATGCTAATAGATTATTGTCCAATAAGTAATTAGCCTTAAGTGCTCCATTGTCCAAGTGCATTTGCTCAGTTTCAGACCTTTACATCTCCCGCTTTCTTTTGTTTTAGAACAAAGGTGGTCACGCCAAACCTGACTTCTTAAGGAGGTGAGAACCCCAAAAAGGTGATCACCCCCCCCCAACTTCTCAGGAAGGTAGATGAAAGCACTAAAAAGGAGATGATCATGCCCTCCCTGACATCTCAGGAAGGGAGATGAAAAGCACCAAAGGGAAGTGGGGATTGCTCGTGGGTTTCTGAGCTGACGTGTCTTACTAGAAATAGGTATGCACAAACCCATCAGCATGGGAGGTATTACACAAGCACACAGCAATAACACAGAGGCTGTTAGTGATGATTCTCCCCACAGCTGATGCAGGCTCAATGTGGTGTAACAAACGTGAATTGTATACGCAAGTAGTGATATAACAAACAATATGAATCAACATGGTATTGTAAAAGATTTCCAGAAGTCCTAGAAGGAGGGTATGTGAACAACAGTCACACATACGCCATCGTCAGCAGCCAAGAGATAGTCCAAAATGAATTTATTGTCCATTGCTTCATGTGTCAGGGAATCTAATGATCCCCACAAATTTTTGAAGTCCTATAACAGTCTTATCATTTTTCAGAAAATCCAATGATTCCTGAGGGATTTCAAGTCCTGCAACAGTCTTATCATGTCTCAGAGAATCCAATGATTCATAAGGGTTTTGAAGTCCTACAAAAATCTTTTCATATCTCAGGGATTCCAATGATTCCTGAGGGTTTTCAAGTCCAACAATTTTTGATGTCCATGAGTCAAACGCCATAACTGCCAGTCTCTTTCAGTGGTGACCACAGTCAGCAATGGAACCACCCAATGTTTCTTGGGTCTTCTCCTTCATTTCAAGGGTCTGCAACATCTCTCTCCCATGGGCAAAGTGAATATGGCTCTCTGGCACCCATCTGATTCCTTCTCCATCTGTAGAGATACAAACAAACTCTCTCCCCCAAGCAGTTAACCTATCTGGTCCCTTATTCATCACTTTCAGTCTCTCTCCACATTACCTGGCGATTATTTAAAGATAGTGGAACCACTCGCATTGGACACTGCCCTTCCAGTGGGTTATAAAACCTGTCTGCCAGAGCCAGTGCATCTTTGTCAAAAATCAAGAAGTTAATAGTATAAAGAGCTAGATTTAGAAGTTCTCTAGGGTTACCGGTGGCTCCCCCTTTCTTTTGTTTTTGGAGCAGCGTCTTAATGTCTCTGTTTCTCCTCTCTACTATTGCCTGTCCTTGAGGATTAAAGGGTATGCCAGTGTTGTGTAAAATCTTATACTGTGCACAAAAGTGTGCAAAATGTTTAGAAGTATATGCAGGTCCATTGTGTTTTTTATTGCTTGTGGCACACCCATACTTGCAAATACTTGGATAAGGAATTCAGTGATCACTAGGGCCATCTCTTTTGCTGCTGGTATTGCAAAAGTGAATCCTGAAAAGGTATCTACCACAACATGGATAAAAGACAGATGATCAAAAGATTTATAATGGGTCACATCCATTTGCCAGATTTCATTGGGTCTCAAACCACGAGGGTTCTTCCCTCGAAGCAGTGTAGGAGCATGGAAAAGAAGGCAAATTGTAGAGGCTTTTACTATGCTCCTAGCTTCCTCTCTTGTTATTCCAAATTGTAAACATAAAGCTCGAGCAGCCTGATGATATTTAAAATGAGATTCTTAGGCTTCTTGAAATAAAGGAGTATTGAGCAACATGGTTAGAAAGCTATTTCCCTTTGAATTACCACCAAAAATAGGAACTGGAAGTCCACTATGAGAGCAGACATGCAAAATATAGATCTTACCTGGATGCTTTCTCACTTGCTCTTGGAAGTTCCTTAAAGAGCTGATATATATTAGAGGCTACAAATTTTATTTGGGCTGTGGCAATTCTTTGTACCAATCTACTGAATAGTCTGAATCAGATGTCTCCTGGATAATAAATAAGAGCTAGAATGATAGCATATAATTCATTCTGCTGAGTGGACTGAAAAGGAGTTCTGACTACTCTCTTTATAGTTAAGTCATGAGAGTATACAGCGCAAATATTATGTTTAGATGCATCTGTAAAGATGGTCCTTTAAGAGGAACTTTAGAAACCTTTTTTTCAAGAATCCATCACCAATTATGTAATAGTCTGATTATCTTTAATGGAGACTCGTGTAAAATTTGCAGCCCTGGCTAATAAAATTTGCCACTCTGGGATGGTTTCACAGCAACAACTATGTGTCATAGAAGGTCTACTTGTAGTTCCAATGACGGTATTGTGGTTTGGAGAAAAGAATGCTGAGTTTGGTGTGAGAAGACCTGAATTTGGGTGCAGCTCCGCCATTTACAATTATAATCTCTTGTGCTCAGTTTCTTCCTTTGTGAACTGAGGATATGTCTCAAGTTCTTTCTAGTTCTAACATTTTATCCTCATGTCATCAACTTGTCCTCTTGCCTCTTGCTAAGCACTTGCAACAATTCTGGGTATGTAGTAGGAAGCCAATATTGGCATTCTACAATATTTTTCAAAATCTTTCTTACTTATTAGACCTGTACTACACTGACATAGATTTTGAAAACCCAAAGTAAAATGTTATTTTGGTGAATGATTTGGACATGCAGGTCCAGTTCTGTTGTAATAAGAGGCTGGATATTTTTTCTCTGAGACTCAATTTCCTCAATTATCCAAAAAAGGAGGATTGGCCTAAAGATCTCTAAGGTCTCTTATAGTTCAAGTGGTCAATAACTTTATGTTGGATTTATATTTTAAAAATAACTTTTTGGACATTGGAATATATGCTGTAAGAACTACTGGATTCAGATTCAGAGAATGTGGTTCTGGATCTTGTTTCTAACATTTATTCCTTTTGTTTCCCTCCAGTTACTTACTTTACCTAACATAAGAAGTTGGATTCAGGGACTTTGTAGTACCCTCCTGGCTCTCTGTAGGATCCTATGACATTATTTGGGTGGTTGTATGAGTCTGAGACCTAAGTGAGGTGAGGAGAGAAGAGAAAGTTTAAAGAATTGAATGAGAAGGAACAGCTAGAGGTCCCAGGGGATACAGCACCAGCCCTGGAATCAGGAGGATCTGAATTCAAATCTGGCTTCAGACACTTAACACTACTGTGTGATCCTAGGCAAGTCACAACCTCAATAGCCTCAAAAAAAAATAAATTCAGACTTTAAAAATTGGATGAGAAGCTAGTGAGAATTCAGAGAGAATAATGATGGGGGGGAAGAGGGTTTGGAAATTAATTACTGATATTTAAAGGCCATCTCTTAAATAGAAAAATAGAGCAATTATTAATACTTATTATGTGGCACACACTGTGGTAAATGCTGGAGTTACAGTCACATGCAATAAAAACAGTCTCTGTTCTTGAGGAACAAGACTTGAATGGAGTAAGACATGGCATAAAGGAGAGCTTAAAGTGAGTGGAGGAGAAGAAAGGGATAGGATGCTGACTGTGACAAGGAGAAGTCTATAGAGCAGCCATGAGTAAAGTGAGTATATCCTGGAATGGTAGACTGGTCTATATCCTCACCAATTAGAAGAGATGGCACAGAATATCTGAAATCCTATCAAGTTTCTTTTCAGGCAGCCACTGAATTGTCTTGTTTTCAGGATGTTTACCCTGGGTCTCCATTACTATAACTTAGCAGTCATTCAGATTGCTTGTCTGGATCTCACATGTTGACACCAGATGGAGAAACTGTACCCCATGTTCTCTGGTACAAAGTGCTGACCCCATTACTTCCCACTTGTGAGGTAGACTGGGAAATTAGCTGGAAAATTGCTTTGAGCAAGAGCAGTAGGACATTCCTTCTTTTTCCAGGAGCAAAACAATAAAATCTTCAGTGCCAAATTGAAAATTAAAAAAGGGGTTTCCTTTTCTAGTGATCACCAGTGGACAGTTTTAAATATAGATTCCAGCACTAACTTTCAGATGGAAATTGCAACAATAGGAGGGCAGATGGTAATACTTCTCAGGGTACATCTGCTCTTGATAAGAAATGCAAATGTATGTTCATTGAAACATTGAGAAAGAGCCATTCCCTGTCTTGAGCACATTATGCATGTGCACACCATCTAAACTGAAGCTTTGGGAAGGGTAGACATTGCTATCAAAGGCTGTCTCTCCTTTTTAGTTTTCGCAATAAATGTTGGGGAAAGCAACAGTCATTTTTCTTTTAACTCGGAAATTCTCCACCATTTGAGGCAGAGCTACCATATTTCTCTATCATTCTTTAATCCCGTTTTCTAAATCACTGCAATGCTTATATTTAATCTTTTAAAATTTAAGTTATAGGATTTTTTTTGGTGGAACTTGGTTGGCCAATTTCAAGACCTTTTAAAGAGGTGTTATAAAAATGGGGTTTTGGGAATTGTTGCTTGACTTAGAAATTATCCCAGTTCCGAATGATGTTTGGTGAAGTATAATTTGTTCTAGAGAAGAATGGTTCATTCCATAATGTTAAATGAATTCTGATTTTCCAATGAAAAGTATACTTTGTTTTTCTCTTATTTAGAGGGAAGCTTGTTCTTTCTCTGTGTCTGTTTTCTTCGGCTTTCTGTCTCTCTCTCTTTGCAGAGGGAAGACTTAGCTCTTCGTGCTAGCAATCTGACACCTTTCCTGAGAAACTTTTATCATGTGATTAAGCTGAGACATGATTTCTATGAAAGAATGGAATTGCTATAATGAGAATTTGCTATTAGTGGAAGTAGTCTTTAGGATCTTTCTGAGTTCAAACCCACCCTCATCACTCACTAAACATGTCATTCTGGGGAAGTCATTAAACTCTATTTGTCTCAGTTTCTTCATCTGTAAAATGATTTAGAGAAGGAACTAGCAAATTACTCTGGTATTTTTGCCAAGAAAACCCCAAATGAGGTTGTGAAAAGTTGGACACAACTGAATAAATAAACATCATCAACATCAAAGTCTTTAGAAATGGAAAGAGTGTTGAATTGGAAGTCTGGAAAACTGATTTTGAGTCTGTTGTCCTCTATTTATTAGGCATTACTTTGGACAAATCACCCAGTCTCTCTGAGTTTTAGTTTCTTCATTTGTTAAATTAAAATTACTTGTTTGTGCTACCTCAAAGTATTGTCATTAAAGAACTCTATAAATGTATATAAATTTTTATTCATAATGGCATGCATTAGTATACACGAACATATATCTAATTTAGTCAATGTGAAGGATTCCCATGATACAGTAAAGAGTAATGAACATAATTATTACTAAAAAAAAAATCCCAATTTTTTAAATAAGAAGCCTTTCCCAACTCATAATTCTAATGCCTTCCCTGTTAATTGTTTCCTATTTATCCTATATATAGCTTGTTTGTGTGTTGTTGTTTATATGTTCTCTCTCCTAATAGATTATAATGTCCGGGGCAGGAATTATCTTTTGCCTCTTTTTGTATCCTCAGAACTTAGCATAATGCCATAGGGATTTAATAAATGTTTATTTTTTTTATCTGAATTGTAATTCTGCTACCTATGTGCCCTTGGGTAAATGATTTTTAATTTATCTAAGCTTCATTATTCTCATCTATAAAAGGAAGGATTAGACTAGATGAAACCTGAAGGTCCCTTCCAGCTCTGTGTCAATGATCCAATGAACTGTCCATTGATACAGTTTATAAGCCCTCTAGTATTAAATGGATAAGTCCTAGGAAGTTCTGTCTGAGGTACATTGGGTTATGTACCTTACCCAGTGTCCCACAGCTAATAATTATAAGAGGTAGGGTTTTAACTCAGGTCTTTCTTACTCCAAGCCAATATCAAGTTTTCTCCAGAATGTAAAATATAATTATTATTGTAATAAAAAGTGAAGTTTGAGTGACTACTTTTCTGGAATAGTGTAGAGAGTTTATAACCAAGTAAGAAGTCCGACTGATTCTTGACACTATGATTCGGGGACAGAAGGAATAGAAATGGGAAACAGCAACAGCATGTGTGTGCATGTATATACATGCAAGCATGTGTACACACTCTCCTCCATTCTCAGTTCTATGCTTGTACTCATTTGTTATTTCATTCATCTCATTTCAGTCATCTCCAATTCTACATGACCCCATTTGTGTTTGTTTATTTTTATTTTTGGCATAGATACTGGAGTGTTTTGCCATTTCCTTCTCCAACTCATTTAGAGATAGGGAAACCGAAGTAAACAGAGTAAAATGACTTGTCCAGGAACATATAGCTAGTAAGTATCTGAGGCCAGATTTGAACTCAGGTCCTCCTGATGCCAGGACAGGTGCATGACCTAGTTGCCAATTGTATTTATACCTTTTCCCATACCTAGACTTCATTCCTTATCCCACTTCCTTCCAATGTCCTCCTTTTGAGATTCTTTCACCACTCAACTCAGTTTCTACCCTTTCTGGTTACCCCTCTTCACTACTCTTGTACCTCATATGAAAGATGTCCTTTCTTAAATGACTTATAGTGTTGTGCCACAGTTCCTTAATTGTCCTGCCTCAGTTTCCCTAAATTGTTCTGCCTCAGTTTCCCTGGTTGCAACCCCCATTTTCTGCCCATTAGAACTGAGATAATTAGGGCTGTGGAGATCTGATATTCCAGAAGATAAGACTCCAGATTTAATTAGGTATTTCAGATACCTAATTGCCATTGTTTATACCTCTAAGTCCAGACTTCCTGGCTCTAAGCTGGACATCTCCTTAACTCCCAGTTTGTAAGAATTTATGGCCCTACTCCTCAACCTGACAGAACCAGATTGATGGTCCCTGCCTGGAGATTCCCACTCACCAGAGTTTGGACTTCACCCCCTGCCTTTGTTTAGCTACCTGAGCTAAGAGCTATAAATATGTCATTGAGAACTCATATCCACTGCTGGATGCTTTGGACATCAGCACAATCTCTCCCTCTCAGAAATCCAAATAAAATATTAAAAACTCTAATCTCTATCTTGCCTCAGTTTCTCCAGCATTACAATAGGACTCTAAATAGACCTCTTCTCCATGGCATTTATCATATTCTCTTTGTTCTCTTAGTATTTGGCTATTTGATTATAAGTTCCTTGGGAGTAGGTTTGAGTTATATCTATCATTGTGTTCTCCTTTATATAGTGGACCTTAAAGCATATAAAAATGTTAGCTGTTATCATCATGGGCTTGCTTAGTACTTAGCAAGTATCTTGCACAGAGTAAGTACTTAAGAAATTTAAACTGAGTTTAATCAAATTATTCCCCTCTCTCCATTTAAGAACACACCAAGTAAGTCAGACTGTACAATCTGAGCAGGTTTAGGGAGAAATGTAGTTTGTGCTGTGCTCAGCACAGCTTCTATTTATGCAGACACTTTACCTCTGGGCTTCCTGTCATGGGAAATATGCCCCTCTTGCTAGGTGGATTGCTAATGGAAAGGTTAGACCCTTTAATCATTGCTTTCAGTCTCTGGGGGACTTCCCCCTTGGCAAGGTGTGAGCTGTGCTGCTCCTTCTGCAGGGCCTTCAGGGGAAGGGATTTGCCAGCAAAGAAATGTGGAGCAGACAGGAAATGCAGCATTAGCAGAAAATTTCCTCCTTTCCAGCCCACCCAAAAGTTTCCACATCAGAGAAGAGTGATCACAGTGATGATACCCCCTGTTATGATTATGCACCATCTTTCTCCTAAATGACAAAAGGAGGTCTTTGAAAGCAACATTTCATTCCAGAAAGGTCAGGGCTACTTGAAATCAGGATTCTTTTTCACTCTGGAATATTAAAGAGTCAGAGAGTCTTCCCAAAATCATATAGAACGCCAATGAAGGATGCTGGGAAAAGAAGGCAGGCTGCTTCAGGAGGCTTTAAGGTCAGTACAACTGACCAACCAGGGGGAAGGAAAAGATATTCTTTTGTATTCACTAAGAGATAAAGCTCTGAGGTTGAATTCTGACCTAAATTGAACATTTTCTTTATGTATTCTTGACCTGCCCCAAACAGATGAAAATTATCTCCAGTTGCAGAAAACTGTTTACTGAATTTCTAAGGGCTTTGGCATGTGGGGGAGACACAACTAATAATAATAATAGTGAAAATAATTAAACATTTATCAACATTCTCCTAGGTATCAGGCACTGGATTGTTCTCTCTCCATTTCTCTGTCTCCTCACACCTCTTACCAAAGCCCTAACCACCTAAACCAATAATTAAAAATAAAATAAAATTAGAGGAGGAGCTATGTACTCCCTCAATAATGAATTTAGGTAGTCACAACACAAAGACTAGATTGATTGATTTACTTTTGTTAAGCAAAATACCCTCATTCTTTATGCCTTGACCAAATCTGACTAATGATAAGAAGGAAGAAGTCTTTGATTTCTTCAGTTAATAAAAATATCTTCTCACTTTTGACTAGGCAGAAGGGAGGATCTCTGAACAATGGTTCAAGTGCAACTAATAGATTTAAAAAAAATTTTGTAGGGTGCTCTGACATTTTAAGTTATTTTTTATTTATAGATTGTTACCTAAACTCTTAACTCTTGATAAATATTGACTCTAGGATTTTGTCTTAGGATGAATTTAATTTAATTAATAACATTATTTCTGGTTTCCTTCAACATCTGTCAGATGATGTTGAATTCACTTTTTTCCAACCCAAAGTTCTTTCTTGAAACAAGTATAATCAGATAAAACAAATCAATCTGATACCCACATCTGAAAGCAAAGATGTCTAATTCAGCATCTCTCAAAAAAGAAGTTGAAGCAAATTTCATCATCGGTTCTCTAAATTAACAATTGTTCACTGAAATTGATCAAATTTCTTAGGTTATTCTTCAGTGAAAAAGAAATGAGTACTCTACAAACCACTGAAGATACATAAAAGCATTGATTTTATAAAGATCATTCTCAGAGCTAGAAAGCGTGATGGAATCATAGACTTAGAATTTGGAAAGAATTAATAGGGTATCAAGTCCAATTCCTAGCCAAACCACCGATTTAATCTACAATGACTTCAAGTGATCATTCAGCCTTGTTTGAAGACCCACCTCCCATCTTTGTGATGGTACCTTTTTATTTTCTGAAAGTTTTAGGGATCTTCTAAGTATATAAAGTAGTTATGACTACATAACGTAGTCTGCATTTCTCTAGGCTGTGAGGAAGTTTTTACTTAATTTTTTTTGATCCATACCCTACCCATTTTTAGCCTCTTCTCAGATAAGAATTTATTTTCTTTTTTATTACTAGCTAAGCTCACTTTTCTTTAGTTATGTGAAAACCATGTCTTATTGTAAGGTACAATCTTCTGAACTAAAGCTGTTGTTTTTAACCACAATCTCCTCTTCCCATCCTCTCTCCCTCCTTTAGCCCAAACACGTGGATTCTCCTTTAATCTTATTTTTTCCTCAAATAGGGACTATTTAGTTTCTCCTTAGGGAGACTCTGAGGCTCCCCTTGTTTGATTATTAGAAACTGCTAGTCATTTAACAAGGATACTCAGAAGATATATCCACAACATTCTGGAAAGGTGTGATATAGTACAGAAAAAAGAATGATGGACATGTAGTAAGCAGACCTGGATTTGAATTTTAGGACTAAAATTTAAATTGCTATGTGGCCTTGAGTTTGTTTCCTCATCTGCAATACAGGCTTAATAATGTTTATTTCCTTAGAGGATGATTGTGAGGAATGCAGATGTAAAGGGCTGAAACTCTTGAGTTGATGCACCGAGGTCAGACAACCAAGCACTTATGGCTAATTACCAATTGGACAATAATCTATGGGCATATGCTTGGAAGATGACTCTTCCCACTATCTTTTGCTGGCTCAACAATTGGTGTATACAGAGAATTGTAGGTGGGGCTAGGGGGTGGAGTAAGACTAGCAGGGTCACTTCTGGGCAGGAGACAAAGAATGAAGGTGGTAGAGATTCTGCATCCATCCAGTTCCCTTCTACCTCTAAAGACCAAGGATAAAGACCAAAGACTTTTGCTTATCGTGACTCCAGTGGATTCTAAGGTATCCAGGGTGCTAACGCAGTCTTCATATTTGGTGCCCAATGTGTAGACCAAGGACCCTACTTTCACTGGAGAAGTCTACAGTGACCAGGAAATAGGGTGAGTATTTTAATAGACGAACAGGGAACTTACTTTGTTAAGGACTAAATTAGTAACCTTTTCTATCTGAAAAAGGGCAGATATTGGGAAAAGATTCTCCCCCCAGCTCCTACCCAGCCCCACACCCACTCCTGCCCCAAGTGGGCACCATAGAAAGCATGCTTAAGTTGATCAAGGGACAAGGCTTAATTATAACTTGGTTGCAGATCACTAGACTCTTGGGTACATTAGAATGCCTGTCCCCTTGGTTCTTAAAGGAAGAAGAAATAGGGCTAGACAATTGGAAGCTGGTAGGAGATCAACTATGTAACTATTATAATGATAAAGGTCCTCATTCAATTTCCAAGGAAACATTCTATATATACAACATAATACAATTGGCCTTAAAGAATCCTGCAAGCTATAGAAAAAAGATAAATTCTAAGAACAGCTAGATGAGGAAGTGTGAGGAAAAAGAAGAAGACAATGAACAGACTAATGGCTATATCACCAGAGGGCATGGGGAGTTAAGTGAGGGTGAAGGGCATGATGAAGGGAATGATGAAATGCGTGGTAATTCTCCCTCTCACAAGACAGCTTCAACCCCACCTAAACCAGAACTAGTTCTTGACACACCCCCATCAACTTCACCTTCTGGGATGGAGGGAGGAGGAGTAGTGGGAAGAGCAGTGATACCACCAGCACCTTCCCCCCAGCAACCACCCCCTCCCATGACTAGATTGCAAAAGGCAGTACTTAAAGCCCCAGAAGAAGGGCAGGATTTAGCTGATTTGAAAGTAGGAATGTATCCTGTGATTCAACAGTTTAACTCTTCAGGTCAAGAAAGGAGAAGATACACTCCTTTTGATGTAGAAATCCTCAAAGACCTGAAAAAGGCTTGCACTCTTTATGGGGCTACATCAGCTTTTGTTAAGATGTCATTACAGAATTTTGCTTATGAAGTTTTAACCCCTAGGGACCGGAAATCTATAGCAAGGACATGCTAAGAACCTGGACAAAACTTGTGGCTTTCTAAATATAGTGAATTCTGTAGGATACAAGCCCAACAAAATAGTCATAGTGGAGTTAATCCTCCAATCACCTATGACCAACTAAAAGGTGTAAGTTCTTATGCAGAAATTTTAGTATAGATTAATTATTCCATAGCAGCACATGAGCAAATTGCTGTGGCTGCTATCAAAACTTGGGCTTTTCTCCCCAATAAAAATGACATGCGTGAGGCCTTCACAAAAATAGCGCAAAGGCCAAATGAACCCTTTACTGATTTTGTGGGATGTTTGCAGATAGCTATCATACGAACTAATGGTAAAAATGCAGTAACAGACATTTTGATAAGGGAACTTACTAAGGAAAATGCTAATGAGGTTTGTAGAAGAATTATACTAGTACCACACAAGGATGCTCCTTTAGAGGACATCATAAAATTCTGTGCCATGTGAGCATAAATGCCTTTTATAGCCAGGCTATGATGCAGACTTCCCATGATCCGAACATGGGGAGACAGGGTCCCTTTTGGCAAGGGTCTTCCAGAGAGACTCGTCAGTGCTTTCAATGTGGTAAAGTAGGGCATCTGAAAGCTCAATGTTGGTATAGAGACAGAGTGAGAAAACAGGATGGGAGAACAAGACCCAATACCCCATGTCCAAAGTGCAACAGAGGCTTCCATTGGGCATCAGAATGTAGACTGATTCAGGGAAATGGGATGAGAGGCCCAGCCCCAGGGCCCAAGACAAAAAATACTTGGGACATGATGACAGCCAATGCTATACCTAGAGAGTGCCTAGAAGCCAAGTTCCAGACACGACCAATCAGCCAGGAAGCCATATGATGGGAGAAAGGGATTACAATTGGGGAGAATAGAGCTGTATGCAGCTGGGATAACTGAGATACTCCCTGGAGAGGTGAAATCTGTTTCTCTCCAGCCTATGGATCCCTTGCCTCCAGGCACAGGAGGCTTAACCATTTTACCTCCTGAGAGTATGTACAAAACAGTGTCCATCCATACACTGATGTGGGAAACTGGGGAATGTGTAGATAATATCCCAGTCACTAATATAAGTAGACAATTTGTGACTTATCACCCAGGAGAAGTAGTAGCATCAGGTTTACTGATACAGACTCCTAATAAGCAATCTAGTGATAGTTGCCCAGATTCTTACTCCAAGCAACAAAATCCAGGAATATACTGGACAGCAGCTGTGACAACTGACCGATCTATGCTCACTATCTATATAAATGGCATACAATTAGAAGGACTGGTAGACACTGGTGCAGATCATACAGTCATTAGAGGTGCCAATTGGCCCAGTAACTGCCAGAGATTAAGGCAGACACCTATATGTCTGGCATAGGAGGATCAATAGCAGCTGAAGTTAGTGCTACCCTTTTGAGATGGATATTTGAAAGTGAAACAGGAGTTTTTACTCCTTTTATAGTTGAAAAAAATCCCCATCAATCTGTGGGGAAGAGACATTTTACAACAATTAGGATTAAAAATGAGTACTTCAGTTTTTTAGGCAGGGCTGCTGTTGAAGGCTTGCCAACACTTTCACCTGGTCCTATCCAATGGAAAACTGATACACCAGTGTGGATAGAACAGTGGCCCTTAAGTAGCAATAAAATTCAGGCCTTATTAGATATAGTATAGGAGCAGCTTGATCAAGGACATTTACAACCTTTTCTAAGTCCTTGGAATCCCCTAGTATTTATTGTAAGAAAGAAATCTGGAAAATGGAAGATGTTGACTGATTTAAGAAAAGTAAATGAAGAGATGGAAACTATGTGAACTCTTCAACCTGGACTTCCATCTCCTACTCAATTGCCTAGAGAAGGGCCTCTTTGGGTTATAGACATTAAGGAATGTTTCTATTCTATCCCTCTAGATAAGGAGGATATGAAAAGATTTGCCTTTTCAGTGCCCAGCGTTAACTTAGCTGAGCCTTATAAAAGATATGAATGGACAATTTTGCCACAGGGAATGAAAAACAGCCCTACTATGTGTCAAATGTATGTTGCTGCTGCTCTTACTCCAGTAAGAAAAGTATTTCCAAAAGTTATGCTATTACATTATATGGATGATATATTGGGATGTGCACCTGAGGAACAAATGTTAGAAGCATGTCTACAAAAGACCATGGAAACACTAAGGAACTACAAATTGCACATAGCTCCAGAAAAAATTCAAAGACATGCTCCTTTTCAATATTTAGTATATGAAGTATACCTAAGGTGCTTACAGTACAAAAACTGTCCTTAAGAAGAGAGAAGCTAAACACCTTAAATGACTTTTGGAAACTGATAGGAGATATGCAATGTATGCATCCAGTGTTAGGCTTGACTACCTATCAATAGCAACCATTATATGACATTTTAAAAGGAGACAATGCTTTAAACTCACCACACCAGCTTACAAAAGAAGCACAAGAGGTTTTGAGAGAAATTGAACTGGCCTTATCCAATGTGATTGAGTCACTCAAAAACCCTTGGAAATATCAGTTTTTGCCACACAAAAGACACCCACAGCAGTCCTTTATCAAGGAGACAGTGTGATAGAGTGGGTGAACCTCCCAGCACAACCAGAACAAAGCCTTACTCCTTACCCAGTGCTTGTGGCTAGAATTTTATTAAAGGCCATTAAGTTAGCAGTACAATTATCTGGGATGAGACCTGACAAGATATACACCTTTTATACTAATGCACAAATTAAAGTATGCTGTGAAACCATCCCAGAATGGCAAATTTTATTATCCATGGCTCCAAATTTTACATATGTCTCCATAAAGATAACCAGACTATTATATAATTGGCGATTAAAAAATTTCTTGAAAATTCAGGCCTTATTAGATATAGTATAGGAGCAGCTTGATCAAGAACATTTACAACCTTTTCTAAGTCCTTGGAATCCCCCAGTATTTATTGTAAGAAAGAAATCTGGAAAATGGAAGATGGTGACTGATTTAAGAAAAGTAAATGAAGAGATGGAAACTATGTGAACTCTTCAACCTGGACTTCCATCTCCTACTCAATTGCCTAGAGAAGGGCCTCTTTGGGTTATAGACATTAAGGAATGTTTCTATTCTATCCCTCTAGATAAGGAGGATATGAAAAGATTTGCCTTTTCTTGAAAAAAAGTTCCTTTTAAAGGACCAACTATCTTTACAGATGCATCCAAACATAATATTTGCACTGTATACTCTCGTGACTTAACTATAAAGGAAGTAGTCAGAACTCCTTTTTAGTCCATTCAGCAGAATGAATTGTATGTAATCATTTTAGCACTTACTTATTATCCAGGAGGTATAAATATAATATCTGATTCAGCCTATTCAGTAGGTGTGGTACAAAGAATTGCCATAGCCCAAATAAAATTTGTAGCCTCTAAATATATATATCAGCTCTTTAAGGATTTTCAAGAGCAAGTGAGAAAGCATTCAGGTACGATTTATATCTTGCATGTCTACTCTCTAGTGGACTTCCAGGTCCTATTTTTGATGATAATTCAAAGGCAAATAGGTTTCTAACCATGTTGGCCAATACTCCTTTATTTCAGGAAGCCCAAGACTCTCATTTTAAATATCATCAGGCTGCTCGAGCTTTATGTTTACAATTTGGAATAACAAGAGAAGAAACTAGGAGCATAGTAAAAGCCTCTACAATTTGCCTTCTTTTCCATGCTCCTACACTACCTCCAGGGAAGAACTCTCATGGTTTGAGACCCAGTGAAATTTGCCAAATGGATGTGACCCATTGTAAATCTTTTAGTCATCTGTCTTTTATCCATGTTGTGGTAGACACCTTTTCAGGATTCACTTTTGCAATACCAGCAGCAAAAGAGACAGCCCGAGTAATCACTGAATTCCTTATCCAAGCATTTGCAATTATGGGTGTGCCACAAGCAATAAAAACAGGTAATGGTCCTGCATATACTTCTAAACATTTTGCACACTTTTGTGCACAAGTATACGATTTTACACATCACTGACATACCTTTTAATCCTCAAGGACAGGCAATAGTAGAGAGGAGAAACAGAGACATTAAGACGCTGCTCCAAAAACAAAAGAAAGGGGGAGCCACAGGTAACCCTAGAGAACTTCTAAATCCAGCTTTTTATACTATTAACTTCTTGATTTTTGACAAAGATGCACTGGCTCCAGCAGATATGTTTTATAACCCACTGGAAGGGCAGTGTCCAGTGCCAGCAGCTCCACTATCTTTAGATAATCGCCAGGTGACGTGGAGAAATCCAGAAAGTGGTGAATGAAAGGGACCAGATAGGTTAACTCCTTGGGGCGAGAGGGTTTGTTTGTATCTCTACAGATGGAGAAGGAATCAGATGGGTGCCAATGAGCCATATTCGCCTCATCTATTGGAGAGAGATGTTGCAGACCCTTGAAACGAAGGAGAAGACCCAAGAAACATTGGCTGGTTCCATTGCTGACTGTGCTCACTCCTGAAAGAGCCTGGCAGTTATGGTGTTTGACTCATGGACATCAAAAATTGTTGGACTTGAAAACCCTCAGGAATCATTGGATTTTCTGAAAATGATAAGACTATTGCAGGACTTGAAAACCCTCAGGAATTATTGGAATCCATGAGATATGAAAAGATTGTTGTAGGACTTCAAAACCCCAGAAATCATTGGATTCTCTGAGACATGGTAAGACTGTTGCAGGACTTCAAAACCCTCAGGAATCATGGGAATCCCTGAGACATGATAAGACTGTTGTAGGACTTGAAAACCCTCAGGAATCATTGGATTTCCTAAGACATGATAAGACTGTTGCAGGACTTCAAAAACTTGTAGGGATCATTAGATTCCCTGACACGTGAAGCAATGGACAATACATTGGTTCTGGACTATCTCTTGGCTGCTGAAGAAGGTGTATGTGTGATTGTTGTTTACGTATCCTCCTTCTAGGACTTTTGGAAATCTTTTACAATACCATGTTGGTTCATATTGTTTGTTATACCACTACTTGCATGTACAATTCATGTTTGTTACACCACAATGAGCCTGCACCGTATGTGGGGAGAGGCATCACTAATAGCCTGTGCGTTATTGCTATGTGCTTGTATAATACATCCCATGTTGATGCATTTGTGCATACCTGTATCTAGTAAGACCCTTCAGCCCAGAAACCTGCTAGCAACCCTTTGGTGCTTTTCGTCTCTCTTCCTGAAAAGTCAGGGAGGGCATGATCACCTGAGAATTCAGGGATGGCGTGACCACTTGTCTTATAAAACAAAAGAAAGTGGGAGATGTAAAGGTCTGAAACTCTTGAGTTATTGCACCAAAGTTGGACAACCAAGCACTTATGGCTAATTACCAATTGGACAATACTCTATAAGCATATGCTTGGAAAATGGCCCTTCCTACTATTCTGTGCTGGCTCTATAATTGGTGTATACAGAGAATTGTAGGTGGGGCTAGGGGGTGGAGTAAGACTAGCCAGGGTCACTTCTGGGCGGGAGACGAAGAAGGACGGTGGTAGAGATTCTGCATCCAATTCACTCCTACCTCTAAAGACCAAGGATAAAGATTAAGGACTTTTACTTCTCCTGATTTTGGCTGATTCAAAGGTATCTAGGGTGCTAATGCAGTCTTCACATGCAGATATTATAGACTACTTAGTTACCTTAATAGTGCACAAAGTACTGCCTGAGTTAAAAGTTATTAAACAGGAACATCTTTATTAATCCTACAGAAATTGTCAAGTTGATTTGGGATCACTGTAGTTCCAACAAGTCTAATATTTTCTTCAATATAAAATTTGGTTTCCTTCTGTTGTTAACCCTATGGGTCATACTTCTTGCATTTTGAAGCATCATAGATCATTCCATCTACATGATATCCTCAAATGTGTGACTATTTGAAGTTTGATGACAGTGAGAATGTAATCATGGGAGGTAACTATAGTAGGCTCATCATTTAATGAAGCATTTTTTCCTTTATTAAAGCTTTTTATTTTTCAAAACATATGCATAGACAATTCTTCAACATTAGCTCTTGCAAAACCTTGTTCCAACTTCCCCCCTTCCCCCAAGCCCTCTCCTAGATAGCAAGTAGTCTAATACATGTTAAACATGCTAGAAATATATGCTAAATCCAACATATGCATACATATTTATACAATTATCGTGTCATACAAGAAAAATCAAATGAAACCAGTAAAAAAAAGAGAAGCAAAATAAAATGCAAGAAAAAACAAAAAAAAGTGAAAATGCTATGTGGTGAACCACACTCAGTAACCACAGTCCTCTCTCTGGGTGTATATGAATCTCTTTATCACTGAACAATTGGAACTGGTTTGAATCATCTCATTGTTGAAGAGAGCAACATCCATCAAATTGATTATTGTATAATCTTGTTATTGCCATGTATAATGATCTTCTGGTTCTGCTCGTTTCACTTAGCATCAGTTCATGTAAGTCTTTCCAGGCTTCTCTGACATCATCCTGCTGGTCATTTCTTACAGAACAATAATATTCCATAACATTCATATACCATAATTTATTCAGCCATTCTCCAATTGATGGGCATCCATTCAGTTTCCAGTTTCTTGTTATTACAAAAAGGACTGCCACAAACATTTTTGCACATTCAGGTCCCTTTCCCTCCTTTAAGGTCTCTTTGGGATATAAGCCCAGCAGAAACACTGCTGGATCAAAAGGTATCCACAATTTGATAACTTTTTGAGCATAGTTTTAAATTGCTCTTCAGAATGGTTGGATCCGTTCATAGTTCCACCAACAATATATGTGTCCCAGTCTTCCCACATCCCCTCTAATATTTGTCATCATCTTTTCCTGTCATCTTAGCCAATCTGAGTGGTATCTCAGAATTGTCTTAATTTGCATTACTCTGATCATTAGTGATTTAGTGCACCTTTTCACATGACTAGAGATAATTTCAATTTCTTCATCTGAAAATTGTTTGTATCTTTTAACTATTTATCAATTGGAGAATGGCTTGAATTCTTACAAATTTGAGTCAATTCTCGATATATTTTAGAAATGAGGCCTTTATCAGAACCTTTGAATGTAAAAATGTTTTCCCAGTTTATTGCTTCCTTTCTAATCTTGTCTGCATTTGTTTTGTTTGTTCAAATTTTTTTTAACTTAATATAATCAAAATTATCTATTTTGTGATCAATAATGATCTCCAATTATTCTTTGGTCACAAATTCTTTCCTCTTCCACTGATCTGAGAAGTAAATTATCCTATGTTCTTCTAATTCGTTTATAATATCATTCTTTATGTCTAGATCATGAACCCATTTCCACTTTTTCTTATATCTGGTATTAGGTGTGGGTCAATGCCTAATTTCTGCCATACTAGTTTTCAATTTTTCCAGCAGTTTTTTTCAAATAGTGAATTCTTATCCCAAAAGCTGGGGTCTTTGGGTTTGTCAAACACTAGATTACTATATCATTGAATATTTTGTCCTGTGAACCTAATCTATTCCAATGATCAACTATTCTATTTCTTAGCCAGTACCAAATGGTTTTGATGACTGCTGCTTTATAATATAGTTTTAGAGATGGTACAGCTAGGCCACATTTATTTGCATTTTTTTCATTAATTCCCTTGAAATTCTTGACCTTTTGTTGTTCTAGATGAATTTTGTTGTTATTTTTTCTAGGTTATTAAAATAGTTTTTTGGAAGTTTGATTGGTATAGCTCTAAATAAATAGATTAGTTTAGGTAGTTTGTCATCTTTATTATATTCACTTGGCCTGTTCAAGAGTATTTGATATTTTTCTAATTGTTTAGCTCTAACTTTATTTGTGTGGAAAGTGTTTTGTAGTTTTGCTCATATTCTTTCTGACTTTCCCTTGGCAGATAGATTCCCAGATATTTTATATTATCTTCAGTTATTTTAAATGGAATTTCTCTTTGTTATCTCTTGCTGTTGGATTTTGTTAGAGATGTATAAAAATGCTGATGATTTATGTGGATTTATTTTGTATCCTGCAACTTTGCTAAAATTGTGGATTATTTCTGATAGCTTTTTAGTTCATTCTCTAGGGTTTTCTAAGTATACCATCATATCATCTGCAAAGAGTGATAATTTGGTTTCCTCATTACTTACTCTAATTCTTTTAATCTCTTTTTCTTCTCTTATTGCCAAAGCTAGCATTTCTAATACAATATTGAATAAGTAATGGTGATAATGGGCAACCTTGTTTCACCCCTGATTTTATTGGAAATGGTTCCAGTTTATTCCCATTACATATGATGCTTGCTGATGGTTTTAAATAGATGTTATTGATTTTTTAAGGAAAAGTCCATTCATTCCTATACTCTCTAATGTTTTTTAATAGGAATGGATGTTGGATTTTATCAAATGCCATTTCTGCATCTATTGAATATATTTTTGTTAGTTTGATTATTAATATAGTCAATTATGCTGATAGTTTTCTAATATTGAACCAGCCCTGCATTCCTGGAGAGCAATCCTACTTGGTCATGGTATACTATCGTGGAGATGACTTTCTGCTAACATTTTATTTAAGATTTTTGCATCAATATTCATTAGGGAGATTGGTCTATAATTTTCTTTCTCTATTTTCATCCTACCTGGTTTAGGTATCAGTACCATGTCTGTGTCATAAAAAGAATTTGGTAGGAGTTCTTCTTTCCATATTTTTTCCAACTAGTTTCTATAGTATTGAAGTTAATTGTTCTTTAAATATTTGGTAGATTTCACATGTAACTCCATATGCCCTTAGAGATTTTTTCTTAGGGAGTTGATTAATAGCTTGTTCTATTTCTTTTTCTAATATGGGACTATTTATGTAATTTATTTCTTCTTCTGTTAATCTGGACAATCTATATTTTTGTAGTTTTTTCTTCATTTCACTTGGGTTATCAAATATATTGGCATAAAGTTAGGCAAAATAACTCCTAATTATTGCTCTAATTTCTTCTTCATTGGTGGAAAGTTCTCCCTTTTCATTTTTGAGACTAACAATTTTATTTTCCTCTTTCCTTTTTCTAATCAAATTAACTAAAGGTTTATCTATCTGGTTGGTTTTTTTCATAAAACCAACTTTTAGCTTTATTTATTAATTCAATAGATTTTTTTTTTTACTTTCAATTTTACTAATCTCTCCTTTTATTTTTAGAATTTCAAGTTTGGTATTTAATAGGGGGTTCTAATTTATCTTTTTCTAGCTTTTTTAGTTTCAAGCCCAATTCATTGATCTCTTTCTCTATTTTGTGCAAATAAGCATCTAGAAATATAAAATTTCCCCTTATTACCATGTTAGCTGCATCCCACAAATTTTGTTATGTTGTCTCATTATTGTCCTTCTCTTGGATAAAATTATTAATTGTGTCTATGACATGCTGTTTCACCCATTCATTCTTTGTCATGAGATTATTTTGTTTCCAATTACTTTTTGGTCTATTTTTCCCCTGGCCTTTTATTGAATGTAATTTTTATTGCCTTGTGATCTGAAAAAATTTACTATTTCTGCCTTTCTACATTTGATTTTGAGGTCCTTATGTCCTAAATTATGGTCAATTTTTGTGTAGGTTCCATGAACTACTGAGAAGAAAATGTACTCCTTTCTGTCTCCATTCAGTTTTCTCCAAAGAGCATTCTATTTACCTCCTTAACTTCTTTCTTATTTATTTTGTGGTTCGATTTATCTAGTTCTGAGAGAGCAAAGTTGAGCTCTCCCACTATTATTGTCTTGCTGTCTATTTCTTCTTTCATCTCTCTTAATTTATCCTTAAGGAATTTAGATTCTATAACACTTGATACATATGTTTAGTATTAATATTACTTCATTATTTATGTTATCTTTTAGCAATATATAATTTCCTTCCTTATCTCTTTTAATTAGATCAATTTTTGTTTTGGCTTGATCTGAGATCAGGATGGCTAGCCTTGCTTTTTTTTTTTTTTTTTTTTTTTTAGTTCACTTGAAGCATAATAGATTCTGTTCCAGCCTTTTACCTTTACTATGTATGTATCACATTGTTTTAAATGTGTTTCTTGTAAACAACATATTGTAGGATTCTGGCTTTTAATCCAGTCTGCTATCTACTTACATTTTATGGGAGAATTCACCCCATTCACATTTATGGTTAAAATCCCTAATTCTGTATTTTCTGCCAAATTATTTACCCCAAATTATACTTTTATCTTTCCTTTCCCCCTCTCCCTCATTTTTTACTTTTTTTTTTATATAAGTATTTTACTTATGACCAACACTTGCCTTCCCCCTTTAGACCTCCTTTCCCTTTCTTGTATTTTTCCCCTATTGCTGTTTTCCCTTCTCTTAGTGTACTCCTTCCCTCTCCCCACCCATTTTCTTAGAAGGTGAGGGAAGCTTCTCTGTGAAACCAATATGTCTAATATTCTCTCTATGAGCCAAATCTGATCAGAGTAAAATTCATACAATGTTTATCCCCCTCCTTTCTTTCCCTCAATTATAATAGGTTTTCTTTGCCTCTTTGTGAGATGTAATTTCCTTAATGAGGCATATTTAAAACACTCCAAATTCATGGTAATTCTGCCCTAGGAAGGGTAATTATAAAATATAGGAATAGCTTAAGATCAAATTCCAGGGAATGAGAGGAAATTCTCTAACAAAGAAAAGTCAATTTCATTTGTATAACATCCAGAGCATCCCTCATGTTATGGACAAAGGGACACAAAGGGCAACAACAAATACTTATGAGGAATAATATTAGGTCCATCAGAAGCAGTCTTTAACAATAAAAGAACATGCCTAGAAACAGGTGTACAAGAAAAAGGAGTGCCCATCGCACCCATTTTAAGTAAGACTGAGAAAGGAAACAAGGACTTGTGTGTCTTTTTTTTTTTTCTTCTCTCAGTAATCCTTGAGAGTGCCATAGATGAAAAACAAACAAACTAACCCAAAGACAGATTATACTTTACCTGTCCAGTATCATAGGAAGAGGTGTGTGTGATGTTTCCAGGGCCATTGCTATAGTCACTGTAAGGCTTCAATGGTCAGAAAAGTTTAACACTTCCCTCTTCTCCATGAGGTTCTCTTTCCTTTCTCTAAAGCTCCTTCAGTAGGGAGAAAACACCTGACCTCCAATTCAGATTTTCTTTGCATGCTGAGAAGATAATAATAATGATAATAGCTGATAACATTTACAGAATTTTCTGTACTCCATCACATTTGTTCCTCATAATGACCTATGAGATAGATAATTTCCTAGAAAGAATACTAGCCTTTGAGTAAGAACTTAAATTTTGTCTTATGTGATAATAAAGCAATCACTTAAACTTTCTAGTCAGTCAATAAACATTTTTAAGGATCCCCTATGTGCTGAGTATTGTACTGAATTTACAAAGAAAGGTAACTTGTAGTTCCTATTCTTGAGGAGGTTCAGTCTAATGAGAAAGA
The DNA here is from genome assembly GCF_016432865.1 of Antechinus flavipes. Lineage (NCBI taxonomy): Eukaryota > Metazoa > Chordata > Mammalia > Dasyuromorphia > Dasyuridae > Antechinus > Antechinus flavipes. Next base: position 564,285,473 of record NC_067399.1, read on the forward strand.
CAAAATACAAATAACTATGTATCAGGTAGCTATATATAAGAAAAATTACAAATAATCAGTAGAATAAAAACATTAAAATTATGGAAGATCAGGAAAAGATTCCTATAGAATATATTTTACTTGGAAATCACTTTCTTCTACAAAACTGGTAGAATAACAGTAAAATTATCATATAGTTTTATTATACGACTCCAATGAAATGAAGTATATATAAAATCAGTAGATATGCATTTTGATGGTATATGAGATGTGCTGATCACTGTTCTAAGTGTTGGGGATATAAAGGCAAAAAATTTTTTTCTTTCCCTCAAAAAATTAAAATACTAATAGGGGAAGACAGCATGTAAATAACTGGGTCCACACAAGATTCATACAGAATAGAAGAAAAGTAATCTCAGAGGGGAAGGCAATAATAGCTGGGGAACCAGGAAAGGCATCCTGCAGAAAATGAGATTAAAACAGTCTGGAAGGAAGCCAGGAGAACTAACAGGAGAACATTCCACGTATGGGGGATAACCAGTGCAAAAGCACAGTATTATATGCAAGAGGGTAATAGAGTGTGTGGGGAGGGGAGTCAAATATATCAAGACTAAAATGTTGAAAAGGACTTATGGAAAGGTAGAGAAGAACTGTAAGTGTCAAACAGAGGACTTTACATTTTGATTCTGGAGTTACTGGGAAGCCACTTCTGTTCTCGTTCTCTCTCTCTCTCTCTCTCTCTCTCTCTCTCTCTCTCTCTCTCTCTCTCTCTCTCTCTCTCTCTCTCTCTCTCTCTCTCACCAATCTATATTTTAGGAAAATCACTTTGGGAACTATCTAGGATGGATTGGAATGAGGATAGACTGAAGAGATGAAGCTTAATTAGAAGGCTTTTGGGAATCCAGATGATTAGGGTGGTGTCTGTGTGAGTGGAGAGAAGAGGTATATGGGATATATATCATGAAGGTAGAAAAAGACAAAATTTGGCAAATGATTGGATATATGTGAAAAGTTAAAATTAGTAATTGAGGCTGATGCTGATATTCTGAGTTTGGATTACTGGAAGGCTTATGGTTCTCTTGAAGTAATAGAATCACTAGAAAGAGAGGAGGAAGATAATGAATTTTATTTTGTATATGTTGGGTTTGAGCTGAATTTAGGAAATTTTCTTTGAGATATTTAAAAGAATTTGCAAAAAGACCCTGAAAAACTTACAGCACCATATAGCTGTCAGCTATTATTCCCATTTTACACTTATGGAAATTGAGGCTTACAGAGTTTGTCACTTATCCAAAGGCAATTCACAATTAAATAAGAGTTTTACTTCATGTGAAATGAAATTTTGAGTCCAAATCTAGGGCTTTCCCCCATTATACCACAGCAGTCTAACAATAGAACTATTAATAATCATTGAAATGTTTACCATTTTATTGACTAAATTCTCTCAGGAGCAAGTACAGATTTTCCTCTCTCCCCCACTCTATGTGGATGAAAAGCAATGTGGCTTTGGAAATAAGTATTTCTCATTTGCAATCCCCCAAAGGTGGGTTTTTAATATGGGAGGATTGAACTGGCAGTTTTTCCCAGGGAACTGTGGATTGATCCTGGGTTTGTCTCTCACCCCTAGCTATTTCACAGTCATGTCTGCCCACACAAAATACTCTAGCTGGACCGCAGCCCAGCTGAAACAGACAAGGTTAGACAATGGGCACTAAGTTGTATGCATCCAGGACTTCCCTCCACCCATGGCCTTTTGCCCACTTTCTCTGAAAAACTTTCTCAAGGCTAATCTGGTGGCCAAATCCCAGCCACTCCTTCAACCCCAAACTTCCAAATTAACATTCAGTCAAAGCCAGGGCCTTTCTTAATCTTCAGTCTGGAAAAGGATTTCACATTGCCAACTGGGAGCTGAGGTCAGGGTGGACAGGAATGAGGCAATATTTGTTAGGCAGCAAAGGTTATTAAATTGAGAAACTTAGGCTATATCTACACAAAAGTGACAAATATGAGAAACTGTCATTTTGTCTACAGAATTGGCTTGGCTGATTTGTTTCCTGGGTTGACTTATTGCCTAAATAAAGTGGAATCTCTTGTGCTAAGTAGATGCAATGGGTGGGAGAATTTTCTGTGGATGGGAGAATTGTTTAAAATTTTATTCTGACATATGACTCCCAAACCCTCAACTTTTTGGTCCATTCATCACACTTGTCTCCTCACTAGTGTCTTGATACTAATTCTAAGCTAACAAAGAAATAGGAAGATAATAATATCACTTTATATTTAGATAGTTGGAGAATTTGCTGTCTCATTTGATTTTTATAACAGTCCCTTGAGAGCAGATTCTTTCTTTGCATTCAAACACATAAATGCACATGATACACATGTATATGCACACATATGATGTACACACATGTATACATATATTTTATTTGACTTATATACTATATTTACAGAAACATGCATAAATATGATGTTTCTGTTAGATATAAATATAATATATGTGAGGCACAATGGATAGGAAACCAAGCTTCAGAATTGGAAAGCTCCGAGTTTATTTTCCTGCTCTGACACTTGTTGACTGTGTTACTCTGGCCAAGTCATTTGACCTCTCATTGTCTCTGGGCAATAAATGCTACAAGTGGAAAGCAGGGGCTTATTTGCATTGTTGATAAAAGAAATTTCCTTCTGGGCATTTTCTTATACCAAAGAAATCATAAGTCCAAGTCAATATGTATATGTATGTATGTATAACATGCCTGTTTTACATACATGTATAACACATACATACATGTGCACACATAAAATAAAATTGTATGTGTAATGTTCTTAGTTTGGTTTTCCTGGAGGTCTTTGGGAGCAGCCTTTTCAGCAGATTAATTACCACAAGTATAGCCAGGTGTTAAGTCCAAATCCTTTATTATCTCCTTCAAATTCTTTTCTCCTTACCTTGGGCTTCGGCTAGCTTTCTTGGAGGCCTTCCAGAGTCTTGGTTTCAGTGGAGAAGCAAAGGAGGAGAGCCTGCCACGAGGGTGGTGTGAGATGAGATGAATGAATCTGAGTCCATGGGCTTGTGCTTCAGCCTCCAGTCTGCTTGTCTTCTCTAGCTCTGTCTCCAAGTCTCTCAGTCCCCCAGGAGAGTCACCAGGACTCTGACTGAAGGTGGAAATGAATCTCATCCAGTCCTTGCTGGCTGTTATATACGCCATTATCATAATCTTATGGAACTATATTAAGTATTAAGTACATTACTGAACTAGGGAACTATTAAGTTAAACTAGATAATCATTGTCTTTATCAATTCCACTGACTTAACACCTTATATGAATCCTTGTTTCAAAGTTCAGAGTTCTGGTCCATAACATGTATGTGTGCATGTGTGCATACACATACTAGCATTGTGAGGAGCCTTGGATATGAACTAACCCATCTCCTTCCCAGAGGATAAATCTCAACATTCTCTTCTAAACATTTTAAATATAATGAATCCTTTGATCCCTATTCCCAGAGATCTGGAGGGTAGGAAAATCAGACCTTAGAACTAAGTGTCAGGAAATCACATGATCTCTATTTCCAGAGGGCTATAGGACAGGAAAGGTCAGATCTTAGGTCTAAGCTCCAGGAAATGACCTACAGGAAGTAGATGGCATTGACCATTGGTCAGCAATAAAAAGATTTGGGTCTTTTGCTATTTAACCAAATTCACTATTTCCAGGCTCAGTACTAAGAGATGGGAGCTGAGAAGCGCTATGTCTGATCAGTTGGAGTGCTTGGGCCTCTCCTTGCAAGGACCGAATAAATGCTTCCTCTTTGTATCTGAAGATGCCTCTGAGTAGTCATTTTGGGTAAAGGAATCTAGTCCCACACATAAGTCTCAGGCCCAGAGCTGAAAAGACTATTTGTGGTTACAAAGGAGAGAATCCCTTCCCGGATATTAACCAGAGCACAGACCAGGAGAATAATGAACATAGCTGTCCTTTCTAGATCCCCACAATTATCTATGAAAAGAGCAGGCTGAAAAAAGCCTGAAACTTCCTGCCCCACAGAAGAACAAAACCCAACTCTAACATGAAGTCCAAAGTCAAGAAATTATTTAGAAAAATGAGCAATCAATGAAAAGAGAAAATGATCATAAAAAGCTACTTTGTTGACAGGGAAACTCAAGATACAAAATTAGAAGACAACTATGTGAAAACATCTATGAATAAATAATGCTCAAAGAAATATGCAGAGGGGACATAAGTTCAATAAGAATTCCCAGAAGAGATAAAGAATTTTTTTAAAAGCAAAAACGAGTAATATTAAAAGTCAAGTTGAGGTGGTAGAAGAAAAATTGGGGAAAGAAATGAGAATAATATAAGAAAATTTATAGCTTCGTAAAAGACACATAAAATGCAGGGAAAACAATTCCTTAAAAAGCAGAATGGTTCAAATGGAAAATAAGGTACAAAATCTCACTTAAGAAAATAATTCACTAAAAACTAGAATTAGGTAAATGGAAGCTAATGATTCCATGGGACATCAAGAAACAATAAAACAGAATTAGAAATTGTAAAAAAAAATTAGAACAAAATCTGAAATATCTTATCAGAATAACAACTGATATGGAAAATAGATCAAAGACAGATAATTTAAGAATGATTAGATTATCAGAAAATCATAATAAGAAAAGAACTTTTACATCATATTTCAAGAAATTGTAGAGGAAAATTGCCTGAAAAGAACAATTTTCTGAAAAAGTTCCCAAAATGAAACTCCCAGGAATATTATAGCCAAATTCTGAATATCCTAGGCCAAGGAAAAAAATACTAAAAACATTTGGAAAGAAATGATTCAAACATCCTGCAAGGAGTCAAGATAACACAAGATTTAATAGTTATCTCTTTAAAGGAGTAGAGAGTTTGGAATATGATACTTTGAAAAGCAAAGCAGCTAAAATTACAACCAAGAATAATCTACCCAGAAAAACTGAATATGATGGGGAAAGGGAATGGATTTTTAACATTCAAACACAAGATTCAATATGCCCATCAGTTGGGGGATGGCTGAACTAATGTGAACTGATAAATGCTGAGAGCAGATTGAAACATATATTTTCACATTCTTAATTTTTCTTAATGTTCTTCAATCTCCTCTTAATGTTTATTAGTTCTCTCTTTGGAGGAAAAATGCTCAACTAGCATTTTTCATCATAAATCCTTTGGAACTGTTATGGATCATTGTATTTATCAGTGTAGGTAGTCTTTCACATTTGATCATTGTGACAATATTGCTGTTATGGTGTACAATGTTATCCTGGTTCTGTTCATTTTACTTTTCTTAGTTCATATTAGTTTGCTTAAATTCAATCTTCTCAGGATTTTTAAAAAAACCATTCTTATAGCACAACGGTATTCCATCAAAATCATACCATAATTTGTTCAGCCATCCTCCAATTTGCATTCTCAATTTCGAATTCTTTAATATCATTAATTTTTATATGACTTCACATATTTAATGGGTATCATATTGCTTGCCTTCTCAATGAAAAAGGGAGAGGCTGTTAGGAGGAAGAGAAAAAAAGTAAATGTGGTGTTCCACAACCATAGTCAGAATCTGTAGAAGCTCTTTCAAGAAGCAGAATTACTCATCTTTGGATTTTGAATTAATTGTTGTTCTTCTGTTATATTTCTATAATCATTGTATATATTTTTCTCCTTCACATCAGCTCAGATAACTTTTCTTTTTAACAAAAAAATGGTCTTGCTTGTCAAACTTGTGCTTGAGTTAATCAAATGTTCCAGAGGCAACCAATTCCACTTTGACTAATCCCATTTTTTCAGGAAGCCTTTCCTTGTGGTGGGCTGAAATTTGTATGTGACCTCTGTCCATTGTTTCTAGTTCTTCCTTTGGGACCAGGTTGAACAAGTCAGAAACCATAATTTCTCTCTATTTTCCCTTGACATCAAATAGAAAGAGATAATACTGCAATATTTACTTATTTATCTCAATGTTTGACTGAGTCATGAACATAGTAAACCTCTCTCTTAGGTAATTGTTCTTACCTTTGTAAGTCAACTGCCATTCATTTTTAGAAGAAATTTACTTAAGATAAAGGTCAAATGTATCTCATGAAGTACTGATAGTAGATATTCCAAACTGCAAAAATCTCCAAGCTATGAAAAATCCCATTCTCTGATTCTAGCTAATCATACCCACATTGCTAAAAATAGAATTGTGTCACTTTACTATAAAAGTACTGCCTTGACTGTCAGGCAGGAATCTTGGTTACTGAGGAGCCTTGAATCCTATTTATTAGCTAGTCTGAACTTTGTTACCTCCATTTCTTTTATTTGCAGATTTCCATTGTGATACACTTATGTATGACAATGTTCTATATATTGGAAGTGGCAATCGTGCTAACTCTATCCCAGTTTTCTTGTCTGCAGGAAAATATATCCAATTCTTGCAACTGACCCCTTATGGACCATTTTCTAAACCCTCGGCATAAAGTTTGCTCAGTGCTGAAAACATTGTAGATATCATTGTAAACACGTTGCCAGACATGGATACAGATCTGGATATTCTCTGAGCAGGACAAAGGACAGGGAATAATATCTTGTTGATTTTGTGCTTATGCCTGTATTAATGTCATCAAAAATCATTCTAGCTTTTTGGACTCCACTTTTATTTTGTTGACTTACATTGAGTTTACAATCCGTAAATCCAAGTTCTTTCCAGGGGTTGGAGATTCTTTGTAGAGGAGATTAGGTGACATCCCATGAAACCAGATCACCAGGGAGCAATGGAACCCTGTTACTTTCTTTCCCTTCAACTATCCCAGAAAAAGTACAAATACTCTTTCCTCTTAGACTAAAGGAACACTTATTTTGTAATCCCCTCAAAGGAGATAATCTGTATTTATCATCATTTCCATTCTATCTTTAGGTTTACTTTTTCAATAAAATGTTTTTTTCAATGAATCATCTATTTGTAGTCAAGGCATTTTTCTCTGCTTTTTTTTTTTTTCAGACTCCAGTCTTCTGAGAGAGTTTCAATTGATAAATGAGCCATCCAGTCTGCCTGGGCAAAGCTGACTAGTTTGGGATCCATTGTGTATTACTAACAAGTAATTTCTTTTTATATATTGGATAGATAGCCTACTGCTGGATTGCCCTCTAGTGGTCAAATCTATTTATTTGATCAAGAGTCAAATAGATATGAGTCAAATTTTGTCAATTACTTAAAAATGAAATGAATTTTTTTTATAACTTTATAACCATTGATAAAAATTTTCATTTTGGCTTATAGGGTAATGAATTTATTAACAAGAATCATATTCCTTCTTCATAGATGTCACTCCTGCTTAAATTACAGAGAGGTGTCATCAGTCAAACCATAGTTTTTGATTAAACTGATAGATGTTGACTATCTCTGCAGTCTGTGGCAGATGATGAGAATATACAGTTAATTCAAGTTCATTGAACAAACTTTGTGTACATACTATGGTTAGAATCCTATGCTAGATTCCAAAATGAATCAGGTATGGTCTTTGCTCTTGAGGGGACATGATGGGTACACAAATAACTATTGTACAATAGAACATAATAAGTGGAAATGAAAGGGACAAACAAAAATAATAATATCATCATCAATTTAGACATATAAGCATCTCTAAGGGTCATGAAGAAAATGAATCCTAAAATGGGCAGATAATTTGCCCAGCGTCACATACATGGTAAATGTCAAATTTAGTATTTGAACTCATGTTCTCTGAGAATTTAGCTCTCTTTCCATTGAACCACACTGTCTCCTCAATTGTGCTTTAGAAAATAATTTCCTTACTATAATCCTGTGAGGTAGACAGTATAAGGTTTTCTTTTTATCCTTTGAGATTCATAAAGGAAAGGAATTCCACTGGAGGAATTGGGGAAGATTTCACATAAAGAATTTTTTTTGAGCTGATTATAGAAGGAGAGTAACATACAATAAATATTAAATGCTTGCTGTATGCAAGGCACAATGCTACATACTGGTATTACCATGATAAAAACAGAACATTGCCTATTCTTGAAGAGTTTGATTTTGATGGACAGAGATGGGATTGAGGCCATCCCAGACACACGGAATGTCTGACCAAAAGCATAGTGCCAGGAGAATGTAAAATGGATTTAAGTTTTGGAAAGACTTCAAAGTTAACCAGGCAATGTTTTGTGGTGTTTTTCTTCTTTAAAATTTAATGGTTTTCTCTGAGAGCAGGTTTCTTGGGGAGGTTTTCTGGAGGCAGCCTTATTATCAGTTAAAGATAAATAATCACCCAAATGCAGCCAGGGGCTAAAAGTTCTGATCTTTTATTGTATCCAATATAACCCGGTTAGTTTTCTTAGAGGCCTCTCTCTCTCCTTGGTTCTAAGAGCTCTTGCAGCTTTGTCCTTTGCTTCTGCCTCTGCTTTCTTCAGCCTCCAGCCAGCACAAAGGTGAATCTGTCTTGCCTCTGAGAAAGGGCTTCTGGCTCTCAATCTCCCAGAGTGCTCTGTGTCTGTCCCAGAGTGCTCCTCTCCAACCCCTGGGAATGTTCCTAAGTAAAAAACTCTCTAACCCGAAGCTAAGAGCCTCTTTATATATGATCTCCCAAAGGCTGACTCCTCCTTCTGGAGGCAGGGATTAAGGGAGGTGTGAATTTGGATTTCTTATACTAAACCCTGAAATCTCCCAAACATGTGAATTCCAATGAGGAAAGGTGTGAACACAAGCATTGTTTCTCAGTTCCACTTAGTACCTTGTTTCTTCTGGCCCATAACATCTCCTTGTAAGATTAGATCAATTATACTGAAGCATGCTAAATTAGATAATTATTGTCTCTATCAGTTCTAATGACTTAACAGGTTGTAAGGATTCCAACAATGTTTTATGTGAAGGAGAATGTTATGAAATGGATTGGAAAGGTAGAGTGGCTTCAAATTGCATCAGGCCTTGAATGTTAGGTTAAGAAGTATAGATTTTATTCAATAGTCAAGATGAAGCCACGGATGATTTTGAATAGGGAAATGACCCTATCATATCTATGAAGAAGGAAAGTAAATATGAGATGGCATGAAGGACAGAGTACAGTGGAGAGAAATGAGGCAGAAAACCCATTAAAAGACAATTGCACTAGTCTAGGAAGGAGATAATAAAGACTTGTAATAGAATGGTGGTGGTATTGATGCCGCCAGATCCTGAGTAATCCTGATTGTTGCTCTTTGATACTTGAATAGTTTTTATCTGGCAACTTTCACTACTTCTTCCTTGAGATTATAATTCTAGACCTGCTGGGGTCCTCAAACTTTTTAAATAGGGAGCCAGTTCACTGTCCCTCAGACTGTTGGAGGGCTGGACTATAGTAAAAACAAAAACTTTGTTTTGTGGACCTTTAAATAAAGAAACTTCATAGCCCTGGGTGAGGGGGATAAACGTCCTCAGCTGCTGCATCTGGTCCGCTGGCTGTAGTTTGAGGACCCCTAGTGGTTCTAAGTACAAATCATAAGAAAGTGTGATGAGTTTTTTTCTCTCAAAGGATATATGTAAATTGATTTTTTAAAGCTCAAAATAAATAGTAAAAGTTCCCATTGTGATACTACACTAGTAACATACTTTGAATACCTCATCATGGATTACAGATGACTTTGGGTTTTTGAAGGTTATGCCATTGGAGTGCCAGCTCAGGAGTTCTAACAAATGAAGGAAAGATTTCAGTGTGAAAGGAAAGAGTGTGGATTAAATGACCTAACTTGTAATACCTTCTCTATTGTGTGTTATGTGTGATCTTTAGGCAAGTTACATGATCTCTATAGGTCCTACCCTCCTCATCCATAAAAAGAAGGAGCCCATGAAACTGGCAACATTCTTAATTGCTGCTCTAACACAGGTTAAGTATAATTGGAAATAATTATCAAAATAAAATTTAAAATAAAACATGGATAATTTTATAGTTTCAAACTAACTCAATATGTAACCTGCAGGGATATGGATTAGTGGCCCAGGCTTCTGTTTTCATTTGACACCACTGGATTGAATGACCTGGAAGGTCCTTTCTAGTTCTAAATCTGTGATCCTTTGAATATGATCTTGGTGAGAGACTGAATATGCCATTTTTATGAGAACTAACCTAGCTTAGCTCAGATGTTTGTTTTCAGGTGGCTGTGGCAAGAGTAATTTTTGCTTTTGACATAGCAATTTTAGGACTATTGACCATGCCATAGAGAGGTTGCAGTATGCATTAATAAAGGGAACTTGCACATCTTTGAAATTCCATATCCTTTCAGCATTGAAGTAAGAAACCAAGACAATGCCTTATAGAGTCTGGCAAAAAGCTCCATAATGTGTGTGTGTGTGTGTGTGTGTGTGTGTGTGTGTGTTTATGAGATGGAGGAAAGCAGTTTCATAGTAAATAGGTGGATTTCTGAGATTTGTATCCTCATGAAGAGTCAGACAGAACTGCTTGTGGAGAGAACATTTTATAGCAGAATGCTTAATGGACTTAGCCTCAATTCAGTCTTGGGTTTGAATCCTGCTTCTGACATTTACTAGTAATTTGATCCTGTGGATAGTTTTCTTTTAATCTCCCTGAGCTTCTGTTTCTTCTTGTGTAAAATGGATAATAACAGAGTATCATTACCATAGAGTTTTTGTAAGGATCAAATAAGATGATTTATAGAAAGCTTAAAGCACTGTATAAATGTCACCTTTTAAAAAAGAATTATATCTGAGAATAGATAATTGCACAAAACCACAGCATCTCCTCAGTTACTGAAATATACTAAGCACATTTAACTCCACATGAATCTCAAACAAAATGAAGCATAAGGAGAGATTCTCAAAGCTCCCCCAAGTCATCTTATGTAATTGTACCTCCTCTATTTCTGTCCTCAGAGATGACAGGGTTTGGGGAGATCATAGGGGAAAACCCAAATTTGCTTCACTAGGCAAAGTGAAAGCATTTGACTTTTAAAATTTTTATTTATTTTTGGTTTTTTTTGGGGGGTACCTATACTCTTCATTTTTTTTCATTTTTAAAGAAAATAACAGATCTCTATTTTCAAAATATATGGAAATATAGTTTTCAACATCCATCCCTTTAAAAACCTTGCATTCTAAATTTTTCTCTCTCCCTTCCTCAAATCCTCTTCCCTAAGACAAGTGATCCAATTTATGCTAAACATGTGCAGTTCTTCTATGCATATTTCCACATTTATTATGCTGCACACACACAAAAAATCAGATCAAAAAGGAAAAAAATAAGAAAGAAAACAAAAAACAAGCAAACAACAACAAAAAAGGTGAAAGTACTATGTTGTGATCTGCACTCAATCCCCTCAGTGCTCTTTATGGATGTAGATGACTCTCTCCCTCACAAGTCTATTGAAATTGGCCTGAATAAACTCATTCTTGAAAAGAGCCACTTCCATTAGAATTAATCATCACAAACTCTTTTCATTGCTATGCACAATGATCTCCTGGTTGCTCATTTCACTTAGCATCAGCTCATGTAAGTTTCTCCAGGCCTTTCTGAAGTCATCCAAGCATTTGATTTTTAGGGCAAGAAAGTAGATACAAATTTCTAAAAGCTGAACCACATTAGGGAAAATTTTAAGGACATTAAAATAAATCCCATTAGACCATCCTTTTAGGAACTTGAATTCAATTATTTCCTTGAGGATCTTTGTTTCTAGTTTCTGATTTTCCCTTGGACTATTGCCAAGCGTTTAAATGACCTCTGCTTTCCTCTGTCTGCACCAGGAATTCTTAACATGTAGTACATAAACTTTAAGATAAAAATAAAATATTTTGATAACTATATTTCAATAACATTGGTTTCCTTTGCCATTCTATGCATTTTATTTCATGCACTTAAAAACATTATTATGAAAAGGAGTCCATGAAAAAAAAATTAAGAATACCTGCTCTTTATATTGGTGATCCTATCAGTTCCCATGAATTCAATAATCATCTCTATGCATATAAGTCCCAGACTCACCCATTAGCCTTCAGAATTTTATCAACTCTGCTAGCTAGACATATTCATCTAGATGTTCCCTAGATATCTTAAACACAACAAATCCAAAATTGAACTCATTATCTATCTTACCTTCTGCCTCTTCTCCCACTAATTTCCTTGTTCTTTTCAGAATACCATTACTTTCTAATTCGATTTGCTGCCTTGGACTCATTCTAGATTCTTCCCTTGCCCTTCCTCTTATCTATCTGCTTTTTTCTACTCATGTGTACCTCAAACCAGTTTAGGTCCTCATCACATCTTGCCTAAATTATTATATCCACAGAGCTATAAAAATAACCTTTATAAAGCACAAGTATGACCATGTCATCTTTCTGCTCAAGAAGTTTCTATGGCTTCCTAGTGATTCAAATGAAATTTAAATTTTTCTATTTGGCAGTCTGGCTCTGTTCATAGAACCAATGTTCCAGATAAGATGCTCTACTTGCTGTTTACTAGTGAATAGGAATAGAAAAAAGATTTTTCGGAGATTGTAAGCTAAAGTAAACCAGACTCTAAGCCTAAATTTCAGGTTGTTCCTGCCAAAAAAGGAGACATTATTGTATATTGGCCAACAGCCCCCTTTCATGTTCTTGAAGAATTCAATTTACTCAATGACTTTAAAAGTCAGTAGGATAATGGAGGACTTGAAGTTTTCGGCTATGTAAAATATTTACATATTTTAAAGGGCTATATAATTCAGCTTCTGCCTCTGTATTGGGCCACACTGTACTTGACTGCCTAGTCAGTTTGCTGGCCCACTTCTGGCAAGAACCAAATTAAAGGCTTTCTATTTGTATGTGGAGATGCCTTCAGTAGTCACGCACTAGGCTTAACATTCTATAACCCTTTTCCATGCCTTTTCCAAGGCTGCCTCCCATACCTATGTAGCACATATGTAGGCTCTAGGGCCTTCTACTGCCCCCTTCTTCCCACTAGAAGTTGATTTTAGAAAATTTTGGAGAATGCCTTTCTTCAGGGGATGGGAAAAGGAAGAGGATAATGAAACATAAAAGATGTAGGATAAGAATGAAATTCAGAAATAAATGATTTTACTTCATTATATAGACATCTTCCTTTGGTATTTTCCCATAGCCTTAGAAGACTCAAATAGTCTTTTCTCCAGAGGAAGCTGAGGCTTAGCGAGATTAAGCTCAAGGCTATATAGATATTTGGACAGCTAAGGAAAACTCCTTTTCCCGAGTTCACATTTGGTCTCAAACACTTACTAGGTATATGATCCTGGGCAAATCACTTAACCCTGTTTGCCTCAGTTTCCTCATATGTAAAATGAACTGGAGAAGAAAATGGCAAACCACTTCAGTAGTTTCTTTTCAGAAAACCCCAAATGAGATCACAAAGAGTCAGGCATGAGTAAAGCAGTTCACCATCACAATATAGTCATAAAATTAGGTTTTTTAACTCAATTCTGACTCCACATCTGATGCTCTTTCAATTACATCAACAATGGCTTAACTGAAAAGGATTAGTGAGAAAAGTAGTCAATACTAAATCAGCAAGTATTTATGAAACATTTATTGTATTCTCAACTCTGGGAACACAAATAGATATAAAAGTAAAAATAGTGCCTGCCTTTGAGGAACTCACCTTCCAATGGGGAAATGTAATAGGCTGAAACTCTTAAAAGATGTGCTTGAATCAGACAACCAAGAACTTAAGGCTAATTATCTGTTGGACAATGATTCTATTAGTATATGTTTGGAAAAATGGCTCTTCTCACTGTTCCATGCTGGCTTGATGTTTGGTGTATACAGATAATTGTAAGAAGGATTAGATGGTGGTGTGAGACAAGCCAGACTCACTTTTCAGCAGGAGGAGGAGGAGAAAGGTTGGTGGCAAGCTTGTAGCAGTTTGTCTGTCTCCTTCTCTTCTCCCCCTAAAGACCAAGGACTTTTATTTATCCTGACTCTGGCTGTTCTTGAGGCCTCCAGGGAGCTATCCCAGATTTTACAGGGAAAGACACCATACACAAGGATGCTGAAAAGGAGAAGAGAAAGAAGATACTGGGCAGGTTTGGGGGTGGTTGGGAGGAGGTGGCTGGTAGAGAAAGTTCGGTGAGTTATTAGTACATCTTGGAGACTGATGAAAACATTTTGCTCTCTTCCTTGAATTGGAAGTTCTGGGAGGAACTAACAAATTAGAAGTTGAAGCCAGTACTTTCAAAGGAGAGTGCTTTCAATATGAGAAATAATCCAGGAATAAAAGTGATCTTTCTTTCTTTCTTTTTTTTTAAATAACATTTTATTGACAGATTCCATGCCAGGGTAATTTTTTACAGCATTATCCCTTGCACTCACTTCTGTTCCGATTTTTCCCCTCCTTCCACCCCCTCCCCTAGATGGCAAGCAGTCCTTTACATGTTGAATAGGTTACAGTATATCCTAGATACAATATATGTGTGCAGAACTGAACAGTTCTCTTGTTGCACAGGAAGAATTGGATTCAGAAGGTATAAATAACCCGGGAAGAAAAACAAAAATGCAAGCAGTTTATATTCATTTCCCAGTGTTCTTTTTTTGGGTGTAGCTGCTTCTGTCCATCCTTGATCAACTGAAACTGAATTAGCTCTCTTTATCAAAGAGATCCACTTCCATCAGAATACATCCTCAAACAGTATCATTGTTGAGGTATATAATGATCTCCTGGTTCTGCTCATTTCACTTAGCAAAAAGTGATCTTTCAAAGGAAGCGATTTCTATGATATGGTAGAGAAAGTCCTGTGGAAATGAGTCAGCAGTACAGCCTGAAAAGAGATGATGTAGGAGGATAGTCAGGATGCTAAAGCCAATGAAGCAAGATTATTAGAATCTACTACTCTCACTTCTAGATTACCCTTAGCCTACTATTTGACTTGTTCCATTTTTAATCCTATCATCCCAAGCTTTAGGATAATCCATGGATCTATTTGCCTATTTCCTCATTAATTAACATAATTTCAACATATCTCTCAATTAATTAACTAAGCTTAGAGCCCCCAAACCACTTCATCAAATATTATTTGGTAAATAAACTAGAGACATTTCTTTTTCCCAATAGTAGTCATTCATCTATCTCTTCATAAAATCCCTTAATCTTCCAGTTATGTAAATATTAATGTTACTTAAATGCCATTTGTTAAAATGATCTATAATAAAATAAAGACAGATAGTTATTTACAGTACTTGTGAGAAAGAATATCAGTGACCTGAAACTTCTTCTGTAGATATAGATGACTTCTCTTAATGAAGTATTTTCTTAAGAATTTTCTTCATCCTATTTGCAAGATAAAAGTTGCAGTGTTTCATAAAGAAGATTCCTTCATTTTTTTCTCTGTCTTTCCTACTTTCTCTCCAATCATGTCAGAAAAGTGACATATTTAGCTTATCTCAAGCCCTTATTGTTAAGATTCTTTCTTAGTTAAGACAGTTTTACCAAGAAAGTTAAGACAATTCTACCAAGAAAGAAGTTTTTATTTACTTATCCTACACAGGCTTTTTATAGATCAGTTAAACTCACAAAATAGCTGATTCCAGAAGGAGAAGCATCTCATAGCATGACAATTAGAACTGTAACTTGTAGCTTCTCTCTTTCCTAAATGATAGTGCTTTTTAAATAGTGATCATAGAACTATCATGGAAGTCAAACAAAAACATTTTTAAAAGGAAAGGAATCGTCAATAGTGTTAAGTATTCTGGAGAGTTAGCAAAGATGAAGACAGAAAAAGATGCTGAATTAGTCAATTGGATGGTAGATCCACTCTCCTCTTACTTATAACTATTATGGAAAAAGTTACCCCCTAGAATATGTGGCAAATATCCTATTGGATGAAGATATAATTGAACCTTGTTTTGGGGCTTAGTAGGTCAGTTATGTGTCCATTTTATACCGGAAACTCAAAAGGGTTTTGAGTATGTTGCTTAAGAGATTGTTGGACATTTTTAAACTGTTGTTTTTCCTCCATGACCCCATCTGGGGTTTTCTTCGCAAAGACAAAGGAGTGGTTTGCTATTTCCTACTCCAGATCATTTTATAGATGAGGAAACTGAGGCAAACAAGATTAAATAACTTGCCCAGAAATCACACAGCTAGTAAGTGTCTGAAGCCAGATTGAACTCAACCAGAGGAGTCTTCCTGATTCTCAGCCCTGTGCTCTGTCCACTGAGCAGCCTTGCTATCCTTTCTGAACTTTAACCTTGTAGTCATGGGAAAAGAGAAAATTCTTCATGATACTGAGTCCATTTTTCTCATCTTAGATCTTAGTTATGTATTTCCATCATCTTTATGGAGAAAAAGGAATTTGAACTAGTCAGAATTTCTACTCTTTAGTTTCAGACTAATCTGGTTCTTCAGTGCCTTGTAAGAATGCTAAGTATATGTAACACAATCAATCATACCTAGATGTGATATTAAATAAGAAATGTTTCATTAAAGAAGTATAATGGATTATAAAATGTGACATTCCCATAACTCTTTTTAGCATTGTAAAAGCTGTCCAGGTGAGCATAGTTAATCAATTGATTCCATTTCCTTCCAAATGATACTTGTCTTCCTCCAATTTTTTCTCCCTTGTTATCAGAGTGATCATCTCGATGCATACTGAATATTTTAATAACCAAATTAGTCAACCTGATTGTATAGAAATGGATTTGGATTTGGAAGGCCTCTGTTCAATCCTGGCTCTATTACTTATTACTTGTGTTACTTTTGATAAGACCTTTCTGGGTCTCAGTTTCCTTATATGTAAAATGAAACATTTGAATTGAATAATTCCTAAAGTCTCTTCCAGTTATAAATAGACACATCTATAGTCCTTTGTTTTTATTAAAACATTTTTATTGTGAATTTAAACCACTAAAAAGATCATTTCTACATAGCAGAACACAAAATGGATTCTGCATGAAATTGTGAGTCCCCACACATAACTTATCTTTTTAAAAGTTTGTACAATAAATTCTATATAATGATTAAAATTGTTCTGCTTGTTTTTGCTTCCTTCTATTCTTATCTATGTAGTTTAAAATATTACAGTTGCTCTCTTTTTTGACATTATTATTGATAATTTCCTCCTCCCTAATCCCTTGCTCCCTAATTAACCAAGAGAAAGGGAAGGAAAACTATCTCTTGGGATAATATGAATAATCGAGCAACATGGATCCCCATATTGGTCTTGTGTCCAAAGTCTTTTTATCAGGAATAGTTAATATGCTTGACTATAGCTCCTCTATAGATATAGTCATTACTTTAATCAGAATTCTCGCATCTTTCAAAGTTGCTCTTTAATGTTGTTAAATTTGTTCTTCTATTTACTTCATGCTGCCATAGTGAATACTATCCAGGATTCTCTGAAATCATCTTCTTTGTCACTGCTTGTGACATTCATATGCCGTGGTTTATTTAACCATTCTTTAATTGTATGCAGCAAACTATAGCAGCCTCTCTAGATTCTATTTTTTCTTCTCTCCAACCATTTTACTACCTCTTCTCTTCAGAGTCAGGATGTTTGTTTTGCTTGTTTAATCCTCCATTTTAACCTACTTCCTTCCTACCTGTTCATCAACCTATTGAATTTAATGTATTTCTGTGACAAATTCTTTGTATCTATATGGATATGTGTTCATCATTTTCTGTTTCAACTAACAGTGAAGCTATTCCCTTTAAACTCCAATATATTTTTAAACATTAATAGTTTCTTTTCCATTTATTAGAATAGTAGCACAGCATCACCATACAGCCCTTTCTATTTGATCAAATGACTTTATCTTTCTGTTTTTTTTTTTCCTGGACTTTGTGTTTGTATTTCAAAATTTTTATTAACTCTGATATTTTCATCAGAAATTTTGAAAAGTCCTCTATTCCATTAAAACCCATTTTTTCTCTTGAAGAATTATGTTTAGTTGTGCAGGATATTATTCTTAATTATAAACCTTTAATTTTGGCTTTTTGAAATATTGTATTCAGGGGTATTTGAACTTGTTTGAGCCATGTTGAAGAAATTTTTGAGAATCAATTGTTAAATTTTCAATATGAGCATTTACATTCCAGAAATGAACAAATGTTAAAAAAACAGGCATTTATTTATTGTTTTGGTGATTTTCTAGACTTAAGAAAATGATGAAGAAAATGTTAATAATGCAGATTAAACTCAAAAGTTTGTCATGTACAAATTTCCTCTGATGAAATGTGTTGTTAAACATGTACCAACACATATCTGATTATATTCCAAAATCTCTTCTCTGATGTTTAGTTGAAGTTTTCAGGTCATAGAATATAAACTTCTTTCTAGATGTTTTATTTAATAAAATAGTTTTGGATTTTTGCTGTGACATTCTGGAAAATTTTCATTTTGGGGTTCTTTTCAGGAGGTAATTGGTGAACTCTTTCTATACTGTTTGCTCTCTTTTAGAAGATCTATGATCCTTAAATTGTGCTTTTTTAAATTTGAGGTCAATTGTTTCTGCTTGTATAGTGTCTCCCTCCCTCCCTCCCTCTCTTCCTTTCTTTCTTTCTCCTTCCCTTTCTCTCTGTTTCTCTGTCTCTGTTTCTCTCTCTAACAATGTTGCTTTTTGTTTCTCTTCTTTCTGATTTTCCTTCATTTCAGAATATTTGTATTCCAAATCTGTTGTTTTCTCCATTATCACAATTGACCAATTTAGAATTGAATGTCTCATCATCCCACCCCTACTTCATAAGTATTAGCATTTTTCTTCTTTAAATTACATTGAAACACTTAATAAATGACTTTTAAAATTACTTATGTACATGTTATTCATGAATACAAATATATATTAATTATATAAAATCTAAGCTCCTCCAAGGGAGGTATTCTTGTTTTTTTCCTCAAAACCCCTCTAACAATTAGTATCTTATTTAATAAATGTTTAAAAGTTGTATATGAGGTTCTGGTCATGTCACCATCAAGATCAAGGTCTAGACATTTAATCCTGTCCCTACTAATTCCCAAAAATATATCCGAAGGAAGAAGAATTACATACAAAAAATGGAACAACAAATAAATCCATGGATTAAGAAAACCAACAATTTGATAGCTTTGTTAGCAAACACTGGAAAACACTAATTCTGAAGGTGTTTGCTCAATATCCTCCATAGCCAGTATCCACACTTAGAAGGGATGCACAGATATGTTTTCTTGTGCCTAACATCCACCAGGAATTCCCTTCCTATGTAGACTATGCTGGACACCTCACTTGCAGCCTATCCTCTACCTCATTGCCAAATGCAACCTACAATAACTGTCCAACCATATGTTTATTGGGAGATAGGAAAAGGGAAGTTCCTAGGGGTCAAATCCCTCTAAATGGGAAGCTCAAGGAAGAAGAGATTATATGAAGAATAATTGGCCCATCCTCATTCCTGAAGGGAAAAAGACTGAAGCTAATTAGAAGCCAGTCTTATGTCCAGTCCCTTCAGAATGTAGTTAGGGCAGAAACTCAGTGAATAGTAAAGTCCTCCAGTGTGAAAAGAGGGCGAAAAAGCTTTGCAATCAGCTCCAGAAGTATACCTACCATTAAAGTGGAAGAATCAGAAAATGACGATGGGGGCTAAAATCACCAAAAATTTCAAGATAAAGAAAACTCAATTAAAAATCTAAATTTCAAGCTTAAATCAACAAATTGGATATTATAATAAGAAGAAAGGATAAATACTAAAATCTCAAAATTTTTACAAAATTCTTTTAATATATATTACAAGGCAAAGGAAATTGAACCAATACCTAAAGAAAACAGAACCCCGTAGAATCACAAAAGAATGTGTGTGTGTGTGTGTGTGTGTGTGTGTGTGTGTGTGTGAAGATACTCAAGATTGGTCCTAGAAAGAAATAAAAACTATAAAAGAAGTTAGACAAAACCAAATTTAAGATTTTATTACCTGTAAAGAAAAAATAATTAACCAAGTAGAATTCATTGTACCAAGTATCAAAGATATAGCTTGCATCTCTTTTACCTTTTTCAGTAAATGCCTTTGTTTCTCATACTCTTTCTTGATTTAAAGCAATGACAACTAGGTCTGCATTATCTGTGGTATTATGGGAAAGCAATAACTCTAATGATGAATATTGAAAAATAATCCCTAAATGGGAAGATTGCCTAATACTTAAGAGCTATTCAAGTATGTACATATGTGGGTAAGGTGGGGGAATAGTGAGGAAGGAAGGACATAAAGGAGATAAGGAGAAAGGAGTCTGATTGTCTAATAATTCTTTATATAATGTTTTGAGATTTTCCGGTGGTAGGAGCAAACTGTCTTTCTGACTATCTATTAAGCTGTTTAATCTTGGATCTGTTCACTTAAAAGTGCATTACCTGTAAAGTGACTCCACAGACAGTACAGGTTTTATTAATCATTTTATGTCTATTGATGTCCTATGGGCAATTGTCCTTTCTGTGTTTTCTTGAAAGTCATATTCAGTAACTATGTATATTTCTCTAAAAAATCCAACTGTTCTTCATATATGAATATTTGGGACTCTGTAGAACAAATCTCTGAATGACAGTCCAAATTAATAAATTAGTCACTTACCATCTTGCCTCCTCCTTCTGGTCCACTATATTCAGTATTTTAACATGGTGTACAACATGAAGTTGAATGGATAATCATGCTTTTCTATCAGTTGTACTCTATATGTATACACATACACATATTTATACATGTGTATATATATATATATATATATATACACACGCATATATGTATTTTATCCTAGAAACAACAGGGACTAAAATTTGGATTTCATTTGTCTAGGGAATACCTCATGAGGAAATCAATGTAGATAGGTGCATGCTTTTCAACTTCAGTATTAAAGAATTGCTTAGGTATATTGAGAAGTTAAAAGACTTGCACAGAAGGTTGCTAACATTGAGGTCAGCTCTCTATTCATTATGTATGCTGTTGATCTTTCCTTTTATCCCCTCCCTTTTCTTCTGTCTTTTCCTCCCCATCTTTGTACTCTCATCTCCTTCCTTCTTTCTCCTTCCAGATCTGCTTCCCATCTTCTCTTCTCTTTTTCTCTTTCCTTCCCATACACTCTTCCTCTATTTCTGTGTGTTCTGTCTATATTTATCTCTCTTATTTATCCATCTTATTATTTTGCATCCATATTTGCATCTCTTGGACAGTTAAAAGGTCACAGATCCTAGAACTGGAAAAGGCCCTAGTGAATATCTATTGTAGTTTGACTCTTAATTTTATATCTAAGGAAATTGAAATTCAGCAGTATTAAGTAAGCTGCTTGAGGACAGAGAACTGGGATCATAATTCATATCTTCAGACTCCAAATCTCTTGTGTTTCTATACCATGTAGCATCTCAGGTACTTCAGATGAATAATGAAAATTCAGAACTGAATAGGGGGAAAAGCTTAGGGGCATAACACATTTGGCAACCCTTTTATTGCCCTAAGGTGGCTTGCTGCCCCCCTCATTTTTAAGCACCAAAATAGTCCCAGCAGTGCTATATTGACTGTGAATCACAGAGTACCATGATTTTAGAAAAATTACTATATTAGATGGCCTAAAGGGTAAAGGGCAGAAGTTTATGTCCAACAAGAGCTTGTATCCTTCAGGATAGGCTGTACCAGCAAAGGTTAAGAAATGAGAGTGAGATAGGACAGCTGCAGTTTGTGGTTTTACTGGTACCCTTGAAACAATAAAAGGGCCAGAGGGAGATGTCTAGCAGGCACATAGCCTTTATGGAGGATTTATGGAAAAAAATTGAAAAAATGCAAAAAGATGTTATAGGGAAGGGCTGAGATCTGTACCTGCAGAGAAAGTGCTAGAATGAGGGAGATTTTACATCAAGAGTCCATTAATCTTTTGAAATATGGAAATTGCTGTTTTTCTCATGTAAACATGAAGTGTCAAAGTTATGGGAAAGCCTAATGTGGAGAACATTCCTATTATAATTATATTGATATAATGTATTAATTATAAGTTTATTGTGAGCCAAAACTTGGAAAAGTTCAGAAGCAACAAAATAAATTTGCTGAGTTCTTAATTTTAGATATTTGTGCACTTGCTTTTGATGTGGATTGAACAACACCCTCTAATCTTCTGGTTTCTTCCTGTTGTTATCAACGACAATAAACTCCATTCAGTTCATGAGGTTGGCACGAATGCTTGTGTCTGATTATTATCAGCAATTCCTGTTTCTGCGTTGCCAACAACACTAAACACCACAAATGGATGTATTCCAGACCACTTGTAATCTTTATAGCCACAAGCATATTGAGGATAGCATAAGTAGAGTCTGAGAATGTATACAGAATCATGCTAGGTACAATATGACTTTTTTGATCAAAAAGCATATATTAAGTCCCTATTGCGTAGAGTTCATATATTGGGTTATCTGATATCTCTATGAAAAAGCTCCATCAGTTCAAAAATGTATCAAAAATAAGTTGATAGGTATTGATTTTAGTTGTTTTTTTTTCTGAGGCAATTGGGATTAAGTGACTTGCCCAGAGTCATACAGCCAGGAAGAATTAAGTGATTTTAATTTTTATGAAAGAAAAAGTTAAGTGGATCTAAAATGAGCACTATTGGCCAATTGTATACAAAACTGATTCAGAATGAGAAGATGGTGAAGTGCTGTGGTTACAAGCACTAACTAGAAAAATAAATAGGAGGAGAATGGGCCAGAAGAAACAAAACAAAACAAAAATAAAAATAAAATCTTTATAGCCACAATGGCACAATGTGGACCAATTAAACATTGTTTAATTTCTCAGTAGAACCACATATCAGGATGACAACAAGATAGAAAACAGAAGTTGGTGGGCACTCAGAGTGCCATGGAAAAAACAGTGTGTTCAGCCCCTCTAAAAGATCCCATGATAAAAAATTCATAGGGTTTTGGAGGTAAGCTTTATTGGAAAAAGTATTTCATGTGAAAATCAACTGGGAGGGTCATGTAGCAAAAACAATAGACAATAGACAGACTGCCTAATTAAAAGGTTAAATTCCAGAAGACCCATAAATAGTTAGTGGGAGGCCAAAAACTTATTGTGATGAGCCAATGGTTTGACTTTTTGAGCAATCATGGCAAAAGTGAGTGTAAGATCATTTATTAAATCTGGCATTTAAGGTAATATGAATATTGTGTGCAAAGCACTCTACGAGGGATTGTGTAGAAAGAGCTATCATGAAAATGTGATAAATCAAGGCATTTGTCAGATTAACCTTTTGGAAAGCCTTTTAGAAGGCTTTTTTGGTTCTGTCCACTCCTCTAGCCTCTTAATCTACTAGTATAAAGGTAATAACTCAGGCTGGCATCTAGTGGGGGAAAAAGAAGCTTTACTTAGTATCATAGATTGATAGAGCTAGAATGAGCTGTCTTAGAAAAGCTCTATACTTAGCATTTTAAGCCAAAATTGGCCAGAGATAATTTATTATTATATAAATATTTCTGCTTGGAGAGAAGTCCAGAAATCCAGACCTGTGTAGTTACTTCTCCTGATCATGAAGTTCCAAGCAATTTCTATTTTCACTTCCTAGTAATCATGAAACAAGACAAAACAGTTTAATTTTTTCCCCCATTTATCAAGCAAAACAATAAGAATGTTTGTGTTGGAGGTGGAGTTGTAGGAGAAAACTCTTCCTGAAGCCAATTACTCCCTCTCTAACTACTTCCTCTAAAGATTCCCTTTCAACCTGGTTAACAGTAAACAAAGAAATACCTCTCTTAATTAGATTCAACAAAAAGAAATCCCCACTTTTAGTTTGGTCACTATAAATAAGACAAACTCTCTAATGATTTTAGGCTCAGGGAATTAAGATTCCTCCCTAAAATTGATTAAACCTTCTGTTCAATGAAGACTGATTAGGTCTTTGATTCAAGTAAGACTTTAGATTATGACACATATTATTTTTTAATATTATAAGATAGCTGAGGCCTTAGTGTGCTTGCTTGGTGTGCTTCCACAAGAATTAAAGCTTATTTAGTTTAATACTATCATTTTACAGAGAATGGAACTGAGGTTTAGATGGGGAGACAAATTATTCAGAATCATATAGTGACTGGAGGTTCAAGAGCTGGATTTCCTGATCCCAAGTTCAGTGCCTTTTGACTACATCCATCAGCTGCTTAGCAGCTGATGCTACAAAAGAACTCAAGTTCATATGCCTAGAATCAGTCTAAAGTACTTCTGTGTATTTCATGAGACAAAATTTTTTATTACTGAATTAGCTTTCAATCAAGTTTAAAACATTGATTAGTCCTATGAAAGCCCATCCTCTCATTACCCATCTTTCAATCCATATTCCCTTCTTCTAGGCTATTACCTAAAGGATTACATATTTCTCCCTATCTCCATTACTTTGCCTCCAGGCCTAGACTGAGCCTACAATTTTTTTCTCCTCAATCCCTAAAACTGAAAAGGAAGCCCACAATGAAGACAACTCAATTTTGAACATTTTAAGGGATCAATTTTCAATATATCTGAAAGAGTAAAGGAAACCTAATACTTTGAAAATTATCTTAGAAAAATATCTCCACTACAATGGTGGAGAAAAAGCAGGGACTTGCCTGAGAGCTTCCAAATTCCCCTCCAAACAACTTTAAATAATGCCTCAAAACAAATTCTGGAGTGATAAAACCAGTAAAAGGACAGGGTTAAAATTTTTCCAGCCCAAGACAACTTAGAAGGTTTTCAGGGAAGGTCTGTTACATTGGGGTCAGAGTGGAATACAGTCCAGTATACACTGTGCCGGCATGGGCCATGCCTCAGTAAAAAAATCAAGGGTGATCAAATTGTCAGAGGCAGAAGCAGCTACTAGAGCGCTTACCTCGCAGACCTAAAGGGACTGAAGAACTGGTCAGAAAGAGATTATAGGGGACCATTTATTGGTACTGGGTGCAGGAATCTGTTGTATTGCTCATATGTAAATCTGAGTTGCAGTTCTGGGTCCCAGTCCCCGGGTGAGGAGGAACATTAACACACCAACATTTGTGGCTATAGAGGAGTAGGAATGATGATCAGAGCTGAAAAGAGTGCTTGTGGTCATGCACAGATCCAAGTATAGGCCAGGACAGTAGTAAACATACTTATTCTTAGATCATAGCAACTTGGAAGAACTGAAAACTTACAGACTTCCAGAACTAACTTTGCAAACAGTTGCAAAAAAAAATTAATTATTAGACTAATTGCATGCCATGATTCAAAAAAAAAAAAGAGTTTAGGAATCCTCTTTCAAGAAATTATCAAGAAAAACAGCTCTGATATTCTATAACCAGAGGATAAAATAGAAGTTGAAAGAATCCACCAATTACTTCCTGAAAGAAACCACCCCCCCAAAAAAAAAAATTCCCAGGAATATTGTAACTAAATTCCAGAGCTCTCAAGTCAAGCAGAAAATATTGCAAAGATCCAGAAAGAGACAATTAAAACATCATGGAGTCATAGTCAGAATAACACAAGACTTAGCAGCTTCTACATTAAAATATTGGAAGGCTTGGAATATGAAGTTCTGGAGGGCAAAGGAGTAGGATTACAACCAAGAATTACCTATCAAGAAACACTGAGTATAATTCTTTAGGAAAAAGGGTATTTAATGAAACATCTTCATCTTTTTGATGAAAGAGCCAGAGCTGACTAGAAAATGATTTACAAATACAAGGCTCAAGAAAAGCATAAAAATGTAAAAAAAAAAAGAAAGAGAAATAATAAGGAATTCATTAATGTTAAACTGCTTATATTACTACATGGGAAGATGATACTTGTATTTCTTAACTTTTTCATTGATATGGAAATTGTAGTATACATAAACAGATGGTAGACATGTGAGTTGAATATGATAAGATGATCTCTAAAAAATCCAAGTAAGGGGGTAAGAAAGAGGAATGCACTGGGAGAAGGGGGAAGGGAAAAGTAGAATGGGGTAAATTATCTCACATAAAAGCATCACAAAAGAGCTTTTACAGTGGAGTAAAGATGGGGAGAAGACATTACTTGAACCTTACTCTCATTGCAATTGACTCATAGAGGGAATAACATACACACTTCATTGGATATCAAAATCTATCTTACCCTACTGGACTGTAGGAGGAGAATGGGACAAGAGATAGACATGGTGCTGATAAAAGACATAGCAGACTGTGTGTGTGGGGGTGTAGTTAGAAACAAAACAACTTTGAGAATGGATAGGGTGAAAGGAGATAAAGTAGAATAAATAGAGGGAATTAGAGTAGAGGGAAATTCAATCAGTAATCATAACTGAAAAAAATTTTATAGCAAATTTCTTTGATAAAGTCCTCATTTCACAAATATATGGAGAATTGATCCAAATTCATAAAAATAAGAGCTATTTTCCAATTGATAAATTTAGTCAAAGAGTATGAACAAATTGTGATCCATGAAGTAATTGAATATCACCACACTATAAAAAGTATGTATGAGCAATAAAGAGTAGCAGAGGGAAACTTAGAATAGATAGAAAATTAAGTATACAGAATCAGAAAAACTTTATGCACAATGATTTCAAAAGTATATAGCAAAAGCATAACGATAAAACAATGAAAACCAAATACTATGAAACTATAATGTTCACAAAAGAAAATTAAAAAAAATTAGAAATTGAAAAAAATTATTATGACCTCTAAGAAGACAAATGAAAATTTACCTCTTTCCCTCCTTTACAGAGGTGTATAAGAACAGATGTAGAACACTGCATGTAACGTTGGATTTGGATGATGTGTTGGCTAGTTTTCCCTTTTAAAATTCTTTATTAATTACAAAGGATGGCTCTCTGGTAGGGGTAGAAGAAGTATTGGGAAATCTATTTGGCAATCTCATCAGCTCCCATGGATTTAGCTATCATATCTATGCATGTGACCCCCACAACTATATAATATATTGGATGTCTTTCAGGAATCTAAAATTGAACCTATCAATCAAAGTCATAATCCTTCCCCTCAAAATCACTTTTCCAAACTTTACTATTTCTCTTCGGGGAATTACCATTCTTCCATTCACATAGGTTGTTTAGTAGTTTGGCTGTATCCGAGTCTTGATGACCCTGTGAACCATTGCATACCAGTTATTGTCCATGAGTTTTCTTGGCAAAGATCTTGAAGTGTTTTGTCATTTATTTCTTCAGTGGATCACCTTTTGTTAGGAGTCTCCACTATGACCTCTTCAACTTTGCTAACCCTGCACAGCATGACCTATAGTTTCATTGAGTTGTGCAAGCCTTTCCACCACGACAAGGCAGTGAGTAATGTAGGAAAGGGATTTGCAACTTAGGTCCTTTCTCTGATTGCTTGTTCTCCTTCATTTTACAAATTAGTATTGTCAATTGTCAAATCTTTTCTATATCTACAGCCTCTATTTTATCTTCCCCCTTCTCTTTGCTCACAAGGCCTTAATGGATCTTGTCATGTTTTGTCTGGTCTATTGATATAAGCAAACAATTCCTCTACTAGTCTTAAGCTTCTCCCCTCTTAAATTTATTCTTCACATAGTTGCCTAAGTGATTTTTTTTTCTAAATCTCAAGTTTGACAACTGACTTCTCTGCCCAAAAAACTCAGTTTCTCTTTTACCTTGAGGATCAAATATATATTTTTCTTGTTGACTTAAAGCTATTTACAACCTGGCCCCAACTTTATTCCTTCAGCACTTAATACTACCCCCTGCTCCCCAAGTTATCTTGACTATTTTTTTATAGCATTAACTATGTTTTCCTCGATGATAGAAGTCAGGGGCTGCTTCTTTTTTTGTTTGTTTTCATATCCATAGCACCTAGTCCAATAAACCTGTCATGACTATTTGCTGATTCACTGAAATAATAAAGTAAAAAACAAAAGCTCGCAATACAATTAAAAAACTATTTTATTTACTGAAACAAAACAACATATTGAATGCTTTCCTCCATAAGATATCTGTATTGTTAATGTGATTCATACAAAAATCCTTGAAATATATAACAGCAGAGAATATTTTATTTGATAAGTTATTATGAATACCAAATAAGGTGATTAATAGAGTGATATATTTCAAAGGTACTTGACACTGTCAGAGAAGATATCCAATATAGAATAAAAATGGAAGTTAGAGTTTATATATATGGTGTAAAGTCCGGGTTAGCTCCCTGGAGGCCTCAGGAACAGCCGGAGTCAGGATAATTAAAAGTCCTTTGTCTTTAGGGGGAAAAGTGAAGGAGACAGACAAAACTGCCACAAGGCTCCGGGATTCTCCAGACATCCTGCGGGCCAAGTGAAGTCCTCTCACCTCTCTCACCTCATCCCCTAATCCTTACCTACAATTCTCTTAACCCCAAACATTGAACCAGTATTAATTGTGAGAAGAGCAATTCCAAACATATGCTAATAGAGCCATTGTCCAATTGGTAATTAGCCTTAAGTGCTTTAGTGCTTGGTTGTCTGATTCAAAGTTTCAGCCCTTTACAATATGGTGATGTACTCCATATACTTCCCTTTGCAGATGACATTTTGCTGAATATATCAAGCCTCAGAACACTGAAAAATCTTCTCAGAAAGTCCACAATTAGTCTGAAAAGCTTGGCTTAATTAGTTGCATAGGAAAAAACAAGTAGAATATGGGTTGGGAGAACAACTTAAAGAGCTGAATAATTAGTACATAGGTCTGGGGCAGGCACTATCTCTAGACAATGAACTAGGCCCAGAATTGAAATTATCTTTGGGAAACTGAAGAATTCTTTAGTTGATCTTAAGTTTTCCCCTGAAACAGATCAATCCTTAAAAGGTCAATATTTCTTCAATGTCTATTAGTCATGAAATTGTATAATCTCTAAAGAATTAAAATTTGTGTTATCCAAAATGCAATGGAAAGATCAAAGAGATTATAGATCAATTGAATAGTTAAAGTATGATGTTTTTAGAAAACAAGGGCTTTTCTGGCAGAAATTTAGGCCCATTCTTTTAGAGTCTAAACTGCTGTCCCATATAATATTTAGGGCCTCTTTCTTAGCACTCATTACATCCTAGCTTGGTCAATAAGTTGTATGTGGCCAATAGTATGTATGTCTTATCCTTCTTATAATATAGGAAGCTTCTTGAGGGCAAGGACTTAGTCCTATCAATTTTTATATTCCCTGAAGCCTAGGAGAATAATTCATGCATAACAGGTTCTGAAAAAAAGTCAGAATTGAATTAAACCTCCATCTGTTCCATTCCATTGGATCACCCTTAGGAAATAACTAATTAGCCTTTCTCCTGGATATAAGGAATCCATATTTATTCAGTTTTCCTGAACAAAATCATGTAGTTCAACATCAACATGAATAATAATTTCTATTAAAATATTCCTAGCATATTGAACTTCGAATTACTCAAGAGACTAGAAATTCTCTACCTCTTAGGGAAATGCATCCCATTTTTGGGCAACACAAGATGTGTAAATAGATGACTAATAACCAGTGATTTGGGGTGCTTTAAAGAGGCACAGAAGATAAGTTTTGTACAAGAATGTGAAAACCTAAGAAGGACAATTTATTTTCATCACATACAAAGGATTCAGAAAACAAAAGGGGTTTTGAAAAGTAATTAGCTGATTAAGAAGATGGTGTTTGTGAATGAAATTAGGATTTTTTGATTGATCATGGGTTAAATTAAAATATAACAATTACTGGCTCTTGTTCAGGGATGTTGCGAACTAAACAAGGACCAGTAGGAATACATTTTCCTAAAGTCTTGAAAATGTAATCAAAAGAGCTTTAAATGAAAAGGAAGCAGGTGAGACAAAAGCTAGCAAATGGATATGATGTAGAATACAGTACAATGAAGATGCCCAGAAATTCAAAAGAGACAAAATTAAGCAAAATCTATGGCTTTCAAGTGGCTATGTAAAAGCACAAAGGATGGATATCAAACTAAATGAATTACAGATTCTAATATGTGAACAAAGTTTGACCTTATATGTGTCATTAAAACTTGGTTGGATTAGATCTGTGACTAGAACTTGACTGTGAGTAGTTACATATTGTTTAATAGAAACAGAATTGACATAATATATGAGAAAAGGACAACATTGCATATTAAGAAGATACACTCATGTGAAGAAATTCAGGAACTTGGGGCAGACAGTAAGAACTTTTGAACAAAGTTTAATGGATTCAGACACAGAAGTTATTTTTATAAAAATTTTGTCATTTAATCAAATATACTAAAGACCACCTGGAAGAATGAAAAGTTCATGAAAGAGATCACAAGCTTAGTAGCAGAGACATGATATAGTTGTGAAGGTGTGTATGTGGATGTAATTCAGTTATTTGGATATTCGTTGAAATCTTTTATCTGACTTTTATCTGGCCAAAGTGGGATAATTAATAAATTTTTGCCTTGCCTTAATGATTATTTCATTTTTCAAAAAGTGGAGGAAGCAAAATGGTAAATCATTTTTTTTTGTATTTGATTCCCACTATTAGGGAAGAGCTGATTATTAGGATGGGGATGATGGATATGTCAGCTGGGAAGTGGTCTTTCCAGCTTAGAGTTTGTGATAGAGGAAGAGAAAGCCTAGAATCATTTATTGTAATTTTTGGGTGGAGGCAGATAGCAAAGAGTTCAGAAAAAACAAAGATAAGATACCACTGACTAAAATTCTACAGGTGCATTCTCAGATGACCTAAAGTGAAGTTGCTAAGTGGGATATGTCAGGGACCTCCTTTGGGGAGGATATTCTGCAACAACCTACCATGTCCACTGACTATGTAGTCAGAACTGCCTCTTTCTTTAAATCTATACACCTGAGGTACAAGCATTCTTTTTCCCATTGGTACAAAAAGGTAAAGATTTCATTCACCTATTAAGGGAGGCCATGCAGCATCTGAGAAGTTATATGTCTTCTAAATCTGATTCTATCAGTGTTCCTTATGTAAATGTTCTCCTTCTGTCTTTTTAGTCATCAAAATAGTCATATTTGAAAGGGTTACTACCTTACACTTATTAATGTTCTTTCTGGATATGCACCAAAACATTATACATAGTTATTTGTATGTTGCCTTTGAGGACAGGGACTCTTTTGTATTTCTTTGTGTTCTTAGTGCTTAGCACAATGTCTAGCACATAGGAAGTACATAATAAATATCTGTTGGCTTGGCTTAATGTAAAGAGGAGTCTAAGATAATGCTAAAGTTATGAATAGAAGACTGGTGATGACTTTGGCAGAAATTAGAAACTTAGAAATAAAATGGTTTTTTTGGGAAAGATATCACATTTTATTATGATCATATTGAATTTGGAATTTCTGAAGAATATCCATTTTGAATTTCCCCCTAGGAAATTGGTGATATAAATTTGAAGTTTGGAGAAAAGATCAGATTTAGAGAGCTATGAATCAACTGCATGATTAAAACTGTGGGATCTGATGAGATCACCAAGAGAATATAGAGGAAAAAGTAAAGAGGGTCTAGAACAGAGCCCTTAGGAACTCTCATAATCAAGACATAAGATATGGATGATAAGCCAACAGTTAGGTGGAGAAACAGGAGAGAACAGTGTTATAAAAGCCCAGAGAGAAAAGAGCATCCTGGAGGAAGAGGTAGTCAACAGCATTAAAATGCCACACAAGGTTGATAAGGATAAGGACTTAGAAAACATCATTCGATTTCACAATTAGGAGGATAGAGATTAAGAGATTTTTTTGGAGAGTATCATGAAGAAGGCAACCAGGTTAAGAGCCTTAAGCTCATGCTCTCTGGGGATCATTTGAAGCGACTTCTCATCTTTAGTTTGGAGAAAGGAACGTTTAGTAGGTGAGGAAATTAAAACTATACAAAGGTGGGTTAGGGTTATTCTTGGGTAGGAGGTTCTTCCTCCTTTTAGGAAGGTATGTGAGAGAAGAGGATTTTTTTTTCAGGACTGGTTAGTCTAGATGTTCATTGAGCCCCTTTCCAATTTTTAAAGTCGGTAATACTATGCTATAAAAACCATTTTATTTCTAATTTCTAATTTCTGCCAAAGTCATACCAAATACCTCCAGTTCCTGGATCTAGTGGATAGACATGAGTGGGAGACACCTTGCCTTTCTTCATATCTCTAACACTTCACATAATTCCTGGCACATAATAAATTCTTAAATGCTTATTGACTGACACTGGGAGAAAGAGAAAGCAAAGAACGAGCCATCATAAGTACACTTGGAACTTGAGAAAAAGACTTACTTTTTAGGTTTGAGTAGAGACTTTCTACAGCATTTGGACAGAAGTCAGTGTGTGAGGCCTGGAGATTGTGAACATCATTTGCAAAAGAAGACTTAACTAGGTTGGAAATAGGTTTATTTGAGCTGTAGACACACTTAGAGTTTGTTCACACTTTGGCCAGGTAGTAGAGAGGTATCTCTTGGGAAGGTAAGGAATGCCATCTGCTGTATGCTGAGAGGTGTGACAGAATTGTGGAAAACAACTAATGGGGAAATTATTGAATAAATGCTGAGAACTGAGGGCACTGGATAGAATAGGGCCTGAGTAGCTAGAAGGAGAACTCAAAACTGCAGGAATCAGGGTTGTATAAGAAGAGGGACTGGATGAGAGACAAGATGGTGAGATGGTTACCACCTTCAAGAGAGCTGAAGTCCAGCTGTGGAAATGAAGGAAGGATGGGAAGAGCAACAGGGAGCACAGATGGCTAACATGCTGGCCAAGGCAGGATTTGGTGAGTATTTTCTATTTTTTTCACTGAGCGGGGAGCTCTTGGTGAGGATATTCATTTTGCCAATTCAGATAAGCACAATTTTTTTCAATTTCTATTCTCACAGAGTTGCTTGGGATAATGAGAAGTTATGTGACTTGCCTAAAGTCAAACAGAATCTGTGTGTTGGGGCAGGACCTGAGCTAAGATAGTAAGCCATCAACATACCAAGACTGATGTTTGATTGCTGATACCATCTCTCCTTGTTTCTGTCTTTGTCTTTTCATTGATGTATGTGTACATATATATATACACAAATCCATGCTTACATACCAGGGCTTTTTCCCCCCCCAAATTGTAGACATAAATGCTGTCATTTCTTTTTCTACAGAACTCTTGCCCTATTATTGTGGGGTGGGTGTGGAGAGAGTTATGGGAGAATGATGTGGATGTAAAAGATACTGACCTTACATTCTGGGGGTTGTTTTCCTGCATTTAATGACTTTTATTAAAATCCATCTCACATCGCAAGCACATTAAAAATATATTTAGTTTCACACCATTCATGTCTTTAGAAACTAGCCATCTGCCCACTTCCCCCACCCCCTGCAATCTTGGGATAGTTTTGAGGATATTAGGCTGACTTTTCCAAACAGCAGAGAAGAGACACATCTCAGAAATATGCCCACTGTGCTAGACTTGTTCTTGCCTCTCAGAATAGCTTCAGCATTTATACACAGAAGCAGGAGACAGCTTTGCTGATTGCTCACAGAAAAGAATAGGAAGCCAGGAGCAGGGGCCTATAATGCCAGTTGGGATGGGGACTCTATAGGATAGGCAAAGCTCTCCACCAGCTTCTTTTCCCCTATTGGGTCTGTGCTCCACTACTAAATGATAAAGAAAGATACTGAGATTCCAGCTCTGGAGCCTGGGGATGCTTATAGAAATGTTTGTGTGCAATGACAAATTAATGGTTTTTAAAGAATTATGTATGTGTTAAATATTGTGACAGGGAAGCTAAAATAACTGTGAAGACCATTCCATATGGCTTTTCTTGTTTATAGCCTGCATATTTACACTGTTTGCATCTGAATTTGAAATGATTTAGTATTTCAATGTACAGAATGCAGTCTGTCTTCTGACCAGGCAGCTTTTGGTTCTGGTAGCAAGCAAAGCTGCTTCCCTCTTCTGTAAATAGATGCTGGCAAGGAAGAAGTTGCCATAGTGGATAGGTTTCTGGGGATGACTCCCTACTTTGCTGTTATTTAAGCTTGATATTCTCAGAATTTCATTCACCAAGCATTATATGCATTTGAAACCATATGTTGGTCCAGTGTTATTGGGCAGGGGTGAGGGATTGTTTTTAAAAGATATGTACAGAATGCCTTTTGGTAACATAAATTGGACAGAGATGAGATAAGAAAACAAATAACCTCTGAGACTTAATGGATCCCTTGCCTTCTTTTTCTTCCTGACTTCCTTCCA
Source organism: Antechinus flavipes (assembly GCF_016432865.1). Lineage (NCBI taxonomy): Eukaryota > Metazoa > Chordata > Mammalia > Dasyuromorphia > Dasyuridae > Antechinus > Antechinus flavipes. The sequence goes on from NC_067399.1 coordinate 564,319,566, forward strand.
TCTTCTTTAATTTATAAATTTCTTGAAGAAGATTAGTATCTGCCCCACTCCTTTCTTTCTTTTCCTAATCTCCCCACCCCCAATAGGTTGTAAGGCAATTTTATTTGTATTAATATTAATGTACATTCTGTATCTACTGTCTACCTTAGTGTCTAATAGCAAGCACAAAAGAAAGAGAAGATAGGACCTATGCTTAAGGAATGTTTAATTTACAACAATGTGGTAATAACACACACACACACACACACACACACACACACAGCACTTGGGAACAATGACACTGAAGCACGTGGGCCAAATACACAAGTGGAGAGAAGCAAAATGTATGATTAATTAGAAGAAGGAGGGGCATGGTCTCATAAATATTAAGAACGAATTTGATCTACATGCTTTTCAACTTCAACAAAGGCCCCTAACCCATGAGGGTTCTTGTGCTTTTCTCCCCCACAGCAAATGGTCAAATTCTATTCAGTTCTATACCTATTAATTTCTGATCCATATTTTACAAAGGAATTTTGGGTATCCATTAGGATGCTCTCACAGAGACAATTGGCTAACAGCAGCATTAGGGGTTTTGCTGTGCTTGGATAGTGTGTCCTCAGAAAACTATCCAGGACCACTTCTTACTTAAGGGATGAGCTTCAGATAAAGGTTATATTTTTTCCTACCTCCCTTTTGACTCCCCTGTATCTGTGCATATGTTTTCAATGTATCACTCTAGTGAAAAAAAATGTACCACTCCCCGAGAAAAGTGATTTTCAATGTACCACTAGATGGTATTGCTGATCCACATTTGGATAGTAAGGATGCCTGTTACTATAGTAACAAGTTTATAAGTTTACTGGGGATTACCCTCCCCTTCTTTCCCCCCAATCTTTTTTGAAGGAGAAAGATGGAAGTATTTGTGAAAGTCTGTTCTCTGCAGCAGGGACTATTATTGATAAAAGAGGGGGAGAATCAGCTGGGCATTAGCCCACTGTCCAAGGAAATGAGAAACCAGAGTGGAGAGATCGTTTTTCCTAGCATAGTCAGTCACAAAGCTTGCATTTGTACAGTTTAGTGGAACTCTACTATATTTTTTGCATGCATGTGAACATGCTACAAGAGCTCCAGTCTAATATATCCATAGCCTGTAGTGTGGGAGGCAGGTTTTTTGAGATGTGGCCCAAGGAGGTTCAGCTAGGAAGCCACATCTGTCTAAATTGTAGATGTTCTACTTGGTGGGGGAATGTAATGGACACTTCAACATGCATAAAACATGTGTTCAAGTACATGTACTCCTGGAGACTGTTATTTGTATATACATATCACATTCATACCGACATACACACACATACTCAGGGACTCTCATTCCTCTTTGAAAAGCAAATCTCTGAAGGTCTGAATGCTTCCATGCAAGATCAAAAGACCATAGCTTTGATCTGCTCAGTACCCCTATGCACTCCTTTTTATTTTCTTCCCTCTGAGGGGGGTGCTGCTCTTTCAGCATTTAGGATTTGGATGCCCATTATTGTGGAGCTGGTTCCAGACAGGTGGGAGGGAGAGCTCCCAGCCTGCTGTGAGCCAGATGTGCCTCACTGTGTGAGTGAACGCTTGTGTGGGAGAAAATTGCTCACCAGATTCCACCTTCTCAGGCACTAGGGACCAATCAGTAAATTACCTTTTCCTGTGCAATAACTAATTTCCTGGTGTCCTAGGATAAAGTTAATTCATTATCCCCAAGTGAACAGTTTAATGCAACAATAGATTCATTATGTATTTAACATAAATACTTGCCCTCAAGAAGCTTACTGTATGTGATGTGTGTTTGTGAGAACTAGGAGAGAAAACATCATAAAAGGTAAATTGAGGAGGTCTACTGACAATTGGATGTATGGGGAAAGGTTTCACTGAGCTAATCCTTGAAGGAGGATGAAGATTTTGTAAAAGATGGATATGGATGGAGGGGGAACGTTCAAAGCATGGTAGTGGCAGAGACAAATACACAGAGCTAGAAGATGGACTGTCAAATTTGAAAAAAAAGCTAGCTGTCCAGTTTGGCTGCCATATAAAGTTTTTGAAGAAGAGTAGTATCTGAAGGAAAATAGGTACAAATCAAGTGGTAGAGAGAGGATTTATTTTATTCTAGTGATCACTGAAAGTTTTTTTTTTGAGCTGGGGGTGACATAGCTAGGACTGCCTTAGCAGGATTGTTTCCTGCTTCCCATCCCTAGTTGGATGGGATTAGATTATGAGTTGGAAGTCCCCTCAGAATGCATCTACTCTACTCTCCACCCCCATTTGATAGATGAGGAAATTGAGTCCCAGAGAGGAAAAACGACTAGGATGGAATCACACAGGTAACTAGCAAAGTAAGCATTTGAATCCAGTTTCACTTATTCAAAATCTAGCACTCTTTCTTCTGCTCCACATTAGTATGGAGAATAGATTAGAGATAGGAAAGGATGGAATCAGGGAGACCAATTAAGTAGCTATTAAAGAAGTCCAGGTGACAGGTGTTGAGGATCTCAAACTAGCTAGGAGGTTAGTTGAGAAAGTCTCCTCCCTTGCACTCATTTTCTCAGTTTGAAATAATAATAAAAAAATCATATCACACAGTACTTTAAGATTGACAGAGTACTTTCTCTATAAAAATCTCTTGAGGGTGATAGTTTAAGGAGTGTCATCACCATTTTATAAAAAAGGAAACAGGCTTTGGGAGTTTGAGTGATTATATGGGGGTCACATAGCTAGTAAGGGTCAAAGTTGGCCCTTAGATTTCAGGTGTAGAGTCCTTCTCTCCTAACCACACTGCTACTTCATGAGCATTTAGAAGAGTGCTAATCTGTTCTGAGATTTGGTACCATTACTTGTGAGGAAGGGAGGAAAACAAGGAAGTCAGGGTCTAAGAAGGATAATATCATTGTTTTGAAAGCAGATATTGGGCAAAAGAAGAGGCAGAGGGATTGACCAATAGTGATCCAGGATATTTCTTTGAATGTTTTCTACTTCTAGTTTAAACTTCTCTTCCTCTATCTCAGTAAATTAAATTGCTTTTTATTTGTAATAGCCTTTGATTGATTTTGTTGAAGCTCTTGTTTTGTAGTAAGGTGATCTGGGGTCAGATTTTGATGATGATACTTCCTAGGTAGACCTGGGCAAGTCACTTAACATTTCTATGCTATTTCCTTATCTGTCAAATGGAAATACAAAAACTTTATACTACCCAACTCATAGGATTTATTTAATAGTATTTATTTTTTCCAATTACATGTAAAGATAATTTTTAACATTCTTTTTTGGGAAAGATTTTGAGTTCCAATTTTTTCTCCCTCCTTCCATCACCTTCCCCCTCCCCAAGATGATAAGCAATCTGATATAGGTTGTACATCTCACAGGATTGTTGTGGAGAAAGTGATCTGTACACCTAAAAGTCCAGGTTAATTCAGTTATTTTTATTATTCCTTTGCTCAAGTCTCAATCTGATATTTTACTCAGGTGTGGAGATGACCTTGGGTTCTCAAAGCCATTATCAGTAGAGCATGAATTCTGTCAGTTCTTCCAAGATAGAATGCATATTCATAGATGGAAAAAAGGCCTAGTTTGGAGCCTAAATTTGGAGAGGTTCATAATATTTGCCAATTATTATTTAGCATCTTAGTCTTATTTTTCCTTATCTTTAAAAATTGGAATAATAATGCTTTTCTCACAGGAATTGTTTTAAGACTCTAATGAGAGTAAGTAAAATACTTTGCAAACCTTATTGTGCTATAAAAATACCACTTATTATTGTTTGTAAATCATATATACAAATATATATCTTGTGTATTTATGTATGCATATACACATAAGTAAGTAGGTGGATAAATAGATATGTTTGTCACACTCCCTTCAGAAGTAAGAGACTTAAAAGCAATTAACAGAGCAATAAAGAAGCTGCTGATCCAGGAGACATCCTTATAGACATTTTGAAATCCTTCTGTTCCAGAGGATAACTTCCAGGCATTGAACAAAGTTCAGAGATAAATCAGTTGGTCCAGAGATAAACCTTTTGGAAACTTAGTGAAGTCTCTAGTCACATTATACTATCCTCTGGAGACCCATTCACTATAGATCTGCCCAATCACCTATGAACATGGAGGTTGGTGAGGCTGTTGAATGATAAGAAAGGAGGAATAAGTTCCTAAGACTAATGCACTATTTATATAATACTTTATACCTTTAAAAGTTTTGATATTTGTTATTTCATTGGGTATAGTGGACAGAAAACTGACTTTTGAGTGAAAAAAATCTGAATTCAAGTCTGGCCTCTGACACATTATATGACCCTGATCAAATTATACAATCTTTCAGACCTGTAGTCAGCTCTTTAGAACTACAGTTTGCAGAAAAAGGTTTTATTTTGCATTTTTCTTGTTGTTTTTGTCATTCAGTAGTATCTGACTTTTCTTTTTTCTTTTTTTTAAATAACTTTTTATTGACAGAATCCATGCCCGGGTAATTTTTTACAACATTATCCCTTGCACTCACTTCTGTTCCGATTTTTCCCCTTCCTCCAGATGGCAAGCAATCCTATATATGTTATATAGGTTACAGTATATCCTAGATACAATATATGTGTACAATACCGAACAGTTCTCTTGTTGCACAGGGAGAATTGGATTCAGAAGTTATAAATAACCCGGGAAGAAAAACAAAAATTCAAGCAGTTTATATTCATTTCCCAGTGTTCTTTCTTTGGGTGTAGCTGCTTCTGTCCATCCTTTTTTCAATTGAAACTGAGTTAGATCTCTCTTTGTCGAAGAAATCCACTTCCATCAGAATACATCATCATACAGTATCATTGTTGAGGTATATAATGATCTCCTGGTTCTGCTCATTTCACTTAGCATCAGTTCATATAAGTCTTGCCAGATCTCATCCTGCTGGTGATTTCTTACACAACAATAATATTCCATAACATTCATATACCACAATTTACCCAGCCATTCTCCAATTGATGGGCATCCATTCATTTTCCAGTTTCTAGTCACTACAAACAGGGCTGCCACAAACATTTTGGCACATACAGGTCCCTTTCCCTTCTTTAGTATTTCTTTGGGGTATAAGCCCAGTGTATCTGTCTTTTCTAAACCCCATTTTGGGGGTTTCTTAGCAAAGATACTGGAATGGTTTGCCATTTTTTTCCAGTTGATTTTACACATGAGGAACTGAGGTAAACATGTTTAAGTGACTTGCTTGAGGTCACACAACTAGTAAGTATCTGAGGCTGTATCTTGCACTTATTTCACTTCACGATCTAACTGCCTTATGTTATCCTGTATTAGTTAACTCCCAAATCACAGATCCAGTCCTATACCTATTTTATTAGATTTTTACAACAATCCTACATGGTAAATAAAATTATGGCTAACATGTACATAATGCTTTAATTATTGTATAGTACTTTATAGTAACTGAGACTCAGAGAGGTTAAACAACTTATTTAGATGCTCATGTATTGACAGAAGGAAGATTAGAAACCAGATACCTTTTGCAGTGGACATCTAGGTGGTGCAGTGGGTAGAGTTCTAGGCTTAGAATCAGGAAGACTCATTTTCTTGAGTTCAAATCTTGCTTCACGTACTTATTAACTGTGTGACCCTGAGCAAGGCACCCTCTGCCTCAGTTTCCTTATCTGTAAAATGACCTAGAGAAGAAAATGGCAAGCCACTCCAGTATCTTTGCAGAGAAAACTTCAAATGGGATTGCAAAGAGTTTAGGATGATTGAGAAATGATTTAACAACAACCACCTTCTCCAATGTTCTTTCCATTTCATAATAAATACTGGCTGCTTGGAAATAGAAGAATAAAGAGAGTGGAAATGAATGCCTTGCATACACTAGCCCTGCCATGACATTCCCCAGCTCTTGGACCATGAATACAGCCCATACGCATGTCCTCTTAGGACATCCAGCCATGTTTCTCCATACTGGCTTTGGTTCAGCACCTCTGCTGTATTTTGTCATTGCCATACTCACTGGGTAATTTCCATTCCATTGGAAAGTGCTTCTCCAGGAGGGAACTGCCATTATGAAGCTCCTCACTCGAGAACTGCCATTATTAAACTGTCGTTAGCAGCAGCATGCATGTCAATTAACTGAGTGTGCTGCTCCTTTCATCTGTCGCTCATCAGTGAAGGCAATGACTCCCTCAGGTGAACTGTCACCGAGCTTGCAGTTCAGGGGAGTAGGATTCACGGTCTGATAAACTCATCAAGCACCTCCTCCAGTTCTAATTGGGCAAAGTTGATCCCTGTGAAGGGCATCAATAACTCCACCGAATCCATAGGCACTGGTGCTCTCGTGCTTTGCTCTCTCTCCTTCTCTTCTCCCACTCAGATCTGTACCTCTGTCTTCCTCACTTTTCTTCTGTCTCCTTCATCCACGGTTAGAAAAATTTTCATGTCACTGAATCAAGCCTGAACCCATGCATCTTGAAGTTGACATCAATATTTAAAAAAAAGAAAAGAAAAGCTTGTTTTCTTTTAGGGTAAAACCAAATAGTGGTTTCATCTTTCAACTTAATTCCAGAGCACTAAAGGACTGGTTGCTTATAAAAACCCTTTCTCAAGATGTGCCAGGAGCCTCTCAAACACTGTGAAGCCATCCCCTGTGTAAACACACACAGACAATTGAAAAGACTTCTCAGAAGGAATGGTATCAGTTTGAACTTAACTGAATTGGGCCTAATGTAAAATTCATGCTGAGGTGTCACAAATGAAAGGCAGTTTATTAATCCAACTTATCTAAGGCAGGTAGAAGATACTCTTGCTTACATTACCAGCGGGCGAATATTCTCTATTCTAATTTGGACGAGGTTTCAGACTTCTTTTGCCAGGCTGGGTTATAAGAAAGCAGCAGGGCCCAATTACCTCTGGAGGCATTGGAGCCTCCACCTGCAAGCTTCTGCTCATATTCTCCTCCCCACTGAATGCAGCACAGCTGAATGAGACGTGATTTCTCTTCTGTTTGGACAATCTCAGTGTGTCCCTCAAGGATGGCTGTATGTGGTTCCCTTTCTATTTCTGATTTCTTTAGCTGGGTCTTGATAAGTATTATGTTTATGTTTCATGGGAAATTAGGATGAAGTGGTATGGAGTGAGGGATATGGAAAAACCTTTCCTGAAGGAATGATAATACATTATACATGTGCATATGCTATGGATAAAAGGCACACCATAACTAATCTTCATGGTTTGTGTGTGTGTTTGTGCGTGTGTATGTCTAGTGATAAACCTCCTTTTTTTTTTTTTTTTTTGAACAGAAGAATGACACCTTCTATTTTTTATTGATTCTATCTACATCTTTCCACAAATTCAATATATAGGAGCAACTCAATGTACTAGAGGTCTTCCTCTGATTATTTTAATATTTTTCATTAAATGGTGAAATACTTAGATTACTGGCCTGTAATCCTTCATTTAGACAGTAAATTGCCAAGGTGGCATCATTCTTCCTTTTTTTTTTTTTTTTCTCTTTTTTTTTTTTAATTTTTTATTTAATAATTACATTATATTGACACTCGTTTCTGTTCCGATTTTTTTCCCCCTCCCTCCCTCCACCCCCTCCCCTAGATGGCAAGCAGTCCTTTATATGTTGGATATGTTGCAGTATATCCTAGATACAATATATGTTTGCAGAACCGAACAGTTCTCTTGTTGCGTAGGGAGAATTGGATTCAGAAGGTATAAATAATCCGGGAAGAAAAACAAAAATGCAGATAGTTTACATTCGTTTCCCAGTGTTCTTTCTTTGGGTGTAGCTGCTTTTGTCCGTCATTTATCAATTGAAACTCAGGTCTCTTTGTCAGAGAAATCCACTTCCATCAAAATATGTCCTCATACAATATCGTTGTCGAAGTGTATAATGATCTCCTGGTTCTGCTCATTTCACTTAGCATCAGTTCATGTAAGTCTCGCCAGTCCTCTCTGTATTCATCCTGCTGGTCATTTCTTACAGAACAATAATATTCCATAACATTCATATACCACAATTTACCCAGCCATTCTCCAATTGATGGGCATCCATTCATTTTCCAGTTTCTAGCCACTACAAACAGGGCTGCTACAAACATTTTGGCACATACAGGTCCCTTTCCCTTCTTTAGTATTTCTTTGGGATATAAGCCCAATAGAAACACTGCTGGATCAAAGGGTATGCACAATTTGATAATTTTTTGGGCATAATTCCAGATTGCTCTCCAGAATGGTTGGATTTGTTCACAACTCCACCAACAATGCATTAGTGTCCCAGTTTTCCCGCATCCCCTCCAACATTCATCATTATTTTTTCCTGTCATCTTAGCCAATCTGACAGGTGTGTAGTGGTATCTCAGAGTTGTCTTAATTTGCATTTCTCTGATCAATAATGATTTGGAACACTCTTTCATATGAGTGGTAATAGTTTCAATCTCATCCTCTGAAAATTGTCTGTTCATATCCTTTGACCATTTATCAATTGGAGAATGGCTTGATTTCTTATAAATTTGAGTCAGTTCTCTATATATTTTGGAAATGAGGCCTTTATCAGAACCTTTAACTGTGAAAATGTTTTCCCAGTTTGTTGCTTCCCTTCTAATCTTGTTTGCATTAGTTTTATTTGTACAAAAGCTTTTTAATTTGATGTAATCGAAATTTTCTATTCTGTGATCAGTAATGGTGTCTAGTTCATCTTTGGTCACAAATTTCTTTCTCCTCCACAAGTCTGAGAGATAAACTATTCTATGTTCCTCTAATTTATTTATAGTCTCGTTCTTTATGCCTAGGTCATAGACCCATTTTGATCTTATCTTGGTATATGGTGTTAAGTGTGGGTCCATGCCTAATTTCTGCCATACTAATTTCCAATTATCCCAGCAGTTTTTATCAAATAATGAATTCTTTTCCCAGAAGTTAGGGGCTTTGGGTTTGTCAAACACTAGATTGCTATAATTGACTATTCTGTCTTGTGAGCCTAGCCTTTTCCACTGATCCACTAATCTATTTCTTAGCCAATACCAAATGGTTTTGGTGACTGCTGCTTTATAATATAATTTTAGATCAGGTACAGCTAGGCCACCTTCATTTGATTTTTTTTTCATTAATTCCCTTGAGATTCTCGACTTTTTATTGTTCCATATGAATTTTGTTGTTATTTTTTCTAGATCAATAAAATATTTTCTTGGAAGTCTGATTGGTATAGCACTAAATAAATAGATTAGTTTAGGGAGTATTGTCATCTTTATTATGTTCGCTCGGCCGATCCAAGAGCACTTAATATTTTTCCAATTATTTAAGTCTGACTTTATTTGTGTGGAGACTTTTTTATAATTTTGCTCATATAATTCCTGACTTTCCTTTGGTAGATAGATTCCCAAATATTTTATGGTATCAACAGTTATTCTGAATGGAATTTCTCTTTGTATCTCTTGCTGTTGGGTTTTGTTGGTGATGTATAAAAATGCTGAGGATTTATGGGGATTTATTTTGTAGCCAGCTACTTTGTTAAAATTATGAATTATTTCCAATAGCTTTTTGGTAGAATCTCTGGGGTTCTCTAGGTATACCATCATATCATCTGCAAAGAGTGATAGTTTGGTTTCCTCCTTGCCTACTCTAATTCCTTTTATATCTTTCTCGACTCTTATTGCCGAGGCTAGTGTTTCTAATACGATATTAAATAATAATGGTGATAGTGGACAACCTTGCTTCACTCCAGATCTTACTGGGAAAGGTTCCAGTTTTTCCCCATTGCATATGATGCTTACTGATGGTTTTAAATATATGCTCCTGACTATTTTAAGGAAAAGTCCATTTATTCCTATGCTCTCAAGTGTTTTTATTAGGAATGGATGTTGGATTTTATCAAATGCTTTTTCTGCATCTATTGAGATGATCATGTGGTTTTTGTTTGTTTGGTTATTGATATAGTCAATTATGCTAATAGTTTTCCTAATATTGAACCAGCCCTGCATTCCTGGTATAAATCCTACTTGGTCATAGTGTATTATCCTGGTGACAATTTTCTGTAATCTTTTTGCTAATATTTTATTTAAGATTTTAGCATCAATATTCATTAGGGAGATTGGTCTATAATTTTCTTTCTCTGTTTTCAGCCTACCTGGTTTAGGTATCAGTACCATATCTGTGTCATAAAAGGAGTTTGGTAGGACTCCTTCAATCCCTATTTTTTCAAATAGTTTATATAACATTGGAGTTAATTGTTCTTTAAATGTTTGGTAGAATTCACATGTAAATCCATCTGGTCCTGGGGATTTTTTCTTAGGGAGTTGATTGATAGTTTGTTCTATTTCTTTTTCTGAGATGGGACTGTTTAGGATATTTACTTCTTCCTCTGTTAGTTTGGGCAAGCTGTATTTTTGGAGGTATTTTTCTATTTCATTTGAGTTGTCGAATTTATTGGCATAAAGTTGGGCAAAGTAACTCCTAATTATTGCTCTAATTTCCTCTTCGTTAGTGGTGAGTTCTCCCTTTTCATTTTTAAGACTAACAATTTGATTTTCCTCTTTCCTTTTTTTAATCAGATTTACTAAGGGTTTGTCTATTTTGTTGGTTTTTTCATAGAACCAACTCTTAGTTTTATTAATCAATTCAATAGTTTTTTTACTTTCAATTTTATTGATCTCACCTTTTACTTTTAGAATTTCAAGTTTAGTGTTTGACTGGGGGTTTTTAATTTGTTCCTTTTCTAGCATTTTTAATTGCAAACCCAATTCATTGACCTTCTCTTTCTCTATTTTATACAAATAGGCCTCTAGAGATATGAAATTTCCCCTTATTACCGCTTTGGCTGCATCCCATACATTTTGGTATGATGTCTCATTATTATCGTTTTCTTGGGTGAAGTTATTAATTATGTCTATGATTTGCTGTTTCACCCAATCATTCTTTAGTATGAGATTATTTAGTTTCCAATTATTTTTTGGTCTACTTCCCCCTGCTTTTTTGTTGAATGTAATTTTCATTGCATCGTGGTCTGAAAAGGATGCATTTACTATTTCTGCCTTACTACATTTGAGTTTGAGGTTTTTATGTCCTAATATATGGTCAATTTTTGTATAGGTTCCATGAACTGCTGAAAAGAAAGTGTATTCCTTTCTGTCTCCATTACATTTTCTCCAGAGATCTATCATATCTAACTTTTCTAGTATTCTATTTACGTCTTTGACTTCTTTCTTATTTATTTTTTGGTTTGATTTATCTAATTCTGAGAGTGCAAGGTTAAGATCTCCCACTATTATAGTTTTACTGTCTATTTCTTCTTGCAGCTCTCTTAGTTTCTCTTTTAAGAATTTAGATGCTACCCCACTTGGTGCATATATGTTTAATATAGATAGTGCTTCATTATCCATGCTGCCCTTTAGCAAGATATAGTGCCCTTCCTTATCTCTTTTAATTAGGTCAATTTTTGCTTTAGCTTGATCTGAGATCAGGATGGCTACCCCTGCTTTTTTGACTTCACCTGAAGCATAGTAGATTTTGCTCCAACCTTTTACCTTTAACCTGCATGTATCTCCCCGCTTCAGGTGTGTTTCCTGTAAACAACATATTGTAGGATTCTGGCTTTTAATCCATTCTGCTAACCGCTTCCTCTTTATGGGGGAGTTTACCCCGTTCACGTTTATGGTTAGAATGACCAATTCTGTATTACTTGCCATCTTGTTAACCCCGGTTTATGCTTTCCTCCCTTCTTTCCCCTTTCCCCCCCTTCCAAGTATTAAGCTTGTGAGCACCCCTTGCTTCTCACAGCCCTCCCTTTTTAGTGTCCCTCCCCCCGCCTTAGAGTTCCTCCCCCTATCTTACCCCTTTCCCTCCCAGTTCCCGTAATCCCTTCCGCTTAACTTATTCCTTCCCTTTCCACTTTTCCCTTCTCACTTTTCAATGAGATGGGAGAAGTTTCACCATAGATTGAATATGTCTTAAGATTTTTCACTTACAGCCAATTCTGAAGGCAGTAAGATACCCACTATATTCATCCCCCTCCATTCTTTCTCTCAGATATAATAGGTTTCCTTTGCCTCTTCATGAGATGTACTACCCCCACTTTACCCTTTTTCTGGTACAATGTCCTTTCCACATCAATTTCTAGAACAAGGTATACATGTATTCTTTATACATCTATATAGTCAAAATATAGTTCCCAAGATTAATCTTTACCTTTTTAGATTTCTCTTGAGTTCTATATTTGTAGGTCAAACTTTTTGTTAAGTTCTGGTTTTTTCATCAGAAATAGATGAAATTCGCTTACTTCGTTGAATGTCCATCTTCTTCCCTGGAAAAAGATGCTCATTCTCGCTGGGTAAGTTATTTTTGGTTGCATACCAAGTTCCTTAGCCTTTCGGAATATCATATTCCAGGCCCTTCGATCTTTTAATGTGGATGCTGCCAGATCCTGGGTGATCCTTATTGTGGCTCCTTGATACTTGAATTGGGTTTTTCTAGCCGCTTGCAATATTTTTTCTTTCATCTGAGGGTTCTGGCATTTGGCCACTATATTCCTTGGTGTTTTGATTTTAGGATCCCTTTCAGTGGGTGATCGATGAATCCTTTCAATGTTTATTTTTTCCTCTGTTCCTATGACTTCTGGGCAGTTCTCTTTGATAATTTCCTGGAAGACAGTGTCCAGGCTCTTTTTTTCATCATGTTTTTCTGGGAGTCCAATGATTCTCAGATTGTCTCTCCTGGATCTGTTTTCCAGGTCTGTTGTCTTCCCCAGAAGGTATTTCACATTTTTCTCCATTGTTTGATTTTTTTGGATTTGCTTGACTGATTCTTCTTGTCTCCTCGAGTCATTCAATTCCACTTGTTCAATTCTGATTTTCAGTGAAGTATTCTCTTCACTCACTTTTTTAAAATCTTTCTCTAATTGTCCAATTGAGTTCTTTTGTTCTGTGGAATTTTTTTCCATTTCGCCCATTTTGTTTTTTAGAGAGCTGTTTTCTGTTTCCAGTTCACTAATCCTATTTTTCAAGGATTTTACTTCTTTATCCACTCTCTCTTTAACTTTCTCCAGGCTCTTTTGCCAAGCCTCCCTCTCCTTTTCCCAAGCTTCTCTCTCCTTTTGCCAAGCTTCACTCTGCTTTCCCCATTTTTCTTCTAGCTCCCTTGTGAGAGCCTTTTTAATCACTTCTATGAGGTTCATCTGTGCTGAGGAACAGATGATCTCCTCTTTTGGGGATTCACCTGGGGACTGCCTGTTTTTAGTCTCCTCAGGATTTAGAGTCTGCTCTCTATCTGTGTAGAAGCTGTCAAGGGTTAAAGTCCTCTTCAGCTTCTTGCTCATTCTGTCTATTAATCAGAGACAAACTACCAAAGAAAAACAGAAAAAACTGGAGTCTTTCTTTGGGGGGGGGGGGCTGGGTGTGTTATCGAGCTTCCTCTACAGACTGCAGGGGGCAGCAGTGAGGCACTAGCAGGACTGTGCTGCGCCTGCGCTCTGAGATCCCAAAGCGTGCTGAGTCACTGAGGGGGGGAAGGAGGGGGAGGCCAGGTCCTGAGAGACTCCAGCTGTTTGGGGTTGTATTCTTCAGCCCCGGTGTTTTTAGCTTCTCTGCTGGGCTGCTGACTTGCTGCAGGTTCCAAACCTGTAGCGAAGCTCTCCCCGCAGAGACGGCTGCGATCACTCCCCACCCCCTCTCCAGTCTGCTCCTGTGCCCTCACTGCCGCTGCCTGCCGCCTGCGCCCGATCTAAAACCGCCCCAGCCCTCCAGTAAAGACAGACCTTTCTTGGCGGATCTCAAGGATGGCTTCTCTTGGTAACTATTTGTGGGTTTTTTTCAGTCAAGCATTGATTCAGAGGCTTGTAATGAAGTGGATAGTGAGAGAAAGCGCGGAGCTTATGCAACTGTGAGCCTCCTCTCCGCCATCTTAACCGGAAGTCCCCCGATAAACCTCCTAAGAGAAAAAGGATTGTGTCATTCAAGCAACAACTATTATTACATATTGGCTCCCCCACCTAGTAAATATAATTACTGAGGCATTGTCAGGGATACTTAAAAGAGCCTGATGAACAGGAGAATTCTACAACATTGCAAAAAGTTAAATATTATTCTAATTTAAAAAAAATAAAAAGGAAGAGATGGATTGGGCCATTATAGCCCAGTCAACTTGACTAAATTCTCAGCAAATTTTTAGAACATATTATTAAATCTATAGTTAGTGGAACCCTAAAAAAGGAAGTGATGAGCTCAAAGAGTCAGAATGGCTTTATTAAGAGCAAGTTGCATCAGTCTAACTTGATTTTTGTTTTTGACAGTTTCTAGGCTTATGGGGAAAATGCTATAGATATAGTCAGTTTAAATATGTTTTATGAAAGCATTCTGACAAAATCTTCTCATGCTGTTCTTGTGAAAATGATGGAGAGATGTAGGCTGGATAATGATGCAATCAGGTGGATTCAGAATTGGTTGAACAGCTGGACCCAAAGAGTAATCATTTGTGGTATAATGACAAGTTGGAAGGAAGTCTGTAGGAGAGTGCCCTATGGATCTGCACTAGGCTTGTTTACTATGATCAGCAATCACTTGGATAAAGGCAGGGATGGTGTGCTTATCATCACAGCCAGTGGCATTCATGTCTAGAGTTGAAGCAGTGGCATTTTGGCAGACTCCCCTGGCCACTGCACAGCTGGCATCTCTACTGAGAAAGGCTCTCCATAGCAGAACCAGTGGGGGAGCCTGAGACAAGGGGGGAAATTTCAGTTTCTTCAGAAGTTATTGTTAATATGGAGAGCAGCCTCTTTACAGTAGCAGTGATTGGGTCCAGGCTCTGCCAATTGTCCACACTCTGACATATGGTAACAAACAAAGAACTTTGTCCCTGAGATCTGAGTACTGCCTACCTCTGGGCTTGGAGATTTGGGCTAATCCACCCTTGGGCTTCAAACCTCCTTAATTCAAGGGTCCTAGGAAATATTACATTTCTCCTTGGGAAGTGGGTTATAGTAATGGTGGCTGACTTTGGGCTGACTACATCCCAAAGGCAAGAATTTTCCCTTCCTTGAGTGGCGATTGTCTTTTTCTTTTGGTAAAGCAGTATTTTATCCAGTGTGTTTGTCAACACACAAAAGATTTTCATAACAAAACAAACTTTTAATATAAAGTTTAAAAAGTACCAGACCCACTGTGGCGCAGAGGGCAGGCACTAGCTCTTTTTCTGGTCTCAGCATCTCCTTATCCCTTCACTGTCACCGGCACCACCATGGGCGCCGATCCCAGGTGGTCTTTGATGTCTGCTCAAAAGCCCCTTCCTATGTACTTTTGAGGGGATGGTATTATCTTCTACATATATCTACTAGGTCTTGCTCTACTTCTGCCAGTGAGGATAATCTTCCTCATTAAAGGTTGAAGAATAAGAGAAACCATTATCATGGTATCAATTTTTTTCTCAATTTTTTTCTTGTTTTGTTTTTAAGAATTAAATGGATGATCTACTGTCTGAGACGGATGAATAGCTCTGACATTCTATAATTCAGTGACAGGTTTTCTATACTCTGATACCAACATTTTTCTGCTGAGCTTTGTCTAGAATTAAGATTCAAAATGGATATCCTATGGAATATCAGCTACTGCTCACAGGATCCTAGATTGACAAATAGGGGGTACCTTAGAGCAGGAGGGTCAACCTGGTGGCAGCAATCCCCATTTAGCTGCATACTTCCTAAGTGCAACTTGAATCATATTGCTTGGCACATATTAGGCACTTCATGAAAGTCTTCAAAGCATCTCACTTGGTGATCACAACAACCTTATTAGAGGTAGATGCTGCTATTATTATTCCCATTTTACAGATGAGGAAACTGAAGCTGAAAGTGTTTAAGTTACTTGCCCAAAATCAAACAGCCAGTAAGTGTCTAAGGCAGATGGGAACTCAGATCTTCCTATCTCCAACTTCCCTAGTCCATCCACTATGATAAAAAATTTGTAAATACGAAGTAAGGAGGGAGGTAAAGCCCTGTATTTGGTAAGGAGAGAGAGAGTCAGGAAAGACTTCATGTAGATCATTGGATTTAAGTTATTTAACTTCTCTGATACTTTGTTTCTTCATTTGGAAAATGGAAGAGTTGGGGAGGTTGGTCTAGGTCAATGAAGTCAAACTCAAATAGAAATATATTCCTGTAGATTTTATATTTAGAAAACTACAACCTAACATTATCTATGTTCTATTGTATTTTAATTTAATTTGTTAAATATTTTCTATTTGCATTTTAATCTGATAAGGGGTCTCACTGGGACCCCATTCCTCTTGTTGACTCTAAAATCTCTATCAGATCTAGATCAATAATCTATGCTCCCAAGTGTTATTGCTTATTGGTCTTTAGTAGTGCAAATTTATGGATAAAGAAGTTGAAAGTATCTGATTGTCTTATATGATTTAGTATTAACCAAATTCTCTTCAAGCTACTCTGAAGAATATCTAATGAATCAATATTGTTCATTACTTTGGGAAGATCCTAAAGCACACATATATAGGAAGACTGAAAAATGATCACAGAATTTTAGCTTTGGAAGAGTCCCTAGAGATCATCTACTAATTATTAAGTCAATGCATAGTCTAAATTATTAACATTCTTGACATATGGTAACCAAGCCTCTAATCAAGCAGTAGTACATTTCATTGTTGAGTAAGTTTAAACTTAGTACTTCTTATCTGATTTAAAGTTGAATATTTGTATTAGTTGAACTTGTCTGTGAATGTCCATCTACCCTTCAATTGTAATTCTACCCATTATAACAACACTTAACAAGCCAACTCTTTTTTAAAGAAAAAATTTCAATAGTATTTTATTTTTCCAATTGTATATAAAAAGAATTTTTAATGTTCATTTTTGTAAGATTTAAAGTTCCATTTTTTTCCTTCTTTCTTTCCTCTCCCACTCCTTCCTCAAGACAACAAGCAATCTGACATAGGTTATGCATGCATAATCATTTAAAACATATTTCTATGTTAGAAATGGAAAAGTCCCAAGGAAAAAAAGCAAACAAAAAAATTGAAAATAGTATCTTCTATCCACATTCAATCTCCATAGTTTTTTATCTGGATGCAGATGGTGTTTCCTATTACAAGTCTCTTGGAATTGTCTTGGATCACGGTATTGCTGAGAAAAGATAAGTCTATCATAGTTGATCATCATACAATCTTGCTGTTACTGTGTACAATGTTCTCTTGCAAACCAACTCTTTCTTTTACATGAACTTTTTCAGACATTTGAAGGGAGAGATTTTGTGCCTTTCTGTCTGTCTATAACTAGGAATGCTCACAGTTTCTACTGTTGCTCACTTGATATTGCTTTTAAGATATACAATAAACTCACAAATGAAAGGCAATTTCTAAGTCCAACTTATTTATCATTTGGACCAACAAGAAATCTAAGTACATGTCTGGACTCATTACCATCCTATTAGCTTTCCTCTTTATGCAATTTGAAAACGAAATTCTGCTTTTACAATTCTATTCTCCAGAACTAAATACAATATTTATTACAAATGTAATACATCTCAGAGTACAGTAAGATCATTACCTTCTCTGTTACAATCAGCAACTGGATTTAAGAGTTTCATGTCTAGTACTTAAACTTTATTTATTTTCTTGGCCATCTTCCATCAAAGGAAAGATTACTGTGCATGTTTTTCTGAATCCTCCAAACCCTAACACCTTCCTTCAATTCTGGAAGCAAAAACAATAGTCAAATAAAATCTCTAATTGCTCCTGGAAAAAGTTGGATCATTCTACAGATCTTTATGACATGAACTACTGTCAAGTCAGGTCCCCCCAGTTATAAAATTGGTCAGTTTGATTACTTATTTGATCTTACATGAAGGATAAATAGAAGGATCTATTAATAAGAATGAATATATTTGTCCTCCCTTCATCAGGAGGCCCAGAATCTTTCTTCTCATGAAGTTGGTTTGTGGTCTTATATTCTTCATCCCGTTTTTCCATGGTGCCTTAATTTTGAACACAAAACAAGAAATTTTCAAAGCAGAATGAGGTCATTGTATGGGATGCCTAGATTCAAATCCCACCTTGGCCATTTATTATCTATGTGACCTTGCACAAATCATTTAAGTTCTTCCAGGCCCTAGTTTCTTTATCGATAAAATGAGCAGTGTACTAGAAGATCTCTAAGAAAGTGGAGTTGAATTTAAAAACATCTCTGTCCCCACACATTGATTGAGAAAAGTCAGAGATTAATATTATTGATACTATATTGGACTCACTGTATTTATTTTTGTTAAAAATTCCCTGTTTGTATTTCAATCTGATTGAGGCTGTACTGAAGAGTTTTGCAGCCAAATGGGGCTTGCTGCCATGAGTCTGACACCTCTGCTCTGAGGTATTTTCTATCTCTCAATCTATGATCCTGTGTTGTGAGCCTGAATTCTAGACAAAGCCCAGCAGAGAAATGTTGGGATCATAGTGCAGCAAACCCATCACAGAATGTCAGAGCTGCTAATTTATCCCAGACAGTTGACTATCCATCCAATTCTTAAAAACAAAACACACAAGAAAGAAATAGAAAAAAAAAAAACACCCAACCTTGCTATCTTGGTAATAGCTTCTAGTGTCCTTCAACCTTTAATCAAGAAGGTTATTCTCACTGGCAGAGGTGCAGTGAAGCCTAGTAGATAGATGGGGTCAGAGCCAAGCTGGCTTTGGCTTCAGGAAAAACTAGGTTTAAATCCCTCCTCTGATACTGGAAACGTCACCACAGGGAAATAGTTTAAACTTCTGGAGCCCAAGTTTCTTTATCTGTAAGCAGGAAATAATACCTTTGCCACCTAATTCCTGGGGTTATGGAGATTGAATTAAAAAAAAATAGATATATATATAATTTTGCAGAGCTTTCATGTCATGGAAAAGTCAGCTAAAGGTATTGATAGGTCATTGGCAAAGGATCAGCACCTAGAGTTGTTTTTTGTTGAAAAAATGAAGATTTGACAAATGTTGAGTTTTTAGATAGGGTAACTGACTTGCCTGTAAATAAATGGCTGTTTAGTGTCAGGAACAGGATCTGAACCAAATTTTTCTTGAACTAAGGAGGTGCATTCTCTACCCATTGTGTCACACTGTCTCCAGAAATCCCATACTTCCTCATTTACTATAACAAAAGTTTATTATATTGTGAAAATCTAATGTTCTAGTTCTTGGTGCGATATATCAGAGCACTAGACAGTTGGCAGAACTGGAAACCAGACATTGCTACTGTGGAGAGGCTGCTGCCATTCCACTGGGGCCAAGTTCTGGATAATTCACATCCTGCTGCTCAGCAAGGGATTAATAACACAAAAAAAGACTATGTTTTGGCTTCCTTGTCTACTTTACCTCCAGGGCACTGAGACTTTAGGACTAGGAATGATGGGATATATTGTGGGAGGGAAGTAGGGATGAAATAAATTTATGTCCAATGTAACCAAAGCTAAAGTGCTGTCCAGTGGTTCATACTGAAGTGCGGAGATAGAGGGGGTAGAAACAGGTAAGGGTGGCTGCTGGAACTGATTCCTGAGGGATTCTAAAAGGCAAAAATGAAAAAGGGGGACAATCTAGGCCAGTGTAAAAGCTTAGAGATGAAACATGGAGCCTCACATGTGAAGAACAGCACGTAAGCCTGCACCCCAAAGTGCCAGGAGATGAGTAATTTATAAGAAAATGAAAAATTTGATGGAGGATTCTGGGAAAATGGCAGACTAGATTGGTAAATTTCAGACTTCCAATTTATGCCACAAATAGAACAAATTTACGCCTCAGGGAAAACATATACTCAGCAGGAACCATAGAGACTTTCACCTCTGGGACTGTTTGTGGGGCCAGGGTTTGAGACTGTTTTGTGACATTGAAGTACGGCTCTGGGTAAAAGAAACCAGCACCTAGTGAGTGCAGAAACAACAGGGCAAGACAAGCTGGCTGTGGGCACTTGCGTCTTGATTTGAGGTTTCTGGTTAGAGTGGAGAGGTGAAGGGAAGCTTGAGACAACATCCCCCAACTTCATCATTAGAGGTGTTTACATTGATACTTCTTATTTAAAAAATGAACCCACAAAGAAAAAAGAACCCCACCATTGAAATATATTATGGGAACTGGGAAGACCAGGATTCATCTTCAGAAGAAAACACTTCAGTTAAAAAAAAGGTTTCTATTCCAAAGAGTAATAGTAAAATGGATCCCTGCAGAGATAGAATTTATAGAACTCAAAAAAGAATTAAAAAATCAAATGATAATCATTGAGGAAAAATTAAAGAAAAAATTTAAACCATCCAAGAAAAACAAGAAGCTTCTGAAAAAAAAAAGTTAACCAACTAGAAAAAGAGGCAAACAGGCACAGAGTCTTAAAGATGAAAATAATGCTTTGAAAATTAGAATTGGACGAGGAGAACCAGTGAAGCTATGAGAGACCAAGAAACAACAAAACAGATTCTAAAGACTGAGAAACATAAGAAAAATGACAGATCTTGAGAACAGTTGGAGAAGAAAAAATATAAGAATAATTGGACTGCCAGAAAGTTCTGACCAAAAAGAGAACCTTGACACAATAATGCAGGAAATAATCCAAGGAAATTGTCCTGAAGTGATAGAACATGAGAAGAAAGTAAAAAATAGAAAACATTCACCAATCAATACCTCAAAGAAATCCTGTGTGAAAACACTCAGGATTATTGTTGCCAAATTTTGAAACCCCAAGATTAAAGAGAAAAATTTGCAAGAAACAAGAAAAAAAACATTCAAATATGCTAGAACTACAATTAGAATTGTACAAGATTTATCAGCAGCTACAATAAAAGACTGTAGGTCCTGTTATCATGTCTACTGACAATAAAAAGAACTAGGTCTGTGACCAAAAATATCATATCCAGAAAAATTGTCTACAACCCTGAATGAAAAAAGTGGACATTCAATGAACTTGCATATTTTTGGATTTTCCTATCAACCAAACCTGAACTTAACAAAAAATTTAACATATAAGTGCTATATGAAAGATCAGTTTTAAGAAATTTAACATGGATAAATTGTTTAAATATGGACAAAGTATCTATGTATATATATATATATATATATGATTCACATCAACAATAGGATAGTTCAAAAGAAAGATCGGCAGAGTTAAGGTAAAATAGCAATCATTTTATACAAATGATGTGCAGAGAGAATATACACAGGGTGAGAGGGGAGAGGAGGGCTTGTAGTTCTGAAAACATACTCATATAGAGAATGGTTCAATAGATAACACTATATATATATATATATATATATATATATATAATATATATATATATATATATATATATACCATAACGGGTATAGCACCCTCCAAAATCTATAAAAAAATAAGAGGGATGGGCATATGGGGAAGCAAAGGGTAAGGGACAAAGATAGGGGAGGGATCCTTGGGTGGAGGGAGGTTCAGTAATAGCAAGATAAGTTTTGGAGCAGAATTTAATTAAAAAGGCAACAATGATAGGAAAAACATGTGCACATATGTGGGGTGGGTTAGTATATTTGTGTATGTATCTATATATCTATGTATGTATACATAAATATATCTTTTATTAAATGTATATATATATCTGTATATATCTATGAATGTGTATATCTATCTATATATGTATGTGTGTATATATATATACTTTTTTGATCTGGTAATTTGTTGTTATATATTTTGAATCCTCCCTGATGTTTGTTTTATTTTGTTTTGTATTTCTTTTATGTTTTCCTTTTTTCTTACTGTTTTTTCAAACTTAAAAAAATGATTTAAACTAAATAAAAGAAAGTGAAAAATTTCCTCCTAATAACATTAGCACCCCCTCTGTCTGCTACAGCTATTCAGTGTCCAGGGGACCTGCCCAATGTGTTACCAGATGTGCAACCTACTGGCTATGATATACACACTATCCATGCCTCTATCCAAGTTACTGTTGATCCCCATAAATAGTACAGGGCCTACCACAGATCCTGGGGCACTCTCCTATAGACTTCTTTCCAAGTTGTCACTTTACCTTTCATGATTGCTCATCTCTTCCATCATTTTCCAAGAACAGGAAGATTTTGTCAAAATGTTTTCATAAAAAAGGCGACATGGCATGTAGACTTGTAGTTGAGAAGTTTGAATTCCAATTCAGGCAATTATTACTTGCAGGAGTCTGGGCAAATCAATCTCTCTCAGACTCAGTTTTCTAATCTGTAAAATGGAAATAATAATGACATCTACCTCAAAGAGCAATAATAATAATCAAATGATACAACATAAGTAAAGCACTTTAGGAGAAAATAAAACTGCATTTTATTGTTCCAGTTCTTAACTTCTTCCCTTTCTCCCTATTCACCAGGCTCCCCTTATGGTTTATGCATGCAAGAAAAAAAAATCAATGGCTTCAGATTTTAGCTGGCATTTTACCTTTCCAGAGCTACAGTCTCATGAATGTAAGAACTCTCACACAGGTGTGGAACACAATCCCTCCCATGCCATTTGTGCTGCATGATCCCTGACCACAGCTTCTTGTAAATGCCATAGAGAGGACTACCCAATGTGCAGGAGGCTTTCCTCCTATTCCTTTAATATTAAACATTCAGCACGTCATGCATTATGGAAATAATGACTGAATACTGGGTTTCTGGAGAATCATTTCTGCCGCCGTCCTTTCCCACCTGCTTTACTTCTATTTCCCGAGCTTGTTTGTTTGTTTTTATGCTCCTGCTTCTTGCTGTGTTAAGTCTCTCATGTACCTTCTTCCACTTCTCCATGAAAAGTACTTTATTAGGGAAGCAAGTACTTTGCAATTACTATCAGTTGTAAACATGCTGGAGAGGCAGCATGCAAGCTGGCCTCTGAGTGACGAAAGCCTGATGGCTCCTCTGACACATACTAGCTGTGTTACAAACCAGTTCTCTAGGGAACTCTATACTGCAGAAAATACCTTGATTTGCACTAGTGGTTATAGTGTCCTCATCTGAGAGTTTCCTATATTAGTGAAATCCCAGGGTTAGTCTCTCTAGTTAACCATGTTTCTTTAAACTGGCATTTTCTCTTCTAGACATAAATAAGTTAATATGATCTTCAAACTTCCTGTGGAAGTTTAGATTTTTGATAAAAAATTTAAACTGGGCACAATTTATGCAATTCACAAAATGAAATCCTGTCTTCTATTATACTATTATAATGCTGATTCTCCACTTTTTGTATGAAATTAATAAAGAATTTTACAAACGAGTACCAAAAAATATCCTTGAAAATTGCTTGAGAAAATATTTGTGCCTTTGAAATATTTCTGGCTGAGTTATTTTTCCTTAAGATTCTCTTTCACTACTCTTTGACTTACCTTTCTCTTTTTGCTAAGACATTCTACCTCCTTCCAATCTGTCAAATCAAGAATTATCGCACTCACCTATTTTCCAGGTCTTGTTATAAAGACTAATTAGCATTTGTAAGGGGCTTGGAAAGCTTGTATTAACATCATAGAGCATTATTTTTATTAACCTTTGTGAACAAGAAAACAAAGCCAACAAGTCAATATGTGCAAATGGCTTGTAAAATACCAGTAAATGGTTTCCCAGCTATAATTTCATTGAGTGAAATCAATGAAACCTTTGGTAGTTCTGGCAATTTTAAAAGAAAAAAAAAATTACTCAGCAACACAAAAACCTCATGTGAACCTAGGAAGCTGCTGCAAAAATGTTAGCTGTGTTTTATTGTTACTCACTTTTGAATGCATTTAATAAGTGTACTTAAACTTTTAACCTACAATGTGTTAGATATAACAGCAAAGTGGTATGGCTCATTACAATGTAACTTTGGCTTGGTATGCTACATAGGGAATGATGTTTTGGTTTAGACTTAGACCCTGGGATCCACAAGATGGCAGTAGCTACTAAAGCATTTGGTACAATGCTGGGGCAAATTCCAGGATGGCCAACCTAGAGAATTCTGTGGCTACATGGGACTCTTCAAGGTCATGGAATTCAATCCCATGTTTCCATGTTTATATCTAAATAATATGGCTAAGTAGATTATTTCTAAAACTCTAAGGGAAGGACATTCCATTACAGTCTTTAAAATATCTATGCAATTAAATTCTTTTTGTCTAATTTGTCTCAGCAGTCATAATTTGAGTTCTATGCTTCTAGAGTTATTTTTAAGAAAGAATATATTTATTTGCCATCTTCCCCTCTTTTATGTGTGAATTTTCCTGGATAGATGACAAGAGCACAAGATGTTCACAGTTTTGTTCTCAGATGTAAAGCCAGTTCACCACAGTTTGGAATAGGAATCTCAATCTTACCATCATTATTCATTTTGCATGGCTGCTCTAGAATTCACATCATGTCATGCTTGTGGTCCTGACCTGCTGCAGCAAATACTGCCATATTCCTCTGTTCCGATAGCCAGGTATTGGATATGTAAAATCCTGTGAAGAGACTCAGAGTTCTTTCTTTTTTCCCTTATATACCAAAGAGGTTTTTTAGACTTTTATTGTGTGTTGGAGATTGGAAGTCAAGACTTCCTAGATATATAGTTTTCATAATAATACACAATGGGAGGTTTTGAGCACTAATCTACTCCTATCTTTGCAATTTGGACAATGGGTATTTCATCTTTACCTGGTAATTTTCCAGAAATTGGAATTTAGTTCAATCTTTATCATGTACTTAGAAAGTCCGCCTAGCTCTTAGGGTTGTCTATTTCAGCGTACATTCACTTAGGAATGCAAAAAGGTTGCTTACTAATTGTGTGACAGAAAGAGCACATAATGAAATGAAAAGAACCAGGAGAATAATTTATTTTATAGCAGCATCGTAAAAATGAACAACTTTTATATACTTAAGAACTTTGATCAACCCAATAATCAACCATGGAGGCAGAGGACTGATGATAAAGAATGCTACCCATCTCCTGACAGAGATAGGATGATCTTGAGATGTAGAATGTGATACAAATATTTAGATAGAACCAAAGTAGGAATTTGTTTTGCTTCATTATGCATATTTGTTATAATGCTTTGTTTTCCTTTTTTGGGGGGGGGGAGTTGGGAAAGACAAGAAGAGAAAATAAATGGTTGTTAGTTTTAAAAAATAATTTAAATAGAAAAAGAAAAATACACCCTGGAGATCACTGGATCTGTGACCCCCAATCCTGCTTCTGCCATGAATTAATTGTATGATTTGTGATATTGGGGAGTCACTTAATGTCTTCGAATATAAGTTTTTTCACCTGTAAAACTGGCCTAATAAAACAAAGCTATTTCCTTCACAGTACCCTTGTGAGGATCCAATTAGTTAACAAACATTTTGTAGCCATAAATCTTGATATTTTTGCTGCTCTCAAATGGACCCACATTGCTACTTAGTCATGTGTTCAGACTCATTTTGAATGAACAGCTCTGAGATCAAAACTCATTTGAAATCTGAGGTATCTCAGTTCTTTTTTAATGTGAAATTGATAATTGGTTGAACAATGATAAGAGCTCTTGTATATCAAAGTCCTTGTCCGGGTTTTTCTTAGGTTGCTTAGAATACAATGCTCTAAGAATGAAAATACATTTCTTCAGTTGACTCATGTATCAGGAAATTTTTTTTGCAATATTTACAGCATGTTTTAGAAGAATTTTAGATGGCTGCCCACATTGGGACTCTGGAAACCTTATCTCATTGAGCTGAAGTGTAATTGAAAGCCCATATGCCAAGCAAACTTCTTTTACTTTCTCTGCCAGCATCTTTGGGGCTTAGTTTAAATCTAGATTAATTATCACAGTTCTACTGAAATGAAGACCAATAATCTTGGACCCAATCATTGTTTCCTTCATATTATTTCAGTCACCCTACTCTTATCCTGGCATGGCTTCACCCTTGCTGGTCACAGAAAAGAAAAGGAATAAGAAACATTGAGTGCTTGGAAAGACAAAACCAAAGATGTGCAAATTTCCATTTTTTGTGTCTGAAGACATAGAAAGTATAGCTCTAAGTATCTCAGGATTGAGTGACACAAGTAGATATCAGGGAGGACTGAGATCTGGATAGAAATTGATAGGAGCATAGGTTTGGGGAGTCGCATATGGAATAGAAAGCAGCTCTGCCTTTTGTCAGAGTAGCATATAATATAAAGGGCAGCTCTGCCCTTTGTCCGAGACCCCTGATCTCTGATATAAACATGCTCTAAGAAATATGAGATGACTTCATAAGTAATAAGGTTGAGTCAGTGACATTTGTCAAATGCCAATTTATTGATATTATATATAGCATTCTGGGACCAATGTTACTTTGCAAATACAGCTGCAGAAGAATCAGAAGGGAAACAACCAGGACATTCTGATGGTTTCTATTTCCTAAGGGGAAGATGTCCAGCAGAGCACAAGAGCACTAGAATACTATAATTTTATTGGCATGGTAGCGCTTTCCATCACTGTATTATAGAGTGTATAGGCATATGCTATCTACAATATAGGCTTAGAGAATGTTGTGAGTCTCAGGGAATTAAATGACTTCCCGGTGGTCACTTAGTTAGGGAGTGGTAGTAGTGGGATTTAGACCTTCAAGTTATCTGTTCTTTCCACAACATCATACTACCTTTCAGTGCTAAGAGAAGAAAGCTTCTCTATATACTATACATGGCTAGTATAGTGTCAAGCAACATCAATTGCATGGTTATTATAATTCTCATAAACATATGGTGATAACTTGAGGGATTTGATGTGAGATTCTTATTCTCCTTCAAGCTGAGGCTCAAGTACTCCTTTGATTTCCTTAGACCATAAAGGCAAGGGAGGAAATGTCCCTGCTGTGGTAGTTCTTCTTGCTCTTTTTGTTCTCCATTATGTTGGATTTCAAGATCACAGAGTTGGTCTCATGAACAATGCTAACACTACTTTTTGTTCTTGTTCAATCATTCAGTCATGTTTGACTTTTCACTACCCTATTATGTATTGCATTCTAGGCTCTTCTATCTTTTGCTATCTCCTAAAGTCTGTCCAAGCTCATGTTTATTGCTTCATGACATTATCAGTCCATTTCATTCTCTGTTACCCTTTTCTATTTGCCTTCAATTTTTCCTAACATTAGGGTCTTTCCTAATGAGTCCTTTCTTCTTATGTGGATAAAGTTTAAGTTTCAGCTTCAATATTTGACCTTGTAGTGAACAATCTGAATCAATTTGTTTAAAAACTGACTGATTTGGTAGCTAGGTGGTGTAGTGGATAGGGCACTGAGCTTGAACCCAAAAAAACTCATCTTCAGGAGTTCAAATTCAGCCTCAGACACTTGGTAACTGTGTGACCCTGGGTAAGTCCTTTAGCCACATGTGCTTTAGTTTTTTTCTCTGTAAAATGAACGGAAGAAGGAAATGGCAAACCTCTCTAGTATCTCTGAGAAAAAAAAAACCCAAATGAGATCACAGGGAGTTATATTCAACTGAAAAATGACTAAACAACAAGTGACTGATTTGATCCCTTTGTTATCAAAGAGAATCTCAAAAGTCTTCTCCAGCACAATTTGAAAGCACTACTTAAATGAGTAATGACTTAAATAACTACTATCCTTATCTCTTAAATATACTTGATACATCCAAATCTAATGTGAATGCTACTAACATGGTACTCCCCTAACACAATAGAGATATCTACTCCCTGACTAACCTTATTGTAATGGCATTGCCTCCCCTGTGGTGCTAATGACCTCCTTTTAACATAAGTTTTTTTCTCCCTTGTCATGGAGATCTCACACTATAACAAGGTTATAAAATGGAAGGCAAATGAAACTTCATACCTTGTGCTACTAGGTATAAGACCACATTAATTAGAAGACTCATTCTTTTTGTTAGCATATTCATTTTGTTAGTATATGATTCAAATTATTCAAGATTGCAAGACTGATTTTTGTATGGATCAGTTTGTTTTGCTCCATTCTATAGCCACAGAAAAGCTCTCTAAACTCAGATGGCCATGTCCCAAAACTCATGACATAGATTAAAAAGAGACTCACTAAAGACAATGTGAATGGGAAGCATATATACATCACCACTGCCAAAAACTAACTCAAAATCCTATTGATAAATTGATAATTCACTTTAACATAAATTTAATAAGAGCCTACTAAATTCAAAATACCATGCCATGTGCTGGGAATACAGATCCCAAACTGAAACTGTACCTGACTTCAAAGAGCTTACAGCCAACTGGAGAGAAAGAACATATATACAGAAAAAGAAACACAAAATAATTCAACAGAGGGAATCAGTGCCAACAAATTGGGGGGAAGGTTTCAAAAGAGGAGGTAACACCTACCGTAAGCCTTGAAGAAAGGTGGAAATTTTGAGAGTCTGGTTTAAGAAAAAGGAGTATAGACGCTTATACCCTGGGAATAGCTTGTGCATATGCACTGAGTTGAGAGAATATATGGATTTAAGGCAATGGGTAGTAGTCTAGTTGTGTTGGAAATAGAGTGTGTAAAAAGAAAATAATTTGAAATAAGATCTGGAAGGTTAAAGGCAGATTGGAGAGCCATAAATGCCAGGATGGAGTTTTTTTCCCTTGAGTATGGGAGTGACATGATTAGACCTTTTTCTTGGGAAGATTCTGTTGGTAAATGTATAGAGGATACATGTGTGGAGGATGGATTAGAGAGTATAAAGCACTTCTCACCAGTATGTACTCCGGATTTCTCTACCATGCCCCAGAAATTTCTCTGTCTTAAAAGATTACGTTAGCCTTGGAATTCATGCCTTCAAAGTCCCCTTAACCCCTGTGGTGTCTCCCTCTGATTGGATGGTTCTTCCCTGCCCATTTACCATTTCATTTCTTACCAAATTGCAGTCCACATTTTTCATCATAAGCTAACATAAAGCATCTTCCTCCTTCTTTATTGTTAGCTTACTTTTAGTTGTTGTCTTTGCTTAGTTGAATGTAAATTCCTTAAGAACAAAATCTGCCTTTCTTTTTGCCTATTTTCCCAATGCTTAGCACAGTGTCTGGCACATGGCCATGCTTAATAAATGCACATTGACTGACTGACTGATACAGAACAGAAACAGAGAGATCAATTAAAAGACTTATAGTAGTCTAGGGCAGTGGAGATAAGTACATAAACTAGGGGGCTATGTATGCAAATGGAGTAAAGGGAATATATCTATGAGATGATTATAGCTATTGGAATCACAAGAGCTGGCAACTAACTAGAATAATTTAATATGAAGGAGAAGGAAGAATATAAGATAATTTTAAGATTAAAGATGGTGGTCCCCTCAAAAGAGAAAGGGCTAATATAGAGAAGAGATTGAGTTTATGCTGATTTGGAGAAGCTAATAATACATCCAGGTAGAGATGGGATATAGATAGGTGATGATACATATCTGGAATCAATAGTAGCATCTTTGAGAAGCAGAGATTATTTCAGTCTTTTGTGCACTAAATAAGGGAATTCTAGACATATTGTTTTAAAGGTCTCTAGGGATTAAAACAAGTAATCTGATTGGTCACTCATTCTCTTTCAGTCAGGTGTATAAATATCTCTGGAGACGCAGTAAATAAGCTTTTCCTCACTAGTGTTGATCTTTTTCTCTGGATGATGAAAAACATTGATTTTTTTTCAAGTAAGTGATCAAATATGATAGAGGGAGTACAAGGATCTGATGTCTTATCCAGTATACCACTCAGCATGCAGGACTTGCTGAATATGTTGCTTCTCTATTATTATTGTTGTTGTTTATTCTTGTCCAATTTTTTTGTGACTATGTATACTATACTATTTATGGAGTTTTCTTGGCAAAGATACTTGAGGGGTTTATCTTTTCCTTCTCCAATGGATTTAGGCAAATAGAGGTGAAATAACTTGCAAAGAGTCATACAGCTGGTAAATGTCTAAGGCCGATTTTAAACAGGCATTCTTGACTTCAGACCCAGTGCTCTATCCATGGTGTCATCTAGCTGCTCTCTTGGCAAATAGGGTTTAAAGGATTTTCTCAAGGTCACACAACTAGTAATTGTCTGAGTTTCAACTCAATCTAGTTTCAGCACTGTATCCACTGAGCCATCTAGCCCTTCCATCTCTATGTATGAATTATTATTATTATTATTATCAGTTTTGTCACTATATCTCCAGTGCCTCACATAGTACATTACACAGAGTAGTAAAGAATATCTGATTGGTGGAATATAATACTTGAATTAAAAGACTCTGAATTGAAGGTATCCTATAGATTCTTATTTATGTTTATATTATAATTGTTGTATATGTCATATTATGTATACACACACACACACACACACACACACACATATATATATACACACACATACATATTTATTTATATGCATGTTGTCCCTCTAGGTTAAATATAAGGAAAAATGGGTTTCATTTTTATCTTTGCAACCTCAGCATTTTATATATACTGCCTGGAATTTAGTAGTAACAAGCACTTAATACATTGTAGACTTGTTGACTGATTGATCTAGACCTCCCTGCTCTTGAACAAGAATTTCCTCTATATTATTTCCACTAAATGATAATCCCATTTAGCCTTCATAGGATCATAGATTTAGAACTGCAAAGGAACTTTGAGGTCATTGAGTCCAACTTTTTCATTTTATAGATGAGGAAACTAAGGTGGACTGTGTTTCAAACATAAGTCCTTTGACTTTAAATCCAATCTTTTCATTCTGTCAGTCAGTCTCTTGATGCGTTTTAGTGATGAGGACACACTAAAATACCCAGGTAGCTTATTTCATTTTTGGATAGCCATGTGATACAAGGAGAAAAATTGGCTCTGAAATAAGAAGACCTGGGTTCAAATCCCAATAGGACATCACCTGTGTTTAAATCCCATTCTCTTCAACTATGAAGTCAGAGAGTTAAACTAGATGACCTCTGATTTTCCTTCTCCTCTGTATGCCAATTGTGCTCTCATATCAAGCTGAAATCTACTTCTTGGTACCTTATGTTATTTTTTCTAGTTTCTTTCTCTAGGGCCAAGTTATACAGATCTAATTCTTCATCCAGAAAATGCTCTTCTAAATACTTAAAGATGACCTTCACAGTTGGATATCCTTCTCTTCTCCATGCTAAATATTTCCAGTTATTTCAACTAATTCTATTCCCAGATAAAAGTAATCTTTTCTCTGCCTTAGGTAAATGAAACTTAACTACTAAACAATTAAAATTACGTTTGTGACTTCTGAGATGAAGCTGTTGTTCTCATTGAATTGCTGCCATGCAGAAAATTTTTGAACCTCTCCCATGTACTTTTTAATCTCCTAACTTGATTATTTACTGGTTATATATATATTCCATTTTTTTTGTACCTCAAATCAGTGCTTCATCTAGTGAATAGATGCTTAATAAATGCCCAATTATTTTTAAGAACCAGGTGATTCACAAGAAAATAATTTCCTAGTCTTGGTGCTTTCTCTTCTAAGTTTAAGTTAAGAGACACTTTGGGGACTATTCAGGTAAAGCTGGTTTCTGTTCTCCCAGCAATAAGAAACAATTTTATCAGTAGTCCTTTTATTTCATCAGGACTAAACTCAGTTAGGAAAGCACAGCATCCAATTCTTCCTCCTAAAGTAGGTGACCTTATCGTGTTGGTGACTGGCCCCCATTTCAGTTGAGATGAGAGAATTCTATAACAAGACCTTTCCCACTTGTCCCCAAGTACCAGATTTCAATGTTTTTTCCCCTGTCTGCCACCCTCACTGCCAGTGGCATCTCATGGACATTTTCTCTGAGCTGACAAGTAAAAAGCCAATAATTCTCTGTCAGGCTGTAGTCAGTCACACAGGAAACCATTGAGTGGTCATTTCAAAGAAGCAAAGAATAGAGAATATACTTAAAGCTTCTCTGACAGAAGAGATTTAAGAACACGAAAGGGCATTAGTGCTTACATACCATTACTGGATGAACATTCAATGACATACATTTTACAGCTGGTGATAAAATCCCTAATATCGTCCTACTTTACCTCCTAGAGGATTTGATTCTTCCTTTACAGACAAAGTCCCTATCAGAACAGATCCTTTTTATGAGAAGAGGCTGCTGAGAAAGAGGGTTCTTTTGTCTTCAGAAAAATGGGTCCACTTTTGAACTACTTTCTTCGACACTGATAAAAAAGCCCTTTCATCTCCCTTTAAGTCCTTCCATTTCAGTCTCAAGTCAGACTGATTTACAACATTATCCAACTCTGTCCGAACCAAGCCAGCCTTCAAAACTGTTTCTGTGTAAGATGATGGAAGGCAAAGAACAAACAGCGCTAGGAAAGTTCTCCTGCTGTTTAAAGACTTCTTACTTCCAGGACCAAGAAAGTAAGTAGCAGATAAGTTCTGATCTCAACTGTCTTCCAGAAGACCTATCTTGACTTCTAGATTTTTGTTTTGGAAAATCCTCAGTTGTTCTGAACTATCACCACCTATGAGTTGATATACAACTCATAAGGACCATGTTCAGTGATCAATGTCTCCATAGTTCAAAAGGTGAATACCGGAAGGATTTTCAATGTTGCTAGCATGGGGGACTAAAAGTATAAGAACTCTTTCCACTAAAATAGATTGCATCTCCAATATAGCAGATAAGAATAAAGAACTGAAGCACTAGGAGATTAAGTGATTTAGCCAAAGTCACACAGCTAATAATAATAATAATAATAATAATATAATAAGCTAATAAGTTAATAATAACAGGACTTGATACTAAGTCTTCCTAACTTGTCTAAGCTCATCCCGTCAGCTTCTTAAATCCAGATGCCTCTCTAGTTTAAAACAACCAATTGAAAGTAAAAAAAAAATCAAATTAATTGGTTTATTTCTGTGAGATTAATTTCTGTTCCAATTGATTTTTCCCTACTGAAATGACAGAATTGACTAATTATTCTGGCCAAAAACCTATTCCTTGAAGTGCTTCTGCATATGAATTCCAGATTAAACTTCTTAGAGTCCCACTTTAGCAGATCATTTCCCTGCACAATACTTTATAATACCTCCCAGATTCTTACTATGCAAGTTCTTCCACTTCATTTGACTAGTTTTTAAATTCCTTTGATATACAAAGGAAGCAACTCTAATATCTCAAAACCTGCCCTCATTGTCTGTTAGCATTGTAAATGCAACAATAAGGACATTTCTTGCATCTGGTACCTTGTTTCTAGTCATATACTTCTTGCCTTAGTTCAGATCCTTACCACTTCTTGGCTTGCTATTTGTAATTCCTCTCTACTTCAATATATCCACATGATGCCAAGGTGATTTTCCATAAGCACAGGTTTGATCATGTCTTTCTCCTACTCAATAAACTCTAGTGGCTCCTTATTGTTTCCAGGGTAAAATACAAAGGCCTCTGTTTAGTTTTTAAGGCCTTTCATAGCCTGATTTCAACATATATTTCAAATCTCATTATAAAATATTGTCCCTGCTGCAATGATCCAGCCAAAATAGCCTTCCCTTTGTTTGTCAGATGTCATGCCTTCACCTGCATTAGCTTTTCTCCAGGTCCAGAATGTACTCCTCTTCTGGTCCTCTTTTATTTCTAGACCTATCCCTCGACCACCTTCTATCTTAAGCCTTCTCTTGTACTAGTGTTCTATCTCCCTGTTTTTTAGTTAACCATATGGTGTTTATTTTTATATTTTTCTATGTTGGTGCTTTATATTTATTTCAATGGGTATTTGGTGTTTTCACTCTACTCCTTGAGAGGAAAGATTATTTTATCCTGTCTCTTTTTATTCCTACTATCTTGTATAGTGCTTAGCTATACTATGTGCTTAATAAATGCTTGTTGATTGATCAGCCAATAAAGCAATACAGTTAAGAAGTATATTCATTAATATTAATTCACTTGTTCCTCACAGTAGGCATTACTGCTTAGCAGTCACTAGCTGCTAATGTCAGTGAAGAATTAAGAATCCTGAAGCTCACTTAGAATTTTTAGAGGAAGTTAGGAAGGCAGCCTATTGTTTTCCATTTTAAAGGTGGGGAAACTGAGGCTAGGATCTGTGAGTGACTTGCCTGAAGATACAGTGTTGGTAATCACCTGAAGTATGAATCAAACTTAGTTCTCTTCCTTTCTAAAGTTAATGCTTTCTACTATCAAAGATAGTCTCTCACAAATTATTTTTAATTGTTTTTTCTAAACCAATCTTTAATTATCACTAAGCCAATCAACCAGTATTTATTAAGCAGCTACTATGTGCTCGACACTGAGGTAGATGCTAGAGAATACAGGTAAAAAGAAAAAATATCTCCTTACTCACAAGGCACGTAAGGTCAAACTGTACAAGGCAGTGTAGTATAATAGAAAAGGTAATAAACTTGGATTTAGGAGACAGCTGAGATGGAGTTCTTCCTTGGACACTTATTAGCTGTGATTGTGGGCAAGGCCTCTCGGTGCTTCACTTCTAGAACATGACGGCGGTAGTTACACTGTCTCCCTTCCAGGGTTGTCATGAGGATCCAGTAGGATGTAAGATAGGTTGCAGGCTTTGATGTACATCTGTTGTGATTGCTCTGTGTAGATATAAGTTTATTTTGTGGTCGGGGATTAAAGGGAACTTTAGGCAGTTTACAATTTATAGGTTTTGAGTTGTAGTATCTCCTCAGGTACTCTAACATGGCCTGTGATAATGCCTGAATTGGTGATTTCTGTGGGCAGGATAGTGGGCTGGATTGATGAATTAGGAGATGACATTATTCCTCTCTGAGTCAGCAAAGGACATCAAGCAGCACTCTGTGGGTGTCTGTGTTTTGCCAGATGTAGGCATTATGTTTAGTCTCTCAGTTCTCTCTCCGCCTACCTCAGGTCACCATTAAAGCCTGCCTCAGTGTAGGTGTCCATTAATAGCCGAAACTGAAAATGTTTCGTTGTTTTTTAAAGGACCAAATTATGGGCATGGGCTGTAGGACAAGAAGCTCCTGGAAATTTCAAATATAGCTGACTAGTGGGTGGTGACCTTGTGGCCAGGGGCTTTTTGGCATAAGCAGTTAAATCCTTGCCAGAATGCCCTGTTGCCAATAGTATCCTGGCTGAATCCCAAACAATTCATTATATTCTGCCTTTCTAACTTCCTCCAAAAATTCTAGTGGGTTTCAGGACTCTTAATTCTTCACTGACATTAGCAGCTAGTGGCTGCTAAGCAGATGCCACATTTCAACCTTTGGAAGGGGGGCGGTGACATTTCAGGGAAAGGTGAGATGGTTTTTGAGAACGTGATATAATTTACAAAAATTTTGTAAGAGTTGGCATATGAAAAGGGCTATTGAAATGTCAGTCATCTTTATATACTTATTCCTCACTTTATTTGTAATAATCCCTCAGAAGTCAGGAGCTGAAATTGGTTTTTTAGTGATCTCTCTTTTCACCCTGGATAATGCCTAAAGGATTATTCTCAAGTACTCAAATCCATGTCAGAGTTCATTGGTGACATCCTTCTGGGAGAAGACAAAGGTACTTTTATTTTAAATGAGGAGGCTTGCTAGGCTTGGTTGATGGGCATTGGGATTGCAAGTATACTATATATATTTCTGATTTACTGCACCTGTATCTGAGATTTCTCTATGAGTAATTCCTACTTCTAAAATATCCTTCCATGATTGTTGATACTACTCAGCTTGAAAAATCATCTTCCTTTCTTCCTCTATCATCATCCCCTGAAATCCTATCTCTTCCAAAAGACCTTGCTCAAGTACTTGGAGACAAGGAACCTATTTCTTCCTGATCCTTTCTTTTCTAAATATAAATTCTGTATTTTCTGGAGCTAAAGTAGGCCTTAGAATAGAATGTCATTTAACAACATCTTTGATGAAGCGATCTAACTAACTAATATCTATTAACTCTGCATACTTTTCTTTTGACCTCAGTCTTATATATATATAAGACTTATATATAGCCATAATCATGATCATTGTTTAAAACGTGCTTATTAGGTGGGTATAACAGTAATAGGAGCTATGCAAAATAATTTAATTAGCAAAGAACCTTTGGGAATTTATTCTGAGAGCAATATTGATGCAGATTTACACCTAACAGATGCCCAAAGATATCTAAACTAATATTTCACAAGCATGGGAATTAAATAAAATGTTTACACTGTAAGCAAATGGGTAAATATTTTACGGGTATGTATGTGTGTGTTCTTCAGTAACCAAAGTATCAATTCACTTTCATATTGTATACTTTTTCACAATAATAGAATGAAAATACAAATGTCAGATCCTCACCTCTGACACAAAGGATGGAGTCAAATGTTAGGTTCTCTCCCTAATAATTTCTTCAACTAAGGCCTTTGTCCAGGGTCAACCCTAGAAATATTATAAACTGGCTTACTATAATGGCCTCCTAGCTCCCTTGCAAAAATCCATATTAACAAAAGTATGTGACAGACTTATAGAAAAGAACAGTGAAATAACTTGTACTCAAAAGCCATATTTTCCTTCCCAGGTGATATCATAGCCACTCCTTTCTTCTCCAAATTTCCTAACCACTGGTAGTGAAGTGGTTGCCTCTTGAGGGAAATTACAGCTTTTTTACAAGTATAGATTCTGCATCTCCAGAGCAAGCACGATTTCAAAGCTTCTTTCAACATCTACTGGGTCTATGAGGCTCCAGTGGTCTTTGGTGCTTTCTTTCATTTATATGCACAGCTTCATTTTCATGTTAGTGCTTTATCTTAGTGCTTTATGCATCTTTAGGAGTTCCTTTCATCTCTTGCATGAAGGGAAAGAGGAGAGAGAAGAGAGTTTGACTTAACTTTGTTCTACACAAACTCATTATGTTAGCACAAGCCTATAAGTGGAAAAGAGCCATTTAATTCTTTCTCCAATGTGTTCTTTCATTTCACTCCAAGTCCTATGACTAGTTTCCTTCCTTACACAATTTTCTTTTTATAGCTGTCCCTTACCTTTACACAATTACTCAGCTCTTTCAAGAGGGACAAAAACATATTGCATGTTCTGATTATCTTGTGCATACACTGATCTGTGTATCACCACCTTTCCATTACACTTATTAGCTTGCATCTGTGCCATACTTATTCTCTATTCTTTTAAAAAATGTTATCTTATTTTTAATTTATGTGATAAGCATTTTCATAACAGTATAATGAAAAAGAATATTTCATTTGAAACAACAAACCTGTTCTGTACAACTTGTTATTCCTTTTAAATATATAATAAATTTATCATGTAAATTTCTTTTTTTTTCCTTTCCCCCGCTTCCTTCCCTCCCACTCTGCCTTAGAGTTGCCTACCATTAGACATAAATATGTATATATATATGTATGTATGTATACACATATACATATATAAGTAGAATTGTTTTATGCATACTTCTATTTATCAATTCTTTCTTTGGATGTAAATAGCATCTTTTTTCATCTGTCCTTTATATTCACCTATCTCAACTCTTGACCTTTTCTTTTACTGGAGATCAAATATGAGAAAAGGTTGAAGTCAATGAAAAGGTTATAGTCATTGGTAAATCGGAGATTCCCTTTGTTAATTCTTCCTTTTAGGCTTCCATTAGTGTGAACTCCAATGTCAGAAATTGCTACTCTATGCAAATATAGTCAATGAAAATACAATCAGAGTCCTGACAGCAAAGATTTCCTTTGATATAGTGAAGGTTGAGATTTGACTCTCAGATCATCTTACTAATTGGTCCCATAAACATCTATACTTACTTGAATCACAATGGTTTATTCTTGAGGACCAACCTATCAGTGGCTTTGGCCTTGCTTGTTTCAGTAATTGAAGTTGGCAGCCCTAAACCCAGAGCTGATGAGGGACTACTGTTTTTTGATAGCTAAACCTGTTCAGAAGTTTAATTTCTTTTGACTAATTTCCATAAAATAACCAGATTTGCTCTTTGTTTTGGAAGTGGAGGAAGTGAGGAGTCTTATTATAGAAATTTCTTTTGTCTGTGGATGGGTTGGGTAGATGCCTGCTAAGGATCCTTTCAACTCTCAAATTCTTCAGTTCAGTGGATTCATATTGACACTTTCCCTTAGCTCAGCCTGGGGCTTCTTTGTATTTTGACCCTGTCTTTTTGAAGTTTTTCTCCTTGAAACTATCTGGGTCCTGTTTTTCTTATAATCTCTGTCCTCTCTCCACCAAATTTATTCAACAGATCCGATTCCACAAATATTTATTAAGTGCTTACTATGTGCAGGGAACTGTGCAAGGCAATAGGGTTCTAAATATAAACTCTGACAAATTTTTGACATGTTGCTTACCCTTGATGAGCATTTTGTTAGGGACATTCAACTTGTGCATGGCTAAGTATAATTTAGGGTGAGGCCTGATGCCAAAACATGAGAAATCTAGACAATGGTCTTTAGGGAAACTTGGGGAATGGAAGAATACATTTAGTTAAGGGTCTCATGGGAAGACTTCATAGAGGAAGAAATAGCTGACCTGATCATCAAAGGGAAAAAATGATTCTGAAAGGGAAAAGTGAAGAGAAGATGTATTTCAGGTATATAGTAAACATACAACTAGAAAGGATCCAAGAAGGTCCAATAGTCTTATTTGATGACGAGGAAACAGGACAAGGGAGTTAAAAGAATTTGTGTAAGATTCCAAGGTTATATGGGAAACGAATGTGAACTATCTGCATTTTTGTTTTTCTTCCCGGGTTATTTATACCTTCTGAATCCAATTCTCCCTATGCAACAAGAGAACTGTTCGGTTCTGCACACATATATTGTATCTAGGATATACTGCAACATATCCAACATATAAAGGACTGCTTGCCATCTAGGGGAGGGGGTGGAGGGAGGGAGGGGAAAAAATTGGAACAGAAACGAGTGCAAAGGATAATGTTGTTAAAAAAAATTACCCTGGCATGGATTCTGTCAATATAAAGTAATTATTAAAAAAAAAAAGATTCCAAGGTTATAATTATCAAAGAGAGGATCTGAATTCAGATCCTAGGTCTCTAGAGTCAGTATTCTTTCTGCTGCATATCCCTATTAATATTAACGGGATGACCTTGGATTTCATTTCTCTTTGGTTTCCTAATAAATCATTAATTAATCAAAAATAAATCTTCTGCAACCCAGAAATGCAGTTTGCTTAGAAAATAACATGACCCTCTGGGCATGGTTCAAAGGATAGTAGTCCAAATGAAACAAGGATTAAATATTGAGTGAAAAGTTAGGGGAAAGTGAAATCAAGGAATCTGAAGAGAAAGTAGACTTAATATGAAAGTGAAATGAAATCAAGGACTCATAGCAGTATTCAGATATGGGAAAGACTTATGAATTCATTAAACATTCTGACTATTAAAAATCTATTTTTAAAATTAAATTTTCTTTTTTTGAAAAAAAATTACAATGTTTATTCCTATTTATTTATTTTTTGAAAAAAATTCATTATTTATTTTAATACACATTGCTTTATGTATCATGTTGGGAGAGAAAAATCAGAACAAAAGGGAAAAACCATGGGAGAGAGAAAAAAATGGAAAAAAGAAGTGAACATTGCACTTAATTTATACTTAATCTCCATAGTCCTTTTTCTAAATATGGATGGCATTTTCTGCCCAAAGTCTATTGAGCTCATTTTGGATGACTGAAGTACTAAGAAGAACTAAGTCTTCCATAGTTGATCATAAAAATTCTTGCTGTTATTATGTAAAATATATTCCTGGTTCTGCTTATTTCGCTCAGCATCAGTTAGTATAAATCTTTTCAGGCCTTTGTAAAATCAGCTTGTTCATCATTTTTTATAGAGCAATAACATTCCATTACCTTCATATAAAACAGCTTATTTAGCCATTCCCCAATTGAGGGGCATCTATTCATTTTCTAATTCTTTGTTCCCACAAAAAGAGCTGTCATAAACAATTTTTCACATATGGATCCTTTTCCCTCTTTTATGATTTCCGTGGGATACAGACTCAGTAGTGGCACTGCTGGGTCAAATGGTATATTCAGTTTCATCGCCCTTTGAGCATAGCTCCAGATTTCTCTCCAGGATGCTTGGATCATTTCACAACTCCACCAACAATGCAGCAGTGTTCCAGTTTTCCCATATCCCTTCCAACATTAATCTTTTCCTGTCATCTTAGCCAATATGAGAGATATGAGGTAGTACTTGAGAGTTGTTTTAATTTGCCTTTCTCTAATCATGAGATTTTTTTCATACCACTAGAGATGGCTTTAATTTTGTTATTTGAAAATTATCTGTTCATATCCTTTGACTATTTGTTAATTGCGAATAATTACAAAATATACAATATACAAAATATATAAATATACAAAATACAAGAATAACTTGTATTCTTATAAATTTGACACAGTTCTTTATATATTTTATAATATCAGGGATCCTCAAACTACAGCTGGCGGACCAGATGCGGCAGCTGAGGACGATTATCCCCCTCAGCCAGGGCTATGAAGTTTCTTTATTTAAAGGCCCACAAAACAAAGTTTTTGTTTTTACTATAGTCTGGCCCTCCAACAGTCTGAGGGACAGTGAACTGGCCCACTGTTTAAAAAGTTTGAGGACTTCTGAATATGAGACCTTTATCAGAAATATTGACTTTAAAGATTTTTTCCCTTTTAATCTTATTTCTGTTGGTTTTGTTTGTGCAAAACCTTTTTAATTTAATGTAACCAATGTTGTGCATTTTGCCTTTCATAATGTTCTCTAGTTTTTCTTTGATCATAAATTCTTCCCTTCTCCTAAATTTTCACTCAACATTTAATCCTTGCTTCATTTGGACTACTATCCTTTGAACCATGCCCAAATGGTCATATTATTTTCTAAGCAAACTGCATTTCTGGGTTGCAGAAGATTCTTTTTTAAAAAGTTGATTAGTGATTTATTAGAAAACCAGAGATAAATCCAAGGCCATCCCACTAATATTAATAAGGATATGCAGCAGAAGGGAAGTGGAAGGATAATTTACTTATCTCTTGTTCTCCTAATTTGTTTATGTTATCGTCCTTTATACACAAATCATTTACTTATTTTGATCTTATTTCAGTATAAGGTATGAAATGCAGGACTGCCAAATTTTTGACATATTATTTTCCAATTTTCCCAGCATTTTTTGTCAAGTAGCAAGTTCTTACTTCAGAAGCTATTCTTTGGAGGTTTATCAAATACTAGATTACTATAAATCTTGATTATTATGTTATTTGGATATTGTGTAGCTAATCTATTCCATTGATCCACCACTCTATTTTGTAGCCAGTACCAAATGGTTTTGATGACTGTTGCTTCAAAATAAAGTTTTATTATTGCTTAACTTAAGCCACCATCATTTGTGGTTTTTTTCATTAATTCCCTTTATATTCTTGATCTTTTATTCTTCCAGATGAATTTTGTTATTCTTTTTTCTAGTTCTATAAAATAATGTTTTGGCAGTTTGCTTGATATGGCACTGAACGAATAGGCCAATTCAGGCAGAATTATCTTTTTTATCATATTAGCTCATTCTACTCAAGAATAATCAATATTTTTTACAATTGTTTAGATCTGACTTTGTGTGAGAAGTGGCTTTTAATTGTGTTCATATAGTTCTTGGGTTTGTCTTGGCAGGTAAAACTCCAAGTATTTTATTTTGCTAAAGCAATAAGAAAATGTTAACTAATTAAATATTAATATTAATAAGAAAATAATTTCTAATACAATGTTGAATAATAGCTGTGGTAATGAGTATACTTGTTTCACCCTGATATTATTAAGAATGTGTCCAGCTTCTCTCCATTACAAAAAATTCTTGCTTTAGATTTTAGATAGCTATTGTTTATTATTTTAAGGAAAACTCTCTTTATCCCTATGCTTCTAGTGTTTCTAACAGAAATGGTTACTACTTAATTGTTTACACACCCTTTATCAAGGTGTACTTTTCTTTTTTTATTTCTTTTTACTTTTGCTTTTTCTGAAATCAGAGATGTATTCTTTCAAGGAATATTTCTCTTTCTGTTTCTAGAATATTAGGACAGTTTTCTTTAATAATCACTTGATGAATGTTATCCTGGCTCTTATTTTAGTCAAGGCCTTAATTTTTAAATTGTCTCTTCTGGATCTATTTTCCACATCAACTATTCTTCTAATGAAGCATCAGTTAGTATAAATCATTTCAGATTTTCTTCTTTTTTCCCATTTTTAAAAGTTTGTTTGACTGTTTCTTCATGTCTTATGGAGCTATTAGCTTCCTTTTGCCCCATTTTAATTTTAAAAATAGTATTTTTTGTTGCATTGAACTTTTACTCCACAATCATTTTCTCTTTAATCTCTTATTCCTCAGCAGAATCTTTGTAGCAATAGCAACAAGTTCCATTTAAGCAAAACCTCTAACCTGATCTGACAGTGTATACCATATTCTACACCTATAACCTTCTATCTCTACACTGAGAAGAGGGTAAGTTGATATATTTCATTCTCAGCTGGGGCAGAGAAAAAAATTGAAACTGTAGCATGAACCTTTTACATGAATCTTTAATACTATTAAATAGTATTATATTTTTTCAAACGCAAGTTAATTTTCAACATTCACTTTTGTAAAACCTTGCATTCCCAATTTTTCTCCTTCTTTCTCCCTCTTCCCCAAAGATAACAAGCAATTTGACATTCGTTAAAACATGTGCAATTCTTCTGAACATATTTTCATGATATACATTAAAAAGACTTTCTGAGAGAAAGTGTCAAAGAAAGAGTTCTTGTTTATCATTCAAGAGATGTATATTCTAGCCTTTATTCTACCACTATTTATGAGAATTGAGGCGACTTTATTAAACTTCCCTGAATCTCTCTCCTTCTCTATAAAGTTAGTGAGTTAAAATGGGTGATCTTTGGAGGTCATAAATTCATAGATCTGGATCTAGAAAAGCGGCCAGAGGATATCTAGTTCAATACTCTCATTTTATAGTTGAGGAAATGGAATCTCAAAGTGGTAAAATGATTTGCTTAAGTTTCCTTTCAGCTTTCAAAATTCAATGACTTATTGGCTGGCAAAAACCCAAGGAGGTCAAGACATCTTCTCATAGGGCTTAGAAAATTTCTTCCAAATGATGCTTTTAGTTTAACAGGCAATATTAACCAATTCTAATATCTTCCATTATATTTGCATCAGTTTCTGCATTCATTTCTTGCCCTACCCAAACATCCTTCCTTCTTCAGGTAGATTGTGATGGCTCTGTTCAGTCTCTCAGTTTGAGCATCTCACAGAAGGCTTCTTTACCAAGACTGGAACTGGAACAGAAGAGAGATCACAGATACAACAGCTTGTTGACATATTGAGCATGTACCAGTAAATTATTAAGGACTATAGCACAGTCAAACTGGCTGAGAAAAAACCTGCATAATTGGCACCACTGGGCTGCATGTATCAGAGAAAAATAATGAAGAATTAAATAGCACAGGAAATCCAAGCAGCATCTCTCTTCCCTCCCCTCCCCCCTCTTTCTCTCTCTCTCTTTCTCTCCTCCTCCCCCTCTTCCTTCTTCTTCCCTCCCTCCCTCTCTCCCTTTTTTCTTCTCCTTCTCCCTTTCTCTTTCACTCTATCCTCCCTCTCTCTGTCGTTATCTTTCTCTCTCCTCTTCTCTTTCTTGCACCCATCTGTATCCTCTTAATTTTTTTTTCTTTTTCTACAAATAAGAAAATTGTTGGGATAGATTCAGAGAGCTTTTGGAATATTTTTTATCCTTCTGAGGGCAATGAACACAAATCTATTTATCTGTCTATCTATAAATGAAATTTGAGTTCACATTCTAATTAGTTATTTATTGAGCACCACAAACCATATTATAAAAATAAACAGCAGCTTAATTCAATTTTCATTTATTAAATTCATACTTTGTATAAAACAATGTGCTATGAACTGGGAATACAAAGGAAAAATGAAATTTTCCTTGTCCTTAAGAAGCTTACATCCTAAACCTTAGCCTTAATGATTATACCTTTCCATTCCTTCAGACAAAAGTAATTTCTTTTTTCTTGTAAATCTCATTACCCAGGGTAACTCTCTTGTGTATTTACCATGGCCTTGTGAACAGAAGTAGTGCTTAGTATATTCCTATCCACCAAAGATATTATTAAGGGTAAAAGCTCCAGTGAAGAATGGAAACTCCATCCTTGTTACCCAAAACACTAATCAATAGGCAAGCAGGTAAGCTCAAGAATCTTAGGGAAACAAGCATGCCCTCATGTACTGAATTATTGTCCTTGCTTCCAGATCAGTGTTTGTAAGGAAGTAATTCCTGTGCAGAAAGGGACCTCTTTTTCACCTTTCTTTTTCTTTTCATTTGCTGATCATCTTCCCTGATCTATAGGCAGGGAAGCCGACTTAGTTGAAGCAGCATGGTACACTGAGGAAGATAAAGGAGGTGATGTGTACCTGGCAAGTCAAATCATCACCACCATCACTTTGACCATCACATCCTTTCAGATTCAGATGGAGACAGCCCAGATCCCTAAGCCTAAGAGGCCAGGAATAGTAACGTAACTCAGACTGCCAGCCCTGATTGCCATCTGGGCTCTGAAGCCATCATCTGGAGAATCAACCCTTGTGGAGATGCAACCTGGCAACTACTTCTGCAA
Source organism: Antechinus flavipes (assembly GCF_016432865.1). Lineage (NCBI taxonomy): Eukaryota > Metazoa > Chordata > Mammalia > Dasyuromorphia > Dasyuridae > Antechinus > Antechinus flavipes. Next base: position 564,364,090 of record NC_067399.1, read on the forward strand.
GTGCTGTGTCACCTGCCTTCTCAGTAGCCACAGCTATTGAAGACCTAGAAACACCATATGGCTCAGCATTATAAACATATATGATTTTATCAGTGGAAACAACATTGAAAAAATACATTATCATTTATTTTGCTATTGTACCTTAAGGATACTTTACTTCTGATATGAAATTGAGACCTCCTTTCTATTTGTATTGTCCTCCCCTGGTAGAATGTGAGCTTCTTGAGAGCAAATACTGTCTTGCTTTTCAATTGTATCCTCAGTAAGTAATAACACTCTTTGTACTAGTAAACTTTATTTATTCATTTAGTCATTCAATATAGTGAATCCATGGTGTTACCTCTGTAAACCCTTTGAGGACAGGGATCTGGCCAAGCACAGGGTAGGTATTCACTAAATTTAAAAAAATGAGTTGGCAACAAAAGAGCAAGCATCAGAATAATTTCATGATTTTGCCAGGCTAAAAACACACTACTCTTTTGTATGTTAACAGCTCCTAATGGGGGGAACAGAATCCATTACTTAAATAAATAAATCATTACATTGAAGACAGAAGTATCAACACAGGCACAGTTTTCAAACTTGCCAATCATTAATGGACCTTAACCAGTCTATGTACTTTGGCTATGGTAAATAGATCAGCACATTTATTTGACTCTCAATCTAAAATATCCCAACATTTGATTTGCCGCAAGGAGTCTATAGGAAAAGGATGCATAGGTTGCTGATGGCAGGATTTATGCTTGTGGCAGACATTTATTCCCCAAGTTGCACAGGTTTCTATGGTTTTCTTCTTCCTTTGCGTCTCATGTTCTTCCTTTGAAATTCTGCATCACAGTTCCTCAAATCTAAGGTCAACAGACTAGAGTTAAGTCCCCGTCATAAGGAATGCTGAGAATAAGTTGAGAAAGTCTGTTCAAACCCATTGGATACCTGTCTGCTGGCCAGATTATCTCCAAATGAAAGCTTCAATCTGTTAGAAATGAGGGCTGTTTATTTCAATAATAATAAATCTCAGCATAAATAATAATATAAATATAATAATAATAATAATAAATAATATAAATAAATAAATAATAAATCTTTTTTTTTTTTTTTTTTTTTTGTATTTCTCAGTCTCATTCACTTTGGATTGCCTTCATGACCTACAAGCCCTCACTGCAGCAAGTTTCAGAAGGCTCCCACCGTAGCTTCTCTGGAAAGCTTGGACTTTTTCCTAAAATCAAAGTCTTTCTTTATTCATGAGCACTTTGTGGCTTGTTCCATCAGCTGATCTAAGAGAAATCCTGGTACCACAATAGGGCTGCTGAATCACAGTTTGATATCAAAGTTCAAGAATTGCTAGTTCCCACTTCCTACCATCTGCTTTACCTGGAGAAAGGGGAAAGGATTGACTCAAAGATTCATTGAAAGTAAATTAAGACCCTCAGCCTCAGGCCTATGAAATAGTCTTTCCCTTCTTCATTTCTCTAAGGGAGGCATGATTGGTTTACTTGTATGTTTTCTCTGTCCCAGTGGTCTACTTTGAGTAGACCAGGATCCATTCAGAAACTGAGGCAAACAGTGTTAAATGACGTGCCAAGGATCACACAGCTAGTAAGTGTCTGAGGGCAAATTTGAACTCAAGTTGTTCCTGACTCCAGGTCTGGTGCTCTACCCACTGAGCCACCTACCTGCCCAAGTTCTGAATTAATGAAGCCTTACTTTATTGTTGTGGAACCAAACTAGACCTAAGCAAAGCCAAAATAAGTTGCTTCATTTAGTACTGTGGTTGAGGGACTTTATATATCTTCATTCTCTTCTAAAGTGCCTACTCAACCCTTTTGCCAAAGTGCATAAAATATATGAGTTACTCTTTTCTATCTTCAGAAGGCCTTGTTCAAATGCTTATGCTATCTAGTAAAGGGAAGAGGCTCAGAGGACTAGCTGCCCCATTAACAGATGAATGCCAATTATCATAACAATAGAAATATGTGCATTTATGTAGTGAAACAGTGAAAAGTCCACTGAAAGTGAAATGTGAAGATCTGGTTTGAATCACTGCTTTGGCACTTATTATTCTGGGCAACCTAGTTCTCTTCTGTAAGATTCAGTTTTCTCATCCCTTCCCATTAATAAGGGAGACTGATGTTTGCCCTCTCTCTTCTTTGTAGCTCCCTTATATGATAGTAAGAAAAACCCTATAATCTGTAAAATCTGGTGTGAGCCATTATTATTATTATTTACTTCATCTTGGCAGGTTCAGAACAGGGCACTGGGGACATGGGTTAAAAGACAAATGAATTTTCATGGTCCTAATGATGAAGGAAAGTAGTTTAGGGTAAATGTGTGAAATAGAAGCTAAAGAGAATGGCAAGCTTGAATGGTGCAAAGGATTTTATCTTTTTTTGTGTCATGGATATACTTGACTGACTAGAACTCAGAAAGGTCAGTGTTATTATCACTTTCATTTTACAGATGAGGAAATTGAAGTTTAAAAAGATTAAGTGACTTGACCAGAGTCACACAATTAGTATCTAAGGTAGGATTTGAATTCAGATCTTCCTGATTATGGGGGTCAACATGCTATCTACTGCAGCTTCTAGTTATTTTCCATATGTCAATCATTGGCTCAGTGGAGAATTTAGCACCAAAGATGCTTCCACTACTCTATAATTTTTGCCTTGGGCCAACAGTTTGTTAAATTGCACATTCTTTCATGAATTGGGACCCTCCGGTATTTCTTTGTATTGATAGCTTGGGGATACAATGGAGAGAGCTCTGGGTCTGGAGTAAGGAGGACTCATTTTCCTGGGTTCAAATCTGACTTCAGATACTTCTTAGATATGTGACCCTGAGCAAGTCACTTAACCTTAAGTTTGTCTTAATTTCTTCATATATAAAATGAGTTGGAGAAAGAAATGACATTTCAAAATATCTGCCAAGAAAAATCAAATGAGATCATAAATGGGATGACTGAAAAACTACATACTAACATTTGTTTCTCTGTATTAGTTTCTATACATTAATCAAGCCTTTTAGAAAGTTTTTGCTTCCTCTATATGAGCTTTCTTTTTTCTTTTTCTCTAGTATCTATACTCTTGATTCTTTTATGACTTATTTCCTTAGCTTAGCTTCATGTTAATTGTCATTTGAAATTTGGCAGAGGCAAAAAAATTGTCCTATATATGACTCTTTTCTCTTTCATCATCTTATTGGTTGATTTTGTCACCCTCCATCATCTGGGATCATCTTCCATTCATGGAATGGATTCAAGTTAAATACTGAAAAGGAAATTGACCATGATACTAGAATCAATGAAATAAAGCTAAGTAAGACTAATCTTTAACAATAAGATAGTTTTTTTTCAGGGGCTGAAATACAATTTTTTTCTCTTCTAAAGCTCAGCTTGGGAATCTAATTTTAATTTACCAAAATCACTTTGCATTTATTTAGTATATATTTTGTATCATCTTTGTACCTTTTGTTAACCTCAATAGAATGAAAACTCCTTGAGAAGAGGGACTGATTTAATTTTTATTTTTGATTCTCTAGAGCCCATCACAGTTCCTGATGCAAAAGCATAGAGAATAGACCTGTGATTTCAATGGCATTTCATTGGCTACTGAATGACTATAGTGAGAAGACTTGAAATCCTCTTTATCATGTAGAAATAAGGCAACTGTTGTGGAGTTTGGGCGGTTAGAGAGAATAGCTGGTGGCCAATCAAATATGTTATATGCCTCATACATATTTTTTATATTCTCCACTGTATCTTACACACAGCAACTACCCAATTTTTTTTTGCCTTAGTTACTATTACTGTTACTATTAGCAATAGTACTACTACTGCTACTGTATTATTACTACTACTATGTAGTAGTAAATATCTGCTTTATGATTCTTTATATTTATAAATGGTACTTTATGACTATAAAGCACTTTTATATAATTATTTCATTTGATCCTAAAAACAGTTTTGTGATTTATATAGTACAAATATTATTATCCCATAACAATCGGGTTCTTTGGAACAATGACAGGAGTAGTGGACTGTGAGAGAAGAGGTGGATTTAAATCCTGACTATGATACATAGTAAGTATATGATCTTGAAGAAACTAACATCTTTTGAGTCTCAATTTCCTCATCTATAAAATGGGAATAATTATATTGACACTATCTTCACATTGATGTTATTTTCATAGAGTTGTAAGTGAGATGTTTCTACATGGCAAGAGCCAGGAAAGCGTTACTTTCTAAGAAATAAGGAAAATGAGACTGAATGTATAAGTCCAGGATTCCCCAACTAGTATGTGACAGAGCTAGTACCATAAAACAGGGGTTTTTTCCTGTTTTATGCAATGTTCTTTCCCAGCTAGCACACTAATCAAATTCAATGATAATTTAATATAAAGAAGATTTTCCTCTTAAGGACTGTCAAATGTATGGTAATATAAGTGTTCTTGGGCCAATCCTGTAACCACAGATAAGTCTTTTTTTTTCCTGGGATGATTTAGCTGAGAATTCTTAGACAACTGAGGAGACAGTACAGTTGAAATCCTTGATTGATTCAGAAGAACTAGCTATATTTTTTGATGATGATATCTAATATGTCACACAAGAAATGTATGAAAGAAAAAAATGGACTAATTTTTATTTGTTTTATTGAAACTTTTTATTTTCAAAACATATGCAAGGATAATTTTTCAACATTGACCCTGGCAAAACCTTGTGTTCCAATTCTCCTTCCTTTTCCCTAGCCTCTCCCCTAGATAGGAAGTATTCAATATATATTAAACATAGTAATATATGTAAATCCAATATAGGCATACATATTTATACAATTATCTTGCTGCACAAGAAAAATCAGATCAAAAAGGAAAAAAATGAGAAAGAAAATAAAATTCATGTTCTTTAAATGTTTGGTAGAATTCACATGTAAATCCATCTGGGGTCCTGGAGATTTTTTTTTTCAGGGAGTTGATTAATGGCTTGTTCTATTTCTTTTTCTAAAATGGGACTATTTAAATAATTTCTTTTCTGTTAATCTGGGTAATCTATATTTTTGTAGGTATTCCTCCATTTCACTTAGATCATTAAATTTATTGATATACTTTTGGGCAAAATAACTCCTAATTATTGCTCTAATTTCCTCTTTATTGTTGGAAAGTTCTCCCTTTTCTTTTTTGAGACTAACAATTTGATTTTCTTCTTTTCCTTTTCTAATCAAATTAACTAAAAGTCTAACTTTTTTGTTGATTTTTTCCATAAAACCAACTTTTAGTTTTATTTATTAATTCAATACTTTTCTCACTTTCAATTTTATTAATCTCCACTTTTATTTTCAAAATTTCAAATTTAGTATTTGATTGGGGGTTTTTAATTTGTTCTTTTTCTAGCTTTTTTAGTCGTAAGCCCAATTCATTGATCTTTCTCTATTTTATGAAAGTAAGCATCTTTGCCTCTTTATGAGATGTAATTTCCCTTATTTTATCTCCATTTTCCTCCTTTTTTTAGTGCAATCTGCTTTCCACCTCTAGTTTCTTTTTTATATTATCATAATAAAATCAAATTATACCTGCACTCTCTAAGTATCCCATAACAGAGGTATTGTTTTCAAGAGTTCTTTCCTTTTTACCTTTTTTATGCTTCTCTTGAGTTCTGTATTTAGAGATCAAATTTTTTGTTTGGGTCAGGTCTTTTCATCAGAAATAAGTCAAATTCACCTTTATTGTTGAATGTCCATCTTCTCGCCTGAAAGATAATGCTCAATTTAGCTGGATAGTTGATTCTTAGCTACAATCCAAATTCGTTTGGTTTTCCAAACATCAAATTCTAGGCCCTTTGATCCTTTAAATGGAAACTGCTAGGTCCTGGGTAATCCTGATTGTGGCTTCTTGATATTTCAATTGTTTCTTTCTATCTGCTTGCAATATTTTTTCCCTTGATCTGATAATTCTAAAATTTATCGTTGGTATTCCTTGGAGTTTTCATTTTGGGTTTCCTTTCAGGAGATGAATTCTTTCAATGGCTATTTTACCTTCTGATTCCATGGCATCAGGGTAATTTCCCTTGATTGTTTCCTGAAAGATAATGTTTAGGCTCTTTTTTCATCATGGTTTTTAGGAAGTCTAATAATCTTTATATTCTCTCCTAGATCTATTTTCCAGGTCAGTTTTTTTTTCCCAGTGAGATATTTTACATCTCCTTGCATTTTTTCTTTCTTTTTTTGTTTTGTTTGACTGATATCTCATTGGTCATTCACTTTCATTATTCAGTTTTGATTTTTAGTGAATTATTTTCTTCAATTAACTTTTTTAGCTCTTTTTGCATTTGGACAATTTTTAAATGAGTTGTTTTGTTCTATGGATTTTTTTTTTCTGTTTTACAAATTTTGTTTTTAAAGGAGTTGTTTTCTTTCTTTCTTTCTTTCTTTCTTTCTTTCTTTCTTTCTTTCTTTCTTTCTTTCTTTCTTTCTTTCTTTCTTTCTTTCTTCTTTCTTCCTTCCTTCCTTCCTTCCTTCCTTCCTTCCTTCCTTCCTTCCTTCCTTCCTTCCTTCCTTCCTTCCTTCCTTCCTTCCTTCCTTCCTTCCTTTCTTTCTACCTCTAACTTCTTATTGACAGAACCCATTCCAGGGTAATTTTTTACAACATTATCCCTTGCACTTACTTCTGTTCTGATTTGTCCCCTCTTCCCTCTTTCCCCTCCCCCAGATGGCAAGCAGTCCTATACATGTTAAATATGTCACAGTATATCCTAGATACAATATATGTGTGCAGAACCAAACAGTTCTTTTGTTGCACAGGAAGAATTAGATTCAGAAGGTAAAAAATAACCTGGGAAGAAAAACAAAAATGCAAACAGTTTACATTCATTTCCCAGTGTTCTTTCTTTGGGTGTAGCTGCTTCTGTCCATCACTGATCAATTGAAACTGAGTTAGATCTTTCTTTGTCAAAGAAATCCACTTCCATCAGAATACATCCTCATACAGTATCGTTGTTGAAGTATATAATGATCTCCTGGTTCTGTTCATTTCACTTAGCATCAGTTCATGTAAGTCTCAAGGAGTTATTTTCTTTCTCCATTTTGACAAATCTACTTTGTAAGGAGTTTTGTGCTTTTTCCATTTTACTAAATCTATTTTGTAAAGCATTTTCTTCAGATAATTTCTCTGTTTCTTTTTCCAAACCCTCTTACAAAGTTCTCATTCCCTTTCCCCTTTTTTCTAACTCCTTTAAGATCCTTTTCAAATTCTGCCAAGAGAGCCATATGAGATGGAGACCAATTCATATTACCCTTTGAGTCTTCATCTGGAGATGATCTGCTTTTAGTGTCCTCAGGATTTGAAATATGTTCTCTTTCTCCATTAAAAATTATATATGGTCACAGTTCTTTTTGCTTTTTTGCTCATTTTTTTAAAAAAAGGTTGAGGTCTGCTTTTAGGACAAAGGGAAGATTGTCCAATCTTCCTCTGCAAGGGACAATGGCTGTGCTGGATCAGTGCTGATTAACTTCTGGTGCTGGGTTGGTGTGTTCAGTCCTGTAATATTCTGGGGATTAGCAGCTCCTTGTTTGTCTTTTGTATTTGTTTTGGATATCTGACAGCTAATCTGCTGATCTATGGCTTGCAATCAGGAGAGAGTAGGCAACACTGTTGTAGATTCCTCCTGGTAGATTCCCTGGCAGGCCTTGGCCTGTCTCATTCTGTGCCCAATTGAAACAGACCTTTTCTGAAGATCTTTCAAATTATTTTCTGCTGGAAATTTGTTATACTCCAAATATTTGTGGGTTCTGTCACTACAAAACCAGCTCAGAGGTTTGATTTGCTGTTAATTTGAGGGACTTTGGGGAGAGCTCAGAAAAAGTTGGGTCTCCTCTCTACCATCTTGGCTCTGCCCCCTGTAAAATGGGCTATTCATGTGGCCAATGGGAGAGATAACTCATGAACTTTTTATTTACTTTTCACTATGTTTAGAGAAACCAAGGAACTCTCCCTATCCTCTCCTCATAAAGTAAGAATTAATAAATGATGGTTGACTGACTGAAAGATTACTAGGTAGTTCAATTTTTATTTTTGGTCTACATTGTCCTGACATTTCTGACTTTTTGATGGGGAAGCCAGAGTGGTTATTTGGAGTCTTATTTTATAGATAGAGCCCTTTACAAGGAAGGAAAGAGAGTTAGGGATATCCCCTCATTGCCACATCCCAACAGAAGTTTATTCATCACTATTTGTGAGATGAATCAAAGTGCAGCAAGGGAATTTGACACTTGCCTTTCATTACAGATTTTAGTTCTCAGGTATTATAGGATATTATAGATTACAGTATTGTAAAATCCTTTCATAATGATTTTTCCCTATGGAGGAATTTTTAAAAACACCCTCTCCCCACCCTCCACCCCCCAAAGAATAGAAACAAACAAAATGTGCTTTACAAGCAAAGCACAGAACAGAGATCAGCCAGGTGGCATGATAGCTGTTTTGGAACCAACATAGAAAGAAAATGAAACCATTTAAAAAAAACCTCTTCCTAATAAGCAATAAGACTGGGATGGTAAGGACATGAAAGAAACTGAACAAATTCTTCCTGTAATTAACACTACCAGGCACCACGATCAAATGCATCTGATGGGGTTTCACTTTTACTCTGTAAATAAAACCCCCCATTTGGCAATATCACTGAAGATAAAAACCTTGCTTTGAATCTTCTCCATTCAATCTAGATTTAGACAGATATGTAGGACAGACTGGCCTTCGATTTGCTGTGGCAGAAGGCTAACTCCAACTCCAATCTGGTTCCCCATTTTTGCACAATTCTGTTCCACTCTGGGCACTTGGAGAATGCACCTTTTGGGTGGTACTGAGACAATAAAGCATCAGCTGCTCCAGGCATTTCAATTCCAGGTCATCCAATTGATTCTATTTTCAGGGTTTGCACATTGCCCCATCTTGTAATGCAGAACCTGAAGTTCCCCAAATGCCAGGGACGCAGCTGTTCCTGAGGTATTTTCAACCCCATGCAGAGTGTACCCAAACTCTGCTTAGTGAGGGAAGCTGGAAATGGAAGCCTTTGGAAAGCAGCTAGAATCCAAATGGACTTATTAGCATTTGAGGCATTCAGGCAGACCTTTCTTGGGATTGAGACAGATCTTTCTGGGGGAACTAAGCAGAACAGGACTAAAATACATGAGCACAGATCATAGATATTCCCTTATAGGCCCATTCCAATGCACAGTTCATGGACTGAGTATTTGAAGGGACCTCAGAGGTGATATAGTTCTACTGTAGAAACCGAGGCCCAGAAAGATTAAATGATGTAGCCCAAGTTTACACAGGAGTGAACCCAGGTTCTCTTACTCCAGAGTCAGCATTCTTTTTAGGACAGACCTCCATGTCTCTCTGATTCTAGCAAGGCATATCAATAAGTGCATACTGGCCTGTGGTATATTAAGTCATTTCTATTTATTGAAAAGAATAATACTATTACATAGCTATACATTGGAAGAATTATGATATAGCTACATAGGTGGAAGGACTATATCATTTTCAGGAAGTTAGAATATCCAGGAAAATTAGCTTTCCATCTTTTAAAGATTATAGGAACACTTCAGTTTTCCTCAGTAGTCCTATGCTATGTTGTTGCTGTTGCTACTCTGGTTGTTAACAAACTCTGTGTCCAAACAAAACCTTTGACACACATTAGCTATGCTACCAAGGATAAATTGCTTTTCCTTCAACTCCTCCTTTCCCCTTCTTTTCTACCCTTCCCCCCAATCCTATTCCAGGTAATTCTTTAAGACTGCATTTTAAAAATGAGCTGCAGACCTGCTGCAGGGCAAAGAGCATTGACTCTAGTGTGAAAGGATGTGAATTCAAATATCATCTCAGATGATTACTATATGGGCAATGTTTCTTATATTGATTATAAACTCAAATATGGACCTCTAATTTTCTCCATGTCACTCTTTTCTTCTCCAAAGCCTTCATTGTTCATAAATATGGAGAACAACAATGATTTCATTTGTCTAACCAGTAATAGAAAGAAGAGGCTGACATACAACTGGGAGAATCTCATTTCCTTTTACCCATGGTCTTTGTTTTAGTCTTCCAGCAAGTACAACCAGGATATATCCTGTATTATTGTATAGCCAAGCCATCTTTGAGCATATGAATAGGATAAATCCTAGACTATGGTTACATTATAGCATTCTCTGACTGCCCTTATCCTTTACTTTGTTTTCATAGTCCCATAGGGACACTTTGTTAGCCAGTAAAGAAAGAAAGATTTTTTTTTTTTGCAACTCAGCAGGACTTGTTGCTACATCCTATAGATCTAGAAAGAAAGAAGGTGATGAGAGAAATACTTTGGATTAACAAGGCCGCTTTCTAACAAAGAATTAGATATGTTTTTACATCCTCAACCACTAGTTGGCAAGATGAGATTGGGAAAGTCACATTTCTGTACCTCAATTCCTCATCTGTAAAAATGAGAGCATTGAGCTAAGTGATCCTTAAGATCTATTCTAGATCTAACATTCTATGATATTTGTATTTTGACAACTTTTCTGTAGAGGAGGGAGGTACAGGAATCATTCCCATCTCAGATGTGTGAAAATTGAGATGCCAAATGGTGGTATGGCTTTCTGAGGTTCATAAAAGAATCTGTTGCAGAACCAGAACTGCATTGTGGTTAAGTGACTTGCCCAGAGTCACACGGCTAGTTAAGTATTAACTTGGTTAGATTTGAACTCAGACCCTCCTGACTCCAGGGCCAGTGCTCTTATACACTGCACAGCCTAGCTGCCCCTCCTGTTCTTTTTGCCATAAAAATCAAAGGCATCAATGAGTTTGGAAATGATGTAGCGATCCACCCAAAGGTTTTCTCATCCTTGAACAAGTCAGAAAGAGAAAAGGACTAGGAGCCATAAAAGAATGAGAGAGGTTAACTGTTACATTATATCAATTTCCAGTGGAGCCCATTAATAGCAATGTATGCCACTTTTATATACTTCTCTTTATTAATTAAACATACTTGGGATTTGATCTAAGGTCAAAATGACATTTAATAGTGTCTTTCAAATTGTGTTAACACTAAATGAGAAGCTCATTGTGACAAAAAGTTTGTAGAATTGATTATATTAAAAGAAATATATCCTGGTGTTAAAGGCTACATTTGAAACTCTGGTTATTAATGAGAAATATGCATCATAGGTGCCCAATAAGCACGAGTTGATTGATTGATGGATATTTAAATTGGGCTTTTCTTTCAAGGGCTACAGTTTCTTATCAGCAGATATTAAAGATACTCTCTTTGGACCTATCAACTCCACTCCCCTCTCTCTTAATCTCTAGCAAAACCTTTCATTTTCAGACTTCAGAAGTATTACTGCATAATGAAAAAAAAGATGGCGAAATGAACCATCTCTCTCTGTGTGTGTTTTAATAACCTTTTTGATTGTAGTATGGGAGGCAGGATGGCATGGTAACTGAAAAGCAAGCTTCTGATACAGTAAGACTGGTTCAATCCTTTAGACACATTCTGGTTATGTGACCCTGAGTGAGACTTTAACATTTTAGTGCTTCCAGGCAACTCTTAGACTGAAAACTGCAAAAAGGTTCAGAACTGCAATTAATGAATGAAAAAGCATTTATTAAACAGTTACTGTGTGTCTTGAAAGCTAAATGCTGAGGAGAGAAACAGAAAAAGGTAGACAGTGCCTGCTTTTCCCCTACTTTCTACCTGGGGGAGAGAATACACAACAGAAAGTTGAGCTGGAAGACAGATGGAAAGATCCAGAACTTATAGGAATGCTTCAGTGGGAGAATGGCAAGGTCTTGAAGGCCTTATATTACTTAATTATTTAAATAGATTTGGGAGCTGAAGTAAGCAGATAACATGGTAAGGCCATTTCATCAGAAGGAATGAGTTGTTGACTTATATTTAACGGGAGAAGTGAAATGGATAAGATAATTCTAGAGGTGTTCTTTCTGTTCAGAACAAGGAGGGGATAAGGGCAAGTTAGGAAAGGGTACAGTGTTTTGCTAATTTGTGCAGCTGGCTCTTCTAGAAGTGATAGAGACTAAGAGGGGTAGTTCATTAGAAAGAGTCAGAGGTTTGCTCTTCTGCTAGTATTCTGCTAGTATTCCATTGTGATGGTACATTCAATAGTGGCAAATATTGGTAAACTAAGGATAGAACCTGGCCTGGTTAGCCATTTCTTTCATATTCAAATTCAAATTATAGTCTTATAGTTCATTATGAAATTTAAATCTTCGTGTGCTCTTACTTCTTTTAGATACATTCCAATTTATTTTAGGTCCTAATTTTTATTTCACTATCCTGAATTCTAGAAAGAAGGTGTTTGGGGCAACTGAGAATTTGAGGAAAATATTAGGAAAACACTTCTTTTATCCAGATTTTAGAATCTCCATAACCTAATCATCTAGAACAAATCTTCAAAAGAGGAGATAAGTGAATCTGGATAATTGAATGGAAGAAGTATATCAGCATAGAGTATAAGATCTGTTGATTTTTGTCCTTCATTTTTGAAGAGGACTGTGACATCAGGGAGGTAATGCCATTACATGCCAGTGAATTGGATTTAAGTGAGAGAAGGCTGTGCCAGGTCACCTTCATTACTTTCCCCCAGAGTCATTTGGGTTCAGTGGCCAAATATAGAGTGAGACAACTAGAGATGGCACTGGAGGCAATGAGAGATTTTGGCCTTTGTAAGCTAAGATCTCAACAGGTCTTGACCAAGGTCTCACCCTTTCAGCAATTAAAATCTAAACTCAGAGAATCTGGATTCAAATTTTTTGTTTTCTACCAGAATTACCTTGGGTAAATCACTCACCCATTCTAGGCCAGTCTCCTCATCTGTAAAGTGAGGCAGTTGAATGTTTTGAGCTCTAAGGTACCTTTTAACTCAATCTGCCATGAAACCTGTTCACTTTAATTTGTAGGAGAGGTCCTCACACAGAGTCCAATGATTTATTTTGCACACAATTTCAACAGGCTTGGTTGTCTGATTTCCTAATACAGAACAGGTTTAAAGCAGGAAATGGAAAGAGGACTTGAGAAGATTGAGACAAGCTGGTGCATTGATAGCAGTGGGAAATGTTGGCTGGCACTGAGGTAAAAGTCTGACATTTAAAATAAACCCAAGAGTACAAAAACAGAAGAGTCTGGGTATCAGGGGCTGTGACTATAAAGCTCTCATGCCTTTGGGACAAGGAGAATGACTTTGGTGGAAAATTTTAGATTCATGGGGTTAGCATGGTGGGGAGTCAAAGAACAATGGAACCATGAAGGCAGGTTTTGGAGTGGGGGGAGGTGAGTAATCCATGTGTAAGGAGAATGCATCTATATTTCTATCCATGCAATCAGTCAATAATTATGGAGAAGAACCACTGTGACCATTACTGGTACATTTTGAAACTAGCTTTAATCATTCTGTTAAAACAGAAAAATCATACTAAGGGAGGGAGGGGAAAAAGTCTGCTAGGTTTCTGGGAAGATGCTTAAAGTGGTCTTGGAACCCTGGGCATCTTTCCTTCTCTCTATTTTAGGGTAATATGCTGGTAAATTAATTCTCAGGGAAAGATAGGCTGGAGGGAAGGTAATTCATGTTTCTCCTAGAGGATCTGGTGTGGAGGCACGAGAAAGGCCCAGCACTGGGAGTCAAAAAAGTTGAATTGCTACCTCTGCCATTGTAGAGGACCTGGAACTCTGGAGGACCTCAGGATCAGCCCGAGTCCTTGATCTTAGTTGAGGTGTGAAGAGGCAGCAGGGTCACATGGCTGGAATCTGGCATCTTCTCTTGTGTCTGTGGCTAAGAGTGCTTTTTGAGTTTGAGTCTCCCTTTAAATATTCTAGTACTATTAAGTCACTATCTCACACTGAGCATGAGCAAGCACATTGAGTATGTGCAACCATATTGAGCATGTGCAATCATATTGAGCATGTGCAACTGTAGAACATTACATCACCATATTACCATAAGTATATGCCAGCTAGATTAATTACATCATTATATTACATTAAGTATGTGCTTAGAGAACCATGATCTCACATTGAGTAAGTACTTAATTATAAATACCCCGCTGTCCTAGATTTAAATACACCTTTTCAGAGTTCCTGCCCTTTACATGCCATTAACTTGCTGTGTGACATTTCAGGGCCTCAGCTTCTTCATGGATAAAATAGAGATAATAATACTTGAAGTTGCTATGGGATTTTTGTGAAAATCAAATGAGATAATGGATTTAAACTGCCATTATTATCATTACTCTGTGTATAAGGACCAGTTGACTCCTTGTCCTGAAATCTGGACACAATGTTAAAGATTCCATGTAAAGGTTTTTACTTGTTTGCTTTGAAGTTTGGTGAAAGTCCCATTTTTATTATTCACACGTGAGACTACTCCTACCACCATTTCTGATAGAAGCTACATGGAACAACTAAATTTCCTGACAAATGCTGGATAAATGAAGCATTCAGGCAATAATGCATATGAAACTTGTAACTTTAAGAAATTAAGTAAGTAAAAATAAAAACTAGAGTAAAAAATTAGATGAATCTAACTAGCAGATTAAGATCTGCTAGAAGCCATTACAATTTGGTTGATTTTCCAAACTGTTTTCATCCATATAAAATGACCTGGAATGCACATCCCCTTACTTCTCCTTTATAGCTTTCCTAACCACTCTCCACAATTCTGACTTCCCACCCTCCCAAACTGTCTTGTAATTAACTATGTTGTATTTATTTTATTGTATATGTATATATGTATTGTCTTGACTATGAGGATTTAAGTTTCTTGCTAGTGATTTTGCCAGTATTTCCTTTGTGGAATTAGTTCTCACATAGTATTTTGAACATAGAATAAACTTAATAAGTACTTGTTGAATACTGGACTAATCTCTATCATTCCTTTTCCTCTGGTATCCTGGGATTTACAGAAGAAGAAAAGCACAGATAGTAGTAATGTCCTCTCATTTTTCTCCAGTCCTCTCATCTTTCTCCAGTGCTCTCATGCGAGCACTTTTCCCTTTATCTTCCCAGCTCAGGATAGTATGAATGTATCTCTCTCCCATCTCTACCTCAAACTCAACAAAATTTGGAAATTTGGAGATACAGAATAGCTCTCATAAAATATTTTGGAACCTCTGGTTGAGCTAATCTTAAGAGTGATAAAGTTCCATACTTTAGTACTTCAGTGGAACTGTGATCACATTAACAGAGGTATTGTCACCAAGCATGCAGGTCATAACATATCTGGGCCTGCCTATACTGATTAGTTTTCTTCCATATCCTCCTGTCCTGAGGTGCTGAAGACATTCCTCAACTTCTAACATTTTCAATTCTCTGTGACCACATTTAGGATTTTCTTGGCAAAAATACTGATGTGGTTTGCCACTTTCTTCTCCAGCTCATTTTATAGATGCAGAAACTGAGGCAAACAGGGTTAAATGATTTGTGCAGGGTCACACACCTAATAAATATCTGAAGTAGGGTTTGAATTCAGAAAGATGAAACTTCCAGACTCCAGGCCTGGCACTCTTATACACCATGACTTGTAACAGAAAGACTAATAGAGCATGCAGATTATATATTAGATATTTTTGCTCTTGTCACATGAGCACCTTCTTTTTCTAATGGATTTCTGTAATGGAATTCTTTAGTCCTTTTCTATACAGCTTGTTTGTAGTGTAGCATCCTGCTTATATCCAACATGTTGTGTGTTTAATTTTTAATTATTGCAGTCCATAAAATGCCACTAGAAGAATATCAGTGTTAAAAAGATAGTTCAATGATGGATTAATAAAGAGAAGAGATCTTGTCTGGGGGTGCATCCCTAGCCTTTGAGGAGGATGTCATGGAAAGTAGCCATTTTGCATTTGCATAAAATCTCCTTTGTGTACCTGACAGAGACAGAATGGGATGGATTGGTCTCACTTAGAGTGATATTTCTTCTGTTCTTCAGTGCCCATGCCAAATTTTACAGCTCTATTGATTCCTCATTTTGTCCTCAGAATCATCAGTTAATTAGCTAATCTGGATTTTGATTCACACACATTACAAACCACTTTTTTGTGTCCACAAAAAAACTTTATGTGAAATAAATGGTATTATGTCCATGCAAAGAGTATTAGATTGTCTTTTACTTTGGAAGAAAAAGAGGTAATTAGTTTGATATATATTTTTTAATATGGGAACATTAATGCCTTTTTCAATGCTCAAGAAAAGGTGAATGATTCCATCCAGTCACTGCTCCTCATTTTTGTTACTCTGACATTATTTGAAAAGAGTGTGGGGAAATGAAATTCAATAAAAGAGTCTCCCTTGAATATGTGGGTAAGTAGAGTGTTTAATACTTCAATGAAATATGAAAGTGTTTGCAATTCATATCTTTTTTTTTTCTGGATAGTCGCCAAGAGGGGATATTTTCAATAGATTGGTGCAGTGAGGAATTAAATGCATATTATTCAGGAGAAGATTGCAATTTAATCTAGTATGCAAACAGGTTAAATTTGTATCAATAAATACTAAGCATAGAATGGTGCTATTTGATTTTCAGTATGTATATCTTTCATATATTTCTAGAAAAAATGAATATGATACAGCCTGCTGTTTCAGGGTTCTGTGTTCATTTTTAAAAGCAGCTTGGAAAGTTTTTGCAATGTTTTGGAATTATAGACAATGGCAAGGCTGTGGTCAGATGTGATGGATTATGCTCCCAATATGCTTAAAGTTTATGGTTCATTAATCCAGCTCTTTGAATTTCAAAGAACCAAAGTGATGTCATTTGGAATATATGTCAAAGAAAATTAATGGAGTTCTTGGTCAGAATCAAGAATTTAAACAATGAGGAGGAAAAGAAGAAGCTGTGTTACTAATGGTTGGGGAGTGTAAAGTCTATGTTTCAAAGAGAAAATTTGTGAGCATATTGTGATAGAGAGAATATACTCATTTTAGTTCTTGGAAGAGCTTTGAGTCTTTTTTCTGCAACTCTCAAGCTTAGGGAAGTCACTTAACATTGTTCAGATTTAATTTCCTTTTCTATTCAGTTAGTTCAACAAGTGTTTATTGAACACCTACTATTTTCCTGGCCTTTTGGTTGGGAGCTCATGATACAAAGACTGAAATGAAACAGTTTTTCTTTTTGGGAATCTTTCCTCCTACTGGATAAGTATATACAAAGTATATGCAAGATAAACACAAAGTAATGTGAGGAGAGAGAACTAATGAGGAGGAGGGCTTGTTGGGAAAGATGTAGGATGGAGCACTTGAGTTATGGACGTTTTGATGGAAGGCCAGGATTCTCCTAGGTAAACTCACAGACTGGTTATTGAAAGTTGAGTAAGAGGAAGAACATATAAGCCTGTTTATTTGGAACACAGAGTGCTTGTGTGAGATTAATTAGCAGTTTATCTAGAAAGATGTATTGAAGTCCAATTCATAAGGGATTTAAATGCTAAAGATTTATCCTAGAAGTAATAGGGAGTCATAACTAAGGGAAAGCTTTTGAGGTGGGAATGATATGGTCAATTTCCAATTACTTTGCCCTAGTGACTAAAGCTGACTCATTTAAAAAAACCCATATAAAATCCAAATATATCCATGAAGATGTCTTTTGCTATTGCACTCATTATATTTATAGCTTATTTAGCATTTATGATTAATGCCATATAGTGTAGTACTCAGTTGTTATTTGATTGTTTCATGGATATTAATTTTATCTTTCCAATAAGTTTGTGGGATATGTGGGGGCAGTGACGATGCCCCATTATTGCTTTTTGGAGATGGGGGATGGGAATGGTCTCCCTCACATTACCTAATACAGGCATGTTTGTTGAATGATTTTGGAGACAAATTTCCTAAGTTTTAGCCAGTGGTACCCAACAAATTCTTAAGTCTTGTTGAATTATACTATGTCCATGTAAAGTAATTCAAGATTGGGTGTTGGGGGAATGGCAGTGTCAGTGACAAAAATAATGAGTTTGGGAGAGAGAGATATTTAGGAAGGGATAAAGATGATGTTTTCTTTTTCCTGTTAATAGCTTTTGTCTAATACTAAGGTGAATGATTTTTCAGCATTTTAATTTTATTTCACTGAATTTCATTCTGCTCAAGTTGATAAGTATTTATTAAGCAACTACTAATGTGCAAGGTATTTGTTATGGATAAAAAGACAAAAAAATTTCTTTTTTAAAATGAGTTTATATTTTACTGAAGGAACACCTTATACACAGAAAAAATAAACATAAACTATATATAAAGCAAATAATTGTTTAAAAAAATTGGTGAGGGGACTAAAGAATGAAATGAAAAGAGGAGAATGCTAAAAAGTCTACTAAAAAGTCTAACAAAAGCTTGTGTAAGGAGATTCAAGCTGCCTGAAAGGAGTTAAGGTTGCCAAGAGTCTGCTTGATATGATGAGGAAGAACTTTTTAAGTATAAGGAATAGCCTAAGTAGGAAGGCAAGAGATAGAATACTTGGCAGAAGGAACAGCATTTGACAAAAACACCATAACAACATGACCAATTAGCATTTAACCAATCTGGATGTTTTGAAGGGGGTTTCCTTTCCCTTGCAAATTACTTAGATTAATAGCAGCATAATGTTCTCTATTGGAGGTCCAGCCTGAGACAAGCAACTCAAACGCATGGTTAAGTAATGGTTTCTAGTTCCCACTTATAAATAAAATTGGAAAGCGGTAAAGACTGGGTCACATTTTTTGTTACAAAATAATATTTTACTGAGCCATGGTTTTGGAAGTGATATTGTTACCTTCTGTGTATTTTGATATGATATTTGAATGATATTTGTCACTAATGGGAAATTTGAAAGTGAGTGTATTGACATTGTATAATGTCCCCAGTAGCCTCCCTGTCCTGCTAAATGAAATAATCCTGAGGAACTTCCAAAATTGCTGAAATTGAGTCACTCTTTCACAATTAAGTAAGACCAGAGTAGTTGCTCAAAGTTCGTACTCCAGAAAGGAATTTGAATATCATCTAGTCACAAATTCCCAGTCTTTTCTCCCCACCAACATGAATCAGTTCCAGTTCCCAGGTCCAGAATCCTTGTTCCCTTCCACCAATGTTTCATTTTGCTTAGTCTAGAAAGGAATTCCCATCCAGGACCTTAGCAGATGGTCTTATACCCATTTTCCCTTGGCTGCCCCTCTGTTTTATGAATTTCCCCCCTCAATAAAGCTAGGTTGCTTTATCTTTTTTTGTAATCTCAATGTTTCCTTGTACAAGGAAGTTGGTATTTTGAACTTTCTTAAGTTTATATTAAGACAATCTAAGATGTAGATTTATAAAGTGAGTTCTCTACCCAGATCAATATAAGGAGTTGTTGTTATCATACTGCCAGGTATGTCATCTTCTCTCATTAAAATTAGTTATCTGACACCTACAAACAACTTACTATTTAAGGTAGCCTTCTAACAAAGAGGCCATGTATTTCCAAAGAGCTTGGATCAAAAATTAAGAGATCTGCAATCTAATTCTGACACTACAATTAACTCACTGTGTGACCATAGTCAGTTTCCTTCTCTGTATAATGAGTTTGGACTAGATGATATCTAATATTCCTTTTATTTGTGAGAGAAAATTTTAAACATATAAGCAATATATATGTTTATATTTAAGCATACAAGTTCCTTCGTTTTCTTTTTTAAAACTCACATTAGTTTTTGTGTGACAGTTGGAAATTTGTGTTTTTTTTTTCTTCTCTTAAATTTTATTTTGACCTAGACCTCTGGAAAAGTCTCCTTTTAGAATTTAAAATATACTGTCTTTTATGGAGGCAATGATATAATCCAAAGCACTAAAAAATTTCTGTTGACAATGCACATTGTAGTTCTATTTCACATTAATAGCTGATAGCATTGCATATAGTAGCTATATGTTTATTAAAAATTGAATGAAATGTGAACTGGATAGTATATTTTATTGCCTCTTCTAACATTAACTATTTTTTGCTTTAATAAAATGCATTTGAAGTGTTGGGTAACTATATGTATATATATGCATTTAAAAATTCAATAAAAGTAAGTATATAAGAAAAATGGGAATAGCTTTATGTATGTTTATTTTTATCTTTATTTCCACTTAAGGTTTGGTAGTCACTTAAGTCCCTATTAAAGCTGATCTATAAACTAGGATGCTTGGGAATCTTAGGAAGTGGAATCTAGAAGTCTTATAGACATTCTCCTTTTTCTCCTTCTTCCATGGAAATCCTAGGATCATAAATAAAGGCTTTGAAAGGATCTTAAAGGTCATCTTATAGGTGAAGAAACAGAGGGTTATAAAGTAAAATGATTCGCCTCAGGTCATGGCACATAGCAAGTAACAGGCAAACTTTGATATCAGGTCCTCTGACACTGAATTCAGTGCTTTATTCATTTTAACAAGACTAATGTCCATGGAAGGCAGTGAAGGGAGAATAGACATTTATATAGCATCTACTATGTGCCAACACTATGCTAAATGCTTTATAAATATTGTTTCATTTTATTCATGGGATAAAGAATTCTGGGAATATTAGGTACCCACTGATTGAGGAATTCCTGAATAAATTGTGATATATGAACATGTATTGCATCTTATTGAAAGGTAAGAAATGACAAAAATGAAGAATTAGGAGAAATCTGGAAAATTTTGGAGGAATTGAGCAAAGTAAGTAGAACCCAGAGGAACAATGTCAACAGTGAGCTGTTTACACAATAACTACAGCGATGCAAAGAGAAACAATAAGTGAAGACTTCAGAGTTCTCTGATCAATGTAATGATTAATTGTGATTTCAAAGGACTGATGGAGTGCCACTGGCAAAAGTGGTGGATTATAAGGTGTGGAATGAAATACTTGCTTTTAAATATAGCTAATGTATTGACTTATTTTAGCTAACTAGATTTATTTGCTGTGATAGTTGGAGAAGGGTAGAGTTCTATTTGGAGACTGAGAAGACTCATTGGGAAGTGACAATGATGTAAAAGAAAAAGCATTAATAAAACATTTAAATAAAAACCCCACAATTCTCATTGAAGATTTCATTCCCGTTTTCTCATCAAAACAACTGGTAGATCACTAGGGTGTAAATTTATAAGTGAGCACAAAGTTTTCTATTTGGGGCCCAGGGACACATTTAGCTACTTTCTTATAGAGCAAAAAGCATCCCCTAGGGTTGTTAGACACTTTTAGAAGCTGTATTAAGACCACCAAGGTAACATTTTGTAAATGACTATGTACATTCAGTAATACCCTAATAATACTTAAGAGTTAGTTCAAGTTTTCCAAAGTGCAGAGTAGCAGGTGGAAAGAATAATCTGGATCTATAAATATTCAACAACAACTCCTTTAAAGATAAATTCATTAATATTCATTGGTTGCTTTCAGGATCCTTTGCACCCTGTGGGGTAAACATTAAACTCAAAGAAATGCTAGAGGTTCTCATTTAGCCTGGATGAGACAAATGGCTAGAACAAACATGTAAGGTTAAGGACTGGAACAAATTTACAGTCATCAAAATTGAGGAGGAAGAAGTTCAAGGGATATAGCCAGAGGACATGGGAATTGTTTGGAAACAGCTCACTTGCCATTTGGGATATTTTGCCAAGTTTTCCTGGCCTGGAACTCCATGTCCTTAGACTGAGGAACTATCAAGGAGTCTGGGAAGGATATCCCAGATACAGTGGAAGGCACAGTGAAAAGTTCCAACTTGCTGTTATTAAAAGTCAGTTTTCAAGCATTAATTACACAACCTCGTACAGTGTTTTACATATATTAAGCACTTAATAAAGAAGTATTGAATTGAGTACCTACTGTAGCCCTTCATAAACCTTCAAAAGATTATTTGGAAAAAACAGCTGAAATCTTTGGCTTCCTTCTTACAAACAACTAATTGACACCTCATCCCTATTTTGGCAGCCCCAGTGACTGGCAAAGTATTTGTCTCAACCAGGTGGGCATCTTGCCTGGCAAAATGTTTGTTGTCCAAGTGGACACCTGGACTGATGAAAATATCTTCCTTAGCAAGTTGGGCTCAGCTAAAGAAAATAATCCAGCCAATCCAACTTCTATTTAAAGATCACCTGTCTAACAATTTAGAACATGGGCCTTTTGCTCTTTGGGAATTTGTCACCATTCATGCCACAATGTTACTTAGTTCCAGGGCTTCCCTCAAGGGACTTTTGAGGGAATCATCCTTTTATTCATCCAAAGGATTTGAAAGATGGGATGGGCAAAGACTGAGGCAATGACTCATGGACAGTATAGATTAAGATAGGTACAACTGGTCATCTGGACAATCCCCTGGGCCATAAAGCAGGATGACACAAAGCAGCTAGCTGAATCTGTCTCAAGGCTCAAAAAGCTCAGGGGTATCTAGCCATTCTGATTCACTCTTAGTGAGATAACGGCCTCCAAACAATGTACTGCACAGGGCTCTGACAGTAGACAGTGTATTCCTGGCAGCCCTCTCGCTATTAATACATCTTTGTCCCCTGATCTTTGCTTAATGGAAAAAAGGCCTTTGTGTTTGCAGTGAAGCATTTGAGGCTGGGAGATTGTGCTTAGACAGGAAAACCCAAGGGAAAGCTTTTCAGTGACAGTGAATTAGAATATCTGAATCTGTTGGTGGCCTTATTCATCAGAAAAGAGTGGGTGATGAGTTCCCAAGCCTTCTAAGTAAATAAACCCAGAGAAATCTCTCTGATGTCTGATTTTATCCCCTTGGAGCAGATGTAAGGGGCAATTTTCAGAAGTTCAGACATTTGCCCCATCACCTCATACTCAAGCTGAGTATCTGAGCTCAGGATGAGTGAGTCTTGGTTTGGCCTGATGCCTTCATGAAATGAGGATTTCATCTTCAAAATGGAATTTCTTCTTCAAATACTATTTACTCTACTCTTCCATATGAGTTACTATACTAGTCAGAATTAGTTGTCATGACTCCTCTCTGAATTTATATTAAAAATGGATGGAGAATTCTGACAAATCAATCTTTTGTGGAGCTTTGGGTCATGGAGTTCCCACAGTGAATCCTGGATTATTCAGGATTTGATTTATAAGCTTGTGAATATCATAGACTCCTGGATCATTTCTTGGCTCTTTTCTGGCTTGCTGCCCATGACCTTCTTCCCATTTCTTTCCATCTATTTAAATTCTGCCAATCTTTCAAGGCTCTCACTACTAAGGAGCTTTTTGCTGATTATCCCAATGCTCTTATTCCTCATGGCTAGCAGCATTCATTGTCTATACTGGAAATTTTGTTTTCTAATTTTATTTCAGTATTTAAAGATAAATACTATTTTGAGAGCAGGCCCTTACTTTTTGGATCTTCCAGCACATGGTAGGCATTCAATTAGTTCTTGCTGAATTGAATGGAAATGAACTGAACTTGAAAGAGGAGCAGAGAAATTGTTTGTGACCACTGGTGGCGCAATGGGCATAAGTATCAAGATTCTGGAACTTGGCTAGGATGATTTTACCCACCTTTCTGCAACTCAGATTGCATCTAACCTAGAAGCTGAAGATGTGAAGGAAGGATAAACACCACAGAACCATGCTAGTGGATAGAGGTCAAAATGAGTGGTCCACACTGTCCTCCTATTTTCCATATCAGGAAAGTGATCCTAAGAGAGGAGAATGATATATAAAAGTCACATAAGCAGGAAAATGATAGACTTAAAATACAATCCCAGGTCCTCTGATTACATTTGCTGCCCTGTTATTGCACCATGTGGAACTGGATGCTGACTGTGTAAAAGGCAGTGCTGAGCCTTATGTGACATGCCTGTGTTCCCTCTGTGGTCAGATCCTGTACTATTCTGGAATTTGAATACAGAATTCATCATGTGGAAGGATTGAGGAATGGTAATAATGATAAACTATGCCCCAGATTCAGTCTAGATCTGCATGTCTTATTCTCAGAGAATGAACTCCATTAACTAACTTTGGAGAAAGGAGGCCTGGTGGAGGGCATTGGTATATGACTGAAAGGAGGTTGCAATCATACTTGTAAGAATTCTGGTATATTTTTCATGGCTAAGAGAATGAAATCTTTTAGGTTTCTGTACAATTAACAATAAACATTTATTAAGAAACTAATTTGTGCAAAGCTTTGTTCCAGGCAGTAAGGTTATAAAAATAATGACCCTTTCTACCCCTAAGGTGGTTACTTTCCATGTTGGGATTTTGGTGGGGGGTATGACACATAGATATAGGGGAAGGATTGATGGGAGCAAAGGAGGAGCATAAAGGCTCCATGGAAATTTGAGGACAGAGAGAACACTTTTTTATATAAGAAAGAAGCTGAAAATGATTCATGAAAGAACTGAGCTTTGAAGGAAGACAAAGATTCTAAAAAGCAGAGATAAGGAAAGAGTTGAGGAGAAGTCAGTTATGGAGGACAGCCTGTGTATGCAAATAGTCTGTCAAAGTTGGGAAATCAGCAAGTAGTCTAGTATAACATGAATGTAGAATATGTGAAAGGGAATAACAATATAAAATTGGAAAGGTACAGTTGGTTGCAACCAAATTATGGAAGGCCTTAAATGCTTAGCTAAGAAATTGCATTTTTAATTAAAAAAAAAAGAAATTGCATTTTATCCTAGAGGCAAAAGGGAGTCAATGAAGCTAATATAGCATATTTTCTTTTAAAAATTTTTTTGTTATAGCTTTTTGTTTACAAGATATATGCATGGGTAATTTTTCAGCATTGATCCTTGCAAAACCTTCTGTTCCAACTTTTCCCCTCCTTCCCCCCACCCCCTCCCCTAGATGGCAGGTAGACCAAATACATGTTAAATATGTTAAAGTATATGTTAAACACGATATATGTATACATATCCATATAGTTATTTTGTTGCATAAGAAAAATTAGACTTAGAAATAAGGTAAAAATAACATGAGAAGGAAATCAAAAATGCAAGCAGACAAAAACGGAAGGAATGGAAATGCTATGTTGTGGTTCACACTCATTTCCCACAGTTCTTTCACTGGGTGTAGCTGGTTCTCTTCATTATTGAACAGATGGAACTGATTTGGTTCATCTCATTGTTGAAGAGAGCCATGTCCATGAGAATTGATCATCATATAGTATTATTGTTGAAGTATATAATGATCTCCTGGTTTTGCTTATTTCACTCAGCATCAGTTCATATAAGTCTCTCCAGGCCTTTCTGAAATCATCCTTCTGGTCATTTCTTACAGAATAATAATATTCCATAACATCCATATACCACAACTTATTCAGCCATTCTTCAATTGATGGGCATCCATTTGATTTCCAGTTTCTAGCCACTACAAACAGGGCTGCCACAAACATTTTTGTACATTCAGGTCCCTTTCCCTTCTTTAAGATCTCTTTGGATCAAAGGATATACATAGTTTGATAACTTTTTGAGCATAGTTCCAAATTGCTCTCCAGAATGGTTGGATGCATTCACAATTCCACCAACAATGTATCAGTGTCCCAGTTTTCCCACATCTCCTCCAACATTCAGCATTATCTTTTGCTGTCATCTTAGCCAATCTGAGAGGTATGTAGTGGTATCTCAGAGTTGTCTTAATTTGCATTTCTCTGATCAAGAGTGATTGGAATACCTTTTGAAATGGCTAGAAATAGTTTCCATTTCTTCATCTGAAAATTGTCTGTTCATATCCTTTGACCATTTATCACCTGGAGAATGGCTTGATTTCTTATAAATTAGAGTCAATTCTCTATATATTTTGGAAATGAGGCCTTTATCAGAACCTTTGACTGTAAAAATGTTTTCCCAGCTTTTTTGTTTCCTTTCTAATCTTGTCTGCATTAGTTTTGTTTGTACAAAAACTTTTTAATTTGATATAATAAAAATTTTCTATTTTGTGATCAATAATGATCTCTAGTTCTTCTTTGGTCACAAATTCATTCCTCCTCCACAGGTCTCAGAAGTAAACTATCCTATATTCTAATTTATTTATAATCTCATTCTTTATGCCTAGATTATGAACCCATTTTGATCTTATCTTGGTGTATGGTGTTAAATGTGGGTCAATGCCTAGTTTCTGCCATACTAATTTCCAATTTTCCCAGCAGTTTTTGTCAAACAGTGAATTCTTATCCCCAAAGCTGGTTTTTAGCATATATATATATATATATATATATATATATATATATATATATATATATTTTTTTTTTTTTTTTTTTTTTTTTTTTTTTTGAAAAATCACACTACTCATTATAATCCATTCTTATTGGGTTCCTTTAAGAAAGAAAAAAGGAAGGGATTTTCAATATTTTAGAAGAGAAAATGAGACATAGAGAGATGAAATATAGTAAGCTATTACAAAAGATAAGGATTGTATATTGTAATGGGCTGAAACTGAGTTG
Organism: Antechinus flavipes; assembly: GCF_016432865.1. Lineage (NCBI taxonomy): Eukaryota > Metazoa > Chordata > Mammalia > Dasyuromorphia > Dasyuridae > Antechinus > Antechinus flavipes. The sequence continues at coordinate 564,390,460 of NC_067399.1, forward strand.
ATGCACTGAGATCTGAGTACTTAAGTCTAATTACCAATCGGACAATACTCTATTAGCATATGCTTGGAGAAAGAATGGCCCTGCCCACTACTCTGTGGAGGTTTGATCTGTTGTATAGGAGATTGGGTGAAGGATTTATAGGGTGGAGTGAGAAAGCCAGAGTCAGTCCTGGGGAATTCATGTAGCAATTCCTCTCACTTCATATTACCATTCCATTCACGTCCACAAAGAATAAAAATCAAGGACTTTTGCTGATCCTGACTCTGGCTGATTCTAAAGTATACAGGGTGCTAATGCAGTCATCACAGTATATCTCTGTAAACAATGAGCAAATGATTCCTGGACTCCTCCTTCAATTCATATAAATTAAATAGTTATGAAGTATTGTGATGACCACGTATTTAAAATCAGCCAGAGTCAGGAATTCAGGTTAAGGGAAAAATCTTCAATCTTTATTCTCAGTAGAGGTGAAGAAGGATTGTGATAGCAATATGGGCAGCTGTGACAGGAAGCCAGCTAGCAGAGGGGGATTGGAGGTGAAGGGCGGTTGCGATAGCGATGAGAGCAGCTGTGTCAAGACACCAGCTAGCAGTCTCTCTTTTCCCTTCCCTTTCCACTCCCCTGCCTCCACCCACCAAAATCGTCATTTCCTATACAACATATCAGGACTTGCACAAAGAGTGGGTGGGAGCCATTCTTTCTCCAAGCTTATATATTAATAGAGTATGGTCCAATTACTATTTAGCCTCATGTGCTTGGGATCTCAGTGCATCAACTCAAGCCTCAGCCCATTACAAAATATGGAATAAAATATGCATGCATTGTATATATAATCTACATTTGCTTACTTCTATATCTAGAAACTTTGTATCTAGGTGATATATTCAGTTCCCAGAGAATTTTTCAAGTTGACATTTGATTAAAATTATTCTCAATTTTGGATTTCCTTTTTCTTTTTTACCCACTGGCATGACTCTGTGCTAGGGATAAAGTAGAAGATGGGAGGAACTATCCAAGACCTACAAAAATGTTAGAATGAACAATTGACCTGCTGAGATCTTATCAGTGAGTTTCATGGGAACACACAAGAGATTCATAACTATTTCAGTCCATGGTGAACACTTCAATGTCTATTTGCAAAGCTAAAACGGAAGCAAATACCAGATTGAGTTGACATTTATAAGGAGAAAAAAAACTGAAATTGGAGTCAGGAGATCTGGTTCCATCATTTGTTTATAGTGGTTCTTCATGTAATTTAAGTAGTCTTTATAGACCTGTTTCCTTTTTTTGGACAATGAGGAAACAATCCTTGTTCAGCTATACTTAAGCCATGGAGTTATTGTGATAATCTAAGTTGTAAATATTTAGAGAATTATAAAATGATACTATATCTATCTCTATATCTATCTATCTATCTATCTATCTATCTATCTATAGATATCTATCATAACATTTAGAAGTACCTTCTATTCATAGAAGGGCACCCAAAGTAAGGCTACGGTTTAGGAATATCTAAGGTTTGATATATACTCAAAATCATACTTCATGAGCCTTTCCCCACCCCAATGTAGTTACTATTTTTTAAAATACATGATGGATTAAAGTAATGTATATAAATAAAATAGTATAAGAAAAGTAACAATAAAACATTTTCACTTACATCACTTTGACTCCAAACCACATACACACACATACACACATACATACATACACATACATATACATGTAAAATCAGTGGGAATAGACACACATAAGAAACATTCATGGAGAAGCAAAAATATAAAAAATACATGTGTTAGATGGGACCACACATTTGGGGCACATATATAGAGAGGCAACTCATACTTCTATTAATACATGGCTACTGATGCCTTCTGCCTCACCACACTGCTTTTGCTAGACCTGTTCCTTGCTCACCTTGGAAGGTGTGAAGTTTCTGCTGGTGTATTGTACTTATCTTTGGGTATATGGGTTCTTGAGGTATATCTTTCTGCTGGTCTTTCATGATTACTGCTTGATGGCTCTCTGCTGATTTCATGGTTACTATTAGATATGGCTATCCTGGGGATGAGATGGTAAAGCTTCTATCTATATCTAGCTAGACCTGGAGTCCTCAACATCTTCTCCATAAAAGGAAGACTCTTTCTTTCTTTTGCTATATTATACAATTATGAAACATGTGAAGAACTGAAAAAATAATCCTCCTCTTATTGTTATGTGCATCTATATATAGACTATATTTTATTCATCATTCACTATCCCTCTCTTAACTTACATTTCAAGGGCTTTTTTCTTTAGGTTTTTCTTTCTTTTATTTCTTTTTAAAGATTGGAAAACTTGGCAGATTTTTCCTGTAACAAAATTAGGGGTAATAAAGTCTGTTTTTCTGAACATTATAAAGAATGTTTTTATACATTATACATACATACACACATAAAAACACACACACACATACACGTATATATATGAACCTTATAAAGAATATGGTTTTAGAAGGGGATTTTTTTTTTTTTGAATACAAAACCTTCTCACAACAATTAATTGAACTTGAGTCTATTTTTTTATCTTTGACTTTCTGGTGACCAAAGGCAGTATCTCTGTCAGAGGCCTCACTTTGACTTAGGATTAGATGTTCTTCATGGTTTTCTGCTTAATTATTTATTTGTAACATTTACTCAGCATCAGTTTGGAGGTTGCCTTTCTAGAAAATTGACTAGAACTTTTTGAACTTGAGGCTCTCTAATTTCTCAACCCTAAGACTTTTAATCTTCTGAGCAAATAAATGGAGTTGATGAGCAGTGCAGAAGGGAAAGTGTAATGGGCTGAGGCTCAAGTTGATGCACTGAAGTCCCAAGCACATGAGGCTAAATAGTAATTGGACCATACTCTATTAATATATAAGCTTGGAGAAAGAATGGCCCCCGCCCACTCTTTGTGCAAGTCCTGATGTGTTGTATAGGAAATGACGTTTTTGGTGGGTGGAGGCAAGGGAGTGGAAAGGGAAGGGGAAGGAGAGACTGCTGGCTGGCATCTTGACACAGCTGCTCGCTTTGCTATCGCCACCGGCCCTTCATCTCCGATCCCCCTCTGCTAGCTGGCTTCCTGTCACAGCTGCCCATATTGCTATCGCAATCCTTCTTGCCCATACTGCTATTGCAATCCCCCCTCACCTCTACTGAGAATAAAGATAGATTTTAAATACGTGGTCATCACAGGAAAGGACACATACAAAATGAAGTCCATGGGGCAAAGGTATTATCCTCATCTTTCATAGCTACATTCTTGCTTTCAGTATATGCAGCTAGCAATAAGCAATATGGAATCCAAGTTAATGTAAGCCATCATCATCATCATCATCAGCATCACCATCATCATCATCACCACCACCACCACCATCACCACCACTACCACCACCACCACTTGCTATTACTGGTTTCCAAAAACAGAGAAACTACTGGAAAAAGTCTGTTAAATAGAAATTCTGAGGATTTGCTGACTAGGGCAGATACAGGCTACCAGTGTTTATTAGAAACAGCTGTGTTTCTATGTACCTGAGGTGGGGGAATATTTGTACTAAATTTTTGTCTGGGACCAGCAAGAACATAACTAAATAACCACAACATCTTTGGCATAACAGATTCTTCATGTGAGAAAATGTCGTTTAGGAAAATTTTAATTTAACTCCCAATAGCAATTACTGGATAGATGATGGAAAATGAATGCTAGCAGATTCACAGTGAACTCCAATGCCCTGACAAGCCTGTTTCTCTCAAAGTGGCAATGGACATACACCATGAAAGACATCCTAATTTTCCTTCAACTTCAGAAGATTGTAAGTAATCACAGTTATTCAGGAGGGATTCTTTGTTATCTCCATGAAGCCAGAAAACTAAGCAGTTCCCTTTTCCCCTTTTATACTCACTGTTTCCCTTGATCTATATATACAATTGTGAAATATTCCAGATACTGAAAAAATGTCCCTTCTCTTCTTAAGTATACATGTGTGTATATTTTATCCATCATTCTTAGTTTCATAGATTTATGGATGGAAATGATCTTAGAAGTCATCTAGTCCCCAGCTTCTTAAACTGCGGGCCATAACCCCTAAGTTGGGTCTTATGATTGAATGTGGGGATCATAAAATTATGATTTATTATCAGCAAATTTTTCTGTATACCTTTTTTATACCTGTATGCCTGGGCATACATATTTCTTGTATGTAAAAATTTCTTGGATGAAAAGAGATTGAGAGTGGAAATAGTTTAAGAAGTGCTGACCTAGTCCATATGAGGAAAATGAATCTCTGAAAGTTTAAATTACTTGTCTAAGATCATTTAGATAGTGACTGACAGTGCCACAATTTGAGCTTGGGGCCTCTAATTCTTTGTACTACATTGTTGTTGTTTTCTGTCTTTTGTTCTCGAAGAAGATCCTGACATCAGAGAGGTGATGCCATAACATGCAAGTGAATTGAATTTGAGTGAATGAAGGCTGCCTATAGATCAAGATGAGTGGAGATGGTCCTGGATGCCATGAGAGACCTTGGCTTTTTTAAGCTGAGATCTTTAACAAGTCTCAGTTTGACTGAGGCAATGTCTCTTCAGTGATTAAGGTTAGGTAGGAAATAAGGTCAAGGATGGCCTTTTTAACCTAGTCAAATAAAATAATCCATTTGGGGAGGGGACTAGACAGTACCGTTTACTTTGTTTCTTTTTTTCATTCTCAATATTTTTGAGTTCATCAGTTAAATTTCTCCCTTAAGGTCTCTGCCTGAAACCCAAATCACTGTTTCTCATTGATTGGCCAACTAAGGTCCCACACCAGGCCCTTTTGGTCTATGTGTGGGCCCTGATTGTACTACATAATTGAATGTGTAAAGTGATTTTCTATTGTTTTCGAATGCTGAATGGAGTGTTAGAAAACTGAAGTGGCTAGTTTCTATATCAGGATGATGACTCTAAGAGAGTTGGCAAGAAGTAGGTGGAGCTGACTGCATTCCTTGTGGCCATATTTTGTACTTAGTTAGCACCTGGGTATCTTGTCAGGTAAGCCCCAAAGCTGGAAATTAGAAGTACTTGAGAAATAAAAACTTAATGGGAAGTCAAAGAGCAGCAGAGGTTTTGAATAAGAAGGGAGACTCAGTCTGCTTAGAGGACTTACAAAGAACATCTCTGAGCTAACCCGAGTAAAGAAATTATGGCTACTGCTACTGTGAAATATGATAAATTGAGTCCACACTCTTAGGGAAGAACTGGACTTCAGCAAGTCATTTTTAAAGCCAAGCTTCACTTAAAACACTAAATGACTATACTACCTAGATAGTAAGTCTCTTCCAGGAATAGTAGGCAAGATGGAGGAGAAAAACATCAAGGGCAAATTAGAATTTCCACTGGACAAAGTTAGAGAAATTTTTAGAAAAAATGAAAACTTTCATGAGAATTTTTCAGGGTAGTTGGAAGAAATAATCCTCAGTGGTAGAGGATTGGAGCAGAAGAGAAAAGCTGCCTTGCTGAAAGTCATGAGTCTCACACCTGTACATTAGATTGGGGAGAAGGTTGCAGGGGGTAGTAGTAGTGAGAAGCTAAGCAGTCATGTTAAATTGAATCTTATTTTTTAGTCATTTCAGTTGTCTGACTCTCTTGACCCAGTTGAGTTTTCCTGGCAAAGATACTGGAGTGGTAAAGAGGAAATAGCTAGAGACAGAATGGAAATAGAAGAGTGAGGCAGGGAAAAAACCAATGAGAGAATCACTGAGGCATATTTAAGTATTTGGATGTGTAAAAAGGGAAAAGTCTCCCAATAGGCCAGAGGGATATTGAGAAAATTCAGGATGGAACTCAATGCCTTCTCTCCTTTTTTGCTTCCCTTTCCCACAGTTCCTCTGATTCTATAACATTTTATTCAAGGTTGTGTTTATAAAATCTAGTTGATGGAAAATTTTTACCAGTCTGTAGAATATTTACTAGACAAGGTCTTTCTTACTGCAACTTCTCTTCCTTCTTTTCCTCCTCTGGGAATCCCATTTCTTCCAAGCCCAATTGATTTTTTTTTTTTTGCATGAGTTCTAGGCTTGCTGTTTGTGAGTGCCTGAGAAGCATTGTTTAGAAACTGCTAAGGACAGAGCAGCCTGAAAGAGAGAACTGAAATATTTTGCCATCTGTAGTATGGCTTAGCTTGAGAAAGTCTCTTTAAGAGTTCACTTAATAATTGCCCCCAAATCAATTAATATACTTCAGTCTTCATTGAAGTCCTTATCTCCATGTTGCTCCTACTAGAACAGTCCCTCGTGACTTGGACCCTGCACCTGGTTGTGTCATTTCTCAGTCCTCAGTCCAACTCTCTAGTATGACATCTCTCCATACTACACCTATATAAAACACTGTTCAAAGCCCCTGACATAGAAGAGGGTCCTTTCCCTAATGGACATCTGTTTATTTTGGTAGCAAAGAAGGCCCATAGGCACTTTTAAAAAATGCATCATAATGCTAAGTGAAGTGAGTAGAACCAGGAGAACACTGTATACAGCAATAGCAAGATTATATGATGATCAATTCTGATGGACATGGTTCTTTTCAACAGCGAGGTGATTTAGGCCAGCTCCAATGGTCTTGTGATGAAGAAAGAGAACCGTCTGCACCCAGACAGAGGACTGTGGGGACTGAGTGTGCATAACAACATTTTATTTTCACTTTTTTATTGATTTGCTTGCATTTTGTTTTCTTTTGAATTTTTTCTTTATGATATAATTTTTCTTGCACAGGATGATAATTGTGGAAATATGTATAGAAGAATTACACTTATTTAATGTATTGTATTACTTGCCATCTAGAGAAGGGGATAAGAGAAGGGAAGCAAAAATACTTAAAATACAAGATTTTGCAAAGGTGAATATTGAAAATTATCTATGCATATGTTTTGAAAATAAAAAGCTTTAATAAAAAATAGCTTGAAAATGCATTATAATATCATAGATCTATATGGAAATTCGGACACTATTTAGCCTCAGGCCTTCATTTTTATAAATGAGGAAATTGATATATAAAGATATTAAGTGAGCTGATACCCATGTCATACAGTTGTGACAATACTGGAGCCAGACCTCAGGGATTTTGATTTCTAGTTTTTCTCTGGCCATAGCATGCTGCCTCCCCATGGAACTCATTGTTTTAGAACCCCAGGACAATACAACCTGAGGATTTTAGAGATTGGCCCCAAAGATCATATAATCTAACTGCTTCAATTTATTGCTAAGGAAACTGGGGTATAGAGTGATTAAGAAATCTGCACATAAAGTAATAGAGTCAAAATTTGAATCCATGTCCTTTGACTTCAGATTCAGTGATCTTTCTACTAATGAACACAAGATTCACAAAAGTGAAATAGCTTGCCCAATATCTACTAGCACAGTTGAGATTTGAACTCCCATTCTAGTGTCCTTTTCATTGTACTTGGTTTCAATTGAAAAAACACCCATCACTGGATCCAAATGTTCTTCTTGCCTACAGATTTCTGGTTCAAAAGCAAACACATCTGGAACTTAAGGGATAACTCTTTTTCTCTAATCAAGTAGCTTCTCTCTAGTGGCTGTGGCCTGCCTCTGGCAGTCCAGCAATTTTACATTGATCTGAGAAGCAAGCTGGGAAGTGTCTGTACATTTTGCATGAGGTTTGAATTCACAGCAGTGTTGCCAGGCAGCCTGATTGAGTGTGAGCAAGTCTCAGCCTGAGCACCTTGGCAAGGGGGCCAAGCAACCTGCCTAGGATGTGGGCAGCATCCTTGAGTATATGTTAAAGAAGATGGATATGGGCTTCAAGGTCCCTGGCTATCAAGAGCAGCAATGTTAGATGAGTTTTATAATGTGTTCTCCAGCCAGACTTTAAGTGGGTAATTGCATCATCTTGGATTATGGCACTTTACATCCTGCACGGTGAGGCTGCTGTATTCTGCATTTGATGGCTATGGTATATTGCAAATGCAAGCTTATTAAACCCAATCAGGCCCAGGTTTGTGATGCAGGTTTGGGATTGGCATAAAAAATTCAAAGAAGAAAAATATCCCCCGATGAATCAATCCACTGAGAACAGAGTGTAACAACAGGAGGGACAGTGGCTGTGGGGCACCATTTCTATTTCTCAAATAGGTTGCTCTAAATGGTTTGAATAGGTAATGATGTATAAAAGAAATGAAATAGTGACAAAAATGGGCCCATTCTCATACTGCCTGAACCTTATTTATGTGCTATGCAGACCATTTAAAGCTATATTTAGGTGATAATTTATGCTTTAGCAAAACCAAATGTCATTCTTCTCTAGAGATGATGGCAGGCAGCATCATCCAGTGGATACACAGAGTACTTTGCAGAGAGTTAGGATTGTCTCTTTGCATATTCAAGGGTAAGATTTTTTCCTCAAGACCTTAGTTTCCCCAGTTGTAAAACACAAATCTCATTGCCTTGGTAACATTTCATAAAGCTATTTATTAGCTTGATTTGTTTTACTTCCTTTCTCTCCCCTGAGTGCTCTGTTTCAAGTTCTTTCCAAAAAAAAATCACCATCTATGAAAGAACCCCAACAGTTAAAACTAGTAGGGGGTTCTAAAAGCAGTAGGATAATCAAACAGCCAAATGCCTGTCAGAAAACTGAATGAATGGAAAGGAGCTTGGCTATAATCTTGATGGCAAAAATCAAACCACATGAATTAAAATCTGCAAAACAGCATTTTTGATTGTCCTTCCCTAATTTTTTCCAGGGAGTTGGGGAGGGAGTAGTGTAGATGGATATGATAATAATGTTCAGAGTTAAAGAGAGTCATGGTTATTGGGAATTAGCTTCCTAGAAGCATTAGGAGACTGTAGTGAGGTAGTGATGGACAACACTGGTATGTGAGTGCTGCCATTGTCAATGTGGGAATAGTCCTTTTGGGTTCTCAGGTACAGTTGATGAAGGGAATAGTTGATTAAAGCATTGTTTCTGTAGAGGAATTTAGAGCTATTAAAGAATAGGACAGACAAGGCTACAAGACCTTTCATGAAGAGAGCATGAAGGAATGGAAGAGGATCAGCAGATGTGGTAAATTGTACATTATTTGATGTGAGAAGAGGATCATAGATTTAGAACTGAAAAAAACCTTAGAGATCATCTAAGTTTTTCAACTCTTTCATTTTACACATGAGGAAACTGAGTCTCAGAGAGATCATCTAAGTTTTTCAACTCTTTCATTTTACACATGAGGAAACTGAGTCTCAGAGAGATGAATTTTTAAGGGCCATACAGGTAAAAGGGTCTGAGTTGGGCTTCAAACCTAGGTACTTTTGATTCTAAATATAATACTCTTTCAGATAAGCCAGGTTACCTTTTGGACCATATGCTCCTTAAGAGTAGGGATTGTTTTGTCTTCTGGCTTTGTATTCCAAGGCTTAGCATAGTTCTTGGAACACAGTAGACACTTAATAAATAAAAATAAAAATAAATTGATTGGTGGAAGAAGGTGAGGAGAACCTCTGATTTAGAGTATCAATACTGCAAGGGGCTGGTTGATTGTAGTTATGTGTCTTATTGCTGCTAAGCAAAAGGAAAAGTGTTTATGCTGTGGTAAGAGATCCAACCAAATATTGCTTATTGGAATTGAATCCACTGAAGAACCTGTTAATGGTTTCCAGCCAAAGAAAAGAATAGTGCTGATGGTGGTTGACATTAGGCAGTGTAATGGGAATTTTGGGAGGTCCACAATCCCTAAAATTTCTACTTATATTTGTCTGTTTTTCTTGGACTGTGATAGGTAGGAATGGTTTTGGGTAAAGAGTCTTCTCATTTGCTTTTCTCCCTCTGTCTTAATGTTCTTATATTTGTAGCACTCTCTTTTTTTTTACCCTTTAGTCTCTCATTCTTCCTCATAAGCACCTATTTTCTCAGGCAGTACTTTATTTTCTAGACACTTTGAATTATTCTCTAACACCAACAAAACCTATTCTATGACTAATTTTATTTTATTTTGTTTTGTATTTATTATTGCTATAGCTTTTTATTTAAAAAAGATATGCATGGCTAATTTTTCAATATTGACCCTTGCAAAACCTTATGTTCCAACTTTTCCCCTCCTTCCCCCCACTCCTTCCCCTAGATGGCAAGTAGTCCAATACATTTTAATTATGCTAAAGTACATGTTAAATCCAATATATGTATACAGATTTATACAGTTATCTTGCTATATAAGAAAAATCAGATCTAGAAAGAAAGAAGAAAATCTGAGAAAAGAAACAGGAATGTAAGCAAATGATAACAGAAAGAGTAGAAATGGTCATTCCCATAGTTCTCTGTCAGGGTGTAGCTGATTCTCTTCATTACTGAACAACTGGAACAAGTTTGAATCATCTCATTGTTGAAGAGAGCCACATCCAATAGAGTTGATCATTGTATAATCTTATTGCTGTGTATAATGATTTCCTGGTTCTGCTTATTCACTTAGCATCAGTTCATGTAAGTCTCTCCAAGCCTCTCTGAAATCATCCTGCTGGTCATTTCTTACAGAACAATAATATTCCATAACATTCATATGCCACAATTTATTCAGCCATTCTCTAATTGATAAGCATCCATTCAATATCCAGTAATAGCCATTACAAAAAGGACTGCCACAAACATTTTTGTACATACAGGTCCCTTTCCCTTCTTTAAGATTTCTTTGGAATATAAGTCCCATAGTAACACTGCTGGATCAAAGGGTATGCACAGTTTGATAAGTTTTTGAGCATAATTCCAAATCACTCTCCAGAATGGTTGAATGCATTCACAATTCCACCAACAATGTATCAGTGTCCTAGTTTTCCCATATCCTCTCCAATATTCATCATTATTTTTTCCTGTCATCTCAGCCAATCTGAGAGGTATGCAGTGGTACCTCATAGTTATCTTAATTTACATTTCTCTGATAAATAATGATTTGGAGCACCTTTTCATATAACTAGAAATAGTTCTAATTTCTTCATCTGAAAATTGTCTGTTCATATCCTTTGACCATTTATCAATTGGAGAATGGCTTGAATTCTTATAAATTTGAGTCAATTCCCTATATATTTTGGATATGAGGCCTTTATCAGAATCTTTAACTGTAAAAATGTTTTCCCAGTTTATTTGCTTCCCTTCTAATCTTGTCTAGCAATCATTATTGATCACAAAATAAAAAATTTTGATTATATCAAGTTAAAAAGCTTTTATAATAGGATAAACTATCCTATGTTCCTCTAATTTATTTATAATCTCATTCTTTATGTCTAGATCATGAACCCATTTTGACTTTATCTTGGTATACGGTGTTAAGTGTGGGTGAATGCTTAATTTCTGCCACATTAGTTTCCAAATTTCCCAGCATTTTTTAAAATAATGAGTTCTTATCCCCAAAGCTAGGGTCTTTGGGTTTGTCAAACACTAGATTGCTATAGTTATTGATTATTTTGTCCTGTGAATCTAACCTATTCCACTGATCAACTAGTCTATTTCTTAGCTAGTACAAATGGTTTTGATGAGCACTACTTTATAAGTCAGTTTTGATGAGCACTACTTTATAGATCAGGTACAGCTAGGCTACCTTCATTTGATTTTTTTTTTTTTCATTAGTTCCCTTGTCATTCTTGACCTTTTGTTCTTCCAGATGAATTTTGTTGTTATTTTTTCTAAGTTAGTAAAATAGATTCTTGGGAGTTTGATTGGTATAGCACTAAATAAATAGATTAGTTTAAGGTAGTATTGTCATGTTGATTATATTCACTCCACCTATCCAAGAGCACTTAATATTTTTTTAATTGTTTAAATCTGACTTTGTGACTATGACTAATTTTTAAAAAAATCTTTCATTTTATTCTTAATTTATAAAGAATACAATCATTTCCATAATATAGCAGAAAAAATGATGATTACAAATTATGTACAACTTGCTATTTCTTTTAAATATATAATCAAGTTATCATGTAAATTTATTTTTCTTCTTTTTTCTTCCCGCCCTCTCCCCTCATCCTATAGAGCCTAGGACAACTTGGCTAATATCAGACACAAATATATGTTGGGAAGGAGGAAGGCTGTTTTACAGGTCACAGACCAGTATAAAGACAATTTTTCCTCAATCTCCTAGGAATTCAGGCCCTCTAGGTCATGTTCAAATGTCAAGAGAGGAATCTGAGCGTCTGGCTTCTCCTTATGTCAGTTGACAGTTTTCCAGTTAAGATCTTCCCACATAAATGTGAAGCACAATTCTTTGATTGTCCCACCCACCTTCACCAATTGCCACCCCCACCCAAGTCCTGCCAATTTCTAAATGCCACAGTTCATAAAAAAGAAAACAAATAAACTTCTCACAGCTGGCTTGCAGCTTTTTTTCCCATGTTGTTTGTTCCTTTTTTTAAACTTAATAATATTTTATTTTTTTCCAATTACATGTAAAGATAGCTTTCAACATTCATCTTTATGAGATTTTGAGCTCCAAATTTTTCTTCCTGCAATTACATGTAAAGATAGCTTTCAATATTCATCTTTGTGAAATTTTGAGCTCCAAATTTTTCTTTCTTTTTTCCTTCTCTCCCCTTCCCTAAGAAAGCAAGAAATCTGATATAGATTATATCCATGCTATTTTCTTCAATCCTGATGCAGTATCTAGTTTATTTTTGCTCTTTCTATCCTTAGTGCTTAGTATAGTGTCTGGCACATAGTAGAAACTTATAAATGCTAATTGATGGAGTGAGCCATTCCTTCAACAGACATTTAACAAATACCTACCATGTAGAATGCAATATATTATGCTACATACATATGATACTATATATATATGTATATATATACATATATATATGATATTATATACATAGATAAAATAAAATAGTATCCTCCAAGAAGAGAATTACAACTAAGATGAAAGTCTGAGAAATGTACACAAATAATTACAATAAGACAAAATGTATTAAGTACATGAGAGAACAAAGTGTAGGCGATTTTAAATGAGGAAGAAATTATACCTGGGGATGAGGGAAGCTCTGTGCAGGTCTGGATCTTTGAGGATAACTTAATTTCATTTGTTGGCAGAGAAGTGGGAACAACAATGCAGGTGAAAAGAGTAACTTGAGCAAAAGTGGAGTAGTGAGAAAATGTGAGGTATTTATAGGAAAAAGAAAACAGTATAGTTTGATGGGAGCTAGAATATAAGTGCTTTGGGAATGGGAGGTGCTTTCATTCATTATATTTCTATCTCATTGCTTAGCCAGGCATCTGATACATGATAGGTGCTTAATAATTGCTTCTTGATTGTCTGAGTTAAGGATAGATATAAAGAATTTAAGAGAAATATGTGAGAAACATAGGTATCCCAGAGCTTTAGAGCTGGAAAGGACCTTGGAGGTTAAATAGGTTGTGGAACCATGATGAGGACACTTAGTCAATATTTGCAGAATGAATAAATGGATGAGCTTCTGGTAACTCTTCAACCTGAATTAATGTCAAAGTCTCAGTGTTATGTCACCCAGGAAAAACAGCAGCAACAGCTCAGTGTGGACTGAGAGCAGCCGGTTTAGGATGATGGGGTGAGTAGAGAGAAGGCAACATCTTTCTTGAGGGAGGGTATTCTTATGCAAAAACTGATTTAGGATTAGAAGCATAGCTTTGTTAAATTACAAGACCTGGCTATCAGCTTCTCCTCCTGCTCCTGGCAATTGGTCAAGAACCTTATTTCTTCTTTCCAGAAAATTTTTGTTTTTAAAAGAGAGATATTAATACAAACTTCTTGCCCGAAGCTCAGGAGGATCATGAAAATGAGCTCAGAAAAAATATTTGGAAAACAAAATCATGATTTTGGATCTGCTTACCATGGATAGGGTGTCTGTAGAAAGAAATGGGCTCAGATGAGTTACTGTGAAACATCCTGGCAATCCAGGATGATTTGGAACAGAAAACAAAGTACCAGTGGTCTCCATGATGTTGAATTTCCTTGCTGTTGCTAAGCATCTCTCTCTCTCTCCCCTGTCCTCCTACATTCTTGCCTTATGGTACTCCTTGTCAAATTCCAGGCAGCTCAGGAGAAAGATATAACACTTTGGGGCCTATACAGTTGGCAGAACAGAAGGGTGAAGAGAGGTGAACCGGGAAGCTGAGAAAAATGGCTAATTATTGGGAAGGTTTTTGCATAGTTAGCTACAGAAGGAGCTTCTGTTCATGATGTTTGGAGCTCTTTTAGGGGACCCCAAAGGACCTGAATACAGTATCCACCTATATACATACATAAATACATACTCACTGTGTTTTATTGTGATTATTTTAGTCCAGAGTTCCCTCTAGGTGAGCAATCTGTATAGTCTTTTTTTATTTTCACTGTGACTGTATTTTTACTATAAAAGATTCTACATCTGGTTCAGTGGACAAAGCACCATGCCTGGAGACAGGAAGACTTGAATTCATTTCTGGCCTCCCAAACTTACTAGCTATACTACCTTGGGCCAGTTACTTAACCTGCTTTCCTCATCTTTAAAATAGGGATTATAATAGCATGTGATCTCCCAGGGTTGTTGTGAAGATTAACTAACATAATAATTGTAAAGCACTTAGCAAACAGAACCTGTAAAGCCTGGCACATAGAAATTGTTATATAAATATAAGTTTATTATTATTATTATTATTCCTGTTTTTTAGTTTTCCTCTATCTGGAGCATCCACAGAACTAATGAATCAGTTATGAGTTACAGTTTAAATATTCTTACCTGGGGAGAGAAGAGAAGGCTTTTCATATTAAAGGAGAGGAGTTACCAGGCAGAAAAAAAATTGTTCTACTTTCTGATCTATGCTCTGAAATAAATCCAAGTAGTACCACAAACTGTCCTTTCCCCATGATGCCTGCTTTCTAAAATAGCTACTTTAGAGAAAGAAAGAAGGTAGTATAGTGAAAAGAGTATTGGAACTCCATGGCAGCAAATAATTGGAATCCAAGTGGGTGCTCATTGATTGCAGAGTATCTAAACATAATGTGGTACGTAAATGTGATGGAATATTATTATGCTATAAATAATAATGGACATAAGAATTTCAGAGAAAAATGGATAGTGAATAATAAATGACAAAGCACTCATTATGTGCTTGCTGTTTTTAGAAAATGCTACAGATTTGGCCAGACAGTCAATTAGCACTTTTAAAGTGGCTATATTATGTGCCAGGCATTGTTCTAAGCATCAGGATACAAAGAAAGGCAAAAAATGCAATGATAGTATCTGCACTGAGGGTCTTTCTATTGTAATAGAGGGAGACAGAACATAAAGGGGAGTGATGGAGGAATATCTTGATCTAGAATGTTATAGAGGTGGTAAATGAAGCCAAAAAAGACAGAATTGGATTGATTAATCCCACAACTGAAAAGGGAGGAGGTAGAATGTGCCAGGGGTGATACAGGAGAATTTGGCTACTGATAAAGAAATGGTGAGGGAGCAAAATAAAGTATGTCTGGAAGTTTGGTGTTAAGATATTAGTGGGAGAATGATGTGTCCTCTAATCCAGAGGGCAGACCCCCAGAGTGGGATACCTAAGCATGTTTCTCATATTAAGTCCTACTGTGGAAATGGTAGGTTGTGGATGAGAAAGTAAAGAAAGCATAAACAAAAAAACTGCATGCAATGATTTTAATGATGTAAATGAAAATAGCCCTACAAGACAGCTGAGCTAAGCTTAATCACAATGAAAATGTTTGGTTTTAAAGACAGAGGAAGAAATAGATTCTTTTCAAGAGAAAAGTGGGAGACTAAAGGTAAGGAATATTGCATGTGCTGTCAGCACTTAATTGCTTTAGTTTAAACTTTTCCCAGAGAAGGCTTTACTGGGAAACATAATTGAAAGAATGAAAATTTTTTTAGAAGGATGGAATCAACAAAAAAGAATTCCAGATTTGAGTCTTGTACTAGGTTGATCCAGTTACTTCCTATTTATGAGCCTCAGTATGATCCTCTGTTAAATAGTAATGATAATAATACCTGCCATACCTATTACATAACATCATCATGAGACTCAAATAACATATATATATATATATATATATATATATATATATATATATATATATATATATATATGAAAGCATCTTGAAAACCTGTAAGGAATTATAGAAACATAATTTGCTATTCTTTTTCTGTTCATGTCATGCTCATTAACCACGGGATGCATGTCAATAAAAAATGTCAAATAGTCCCTTTTTTAATGAACTTACAATCAAAATCAGTGACAGCTGTTGTAGGAACAATAGATATTACCAAGAAGCAAAGACATGACAAAAAATATACAACATGATAGCAAGGAGACATGTACTGGTCAAATGAGGCAGATGCTTCACTCCCACTCTGACATTAAAACAAAGGGAAAATCTTAAATTCCTCTGCTCCAATAATAATGCAAATTCCTCGGCACTCAAGAATCAATCAGTCTACATTTTGTAAAGATTTACTATGTTCCAATTAATGAGGTAAGTACTGAGGAAACAAGAAAAGACAAAAACAGGCCCAATCCCCAAGGTGATTATATTCTAATGGAAACTATAGCATATGCATAAATAAGTATAATATAGATACTATTGTATCAATAAATATACAGAATAGGAGGAAGATAATTTAAGGACAGTTCTTTTGATATGGGTGCCTCTCCACTGAGGGAGTTAGTTCCTAGCCTGGAGTTAGCTGGCAAAAATAATTCTTGTTTTCTCTTAGACTGGACCACAATTATAAGACATTAAAAAATATGCCCATTCTTCCTACAACTAGGTAAGCACAGTACTGTTAACATTAGTGGTTGGACTTGGAAACATTTATGAAGCACAGATCCTTCCTGGGAACCAAGATCAGACAGAGTAGGCCATTCCCGCAATCTACTTTAAAGCCAAAGCTTTCATATAGAATCTTTATTTATCACCATATATCTAAAACTGATAGAAGGTTTTCAATGAGATGAGACAGCAAAAGCCTTAAGAGTACAACTCAGCTTAATGATTTGGGGAAAGGGAAGATCATCTCCTAAAGTAGCTGAAGAGGAGGAGGGAGCCTAGGCAGAGAAAAAGAGTATGTCAATTTTAATGCAAAAATGTATTAATTGGATCTCTTACTTTAGGTACTTTTTGTTTCTTTCCCAGACTAGTTGGCTAAAATAAGACTTTAAGAAGATCACTTAAAGATTTATGTAAGAGCTAAGCTTGCATTCAATTTAGATTTTCTTGGTGCCACTCAGAAAGTGTTTGGGTGAGGGGGAATCTGTTATTTCCTATATGAAACAGGATACAAAAAAAGTAGAATTTGTTTTCCTGTATAATCCTATCTATTTAAGGGAACCTAAAAAGCTTTACTGAATAGTGAGTTAAAGGCAGAGACTGGGCAGCTTTTTTTTTTAATCTAAGCAGCAATTTATAAATTTAAAAGCTGTGACTTTGCAGTCAGTTTTGAAAAGAGATTTACCTATAATCTGAATCTAAGCGGGGGTATCTTCTTTCTAGTTAGAAGGTGCTCTAGGATTACCTTGGAAAAAATCCTTGAAGGACAAAAGTTATGCTCAATTCAGAGGCATTCAAAATGGCTTTCTACAATCTGACTCAAATACACTTTTTGTAGCTTTGTCTTATATTTTTACTTACTCTATACTGTAATGCCAGAGAAACTGAGGCAAAATAGAAATGAGAGGTTTTTAAATATTTTATTAGAGGGAGAGCTTGGACTGGCCATCTTAGCCAACAGGATGGATGGGACTTGTGTCTCAAAGCATCCAACGATGAGTGAGGGGTTCCACAGACTCTTATAAGGCTCCAGTTGTCAGGGAAACAAAGACAAGGGGGATTAGAGTACTGGTGAGTGGGAAGTTCCAGAAAGAGACCATAAATTCAGTTCTGACATGTTGGGGATCAGGAAGAAAGATCACAAATTCTAATAAGTGAAGAAGTTAGAGACAGAATGTCTGGACCAGGAGATGGGGAGTTGTCATCTAGGTATTTGAGATAAGACATTTGGAGTTTTATGACTCTTTAGAATGCTAGTTGCCAGGGTTCCAAGCCCTAATTATCTCAGTCCTAATGGCCAGGCAGGTGGATTGCCACCAGGGAAACTGAGGCAAAACAATTCAGGGAAACTGAGGCAGGGAAATTGAGGCATAACAATACTATTGTATACTTTGCATAGTCTATACTACAGCTAATTTTCAGGATTCATCTCCTCCTTTCTCTTCCTCTTCTCTTTCTTCCTCTCTTTCCTCTTTCCCCCTCTTTTTTTCTCTCTCCTTTTTCTCCTTTTTTCTTGTCTTTTCTTCTCCTGCCTTCTTCTCTCCCTCTTCTTTTCTCTCTCTCTACTCCTCTTTCTCTTCCAACTTTTCTCTCTTTCCGAACTTTTCATATATTTTATGTTTATATCACTTCATTTCTTAGTATGTATCTCTCCCCTTTCCCACCCCAGCGATCCATACCTTACCAAACAAAGAGTAAAAAAGAAAGAGGGGGAAAAGTAGTTTAGCAAAATCAATCAAGTTGATGTCACAGAACATCTCTCTCTTTTTACTACTAAGAGACACACTATTTTCCAGAGCTAAGACTCAGCAAGCAAGCTGTTCACTGAGCTTAACATAACAACAATCCTTTGCATGTACCCTCTGGAGGAACCACAGCAAAATCCCAGAATTGTTTCACACTAGCACACAGTGGTCCCTGAGTTTAGGTAAGTACTTGCAATGCCCCTGTTCTGGTCATGAAGTTCTAGTGTATATATTGAGATTTGCCCATACTAAAGTGGGTATCCTACCAGAGAGGGTTCAGCACATGTGTCTAGTTTCCTCCTTCCAATTGGACAAAGACAGCTTTTTGCTTATGATCACTGTTATCTCTTTGGTTTTATTTATTTATTTTTTAGAGTTAACTGTAGTTTTGATAATCTGTGTGAACTCTATTTTTTTAAAAAAAACTTAACAACCTTTGCAGAATTGCTGTGGCTTTTTGGTTATTTGGTATCAGGATTGACATTGGAAATTATGGACTATGTTCTATATCCATAGTCCCCTACCTATAGTTGTCTCTGCATAATCCTTATTTCCACTATTCTTTTTCCAATTTAGTATCTCCCTTGCTGTTTAGCAGAGTACTTTATCCATAGTAGAATCTTAACAAATGACTACTTAAAGAATGAATAAACCAAGTTGGTAAAAGAGAAAAGGAATAAGAGCTAGTTATCTTCATGTTAAGGCTATAAAAAGGAGAGATATTTCAAGGATAATGATTTAACATCAGTTGGATTCTCTTGGGATTCTGAATACTGAACAGAACATAATTAGGTTGTATCTACCCCACTGTAAAACAGGCATTCCCCAAATCAGTAAGTCCAGTTTGCTAGGTAGTTGATTGTGTATAGAGAGGCATTATGCTGTAATCTGCCTTAGAATGGTCTTTTGAATAGAACAAATTATCAAAGTTCCCCTCACTAGAATCTTGTCTTGTTTTCCCAAACACCTTCTGTGTGTATTTCTGTGGCTTTTGACATGTTGTTTTGGAACTCAATGGTGTATAACCTCCAGAGCTTGTCTCTGTAATCCAAATTCCTGGCTTTGAATGTTGGATTATGTTGCCAGGTTGCTCTGTGGATTTCCTCAAGTCTGATGTTGTAACCAGGCCACAGCAGGCCTATCTACACCCTGGGTTCCTGATTCTTTTACTCCCTGGGCTAAGAGTCTCACCAGTTAATCGCCTGCTAATCTCTTGACAAGTTTGTGCCTATCATACTGCTGAAAGGGCCAGCAACAGGTGCCATAGCATCAGTACCAAGGACAATAGATGGTATGCAGGAACTGGGTGAAAAAAATGTATGCATATATGTATATGCACACATATACATGTTATATATACATACAAATATATATACACACATACAGATAACATATACACGTACAGGCACATGCATATATACTTGTTCTGCCAATAAGCATTTATGAAATGGTTATTTTGTGCCAGAAATTGTGCTAAATTCTGGGGACACAAAGAAAGACAAAAGACAGTCTTTATATTCAAGGAGTTTACTTTCTAGCAGATAAGATAGCATGGAAATAACTAAGTGCCATACATTACATATATAATTTGAAATCAATCAAAGGAAATCTCAGAGAGGAAGATATTAACAGATGCGAAAACTGGGAAAAGTTTCCTACAGAAGATGGAATTTGAGCTATTTTGTTTTTTTAAATTAATTAATTTTTTATTATAGCTTTTTACTTACAAAATATATGCATGGGTAATTTTTCAGCATTGACAATTAAAAAACCTTTTTTCCCCCCAATTTTCCCCCTCCTTCCCCCCACCCCCTTCCCAAGATGGCAGGTTAACATGTTAAATATGTTAAAGTATAAATATAATATATGTATTCATATCCCCACAGTTATTTTGCTGCACAAGAAGAAATGGACTTTGAAATAATGTACAAATAAAAAATGCAAGTGGACAAAAATAGAGGGATTGGAAATGCTGTGTAGTGGTTCACAAAATTTGAGCTATTTTGAAGAAATCCAAAGAAACTAAGAAACAGAAATAAGGTGGTCATTGCATTTCACCCATGGGGGACAGCCAGCACAAAGATTATCTAAGATGAAGTGTCATTTGTGAAGAAAAGCAAGAAGCACAGTTTTTCTGGATTGTAGAGTTAAAGATAGGCACTGGGTAGGGGAATTAAGTGTAACAACTGGAAAGGTAGCAAGGGAGCAAATTATGGGAAACCCAAATGCCGACCAGAGCTTATATCTGATCCTGAAAGTTATAGGAAATCACTGGAATTTATCTAATAAGGGGGTGACATTATCAGAGCTGAACTTATATATATATTTTGGGATATAATTTAGAATATGTGCCATATATCTGGATACCCAAAGAGCTGCATTTTGGGATTTAAACAAATTGAGTTTCTTTCTCCTATTCATTAAATTTATAGAAGAAAGAGATGTTCACAATGCTATAATTCAGTCTCTTTATTTTACAGATGACAAAACTGATACTTGGATCCTATCTGAGATCATGAGGTAGTAAATGGCAGATCACTGATCAAAGAGTATTTCATGTGGAAAAAAACTTAGGAGGTTTTAGTTGACTGCCAGTTAAACATATGCCAAAGATGTGATGCTATAAGCCTGCAAAACATATGTAATCATAAACAGCAACAATAAAGGGGCAGTTATCATCCAGAAAAGGGGAAGTTATAATCTCACTGTTTTATGGACTTGATAAGGCCACATTGATCCCATTTTGATCAATATATTTTAAGGAGGATATTGACAATTTAAATATGTTAATATATAATTATAAGAGCTAGCTTGTAGATAGTAATTTAAGTTTCACAAAGAACTTTACATATACAATCTCATTCAATTCTGAGATGACAGTTCTATTATTATCTCCATTATATAGATGAGACTAAGTGACTTGCTCAGGTCTAAACAGTGTGTGAGGCAGGATTTGAACTCACTTTTTCATGACTCTAGGTCCATGACTTTACCCACTGAGAAGCCTAATTGGCTATGGACTAGTACATTAGGAATAGGAAGCTTAGAAAGGTGAAGAAAAGTGAGATATGAAGGAATAATTGAAAAATGGGCATATCTAGCTCAGAGAACAGAAAATTAAAGAAAATGGGATTCACTAGTTATTTTCAAATAAATGGAAAGCTATTATTTAAAACAGACATTTTGAAATAGACATTTGACCTATTCTGAAACTCCAGAGGGATGCACTGGAATACACACACACACACACACACACACACACACACACACACACACAACACACACTGGAACTTTTAGGAAAGTAGCTTTTGGCTTAGTATAAAAAAGACCTTTCTAAAAATGAGAGCTATTCATTCAATGAAATGAAGTTAATGAGTTCCCTAATGTAGAAAATGTTCAAATAGGCCCCAGATAACCATTTGCCAGCCATGTAGCAGAGGAATTACTATACTGGATGGAAAGCTGGGTGAGATGACCTTTCTCCTTTTATCTTCAGATCCTATCATATATTGGTAGCAAAACTCCTTTTACTAGACTGGCTTGGGTGTGGAGGAGTTAGGGTCCTGGGCTGAGTAGGAGAAAGCAATGACATTTTCTTAGGCATCATTCTAACAAGTTAGAACTAGGATATAATTGAGGGGAAGGCCACTCTCCCAGAGTTTGTCTAGTACAGACAGGCACTCAGAGCTAAGGGGAGACATCATCTATGATTTTTGAATATTTGGATGAGAAATTTGTTTTGTCATTGGTTTATCTTCTCCCTAGATTACAGGAATTATTAGAGTTCATAAATATAGATAGTCTTATAGGAGTCCCTCATTTTACAGATGAGAAAACTGAGGTCGAGAGGCTTTCTAAGATCACATATTTATCTCTAAATAGTAAATATATAGAACATAAATAGTAAAATCTGGTTTTTGGATCCAGATCATTTGATTTCCAGTCAAATACTCATTTAATTACAATACACCATCCCTTCATTACCTCCAATGAGCTGAAATGACTAGGAAGTCATGATCTGCCTTCTCTGGAGGTACTAATCCTATAAATATATGTTGCAGTAGGAGTATGGCCCCCCTGTTTGCTATATGTCTTTTACATCTGATAATGTCTAGCAATATATCACAGCAAAGTTGCACTGGAATTTTTCCTAGTTTTTCTTTCAAAATATCACATGACCAACATCTCCCATATTCTCTTGGTCTGTATTTTCATTGTTATCTGTTCTGATTCTCCAGGACCCTTTTCAGAGAGCAACTTTTAGCTAGGACTGAGTGATAAAAAGTATTTTTTTCATTCCCTACTCTTTTAATGTTAATCTTTTGAAAGAGGGTATTGGGGTTAAAAAGGATTTCTTAAGGAGTTGAGGGAGGGCTGCTAAAAATTTTCCAAATGCAGCTATTGAAGAAATTAGTAGCTTGCATTCCATACAGAGCCCTGGAAGAAAAAAGTCATGACAGGATGAAAGTGTGGGTAATGCAGATTAGAACTCAAAAATAGATCAAAATGCTTTCCTGCTTCCCTCCCATGTAATTCCTTTTCTCTCTTT
Source organism: Antechinus flavipes (assembly GCF_016432865.1). Classification (NCBI taxonomy): domain Eukaryota; kingdom Metazoa; phylum Chordata; class Mammalia; order Dasyuromorphia; family Dasyuridae; genus Antechinus; species Antechinus flavipes. The sequence continues at coordinate 564,413,521 of NC_067399.1, forward strand.
CCTCCCTCCCTTCCTCCCTCCCTCCCTTCCTCTTTCCCTCCTTCCTTTCCTTCTTTCCTTCCTTCCTTCCTTCTTTCTTCTTTCTTTCCTTTCCTTCCTTCTTTCCTTCCTTCCTTCCTTCCTTCCTTCCTTCTTTCCTTCCTTCCTTCCTTCCTTCCTTCCTTCCTTCCTTCCTTCCTTCCTTCCTTCCTTCCTTCCTTCCTTCTTCCTTCCTTCCTTCCTTCCTTCCTTCCTTCTTTCTTTCCTTTCCTTGCTTCCTTCCTTCTGTTTTTCCTTTCCTTCCTTCTTCCTTCCTTCCTTCCTTCCTCCTTCCTTCTTCTTCCTTCCTTCCTTCCTTCTTCCTTCCTTCCTTCCTTCTTTCTTTCCTTTCCTTCCTTCTTTCTTTCCTTTCTTCCTTCCTTCCTTCTTTCCTTCCTTCCTTCCTTCCTTCCTTCCTTCCTTCCTTCCTTCCTTCCTTCCTTCCTTCCTTCCTTCTTTCTTTCCTTTCCTTCCTTCCTTCCTTCCTTCTGTCTTTCCTTTCCTTCCTTCCTTCCTTCCTTCCTTCCTTCCTTCCTTCCTTCCTTCTTTCCTTTCCTTCCTTCCTTCCTTCCTTCCTCCTTCCTCCTCCCTCCCTTCCTCTCTCCCTCCTTCCTTTCCTCTCTCCCTCCTTCCTTCCTTCTTTGCTTCCTTCCTTCCTTCTTTCCTTCCTTCCTTCTTTCCTTCTTTCTTTCCTTCCTTCCTTCCTTCCTTCCTTCCTTCCTTCTTCCTTTCCTTCCTTCCTTCTTTCTTTCCTTCCTTCCTCCTTCCTTCCTTCTTTCTTTCCTTCCTTCCTTCCTTCTTCTTTCCTTCCTTCCTTCCTTCCTTCCTTCCTTCCTTCCTTCCTTCCTTCCTTCCTTCCTTCCTTCCTTCCTTCCTTCCTTCCTTCCTTCCTCCTTCCTTCTTTTTCCTTCCTTCCTTCCTTCTTCTTTCCTTCCTTCTTTCCTTTCCTTCCTTCCTTCCTTCTTTCCTTCCTTCCTTCCTTCCTTCCTTCTTTCCTTCCTTCCTTCTTCCTTCCTTCCTTCCTTCCTTCCTTCCTTCCTTCTTCCTTCCTCCTTCCTTATTTCCTTCCTTCCTTTCTTTCTTCTCTCCATCCCTCCCTTCCTTCCTCCCTTCTGTCTCTTTCTCTGTCTCTGTCTCTCTGTCTCTCTCTGTCTCTGTCTCTCTGTCTCTCTCTGTCTCTGTCTCTGTGTCTCTCTCTGTCTGTCTGTCTGTCTCTCCTCTCTCTTTCTCTCTCTCTCTCTCTCTCTCTTTTCTTTCTTTCTTCATTGACTCTATCAGATGACCTTTTCTCCTTTTTTTCCCTTTGTCAATTTGGCAGAAGATGGTTTAATTCAAGAGAAACAGCTGGTGTATCTGCCACTCTCATAATCACAGCTCAGTATTTTTATTGGCACCTACTAATTGATCAGCCTAGTGGGTGTTAAGAGATGACAGCTTATTGCATCTGCCTATCTGGGGGAACCAGGAGCATAGGTGGGAATGGTCCCTTCTGTGTTTAAGGGGAAAGTACTCTTAAGCCCAAAAGGCAGAAGTCAGGGCTGGAGGTGGTGGTGGTTGCCTGGGTGAGTGGATAATCCAAATCACTTTATTCCTAGACTGAGAGGGGGGAATTTGGGCCTGGTTTAATCAATTGTAGGAATTACTTGTTTATTCTAATGTTGAATTTAACTTCTTTCTTTGGCAGAGCTGGGTTGACAAGTCCTCTGAGGTTAGCTGTTCTTTTATCATCACAATGCACATTTCTATACAAAGTTAAGGCTTGCAGAGAATTTGTTTGACAATCCTCTGGTTGTTCAAATGATGTTATTCCCATTTTACAGATAGGAAACACACACACACACACACACACACACACACACACACACACACACACATTGACCAGTGCAAGGTTAAACAACTAAAAAGCATTATAGCCAGTTTATAAACCTGGGTTCTTTGGGTCTGAGTCCAGTGATATTTTTATTATAACACATTACTTTGGTTTCCATAGATGAGATTCATCTATGGCACTGATATTCCCTGAGTATTATGAGATGGTGCTGTTTGTACACAGCAGTGAAGCTTTCACAATATTTTCCTCACCTTATAAAATAAAGTTTTTTAGGAGTTATTGGCAGAGAAAGGGGAGTCACCTTCAGATAATCCATAAAAATGAAATATTTTCCTGGTAAATTTGACTCTATAATATTCCAAGGGTAGATAAGTTATAAAAATTAATATTGCTTTACCACCCAACCCCACCCTTGATAATTTTAGAGATATTTTTAAGGAATCAATTGGTCAGAGTCCAATCAGATCATCTGGGTTTTATCCAAATTGTGTTTCCCTACTACTCTCCAGTCATGAGGCTACGTGGGACATCTTATTCTGGTCAACTTTTAGTTACTGTTCAGTTAGATGGCAGCAGGCCCTGAGCCAGCCTCTGAAGCAAGAAATAAAGTCTTCAGTAGTTCTTGGCCTCAGTGACTCATTGCTGTTAAGAAACAGAATTCTTATTTCTAAATGAGAGCTCATATATATTAGCTGACCACTGCAGAGATGAGTCTGACACTATCAGTAGCCAATCAACAAGCATCAATTGCAAGTATGATCTCACTCTCAGACAATCTGATAGTTCCAGGAATGTTAGGCTTTTCATGATCCTCTTGTTATTTTTAACCCTCCCAAAGAAGAATGTACTAGGGACATGGTTCAGGAGCTGGATAGAAAGGTAGTTTCATCATTGTCTCTTTTTCTATTAAAAACTCTTCTCCCACCTCCCCCCCAGCTTCTCTCTTTCTTTGTCTCTATCTTTGTCTCTCTCTGTCTCTGTTCCTCTATTTGTCCCTGTCTGTCTTTGGCTCTCTGTTTTTTGCCTTTTCTGTCTGTTAGTCTCTCTTATATTGTTTGAAATTCTAATATATTGCAAGCCTGGTTTTTGGTAGGACCTTCCCCTCCTTAGTGACAGATTTTAAAAACAGAAAAAAGGAGGCGTACAATTCAGATATCACTGAAGCAACATCAGGGGCTTGATATTTAACAAGAAAAGTTGCAGGGGGAGGATTCTGGGAAGATGGTGGAGTAGGTTGGTAAATTTCAAGTTCTCCTCATTTACCCCACAGATAGAACAAATTTGTGCTTCAGGGAAAGCATAGACTTGGGAAAATCAAGAGTACGGGGTGGAAGGGGGGCCCTTCTGATGTTCTGAGAGAGGTCCTGGGGCTGTGATTGATCCATGTGGAGTGTAGGTGCCTCCAGCCTAGCTCTGCAGAAGCTCCAGATGGGGAGTTCTGGCTCTGGCTGTGTGTGCCCAGGCCTCAGCAGGAATCACAGAGACTTTCACCTCGCAGACTGTTTGTGGAATCCGTGTCTGAGTCTGGGAAAACTGAGGGAACCTCAGCTGATTAGGAACACCAGACCCAACTGTGAGTGCAGAAGCAGTGGGGCAGGGATCCTATAAGCTGTGGCCACTTACTGGAGGGTGGAATTCTTGGTTTGGGGTTCTTGGCCAGAGGGGAAAGCTGAAGTGAAGTCAGAGACACCATCCCCACTCTAGGATTAGGGATGTTTACATGAATACTTCTTATTTTAAAAAAGCTAGATGGCACAGTGGATAGAGTACCAGCCCTGAAGTCAGGAGGACCTGAGCTCAAATCCTACCTCAGACACTTAATACTTCCTAACTGTGTGACCCTGGTCAAGTCATTTAACCCCAATTGCCTCAGCAAAAAAAAAAAGAATGAACCACAAAAGAAGAAAGAATCCCACCAAAAAAACTTATTAGGGGAACGGAGAAGACAGAGATTCCTGTTCAGAGGAGGACAGTGAAATAAAAAAAAGCTTCTCTCCCAAAAAATAACATGAAATGGCTCCTTGCCTGGAGAGAATTTATAGAAGAGTAGAAAAAAGAATTTAAAAATCAAATGAGAGACATTGAGGAAAAACTAAAAAGAGTAAAAATAAAAACCATCCAAGAAAAACAAGAAAATTATAAAAAAAAGTTAGCCAACTAGAAAAGGAGATATAGAGTTTCAAAGTCGAAAATAATTCTTTGAAAATTAGAATTGGATAAGGAGAATGATTATAAAGTGAAAAAATAGAACAGTATGTGAAACATCTTATAAGATGTTGTATATATAAGAAAATGACAGATCTAGAGAACAGATCAAGAAGAGAAAATATAAGAATAATTGGACTTCCTGAAAGTTGTTACCAAAAAAAGGACCATGACACAATAATGCAAGAAATAATCCAAGAAAATTGTCCTGGAGTGATAGAACATGAGGGAAAAGTAGAAATAGAAAAAATCCACATATCACCTCCTCAACAAGATCCTTTGTGGAAAACACATAGGCTCATTATTGCCAAATTTTGAAATCTCTAGATCAAAAAGAACAGATTGCAAGAAACAAGAAAAATAGAACAATTCAAATATGCTAGAGCTACAATTAGAATTGTACAGGACTTATCAGCAGCCACAGTAAAAGACCACAAGCCCTGGAATCATATCTATTGACAATCAAAAGAAGTAGGCCTATGGTCAAAAATATCATTTCTAGCAACATTATCTATAATAATGATTAAAAAAATAAACATTCAATGAACTTGGAGCTTTTCAGAACTTTCTATCAACCAAATCCAGACATAAAAAAAATTAATATGTAAGAGCTAATATCAAAGAGCTAAATTCCTTAAAATTCAACATGAATGAATTATGTTTTTTTAACATGGAAAATTTATAACATATGTTTAAGATTGACATCAACAACACAACAGCATAAAAGAAAGATTGGGGCAGAGTTAAGATAAAAATAGTAATTATGTCATATAAATGAGGTATAGAGAAAGAATAGATACAGAGGCATTAGAGGTGGGAGAAGGGCTTGTAGTTCTGAAAACCTACTCACATCGGGAATGGGTTAAATAGACAACACTACACATATACTATGAAGGATATAGCATCCTCCAAAATCTATAAAGAAATAAATAGGGAGGGATGGGCAGACAGGGTGCAAAGGGTGAGAAAAGAGGACAAGGGAAGAATCCATGGATGGGGGGAAGGCACATTAGGAACAGAATTAAAGCAAAGGCTCAGCAGGAATAGGAAAGATATGTGTGTATGTATATGTAATAAATATATTCTTTCTTAACTACTAGCCTGCTTGGACATGGTTGGGGGAAAAGAAAAAAAGTAAAAAATGAGCAGCAGAGAACAAAAGAAATTTATAAGGAAGTAAAGAAAAGATGGACACTCATGAATATAATTTCTATTAATATATATGCTTTCTTAAACTGCTATTTGTTGTTATGTATTTTGAATTTGCCCTGTTGTTCTGTTGGATACATGACAATGTTCTCTTTTATTTTGTTTCATTTTGTTTTGTATTCCTTTACTCAGTGAATCCTTAGCTGTAGTTTTTGTATTTAGGCAAAACTTTGTAGTTCTAATTCCTTATTGTGGTCATTTTTATCTCCTAAAACATTTATCTTCTAAAATAAACAGACAGATACATAAATGTAAAAATTTCAACCCATGAAACATACCAAACTCTTTTTTATCTTCTTTCTACACCTTGTATCTCCAAATCTAGGCTCCTTTTCTAATGTCTAGGCCTTTCCCTTTGCACTATTATAAGATAGTTAATTTTCAGTAGAGAATTACATTTTTTTTTGCTCTCAATAAAATTTGGTTTAGAAAATAGTCCTTTAAGAAAAGGAAGAGGTTCTTTTATTAATTTGCAAACTTGGGTCTGTCCTATCAGTCTTTTGGCTAATTAAAGAAAGTCTTAGATTCTCAAAACTAAGAGGGACCTTCATCTCTGAAAAAAAATATTGTCCCTTCAACACATAGGGAAAGTTGGTGGTCAGGCTTTACTCCATAACTACCAGGAAACAGGAATCTACTATCTCAACATGTTTTCCCAAACATCAAGCTTAAATGTGTTTCTTTGTCATACAGTTAGCAATAATAGGAACAAGAATTAGAGCAATGGAAGTTACTCATTGTTCCTAAATTCTGCCTTCTGGACCAATCAGAACAAATAAAATTAATTTCTAATCCATGTGATAAACTCTTTAAATGCTTAAGGACACATCTTGTGTGCCTGTATAGGTCTTTTCTTCTTCAAGCTAAACATTTATTCCTTCAATCTTTCTTTACAGAGCATGGAATTGAAGATGTTTGCCATCTTGGTTCATCTCCTTTGGACAATTTCCAGATTATTAATGATCTTTTAAAAATGTGGTATGAAAGAACTGACACAATGTTCAGATATAATCTGACCCAGACAGAGGATGGCAAGACTATTATCTCCTTATTCCTTGTGCCTTTCAATATAATCTCAGATTACATTAACTTTTGGGAATATCATATCCCAATGTTCAATGACACTGGAAATACATGAGATCTTTTTTTAATGCACTATTCCAAAAGAAAAGCCCATTTTTTCCAGTTTTTCTGTTTAGACTGTCTTAAAAATTGGAGAATTGCCTGGACTTGTCAAACCTGATCTCATTTCTGAGATCATTGTGCCCATTTTTGAAAATGCCAGTTTTCTTTTCCTTCTTGTAGATGTTTTTATTGAATTTTGAAATTTAGATGTTTTCTTCTCAGTGACCCTTATTAGTACTATATTTTCATTAAAATGGTCAGAGAAAATAAATCAATTCTTTAATCTCCTTAAAAAATCCAAATAATTTTAAGTCCCTTTTCCATCTGTTCTAGTGTTACAAAGATATCAGGACAATGGAAATCTACATGTAGTCAGGAAAACTCTACCTTGGCAAATATTTGTAGTCTTCTCCCCCTAGTCAATATGAACTCCTTATTAGCCCAGGTTAATGAGGTTAAGGGATGAGGATTTTATTGTGAAATTGAAGTGATCTCCTAAATGGGATGTGAACTCTCCTTACTCTGGGTCCATTGGCAGCACATTAAGGTTGATAGATTCACAAATTCACACACTTTGGGCTATGCTCTTGGACTTGGGCTTTAAGAAGGAACCAGGTATGCTTAAAAGAAGCTGAAATTAGATTATTTTAAATAAATCAGCTGGACATTTTTACTCTTGTTTGTAGAAGGAAGCTAGCATGGACCTATAGACTCACATTTCTGACAAGTAATCTGTGCATCAAGAAATCATGTAATCCTAGGCCAGAAAGGAACCAGATGGAACTTGGAAAGTAGCAGTAAAGTGTTCCTGGGCCTAGCTAGAAAATGAAGGTGTGAGTTAAAATAGTGATGGATCAGTAATAGTGAAGTAAGAGTGAAAGAATTAAGAACAGCAAGGATCAGAGAGCTTACTCTTTGTTAGTTTCTAGCACAGTACTGGCACATTGTAGGTGCTGAATAAATGTTTATTGATTCATTGATTGATAGTACTGTGAAGTATGTGATCTATGTAGGCCTGAAAGAAAGCATCAGTTCCTTCCTTTCTCTGAGTGATTCCTTCCTTTAGGAGAATTGCAACCCTAAGGTTGGCAAGATAAAAGTGGGGGCCTATGGGATTTGACTGTTTGTGAGTTCAGGCACAAGTTCTTTCTCTGTGATTTTTGTTGGGTATTGTCTTCTATTTTATTTGTTAGTCTAAACATTTGCATGGGAACTAAGGGCTCTTCTATTATATTTGTAGAAACCTGTATATAAGCTATAGTCTGAGGATCCCCAGGATATGAACTGAACAATCATGTGTGGAAAACCTCACTAAAATTGTCTACCCTGACATTTGTTTTGTGCTTTGTTATCTGAGAGCTAGGAAGGTGCCATTAGGAATAAACCTGATCAGGTGCTTTTGTCAGCTGGACAAAGCTTGTGCTATCCTTGTTGGTCCCACAGAGATGTACTCTCTCTGATTATCTCAGTTCCTCTTTTTCAATGTTCAAAGCAGTCTTTTCAATTTTTGGAATTGTAATATCTAGTTTAACACCCACCATTTGTCCTCAATTACCTCAAAGTATGAGAAAGAATTTCTGGGCTCTCACTTTTCTTTGACAAACTATAGCTTTAGGCTGTTTCTGATTGAGTAGGCTATGGCTCCACCAACACAAAGTGATTTGCTTTCTTGGGAATACAATCTCCATGTACTTGGTATCCTGATTTCCCATATAAATAAGGTCTCATCATTACTTCATAAAGCAATTTTTTTCCCTTGACTTTCCTTCTATGATAACTGCCAGACTCTGTTTCATATGCCAACTGAGTCTTAATGAAAGCCGATGGACCTCACAATTAAACATGATCAGAATGGGGTACAAGATTCTAGGAACACTCTGAATGAATTATCCTTGGGGTTCATTATTGAGACACTCTTCTGAAATTATTTATTTTCTGCCTAGGCACTGCTAGGATAGCAAAAGAAAACCATAAAAATAGGACTTAGCCCTGCTTCTTTCCCATAAGCCTTGAGTTTCTTCAAGTAGTGAAATAGAGTAGTGTGTGAAGAACAGGATGGAAACCATGTCAGCTTGTGTCACTAATGCTTGCTTCTCTGAAAGAACTATGCTTATACTAGTACTTGCTAGGAAAGAAAATCTTCTAGCACCACAGAGCTGACTTTAAAACTTGCATGGAGACTGTCTGAGGTACTTTGTCCTCAGAAACTGGGAATTAGGCTTTGCTCACATTAAGAAAATCTATTTATTATTCTGACAGGCGACATATGACTTTTGAGGAACTATGGACTTAAAGAGTACATGGGGCACCCCAGTCCTGTATTGACAAACTTTGGATAAATTAGATGAGTCATAGGATCTTTAGAGATTTAGAGCTGGAAGGACCTTATAGACCATCTAATCCTTATATTATAGGTAATGAAAATGAGGCCCAAAGAGATTAAAAGACTTTCTCTAGAGCACACATGAGGTAGTTAGTGTCAGAGTTGGTATTTGAACCACTTCATTTGACTTAGTATTCAGGAACTTTTCATGGTACTACACATGCTGCCTCTCAGGTTTGTGTCACTGAAAGCTTCCTCTGTCCAAGATAATTTCTAGGGTTTTTCCTTGAATGCTGTGTTGTGATGTGTTAATTTATGCTTCTTTGTGGTTTGAGAAGTCACAGTTGGGATTCCCAAAGGATGGCAAAAATTGTCAAACTTGTCTAATTTTCATTCCCTAGGAAAAAAGCAGTATGGGAAGGGGAAAAAAAACCCCAAACCAGCCATCTGCTTTCACAAAAAACCTGCAGATGCTGCTCAGATAGGTATCTGGCAGGCTATGGAAACTCATAGACAGGACTAGGTAGTTGAAAAGATGGGTCCCACGTGACTCATCCTAAGGCTGGCCAACATGGTTAGTAGTAACAGCACTTTTGTAAGTGATATTGTAAAGAGAGAAGCAGCAGGTGCTAGCTTGCGACTTGGCAGAAGGAATCCTGGATTCTTCTCCCGGCAACCCTGCTACTCACTTGTTGGTGACCTTAAACAAGTCACTCAGATTACTTAGGCTTCTTCAATAAAGGCAGTTATGGTATAACTAAAGTTCTCCTGTCACTGAAGTCAGGGGATTCCTTCTAGCATTTGTGAGAGGTAATTCATTTAAATTCTCTGGTCATCAGTTTCCTCACCTGAAAAAAAAAAACATTAAAGAACTAGGGGAAAAAACTAGATGGCTTCTGAAGACTCTCCAACTCTAGATATATAATGCAGTGACAAGCTAAATACAATGTCCACTATTTCCTTTCATCACCTTGGACTCAGTGACTTTCATGCACCATAAAAATGCAATGAATTCTTTTTGCCTGAGTGACCTTGAGATTCTTGCCTTTCTAGCTTGTCTAATAGTACTCTGATCTTCACAAAAATGCTAGACTGCTAAGTGAGGAAATGGAGAAACCAGAAAAAGGGTGATTTCTATGCAATATTATTTCTAATAAATCAGATCAACCCCTAGGCTATAGGCTTATTATTTAGCTCTTATTATTTTGCATCCTGAATAACCTTTTGATTTTAAACATTCCCTAGTAAATCTAGCCAAAGGAAACAAGTTTGCTCCCTTGCTTTAGGCTTTACAAAGAGGTAAACCAATAACATCATTAATATTTGTTTTTACTTCTAGGCTAACCCAGCAACTATGCAGTTTATTCTGTTTTTCTATAATCTGTGAAAGAATAAAACTGTTTTCTTTAACAGAGAGGAGCAAAGGGATAGAGAAGTCTTCATTCACTAGAGGCAATGAAGGGGAAGAAGGAAAGTCAGGCTTATCATTTGTTGTATGGCTTGCTTAAGTCTTGCTTAGCTAAGAGTATTCTTGGTCTTAAGCTGGTCAGCCACAATGTACTTGTAACTACCACTTTAAACTAGAATGCATCCCTAATCTGGTCTCTTATGATGTATCTCAGTAGAAAAATTGAATAAGAGACAGATCAAGAGGATTTTCTTCCTCTATAGTGAAAAATTGAGTAAAATTTTAAAAAAAAGTCGATTGTTTCTTTTAGAGACTTCTACATGCCCTTTTTCTAATTCCCTTTTAAAGCTTTCTCTTTCAGGACTATATCCAGTATTTTCATTGTGGCCTAGATTACTCCTGTGTTTCAGGGAAGTCATCTTATAAATGAATTTACAATAAAGTATTACTGACTTGATTTGATTCACCCTAATATCACACTAATTATTAAGCACATTGAAAGATGTTTTGCCCAAAGAAATCAATCTCTCATGGTAGAGTTTTTGACACCACAGCACTTTGAATGTCACTTGAACTAGGCCTAGGGAAGGTAACTTAATGTTCCTTGGATTTCTCCCATAAGCAATGCCCTATCTTGCTCATTTCACGGATTTCTCTTTGTAGTTTTGCTTTATTTTGCATGTGTTCATGCATTTTGCAAGCATTATGTAATAAAAGGAGCAGGGGCCTTAGAGTTAGAGAACATCTGAGGATCAGAGTCAACCTTTGACATGTACTAGTTTGACTATTCAGTCATTTAACTTTTAAGTGTTTGTTTTTCATTTGTATGATAGACATAGGGATAGGGACCTGTGATTCCATTGGTATAGGGAGTTCCTGGGTGGGGAAACCCTCTTTACAAATCTAATACATCAAATTTCCACAACTTAGTGTCTTAGCTACCTAGAGTACTTAGATGTCAGGTGACTTGCCCAGGATCACACATATAGTCTGTATCAGACATAGAATTTGAACTCAAGTCTTCTTGATTTTACCCTATAGAGGGGTATTTACTATGAAGGTCTTAAATCACAGAAAACTGGACATACCAAACAAGATATTGTACACAAAGCACCTTGTAAACCTTAAAGTACCATATAACATATTATAATAAAAATATATTCAGTTGTTATTTTATTGTTAATGTTAATTATTATTAGATTGAGAACTCTTTAAGTATAGAAATTGTTTTATGATTTCTTTTATCCCACATAGGGCAAAGAATAATACACAGAACAGGGGCTTAATCAGTAGATGTCAAATTGTGAATGAATCAGTGCAAAAAACATCCCTTGCTTAATCCTAGACAGTCTTGGAATTTCAGCTGTTGGGAGGGAAAGATGAAGAAGCATTTTAGTAAGCTTACAAGGGACAAGAGATATCAACTTTAATGCTTCTGAAAGAGGATCAGTGGAGCTATCAACAGAGGACAGCAGTACTTACTGTAGTATTTATGGGCCCTTCATATAATCTCCCTGCCAGGGTTTATTTAGAAGTCATTTGTGCATGATCAATTTCCACTCATTGAAAGAGGTGGTATTAGTGGACTGCTTGGTGTGCTGTCCCTATCTCTCATACAAATTGGCAGAAAGTGTCACAATGTATGGACAAGACTTGTGATCTTGTCATGTCCTGCCTGGGGAAAATTAGGGACTGTAATATTGAGAATTCTTAGGAAATCTGTGAAAAATTGTTGAAAAGGAACTGCTTCCTTATGGAAAATGACAGACCAACCAAGAGAAAGTAGATTATCATTAACTCATAGGATATTAGAACTAAAAGGGGTCTTATAGTTCCCTTACAGATCATCACTTCAGAGAATATTTAAATTTTGAAATGGTTAGGGGCCATAGATGCTATCTATTCAAATCCTACTGAACAGGAGACCCCAGATCAGTGGGCATATAATCTCAGCTAGAGGCACCAGTGAAGGAAAAACTTCTGCTTCCTAAAGCAGCACACTATATTTTATCATAATTCTGATCATTAAGAAACTTTCTAACACTGATCTGACATCTGCCTCCCACTTTTGTCCTCTGGGGCCAACTAAAACAAATATAATGTCACTTCCATTTGACAATTCTTCAGAAGCTCTCAAAGCAGTTACCATTTCTCCTTCTCTTCTCTAGGTCAAACAGCTCTATTTCTTTCATCCCACTCTCCTATGATAAAATTCATAGACAATTTACTATCCTTCCAAAAATATGGCACACAGGTATTCAGTATTCCAGATGCAGTCTGACCAGTATAATGGGGCCACACCATCTTTTGTAGTGGATACCAGACTTTTCTTAATGAAACTTTGGCTTTAGATTCTTAGCTGTTATTTCATTATTTTGACTATATTCAATTTGCAGTCTTCCTATTGATTTTCATAGAAACTGTCATCTATCTGTGGTCTTCCCCGACTTCTCTTTGCTTTGATGATTTTTTGTAGAACTTTTGTAGAACTGTAGAACTTTCCACTTATCTATATTTCATTTCATCTCATTAGAACCATTCCATAATTTTAGATCAATTCAATGATTTTACAGATGACAAAAGTAAAATTTATCAAGGTAAAATAAGTTGACTAAACTGAAATACTCAGTGAGTGGTAGAACTTGGCTCAGAACTTGGGTTTATTGACCTAATTTCTAGAATTAGAGAGAGACTGACTCTTACTAGTATATTCTACTATGTCTCAGAGATCATATCCGAGGAGCTTCTGTTCTGCACTTAAGGTTTTTATAACTATTTATTTTTTAAAATATGACATTTTTGTTAGCAATCTTCCAGTTTCTCTGAAAGCTACATTGGGTAGAGACAGAATCTGATGGATATAATAACTCCACAGTGTCAATCACTTAGCCCACATTTCCAAACCCCAGAGCAAAATTTTGTTGAGTAGAAACTGAAAATTGTAAACAAAGGCTCATAAAATATAGAATTGATGGATTCAGACTTGATCTTAGGCACTAGGTTGATATGAAATGCTGGGTCTACTCAGAATAACATCAGTTAAACCTTTAACACCCCTGGAAGAGTAGAACATCCTAGCAAATGTTTTAATTTCTTTCATTTTGTGGTAACATTGCAAATTCCTAGGAACAAATATCATGTCAAAGCTATTTAATAATATGGTAACCACTGACCATTTAATTACACAGTAATTGTCACTTAGTGGCTGGGTAATTGCATAGTAAGTACCATCTAATTACAGGGTAAAGGGTAAATACATGATTATTTCAGGCTCCTTAGGCACAGTATAGGTCACATAGGAATTAGATTTGGATTGACTAAGTATAAATTACCTAGAAATCTGCTGTGGTGCAAATACTCCCGTCATCATTGGATAAAACCCCTTGCGGTTACCATGCAATTAAGGAGAGATTACAAGATTTTGGCCCTTAGGAACTTAAAGAGACACTGCTTAGTTTTTCAATTAATCACTGACTGGTACAGAAAACTTTGTGCTACAGGACTGGGGGTAGAGATGGACAGGAAAGATTTTAAATTCTAACTTTTTCCAACTGGCTGCCATATTAGCTTTATTCTTTGGGAGGCCCTAAATCCTGGATAATCCCAAAAAGTGAATGATATGAGTTCCTTTTCTACTTTCTTGGCACTAGTGGTAAAAGGACAGAATATGGCTCTGAAGGGATAGTCTTTAAGGGCACGCAGGATACCTGATGTTCACAGCCTCTCCAATATTGCTATCTCATTTCTATAGTCATTTTGGATATAGTCATTTTGTATCCAAAATGAATACCCAGCTAGGTAATGTCTAAAGGAGATAGAAAAGTATCTCCTTCAGAGGTTTAAGGAATTCTTAATACCTAAGTATTGTCTAAAGGTATTTTTTACACCAATCACTCAAGAGCTGTGATTTTTCTTTCTCTCCAGTGTGAGAAAATAAAACAATCATTTTTAGGGTGTCCCAAAAGTTTCAGTGCAGTTTTAAGCTTTTGGGACATATTGAATTTCAGATAATTTAGAAATGGAAACCTTAATAGGTAAATCTCCAAGGTGTCTGCAGGTATTTTGGTCCATGTTTACCTTGCTCCTTTTTTTGTGATCTTTGCTATGATTTTTAGTGGAGGTGGAATATGAAAGGATAACTTGATTCTCTCTTCACTTGTGATAGGAACTCTTACAGGATGAACTAGGTAAGAAGTCAAGAAATATGATCTTGCTATAAAATAGCTTCATAGATGAGCATATCACTTCACCTTTGGGGGTCTCATTTTTCTTTCTTGTAAACTGGAGGTTGGACTAGATGATCTATCTGGAAGGTCCTTTCTAGAGTTCTAATGTTCCATGATTTTCCCCTTAGTAATTTTATAATCCCTCCCCAGCCCAAAACTCAAGGGACTTCATTGTTAGTATTGTTCCTTAGTGGCTTCAGAAAATGAAAAGCATCTCTTTCAAAGATTGAGGGAATACTGCTTTAGAGAGATGTCTGGCTGAAAACAGAGGTCATCAAATAACCTCTTGAAGTCCCTTCTAGTATATGTAGTTTACATAATCACTTCTCAGGTTTTATGAAAAGTGATTCCAGATACTGCTTCTTTTTAAGAAACCTGAAATTGCATTAGATTTTTTGGCTTATGGGAAGATGATTAACCAACATAGAGAAAAATTAGGCCTCTGGCCTAAACAGACTGAGCTTGATCCTGGGGGTGGGGGGCTGACCCCAAAGGACCATTTTTCTTTTTTACTTATTTTGTCTCCACCCCAGTGTTACTCTGGGGAAATCACTATTATAAAGCTTATGTATGGTTCATATATAGATTTCCCAATATAGGTAACAGGGGCTTTTGTACAATAAGGGCATCAGATATAGGGCAGCTTTTATTTCACTCACCACAGAAAATGCATAAAACACAAAGGACTCATAGAAGTTCATGAACAAATATTGAAACATAAAACACTCAAATAGCCCACTAAACTCCCACTAGAACAGAAGTTCGTAATCTATAGTTTGTGGCTCAGTTTCAGGAGGTTGGTGAAATTGGATGTGAAAAAAATTAAATCTTTCTTTCAATATAATTGATTTCTTTTGTAATCCTTTGTTTTCTATTACATATAAAAATAGTATTCTGAGGAGTCTACTTTACCAGATTTTATCAGACTGACAAATAAGATGAAGACATACCTGAAAAGTTATGAATCTCTGCTTTGAAAGTTAAAGATGTTGCTTGAGCTTCTGAATAGATAATTTCCATTCTCCTCTGACCATATGAACAACCCTCAGCAATAGTAAAGGCTTGGCAAGGCCTTAGTCTCCTTAGAGATCATTCCCAGGATGTGACTTTAGTCTTCCAGCTCAGGAGACTGTACTTGTGACCCTTTTTCTCTTCCAAGGAGTGTACAAATATTTTTTATAAAATTTGTAAATTTTCAAAAATATAAGTTTTAATAAAATAAAATAGCTATTTCTTTTCAATTATCAAGCATTTTTTCTTTCCCATTCCACCCTGACCCTAAAAAGAGCAAAGAGCAAAACTTTTAGGAAGAAATAAAAACTCTTATATAAATGTAATCAAGAAAAATCCCCACAATTCTCCATCATCCATACTCTGGAATTATGATTAAGCATTGGGTTGATGAGATCTCAAGTCTTTCAGAATGGTTTGTTTTTATGATATTAATATAGCATGAATTATTTTTCTGGTTCTGCTCACTTTACTCTGTATCAATTTAAACAACTAGGTAATGGGTATGAAACTGTGGAATGCTATTGTACTGTGAGAAATTATCAAGTAGCACATTGTTGAGAATACCTTTTATAATAGTTTTGAACCTGAGGTTAGTGGGGTCTGGATAGATTTCAGAAACCTGTGAATTTGGGTGGGAAAAAGACCATCTTAAACTTAATTTTAGTAACTTTTAATTAAAATTTTGCACTTCTTTTTATCATGAATCTCTGATTTAGGATATCTGGCATCCAATGCTCACACTCAGAAACTCACAAAATTGAATGCTCCAAAAGATATGATTTATCTATGAGATAACTAAAAAAGCTGATGAAGCCTATTCTTAGGAAATTACTTCTTATGTTTCATCCAAGAAAAGGTCTGTTTCTAGAGTGTTCTTCAAAAGGAATTGTTTTCATTGCCATGGCTACTACCACATTTTGAACCTGGAGAGGCAATTTTTTAGGACCTCTAGTCTTTGATCCCTAGTCAGAAAATTCAGAAAAGGGAGCAGAAAGGCAAAAAAGGTGGTCAGAAATTGGAGGTCAAGGAACATATTTCATTTCCCTCTTACCCCACACATACACTTGGGCTGGGCATGTGCTTCTCCTGAAAATCACAGCTCTTTGGAGCTATAGGAGGGAGAGGAGAAACGGAGAAAATTTTTTTTCATATTATTGAATTCCAGTTTAGAAGTCTAAGGGAAAGAATGCATGTACAAAAATGATGCTGAATCATTTCATAGCTGGATTTTATAAACCCTGAGGAAAGGGCAGTTCTTCTAACAATAGTATGCCTCCTTTCATTTATAATCAATCTTGTTGAAGTTGGTCCTAGTCACTGGAAACCAAATGACAGGAGATCATTGCATCCTTTCAGGAAGGTATTATTGACAATATTCACTCCCATGGAAATACCTTCCATTTCCTTTTGACTAAAGTCCATTCTCTGGCATCTCATCCAGTTCATTGGAGAGATGCGTCTAATTGATCAGAGGCTCCTGTGATCATTCTTTGTTACATCAGGATATAAAATTGTCACTAAATAATAACAACCTAGGCCAGTCCTCTAGAGTTCTTATAGCATTTAACTGCTGCATTTGAAGTAAAGTTTATTTTTATGGGTTTTGAGCCATTCACTCCCATTGCTCTTCTCACTCTTGTAATAACACTCTTTCTGCTCAGTTACATGTTGCATTCTGCAGACAGTTCTCTAAATTTCCCAGTTGGGCTGTACAAATGGTACCATGGCCAAATGCTGTGAATCTGAGTTAAATGGCAGCCAGGTGTAGCCTGTGGTTTGCCAGCACCAAGATTTTCTATTTCTTTTCTTGGTTAGATAATGTTGACCAGGGAGGGGAACAACCTATATTTTCTGTGTCTACATAAATGGCTGGATAGTGGAGAGATAGTAGTGTTGCCTTTTGCAATTGGTACTTTAGGTCCATGGCATTTTTTAATATTAAGAATTTTCCAGTTAATGAGTGATCAAGAGCAAAGCATTCAGATACAGCCAAGAAAGAGCAAAAAATGTAAAGGCAATTTTACTTAGTAAAGAAATAACTTATAGAATATAAAAACAGAATTCTCAAAAACTTCCAATTCAACAAGCACCTGTCAAATGCCCAGTATTCTACCTAATCACAAAACTGACTTGATTGCTGTTCTCAAGAAGCTTTGAGTCTAAGAGAGAATGATATAACACAGGCACAAGTACTTATAGTGCAAAAACACAGTGCAGAAAAGATATAAAATGCTATTTGAGATTTGAGAAATGAAGGTTCAGATCTAATTTGATGTGGGAGGGAAATTCAAGGCACACGAGGCTTATTGGAAGGGATACTTGAGACATTTGAGAGAAGAAATCTAAATTTTCATTTTCAGTGACATGAAAGAATTGACTATATTCAATTCACCTCTCTCTCCTATAGTGACCACCAATATACCAAAAATATTTGATAGCTGTAAAAATATAAGTTGAGTGAACAAGAGACAAGTTAGGAGGCAACACACTTATGAACCTTGGTAATCACCAAGTTGACTACTCTTATCAAGGATGTGTCAGTGCCTAGGGCATAATGTAGTAGGTACTTAAAGTGTTTAACTTGATGTTCATTTTGCCATTTTATTTCTACATTAGATTACAAAATACAGGAGTGGAAATAATTTTTCTCCAAGTGTTTGGAACTTGAAATACTATAAATAAGACATGAAAGGTAGCATGGTACAAAAGAGAGAACATAGGACCATTTCTTCATTATCCAGCACTCAGTTTCCTCAATTCTAAAATGAGGTGATTGGACTGGCTGTTCTCTGAGGTAAAGATCTAGCTTTGTGATCCTGTGGATACTTATCAAGTGGGGGATATTTGGGTGAAGAGGACCAACCAAACACTGAATGTATATGAACTTAGTGAAATTTTCTTGTGTAGAAATAAATGATAAATATAAGGAATTCAGGGTAGCATGGGAAGATTTGAATGAACTGATGCTGAGTGAAGCAATATGAAGAGAACAATACACACAAAGATTACAACTTGGTAAATGAGAAGACATCTAAAAAGAAGTTAAACTGAACAGATGAAAGAATAATGAAGATCCTAGAGAACAGATAATAATAAAATATATTTCCTCCCTTGTCAATGGATGAAAATGAATGAAAAGGAAAAGCATTTGTGAAATTTGTGAAGCACTTACTAGTGTAAGATTTCTAGGACAAACACTGGCTATATTGTAAGATCCAGTCACTCTACTGGATATCGTTGCTTAGTCAGAATGGGAAAGAGTTGAAATGACCACTGTAAAGACAAAGGGCATTGATAAAATGTGTTTTATTTTAATTTTTAAAAAAATATTTAATATTTTCCCTATATTCAAACATTTTTTTTACATTTGTTTTTAAGATTTTTGAGTTCTAGATTCTCTCCCTTATCCCCATCCACAATAATAAAATGTATTTTAAAGAAAATTTTAAAGAAAAACCATCCTGTTGTTTAATATAAGATTGACTTGAGCAGGATGAAGGGAATCATTGTGACTGATATTCAGACTAGTGTGTCCTTACTACCCTATATCAGTTATCACTCCAAGGTTGTTTGCTTACTAACTTCATTAGATGCTATTGCAAAATGGCAATTATTGCCAGGCCCATATTTACAATGGATGGGAGCTTAGTTTGATTTTTCACTAGGCTGGGGACTAAGGAAAGAAATCAAGCTGCTTGTAGCATGTATGCTCCCCACCCTGGATGTTTTATGAAGTGAAATAAAAGTTGCCTTCATTGCTTGCCGCAGAATATAAACAAATGCCAGCCATCTTCTCGAAGAGGCATCATTTTATTTAATTGCAAATTAAAAAACATAAACCACCTTAAACACAGAGCTAATGCCACATCAAATCAATACAGTAATTGCACTGGAGCAGTGGGAAGGCTCATGGAATATCCCCCTCCCTGACTTTGCATACTAAAAGAAGCAGGTCACAGAAGCTGGCAAGTTACACTTCACCCAAGGCCATTATGGCAATGAACTAGATTGGCAGCCTCCCTGATTTGTCTGTAGTAGGACAAAGAATGGGGTCTTCTGAGTCATATTTGAGCCACAGGAACAAAAGAATGTTCCTCCAGAATCTCCTGGGCTCACTTTCATTGCTTTGCACATTCATTTGAGGTTTAAAAGTTGCTTCTTCAAGATAATTCTGTATATTATTTTGTAATCAAATTGTACCAGTAACATTTTTGACAGAACTGGATTCATTGTCTTTTATTTAGATATGTAAAACATTTGGTCTTTTTTAAACCACAGAAAAAGACCTAAATGTCTATTTGTCCATTCATTTATCCATGTGACAGCTTCTTGGAGTCACAAATGAGAGTTGAGTGATAGGTGAACACCAACGGTGGATGAGCAGCATTGTAAGGGGATTAGGAAGTCCTCATACTAGAGGTGTTAGTCCTCCCTGAACACTCCATACAGTCTGAACTTTAAAATATGAATACTTTCAAAGGTGGTCTTCTGGCTAGGGTAATGAGATGGTTGTCTCATTCATACATTGTATGATTTGAGGCATTCTGGAACAGTCTCCAGCTCTAAAATACTGCTCTGGCACAGCTTCTGAAGTGACTAGCATTAGAAATCCATTCTTTGAAATTTTAGCATAGTAATTTCAGGAAATTCTATTAACTGTAAATAAAATTATTCTCAAAGAATTGAACATACTTATCTATAATGTAAATTAAAACATCATATAGGTCATCACCTGGGAGGGTCCTGAAGGGACACTAAGTAGGCCTGTTTTGTTTGGGGAATGGGAACAGAGGAAAAATGACAGGAAAGGTGAGATTTTAATCTGTGGAAGATTCTGTGGAGGAACAATTAGTAGAAAGTATACTTTTTAGTACTATGACCTTGGGTAAGTAACTTAACTCCTTAGTTTGTTCATCTATTAGATAAAGAAAATAATGCTTGTACTACTTGCCTACCTTATAGAATTATTGTAAAGTGCTATTTCCCATGCTTCCCAAATTTCAAAGTGCTATATAAATGTGAATTATTATAAGTTATAGGGAGATAGGATAGAATAACTAACATGCAGAGTAGTAAGAAAAAAGGCAAGACTGGATGTTGTTAAAGACAAATACTGAATATGATTCATTTTAGTCACAGCCCAGGCTTGTGTACTATATGCCCACCATCTCTAAGGTTCAAAGTGTTTCTTTAATTTATGACTCTTGGCCTAAGATCAATATCAAAGGTATGAGTACTAAGGGGGTACAGATCCTTGTACTTTGGATGTTCCTCGATCACCTGGCAGCCTGTTTCATGGGGACCACTGAACAGTAGGAAATCATTTTGCTTTCAATGTCCTTGTAGCCTGACCGCATCCCTCCATAAACAAATCCACCTGCTACTGTGACGGCATCAGGATTATTAAACATAATCCAGGCATTGCTAATATGATATGATAGGAACTAATGGGAGCTGATTTCCAAAGCCTCCCCATGAAGGGTAGAGTCTGCCCTTTGGAAAAAACCCTTGGGTGTTGGGGATGTTTTGTTACTGTTTACATAAGGGTTGTCAGTGGAAGAAAATAACCATTGACTTTCACCTGTTTCTGAGGGAGGACGTGGTCTGACTGCTGAGGCCATCCAAATCACAATACTATTCAGCACATTTGAATCTATCTGGCAGGAGCAGACAAGGTTTAATACTGGCATGTTGTCTATGGGAGGCTCTTTGGAGAAGTGATAGGCCCCAGAATAGAAACTTGTTGGGAAGAGAGAATAGACTAAGGCAAAAAAGATAAAATGGAGGCCAGAGAAATCATTTTCTTCTTTCATTCATTGAATACTTAGTTTTTGAATGGGATAGATTCCTTCTCTTTTTCTTGAAATAAAAGTCTGGAGATACAAGGACTCCATATGAGTTGTAGGGACAACACTATCTAGGGCTTCAGTAAAAATGCCAATTACTAAAATAATGGTGCCAGTCTTGGGTTAATAAGAAGCAAGAATCAGGGAAATGGGAGCTTCTGAGGCAAAGGGATAAAAGGCTTTCTGATTTACATGAAAGTTGTATCTGATTAAACTCAAAAGATATGATAGAGTCAATTTAAGCTCCTTCTGGACAGTGATTGTTTTATATTTTTGTCTTTATGACCCCAGTGTCTAGCACAACACTTGTTGGTATGTAGTAATTACTTAAGAAATGACTGTTGACTAATTGGCAGCTTGTACTTTAAGAAGCATTGGGCCAAAGCAAAGACCCACACAAACCTGAACACAGAAAATCTGTTTCTTGAATCCTTGTGACTATTCTCTTGATCTGATGCTCTTTCCTTTATTTTTAACAGCAACTCTTATAGATTGTTAATATATCTGATAATTCACAGACCTTTTAGCACAAAAGATACTAGAAAAGTGAACATCAATTAAAACAAATTCCACGCTCACAAGGGATTTACAATCCACAGTGTAATATTCTTTTCTAAAATATAAAGTTCTCTGGGAGCAGGTTTTCTGGGGGACTTTTGGGACCAGCCTTAGTTTCAGTTTCAGTAATCGCCCCAAATGCAGCCAGGAGTTAAAGTCTAAATCCTTTATTGTCTCCTTTAAAAACTTGTCTCCTTCACTTGGGGCTCCACTAGTTTTCTGGAGGCCTTCTATAGTCTTGGTTCTGAGAACTTAAGCTGCCTTCTCTGGCTTGTGAATCTCCTCGACTGAATTCTGGCTGAAGCTCAGAACTTCTAGTAGGCTTCTCTTCTAGTGGGCTTGTCCTCTAATGGGCTTGTCCTCCTTGGCCCTGACAGCTCCTCCTTATATATGCTCTGTTAAAGGTGTGAATCTTGTGGAATTATAGTAAGTACTAAGTACATGTAAATTAGAGAATCATTATCTCAGCAATTCCACTGATTTAGCACCTTGTAAGAATCCTAACATCTGCTTTCTTTTGATTTAGAACATAGGTGGTCATGACCTCCCTGACTTCTCAAGGAGGTGAGAACCCCGCAAAAGAAGGTGATCATGCTTTCCCTGAATGCTCAAAAAAGGAGGGAAAACACCATAAAAAGGAGGTGATCACGCCCTCCATGACTTCTCAGGAAGGGAGATGAAAACACCAAGGAAATAGGAAGTCAAATCAGATTAGCGGGTTTCTGAAGGGGCTCACTCTTAAAACAGGTATACATAAATCCATCAATATGGGAGGTATTACATATAATTACATAAATTACATAAGCACATAGTAACACAGGATAGTAGTGATATAACAAATAACATGAATCAACATGAGGAATTATACATGTCCATAAGTGCTAGAAATAGTCCAAAAGGAATCTATTGTCCAATAGTTCATGTGTCAGGAATCCAATAATTCCTGCTGGTTTTCAAATCTGGCAACAGTCTCATCTTGTGTTAGGGAATCCAATAATTCCTGCAGGTTTTGTTCTTAGGTCTTCTCCTTTGTTTCCAGATTTTTCTCTTTTTCTGTCTCTCTCCAGGTGCTAGTTGACACCCATCTGATTCCTTCTCCATCTGTAAAGACACAAGCAAACCTTCTCTCCCAGGCAGTTAATCTATCTGATCTATTCTATTTACCACTTTCTAGATCTCTCCACATCATCTGGCAATTACACTGAAGCTGCTTTCACTGGACACTGCCCTTCTGTTGGGTTAAAAAAGTCTGTATTCTCCTCAATTGTAATCCCTTTTGCTATTAGATTGCTTTTTGGCTGACTCATCATGTAATCCCTTTCTGCCATGTGATTGCTTTTTAGCTGATAGATCACATCAGAGTCCTGACCTTCAAAATACTTTCTGGGTATAAACTCAGCTGCCACCATGTCCCTGTCTTTTGTATAATTTCTTGGAGCTGGGCCCTGCCTCTCATTTCCCTGGGTCAATCTACATTCTGAGGCCCAGTGGAAGCTCTTGTGGCATTTTGGACATAGGATTTTGGGTTTTATTCTCTCACCCTATCCTCTCACTCTATCTCTATATCTACATTGAGCTCTCAGATGTCCTATTTTTCCACACTAAAAACATCGATGATTCTCCTTGCCAAGAGGGACCCTGTCTTCCCATGTTCATTATAGTCTGGGTATAATAAGCATTTGTGCCCACTGTGGCACAGTGTCTTATGATCTCCTCTAAAGGAGCATCTTTGTGTAGTCCCCATATAATTCTTCTGCAAACCTCATTGGCATTTTCCTTAGCCAGATGTCTGATCATTATTTTTGCAGCTGCATTTTCTCCAATAGTTCTTGTGATAGCTGTTTGCAAATGTCCCACAAAATCTGCAAAGGGTTCATTGGGACCTTGCTCTATTTTTGTGAAGGCTTTACCTTCATCTTTCCCTGGGAGGGAATCCCAAGCTTTTATAGCAGCAGTAGCAATCTATTCATAAGCTGTTGTGGGGTAATTAATCTGTGCTGAATTCTCTCTATACTGACCTTCACCAACTAGTTGGTCAAAAGTGATCTGTATATTAACTCCTGTTTGTCTATTTCATTGGACTTGAATTCTACATAATTCATGATACTCTGAAAGCCACAACAAGTTTTGTCCAGGTTCTAAGCATGTCATTCCTATGGATTTCCAATTACTAGGGGTAAAGGATTTCATAAGCCAAATTATCTAGTAACAGCTTAACATAAGATGATGTAGCCCCATAAAGAGTGCAACCTTTTTTCAAATCCTTAATTTTTTCCAAATCAAAAGGAGTGTATCTTCTCCTTTTTTTGACCTGAAGAGTCAAGCTCTTCAATCACATGGTATGCATTTATTTTTAAATAAGATATATCCTGTACATTTTTTGCTTTAACCAGTGTTTTTTTGTAATCTTGTCATAGGCTGCTTCATAGGAGGAGCTGATTGTGTTTCTGCCTCTCCCCCTCCTCCTTTTTCCTCCACCCATGAAGGGTTAATTGAGGGAGGGAGGTCAGGGGATGGGAAATGTTCCTGCTATGAAGTGCCACACTCAAAATTGTACTTAATTCCATTCTTATCTGATTCTTCATCCTTTTCACCTAGTTTAGTTGGCTCCTCCCCCTCCTGCTCTTTCATCTTTTTCCTTATTCTATAACTTATATAATTTCTTAAAGCCAGTTGTATTAAATTGTATGTATTAAGTGTGTCTCTGGAAATTTAGTCAGGTCAATTTTCATTATAGAATTGATATAGTTGCTCTCCTATTAATTTCCACTCGTGTGGATACAATTCTTTTTCCATAGAGAAACAAAGAGCTGTGTACTGTACAGTTTCTAAAAGTTCAGTGACCTGCTCCCAAATTATAATCAAATCTTGGCTTTTCATAAGTCTGACAATGCTCTCTACACATTTTTCTTGAAGTGGAAAAGAAGGCTGTTTTTTAAACATCCTGTCCCATTTCAGCTGAAATTCTGCTTTAGCCCTAAAACAAAGTTTCCTTGTCTGTTTTTGTACTCACCCTAATTTATGTGTCACAGATGAAGGTTCTTGATCCCACCTTCTGGTGCCAAAATTTTGTTCTCTAAAATGTAATCTTTTCTGGGAGCAGGTTTCTTGGGGTCTCTGGGAGCAGCCTTCGTTTCAGTTCAGTAATTACTCCACATGCAGACAGGAGTTAAAGTCCTTTGTCTCCTTTTAAGTCTTGTCTTCTTCACTTAGGGCTTGGCTAGTTTTCTGGAGGCTTTCTATAGTCTTGGTTCTGAGAGCTTAAGCTGCCTTCTCTGGCTTGTGAACCTCCCTGACTGAATCCTGGCTGAGGCTCAGAGCTTCTAGTGGGCTTCTTTTGTAGTGGGCTTGTCCTTTAGTGGGCTTGTCATCCTTGGCCCTGACAGCTCCTCCTAATATATGCTCTCTTAAAGGTGTAGATCTTGTGGAATTACAGTAAGTACCAAGTACATGTAAATTAGAGAATCATCTCATCAGTTCCACTGACTTAGCAGTTTGTAAGAATCCTAATACACAGGAGGGGATATAAATTATGTGTACAAAGAGCTATGTGTAATTTATGCAGAAAATGCAGAATGTGTTCATTGCAAAGGAGAGGCTAACAAAATGCTATGACAGATGAAGAGAGTACTTTTGGTTAGAGATGGAGTGCTTATGATAATGACTTCAATGGGAATGTAGCCTGGACCAGTGCAGTGATTTGGGTGAGGAGTAATGCAATGGCAGATTCATGGACCAAAAAATGCAATGAAACTACTTATAATAACATTAAAAATGAGATAATTTCTAATTAAATTAAGAATGAAATGTTATTCTTTTTGCTTTTACCACTCCTACATTATTAACAATTATCAACAGTTGGTTAGGACAATGGGAATTTGGCTAAAACTGGATCTTAGAGTGTATGAAAGGATTAAAATTCAGTTAGGAAAATTAGATTAGGAGATTAGAAAGATTATAAATGGTTTTAAGATCCAAACAGAAGGTTTTATTTTGGATCCTGAAGATTATAGGATGCCATTGATGTTTTTTCAGTGAAGTGGCTGGGGTGACAACATCAGACCTCCATCAAAGAATTATCATTTTGGTAGCTTTTTGAAAGTTAAATTAGAGTGGAAAGAGATTTGAATTGGTGAGGTCAATAAGGAGGTTATTGTAATAATCCAATTGAGAGATTATGTAGAATTTTATCAAGGTGTTGGTTATGTAAGTGGCCAGTACTCATACACAAGAGATGTTGTGAAGGTAGAAATGACAATATTTGTCAAAAGGTTGGATGTGTTTGATGAAAAGTGGAGGATGACATTAAAGTGGCCAATATGAATTATTGGGAGGATATTAGGGTCTTTGACAGTAATAGGGGGAAGCTACAAAAATGGGAATTTTTTGGGGGGGAAAGTGGAGTACTGTGATGGTTAATTTAAGATGTTCCTATGACTTCCCATTTGGAATGTTCCAAATGATGTTAGTGATAGGAAACCAGAGTTCAGGACAGAGATTATGAGTCATCTGCATAGAGATGATTAAATTCAGGGGAGCCAATGAAACCTTCAAATTAGATAGTATAGAAGGAGAAAAGATAAATCCTGAGGATGGAACCTTGGGGGATTCCCACATTTAAAGGTCATGACTTGAATGAAGATTAAGCAAAGAAAGATCAGGCAGACAGGAGAGAAAAGAATCAGAAGAAAACAGAATAAAAAACCTAGATTGAAGAAACGTATCTCACATGGTTCTTTTCGACAGCAAGGTGATTCAGGCCTGTTCCGATGGACTTGTAACGTAGAGAGCCATCTGTATCCAGAGAGAGGACTGTGGGGACTGAATGTGGATCACAGCATAATATTTTCACTTTTGTTGTTGTTTGCTTGCTTTTTGTTTTCTTCCTCATTTTTTTTCTTTTTGATGTGATTTTTCTTGTGCAACATGATAATTGTGGAAATATGTGTAGAAGAACTGTACATATTTAACAAAAATTGTATTATTTGCCTTTAAGGGATGGAGGAAGAAAAAATTTGGAACACAAGGTTTTGCTAGGGTAAATGTTGAAAACTATGCACATATTTTAAAAATAAAAAACTTTTAAAAATATATAAATAAACAAAGAAAAAAGTGTCTCAGTAGGTAAAGAATGGTATTAAAGGCAGAAGAGAAGTCAAGAAAAATGAAAGTTAAGAAAATTTACTTTATATTAATCAATTAATATAACAAAATCACTTCTGAAGAAACTGTTACTTTATGAAGTTTAATTTACATATAAACATTGTTTAAAATGAATCAACATGTACAACAGAACTTTACATACATTTATCATTTAATATAGAACTGGTGATTAGACAGTGAAAAAGTAAACATTTCAGAATGTTAAATAGCCGTTCATTTTCATTGATTTGTTGGGTTCTCAAGCAAGAGAATTGTAAAAAAAATTTTGTTTTTGCAATTTTTCACCACATATTTGTGGGTGCAAACATTTTCAATTTATTCTTATTTTAAATAATAACTCAGAAATCTCAACTCAGAACCAGATTTAAACCTATATTTTTCTGGAGTTGATCCAAATATTGTAAACTTTTGTTCAAATAAAAGAGTTCAACTAGAATCAGAGTGGAGAGGAAGAAGTAGGAAACAAGCATTTTAAAAAATGCCTATGATGTGTCAGGCACTGTACTAAGTGTTTTCACAAATGTTGATTCTCACTACTGCCCTCTCAGGTAGATTCTATTTAAATTTGAAGAAGCTGAATAAGATAGAGGTTAAATGTTTTGCCCAGGGTAATACTCAGTTATTCCTCTCTCTAGGTCTAATTGATATTGTCTCACCTAGTTGCTCTTATAAATTAAAGTTATATGTGATTATTACATATTATGCCATAATATATTATATAATGGGTGCAGCCTTGGTCAAACTGAAATCTGTTGAAGACCTTAGCTTAAAAATTCCATGGTCTCCCATTTCATGCAGGACCATCTCCAGTCATTTTGATCTATATCTGGCCACTGGACCCAGATAGCTCTGGAGAGGAAAGCAAGGTAGATGACCTTACACAATCTTCCTTCACTTAAATCTAGTTCACTTGCATGTCATGTCATCACCTCCCTGATGTTATGTCCCTCTTTGAGAGGAAAGTATAAAAAAAAAACAATATTATATTACACTATAATTATTATACTATTTAATGTGATATTTAAACAATATAATATATATCATTAATTATAAATATAAATTCAATTAATTACATTAATATAGTACATGCAATATATTGATATATTAATATTTATTATGTTAAACGTGCTGAGTTGTAACTTATTTCTTTGAGATTTCATTTACATTCAACAAAGTTTTTAAAATGAAAACATTTAAATGAAGTCTTACAGTTCATAGCAACCACACGAAATCTTCCTGGAATATTTCTTTTCATTTTTATACAACTTTCTACATAACTTGATCACAATTATTTTATAATTAATATTTTATTATTTTCTTTAGAGTGTTATTAATACATATAATTATTTATATAAAATTTTAGGTGACACAGAGGAGGCCTGGAGTCAGAAGACCTGAATTCAGATTTAGCCTCAGCCATTTACTAGCTGAGTGACTCTGGGAAAGTCACTTAATCTCTATTTCCTCACCTATGAAATAAGGATAATAACAGTACCTACTTCCCAGAGTTGTCTTGAGGATCAAATGCAATAATATTTGTAAAGTGTATAGCACAGTACTTGAAACATAGTAGGTATTATGTAAATTTAGTTATTATTTATTGTTGTTGTTATTATACATTTTAATTTGATACTTTTTGTGGGGTAAAAGTTTTCATTGTAGTTATAAGCACTTAATGAATAAACTTAAAAGAAAATTATGGATAGTAGCTTAAATTACCTTGGGATTTCACAATCTATTTTTGTTGTTGTTGAAGGGGGTTTGTAGAACAAAAAAACAATTGGGAATAACTGTATTACACCATTAAGTTTTGTAATTAATGTGATAAATACCTATAGAAAATTAATTGTATACATAAGGATAGATTATGAGCAGCAGTTGGAAAAAGTAAATGGAAAATATAGGAAAATAATAGGAAGAGCATATGTTATGAAAGAGGCTCTTGAGAAAGGATTCTGAAACACAGCTTTTGAGTTGGCATGCCCCTACATCAA
This sequence comes from Antechinus flavipes, assembly GCF_016432865.1. Lineage (NCBI taxonomy): Eukaryota > Metazoa > Chordata > Mammalia > Dasyuromorphia > Dasyuridae > Antechinus > Antechinus flavipes. Next base: position 564,442,441 of record NC_067399.1, read on the forward strand.
AATAATGAATATAGAAAGTGTTATAAACAATATTGCTTGGCATTGGAAATCTGCCAGATCAGGGATGAGGAAAAATATGATGCTAATTCTCCCTTGTTTCAAAGTATATACACTTGAATTTATTTAGACAATTGCCCTGATATTTAGTTTACAAAATGACAAAAAACAAACTATTTGGAAATATCTAAACTTTTGAATTAACATTCACACTGTCTTTCATAATTTCATGCCACCCTACATTTCCAGTTATGGATCATACAACATCTCACTCTGGTATCTGTATTTTAATTTGAATTGAACTACTTTCCAATCCCCATCTTCTTCTGCTTTGGTACCTTTGATTATGTTATTGCTTATGAATGGAGTGTGCAATATTGTATCAAGTGATTTTTCTTGCGCAACTTTGTAACTGTTTTTTATCAAACTGGATACACTTTGAATCAATGAAGAATTAGCATTATCATACATTATTAGATCAGACAAATATTCTAAGTGTCTCTAGATTGCTTCTTGATAAAACCAGAAGGTAAATAACCCTCTTTCTTCCCAAACCTCAAATAACACCTAATACTTTTCTGAGACACTTATAATGTATTATTCTGTATCATTTATTTTGTTCACCCACAGGACTGTAAGGTTCTTTAAGGCAGCAACTATGTGTAATCTAAACTTTAAAAAAGAATGATAAAACCTGTACACAAACAAGTTAATATGAAATATTTATAAAGCTCTACAAAGTAATTTAAAAGGAGAGAGAAAGAGAAATGGATTACTAGAGAAATAAAAACTAGAGGTGAAGGGATCAGGAAAGGTTTCATGTAGGAGGAAGCATATAAGCATGGAGCTGGGAGTATATGGAAAATAGTAGGCAGGCTTTTTACTGGAATAGAGAGTGAGTGAAGGAGAGTAATAATAGGCAATAATACTGGGGAAAGTAGGTGGATAAAGATAGAATTTTAAATGCTAAGTTGAAGATTTAAAAATTTTTATTCTAGGCCCCCCTGGAAGATTTGGCCCCCCTGGAAAAGCTTTTAGAAACATCATCATCATCACTATCAATATCTACATAGCAATGTACCACTTCATGTAACACTTTATGATTACCCAGCTTTCTCACATACATCTGTTAGCCATAATTCTCATAAGAACCTAGTTAGCTAGGCCTAACAGGTTGATGGGAATATGAACCATATGGATGGGAACTATATTGTGAATGACATTAAATACTATATGAAGGATTTTATATTAGAAACAATGAGGAGTTATCAAAAAAAATTGAATAAGGGTTGGGTGTGGTCAGAATGAATAAGAATTAGAAATACAAATTGTTTACCTTAATAATAAATATTAAAAATAAATAATAAAATGAGTATTATTTTCCCTCATTTTATAAATTAATTAGCCAAGGCTCAATATTACACAATTAATAGGCATCAAAACCATGGATTCTAACTCCAAATACAATGTGCTTTCCACTGCTTCTCTCTGCTCACTTTCTTTCTCATTTCTTCTTTTCTTTTTCTTTCTTATTATTTTTCTTTCTTTTCATTGCTATTCTAATTCAGATAAAAGAGAGGGACTATCAGAATGGAATATACAAGGAAAAAATGGTGGGCAAGAACCCTAGAATTTGGCATTGGATTGTTGGGAAGTGGTGAGTAGAATGGAATAATAAGGAAATCATTAAAATATAAGCTAAGAATTTGGTTCAAAGTTTAGGAAGATCAGGTCTTAAACTTCCAGAGAGAAAAAAACAACCATATACATTAATTCCCCACCTCTATATTTTAGCATGCCTCTTTAGTCAGAAAAGAATCAAAAGATGTCAGTTGATTTCTGAATCAGTGAGTTACTCCCATGGAGCTAGTCTACTTTATTCTGCTAAATGACTGTTGGATTGATTTTAAAGCTGAACTTTCCTTCATTTTGGCAAAGACAACATTTGAGATCTGTAGCACCAATGATGATTCATCTGGGAATTTCTTTTTCTGTTAATTCATTCTCAAGAAACCCTTGCTATATAATCTTTGTTTTTTTCAATAGCACTTTCTACTTTGCTACTGATGTGATGGGTTTTGGCAGTGTATTAGATCAGCATGATCTTTCATTTAACTCCAACGGATGGTATGTTTCTTTGAAGCTGTCCTATTTCAACAGTGTATATGGGGATTGGCTTGAGGGAGAGTGGGCCTTGTCATTGTTCACACAAAACATACATCTTTATCAAAATTCTCAGGAAAAACTATGAAGGATTAGATACCAGAAGATTTAGTTTCTAATTCTGGATTTGCCACTAACCAGATGGGGGTGATCTTATACAAATCATAATCATTCTCTGCATCTCAATTTCATTATCTCTAAAATGAGTGTTTGGCTAGGTGACCAGTTGCAAAAGTCTCTTCAAATCCCAAGACTCCATATTCTATTATGAAACATTCTATTATGTACATTTTAGGAGAGATGTAAACAAGCTGGACCATGTCAGAAGAGGATGATTAGGAGGTGAAGGATTTGAAAGCTATCATATAAGGAAATGATTGAAGGAGTGGCAGATGTTTGAGTTGGAGAAGATACTTCTGATATATGTAACAGCTGTCTTCCACTACTTAAAGATCTATGCTATAAAAACTGGAATAGAATTCTTTGCCTTCACTCAAGATGGCAAAATTAGAAGCAATGGGCAGACAAATTGCTGAGAGGCAATTTTAGGCTTGAGGCAGTTCTTATTGTAGATCTTCAAATAGAGGTTGGAAACTATTTACTGGACATGTTTTAGAAGGAATTAGTACTTAGGTTTAGGTCAGACTAGATGGTCTCTGAAGTTCCTTGTAGCTCTTAGATTCTAATTTTGTGATTTAAGAAAGAAGAAAAAGTGACTTAATGGCCAATTCATGGTTGAAAATGCTCATTGGTATATTATAATATACTGTTATTGTGTTATAGTTGTTATGTTTATAGGTTTGCACAGCTCTTTATATATTATCTCATTTGATCTTCATAATTATCTAACAAGGTAGGAGCTTTGTGAAAGCCAGATTTCTGCCCTTTAAATACTGAACTCTATCCATGATAACAAATAGCCTCTTATCAGAGAGAAGGTTTAAAGCTTGTATAGTAGAAATTCCTAATTTTTTTCAGTAAGAATACTGGAGACTAGAGAGAGAAAACCAGTTTCCTATAATCATTCAAATAATAAGCAAATAATAAACTGAGTATGTACACATATTATAAAATCCTATCTGGGATACAACTCTAATTTGCAGTCAAACTCAAAAGACTGGGGTCCTGGAAAGGTGACTTATCTTGAGTTCTATGATAACTTTGTTGCTCCTAAATACTTTAGTTTCTAAAGCCCCCACCAGTGTATTTCTCATTAACATTAACAAGTAGATGATTGACTTTTGGCAAAATTATTTACAAGGTAATGTAGAAAAAATTGATATAATTCACCTCTCACCCTTCCCTCTCCTCAGAAATCCCTAACAACGACATAGGATACATTCTTCCATAAAATCACACAATGTCTATTGAGAGAGTGGACTGAAATTTAAAATAAAATGGTAATAAGGAAGACATCTAGAATACATGTGTGACAATAGGAAAATTCAAAATTCCTTTTATTTCAAGTCCTAACAGACTTTTGGCTCCTTTGAGGGGTTTGTGATGTTTTACTTGGTAAGAGTGTTAGCACTTTTTCCTTAAGTGACTATCTTTCTGCATCTCATATATTTTCTACTTTCTAATTCCAATGTATATACTTTCTTTGCCCTCAGCCACTGTCCCTGTTTTGGATATGGTAACTCTACCTTGCAGACTTCCCAGAACAAAAACCAACATAGCTTGTAAGTATTCAGACCTTTTGGAAGTCACAAAACTCCTTGGACACTTCCATCTAGAGATTATTGCTCAGGAAAGGGATCATGAAAGTGGCAGTCCAAATCTAGGCTACAGGTGGAGCATAGGCTATTTACCACATGGAGGCTATGCAGAGGAAGTCAGCCAGTTATGCTTCCCAATGCAACTCTTGGAAGGCAACTCAAAGAAATCCTTGTTATTCAGAGCCAAAAGGAAGGGCAAGCAAAAGAGGGGCTAGTTGCTCTTTATGTGTATCCACCTAGTGCCTGCTTAGCAACCAGTTAGGGAACTCTTGGCTATCTCCCATTGTCAGCTCTTGCATATGTTCAGAAGTAGGCTTGGTCCAAGCTTTTATTGGTTTTCTTTGCATGAACATCAGGATATGTGAATAAGCTATCAGGAAAGGAAAATCTAATCATTCTCCATGTCCCTGCTACACAGTAATTATTCTAAGAACTGGAATAAGAGGGAAAAAAAGATGAAACAGTTCCTGATCCTTAGGAGTTTACATTGTAGCTGGGGAAGATACCATGTACATGGTAGATAGAAAATAAAATGAGATTATTAGGAGGAGCAGTACTAGTAGTTGAGGGACTTCTGAGGTAGTTGGGAGTGCTGAAGAGAATCCAGAAAGAATTTCATGTAGACAACTATTCTTGAGTTGAAGGTGAAGATAAACTGGGTCCTAAGCATGAAGTACAGCCACTGGATAGTACAGGAAGTATATAGGAAACAGTTTGAAAATCACTATGGCTGGCCCATAATATGTGGATGGGAGTAATGTTATGAAAACTGAAAAGATGGGTTTGTAGTAATAGATAAAGAAGGGAGAGCTTAAAATGTCAAATAGAGGAGTTAAAATTTGATCCTAGAAATTATAGGGAGCCATATTAGTTGTAAGCTTCGCAAAAGTAAGGTATACCTTTTGCTTTTCTTTGTATCACGAGTGCTTAGGCTAATACCTGGAACATATAGGCATTTAAAATACTTATTGACTGGTTGACTGGAGCAAAGGGTCATTTTCTGACTTGTGTTTATGGAAAATAATTTTGGCATCTATATGGAGAGTGCATTGGAGTGAGCAGAGACTTGAGGCACAGAGACAAAGATGGGGGTATTGCAATAGTTTACATGAGAGTTAATGGGGCCTACACTAGAATGATAGCAATGGGAATGGGAGACAAGAGAGTAATTATGAGAGATATTTAGGGGATAAAAACAACAAGATTTGGCAACCCATTAAATAAGTGGAGTGACTGAGAGTGAAGAGTCCAGAAGGGTCTGAACCAAGGTGATTAGGGGGATGGTGATGTCCTTGATAGAAAGAGAGAAGTATCAAAGAGAGGAGTGCATTTTAAGGAAATATAATGAGATCAGTTTTGGACATGAGTTACACAAGTTAGTGACAGATGATATTAAAACCTCTGTTTCCTGATTCTTAGTACCTTACTTTTTTATATAGCAAAGGCCTTTCTATAGCAAACACATTTGTTAGGTCCAGGGCTTTGGGTAGTGATCTGAGTGAATAGTGGATGAGGCTTATTTTTAATCATACAAAACTTCTATTTAATATTTGTTAACATAAAGAGGATTGCCAAACAGATTCCAGAGCTATGAATTCTGTAATTGCAAAACAAGCAGTCAATCAACAAGCATTTATTAAGAGTACACTATGTGTTAGATACTTGAGGCTTGAAATACAAAGAGAATAAAGTTAAAACCCAAACAATCCTGCCTTCAAGGTATGTCCAATAGATTATCTTGGGCTCAATCAATCACACAGTAGAGTTAGCAAAATTTGCTTTCTGTAGCCATAGGGACAAACAAGGTTGATTCTATTTCATACCCTCAGGTTCAAGTCAACAAGTCAAGTTGACAAGAATTTATTAAGTGTCTATAGTATTTGCCTGCACTGAGCTAAATTCTGGGGATGTAAAGAAAGAGGAAAAAATAAAACCAGTTAGCTCATAATCTAATGAGGAATACAATATCCAAACAACTGGGTATAAATAAGATACATACAAGAATAAATTGGAGATGATCTCAGAGGGATGGAATTAGCACTAATTTTCTTCTGTCTATTACAGGAAAAAGTATATTAATGATAAAAATCCAAATGATAATAGGCATTAGTTTAATCTATTTCTCTTATTTCTCTTAATCTATAATTTAAAAAAACACAAAACTAACAAAACTCATTGACAAATCCTTTACTATTATATGCTTTTAAAAATTATTTTTAATTTGTGGAATATAGCAAACCTCTCCATAACATAGTATAATAAATATGTGATTGTACCTGAAACTATAAAACTATTATATACAACTTGCTATTCCTTTTAAAATATAATAAAGTTATCATGTAAATTTTGTTTTTTTCTTTTTTTTCCTTTCCCCCCTTTCCTCCTCCCATTCATCCTAGAGATGTCAAGCATTAGACACAAATATATGTGTGTATGCATTATGTATATATGTGTATATATGTAAAATTATAAATTTTTTAAAAACTTTGGTTTCCATTAATGTTGACGTTCATTCTATCATTTATATCAAGATTTTAATATTCATTTATTTTCTACTCACTACAGACTATCTGTAGGCAATTCCTGAGTCAAAACAAATAAATAAAGATCAGATACCTATGTCCCTATATTCTTCACCAACATCCCTTCCCATTGCTTAAATCAGGGTTTCTTTAACTTTTTCCACTTGTGACCCCTTTTCACCTGAGAAAATTTTAACATGACTCTGGGGAATATAGGTATATAAATAGGTGTGCAAATCAAACTAAGCGTGTGACCCCGACATTCAGTTACATGACTCATGTGGAGTTGTGGCCCATACTTTAAGAAGCTTTGCTTAGATACTGCTATCGCTCTCATGAAAATCATTGTAGAGGAAAAAACATTTGGCACTTTCTGGAATCTGTGGTTTATAAGCAAATGTGAAAATTAGGGGCAGCTGAAGGGAGCTTATCCAGAGGGCAGATTTGTTGCATGTACTCATATGTCTCTTTGGATTAGCCAATAATTTATTAAGTGTTTCCTTTGTTCTAGACACTGGACTAAGTAAACTAAGTAAAATTCCAGGGAAGACAAGATATGAAAGGACTGCCCACAACATGATTATATACAAAATACATAGAACTTTTTTAGAGGGTGTGCCATGTGTTCATGGGAATAATCCATTCTTGAATCCCTCATTGTAGTGCTTGAAGCTCAGGGCACCTCTGAAAGTTTTCCGAAGATGGAGGCTATGACATAGGTTTCAGAGATAGGAACATAAAAATATAGGGATTAGCGGCTTTATCACTTGTTTTCTCATTATTCTTAGCATTTTTTTTTACCAGACCTATGATTTTATTGGTGTGGGAACTTCTACCATTGCAGGTCAGCACCTTTTCTGAAATTTAGTTTTAAGAGACTTGCTTAGGAGTTAGCTAGGTTGTACAGTGGCTAGAACTACTGAAATCAGGAGTATCTGAACTCAAATGTGGCTTCAGATACTAGCTGTGTGACATTGGAAAGTTTCTTAACTCTCCTTCTACAAAAACAAAAAGACCCTTATTTAAGTCACTAAGACATTAAGTGACTTCTTTGGGGTAACAAAGTCACTTAATACAGAGGAGACCCTTAAACCTTAGTTGACTTCAAGGTCATTATTCCATTCCAAGATGCCTGTCAGTGCAATTTTATAGGTAGAAAAACAGAGAAGTTTCTAACAATACCAACTGTATATATACACTGAACCAAAATGGAAAATCAAATTGCATTTACTACAGAGCTAGATGGTTCAGTACATCTTATCCCAGTTAAGGAAGTCCCAAATGACAGGCCTTCAGATGATTGTATTTATTGTTGTCAGCATCTATTTTGTAATCAGATTCCTCAGTCACGTCTCCATGTGCCACAGTTATAGAACCCCATTTCCTTATTTTCAGAATTATTTCCACTGAAAAAACCTTCTGAAGGTGGAACTACCATAGGCCAACATTTTATTCTGAAGAGCAATAAATCTGCAAATCTGTCTTTCTTGCATGTAGCAAGCTGCGGTAGGAGGGGGGCAAAATGCATCATTCTTTCCTTTTTAGCAAGATGTGTTGTTAAGAGAAGCTTGTAAATTGTTCTGAATTCTAACAAAACATTATAAAATTAACTCTGTAAAATGTGCAAGAAAAATAGATGAAAATCCAGAGATCTAGTAATTAATTGGTCAAATCCAAAGGAAAAGAGAGATTGATAAATTCCAAGGATCCAGGAGTACCCCAGAATAGGGGTGTGTGTGTGTGTGTGTGTGTGTGTGTGTGTGTGTGTGTATAACATGTATTGATAGTTGGGCATGGAAAAATCCTCCAGTATTGCCAGAGGGATGAGCCAGTAGTGGAAAGTTTCCACATGAAATCACAAAGAGGTAAAGCTAGAAAGTTTGTATTAGGTCCTTTGTACTCCAATGGGATTTTGCTTTTTCCTTATGACTTATGTCAGTCCTTTTCTCACATACAAGTCCCAGTGAGTTGGTTTAGATTTAGCATCTTGCCCTTGTAGCCATAGGAGGAGACTAAATACAAACATTTCCTTTTTAAAATCTTTTGCCTCAGGCTTGTTAGGAGTCTACATGATGAATCATTCCTAGCAGAAGTGTAAGAAGGTATGGTGCCTTCTTGCTCTTTGGAATGGATCTTACCCATTCATGTTTTCTCACTCAGGCAGATAAACATGTTTCAGAAAGATGTGACTGAATTGAGGAGGAAGCTTTTTGTTGTCTACAGCATTGAATTTAGGATCACAGAATCATAGATTTAGAGTTGAAAGGGACATCATCAGAAATCACCTAGCTCCATCTCCTCATTTTATAGATGGAGATAAAGGAGATTAAGGAGATAAAGTGATTTTTCTCAAATCACACAGGTAGTAATCATTAGAGGCAAGATTTAAATTCAGGTTATCTGACTGCAGAGTCAATTTATCTTTTACTTATACCAATATATATATACACATTACCATCACCACTGAGAAAGGCCAGAGCAAATTTTGTTGTTGGACTAAACCCAAATTTATCTTTGTAGGTCCAATACTGAGCACAATACTTGGGTGCTTAGAATGACTATAAACCCTCCACTCTAGTCAGGCTAGTTTTGTCTCTATACTACTGAAATGTCCTCTCTCCTTCTTCTGTCGATCCAAATCCTTCCCATCCTTTTTTTTTTTTTCATGAAAAGCTTCCCTGAAGACTTCAGCCTTCATTAAAATCATATCATAGAATTAGATAGCTCTATTCCATAAGAGATGATGATTATTGTCATTTATTTTGGTACAATTATATACTACATTGTTATTTTTTACATATAGGCACATCTTGCAGATAAATTCCACAAATAGAGCCTAAAATATCTCTTGTATTGTCCCAAGCATCATGGCAAGCCTTGGAGTCAGAAAAACATCCTCTAATATCCAGGCTACTTCTCTTTCAACTGTAATACAACACACCACACTAGAAAAGTCAGTATACCTGAGTTATAATCTTGGTGTGGCCACTAACAAGCTATGTGACCTTGGTGAAGTTACAGTCTTTTTATACTTCAGCCTTCTCTTCTATATAAAAAAAAAGGATTTGAACCAGATGATGCATTTCTCATGTTCTTTCCAGGTCGATCATAACATTCTATTATCTATGGCCCTGGCTAGAGAAACATCCCCTGAGCCCCAAGTTTCCTATAGTCAGCCCAGGCTGTCTCATTTTCTGGTTTACTTTCCTTGAATAGATGCTGCCTCTGGATCTATAAAAATCTGGGTGATTGGAGTTGACATGGCCTAGTATGTGACTGTGTTGACAAGGCTTCAAGGAAATTTTATGATAAGAGGCTTGCCTTTCCTGCTTGCTGAACTATTCCATGGCGTCAAATGGAGAATATGCATTTCTTGGGAGCCAAAATGTGAAAAGGCAATGGGAAAAAAATCTACTAGGTTGGAACTGAGTAGTATCTCTTTTTTATGAGCCTGGATGATAGTGGTAGATGCCTCCCATTAGCATCATTTAGACATTAAGAGACAGTAATTGGAGACTAACATGTATCCTCATCACAGTTGACCTTATTTATGGAGAAGCTGACATCTGAATGTCAAATTTGCATCAGTGAATTCTCTCCTCTACTAACCACTTTAATATGTAAGTAACTGAATTGCAGCAGGGAAAAATATATATATATATATATATATGTAAGGTTCTGGTGATTGCTTGGAAGATTTGTGTTCCTTATTGAACCTTGATTGAAAGGAATGCAGGTATTTTGACTTTTATTTTTAGGTACCAGCTGCAAAATTGAGCTGAGGACAAAAGGGAGATAATTTAAGATGGGCAAACTGGAGTTGAAACCATTTTTTAAAAAGTAGAAATAAAAAGGTTAGGTTTCCAGTAAAGGAAAGAATGAAGATTTTATCCTGATTCAAGAACTGAGTAAATCACCAAATCAGATACTTTTGGGAGAGTGTAGGGACAGGGCTGGGAATATTTTCAGTCCTGTGATTAAATCAATGTGGTGAGCTCCCAATACGGAGAATTTCATGACAGATATATACCAGCAATACTTCTGCAACTTGGAATCTTATAAAATTTTCTAGGGCTACTAAACAGATTGTGTCATCACTATAATCAAAATATGTGACAGACAACGGACTTGAACTCAAGTTTTCTTGACTTCAAGGCTAGGCATGATACTTAGGGCAATACAAGAGATATTTAAGATCCTGTTTGTGGAACTTATCTGCAAGACATACCTATATGAAAAAATAACAATGTGCCAAAATAAATGATGGACAATAACCATAATATCCTTTTAATAATAATAATAATATCCTTTTAATGAGGGCTAAAGTCATCAGGGAAGCTTTTCATGGGAAAAAAAGATGGGAAGGATTTGAATAGATAGAAGAAGGAGAGAGGACACTTCAGTAGTACAGAGAGGAAACCAACCTGACTAGAGTGGAGGGTTTGTATTCATCCTAAACACCTAAGCATTGTTCTCAATAATGAGGACTACAAAGTTAAATTTGGGCTTAGTCACTAACAAAAGATTTGCTCTGGCCTTTCTCAGTGGTCATAATATGTCCTTGACTGCTGGTTATGATGCACAGATATATAAGCTTTAGTCCCTGCCATCAAACAGTGTATAATCTAAAGGGAGATAAGACCTGACAGAGCTTAGTATGCTACAGATAAGAATGTGTCCATGAATGAGAATATGAAGTTCTATTTTTGTTGATGAGAAATGGTTAGTAGTAATTGAAGATAAGGTTGAATACTCAGGCTTAGGCCTGTTTATTTAAAACTTTAGTCTGAACGCTATGTATTATATAATCTATAACTCTCATTCCAACCAGTTATTTTACAAATGGTTGATATGATCACTTGAGGGGCAGGATTATACTATATTTGTCTTGGGACAATTTTATTACTACTAGTGGAAAAGTCCAGTGAAATGCTTTGCTCTGAATGGTCTGCCAATGTCCTCTGTATGTGGTGACTGGCAAGTTTAGTTTTCCACCCCTAGAAGTACTAATATTATAAGAAATAAAAACTAAAATTTTAACTCTACAAGCCTAGAAAATTTTCCAAAAAGTCTATGATTTACTTACTGTAGGCGTTGCTTTTGCATTTTATTTATCTACTAGATTATGTTGCTTTGAAGGAAAATTTTTAAAATGGAATTCATTGATTATTAGATGTTACTTGGTTGGGCACTGTAATGCTAAATAAACTACCTAGTTGATATTAAAGATTAAAACTAGGATGAGTTTTCATTTTTATTTTTTAAAGACTGATTTCACCCAGTTTAATCCTAGCAAGAAGTTAAAGGCTGCGCTTCTGATATGGGCTGATTTATTCCTCCTTAGGTGACCTTGTGAACTCCTGCTTCTGGAAGCTCACAGTATTAATGCCAAACTTGGGGACATCTGATCAGTATAAATCATTGCAACTGAGATCTCCCTGAGCTCAAAACATCTGCAAACATCAGCTTTCCTGGTATCTAGTATTGTGGGTTTGCCCCAAAAACCTGGCCCAAGGTTGATCCTTCTGCACAAAAGGTAGATTTCAAAATTTATTGATACTATTAGTGAAGAATTGCAATAATTCTATTAATGCTAGTCTAATTTCTTTAGGCATTTAAACTTTTTTTCATATTTCCATGCCTTTCCACAAGCTGACCCTCCTCTAAGAGGTATAATAGTTTTGAAGAGCCCTAGATTCATGGGATGGCTAACCTTGAGTTAGAATGACTTTATTTTATGTTAATTATATAGTTGACAGAAATGGAGTAATAAATTTTAGACTTGGGTCTCTATAGGGTAAGATGATACTATTTGTGTTTCTGTGGCCCAAGTAGATTGAGACTTGAACTAGAAACAGATTTCTTCCTCCCTCTACTTTAGTGAAAACCTTGTGACTTGAATGAATCATACAGGGATGCAGTGCTTGCACCAGAAGGATGATAATTACTCATAGCTAATTTTTAATCAATAATCTTTAAAATGTTGATTTTCTAACATTAAATTTATTTTATACAAGGGATTTGGACCCCTGTACTGTGCCTGATTTACCGAGACCCTCTCCTCCCCAATTGTACTTGGTTTATATGGGTTTTTTTTGGAATGAAGGGAAGGAAATGGACCTGTAATTACATGATATTCACTTCAAAACTCTCCTTACTCTCTTTAGCTTCTTCTCTTTCCTCTATTTGTTCCAATGAATCAGGGTGTGTAGATAGACAACTCCTGCTTTTGTTCTATAGAAATGGGAACATCTGAGACTGACTTGAATGAAGGGGGAATTCACATAAATTACAGGAAAATGCCTCAGGTATTTCATAAAAAACCTGCTTTTCTTTTGCTTTTGTCAATTCAACCTTGTATTATATTTTTCAAAGTCCCTTTGCAAACACTGAGGGTAGACCTGTTTTTCATTTACAGGTCGCTAGCATCTAGCATAATGCTCTGAACATGGTAGATATTTAATGGATGTTTGTCCAACCCTTTAGTAAACCTTTAGTCCACTCACAAAGCCATTATCCTAGTACTGGCCCTCATATCCTCATGCTTGGTTTTTTAATTGGTTATGCTGTCATGTCTCTCCCTAATTCATTCTCCTCTTTTCCACCAAACTGATTGTCTTCAAACATAGGTTCATGATTCCTTCCTACTCAGTAATTTCTAGTGGCTCCCTATTATCTTAGGAACACACAAAACTCCTCTCTGCCACTTAAAGTTCTTCACAATCTATCTCTTTGTAATTTTTCTATCCTTTTTACATTTTATTCCCTTCCCTTTTTTTGCTGTGGTTGATTAATTGTTTTCAGTCATTTCTAATTCTTTGTGATCCCTTTTGGAATTATCTTGGCAAAGAAAGTGGAGGGGCTTGTTATTTCCTTCTACAACTCATACAGATGAGAAAAACTGAGGCAAATAGGGTTAAATGATTTGCCTAGCATCCTGAGGTTGGATTTGAAGTCAGGTCTTTCTGATTCCAAACCTGGCACTCTATTCATCTAGATTAAGTTATACAAATATTATTCCCATTTTACAGCTAGAGAAACTGAAGTTCACAGATACTAAGTGACTTTTCCATAAGCATATTATCAGCAAATGTCAAAAGTGGGATTTGAATATAATCATACTTCATGTATCATTCTTACATGAAACTCCTTCCCTTGATTCTGCCTTTACATTAACTGTCTCCCTACCTACAATGCTCTCCCAACTATATCTTCTTCATTTTTATGATTTCCTTCAAATTTCAAATCTCTACTTCTGTAGGAAACCTTTCCTGGTCTTCCCTTTATTTCTAGTGCCTCTCTTCAGAGATAAACTTTCATTTGTACCATATGTATTTTAAATAAATGCAAATTTTTTCAAGTTGTCTCTCTTTATTAGAATGTGAGTTTTTTGAAGGTGGGAATCATGTTTTTGCCTTTGTATCTTCATAGTAAGCACTTAATAAATTTTTGTTGACAGCCCCTTTCTACTACTCCCTCATTAGACTGTAAGCTATTTGAGGGCCTGGAATATCTTTCTTTTTGCCTGTATTTGTTTTTTCTGTCTAGCAGTGCCTGGCACATAATAATTGCATAATGAATGCTTGGTGACTTATTGACTTTACCTCTCCAATTCTAAGAATAAGCTTCTCAAATTTAGGACAGTGTTCTACCAATTATCCCTTTCTTTCTTGCCACCACAATGTAATCTAGTAGTTCTTACTCAATAGACGGATATATATATATACATATATATATATGTGTGTGTGTCTCTGTATATATATGTCTATATCTATATCTATATAGCTGAGTGATTGAATTTTTAAAATCAATCTATGGTAATGCTAAGTGATAGTTATTTATTTAAGGTGTCTAGCATCATAGACTCAGTCAGGAGGACTACATTCATATCCTATCTTTGATATTTGCTGATTGTATATCTAAGGGAAAGTCACTTGGTATATCTAAACTTCAGTTTCTCTGGCTATAAAATGGGAATAATACTTTTTATCATTTACTACACAAGTTTGAAGTGATGCTCAAATGAGATAATATATGCCTATTATAGTTATTACCCTGTAATGGGCTGAGGCTCGAGTTGATGCACTGAGGTCCCAAGCACATGAGGCTAAATAGTAATTGGACCATACTCTATTAATATATAAGCTTGGAGAAAGAATGACCCCTGCCCACTCTTTGTGCAAGCCCTGATGTGTTGTATAGGAAATGATGATTTTGTTGGGTGGAGGCAGGGGAGTGGAAAGGGAAGCAGAAAGAGAGACTGCTAGCTGGCGTCTTGTTGCAGCTGCTCGCATTGCTATTGTGACCGTCCTTTACCTCCAATTCCCCTTTGCTAGCTGGCTTCCTGTCTGCCCATATTGCTATCGCAATCCTTCTTCACCTCTTCACTTCAATAAAGATTGAAGATTTTTCCCTTAACCTGAATTCCTAACTCCAGCTGATTTTAAATACACGGTCATCATATTTGGCACCCAAGTGGGGGAACCAAGGACCCTACTTTCACTGAAGAAGTCTCCAGTGACCAGGAACTTAGGTGAGTATAATAGACAAACAGATCTATTTCTTAAAGACTAAACTAGTAACCTTTTTTTGGCTGAAATGGGACAGATCCTAGCTAAAGATTCTCCATCCCCTACCCCAACCCCCTCAACCCCACCCCCACCCAGGAGTGGTGCTATAGAAAGCATGCTTAAGCTGATCGAAGATCAAGGGCTACTTATAACTTGGGAACAGATAGCTAGACTTATTGGTACATTAAAACTCACCTCCCCTTGGTTCTTAGAGGAAGAGCAAATATCTCCAGATAATTGGACATTGATTGGGCAACAGCTCTCTGCATATTACAACAAAAACGGTCCTTATTCAATTTCCATCCAGGTATTCTATTTATATAATATAATATAGTTGGCCTTAAGAAAACATATAAGTTCTAGAAGAAAAGGAAAAAAAAACTTTAGGAATAGCCAAATGGGGAACCCTGAGATAAAGGAGGAAGACAAAGAACAGATTAATGAGTATGCACAGTTTGATAACTTTTTGAGCATAGTTCCAAATTGCTCTCCAGAATTTTTGGATGTATTCACAATTCTACCAACAATGTATCAGTGTCCCAATTTTCCCACATCCCCTCCTATAGTCAGCATTATCTTTCCCTTTCATTCTAGCCAATCTGAAGGTGTGTAGTGATATCTCAGAGTTGCCTTAATTTGCATTCCTCTAATTAATAATGATTTGGAGCATCTTTTCATATGGCTAGAAATAGTTTCAATTTCTTCATCTGAAAATGGTCTGTTCATATTCTTTGACCATTTATCAATTGGAGAATGGCTTCATTTCTTATAAATTAGAGTTAGTTCTCTATATATTTTGGAAATGAGGCCTTTATCAGAACCTTTGACTGTAAAGATGTTTTCCCAGTTTATTGTTTCCCTTCTAATCTTGTCTGCATTAGTTTTGTTTGTACAAAAACTTTTCAATTTGATATAATGAACATTTTCTATTTTGTGATCAATAATGATCTCTAGTTCTTCTTTGATCACAGATTCCTTCCTCTTCCACAGGTCTGAGAGATAAACTATCTTATGTCCTAATTTGTTTAGAATTTATTCTTTATGCCTAGATCATGAACCCATTTTGACCTTATCTTGGTGTATAGTGTTGTGTGGGTTAATGCCTAGTTTCTGCCATACTAATTTCCAATTTTCCTAGCAGTTTTTGTCAAACAGTGTATTCTTATCCCCAAAGCTTGGGTCTTTGAGTTTGTCACATGCTAGATAATTAAAGTTATTGACTATTTTGTCCTGTGAACATAACTTATTCCACTGACCAACTAGTCTATTTCTTAGCCAATACCAAATGCTTTTGGTAACCGCTGCTTTATAATATAGTTTTAGATCTAGTACAGCTAGGCCACCTTCATTTGATTTTTTTTTTCATTAGTTCCCTTGACCTTTTGTTCTTCCAGGTGAATTTTGTTGTTATTTTTTCTAGGTCATTAAAATAGCTTTTAGGGAATCTGATTGGTATAGCACTAAATAAATAGATTAGTTTAGGTAGTATTGTCATTATTATATTTGCTCTACCTATCTAGGAGCACTTAATATTTTTCCAATTGGTTAGATCTGACTTTAGTTGTGTGGAAACTGTTTTGCAGTTTTGCTCATATAATTCTGACTTTCCCTTGGCAGATAGATTCCCAAGTATTTTATACTATCAGCAGTTACTTTAAATGGAATTTCTCTTTGTAACTCTTAACTGTTAGATTTTGTTAGTGATATATAAGAATACTGATCATTTATGTGGGTTTATTTTGTATCCTGAAACTTTTCTAAAGATGTGGATTATTTCTAATAATTTTTAGTAGAATCTCTGGAGTTCTTTAAGTATACCATCATATCATCTTCAAAGAGGGATAATTTGGTTTCCTTATTACCTACTTGAATTCCTTTAATCTCTTTCTCAATTCTTATTGCTGAAGCTAGCATTTCTAATACAATATTGACTAGTAATGGTGATAGTGGGCAACCTTGTTTCACTCCTGATCTTATTGGGAATGGTTCCAATTTATTCCCATTTTATATGATGCTTACTGATGGTTTTAAATAGATGCTACTGATTATTTTAAGAAAAAGTCCATTTATTCCTATACTCTCAAGTGTTTTTAATAGGAATGGATGTTGGATTTTATCAAATGTTTTTTCTTCATCTATTGAGATGATCACATGGTTTTTGTTAATTTGGTTATTGATATAGTCAATTATGCTAATAGTTTTCCTAATATTGAACCAGCCCTGCATTCCTGGTATAAATCCTACTTAGTCATGATGTATTATCCTGGGGATGATTTTCTGTAATCTTTTTGCTAATATTTTATTTAAGATTTTAGCATGAATATTCGTTAGGGAGACTGGTCTATAATTTTCTTTCTCTGTTTTCAATCTATCTGGTTTAGGTATCAATACCAGTTCTGTGTCATAAAAGGAATTTGGTAGAGTACTTCATTCCCTATTTTTGTCAAATAGTTTATATAGCATTGGAGTTAATTGTTCTTTAAATGTTTGGTAGAATTCACATGTAAATCCATCCGGTCCTGGGGATTTTTTTCTTAGGGAGTTAATTTATAGCTTGTTCTATTTCTTTTTCTGAAATGGGACTATTTAAGCTATTTAATTCCTCCTCTGTTAATCTGGGAAGCCTATATTTTTGGAGGTAGTCATCCATTTCACTTAGGTTATCAAATTTATTGGCATAAAGTTGGGCAAAGTAACTCCTAATTTTTGCTCTAATTTCCTCTTCATTGGTGGAAAGTTCTCCCTTTTCATTTTTAAGACTGACAATTTGATTTTTCTCTGCTTTTTCTAATCAGATTTACCAAAGAGTTATCTATTTTATTGGTTTTTTTCATAAAACCAACTCTTATTTTTATTTATTAATTCAATATTTTTTTTACTTTCAATTTTATCAATTTCTCCTTTTAATTTTAGAATTTCAAATTTGGTATTTGATTGGGGGTTTTTAATTTGGTCTTTTTCTAGTTTTTTTTTTTTTTAATTTGCAAGCCCAATTCATTGATCCTCTCTTTCTATTTTATTCAAGTAAACCTCCAAAGATATTAGATTCCCCTTTATTACCCCTTTGGCTGCATCCCACAAATTTTGGTATGTTGTCTCATTATTGTCATTCTCTTGGGTGAAATTACTAATTGTGTCTATGATTTGCTGTTTCACCCATTCATTCTTTACGATAAGATTATTTAGTTTCCAATTATTTTTGGTCTATTTACCCCTAGCTTTTTGTTGAATGTAATTTTTATTGCATTGTGATCTGAAAAGAATGCATTTATTATTTTTGCCTTTCTGCATTTAATTTTGAGGTCTTTATATCCTAATATATGTTCAATTTTTGTATAGGTTCCATAAATTGCTGAGAAGAAAGTGTACTCCTTTCTGTCTTCAGTTTTCTCCAAAACTCTATCATACCTAACTTTTCTAATATTCTATTTACCTCTTTAACTTCTTTCTTATTTATTTTGTGGTTTGATTTATCTAATTCTAAGAGTGCAAGGTTGAGATCTCCCACTATTACAGTTTTGCTGTCTATTTCTTCTTGCAACTCTCTTAACTTCTCCTTTAGGAAGTTGGATGCTATACCACTTGGTGCATATATATTTAGTATTGATATTGCTTCATTGTCTATTCTACCCCTTAGCAAGATATAGTTTCCTTCCTTATCTCTTTTAATTAATCTAATTAATTAATAAAATAATAATTTTAATTAAAAAAAGCAAAAAATTGCTTTTGCTTGATCTGAGATAAGGATGGCTACCCCTGCTTTTTTGACTTCACCTGAAGTACAATAGATTCCTCTCCAGCCTTTTTACATTTACTCTGTATGTACCTACCTGCTTTAAATGTGTTTCCTGTAAACAATATATTGTAGGGTTCTGGCTTTTGATCCAGTCTGCTATCCACCTCCACTTTATGGGAGAGTTCATCCCATTCACATTTTTGGTTAAAATGACTAATTCTGTATTTCATGCCATTTTATTATCCTCAGATTATGCTTTTCTTTTTCTTACACCCTTTACCTCCCTCCACAGTGTTAAACTTATGGGCACCACTTGCCTCACACAGTTCTCCCACCCCCTTTGAGTCCTTTCCCCTTTCTTATACATTTCCCTCATTACCCTTTTCCTTTTCCCTTTTCTTCTCCCACTTTTAATGAGGTGAGAGAAGTTTCTGTGTAAACCAAGTATGTCAATTATTTTCTCTTTGAGTCAAGATTCACACAATGCTTCTCCCCCTTTCTAAATTCCCTCAGATATGAGAGTTTTCCTTTGCCTCTTCGTGGGATGTAGTTTCCCTTCTTTTATCTCCCCCTTTCCATTTTTACTTTCTTTTTTATATTCTATCAGTAAAATCAAATTATACATGCACTCTTTATGTATGTCCATAACAGAAATACAGTTTTCAAGAGTTCTTTTTACCTTTTGCTGCTTCTCTTGAGTCCTACAGTTGGAGATCAATTTTTTTTTTGTTTGTTTAGCTCTGGTTTTTTCATTAGAAACAAATGTAATTCATCTGTTTCATTAAATGTCTATCTTCTTCCTTGGAGTAAAATGCTCAGCTTAGCTGGGTAGTTTATTCTTGGCTGCATTCCAATTTCTTTTGCCTTTTAGAATATCAGATTCCAGGCCCTTCTATCCTTTAATGTGGAAGCAGCTAGATCCTGAGTGATCCTTATTGTGGCTCCTTGGTATTTGAATTGTTTTTTTATTTTTTCTGGCAGCTTGTAATATTTTTTACTTAGTCTGATAGTTCTGAAATTTAGCCACAATATTCCTTGGAGTTTTTATTTTAGGGTCTCTTTCAGAAGGTGTTCAATGAATTCTTTCTATGCCTATTTTACTTTCTGATTCTATTACATCTGGGCAGTTCTCTTTGATGATTTCCTGGAAAATATTGTCTAGGCTCTTTTTTTCATCATAATTTTCAGGAAGTCCAATAATCTTCAGATTGTCTCTCCTAGATCTGTTTTTCAGGTCTCTTGTTTTTCCAAGTAAATATTTAACATTTTTTCTATTTTTAATATTTTTTGGTTTTGCTTGACTGATTTTAGATGTCTCAATGAAGCATTCATTTCTATTTGTTCAGTTCTGCTTTTTAATGAGTTATTTTCTTCACCTTTTTTTAAACTTCTTTTTGTATATGTTCAATTGAGTTTTCAAATGAGTTGCTTTGCTCTATGGAATTTTTTCCATTTCACTAATTTTTTATTGAGTTATTTTCTTTTTCCAATTCACAAATCCTACTTTCCTTGGAGTTGTTTATCTTTCCCAGTTCACAAATTCTTTTTCCCTGGGAGTTCTTTACCTTTTCCAATTCACATTTCAGAAAGTTTTCTTTTTCCACTTTATCTAATTTTTCTTTTAGTGAATTATATGCCTTTTCTGTATTCTCTTGCATAGCTTCTCTTTCCTTTCCTCATTTTTCTTCTAGCTCTCTTTTAAGATCTTTTATGATTTCTTCTAGGAGAGCCTTGTGTGATGGGGACCAGATTACACTCCCCTTTGGGGTTTTATCTGTAGACTGTCTGCTATTAGTCTCCTTGGGGTTGAAAATCTGCTGTCTTTCTGTATAGAAGCTATCAATGGTTAGCGTTCTCTTGGCTTTTTTACTCATTTTTAAAAAAGCCTTTAGGGTCTGCCTTCAGGGCAAGGGGTTATCAGCTTCCTCTGCAGACAGGGATAGATATATGGACAGTAGCTGTCCTGCAAATGGGCTGCAAAGAGTGGCTGAGCAGTGGAAGTACCCTGGGAAGAACCCTGCAGTAGAAGTGCTTCTGCCTTGGGAAGTGAGGTCATGCTATGGAAGTTTTAGTGCTCAGGGCAGAGCCCCCCTGCTGTGCCAATTTGTGGCTGCCCCAGGCAAAAGCTACATGCTACAGAATGAGGCTGTACAGCTGTGCTGTGGTCTGTGTTGAATCACTTCTGGTGCTGAGTGGGTGTAGCCAAATCCTATTAAATTCTGGAGTTTTTTGGAACACACTCTACCTTTGGCTTCTGTATAACTCTTCTGCTGATCTACTGCTTTGCAACTAAAGCAGAGCAGCCAACCTGTGGTAGAGTCCTCCCTGCAAACTCTCCATCCTCAGAGACCGCCCCCACCCCTGGTCTGCTCAGTGTACTAGCTCTGTGTTCTGCCTCCTTGCCTGCATTGGCCTCCTCCTGCTGATCAGGACAGACATTTTCTGGTGATCTTCCAGATTTTCTTTGGCTGGTAATTTGTTGTGCTCCCAATTTTACCAGTCAGGCACTTTTTTCTGAGATTGAATTTGGTAATTAGTAGTGAGGATAGAAGAGGAGCTTAGAATGACACATGTATCTTCTTTGCCATCTTGGCTCTCAAAAAAGGTGTTTTTCATGTTTTGCTTAATTTGATTCTCACAAAAATCTGCATATTATGCATAGTAGCTAGCCTAGCCTGCTGATGGATCTGTCTGCTTGTACCCAGTGTCTCCCCATTCCACTATCTGGAATGCTCTTCATCCTCAATAGTATCTGCTGATTTTTTGGTTTCCTTTAATTCCCAATGAAAATTCCCTCTTTTACAGATTTTCCCAGCCCTGCTGCTTTCAACATACTTTTGTTGATTATTTCCTATTTATCTCATTCATAGCTTGTTTTGTATATACAATCAATTCTTATCATTGATGTTAGTTATGATCTGTCAAGTCACTATAAACACTGAATTAGTAAATATCGAACTATTGCTTCTAGGGGAAATACAGAATTAGGTTCCCGTGAATCTTAGATCACATTTACTTTAGTACATTCTAAAATTGCTTGACATGCAGATTGGCAAATTTCTTCTTCCTTTTCCTAGATGTATTGTATTGTTGATCCATTACATCAAACTCATGGCTAACAGTATTATAACTCATGCCTGAATGAAGTTTATCTAATGCATATATTTTCTGCCTTTTGTGCTTAGGAACACAAGATAGCACTTCAATATATATCTGGAACATTTTTTTTTAAATAATAACTTTATATTGACAGAATCCATGCCAGGGTAATTTTTTTTTACAACATTATCCCTTGCACTCGCTTCTGTTTCGATTTTTCCCCTCCCTCCTTCCCCTAGATGGCAAGCAGTCCTATATATGTTAGATATGTTGCAGTATATCCTAGATACAATATATGTTTGCAGAACCTAACAGTTCTCTTGTTGTACAGAGAGAATTGGATTCAGAAGGTAAAAATAACCCGGGAAGAAAAACAAAAATGCAAATAGTTCACTTTCATTTCCCAGTGTTCTTTCTTTGGATGCAGCTGCTTCTGTCCATCATTTATCAATTGAAACTGAGTTAGGTCTCTTTGTCAAAGAAATCCACTTCCATCAGAATACATCCTCATACAATATCGTTGTTGAAGTGTATAATGATCTCCTGCTTCTGCTCATTTCACTTAGCATCAGTTCATGTAAGTCTCTCCAAGCCTCTCTGTATTCATCCTGCTGGTCATTTCTTACAGAACAATAATATGGAACATTTTTTAAAATAGTTAAATCACCCTCCAAAAGCATGAAAATGCAAAAAAATGTGGCACTAAATAGATAATGAAAAGGACATTTATTTACATTTTGCCAAGTAAAACAAAAAAGGCAGAAGTTGTTTACTTGTTTATCTGGAAACTTGCAGGTTCATATTTTTCTGCTGCTCTTCACAAAGGTGAGTATAAAAATTGCTCCTAAGTATTGATTTTTGGATGACAGATAAATTTAAAGGATTAGGTGCATTTGAAAATATAGAAACCATGAATAGGGAGAGTTCACTGTATATGCTTGCATGTTGTCTTTCTAAGAAAGATTAGATTGCAAATTCATTCTGGACAGAAGCTGTTTTTTTCCTTCTTTTTGTATCCCCAGCACTGTACTTAGCACATAGTAGGTGTTTGATAAGGGTTTATTGATTAATTGAATGAGACAGATCCATCCACCTATTAATCCATTAAGTATTTATTATTTACTATATGCTAGGCTTTAGGCAAAGTCCTTCAAAATACAAATACAAACAATCCAGATAGTTACTGCCTTTTCTAGGTGGGAAAGACTATACATGGAAAAAGCTTGAAAGTGTATGTATCTTTATGTGGGGGAGAGCACCAGAGATTGGATTGTAGCTAGTAGTTTGGATGTAAGGTAGTCTTGGCTTTAGGCAAGTTAAGACTAAAGATTACCTCTTAGAGTCCAAAGTGATTTACAAGGCAGAGTTCAAATTTCTAATGAAGAGGAAGTATAAAGAGTATTTTTATACATATTTTAGAAAAGAAGAAATGGAGGCAAAAGCTAATTATGACTTATCCAGTAGACTTGTTGTTTGAGCTCAAGTCTCTGACTTTAAATCTAGTTCTTTTTTCTCTGTGTTACATTTTCTCTTCCACACATGTATTAAGTCCCCTTGTGCCTGTACATTAATTTTCCTTTCCTTTTCCTCTCCTGTGGTTGATACCCTGATGTTGCTCTGAGCCCTGCCTATTCATATTTACTTTTCTAATACCAAAAATAACAAGTGGTCAGATCCAAAATGCTTTCACAAGAAACTTGGCAAAAATATATTTAGACCTGTATGTCTACTAGCTCATTTATTGTTGGATAATTCTAAATATACAAGAATAAAAAGTGTAAAACAATATTACCTGTGTTGCATTGGGAAACCTTCAGTACTACATATGAATATACAATAGAAAAAAGATAATTATTGACCTGGTATTCTACTGTTTATGCAGAACGCTGTATGCTTTTTGGGTTGATCCTCTTAGAGGATCTCAAGTTGAGAAATGCTGCCTATGAGTCAAAATCTTTATCTAGAGATTCAGTTGGCTTGGGTTGGTCAGATTCTACAGGCAGATGTTATAGGGAATAGATGAGAAGATAATGAACTTTTCAGGACTGTTTCCTATGTCGTCTGCTTTGCCACCTCTTCTCTTCCTGGTAGCTGTCATCTTTACTGTACTATATAGCACAATGACTTGAGGCAGAATTGCTGAGACTGGGCAGATCTGAGTAGAAATTTTCTGTGCTAATTCTCTAGAGTAGGAGAACTGGGTCTATCTCCTTTGTGGATGGCAATTACACATACTTTAAGTGTTTCTAGTCTGGCCCTTTCCTGTACTATTAGTCTTACAAAATCAAAGATTTAGAGCTGGAAGGGGAATTGGAAGCTATTAAATCCAGTCTTCTCCATGTGCAGATGAGAAAACCAAAGGTGAGAGATTTAAAGTGGCTCGTTTGTAACTTTTCCCCTCTGGATGTGTCCCAATTATTAGCTCTTCTCACCAGATCTCCAATCTTTCCAGTTCCATTTATGATAACCATCTGCCCTGTCCTTTCCTCAGCTTTTCCCCTCCACTAGGTATTTCAAACTCAAGGAAGTAGATCTCTTTATTTTGTTTAATGTTTCTGATGAAAAGGTTTTAAAATATTTCCTTAGTCAACCAGGATACTCAAGACATATGGTGGTAAACATTTGTGACAGCTGACATCTAGGCCATAAAATGTTAAGATGAACAAAAATCTTAGCCTTTATATAATTCATTGAGGTCCTTCCTACCCAGCTGGCATAAAGTGGACAAGAGCAATTTCTAACAAACTGTTGGTATGCTTGATGTTGGCATCAGCTACCTACTATGTCATGGACTATGTTTAGAGAGCAGACTCAGGGATGTCATTTTCATGCTTGGACTTTAGAATGTCATTAACAATGTATGAATTGGTTTGTTGTGATCGAGGAATTTGGAGGAATACATTTAGGAACTCTGGGTTTTAATCTATTTATGAGAATAAGGACAGAAACTTTTTTATTTGTATCCTTGTTGCCTAACATAGTGTCTGGCACATGGTAGAAGCTTAATACTTTTGATTTATTGAAAAATACATCGATTAATTACATTGATTAATAAAAGATTTCTAATCTTTTACCTTGTGAAACAATATCTTTTATAATGATCTTGGCAGGTCAATTAGTTTCTGCTTGACTACTCCCAGCTATGCTGAACTTTCTACTCATTATATAATCCTAGGTTGTTTTTTTTTTTTTGTGTGTGTGTGTGTGTGTGTGTAAGATGGGTGGAGGAATGAAGGGGTGTGTAGTGGGTAGGTTTGCAGTTCCAAGAATAAAATAAAATTCTTTATTGAAAAAGTTATTGAGATCTGACTCTACAATCTACTCAAAGGTCATATATTTCTACTCTCTAGAGTGACAAAATTTTTAATAACTCTTAATATGACAGTCCTTTAAGGACTCAAAGATAACTGTCTTACTTTAAGCTTTTTCCCCCTCTAGGTTAAGTACACAGTTTCTTTATATTTTCTAATATGGTGAGCTTTCAGATCCCCAGATAGTCTGCATACTTTCTTCTGAATGCATTCTGGTTTGTCATAATGCAGGCATAGCCCTACTTGAACAGAATATAATGAGATTATCACCTCCATTGATCTGGACACTCTAGTTTTATTAACACAGCCCAAGATGGCATTAATATTCTTAGCACTAGAGTCAAACTGTTAGCTCATGTTGAGTAGATGGTAAACTAACCCCCTCTCTCTACCCCAGGCCTTTTTAATAAGAACTGCTGCCAAGTCAGCAATCTCTCATCGTGATGAACATGAATATCTTTGAATTGTTTGCTGATAAGTGGGGTTTTTCTCACCAGTATCAAATGCTTAGAAAACAAAAACAAAATAACTTTTATCATTGAAATTTTTGTTAGTAACTCTTTTAATCTAAATGTAGTATTATACTTGATTCCTGTTAAATTGCATGTTGCTGGTTTTAGGGAATTGGTCCAGACTGGGGTGTGGAGTGGAGGTCTGTAAAGGACCATTTACTTCCTCTTTTTTCTATGATAGGCTAAGGTGAATTTTACATTTTAAATAAAGTTTCATCTTTTAAAAAATTCCAAAACTGTTCTTAGATTGAGGGTTCTACAAAAATAGGCAATGGGCTAGATTTGACTCTCAGGCAGTAGTTTCTGTAAGACCCTAGTGTAGTCCATCAATAAAATGGTGGTTCTGGTTTCTAAAATCAATATTATTAGCTATCTTACCTGGACTTGCACATCTTTATCTAAGTCTGTGATACAGATGTGAAGAGCTCAGAGGCTTTCCACCAAGTAGTTTCTTCCATATTGACACTGGAACTAGTCAGCAGTTGCAGTCAGCAACTCTTTGGGAATGTTTGTTCCATCATATAAAAAATTCAACTGTGAAATCATTGAAGCATCTAGATGGTACAGTATACCTGGACCTAAAGCTAACAATAAGAAAGACCTTCATTTGAATTTGACTCCAGATACTTAATTATGACTCCCTGGGCAAATCATTTAAAAATCTGTCTAGGTTTTGTTCTTTGTAAAATGGGGGTAATAATTACACTTACCTTCAAAGCTTTTTTGAAGATTAGATAAGATATATTTCTAAAGTGCTTTGCTGTTGGGAGCCTCAATCTCTAAGCTGATTGGCAAAGCCCAGCACTAAGATGAAATGTGCACAGCACTCATGCAGAACAACATTTTCTTCTATGATTCTCATTAGTAGACTACTATTTGACTACTATTTTCTATATTATTTATAATTGGCTTGATTGCACTAAAGCATTATTTACAAAATCTGGTGACAAGGAGAATTTGGGCAAGTTAACTAGAAATGATTCCACATGCATATTCTGTCCTAATAAAACTAATCTCTTACTGAGACAAATGATAAAGGAGAGAACACTATAGAAAGCATTGTTACTATGGAGAGAATCCAGAGGTCCAAGAAATAATGGTGTTTACCTAGTTAGACTCAAAAAAGATCAGTATATCCAGGAACCAAAAGATGGTTAAAGTATAACTAGGAATTGCCCTAAATGCCTATGTATATGCTTTCAAGTTAGGAATCAAACAATCCATAGAACTGACAAAGAAGACATAAGTAAACTAACAAAATTCACTGACATTTAACCTTGTATAACATTTACTTCATTATTGGCTTTGTGTAATATAATCAATAATTAAAACTTAACCATAAAAAACTTACTCAAAAATTAAATGTCAAATGTAGTAACATAAAGGTCAAGAAGTCAGACACATGTCTGGAGACTATGTTGACCTAAAGAAAAGTATATGATCATGATATAATATAAAATAAAGCCCGAAGGAGCTTGCGAGAAGTGGGAGCATCACTTCCATCAATTCCTCACTCAAACTATCCCACGACTCCTGTCTTCCTTTGATGCAGACCCTATTTCTCCTGCTCAACTCCCTGGACCCCCTGCAGAGACTGGACCCCTGCACTTTGCAAACCTTGAAGATCTATATAAACACTGGTGATGATGATAACGAAGTTTTAATATTTTGTTCATAGGTTCATCAAGAAGGGCCTTAACAAAGATGTGGCACATAGATGATAAATAGTCTAATAGTTTAATCATATTATAAAAATAAGAAAAATATTTTAGTTTGTCATGATGGATTCTTAGTGAATTCTTGATGATTCTTAGTTATCATAGTTTTTTTTTTTTTTTTTTTTTTTTTTTTTTGGTAAGCATATGCACCAGTGGAAACCTTGGCTCATTAGTTTTACATTATCATTGAATTATAGCTCTAGAGCTGGAAAGGACCTTAAAGATCATCTAGCACAAATTCTTTTATCATATAATGAAACTAAGGAAGAGGGAGAACTAATGGTAGTGATTTTCCCACTCATACAGGTGAGCCATCTTGAAAGATGGCATTGAATTTTAGGTCCTCTCACTCTTGAGCAAGTTTTGAGTATATTTTGAAAGACTTTTTGCTTTTTTTACAATTTAATTTTGTGATTTTGGAAACATCTTCTTACATTTTTTTTTGGTTCACTTTTCTAATTTATAAAATGAGAGAGTTAGATTAGATGACACTTAGAGTTCTCAATTTATGATGCTGTGAACTCATATTTTTCCACAACACGATGATGTGAGTAAATTTATTTTGCTTTTATTTATACAAAATGTTCTCTTTTTGAAAGATAAAAATATGGGTGGTGATGCTGGTAATGGGTAAGGGTATGTGCTGAATTTTATTTTTTTAATTATTTTTAATTAAAAACAACTAAATCCCAAATTCTCTTTTTCCCTCCCTTCTTTTTCTTCCTACCCTCTAAGAAGGCAAATGATATGGTATCAACTATACATGTGAAATCATGCAAAGCATAGTTTCAGACTAGTTATATTACAAAAACAAACAAGAAAATTCAAGAAACATAAATAAAGTAAAAAAAAAAGTATGCTTCAATTCACACTTAGAGTTCATCAGTTCTTTTTCTGGAAGTGGATAGCATTTTTTATCATCATTCCACTGGACATGGTTTGCATCATTGTCTTGACCAGAGTAGATAAGGTTTTCATATTTGATCATCATTACTATATACATAATTAATGTATATAACAATTTCCTGTGTTCATTCACTTCACACTTAAGTTCATATAAGCTTTCCCAGTTTTTTCTGAAAACATCCTACTTGTCATTTCTTATAGGAAAAAAAAACTATATAATATAACTTTTCCAGATATTCTCTAATTGATTAATATTCTTTCAATTTTCAATTCTTTGTTACCACAAAGAGTAGCACTATATATATATGTTCTTTTCCCTTTTATTTGATCTCTTTGTGATACCTAGTAAACCTAGTAGCAGTATTTTTTGATTAAATGATATGCACAGTTCTATAACCCTTTGGGCCCAGTTCTAAATTATTTTCCAGAATGGTTGCACCAGTTTACAATTCTACCACTAGTGCTTAGTATTCCAATTTTTCCTCCAGGGTTTATCATTTTCCATTTTTGTCATGTCCCCAAGTTGATAGGTGTGAAGTGCTATTTAAGAACTGTCTTAATTTGAATTTCTTTAATCAATAATGATTTTTTGTCCTGCGTCTATCAATAGTTTTGATTTCTTCTAAAAACTGCTTGTTCACATCCTTTGACCATATAGCAATTGGAAAATGACTTGTATTATAATGAATTTGGCTCAGTTCTCTATTTGATAAATGAGATCTTTATCAGAGAAACTTGTTACATTTTCCCCAGTCTCTTGTTTTCCTTCTAATTGTGATTGCATTAGTTTTATTTGTGCAAAAACTAATCAAAAACATCCATTTTACTTTCCTTGATCTGCAATATTTCTTGTTTGGTGATATCCACATATCTGAGAGGCACAATTTTCCATGGATCCCTAATATGCATATATCACTCAGGTTTAGAATGAAGAGATACTATGAGGTCATCTTGATTTAAGTGATTATACATAACTAGCAGGGATTAGAAAGGATTTGATCCCAGATCATCCTAAAACCATGTCAGGTGCCCTATCTACTACAGCTTATATTTTTATATCTAAAAATTTAGTTCCTTGATCCTACTTTTCATAAGATGAATTTCATGTTAAGATTCAAATTTTGTATTTTACTTCCTTTAAGGAAACTTAGATATAAAGCAAAGTTATATCTCTTGTTCCTCCTCTAAGGTACAGGCCTATAATCTAATTTGTGAACATCCAGTCCTCAGCTCTAAACATCAAGCGTCATACTAAAACTACAGGGGCTCAAAATCTTTGGAGTCATGGTTCAATTTGGTAGGTTGATGCAGCCTATGGATCCCTTAGAATGGTGAAGGAAGTTAGAGGTAAATTAAGATGTAATACAGAGAACAGATAGAAAGAGAAAGGAGAGAGAGAAAGAAAAAGAGAGAGAAACAGAGATAGACAGAGACAAAGGAGTGAGACTGAGACATACAGATAGACAGAGAATGTGTGTGTAATGCATGTGTGTGTGTTTGGATGTGTAAGTGTGTGTGTATGAGAGAGAGAGAGAACGAAAGAGAGAGAGAGAGAGAGAGAGAGAGAGAGAGAGAGAGAGAGAGAAAGAGAGAGTGTTCCAAATGAGATTACAAAGAGTTGGACATGACTAAAATGACCCAATATTAACACTATGTGCCTCTCTCTCTCTCTCTCTCTCTCTCTCTCTCTCTCTCTCTCTCTCTCTCTCTCTCTCATTATTTTAATACTGCTGTTGCTTTTAGAAAGTTCATGTTGGGATAGCTAGATGGTGCAGTGGATAGTATTCCCTGGCCCTGAAGTCAGGAATACCTGAATTCAAATTGGCCTCAGATACTTAACACTTTCTAGCTGTGTGACCTTGGACACTTAAATCACTTAACCCCAATTGCCCCACCCCCTAATAAAAAAAAGTGCATGTCAGTCTTCCTCACTAATAATCAATTTGCTATTTCTCTGAAAAAACTGGTGGTACTCTGGAGAGAGAATTGGATCTGGATTCAGAAAGCCCCCAGTCCAAATCTTCCACTAGATTCTTACTAGTTTTGTCATCTTGTAGAGGTCATTTAACCTCTGTTTGCCTTAGTTTCCTTAAATGTAAAATGGGGATAATAATAGCACTTTCATCCCATGGCTATTTGTGAGAATCAGTGAGATACTATCTGTGCTTTTTGCACAGTGCCTGGCACATGATATGTTTTGCATAAAAGTTTATGCACCCTTCTCATGGTCCAACTCCTACTTTCTAGACCAAAACTCCTTTCTCAGGTCACCACTTACTATATGTTATTTTGCTCCATTAAATGTTGGCTCCTTGAGATTAGGTGATGGCTCACTTTTGTGTTTTTATTTCCAGTGCTTAATACAATGTCTGGCTCAACTTAATAAAAGCTTTTCCATTACTTAATTAATTGAAACCAATGTCAATGAATGATTAAAAAAGATATTTAATTTAAAAGAAAATATTACAATGATTTCAAAGCCTTGAGAGAGGTAGGAGAAATAGTTATCACTTATACAGTCACTTGTTTATTCTCCTTATCTCAAGATTTAATGATGTTGAGTAGCTTAAGAGTTTCCTCAAATTTAATTAGGGACTCTTTTATCTGCAAACAGGGAGGTTCTGCAAATGAAACCTTCTGTATAGATATTATTAAAATAGAGGTTACATCTGACATACATGAAGTCATTTTCTGTTTTATCCTTTCTAATGTAAGGTAGAAATATGAGAGTTTTTTTTAAAAGCTATCTTTAAATTCATTTGCTCCAAACTTTAAAATGAAAAACACATTTTACACAATCACAATAGGTTTCATCTCAACAATTCCCGACTATCTCACTGTCATTGGACCAGAATCTAGTTGAGCATTTTGGGGTAAGGATTACATATAATGAGTAAAGTTAGTATAGGCATATGTGACTATATACACACACACGCACACATATATGTTGTCCTCAATACTTAATGGATACATGATATTTTTGGTGTCAGTACTCTATCCATTAATGCATATCAAAACTCTCTAAGTGCTGGGTTTTTAACCATCTTTTCTAAGTGTCATAAGCCCTCTTGGCGATATCTGGTGAAGATTATCGACCCTTTCTCAGAAATAATTGAAGAAAATGCTAAATTTTAGTTAGAGTAAAAATGAAGATGTATTTTTTCCTGTTCAAGTTCATGGATCCCACATTAGGAATCCTTGATCTAAACTTTAAAGGACTTTATAAGTCGTCATGCAGAAAAAAATCATTACCTACTAGGCAGTTATATGATGATGAGCATCTAGATACTTACATATATAGAGTTCTTCAATAGGCTTGTATTGAATCCCTTCCAAGTTGATAAGCCTTACAAGGATTTGTCCTTCATTTTCATAGTGTTCAATAATTCAGGTTCATCTCTGTATCATCATGAACTTTAGGAGAACTTTGGAGGAGGTCATATATGGATCTGACTTAGGTCATATGAATTTAGAATAAAATGACTCAGAGATCATTCTACAGTTAACACAGTTAACAAAAAAGAAATTTGCTTAGTCATAACTGGAGAACGACATACAAAAGAATAAGTATTTCGGACATCTTCAGTTAATTCAGCTAGAGAAGCTCCCTTGTCAATTGTTTTCCACTGACCAAGCATCAAAGAAGACCTGAAGTTCCTCATGCATGTTTTATATTCAGTAGACAAGGAAGTGATATTAACAATTTGAGCCTTTAGTGCTCTGAGCCAACCAAGTCTCAAGGATGGTTTCAATACTATTTAAGGGAAAAATAGTCTGACTTGCTTATGGGCAGGGGTTAGGACATGATCCTATCACAGTGTGAATGTGTATGCAAACAAATAATATGGTATAGTAGGAAGAGAGCTGAACTGGGAATGAGAAGCTAAGTTCTAATCATGGCTGTGGCACTAATTTGTCACTTCAGTTATTTCATTTTTTTAGTATCTCTGTTTTCTCCTCTGTAAAATAAGGATTTGGGGCAAGATGATCACTAGCTATAAATTTCTATGATTATACATCCCTGGTGTACTTTAAAAAGTTATATATTTCACAGAATAGTAGAAACTAAAAATAGGAAAATGTATTATTTCATTCTGTCTGACCCTCAACTATATACATGCCACAAATTTACTGAGTCCTTGACAGGTATTACATTTTAAGTAAATCAGATGTTGGATTATCCACTCATCTCTTTAGGGAAAGGAAATCACAATACAATAGCTTTCACCTTTTTGGATCTGATTTCTGGAAATATGTCATACATTATGCTATTAATCTCCTAGAAACCCCTTAGAATGCATCAGAATACTCTATTCTGCCTCTAACCCACATCACCTCCCAAGTTTATGTGATTTTCATTACAGTTCATATTTCATTTGAAAATGTCAAAATACTGCCCACACATGGCCAGAACCCAACTGAGAGGATAGAGTCACTTTATTAGATGTGCCAAATGGGTTCTGGTGCTTATCTGATCATGAATTATGATTTCTTTTAGTCCAGATGGTGTAATTATACCCAAAAATGATGCTCTTTCGAGAGCTATGCTAATTGGATCATGTGATATTAGACTTTAACATCTGTCACATGAGCAAACACACATGGTAGCAACTCAATTTCCTTAAACTTTAGATTTTCTGAATTTCTAGTAGTGATTAGTATTCTAAATAGATATTCCTTGCTCTTCCTAAAGTGATAAGTTTGGGGGTGGTCTTGGATGATATACCACATATTGGTGGGATAGATGAATGAATCTTTATGAAGAAAAATGTATTTCTTCCTTTGCATAATCTTGGGATAGAAACACTTCTTCATTGGGAATTTTAAATTGAAAAGTTTATTCCTAGGACTTTTTTTTCTTATAGCAATTTATCCTTACCCCATAATTACATTATCAAAATTTTGCTGAAATGATGTCACTGGGTTCAATAGCTTCAGAGCTGCATTTGTAATTAGTAATGGGTAGTCAATTTCATTGATCTCCTTCACCCTTACAAATGGAACAAAAGTGAAAGTATTTATCTTTCAGCATGCAGAATTGGGAGAAAGAAGAAAAAATATGAGTGGCAAAATATCTTTAGATTTTGGAAAAAGTTCAGAACTGATATAAGGGAAGCAATAGATCAAAAATGCCATAATGGTGTTTATATGAGAAGCAGTGAGGATCAATAGATAGAAAGCCATTCTTAAAGCCAGGAAGATCAGGGTGTGTGTGTGTGTGTGTGTGTGTGTGTGTGTGTGTGAGAGAGAGAGAGAGAGAGAGAGAGAGAGAGAGAGAGAGAGAGAGAGAGAATGTATGTGTGTTGAATGTTTACATAGAATTTTTGTATTTTTATATATTTTTCTACTTTCTATCCTTAATTCATACAACATCTGTTAGTAACTCTAACATTTCACCACTTATACTGTTATCCTCAGAATTTAAGTTATTTTTAAAAATGGGGGGATAATTTCCTGAGACAATCTAATATAATTTGCTATATTAGATGTTCTAAATTAGGTACCATGGATGTAAAAAACATGGGATTGATTATTAAGAGACCATGGCTTTACTTCTTCAGTCACTAACTCGCTAAGTGACTTTGGACAAGTTATTTCACTAATCTCTTCCTAAGTTTTCTGTTTTGTAGAATGAAGAAATTAAATTAGGTAATCTCTAGAAATCCTCCCAGTTAAAAAACCCTCCACCATACATTGGAATTCTGTTCTAGATGATGTAGATTAATAGGTATAGAAGGAATATAGTTTTTTCCTGTTAAGAGATAAAGTCATAAAATCCTAGAGGAAAAATTTCTCTCTGTTTCTGTCCTACCTGGTTTAGGTATCAGTACCATGTTTGTATCATAAAAGGAGTTTGGTAGGAGTCCTTCATTCCCTATTTTTTCAAATAGTTTATATAGTATTGGAGTTAATTATTCTTTAAATGTTTTGTAGAATTCAGATGTAAATCCATCTGGTCCTGGAGATTTTTTTCTTAGGGAGTTGATTAATACCTTGTTTTGAGGAAAATTTTTTTCAAAGCTGTTTAAAGAATCAATGAAAAGTTAAAGAATATTATATTCTTATTTATTCAATGAGCATTTATAAAATTCCTATTATGTATATGGGACTGTGCTAGGCTCTGATGACACTAAGACAAAAATGAAATAATTCTTGCCCTTTCAGAGTTTAAATTCTATTGTGGACACTGCTAGATCCTGAGTAATCCTCACTGTTGCTTCTCAATACTTGAATTGTTTTTGTCTGGCAGCTTGCGATATTTTTTCTTTGGAATTATAATTCTGGAGTTTTACAACAATGCTCTTTAGGATTTTTCTTGTGGGATCTCTTTCTGGAGGTAATCAATAGATTCTTTCAATGACTATTTCACCCTCTGATTCTGGTACATTAGGGCAGTTTTCCTTGATGATTTCTTGAAGAATGCCATCCAGGATTTTTTTTTTTGAGTGTGGCTTTTAGGTAGACCAATAACTTTTAAACTTTATTTTCCAGGTTGGCTGTTTTAAAATTTTACATTTTGGACTATTTTTTCATTCTTTTTGTTTTGTTTAGCTGATTTTTTTTAATAACGCTTTTTATTTTCAAAACATACTTACAGATAATTTGACAATATTGACCCTTGCATGGCTTTGTGTTTCAGATTTTCTCCTCCTTTCCCCATCCTCTCCCCTAGATGGCAAGCAATTTAATATATGTTAAATATGTTAAAATATATGTTAAATCCAATATGTATAAACATTTATATAATTCTCTTTGCTGTACAAGAGAGATCAGATCAAAAAAAAGAAAGTAAATGAATAAGAAATCAAAATGCAAGCAAACAACAACAAAAAGAGTCAGAATGTTATGTTGTGATCCACATTCAATTCCTACAGTCTTCTCTCTGGATATAGATGGCTCTCTTCATCACAAGATCATTGGAACCTTGTTGTTACCTTGTTGTTGGAAAGAGCCATATCCATCAGAATTGATTATCATAGAGTATTGTTTGAGCTGTATAATAATCTCCTGGTTCTGCTGATTTCACTTAGCATCAGTTCATGTAAGTCTTTCCAGGCTTTTCTAAAACCATCCTCCTGATCATTTATCATTCATTTACCATAATTTATTCAACCATCCTCCAACTGACGAACATCCACTCAGTTTCCATTTTCTTGCCACTACGAAAAGTGCTCTTGTTTGGCAGATTCTTGATGTTTCATAGAGTCATTAGCCTCCATTTTCTTGGTTCTAGTTTTTAATGTGTGACTTTCTTCAGTTAGCTTTTGTACCTCTTTTTCCATTTGATTATTTCTATTTTTCAAGGTGTTATTTTCATTAATGAACTTATATATATTATGTGAATTTACTAATAAAAGTAACTGAAAATTATTGAAATTGAAAATGATAAAAGTATTATCATGAAATTCATGAAAAATAATGAAAATATATATATTGCATTTGGCCAATTATATTTTTAAAGGAATTATTTTCTTTAGTCAATCTTGTCCTTCCTTTTCTAAGTGATTGACTTTCTCTTGCATATTTGTTTCTTTTCCCAGTTTTTCTTTTACTTCTCTTATTTACCTTTTAAAATCTTTTATGGATGCTTCCAAGAAGGCTCATTGGGCTTGAAACCAATTCATATCACTATTTGAGATTTCTTCCTTGGACATTTTGTCCACTTCTTAGTTGGTATTTTGCTTTTCCCTGTAACAATAATAGCTTTCTCAGCTCAATTTCTTTCTTTCTCCACCGTCTTCCCCCTTTCCTTCCCCTGCCCCGCATTTTGTAACTTTTATGATTAAGCTCTGATTCTGGTATAAAGGAGGCACTGTCCCAAGCTTACTGTGCAGCTCTGAACTTTGGCTTTGAGCACAGAAGTCCCTTGTGCTTGGTATCTTGCTTACAGAAAGGGGTAGTCCTACCTGCTATCTCCAAGAAATAGCCTGGTTTCCTTGGGCTGGCAATTTACTTTCTGTGCTGGAATTACAAGTTGTCCCACTGATCTGCCTTGCTACTAGACAGAGGGTCTCAGTTGCTGTCCTGCTCTGACTAAGACCCTTTTCCTGGATTTTCCAGACATCTCGAGCTGGGCTGAACACCCCTTTCACCCTACTGAGTCTGACCTTTCTTGAAGTCCTTCCAATCTGTCTTGAGCTAGACAGTGGTTTCATTCAATTAGATTGCTCAGACTCTTGGTTTCATATAGTTTTCAAGGGAAACTGAGAAAGCTTGAACAGCTTTCTGGCTTCACTCTGCCATCTTGGCTCTACCCCCTGGAACTTCTCCCAGAATTGACTTTCAGGAGATATATAGATAAGTCAAGATAAAACTATTTACAAATTGAGTGAAAAAAATTTTTTGGGGGGAAAAGAGGACTAAATGGGAAGATCAGATGAGATTTGTTATAGGAGGAAGACTTTGAAAGTCTTGAAAGGAGTAAGAGATTTCAATGAATAGAGATTGGAGGGAGTATCTTCCAAGCATGATGAGGAGCTTGAACA
Organism: Antechinus flavipes; assembly: GCF_016432865.1. Taxonomy (NCBI): domain Eukaryota; kingdom Metazoa; phylum Chordata; class Mammalia; order Dasyuromorphia; family Dasyuridae; genus Antechinus; species Antechinus flavipes. The sequence continues at coordinate 564,479,179 of NC_067399.1, forward strand.
AAAGCCAAGAATGTGAGAGAAAGAATATAGTTATCCCTTCCATATCATTACTTTTTCCATCATGGTTTTGATATATTACCAGTGGCACTAGAAACTAATGGGAATTTTTTGGGAGTTTTGGGGAAGCTACAGATAACATAAAGGCCAGTAGATGATGCAATTTTTTTTTATAAATTTGGAAGTGCATAAAATAGGTGTATAATATTGTATAATAACCCCAAATTTATTGTAAGTAGTTGTAAACACTGCCTTAAATAAAAATAAAATATTCAGACTTTTCTCTGTTATAAAGGAAGGGTCAAAAGCTTTTATATGAATTTTTCAGATTGTGGGGTCACCATGCCCCTAACTTTCATGATATAGAAGGGATAACTTTGCTATATATGAATGGGTATATCAAGTAGGTGAATTTGATTATAAGTGTGTGATGAAAGAATATAATGAGATCAATCTGGAAAGATAAGTTATTGCTGCCTTATGTAGGGATTAAGTGAAAGACAGAGGTGTATTTATTTTATCCTGTAGGTAACAGAGAGTCATTGAAGGTTCACATCACTCTGGAGAGAGATATGGAAAGATCTGTATGTTAGTAATATCATCTATATAATTACAGATTGGAGGCAGAGAGAATAATTAAGTGAATATCAAGATAGCTGATGATGATATGATAAGAGCCTATGCTACAGTAGGCAGCCACATGTATAGAGAAGTGATCATATGGAAGATATTGGTGGAAAAAAGATTTGATAACTGATTGAATATGGATAATGAATGATTGAAGTGTTGAATATGACTTTGAATTTAACAATTTGGGCAACTGAAAGGATAGTGATGCCCCTAATAGAAATAGGAGATTTAAGTAGATATGAGTTTTGGAGGAAAATATAAGTCTGGATGTATTAAGTTTGAGATGCTTATAGATGTGAAGTGGGAGATGAATGTTCAAAAGCCAGTAGTTATAAAATGCTCAGAACAGAAACTGGGATAATTTACAAAGTGATGATAATTGAACTCATGGAAGCCATAGATGATTGAGAAAGGATTCATATTTGGAAGTAATCTTAAAGATAATTTAGTCCTACATATACTTAAATAGGAATCCCCATGGTAATATCCCTGGGAAATGATTATTCAGCTTTATTTCAAAGTTTCTTCTCCAACAAAGATTTGAACTACCATTACCTTCTGAGGAAGCTCATTCTATGATTTATTCACACTGATTATTAAGAAGTAATTCCTTATATTGAGTCAGGATTTTATTCTTTGCAATTTCACTTAGTACTTTCAGTTCTGCCTTCTAATGCAAAGTAGAACAAGCATAATTTATCTTCCACATGATGTCCCTTCAAATATTTGAGGGCATATATTATCAGCCATTATTGTCTTTTTTTCTGGCCAACTATTCTCAGTTCCTCCAAGTGATGTATGATACTCTCTCTGGATTTCTTCATACACTTGATTATTCTCCTTTGAACTTATTCTGGTTTGTCAATGTCCTTCCCAAAATATTGCCTCCAGGATGCTAACACTGTTCCACATGTTGCCTGACTAGGTCACAGTAAGAAGGACTATTTATTATCTTTCTAGTTCTGGAAACTATGCTTGCATTAATGGAAACATTCCTATACCAATGACATCAACAAGTTCTATTAAAAATAAATCATGCTATATATTGTATTACTTGCTGTTTGCTATTTGCTGGAGGAGAAGAGAGAGAAAAAATTTGAAACACAAGATTTTTCAGGGGTGAATTTTGAAAATTATATGTGCATGTGTTTTAAAAATAAAAAAGAATAAAAAATAAATGTTAGATTTTAACTACTTTTGTTTCAGAGTATTGAATAATATTGAGTTTCCAATCCACTAACACTTGCAGATCATTTTCACAAATTGTTACCTAGTGATGCTTCCCTATCCTGTATATTTATAGTTTTCTTTTTGAAATCAAATGCAGGAATTTATATTTAGGCCTATTAAATTTTATATTATTATATCTGGCCCACAAATCTCTAGAGGCTTTCCCATCACTTTTTGGATGCATGCCCTTGGAATGCTAAAGATGTCTTCATTGTTTATGTCAGACAGGTCAATATATCTTTCTGTTGTTCAGGGAATAAACTTTGCTAGATGGCAGCAGCTAGATAGAGCACTGGATCTGAAGTCCTGAAAGAAGACGAGTTCAAAAGTGGCCTCCAATACTTAACAATCCTAGGTAAGACACTTTGCTTCAATTTCCTCAGCTGTAAAGGGGATAATAATAGCGCCTACCTCACAGGGTGGTTGTGGGGAATTAAATAAGATATTTGTAGAGTTCTTAGTACATTGCCTGGCAAATAGTTGGAGCTTAATAACTACTTTCCTTTTTCATCTGAAGGTAGATTTTGAAAAGTTTGCCAAAGACAAAGAATATATATTCAATTTATATTGTATTCTCTCATAGTGCTTAGTTCAATTTTTTTGGCCATGTGCTCTGTCACTGTGTGAGCTTTTTCCCCCTTTCCATCTGGCACACAGATGGAATCAATATAGCTATGGTATCATATAAATGTCATTGATCATGAGGATGTTATTGGTAGCGCTCTTATTGATAGTTTAATAAATAATAAATTTTTATGACATGACAATGAAATGCCTAGTCTTTAAGTTTAGCATTTTACTTAAATACTATGTGACTAAATTTTCTCATTTATAATTTGTAGATAAAAGAGATTACTTACCTCACAGAGTTGATAAGGAACCTGCTTTGTAAACTATAAAGTTCTACATAAATATAAGCTAGCATTATTTTATCTTCCCTTGTAAGAGAAACAGGAGGAGACATTTCCTGGAAGTCAGCTTAGTTCTGAAAGGAATTCCTGCTTGTAATAGTAGGCCCTTAAGTCCTTTCCATGCACTTTTCCTCTATTTCCTTATTTTAATTCCCTTAACATTTATATTCTGCACATGGAATGATTTGAACTGACCCCATTGGTCCTGTGGGGTTTGAAATTCTCACCATTTAAATTCATGCTCTTGGGTTAAGGTATTGCCTGGAGAAGACCATTATTAAATGCAAATGTATTGCTCTCTGGAGGTGACACATAAATAGTAATTATTACATTAGCACAAATTATTTTAGCATTCTATCTCTTGCAGGATGTGCCTAGTAGGGCTTGGGACCTGTCATTTGGAGATCACCATAGAGAAATACATGATTACTATAAGAAACTAATTAAAAGATATCCTGGTTGAAAAGGACTAGAGCAGAAGATGGTGGGTGGGAAGGTAAGCAGAGTAAAATCTCTTTCTTCCACTTCTTTTCCTTTCCTTTTTTCTTCCTCTTCTTCTTTCTTCCCTCCCTTTGTGAGGTATTGAGAAAGTCTAGCTACAGTAACAATATAACTGGAAATGTACTAGAGAAAATGAACTCAACTCCAATTTACTAGTAAGCATTTATAAGTGCTTACTATGTTTCAGCTCCCTCTTAACCTACCTCCATATCTGTGTGTTATTTTTCTAGGATAGCTCAATCATAATAAATATTAAGTTCCCTTCTTTCTCATTGCTTTCCTAATTGTTTATGGTTTTTTTTCCCTTTTTTTTTCTTTCTAAAAGAAATAAAACAGAACAAAAACCACAGGTTTTAGAACCCAGGTTCTATTTTTGTCTTTGCTCCCCTCCTCTTTCAACTCTGTAATTCCCCAACATAGAGGGATTTTGTCTCTCTTCCACATTAGTAGATAATAATTACTTGATTATCATTCATATGCTCTAATTGTTCAAATGTGTTTACCTTTCTAAGCAAAACCATTCCAAGACTCATACCGTAGTTTCTCCATGATTTTTTTTTTTGGCATAAGACTTCTTGGCTGGTAAGATGATCCCAGACTATAAACTCCATCCAGAATACTTAGCCAGAGTAAACTATGTCACCCTTTCTTTCCATTGCTGTAATTTGTCTTTCATGGGAGAATGTCATAGAATATTGATAGGTCTAAATTCACCCATGTCAATTTCTTTGGTCTAACTATTGCCTAGGGTGTTAGGTGGTATAGTGGATAGTTACAAGTTCAAACTCATTTTCAGGGATTGACTAGCTAAATGACCCTGAACAAGTCACTCTATTCTGTTTGCCTCGATTTCCTCATCTGTAAAATGAGCAAATCACTCCAGTATCTTTGCAGAGAAAACGCTAAATAGGGTCATGAACTGGAAACAACTGAAAAACCAATGAATAACTGACTAAACAACAGCAAGGGTGATAAGGTGGATTATTTAGAAAAACTGAATGTCAGGAGTTCACAGACAAAAATTCCAACCCTCTAATCTCTACTGTTTGAATCCCAGCATTGCCACTTCTTAACTATATGAACATTTTCCCTCCCTGGTTCTCAATTTTCCTATATATAAAATAAGGAGGTGAATTAGATGAGGATCCTTTCAGTTTCTGTAATTCTACCAAGCCTCTGGTAACTTAATCCATCAGGAGAAAGAATAGCTGGGGGTGTTAGAAGTACCAGTTCTCTCAACTCATTTTATATGTGACTGTTCTCTAGTTGAATTAGCTTTTAAGGCCATACTGCTTTTGGATGCTGGACATTCTTGAGTTGCATATTACCTGATAAGTAAAAGATGGAATCCGAGAGATCTATGGTGGGTTGAAAAGGCCTGATCCATTGTGGCAAGATTTTCTAAGACCTCCCCACTGTAGTTTTCTACCCCACCTGGAAAGTAGCTTGTCCTCATCTGGCAAGTTTTACGCCATGAAACAGCACATTTCTGACTTTCATTATGTGCTGTAAAAAGTCCATGAATTGAAAATATAAAGGGGCTATTCATCAAATGCGCTAAGAGCTGTTAAATCAGTGAACTATGCAATTACACATTTGTTCCTATTAGGTATCGAAATGGGAGAAACTGGTGCATTGTCACTGTACAGTGCCTAGTTCATTCACATCACAGACTTGAAGGCTGAGCCTCATTAAAGAGGAAATATGACTTTTTAAAGTTACCTGAAAGAAAGCAGCACAGCCTGCCTCATCATGAAATGTCTCAGTTCAGGAATTCTATGGGTTTGCTTTGCAACCTGGTATTCCTTCCCACACCTTAATTTTCTCCCTGGTGGATTTATCTAAAAAATCTTGAAATGGAGACTTAGTTAAGTGATGGGATAGGTAGTGTAGGGACAGGAGATTTTTAAATAAATTATCCCTTTAACACAGGAGTGTTTCGTTCCATACAGAAAAAGTGGTAGTATAGTCCATGGAAGACTTAGATTTGATTTTCGATGCTTCCCCTCAAACCTCAGCTTTTTTTTCTTCTATGTGTCAGCATAAACAATATGCAGGTAAATAGACACCTTAGCCCATTATGGAAAAAATAAAAGAGGGAGCAGTGTACAAGTGTAAGAAAATGTTTACTCCTCAGTGAGCACTTGAAAAATTCCTTTGTGAAAAGGTTGGTAAATATATCTAAGCTACTTAATATAGATTTTAAAAGGAGAAGACTGCTACTGATTTTGAGACTGGACAAATACAGTTCTTTGGGGACACAGAATGCTTTATCTGCATGTAAGTTCAGGTATTAGTCATAGAAATTGCAGTTAAAAAAAGAAAAGACTAAAGTAGTATCGAGAAGCTCTACATCCTAACTCTTGTGTGTGGTTGATTGTTTTTTGGGAGATTTGAGCAGGCAGATCTGTTTTTCTTTAGAAGAGAGGAATTGGTAATTCTCTTAATTATTCTTGTGTTGTATTGTAGAAAATGCTAGAATTGTAGAAAATATCGACAAAAAGTTACATTTTGAGCTTAGTTGCTCATTTGCACCTAAAGTACTCTATGAAATATTTCCTTTCTTCAAAGGCAGTGATCGTAACAAGAACCTCAACTTCTGATACTGATTCTTTATCAGGAAAATAGAACTAAAGTATTGGCATAATATTCAAGATGAAAGGGATTTTGAGGCTATCTGATACAGCCCAAATCTTAACACCCATGTACTCTCTAAGACATTTCTGACAAATGTCATCCAGCATTCATTTGAAGACTATTGGCAAATCCAAAACCTCCCACGGCAGCCCATTCCAATTTTGGACAGCTCTAATTGTTACAAAGTATTTCCTCACACTGAGTCTAAATTGGACTCTCTGCAACTTCCCCACATTGCTGTTTGGGGTTTAAGCCAAATAATGATAATCCTTCTTTCTTGTGACAACCCTTCAAATTCTTAGAGACAGCTTTTTTGCCCTCATCAAATCTATTCTTCCCAGGTCGAACATCCCCATTTTCTTCAATTAATCTTTGTGTAGCATAGTTTCTCTTGTTATCACTATACTGATTGCTGTACTTTGGATTTATTTTCCAAATAAAGCAGTTTGATGATGAAGGCCTTCAGTCAATGCAAAGCTCATGATAGCATACTGCTTGAGATGTGATCTGAAAAGCAGCAAGACTGTCACTTCCTTCTTTTTAGATACCATACCTCTCTTAATTCAGCCTAGATGTACATTAATCTCATTGGCTGCTATGTTGCATTTTTGGACTCATTTTGAGTTTTCAGTACTTAAAATCTGCCAGCTCTTTTTCACATGAAATATTATTTAGCTGGGGCTTGTACTTATAATGTTGAGTTCTTGAACGTAAGTGTTATAGGACATAAAGTTCCCCTATCCCTTGCAAAATCTGTTGTCCAAGTTCTTCTGACCCTTGCAAAATCAGTTAAAGGTTGATCTCTTCTGTTTGAATGGAGTTAGGGGAAGTAGAATTTGTGCCTCCTCTACCTATCTTCTTTCAGTAGGAAATGTTCCCTATAGAACTGAAGAAGTGGCTCTTTTTTAATACATGGAGCAAGATCCTCAGTTCAATGCTGAGTCCTTAGGAATGCTCTGGGGAATGAATCTTTATTCATTTAGTGGGGGTTAGATATCCACCTGAATTGATTTTTTATTTCAGAACTTCCAGTGTATATCATCATTGCATCACCTCCAATGAGGTAGTTCCAAGAAGGAATACATGAAACGTCCATTGACCAGAAATAGTAGCACAAGGTTTCTGAAATTTGGTCATCAATATAGTTTTCTCTTCTTTTCTTGTTTATGGGGTTCTAGAGGAGTGGTGCCTAAGAGATGTACATTTATTTTCACTCTTTTCTTCCCTAATGACTGGCAATAGTAGTAGAAGCAGTAGTGGTGGTGGTGATTGTGATGGTGGTAGAAGTGGTAAAATACAAATAACAATTTAGAAAGTCCAGCACTTTCTAAGTACTGGATACTATGCTAAGACTCTTACAATTATTATCTCATCTGATCCTCATGCAAGTCCTGGTATGTAGATGGTATTATTGTTCCCATTTTACAGATAAGGAAACTAAAGGAAACAAGAATAAAGTGACTGGTCCAGGATCACACAGCTAATAAGTATTTGAGGGCAGATTTGACTTCACATCTTCCTGATCCCAGGTCTACTGCTCTATCTACTGTATCATCTAACTGCTTGAGCAGTTATGCTCACTGGGCTATGCTCAATGTGAAGACAAACCTTGTTCTACTTCTTTGTCTTACTTTTTGGCTATGGAGCCTGGTTTCTTCCCTTTTGGAGGCTCATTAGGACCCTGATATATCATTTTCCCCCTGTCTTTGCTTATTCTTCTGGAACTGAGTTAAGTATAAGAAGATATGGCTATATGAACTCTCCTCCCTTTCTCTCTTTTCTTTCCCCCTTTTTTCCCCTCTCTTCCTAGTCTCTCCTCCTGCCATTAGTTGAGAAGTTCATAGTCTTTTATCTAGGCAGCTCCTGCTGGTTTGGGGATTATTATCTATTAGAATGACAATATGTTTCATATGTTTCGGATTATTTTTATTGATTCTGTTTTTTATTTCATAGACATCATTATACATAGATTTGTATGTTGTTGATAATCCCATGATGATGTAACACAATGCCTCATACAAAACAAGTGCTTAAAATGCATGCATGGTGACTAAATGCCAAGTGCAACTTTGTTAAATGGCGATGTTAATTGATTTCTTAATTTCTAACCCACTTTTTTCAGGTATGTAGATAGGTATATCATTATTGAATAGTGAATTATCCTATAAGTAATATATAGATGGCACCTATTAAATATAGCATTTTCTAGAGTAGGTGTTCAACTTGGAATTTGTGAACTTATTTAAAAATATTTATGTACATGTAAATGATAATTATTTCAGTATACTTGGTTTCTTTTATAAAGCTACACAATTTACTATATTTTAAAATATTTTAAATTTAAAAACATTCTGAGAGAAGAGTCTATAGTCTTCACCTGAATGCAAAAGGGGTCTATGATACATCACCTAACATGTATTCCTACAACTCATAGAGAAGATAGTATGAGTTTATCCCTGTGGACAAAGCTAGCATGACAAATTGTCAAATGTTTTGCAAAAATTTAGATAAATCATATTTACAGCAGTTCCCAAATCTATTAATCTAGCAATCTTATAAAAATATTCAAAATTAGTCTGGTGTATGTGACTTTTTCTTGATGAAACTGTGCTGATTTCTGATGATCATTATATTCCTACTATAAATGCTCAAAAAACCATTCCTTTGAAATAAGTTCAGAGTTATGCCAGGAATTGATGTCAGTTTTGTTGATTTATGGTTTCAGATTTCCTCCTCTTCTCTTTATTAAAAATGTGGATACCATTTGGCTTTCTCTAGTTCTGAGATGCTTTACTTGTTTATCATAGTCTTTATCACTGACAGAGGCTTGGTTATCTTGGGGGAATTCTGAGAGCAGATATGTTTAGGTCATATGTTGTCAAATCTTAGTGTTAGGCATATGTAAAACATTCAATTAATTGGTAAATTGTAGCCAATTTTTCATTTGCTGATGTTTCTTTCTACTGCTCAATATATTCTAAGGCTTCTTTCCTTTGGCTATATAAAGAACTATGAATAAATTAAATGATTATTTTTTGTGGCTTCTTACTTACTTTACATTATAGTAGATTCTATACTATTTAGATGCTTGGAAACTGTGGCTATCCATTGATGGCTCAGCTGGATATAACAAGAGTGAGTATTCTGTTTGACTGTACTTGTGTTGTCTTTTCATTGTTAGACATGGTAATCTGCCTTCAGATTAGGGTAAGCTAAATGAATGCAATTGACTTAAGAAGTGGAAGGAAATGTTGCTCAGGACAAGAAGAGGAAAAATTTACCTGTATTGTCTTTGTATCCCTACTATTTAGCACATTGCCTTGAACAAAATCAGTGCTTAAAAATGCTTGTGTAATCAAATTCAATAATTGTGAGGAGAGACAAAAGGATTTTGCCCTGCAGAAATAGTATGCAATAGAGATTTGCCTGCCCAGGATATTCAAACACTCATATCTAACACTATCACTTAGGCTTATAAAACTCAATGCATCTCAAATTTAGATACCACTTGTTCTCTACCTCCTGGCTTCTTAGATTTTCTTCAACACTCAGCTCAAATCCCACATTTTGCAAGAGGCTTCTTTGTCTCCTCTATTAGAAATTTTCCTTCTGAGAATTGTCATGTATGCCATGTCAGCTGGTAGAGTGGACCCAGGGCATGGCCTCTGAGGCAGGTTGTGTCTTACAGATGTTTCCTTGAGAAGGTGAGGGGTGTGTCCTCTTGCTAGATCTTTTCTTAGTAGCAGCACTAACTCCAGGTGTCTCCCTTCTGCGGATCCACCTACGCAGTGCTGAGTGGGCTAGGCACAGTGTAATTCCAGAGGAGGATAAATATAAATGGCCAGTTTTGTCATAGGTTGAAGGAAAAGGATATGGAGAGAAGTGGAGAGAGACAGAGATGTGGGGAGATTCAGATGCAGAGAAAGAGACATAGACATACATACACTTGCTTTTGCTTCCTGCAACCCCTACAGAGATTATCAATAAAGAAAGGCTTTTGACACTTTAACATTGGCTTGTTTTCATGTCTATCAGGGAAGATTGGTATGTATGGCCCTGGCAATCACCTGGCAATAGCCTCGGTGGGAGGGGTTATAAATGGCACCTGAATTGGGATTGGCCAGGGACCTCATGAGTTTGGCTGGTCTGATCATGGGAAGGGAGACAATAATTAGAAGACTATTGTTACATCTGCCTTAAACTTGGGGAATCTCTGCAATGGATGACTCTGTTTTCAGACTTAGGAAAAAAAAAAAAACTTTGCAAAGAGGGCCTAGATAAACTTTTTCCTAATTTTGTGGCTTGCCTACAGGTGGCTCTTGAGAGGTTAGTAGCTAAAGGAGAAGCAGCTGGTTTTCTTATCAGAAAGTAACTAGAGAGAACACTAAGGAGGGTTGCCAGAAAGCCATGTCCTCCTTAGATAAGGATGCAAGCCTTGAAGAGATGATAAAAAGATGTGAGAATGCTGGCTTTCAAACTTGAACTTGAAAACTCCTGTGTCGGCTTGCTCTGTTGAACAAGAACCACTGCTTGATGAGGCAGTAGCTGGAGACATCCAAAGGCCTGAGATTAGGTATGCTGGCTATCAGTAATCTCTGAGGGAAAGGTTACAAATGAGGATTGCCAGGCCCCGCAAGGGAAGGTTCAACAGTCTTTGCTCTCAAGGACCTCCCAGTCCATTAAGGAAATTGGTCTATAATTTTCTTTTTCTATTTTGGCTCTTCTTGATTTAGATATTAGTACCATGTCTGTGTCATAACAAGAATCTGTAAAGACTCCTTCTTTGCTTATTTTTCTAACTACTTTATACAGAATAAGAATTGTCTTTTAAATATTTGGTAGAATTCAGTAGTAAATACATCGGACCCTGGAAATTTTTTCTTAGGGAGTTCATTGATAGTTTGTTCAATTTCTTTTTATAAAATGGAGTTATTTAAGTATTTTTTCCTCTTCTGAGGAATCTGAATCTTTAATCTGAAAAATTTATATTTTTGTAAATATTCATCTATTTCAATTAGATTTTCAGATATATATGCATACAGTTGGGAAAGATAGCTCCTAATTATTGCTTTAATTTCCTCTTTGTTGGTGATAAGTTCACCATTTTCATTTTTGATAGTGGTAATTTGGTTTTCTTCTTTCTTTTTTTTTCTAATCAAATTAACCAAAGGCTTATTTTGTTGTTTAATTTTATTTATTAGTTCAATAGTTTTTTTCTTTCAGTTTTATTAATCTCTCATTTGATTTTCAGGATTTCTAATTTAATATTTAATAATAATTAAGTTTTAATTTTTTTCCTAGTTTTTTTTTTTTAGCTGCATGCTAATTCTTTTATTTCTCTTTATATTTGTGTAAATATCTAGAAGTATAAAATTTCCCCTCAGAATAGCTTTGGCTGTTTCCCATAAGTTTTCATTCTTTTGAATGGAATTATTGATTGTTTCTATAACTTGTTGCTTTACCCACAAATTCTTTATGACTAAATTACACAATTTGCAATTAATTTTTGTTCTATTTTCCTATGGCCTTTTAGTACATATAATTTTTATTATATCTTAATCTTAAAGGAATGCATTTAATATTTCTGTCTTTCTGCATTTGATTGTGGGGTTTTTATACCCTAATATGTGGTCAATTTTTGTGTAGTTGCCATGTACCAATGAGAAAAAAGGTATATTTACTTTTATTCCCATTCCATTTTCTCTAAAGGTCTATAATATTTAACTTTTCAAAAATTTTATTCACCTCCTTAACTTCTTTCTTGTTTATTTTGTGGTTAGACTCATTCTTGGGCAGTTTTCCTCCATGATTTCTTGAAAGATATTGTCCAGGATCTTTTTTGATCATGGATTTCAATTATTCCAATAATTCTCCTGAATCTATTTGGCAAGTTAGGTGTTTTTCCCATGAGGTTTTTTTTTTTTTTTACATTTTCTTCTATTTTAAAAATTTCTTCTTTTGATTTTGTTTGACTGATTCTGGGTGCTTCATTGAGTCATTAGCTTTCACTTTTTCAATTCCAATTTGTAATGAATTATTTTCTTTAGTTACTTTTTTTAAAAGCTTTCTTTTCTACTTAACTAATTCTACTTTTAAAGGAGTTGTTTTGTTCAATGGATTTTCCTCCATTTCACCTATTCCATTTTTAAGGAGTTGATTTATTCAATATATTTCTTTTCCATTTCTCCAAATTCATTTTTAAAGAAGTTATTTTCTTCAATATGTTTTTATAATTGGGATTTCTGGCCAAGATGGCAGAGAGAACACACACATCTATTTAAGCTCCATCTTTTCTCTCAGAATACTTTATTTCATGACAAGGCCTAGGAATTAGTGCTTGACTGAAAAAAACCACACATAATTACCAACAGAAGATATCCTCAAAATTCGCCAGAAAAGGTCTGTTTTTGATTGCAGGTGGGAATGGTTAGATTGGGCACAGACTGAAGGCAGGTAGGCAGGGAAAGCAGGGCAGGCAGTGAGAGTACAGAAGGCAGCTCACACTGAGCAGACCTGAGGGGGGAGTGATGTGATCTCAGCTGGTTCTATGGGGAGAACTTTACCATCATGTGGTTACTTTGCCCTGGCAGCAAGCCAGTAGATCGGCAAAGAAGCTATAAACACAAAGAGTAAAGACCCAAAAGCTAGGGTCTCTCTGGACCTGGCCACACCCACCTGGGATGTCTCAGCATGCTGCCCCCTGCAGTCTGTAGAGGAATACAGAAATTGTGACGAAAAGGAGTAAGATGTGGGGGAACTCTAAGATGGGGGGAGGGATGCTAAAAAGGGAGGGCTGTGAGAAGCAAGTGGTGCTCCCAAGTTTAATAAAAGGGAGAGAGGTAAGGGGGAAGGATGGGAGAAAAGCATAAACAGGACTTAACAAGATTGCAAGAAATACAGAATTAGTCATTTTAACCATAAATGTGAATGGGGTAAACTCCCCCATAAAGAGGAAGTGGTTAGCAGAATGGATCAAAAGCCAGAACCCTACAATATGTTGTTTACAGTAAACACACTTGAAACAGGGAGATACATATAGAGTATAGGTAAAAGGTTGGAGCAGAATTTACTATGCTTCAGATGAAGTAAAAAAAAAGCAGGGGTAGCCATCCTGATCTCAGATCAAGCAAAAACAAAAATTGACCTAATTAAAAGAGATCAGGAAGGGCACTATATCTTGCTAAAAGGTAGCATAGATAATGAAGCAATATCAATATTAAACATATATATGCAGAGCTGCAAGAAGAAATAGATAGCAAAATTATAATAGTGGAAGATCTCAACCTTGCACTCTCAGAATTAGATAAATGAAACCACAAAATAAATAAGAAAGAAGTCAAAGAGGTAAATAGAATACAAGAAAAGTTAGATATAATAGATCTTTGGAGAAAACTAAATGGAAACAGAAAGGAGTACACTTTCTTCTCATCAGTTCATGGAACCTATACAAAAATTGATCATATATTAGGACATTAAAAACCTCAAATTCAAATGCAGTAAGGCAGAAATATTAAGTGCATCCTTTTCAGACCACAATGCAATGAAAATTACATTTAACAAAAAGCCAGGGGAAAATAGACTTGGAATAATTGGAATTGGAAAATTCCTTGGAATTTGGAATTGGATATAATTGGAATTGGAAATAATTGGAAACTAAATAATCTCATGCTAAATGATTGGGTGAAACATCAAATCGTATATACATAATTTATAACTTCACCTAAGAAAATGACAATGAGATGTCATACCAAAATATGTGGGATGCAGCCAAAGCAGTAATAAGGGGAAATTTTATATCTCTAGAGGCCTACTTGCATAAAATAGAAAAAGAGAATGTCAATGAATTGGCTTGCAACTAAAAATACTAGAAAAGGAACAAATTACCCCCCCCAGTCAAACACTAAACTTGAAATTCTAAAAATAAAAGGAGAGATTAATAAATTTGAAAGTAAAAGTAAAACTATTGAATTAATTAATAAAACTGTAAGAGTTGGTTCTATGAAAAAACCAACAAAATAGATAACTCTTTAGTAAATCTGATTAACTAAAGGAAAGAGGAAAATCAAATTGTTAGTCTTAAAAATGAAAAGGTAGAACTTGCCATTGATGAAGAGGAAATTAAAGCAATAATTAAGAGTTATTTTGCCCAACTTTATGCCAATAAATTCGATAACTTAAATGAAATGGAAGAATACCTTCAGAAATATAGCTTGCCCAGATTAACAGAGGAAGAAGTAAATTGGTTAAATAGTCCCATCTTAGAGAAACAAATAAAATAAGCCATTAATCAACTCCCTAAGAAAAAAATCCCCAGACCAGATGGATTTACATGTGAATTCTACCAAACATTTAAAGAACAATTAACTCCAATGCTATATAAACTATTTGAAAAAAATAGGGATTGAAGGAGTCCTACCAAAATTCCATATAGGTTGAAAACAGAGAAAGAAAATTATAGACCAATCTCCCTAATGAATATTGATGCTAAAATCTTAAATAAAATATTAGCAAAAAGATTACAGAAAATAACTCCCAGGATAATACACTATGACCAAGTAGAATTTATAACAGGAATGCAGGGCTGGTTCAATATTAGGAAAACTATTAGTATAATTGACTATATCAATAACCAAATTAACAAAAACCATATGATCATCTCATTAGATGGAGAAAAAGCATTTGATAAAATCCAACATCCATTCCAATAAAAACACTTGAGAGTATAGCAATAAATGGACTTTTCTTTAAAATAGTCAGGAGCATATATTTAAAACTATCAGTAAGCATCATATGTGAGGGGGATAAACTAGAACCATTCCCAGTAAGATCAGGAGTGAAAGAAGATTGCCCACTATCACCCTTACTATTCAATATTGTATTAGAAATGCTAGCCTAGGCAATAAGAGTTGAGAAAGGAATTAAAGTAGGTAATGAGGAAACCAAATTATCACTCTTTTCAGATGATATGATGGTATACTTAGAGAACCCCAGAGATTCTACTAAAAAGCTAATAGCAACTTTAGCAAAGTTGTTGGATACAAAATAAATACACATAAATCTCATCATTTTTATACATCACCAACAAAATCCAACAGCAAGAGATACAAAGAGAAATTCCATTCAAAATAGCTGTCGATAGCATAAGATATTTGGGAATCTATCTACCAAAGGAAAGTCAGAAATTAAATGAGCAAAATTACAAAACATTTTCCATACAACTAAAGTCAGATTCAAATAATTGGAAAAATATTAAGTGCTCTTGGATAGGCTGAGTGAATATAATAAAGATGACAATATGCCCTAAATTAATCTATTTATTTAGTGCTATACCAATCAGAATCCCAAGAAACTATTTTCATGACCTAGAAAAAATTACAGCAAAATTCATATGGAAGAACAAAAGGTCAAGAATTTCGAGGGAATTAATAAAAAAAACTCAAATGAAGGTGGCCTAGCTGTACCTGATCTAAAACTATATTATAAAGCAGTGGTCATCAAACCATTTGGTATTGGCTAAGGAATAGATTAGTTGATCAGTGGAATAGGTTAGGTTCACAGCACAAAATAGTCAACAACTATAGCAATCTACTGTTTGATAAACTCCAAGATGCCAGCTTTATTGGAATAAGAATTCAGTATTTGACAAAAACTGCTGGGAAAACTGGAAATTAGTATGGCAGAAATTAGGCATGGATTCACACTTAACATTGTACCACCAAAGTAAGATCAAAATAGGTTCATGATTTAGGCATAAAGAACGATATTATAAATAAATTAGAGGAACATAGGATAGTTTACCTCTCAGACTTGTGGAGGAGGAAGGAATTTGTGACCAAAGAAGAACTAGAGATCATTATTGATCACAAAATAGAAAATTTTGATTATATCAAATTAAAAAGCCTTTATATAAACAAAACTAATGCAAAGAACATTAGAAGGGAAGTAACAAACTGGGAAAACATTTTTACAATTAAAACTTATGATAAAGGTCTCATTTCTAAAACATATAATTTACTCTAATTTATAAGAAATCAAGCCATTCTCCAATTGATAAATTGTCAAAGGATATGAACAGACAATTTTCAGATGATGAAATTGAAACTATTTCTACTCGTATGAAAAGGTGTTCCAAATCACTATTCATCAGAGAAATGCAAATTAAGACAACTCTGAGATACCACTACACATCTGTCAGATTGGCTAAGATAACAGGAAAAAATAATGATGAATGTTGGAGGGGATATGGGAAAACTGGGACACTGATGCATTGTTGGTGGAGTTGTGAATACATCCAACCATTCTGGAGAGCAATTTGGAACAATGCTCAAAAAGTCATCAAACTGTGCATACCCTTTGACCCAGCAGTATTACTACTGGGCTTATATCCCAAAGAGATACTAAAAAAGGGAAAGGGACTTGTATGTGCCAAAATGTTTGTGGCAGCCCTTTTTGTAGTGGCTAGAAACTGGAAAATGAATGGATGCCCATCAATTGGAGAATGGTTGGGTAAATTGTGGTATATGAATGTTATGGAATATTATTGTTCTATAAAAAATGACCAGCAGGATGAATACAGAGAGGTTTGGAAAGACTTACATGAACTGATGCTGAGTGAAGTGAGCAGAACCAGGAGATCATTATACACTTTAAAGACAATACTATGAGGATGTATTCTGATGGAAGTGGTTATCTCTGACAAAGAGAAGATCTAATTCAGTTCCAATTGATCAATGATGGACAGAATCAGCTATACCCAGAGAAGGAACGCTGGTAAATGAGTGTGAATTGTTTGCATTTTCATTTTTCTTCCCAGGCTATTTTAACCTTCTGAATCCAATGCTTCTTGTGCAACAAGATAACTATATGGTTCTGCACATATATATTGTATCTAGGATATACTTTAACATATTTAACATGTTTAAGACTACTTGCCATCTAGGGGAGGGGGTGGAGGGAGGGAAGGGAAAAGTCGGAACAGAAGTGAGTGCAAGGGATAATGTTGTAAAAAATTACCCATGAATATGTTTTGTCAATAAAATAATAATAATTATATATATATATATATATATATATATATATATATATATATATATATATATATGTTGCACTTCCATTTCCAAACTGTTGGCTTTTTCCTCCCAAGGTGCTGATTTTTTTCCATAATTCTCCTTATGGCTTTTTTTGGGGGGGCATTTGGGGTTAAATGACTTGCGCAGTGTCACACAGCTATGAAGTGTTAAGTATCTGAGGCCAAATTTGAACTCAGGTTCTCCTGACTTCAAGATTGGTGTCTTGCAGTCTTTTAAATGGAAATTTTCCTTCTGTCTCTTCCTTCTTGACCTTATTGATAATATATAGAACTACAGATGATACAGATGTGGGCTTGGTTTATATCCTGCAACTTTGCTGAAATTCATAATGATTTCAGCTAGTTTTTTAGATAATTTTTTAGGAGTCTCTCTCTCTATATATATACCATTATATCAGCTACAAAGAGTGATAATTTTGTTTCTTTGCTTATTCTTATTTCTTCAATTTCTTTTTTTTTTCTTATTGATTTACTAGTATTTTAGTTTAATATTGAATAATAATGGTCATAATGGACATCCATGCTTCACCCCTGATCTTATGGAAAAGCTTCTAGCTTATCCCCATTACAGAAAATATTTACTGATGGATTTAAATAGATACTTATTATTTCAAGGAATGCTCAATATATTCCTATGCTTTCTATTAATAGGAATGAATATTATTTTTTTAAAAGCTTTTTATGCATCTATTGAGATAATCATATTTTTGTTCTTTCTGTTATTGCTATGGTCAATTATATTAATAGTTTTCCTTGAACAATCTTGTATTCTTGGTATAAATCTTACCAGTTATATTCTCTGATCTTTGTGATATATTGCTAGAACCTCCTTGTTAGTGTTTCACTTAAAACTTTTGCATCAATATTCATTAGGGAAATTTACTTATAGTTTTCTTTCTCTATTTTTGCTCTTCCTGTTGGGTATCAGCACCACATTTATATCATAAAAGGAATTTGGTAGGACTTCTTTTTTGCCTGTTTTTCTAGATAATTGATATAACTGCCAAGGGGAGTTTTCAACAGCATGGGTTTACTATTCATGTCACTCCCCTGCTCATGATGTCCAAGGTATTATTATTATTTTATGATTGAATATGTTTCCTCTTTGATATTTAAAGCTCTCCATTATCTGAACCCTTCTTATCTTTACATCTTCTCACATTTTCCTCCTTCTCAAGCACTCTGATATAGCTACATTGATCTATTTTCAATTTTCCAAAAGCTACACTCCATCTCCCTTTACATTGGCTTTCCCAACCACCTGTGGGATGTGCTGTCCCCTTTCTCCTACGCCTTCCCTTGCACCCCCTTAGCATCCTTTAAGACTCAGCTCAAATCTCACCTTCTGAATGTCTTTTCCTGGTTCCTCCAGCTGCTAATGTTTTCCTTTTTCAGATTATTTAATATCTATGTCTTATAGGTAGATTTTTATTTGCACTTTGTCTTCCCTATTAGAGCATATGCACTTTTTGAGGACAAGATCTATTTTAGTTTTTTTTTTTTAATATTTCTAACATTTAGAATACTTCTCACATTTAGCAAAATTGATTGTTGACTAAATATAGCTACTAGCTAATATTTTATTCAATATTCTTACAGTGATATTTATTAGATATATTGGTTTATAGTTTTCATTCTCAGTTTTATTTCTCTTGAGTTTGGGTATTCAGATTACGTTTGATTCATTAATGAAGCTGGTAAAGCATCTTCTTTCTCTACTTTGTTAAATAATTTGTATAATATTGGAATCAATTATTATTTGAATGTTTGATAGGATTCACTTGTAAACCTACTTTGTCTGTGGTTATTTTGTTTGGGAGTTCACTTATGGCTTGCTGAATTTTCTTTTCTTAAATGGGATTAATTTATCTTTATTGTTTTATTGTGAATATTTTACATTTTTTGTAAATATCCATTTCAGTTAAATTATAAGTTTAGTTGTTATTTTATTGTACTCTTCCTTATAAGATATTTTGGGTAATGCATGATTTACTGTGACACTTGTGTACTGAAGGCTGTATATGTTGAAGGCTGATCAACTTACTGCACACTCTGGTACCAAAATTCTGGACTTTGGGGAGTAGGAATATGGCACCATGCTTTCTAGGGAGGGATAGATCAGCTCTGGTCAAAAATAGAGTGGGTCAGAATTCTTATGTAGATCAGAGATAGGATATTACTCTTTCAGCCTGTGTGACATAGAGAAACTTAGTTTTTTAAAAGAGATGATATGATCTCATTTAAATTCTATTTCATTGATAAAACCTCACTTTCTCACTTTTTTCTCGTATTTTATTGTGTTCTATCTTGTATGATAGTAACTAGTTACTAGATTGTAAACTCTTTGAGGGTAGGTACTAGGTTTTTTTTTTCCTTTCTTTTCTGTATCTTTCATAGTGCCTAGTACATAACAAATGGTACGTATATGTTCAAATACTTGAATGGTGAAGAAATTATACCAGCTTTTAAAGTTGAATTGAGTTAAACATTTGGGTTTTCCCTACGTATTAAAAATTTACTACTTATAGAGCACTGTCCCAGAACTAGGGGGAGGCATAGAGTTTGCATATGATAAAAGTCCTTTTGTAGCTTGGAATTCAATAGTAGACTAAAATCCAAATATTTATATTATATGATATGTTTCTATGACAAGTTTCTATGAGAGCTGCAAAACAATTTATTAGGGAAAATAGTGGCCTGTTAGGAGACAGAGAAAGGAAAGTACATCTTGTACTCCTCTGATCTTAATCATTCATTGTTTACTAGCCTTGATCATTATACACTCTGGGTCAATACTCTAGGGCTGGAAAGGGGACTTATGAAATACAGTATGAACCTCCTTCTGGAACTGGAAGAAGGGAAAACAACTTCCAAAAGTCATAGCAGGGTTTTAAGTTGAAGCAGTCATTAGACTTCTTTGGTAATATATCTAGATCATGTATTATTTATGCTTAATTTAATTTAATTTTAATTTAAGCCTAATTTATGCTTATAGAGAAGACTAATTTGGGCACTGCCATTTCAGATGGTAGGAAGAACTGACAAGTAGGTGGTAATGAGTGGAAATTCCACTGTGAATGAAATTCTGTTTAGGACATAGAATGTTATCTGCTGGAGGAAGAAGCATGGTATGTAGGAAAGAGGGCCAGGTTTGAAACTGGAAGGCCTACGTACAAATCCTGGCTCTGCGATTTCCTATTGCTATGAACTTGATTATTCCTCTTTACCTCTTTGGGCCTCATTTTCCTTATCTATAAAATAAGGGGATTGAACTAGATTAGTGATGCTATATTTGAGATCCACACATTCCCAAGGACCCGAAGAATAGATTTCTATAAATGTGGATGAGAAAATTACCTCTTTATTTTCACTAACCTTTGGTTTCCTTTGTAAAGAAATTATTTTGAGAAAGAGTCCATAGGTTTCACCAAAATGTCCTGAAGACCAAAGAATTAAAAAAAAAAAAAAAGATTAAGAACCTCTGAATAAGGGGATCTTTTAGGTTCCTTCCAAATTTAA
The DNA here is from genome assembly GCF_016432865.1 of Antechinus flavipes. Taxonomy (NCBI): domain Eukaryota; kingdom Metazoa; phylum Chordata; class Mammalia; order Dasyuromorphia; family Dasyuridae; genus Antechinus; species Antechinus flavipes. The sequence goes on from NC_067399.1 coordinate 564,499,693, forward strand.
ATTCTATTATATGTGGAATCTTTTAGGACATCTATTTCAAGAATTACCCCCCTCCCTTTTACCTATTCTCTTCTTATTTTGTTGACCAGAATTAGAGTACAAAATGCGGCATTCATTGAATGTAGGCCAGTGAGAGAGGCCAAGTCACCACATTAACTCTTACTTTTCCGTGATGTTGACTCCTCATGTCCAGGACCCTTGACCTATTCTCACCCCTCCCCCAACTTTCCATTGATTTCAGCTTGAATTTTTTTTAATTGATAAAATGCCCCTTCTGGAATGTCATGTCTGTTTTTCCTACTCTTTCTCTTAGAAGCAAGCAAGACAGATTTATGACTCCCTGTAAAACCCTAGCCTTGTTTAGAAATTGCTCATGATTGATTAAGTAATAAAAATGCTTTTAAGACAGGGAGGTAAATCTCCCAGCTAATTGCTTAGTGCTTTACATTATAACCTTGTTACATGGCCTGCTTCTTTCCAAAGCTGGGCAGTTTTGCTGTTTTCATCACCCTAAAAAGTCACATTTGAATCATCCACAGCTTTCTGTAGTAGTGAGACTGTTAGACATAGACTGATAATTAATGGACAAATAAACACAATTTAAGAAAGCATTTGAAATGGAGAAAGCAAATCTACATTTTCTCTCTGAAGTTTAGTTCCCATGATGTATGGGGAAGGCCCCTAACACCTGCCAGTTGTCCAGATGGAACTGGGAACTCAGACCTCATCTTTTACCATGTTTTTCACAGCTGATCAAATCTAGAGTCAGATGGACTCTAAGTCTGTATGCCCACATGGATTAAAACCAGTATACCTGGAAAATTGGGATTGACTTCATCACAAAGGATGGTACTTCTGGTATTTGGTACTTCTGGTACTTGGCTCTGCTAATTTGTCTTTAATTCTGAGACACATCTCTTCTGTTTAGAAAACATTTATGAGTCTGTCAAGAACTTCAACTATTGAAGCTGATTAACTTCAGGAGATTGTTTCTCCTGTTGAAACCAAAAGTACATTGACTGGGATGATGATGATGATGGTGGTGGTGGTGGTGGTGGTGGTGGTGGTGGTGATGATGATAATGATAGTTTGTATTTATATGTTACTTTAAAGTTTACATAACACATTTCTCACAACAACCCTTTGAAATACATTGTGTAGTTATCATTCTCCTCAACAGATAGAGAAACTGAAAGTCTGAAAATTTGTTACTTATCCGTGGTTGCATAGCTATTGAAAATGTAAAGTGAGATTTTAACACAGGTCTCTTGACTCAAAATCCAGTATAATCCAGAATGCTACTATATTGCTTTTCATGTTACTATATAAATTTTATCTATAACACTTAACCCTTGTGGTCTTTTCCAAATACTCTTTGATTTTGTGACTTGAGTGTTATTTTCCTTAAATCTGAAGAATATTATCCAGTCATTGTATTCTATATCTTCCCCTCCCCCAACATCCATAAATCCAAGATCACATAATTTATAGAATATAATGCAAAAGAAGTTATGAACTCCTATATCTAGTCATAAACTTTCTTTTAAAAAATAATAATAGCTTTTCATCTTTCAAAATGCAGACAAAATTAGTTTTCACTATTCACCCTTGCAAAACCTTGTGTTCTAATTTTTTTTAGAAATAATCCAATATATCCATGTGCAATTCTTCTAAACATATTTCTACATTTATCATGCTGCATAATAAGAATGAGATCAAAAGAAGAAAAAAATGAGAAAGAAAAAAATCAGCAAGCAAATAGAAACAATTAAAAAGTGAAAATACTATGATGTGATTCACATTCAGTTCCTATAGTCCTCTCTTCATCACAAGTCTGTTGGAATTGTCTTGAATCACCTCATTGTTGAAAAGAGCACAGTTGATCAACATATAATCTTGTTGTTTCTGTGTACTGTGATCTCTTGGATCTACTCACTTCACTTAGCATCAGTTGATGTAAGTCTCTCCAGACTTCTCTGAAATCAGCGTGCTAATTGTTTCTTACAGAACAATAATTTTCCATTACACTCATATACCATAACTTATGTAGCCATTCCACAACTGATGGGCATACACTCAGTTTGCAGTTCTTTGCCACTACAAAAGAGCTGCTACAAACATGTTTGCACATGTGGGTCCTTTCCCTTTTTTAATGATCTCTTTGGGATACAGACCCAGTAGAGATCAAAGGGTATTCATAATTTGATAGCCCTTTGGGCAGAGTTCCAAATTGCTCTCCAGAATAGTTGGATTAGTTCACAACTCTACCAACAAGATATTAATGTCCCAGTTTTCTCATTTCCCCTGCAACATTGATCATTATCTTTCCCTGTCATTTTAGTCAATCTGAGAGGTGTGAAGTGGTATTTCAGAGTTGTCTTAATTTACATTTCTCTAATTAATATTGATTTATAATATTTTTAAATGACTAGAAAGAGCCATAAAGTTTCCACCTATCTCCAAAACCATATTGTCCTTATTTTCCTAGATCTTCAGATGTGAGAAGGACAAAATTGATAGATCCAGGAACTACAAGCACTCATACCAACTGGAAGAGAGGATGTGTCTAACATACCATCTCAGGCTTAGAGACAGTACCAAAAGAAGGCTAAGTTAGCGCAGAGAAAAACATCACTGTGTTCCTTTGACTCATTATGCCTAATAGAAGTCCTAATAGCCATCAGACTCAGGACTTAAGATCTTTGCTTTCTATGCTTTGGTCTTATTTTAGTATCTAGAAGACATGTTGAGCACTGAATTCTGGCAGTTACATTTCACAGAAGTCTGAAACCTAGGGCAACTGCTATTCATACCTCTTTGCCCACATCAATATAGGAAAGTCTAGTTCACAAGAACAATGGAAGGAAAAAGAGAAAAGCAAAATGTGCTTGATGCAAGTCTGGTCACACATACTTTCAGAGGTTTCCAGTGTAGGAGGAGTACATTTATCTTGTGCATATCAGGGTAATCAGAAAATACTTGCCAGTTTTTATCCTCTCTGAATTATCACCCTTATCTAAGAGGAAAATAATATTTTGAAAAAAAATTAGAAGGCAAGGTATAGGCACAGATTCCTTTAATAACCGTTAAACACTCACATTAATATGGCACTGAAGGTTTATGAAAGCCTTTACTTACAAAAACTCTGTTTTTGTTATTTTTATTATTATCATTTTATAGATGAAGAAACTGATGTTATTTATTCATTATTATAGTTTATTAGTTGATTAATGAGTTTGTTAGTTATTAGTTCAAGTTAGTTATACAATTAAATGTGTTAGAGCTAGGATCTCAGATTTGGTCTTCTGATGTCAAGCCCAGAATTCCAAAGCACAGTTTCTAACCATCAATAGATCTTAGGGTGTAGGGACTGGAAGCAATCTTAGAGGTCTTTTATTTCAGGATTCCTTAACTTTTTAAAAAAAATTTGTCATGGACCACTTTGGCAGTTTAATAAAGTTTATGAAGCCCTTCTTAGAATGTTTGTCTACATTCATAAATTAAAGAAACACTAATTTTTTTGGGAGAGGGGGTTGCTCAGTCATATTAATTGTGTCTGATGCTTTGTAATCTCATTTGGAATTTTCTTGGCAAAGTTACTGGAGTCATTTGTCATTTCCTTCTCTAGCTCATTCAATAGGTGAGGAAACTGAGGTAAACAGAGTTTTATTAGTTGCCAAGAGTCACATAGTGTTAAGAGTTCAAATGTTGGAGTTTGTTCTTCTCAGGGCACAGCCGGTTTAGAGGCTTAGAGCCCTTCGGATGTCTCCAAATCCAAAGGTTCTGTCCTTCAGCCTCTGCCTCTGTTTTCTTCTGCCTCCAACAGAGATGGAAGATCTCTCTTATCTCCTTCTGGGGAGCCCAGCCACACTTGCCGCGGAGAGAGGGCTTCTGGCATAGCTCCACTGAAGTCCGTCAAAAGTGTTCTCTGCAGCAGAGTCGTTTCTCTCGAGTCTAGCGCGATCAGCCAGCCAAGAGGAAAAAAGTGTATTCTGGAATGGCTGTCTCGCCTTATATGTGAATCTTCTGAGAGAATGGGATTATGGGTTTTCTCCCATAGTGCTCTCTGGCCCAAAGAGCTTTAAGGTGTGGACTTTGAGTAAAGGTGGGAACACAAGCCTTGTCTTGATTAGTTCTACTTAGTACCTTGTTTCAGGTTCTGTTTCTTCTCAAAACGCAGCCAGGTGATAAAAGTTCAGATCTTTTATTATTTCCAATATAGCCCGGTTAGCTTAGAGGCCTATCTCTCTGCTTGGTTCCAAGAGCTCTCTCCAAATGTCTTTAAATCCAAAGGTCTGGTCCTTCAGCCTCTGCCTCTGCTTTCTTCAGCCTCCAGCCAGCTCCAATCTTCATGTCATTCCGGTGAAATCTCGACTTGTAGCTTCTTCACTCTCTGAAGAACTCTCCGACTGGCCCATTGGCCTATTTATGCTCCTTCCAGAGAGAGGGATTATGGGTAGTTCTACTTAGTACCTTGTTTCAGGTTCTGCCCAAAACATCTTCTTGTAAGATTAGATCAACTCTAATTACTTAGCAGTTAGTAGTGGAATCACCTAATTCCTCCTTCTGTGAAGTATCATACTCAGAATTGTAATTAACTCCATTCTCATCTGATTTGTCCTCCTTTTCACCTAGTAAAGTTGGCACTTCCTCCTGTACTTTCCTTTTCATCATTCTATCACTTAAATAACTTCTTATAGCCAATTGTATTACATTATATGTATTAATTATTGAGTTAGGCCCATTTTTATCATAGAATTGACAAAGATCCTCTCCAACCAATTTCCATTCATTTAGATCTAATTCCTTATCAAGAGAGAAACAAGGACATATGTCCTTTACAATTTGTAAAAGTTCAGTGATTTGCTGTAAACTTATAATTAAACCTTGGCTTTCCATAACTTTGACAATGCTCTCTAAACATTTTCCTTGAATGGAAACAGGCTGTTTTCTAAATATCTGTCCCATCTTAGCTGAAATTCTACTTTAACTCTTTTAACAACATAGCTAGTTATCTGAGGTTGCATTTGCATTCAGTTGAGGCTGGCATTCTATCTACTGTGCCAGCCAACTTTCTTGATAAATTTTAGTTGCTCATAAGCAAAAATAAAAAGATGAAAATTTTTTCCCATTTAAGTTCATCTCCCCCCAGAATCTAGCCATGAGCCTCTGATCTATTCCAAACATTTTATTTTACAAAGACTAAAATGAGGGCCAGAAAAACTGAGAGTCCAAAATCATTTAGACACTCAATGTCAAAACTAAGATTGAAATTTTTATTCTAAATGCTTTGCTTCTTGTACTATGTACATAAAGCAGTTTTTCTTTGGCCTGCCTTTTCCTCCACACTAGCCCTCAATTACAATGTGGAATTGTTTGAAGTACTCTGTATCAAGACCAGGGCATTATCACCAGACATTGACCATTATCTGAAAAATTTCCTTTAGTCGATTAGCACATTTGGGGAGCTTAGTAATATAGTGGGTAGAATGCTGGAGCTGGTGTCAGTAAAACGTGAATTCAAATATGACTTTAAGTACATATTGACCACAGGCAAATCAATTTCTTCATTTGTAAAATGAGCTGGAGAAGGAAATGACAAACCATGCCAGTAACTCTGCCAAGAAAATCCCAAATAGGCTCACAAAGAGTTGGATTTGGCTAAACAACAGCAACAATAGCATATCAGATTTGAAACAAAAGGAAAAGTTGAGGAACAGTTAAAAGTTTTGCACAGAGGAGAGGGAAGTCCTGGGTGGTAGACATCAGATTTTAGGTTTGGTTGGAGATTGGATATTAAGGACTATGCCTAAGTGTGAAGGGGAAGGCTGATTCTCCAAAAGCCCCCACAGCTGTGAATCCTAACACACTTGAAGGAATTGCAAATCAGCTTTTACTGACTTGGTTGTTGCTTGTGAATTGGGAATGGAATAACTTGGAGATAAGAGGGAAGAGGAGACAGATAAGAGAATGCAACTGCCTCTCAGGGTCCTTGAATTGTTATCATCCTCTAACATGAAGGGATCTATTCTGCTACTCAGAATTAGATCCCCAGCAGCCACTGGCAGGTGGCTCCCATAACAATTGGAGAATAATACATTGGTCAGGCTAATAGAGTACTTGAAGTTGGTAATTTGTGAAAGAATCCATGAAAAATAGAATGAACAGGTTAACTTTACCACTTTGCCCAACTTTAGCACCAATTCTATTTAGCATCTTGTATTTTATAAAGCCTTTAGGATGAATGCACCATTTTACTAGCTTGGAGGCATAATAGAAAGAGTGCTGGACTTAAGAGTCAGGAAGACCTTAATTCAAATACTACTCTAGGCATAAACCAGCTGTGTGATCCTGGGCAAGTCACTTCTCTCAGCCCCAGTTGCCTTAGGGGTAAAAAGAGGATATCAACAACACTCATCTCACTCAGTTTTATGGATCAAATGAGGTAAGATATGTATGTAAAGTGCTTTACAAACATTGTCACCATGTAAAAACTATATATTTTTCTTCTTCTTCCTCCATTATTATTGCAACTTGTATATGCAAGTGGGCATTTCAATTTTCCTTAGGCTGTTCTAAGAAATTTGTGTTTCTTGGATGATGATGCCTAGGACAATGATGGCAGATACTATATGAAAGAAATGCTGCAGGGCACTAAAAATTCATTATGGGTTGAATATTGCAATATCGCCAATTTTAATGAGATGTACTCCTTAATAGTGATTAAAGCACAATGCTTGGCATAGAGTAAGTTCTTAATAAATACAATAAATAAACAAATAAAAGTTCTTAATAAATAAATAATAAATACAATAAATAAATAAATTTCCTAACTCTATAGAAATTGACTTCAGTTAATTCTGGCATTCCTAGACATGGCTAAGGAGGTGAGTCTAATGTCAATTGGTCCCACTATACAATTATGGTAATTGGATAGAAGTTCATTCAAGAAAGAGGCTTATAATTTTTTACTCCTGAGTTCATATGATCATGGAGGAGATAATGATCTATGTAAGGCTAAAGAAATAGTGGGGGGGTGGAGCCAAGATGGCGGAGAAGGCACACACAACTTTCTAAGCTCCTCTCTCACCCTCAATATCAATATTATAATCAGCCTCAAAAATAGGCTTGACTGCTACAACTCAAAGATTAAAAGTACAACAACTAACTAGCAGAAGATAATCTGGAATCTCACTAGAAAAGGTTTGTCCTCGGGGCCAGGAAGAAGATCAGCTCAGGCAGGGAAAGAACTAGAGTCTCGGAGTAGAGCCCCAAACCGGAAGTGAGAGCACAGATCTCAGCACAAGCTGGCAGCCCTAACCCGCAGTACTGGGCTTTTCCTTGGAAAAGTTGTGAACCTGCAAGGCAGTAGGGCATAGCCTGGGGCAGCCTCTAATCTGCACAGTGTGGGGCTCAGCTTGGGGCAATAGAACTTTCACAGGGCGATTTGCTTCCGGGCAGAGACTTCTGGTTCCAAGCAGGCTATTTGCTGGTCAGCTGCTAATACCCACAGCCCCATAAGAGGCTCTGGCTTGGGGTAGTGACACTTTCACTGCTTAGTCTCTAGTCTTAGGGCAGTCACTAAACTACACATCAGAGTTCAGCCCTGATAAATCACCTCCAGTTGGGGGAAGGGGAAACTTTCACTCGAAGCACTCCTACACCTCTGAGCCTGAAGCCGGTTACATCTCTCCCTGCTCTGCAGAGGAAGTTGTTAACCCCCTTGTCCTGAAGGCATACCCTGAAGACTTTAAAAAATGAGTAAAAAAATTAAAAAGACCATTGATAGCTTCTATACAGAAAAAGAGCAGGTCTGCAACCCCAAAGAAACTAATAGCAAACACTCACCAGACAATACCCCAAAGGGGAATGTTACCTGTCCCCTTTTACATAATGTTCTCATAGAAGAGACCATTTAAAGTCTCAAAATAGAGTTAGAAGAAAAATGGAGAAAGGAAAAAGCTTTGAAATATGAATCAGAAAAGGTAAAAAATTCCCAGAAAGTGCAGGGAAATAAAATTTGTGAATTGGAAAAAGTAAAAAAAAAAAATCTCTGGAAAGTAAGATTTGTGAATTGGAAAAGACAAAGAACTCACAAGAAAGGAGGATCTGTGAATTGGAAAAAGAAAATAATTCACTAAAAATCAAAATTAGTGAAATGGAAAAAAATTCCATAGAGCAAAACAATTCATTTAAAAACTCAATTGGGCATATACAGAAAGAAGTAAAAAAAAAAAAAAAGCTAATTGAAGAAAATAATTCATTAAAAATCAGAACTGAACAAATAGAAACTAATGATTCATTGAGACAGAAAGAATCAGTCAAGCAAAACCAAAAAAAGGATAAATTGGAAAAAAAACATGAAATATCTACTTGGAAAAATGACAAACCTGGAAAATAGATCTAGGAGAGATAATCTAAGGATTATTGGACTTTCTGAAAATTATGATGAAAAAAAAGCCTAGAATCTATTTTACAAGAAATCATTAAAGAGAACTGTCCAGAGGTAATAGAATCAGAAGGTAAAATAGGCATTGAAAAAATTCATTGAACACCTTCTGAAAAAGACCCTAAAATAAAAACTCCAAGGAATATTGTGGTCAAATTTCAGAACTATCAGATTAAGGAAAAAACTTTACAAGCAGCCAGAAAAAAACTAAATACCGAGATGCCATAATAAGGATCACCCAAGATCTGACTGCTCCACGTTAAAGGATGGAAAGGCCTGGAATATGATATTCCAAAAGGCAAAAGAACTTGGAATGCAGCCAAAAATAAACTACCCAGCTAAGCTGAGTATTTTCTTCCAGGAAAGAAGATGGACAGTTAATGAAACAAATGAATTCCATTTGTTTCTAAGGAAAAAATCAGAACTAAACAAAAAAATTGATTTCCAACCATAGGACTCAAGAGATGCAGAAAAGGTAAAAGGAACTCTTGAGAATTGTATTTCTGTTGTGGATATACAAAAAGACTACATGTATAATTTGATTTTACATAAAAAAGGGAAGTAGAAATGGAAAAGGGATAATGTCAGAAAGGGGGGAAAAGGGGTTTTAAAAGAGGGAAACTACATCCCACGAAGAGGCAAAGGAAACTTATCATATCTGAGGGAACTTAGAGAGGGGGAGGAATATTGTGTGAATCTTACTCTCATCAGAGATGGCTCAAAGAGAATATAATTGACATACTTGTTTTACAGAAAATTGTCTCTCACCTCATTAAAAATGGGGTGAGGAAAAGGGAAAAGAAAAAGAGTAATAAGGGAAGAGTACAAGAAAGGGGAAGATATTCAAAGGGGGGAGGGAGGGATCCTAAAGAGGGTGAGCACTGTGATACAAGTGGGGCACATAAGTTTAAAACTGGGAAAGAGGGTTAAGGGGGGGCAAGTAAAAGAAAAAAAAACATAATCTAGAGATAACAAGATGGCAGGAAATCAGAATTAGTCATTTTATCCGTAAATGTGAATGGGATGAACTCTCCCATAAAGAGAAGGTAGATAGCAAACTGGATCAAAAGCCAGAACCGTACAATATGTTGTTTACAGGAAACACATTTAAAGCAGGGAGATACATACAGAGTAAAGGTAAAAGGCTGGAGCAGAATGTGTTATGCTTCAGGTGAAGTCAAAAAAGGAGGGGTAGCCTTCCTTATCTCAGATCAAGCAAATGCAAAAAAAATGATCTAATCAAAAGAGATAAGGAAGGAAACTATATCTTGCTAAAGGGTAGCATAGACAAGGAAGCAATATCAATACTAAACATATATGCACCAAGTGGTATAGCATCTAACTTCCTAAAGGAGAAGTTAAGAGAGTTGCAAGAAGAATTAGACAGCAAAACTGTAATAGTGAGAGATCTCAACCTTGCACTCTCAGAATTAGACAAATCAAACCACAAAACAAATAAGAAAGAAATTAAAGAGATAAATATAATATTAGAAAAATTAGGTATGATAAATCTTTGGAGAAAACTGAATGGAGACAGAAAGGAATATACTTTCTTCTCAGCAGTTCAAAAATTGACCACATATTAGGACATAAAGACCTCAAAATCAAATGCAAGAAGGCAGAAATAGTAAATGCTTTCTTTTCAGATGAGATGCACTAAAAACTACATTCAACAAAAAGTTAGGGGTAAATAGACCAAAAAGTAATTGGAAACTAAACAATCTCATATTAAAGAATGATTGGGTGAAACAGCAAATTATAGACACAATTAATAATTTCATTCAAGATAATGACAATGATGAGACATCATACCAAAATTTGTGGGATGCAGCCAAAGCAGTAATAAGAGGAAATTTTATATTGTCAGAGGCTTACTTGAATAAAATAGTGAAAGAGAAGATCAATGAATTGGACTTGCAACTAAAAAAACTAGAAAAAGACCAAATTAAAACCCCCCAATCAAATACTAAATTTGAAATTCTAAAATTAAAAGGAGAAAGTAATAATATAGAAAGTAAAAAAGCTATTGAACTAATAAATAAAACTAAGAGTTGGTTACTGAATAGGCTGAATCAGATATTATATTTATGTCTCCTGAGTAATAAGTGAGAGCTAACATGATTGCATATAATTCGTTCTGCTGAGTGGATTGAAAAGAAGTTCTGACTACTCTCTTTATCGTTAAATCATGAGAGTATACAGCCTCCCCTTCTTTTTTTCCTCCCCGGCCTCCACCCACCAGAATCTATACAACACATCAGGACTTGCACAAAGAGTGGGTGGGGCCATTCTTTCTCCAAGCTTATATATTAATAGAGTATGGTCCAATTACTATTTAGCCTCATGTGCTTGGTTCCTCAGTGCATCAACTCAAGCCTCAGCCCATTACATTGGTTCTATGAAAAAACCAAGAAAATAGATAAGCCTTTGGCAAATCTTTTTAGAAAAAGGAGGGAGGGAAATCAAGTTTGTAGTCTTAAAAATGAAAAGGGAGAACTTTCCACCAATGAAGAGGAAAAAGAGAAATAATAAGGAGGTAATTTGCCCAATTTTATGCCAATAAATTTGATAAACTAAGTGAAATAGATGACTACCTCCAAAAATATAGGCTTCCCACATTAACAGAGAAGGAAGTAAATTGTTTGAATAGTCCCATTTCAGAAAAAAGAAATAGAACAAGCTATTAATCAACTCCCTAAAAAAAACCCCAGGACCAGATAGATTTACATATGAATCCTACCAAACATTTAAAGAACAATTGGCCCTAATGCTATATAAATTATTTGATAAAATAGGGAATGAAGGAGACCTACCAAATTCCTTTTATGACACAGACATGGTACTGATACCTAAACCAGGTAGGTTGAAAACAGAGAAAGAAAATTATAGGCCAATCTCCCTAATGAATATTGATGTTAAAATCTTAAATAAGATATTAGCAAAAAGACTACAGAAAATTATCCCCAGGATAATACACTATGATCAAGTAGGATTTATACCAGGAATGCAGGGCTGGTTCAATATTAGGAAAACTATCAGGATAATTGGCCATATTAATTTTTTTAAAATTATTTTTATTATAGCTTTTTATTTTTTAAATTTTTTTAATTAATTAATTTATTTTTTAAAATAACTTTTTATTGATAGAACTCATGCCAGAGTAATTTTTTACAACATTATCCCTTGCATTTACTTCTGTTCTGATTTTTCCTTTCCTTCCCTCCACTCCCTCCCCCAGATGGCAAGCAATCCTTTACATGTTGAATAGGTTACAGTATATCCTGGATACAATATATGTGTGCAGAACCGAACATTCTTGTTGCACAGGGAGAATTGAATTTAGGAGGTATAAATAGCCCGGGAAGAAAAACAAAAATGCAAGCAGTTTATATTCATCTCCCAGTATTCTTTCTTTGGGTGTAGCTGCTTCTGCCCATCTTTGATCAATTGAAACTGAATTAGCTCTATTTATCGAAGAGATCCACTTCCATCAGAATACATCCTCAAACAGTATCATTGTTGAGATACATAATGATCTCCGGGTTCTGCTCATTTCACTTAACATCAGTTCATGTAAGTCTCGCCAGTCTTCTCTGTATTCATCCTGCTGGTCATTCCTTACAGAACAATAATATTCCATAACGTTCATATACCACAATTTACTCAACCATTCTCCAATTGATGGGCATCCATTCATTTTCTAGCTTCTAGCCACTACAAACAGGGCTGCCACAAACATTTTGGCACATACAGGTCCCTTTCCCTTCTTTGGGAATCTCTTTGGGGTATAAGCCCAGTAGAAACACTGCTGGATGAAAGGGTATGCACAGTTTGATAACTTTTTGAGCATAGTTCCAAATTGCTCTCCAGAATGGCTGGATGTGTTCACAATTCCACCAACAATGTATCAGTGTCCCTGTATTCCCACATCCCTTCCAACATTCCACATTATCTTTCTCTGTCACTCTAGCCAATCTGACAGGTGTGTAGTGGTATCTCAGAGTTGTCTTAATTTGCATTTCTCTGATTAATAATGATTTGGAGCATATTTTCATACGTCTATAAATAATTTCAATTTCTTCGTCTGAGAATTGTCTGTTCATATCCTTTGACCATTTATCAATTGGAGAATGGTTTGATTTCTTATAAATTAGAGTCAATTCTCTATATATTTTTGAAATGAGGCCTTTATCAGAACTTTTGATTGTAAAAATGTTTTCCCAGTTTATTGTTTCCCTTCTAATCTTGTCTGCATTTGTTTTGTTTGTACAAAAACTTTTCAATTTGATATAATCAAAATTTTCTATTTTGTGGTCAATAGTGATCTCTAGTTCTTCTTTGGTCATAAATTCCTCCCTCTTCCACAGGTCTGAGAGGTAAACTATCCTATGCTCTTCCAATTTATTTATAATCTCATTCTTTATGCCTAGGTCATGAACCCATTTTGACCTTATCTTGGTGTACGGTGTTAAGTGTGGGTCAATGCCTAGTTTCTTAATTGGCCATATTAATAACCAAATTAACAAAAACCATATGATCATCTCGACAGATGCAGAAAAAGCATTTGATAAAATCCAACATCCATTCCTATTAAAAACACTTGAGAGTATAGGAATAAATAGACTTTTCCTTAAAATAATCAGCATCATCTATTTAAAATCATCAGTAAGCATGATATGTAATGGGGGAAAACTGCAACCATTCCCAATAAGATCAGGAGTGAAACAAGGTTGCCCACTATCACCATTACTATTCAACATTGTATTAGAAATGCTAGCTTTGGCAATAAGAGTTGAGAAAGAGATTAAAGGAATTAAAGTAGGCAATGAGGAAACCAAATTATCACTCTTTTCTGATGATATGATGGTATACTTAGAGAACCCCAGAGATTCTACTAAAACGTTATTAGAAATAATCCACAACTTTAGCAAAGTTGCAGGATACAAAATAAACCCACATAAATCATCAGAATTCTTATATATCACTAACAAAATCCAACAGTTAGAGTTACAAAGAGAAATTCCATTTAAAGTAACTACTGATAGTATATAATACTTAGAATCTATCTGTCAAGGAAAAATCAGAAACTTTATGAGAAAAATTACAAAACACTTTTCACACAGATTAATTCTGATCTAACCAACTGGAAAAATATTAAATGCTCTTGGATAGGGTGAACAAGTATCATAAAGATGACAATACTACCTAAAGTAATCTATTTGTTTAGCGCTATACCAATCAGACTCTCAAAAAAACTATTTTAATGACTTAGAAAAAATAACAACAAAGTTCATATGGAAAAACAAAAGATCAAGAATTTCAAGGGAATTAATGGAAAAAAAAATCAAATGAAGATGGCTTAGCTGTACCAGATCTAAAATTATATTATAGAGCAGCAGTTACCAAAACCATTTGGTATTGGCTAAGGAATAGATTAGTTGATCAGTGGAATAGGTTAGGTTCAAAGAACAAAACTTTATTTTTGTCAACAACTATAGCAATCTAGTATTTGACAAACCCAAAGACCCCAGCTTTTGGGATAAGAACTTACCGTTTGACAAAAATTGCTGGGAAAATTGAAAACTAGTATGTCAGAAACTAGGCATCGACCCACATGTAACACCATACACCAAGATAAGGTCAAAATAGGTTCATGACCTAAACATAAAGAATGAGATTATAAATAAATTAGAGGAACACAGGATAATTTACCTCTCAGACCTATGGAAGAGGAAGGAATTTATGACCAAAGAAGAACTAGAGGTCAGTACTGATCACAAAATAGAAAATTTTGTTTATATCAAACTGAAAAGTTTTTGTACAAACAAAACTAACGCAGACAAGATTAGAAGGGAAGCAATAAAGTGGGAAAATATTTTTACAGTCAAAGGTTCTGATAAAGGCCTCATTTCCAAAATATATAGAGAATTGACTTTAATTTATAAGAAATCAAGTGATTCTCCAATTGATAAATGGTCAAAGGATATGAACAGACAATTCTCAGATGAAGAAATTGAAACTATAGTCATATGAAAAGATGCTCCAAGTCATTATTAATCAGAGAAATACAGGTTAAGACAACTCTGAAATATTACTATACACCTGTCAAACTGGCTAGAATGACAGGGAAAGATAATGCGGAATGTTGGAAGGGATGTGGGAAAACAGGGACACTGATACATTGTTGGTGGAATTGTGAATACGTCCAACCATTCTGGAGAGCAATTTGGAACTATGCTCAAAAAGTTATCAAACTGTGCATACCCTTTGATCCAGCAGTGTTACTACTGGGCTTATATCCCAAAGAAATACTAAAGAAGGGAAAGGGACCTGTATGTGCCAAAATGTTTGTGGCAGCCCTGTTTGTAGTGGCCAGAAACTGGAAACTGAATAGATGCCCATCAATTGGAGAATGGCTGAATAAATTGTAATATATAAATATTATGGAATATTATTGTTCTGTAAGAAATGACCAACAGGATGATTTCAGAAAGGCCTGGAGAGACTTACATGAACTGATGCTGAGTGAAATGAGTAGGGCCAGGAGATCATTATATACTTCAACAACAATACTATATGATGATCAATTCTGATGGACCTGGCCATCCTCAGCAATGAGATGAACTAAATCAGTTCCAATGGAGCAGTAATGAAGTGAACCAGCAACACCCAGTGAAAGAACTCTAGGAGATGACTAAAAACCATTACATTGAATTCCCAATCCCTATATTTTTGCCTGCCTGCATTTTGGATTTCCTTCACAGGCTAATTGTACAATATTTCAAAGTCCGACTCTTTTTGTACAGCAAAATAACGGTTTGGACATGTATACTTATTATATATCTAATTTATACTTCAATATATTTAACATCTACTGGTCATCCTGCCATCTAGGGGAGGGGATGGGAGGAAGGAGGGGAAAAATTGGAACAAAAGGTTTGGCAATTATCAATGCTGTAAAATTACCCATACATATAACTTGTAAATAAAAAATTATTAAAAAAAAAGAAATAGTGGGAACATTTTTAGGCATTAGTGATTATAATGAGTAGCCTAGGAATGACAGTAGTATAGTACAAGCACCTTATGAGTTAATAGTGTGGCCTGGAGGTCAAAAGAAGTTAATATGATTTGAAGTACATTAAGCAAAATATAATTCAAAACAAAGGAAGCAATATTTTCTCTTTCCTCTATTCTGGTTAGATCACATTAGACAACACAATATTGTGTTTCATTCATGATGTCTCTTTTTGTGTATCAGATTTTAGGAAGAGCTTTTATGAACTGCATACATTATAGAGGGAATAACCAGGATGTTAGAAGATCACAGACTATGGTCAGTGAGAAATGGATGAGGCATCTGGCAATAGTTAGTTCCTCAAGCAGAAGACTTAATGGAGGAAGTATTTTACTAACTACCTGTCTTCAAGTATTTGAGAAGCGAAAAGAAGTGGGTTTAGTGGGAAGGACTTAGAATAATGGTCTTAATTTAAGGAAAAACTTTAACAATGAAAATGTTTGTCCACTTGTTAAGTACAATATAAATAGATTCTTGCTTAAGTGTGAATTGGATTAATTGTTGTCTGAATTCCCTTTAACTCTAGGATCATATGTTTTTTGAATAATATGGGGGGAACAATTACAGAGGAATACCTTGCTTTATGCAAAAGATGTGCTCTTAAAAATTGAACACTTACGTTTCTATTGGGCTTATATCCCAAAGAAATACAAAAGAAGGGAAAGGGACCTGTATGTGCTAAAATGTTTGTGGCAGCCCTGTTTGTAGTGGCCAGAAACTGGAAAATGAATGGATGCCCATCAATTGGAGAATGGCTGGGTAAATTGTGGTATATGAATGTTATGGAATATTATTGTTCTGTAAGAAATGACCAGCAGGATGAATACAGAGAGGCTTGGAGAGACTTACATGAACTGATGCTAAGTGAAATGAGCAGAACCAGGAGATCACTTTACACTTCGACAACGATATTGTATGAGGAGTATTCTGATGGAAGTGGATTTCTTTGACAAAGACTCAATTTCAATTGATAAATGATGGACAGAAGCAGCTACATCCAAAGAAAGAACACTGGGAAACGAATGTGAACTTTTTGCATTTTTGCTTTTCTTTCCGATTGTTTTTACCTTCTGAATCCAATTCTCCCTGTGCAACAAGAGAACTGCTCCGTTCTGCACACATATATTGTATCTAGGATATACTGCAACAAATTTAACATATATAGGACTGCTTGCCATCTAGGGGAGGGGATGGAGGGAGAGAGGGGAAAAATCGGAACAGAAGGGAGTGCAAGGGATAATGTGGTAAAAAAAAAAATTACCCTGGCATGGATTCTGTCAATATAAAGTTATTATAAAATAAAATAAAATAAAATAAAATTAAAAAAAAAAATTGAACGCTTGTGAAAAATTGAACACGATTTTTAAAGGCAACAGGAGGTCTTTCTCACTATTTAAAGAATAGTGAGATCCTTTCACAAAGATCTGTAGTGGATCCTTTCACAAAGAATTATTTTTCAATGTGAATAATCACTTCTTTCCCCTGGCCCCATTTATCTTTTTAAATATTAATCTGTTATTAAAAAAAAAAAACTCCATTCAAAACAGGATGCACCTGTATTGGCAAATCTTCCCTTAATTTGTGCTTTGTATTATCAAATACTATAAAGAATTCTGACTAGATTAATTTATATATTAGGCACGTGTCCCAGTTGTAAAACATTGAGCCCACCTTGAACCTGTGATGAATGTATCAATTTCCTGCTAGTCCAAAAGCACATGTATATTCTCTAGGGGTAGATGAGCTTCACCATTGCCAGTTGGTTTCAGACAAATGACTAAAGTGCACACACCCAAAGGCTTTCTGTCTTTAAACAAGTGTCAAACATCACAAAGGAGGGATTAGGCCTTTCTACAAAACTTGTTCTTTATTTGCCGGAAGGCAAGTTCTGAGTTCTTTTGAAGGGGAGTGCAAATGAGTCAAATAAACAAATAACACTTTTCCTTATGGAGCTCTAGTGTCACCTGAATCCATGTGACTTTTCATTAGTTTATGTAATGACTTTGGGCTCCCCAAACCCTTTGAACAGCTTTAATATCAGGAAAATTATTTTTATTCCCTGAAGTATCCTATGATAGGTTCTCCTAAGAACTCTACAGAGAATTATCCTGTTTAATAGAGATAAGTGTATCCATTAATTACAATTCCCTTGCAAGTTAAAAGAGTCCTTTCTGTATGTGCTAAAGTTGGTGATTTTTCCACAGAGGAGGATTCTGGAATAAAGATTGACATTTCTCTAATTTATGATGACTTTTACCCTCTGGTGGATTTATTGTGCAGATTTTGGGTGAGAACCAAACTCTGACCAATCCAATGGGTGACCAGTTCTGCAAAGCATTCCAAATAGACCTGAATGCCTATTGGTAATTTTAATATCTTGGCAATTTGTTCTCATTCCACAAATTAGAAAAAGTTGTTTGATTGTCATTGAATGAAAAATGTTTGGGCTCATTATTGAATACAAAACATGTTTAATGAGGCAGTATCATACAGTGGAACAAGGATTGGATTCATAGTAGTGAACTTGGATTCAAACTCTCCTATTTCCTACCTGTGTAACCTTGTCATTTAATCACTATAGGCTTCCTCCTCTATGAAACAGGACAGTTTCCTGGAAGTTCCTTTCATCTCTTAGGTCTGTGATCTTCTGATAGGAAGGAAATTTATAAGTTACTGAGTGTCCAGAGGGAAGTCAGCCAGGAAAATGAAGAATTTAGAGCTTATGCTACTTAAAGAAACAGGGAAAGGGAACATGGAATATGTCGAAGAGATATTATTGTTATCTTAAAATATCTGAAGAGCCATCAAGTGTAGAAGGGTTTAATTTGTTCTGCTCATCCCCTGAGGGCAGAAAATAGGAGTAGTTGGTAGAAGTGGTGAAGCAGGAAATTTAGGCTTAATATCAGTTAAGACTTCTAATAATTTTCAGAACTCTCTAAAAGTAGATTGGGCTTCTTTGAGAAGTAGTAGATTGCTCACTCTTTGGTGGCTTTTATA
The DNA here is from genome assembly GCF_016432865.1 of Antechinus flavipes. NCBI lineage: Eukaryota > Metazoa > Chordata > Mammalia > Dasyuromorphia > Dasyuridae > Antechinus > Antechinus flavipes. Next base: position 564,518,217 of record NC_067399.1, read on the forward strand.
TCAAAACTTGAAAATTAATCTCTTCCTATATAGTAGAGAGAATCCTTCTTTTGCAGTACAAATTGGACTAGATTGCTTTTAAGGTCCTTTTTTAGCTCTGAAAATCTATGACCCTATGATTCTGATTTCAGAACGCCTTTATTATAAAAGTTTTTAATTATCCTTAACTCTTCTCTAATATAGAGGTAGTTAAATAACTCAGTGGATAGAACACTGCTTGGAGTCAGAATGAACTGAATTCAAATACTGCCTGAGATCTATCAATTGCTTTTTGCCTTAATTTACTAGAAAAGGAAAAGGCAAACCATTCCAGTTTTTTGGCAAGAAAACCCAGAGGGCAGTGTAGTTCATGGAGTCATGAAGTGGACATATCTGAATGACAACATGCAAGAAACATTTCTCCAATTTAGCTTAGTTTTGCCAAATAAAGTTTTGAGAAGTGAATTAAATCAACTTCCTTATTCCATCTCTGCTCCATATTTGTCGTATCTCAGCCTTGTCATTGACCTTGCTCTTGTTTTGGATCTGATCACCTAGGCTTGAAAAGTATTTCAAACATGGCAGCTTTGACACTGTTCATTCCCTGTTAAAAGAAATAACATTAGTAAAGAGCCTTGCAAACCTTAAGAAACTATATAGATGTTAGTTCTTGGCATTGCAATCATCTTTTCATTATTAACTAATTTTTTCTCTGCCTTCCTCAGACATCTCCTTATGACCATCTTTTTATGCAGACACTCATGTAAGAACTTAATAAAAAAAAATCACAATGCAGCATCAATGTAAAGTAGAGTTGGAAATTCTCCAAGGTTTTGGAGACTGTGAAGGCAGTAAATGCAAGTTATTTGTTCTGCAAAGTAGGTTAAATTATGTTTTCCAGTTGAATGTAAAGCCCCTGAGGGGAGAAACTATTTTTCTTTGTATCCTCCATTCCCAAACCAGGCCCTTGTATATAGTAAACACTTAATAAATGCTTATTGAATTGAACTGAATTCTGAGTCCTGAATAATCTATCTTCAGAGTACTTTTTTACTATATAATTGCCAACTATCATACCCTCATAAACATGTTCTTACAGACTCATAGAAAGTATGAAGATTTGTCTGGGACTGGTGACTAATAAACAGACTTCATCTTATACACAATATGAGGCAGCCAAAAATAATGGCTGGCCCTGCAGTTAGGATCATTGTATTATAGACCTAGAGGTGGAAGGAATTTGAGATATTATCTAATTGGTTCCTTTAATTTTATAATTGAGTGAACTGAGGCTGAGAGACACAAATGATTGATTTGGGGAAACTGAGGAAATTAGAGAAGCAGTATTTAATTCCATTTTCTCTGACTTCAGATAAGGTGTTCTCTCCCCTTGTCATGTGGGTTCATATCCTGTTAGCACTTGTTATCTTGGGCAAGTCATATAGTTCTGAAACCTTGGTTTCCTCTCAGTATAATGGATATAATAATATTTTTGACTATCACCTTGACAGATTTACTATAAATGTATTATGGAAATATTAGTTGCTGTCATTGTTTGCTAGGTACTAGTACCAAGAAAGTTTTCTTGAACTGATATAGTCTGTTACTATCATTCAGTCTTTCCAGTATAATAAAATTCATCAGGGCTTGTGCCTTTGAGAAACCATTGGCATCTTCATAACATATCGAAATAGGACTTTTGTGGAAGTAAGGTCCAACAACACTTTGGGTTGTAGTTGTTATTGTTTTGGTTTTCACTTTATTTTTTGATTCTTTCTTCCCTCCAATAGCATTTTATTTTTATAAATATATGTAAAGATAATTTTCAACATCATTTTTGTAAGACTTTGAATTCCAATTTTTTCTCCCTCCCTCCCTCTCTTACCTCCTCCTTCCCCAAGATAGCTAGCAAACTAATATAGATTAAATATGTACAATCTTTTAAACATAATTTCATATTTTTCATGTTATATGAGAAAATTCAGACCAAAAGAGAAAAAAATCCATGAAAAAGGAAAAATAGCAAACAAATAAAGATGAAAATACTGTGCTTTGATCCACATTCAGGCTCCAGAGTTCTATGTCTAGATGTGAATGGCATTTTCCCTGCAGTTCTATTGGAATTGTTTTGAACTACTGCATTGATGAAAAGACCTAGATTCATCACAGTTGATAATTACATAATATTGCTGTTAGTATGCACAGTGTTCTCCTAATTCTGCTAACATCACTCAGCATTAGTTCATGTAAGCCTTTCCAGGCTTTTCTGAAATCAATCTGTTCATCATTTCTTTTGGAACAATAATAATCTATTACATTCATATACCATAACTTATTCAGCTATTCCTCAACAGATGGGCATCTTCTCAATTTGCAGTACCTTGCCACTACAAAATGATAAGCTACAAAGATTTTTACATACGTGGGTTCTTTTCTCTTTTTTATGATCTCTTTGGGATGCAGACCCTGTAGGGACACTGCTGGATCAAAAGATAGTTTTGTAGCCCTTTAAGCATAGTTCCAAATAAGTAAGACTTTCAAAATCATGTCCTGGCTATTGAGTAGTAACTATAATATCTTTAGCTTGTCACCTCAAGCCAATAAAAGACAGAAAATAACTATTTGGTGCGGTGAGTTGGGTAATATGTACTACTGAATTAATTTCCCATGGTACAAAATCCAAACTTGCTTTGTTGGGAACCAGATAAACCCAGAACTGAGAGCGTAGAGATAAGGTGATTTCTCCTTTTTGTGATTCGGTCCACCAATGAAACCTACAGATTCCTGAAAAAACCTGTGATGAAAATTATTTCAGAGTGCTCTAAGGAAATCTTTGAAGATTGTGTCATTTAATGGTAAAAAAGGACAAAAAAACATGCAACATCTCCACAATCATCTCTTCCTTATAGGAGATGGCAACATCCACAGCATTGACTATAAAGTACTTAAAACCCAAACTGAGTAGCATACTTGCTGCAACTCCATATTAATTTATACTGTATAGCCAACTGAGTCTTTCATTTTAGAACATAATTTTGTTGAGGTCAGGGATTTCATTTAAGTTAACATTTTTTGGGAAGTCGGAGACTTGATTAGGGGATGAGAACAGGTTCTCTTTTTAGCATGACTAGTATAATTACTAGATAGAATTCATATTATGGATTTCCTGCTCCAACATGAATTCTTAATATGATTCTGAATAAATCGGAGAAGCTTTAGTTCATAGTTTCCTCCTCTTCAGATCTTAGAGTAGACAATCATTGATTTTTCCTTTCTTTAATATTTTATAGTCCTATTTTTTTAAAAAATGTATCTTTTCTCTATTTGGCAACTTTTGTTGCATGCGATGCAGAGTGGGGTGGGGTGGGGGGGAGCTGGCCTCAGTGTTAGGAAGATCTGGATTTAAGTCTTGCTCTGAAATATTTTGACTTCATAACCAAGTCATTTAACCTCTCAGTGTCCCAGGTTAGCTTTTTATTTTTTTTCTCTCTTTTTAAGCATTTATTTTTTAGCTAATAAGCATTTATTTTCTTTCCCTTCCATGTTTCTTCTCCCAATTTAAAAAAAAATTAGAAAACCATATCATGACAAATATGTATATTCAAACCAAAAAAAAAGTCTCGTATTGCCCATGCTGAAAAGTACATATGGCATAGTTGAATTATCTTTCTGCAGAAGTTGGGTATAAAATGCTTTCTCATTGGTCTTTTAGGATTGTGATTGTGGTCATTGCCTTGATTAGAGTTATTTAAGTATTCCAAAGGTGCTGCTTTTCAATTATTATATTATATTATTATGTTATATGTATAATATATGTTATTATATAAATTGTTCCCCTGGTTTTGATCATTAATTTTGTATTAGTTCATATAAATATCTCTAGGTTTCTCTGAAACTGTCCATTTCAAAATTTCTTAAGGCATAATAGTATTCTGTGATTCATAAACTATAATTTATTTTTTCAGACATTTCCCAGTGAATAAGCACCCAATTAGTTTTCAGTTCTTTGCCACTGACAAATAACTACTGATATTTTAATATCTATCTATCCAAAAAAATCCACATACATACATACATAGATATGAATTGTGTTTACATACATATACATAGCCTTTACTTCTTTTGGAATATAGATTTTTATAGTGGTACTGCTGAGAGGGGAGGTATGCAGAATTTGGTGATTCTGGAGTGAATAATTATGAATTTCATTCTAGAATGTTTGGATCACATTGTAGCTCTACCAAAAATATTTTAAAGCACCTGGTTTCCTGCAGCCCCTTCAACATTTGTCATTTTACTTTTTAATCATTTCTGCCAATCTGATATATGTGAGAAAGGACTTAGAAGCTGCTTTATTTGAACTTCTAATTATTAGTGACTTTGAGCATTGTTTTAATATGGCTATTGATAGCTTGAAAATTTTCCTTTGAAACCTGTCAGTTTTACTCTCTAAGACTATATGCTGAAGAATAGTTATTGATTTGCATTCATTGGTAGAGCAGTTTCTTCACCTGGAGCTCTTACTAAGTTGAGGCAAGATCCTAATAAAAATGATCCAATTATGAATCAGTGATCATAAAATCCCTGAATTTAACTGGCAAAATATTATGAAGTACTTATTGTGTGTCTTTAATGGATGCAAAGATAGAAATGAAACAACTCCTGTCTTCAAGGAGCTTAAACTGTTTTGGGGGAGACAGCATACACATGTAGAAAATATTTTGCAATACAAAAAATAAACATATAATAAATGCTTATGAAAATAAGTACAAGAGAATTCTTTTGGGGTAGGGACTAGCAATTAGATCCATCAGGAAAGGCTTCATGGAAAAAGTGGCGCTTGAACTGACAGTACTGAATGTGCAGGAATTGGAAAGATTTAGCAAGAAAAGTTAGGGATTATGATAAAAGTTTGGGCATAAGAGGCTTAATGAATAGATCCATAATAATTGGAAGCCATGAAAATGGAGAGAAAATTGATAACCAAGGAGAAGTCATAGAGAAAGAATTAGAAAGACTTTTGGCTGGAAATGACTACGACTAGATAAGAATTGAATATTGATCTTTAAAATTCAGAGGTCAATTAATGCAGCTAAGTGTCAAAGTAAATAGGGTAGGAAGCCTAGAATTAGGAAAACTTATCTGTCTGAGTTCAAATCTGGCCTCTGGCAATTACTAACTTTGTGACTTCTGGGCAAGTCATTTAATCCTGTTTGCCTCAGTTTCCTTATTTATAAAATAAGGTGTAGAAAGAAATGGCAAACTATTTCATTATATTTGCCAAGAAAACCGTGAATGAGTGAAATGACTGAACAACAAAAACAAATGAATGATTACTTTCTAGTGCTGAGTTTATTTGATATAAGACTTTCAGGTTATACTTTTTTTTGAAGTCCTTTATAACAATTGAAGGAGAGGTAATGGTTTGGCTTAGAAAGGAATATAAGAAACCATGTTTTACAGTGTATCATTACAACAACCCTGTGGCACAACAATTTTGAGTATTGTCTCCTTTTTATACATAGAGAAACTAAAGCTTAGAGAGATTAAGTGATTTACTATGGTTACACTACTCTTAAGTGCTAGAGCTGGAATCTGAAACAAGGTGTAGCTAAATCTCTTTCCTTGATACCACTTTTTGTTTTTTATTGGACATGCTAGTTGGGGAGAGAAACTACTCTATAGATAATCTTTCATAGCTCAATCCTACACCTGGTCTATTCACGTACGTGTAAACATGGGAAAAACGAAAAAGACAATTTTCCTAATATCAGTCTATTGTATTCTTCACACATTAGCTTAGTTCCAGCTGGATCAAATTTCTATAAGTCAAATGATTTGAAACCTCAGAAATTCTGTCTCTTGAGTCACTACTGTCCAGGTGAGAAAATCATCTCATTTTTGGCTCCCTAGCTCATATGAATAGGTATTTGACTGGAGAGTCACAGGGGAAGTACTGTCTAAGTCAGCCAAATATGACTGGGCTTTTCATGAGCACTTATAGAAAATTAACCAGAATTCACTTTGGGAGGATAGGAAAGGGAATGATGGGAAAGTGTTTTATTTTGTTGGCATTATATACTTGTAATAAAAATGTCCTTTTTAATAAAAATCAATGACAACTTAAAATACATGATAAATGTTGCAACATTAATAAAACATACTTGGTAGTAAATTAGACTTTACTATGCAACTTGTATAGCTATTTACAGCCTTCATTTCAGGCCTGATTCTGATTCCAATGGCGAGCAAAATGATCTGAAACAGCTGTCAGAGGAAAATTAATACAGTCAGAGGGTAAATAAAAATCAGCAGAACCTTTTAGATTCCTCACTCTCAGCAATGACACTGATCCTTCGGATAGAACCTATCCTCCATTCAAAATGAGCTCTACTTTTCTAGATTGCTCTCTTGCTCACTCACTCACTTACTCATTCACTCACTCAATCAATCACTCATCATATTTTTCTGAAGAGCCATTTTTTGTATATTGAACCACACTAGACACCTTTAGGGATATAGAGAAAGTATAAAACAATCTTTATTCTATAGGAATTACACTTTTGCTGTCTATGTGACTTTGGACAAACTGTTCTCTGACCTTAATTTTTTCATATGTATGTGAAGGAGTAGAAATAGATCATCTCTAAGATTCTTTCTAATGCTAAACTCTATGACTCTCTAGCCCTAAGTGGGGAGATAAGATTCACATATGAACAAGATTAACACATGAATTAATTTAGATTAATGTAGTGAAAAGAACTTGCAAGACTATTATATTCAAAGATTTTCATTCAAATACTTGTTTCTACTTGGCTAGCTGTATAACTTTAGGAAAGTCATTTAACCATTCTAAAATTCAATTTCTTTATCTGTAAGATGGTTATGCTCATACTTGTAGTACTAGCCTCATAGATTTATTGTAAGGATCAAATGCAATAAAGTGAAAGCACTTTTTACCCTTTAAAGTGCCAAGACAAAATCATGATATTTTACCACTATATTCATTTTGGTTTCCCAGAAAACCATCCTGTGAGAGTTTATTTCAGAATAGAGATGACCTTGAATTTTCAAAAACAATGCTTTTTTTAAACTCTGGAAGACCCTACCAGTCTAGGAAAGCTTTGATATAGTAATAGTAATGGGAGTGTAAACCTTTTCCCCAAAGATTGGCCTAAGTTTAAGAAAAATTATAAATGTATTATCAACTTGTCCAGAAAGTGATCTATCTTTTTTTTTTGAAATGTCCCTCACCTCATACTTTACTGAGATAAAAGAAACAATTTTCCAAGGGCTCTCTCTTCTTCTCTGTTATCCACTTCAAAATTCATTGGTAGCACCCCTTGATCTCTCTTTTGCTCCAGTCTTTCATTAAGAGTTGGATTTTTTCTTGCCAAGGCCAATTCCTCTGCTTGTACCATTAGCCAAATGTCTTTCTTTCTCCTTCTGGTAGATTGTCTTGATGAATTTTGGAACCCAAATGCAATAAAATTTAAGGTTTAAATTCTTACCCTATCATCTACTACCCTTGCATTCCTTGGCAATAGCAACTGGAAGAATCAGGATAGATTTCATAAAGGGGATAGTCCTTAAGCTTAACTTTGAAGGAAGTTCTGGATACTATAGGATGGCTCTCTGATCCCCATTTTCTTCAATTATAAACTGAGGATGCCAAACTAAATGACTTTTAAGATTTCCTTCAGCTCTCAAATTATGATAGTATGATTTCCCCTCTTTTTTTTTTCAATTAAACTCAATATACTGGAAATTGTTTCCAATTTTCACCTACTTTCAGTCTCACATCTCCTATCAATATTAAGTAAACAAGTAAGCAAAAACAAAAACAAAAAATAAAACAATACCTTGACTTGAACCTACTATCTCCTCAGGATGCCATCTTATAACATATCTTCATTTCAGAGCCAAACCCCTTTAAATGTTATCTCTACTTATTGTTCTAATTATTGTCACTAACAAGCTTCTCAACCCATTCATTACACTGTAGCTCATTCTGACTTCTGACTTCATTAATCAACTGAAATTGCTTTCTCCAATATTTCAAATTATCTCTTGATTATCAAATCTGAGTTAAGTCAATCTCTCCAGTCTTCCTCAATATTATTTGACTTCCCACACTTAGTTTTTGCATTAAATTTGTCAATTTACTGTTTCTACAACAATCTCTTTCCAAAATCTGTCTTTGCCCAGGATGTCTCATTGAAATTCTAATGCACTCCCTCAACTTCACTTGTATTCAGAAGTCACTTTAAAGTTCTCCTCAAATACCACCTCCAGGATATGAGGCCTATTTTGATTCCTGCAGTTGCTGTTCTCATGTCCTGAAATTATTTTGTACTTGCTTTGTATGTGACTTAACTTTTTTTTTGTCTGTGTTCCTTTTGTTTTTCCCCCCAGTTCAGTATAACTTCTATTTAAGTGATTGTTTTGTTCTTGTCTTTCTATCTCTAGTGTCTAGAATAATACCTGACATATAGTAGGCACTTTACAAATGCTTGCTAAGGAAACAAAGACTATCAGGTTGTGATTTCTCTAGTGAATGAACTATTCACACTGATGAAATCAAGAATTATTGAAGCAATAAGTTATTATTGTTCCTGTGGTGGAGGTGTGCCTTTATGTCTTCTCATTGTTTATGATTCTTTCCCATGTATCTTTAAAAATTCTTCATGTAGAATGTACAAAACAAACTGAAGATGAAAATTTAAAATGTGACAAAGAGAAAGTCTTCCTCTGTCTTTCTTTGAAACATGTATGTACATACATATATATATATATGTGTGTGTGTGTGTAAAGGAATATAAATGTACCACTCCATTGAGACATCTGTTATCATTTATTTTTGTTTCATGCTCAAGCTATATTTTTTTCTGTAAATACCTAATATTAATGACACTTACACATCAATTCCCAAACACAAAATATTGCTCATAATTTGTTTCTAAAACCCTTAAATGATTATTTGGTTTCTTTCCAAAATTGTGGTGTTCTATTCATGGCCACAATAACATCAGTTGAGAATATTATTCTTAAAGAGAATTTTTATGGCACTGAGAATCAAAAAACTTGTATATGTTCTCAATCTAGTTTTTTCCTCTTCAATCATTCACTTACTTCAACATACATATGTAGTACTTGCTTATTCAATATTTACTTATCAATAAATGAATTGAATTTTATGGCCTGAATGACATACATTTTATTGTGATCTAGAGTTTGATGTCCTTAATTTAATAACATCTATGAATAAAAATATTTGGAGAACTTTGACATCAATAGGTTTGAACTATATATAGGATATTTTTTGTGACACTGTAAGTTAACTTGGATAAGTATTTATCTTCTCATTTAAAACTATTTTGATGTCAATACTCAGTGTATCATTGAATAAAAAATTTACCCCATAGTTGCATTTATTATTGAAACTTGTCTGATTTTATTGCATATATGGGTAGCCACTTATCTCAGAGAGCCTTTGAAGCTGCATTTCATTCAATTTTGTCAAATTTTAAAAATCAATAAACTGAGCATAATAGGCTTCTATAGTCTTTATTCTTCTATGTCAGTTAATTGTGTGATTGTAAAGATTTAAAAAAAAATCTATGAGGCTATGCTCCTATGTGGTCTGTATTAGAAAATCACCTCTGAAAGGCTATGCTTTCCTTTTTCATGTTTTCATCAAGGACACTCTTCATACAATTGATTTTTGTGTTTTATATATATATATATATTTTTTACATATGTCATATCTCTCTACTAGTTCAGAATTTCAATGAAACCTTTCTTAATCTCACCTAGTACATAGCACCAAGCTCTGTACATAGTTAGAACTTGATTAATTTTATTGAATTGAAAATGGGTATGTGCATAGAATAAATCATTAGTCACACATTCACATGAGTGAAATGACAAATTCTTGGAGTATTATAGTAAGAAAGGAGGCAAATGAGTCGGCAGTTTCTGATGATCCCAGTTTTTTGGCAAAAGTATTACATGATATTTTATATTGTTTTGTGATTTTTCTCTTTGAGATGTCTTTTTTAAAAAAAAACAAATTGTGTTACACCACAATTTCTTCTGTATGTTTTTGATTTGGTGTGTCTCTACTACCCTATATCATCTTAAGTATAATCGTCACATTGCATGTATTGCAATTGAGGTAGTAAAGGCCAAATAAGATAGTTCTATTATTATTTCTGAGAAAAATTAAACATCATAAAATGCTTAAAAATTGTTCTGTTTCATTAGTGTTTATTGTTCTTCTAGTTCCATCTATAAATGCTTTAAGGATGATCTGGCTTATCTAGATCTCCTGCTAAGTACTTGTCAGTCATATTTTTTTTTCCTTAGTCACGCCTTGATTTTTCCCAGAGGCTCAAAGTAGGACTTTTTATTGCTCATAGTTTTGTCAACTTTAACCATTGCCATTTCTGTTGATGGTACTATCATCCTTTTGGTCACTCAAATTTCTAATCTCATATTCATCCATGACTCTGACTCTTGCATTTTTCTCATTACTACTCCTATCCCATAGGTAGAAAGTTGCCACTTCCTATTGATTTGACTTCTAAATGAATTCTCACATCTCTTTTTTTCTTCCAATCCCAAATCAACTATTCTAGTTTAGGTCCATATAATTTGTTGTTTGTATAATTATGAAATCTTCCAAATAGTGTTTCTAGACTTCAGCTTCTCCTTTTGCTCATCCTTTATACAAAGGAATACCAAAATAATCTTGTGAAGGAACATATCTGATTATGTCAGTGCCCTTCTCAGAAACCTCCTGTACTTCTTAGATTATTCCAGGTTTGTGGATCTTTGACCTAGAGGGATCTTAGTCCTATTCCCTAACTTTACAGACAAACTGAGGCCTCAAAAGATTAAATGACTTACCTAAAGTCACAAAAGTTGGAAGTTGTGAGCTAGATTTAGAACCCAAGTCTGTTGACCTCAAATTCAGTGCAATTTCCACCACATCACAGTGTCTCTCTAAATGTAAATCCCCATTATTTTCAGGGCATTTAAGGCTTTTTAGAATCTGGCTTCAATCTACATTTGCTGGCTTTCTTTCACATTGTTCTCTTCCACAAACTGCTTTTCAGTCAAAATTGTTTCCTAAGCTCTACATGTCCTGGAACTCAATCAATCAATCAACAGGTATTTTAATACTGTGTGTCAAGCACTGTGCTAGATGCTAAGAATACAAATACAAAGAATGGAAAAAAAAATTCTACTCACAATGAACTTACATTCAAATGAGGGATAAATACATATGCACATACATACATATAAACTATTAATATAAAGTTAACAAATATAAATCTATATGATGAGAAATTGTACATATATATATACATGTAGAAAGTATAGTATATATATGTGTGTGTGTGTTTATATATACATATATGTATGTATATGTATACACACAATATGACAATCAGCCGGTGAATAGGCAGTACTAATAAAGACAAAGTGATAGACTGATTCTCCCACAATTAGTTAACTTTCCCTCTCTTTGTATTCCAACCCTAGTCTAACATATATAATTTTAAGAAGGAACAGATGAGAAGGGGTGGATGGAGCTATATAAAACTATTCTAGCAAGTGGGAAAACAAAGAAATCTTCAAGTGTTAACACTCTACATATGGACAATATATTTTATCAAAGATCAAATGATCATATGGTACATTCAAAATCCTGTTCTGTCAGCAACCTTTAGAGGTGGAAGTTTCTCCATTGCTCTGAGAGAGCAGGAAATTGAGTTGTATGCTAGTCTGCAGCTAAGTATCCCATGTGCTTAGATTTCATTGACAACATGCAAAGGCAGCTAATTTCGATCTTCTATTGGTAGCCACATGAAAAAAAAATATAGAAAGTGGAAAAAGCATTGAGAACCTGGACTCTAGTTCCATCTCTGCCACAGAATAATTGAGTAAGCCACTTTGGGAAAATTCTTTTACTTTTTCTGACTTTACTTTCCTAACTTATAAAATTAAAGAGTTGTACTAAAAAACCTATAAAATTTCTTCAGGCTCTCACATTTTAGGTTTAGAATAAATTAGAATTAGAATAAATTTCCGAGAAATCAAAATGACTATGTTGAAGAAATAAATAGTAGGTTTTATATGGTTTGTTTTTAGAAAATTCTAACTACATCAGTGTGTTAGTAGCAACAGGCAATTGTTATGTTAGCTCAACATAATTCTAGTCCTTTGGGTTAAGTGACCATGAAATTTCTATTATATTTCTTCACCATAATAAAGTGGCTGTGAAATGAGAGGATTTGGGTTCAAATCCTGACTCCTAAGTTTTTGACTTTTGACTGTGCATCACGGGGTCTCCATGTTCCTAACTGTAAAATAAAAGGCTTGGATTAGATAGATTATGAGGTCCTTTCCAGCCCTTAATCTATGAACCTATATATTAATACTTAGTTGACCTTAATGTACTGGATGATAAGAGGTATTATAGGTTTTTTTTCCCCCTGGAACTGAGTCTCTTTTCTATAATAGACAATGAAAAGAGAATTGAAGATGAAGCCTAATATCAAAGGATTTAGATGTGGAAGGGACCTTAGAGATCACCTAGCTCAATATATCCATTTTGTAAATGGACAAATTTAGATATTGAGTTGATCATAATCCTAAAATACTATGTAGTCAAGTTGGGATTGGAAGAGACTCCATATCCAGTGCTTTCCTCATTACTATGATGATGAGGGGATATGACAATAATAACATTGGAATATTATGTTCTGTTTTGGACAATTCCTGTTTTGAAAGCAAATCATGGAATATTAGAACTAGAAGAAAAGTTGGAAGTCTAATTGAGCCCCTTCATATTTCAGATAAGGAAACTAAGGCTCTCTTTGCTGAGATAAAGTGACTTGTTCAAGATAACATAGCTAATTAGTATTGTGAATGCAATGCTTTAAAGGAGAAAATGTTGATTCTTCTAAGATGTTCACGAGTAATAAATATGCTGCTCATTTTTCCTCTTTACTATCTTCCTTGCGAATTGGATATTTGAAACTGTTATGCAAGTTATACAGATGCAATAAAAATCATGTTCAATCAATGATAACCACTTGATTATAATCACATAATTTACAATGTTAAAATATTTTGCTGTCTTTTGAAATCTTTAAAAAGCTATTCAGGATGAGATTAATCAAAGAATAACAGGTATATTCAGGCTTGATTTTATCTTATATTGGAAGGTAATCAGGATATCCTCAACTGTTTTAGGAAAGTCATATTTATTGTGATCCCATATTCATAAAGGGATAACAAAACCCATACAAAATTGATGTTAGGTAATAACATTAAAAACATTTGTAGACCAAACACATTATATAATTTTAGTGGATTTTGCTGACATGTTTCAGGAAGCATAGTTTTTTGCATATTAAATATTAAATCATGTTATTATAAATTGTGTTTTAATTGGATGTTACTGCATTTTGTTATTATTCTTACAAATTCGAAATGTGTATGTAATTGTAGCAATAAGTTAAGTTAACGAGTATTTAGCACTGTGTTAAATGTTAGAAGCACAGTACTACATTTAATTAGCTTGATTTTAAAGGGTCATTCTAGGTCACTGCTAAAATGCTCTCTGTTCTTTCCCTACTCAACTAAGCTTGGATAATGAGTTTCAGTGTCTTACATGACCACTAACTCTACATCTAATCTAGAGATGGTATATTTTAATGGAGACATTTTCACTTCCTACTGCTACATTAGTCAGGCTTCAATTATGATAGGGCCTTTATGAAAGTATGAATAACAATCCACAGGAAGGCCAAAAATTTTAATCTGATTAGGTTGGCTTCAATGAACAGTAAAGGGTTTATTATGAATAGAATACTTGGGAATAACAGTGATGTTTTTACACTGTCTGATCTTTTGCATATCCCTAAAAGAGTCATATTCTATATGCCCGATTGATATATTATTATTTTCAAAATCTAGAAGACACTAAGGAGAAAATGATTAAGAGGGAGAGTAATCTCATTGGAATAAAAAATATAGTCTTTGTGAAAAATTATACACATATACATACAAATCTTTTCTATTCCTTCTAGATTTACTTTACAGTAGAATCTGGACATATTTACTAATTGTTCATGCTTTTCAAGAATCCTATATTTTCTTAGTCTAGTGATATGAAGAGCATATATTTTGCCATGCTGGAAATAACAATCTTATGATGATCAAGGGATCATTTTATAAGATGTCTGAAGGAGGGAGATGATAGCAAAAGAACATATAAAAATTACAGATAATATTATTACTCCTTCACTGACAAAGGTGAAAAGGGGAACATCAATAATTACCAACCTATATACTTTCTTTCTTATCTTTATAAAAATATTTATGGAAATGAGTTATATTGATATTGAGATATCCTCGAGGAGATTATGGCCCTAGAATAGTAGGCTTCAGCAAATGTTATTTTGTGTTTCATCTTTACAGTTATACAATTGATTGAAAGATATAGAAAGTTTAAGATTTTCCTCCCCCATATTGATTTTATGTTGATTTTACCAAGGTCATGGTGGAAGTCCTGAATAATGTTATTTAGAAGGAAAATTTCTTATAGATGGTAAATTTTTCTAGATGTTCTGTTTATGGATGATTATTGCATTGAGTTTATTAATCCCCCCAACTTATTATAGAATCTGAATCTTAGAATCAATAATTGTTCAGAAAAGATGAGCTTAACAATATCAATAGGCAGACCAAGAGGGTTTCAAAACCACCTAATGTGCAGGGGTCCAAAAAATGTGCAGGGGCCAGCGGGCCAGATGCAGCAGCTGCGGACAGTTATCCACCTCACCCAGGGCTATGAAGTTTCTTTATTTAAAGGCCCACAAAACAAAGTTTTTGTTTTTACTATAGTCTGGCCCTCCAACAATCTGAGGGACAGTGAACTGGCCCCCTATTTAAAAAGTTTGAGGACTCCTGGTTAGACTATGATTCAGTTGAATAATCATTTCATTAAGTTAGCATGTTAGTATTGATGAACAGGAGTTGGGCCTAAAATTAAATAGAAAGAAGAGAGCAGTTTAGGTCACATTTGGGAAATTATGCAATGCTTTCAACTGTCTCAAACTATTCCCCAACTTAAAAATAAATAAGCAAATATATATTAGACAGAAATGTTATCATGGTCATGCCACATAAGACTGAATAAAGCAAGTTTTGAAGAATCAGTGTAGTGGATTACATACAAGGGAAAGGAAATTGCATTAGATGGCTGTTATATGTATGTGTGTACACATAAATACACATAGGTATAGATAGATGATAGATACAACAGTGGGGTAGGGGAAAATATATTTTTTAAACTGCACTGATTATTATATTGATCTAGAGAACATCCAATGTGAAAGTTTTATCCACTGAGGCACTCAGGCAATTTGTCGAGCGCTTTTACAGTCTTGAAAAATTGCCTAGTGCACTGAAAGGTGAAGTAATTTGCCTATGATTATACAGTTGGCACATTTCAAAAGCATGAATTAAACCCAGGTTTTCTGTTTCCAAGATGGACTCTCGGTCTACTAAATGTTGTTGCCTCTTTGGATTAGGGATTGTCACTAAGGAAATGTATCAATGGTAAAGGAGGCAGATCAGTAATGTAGAGATAGCAAGACCTAGCAGCTCAAGTTTTGTATTGATAGCAGAAATATATAAAAATACCCCAAAGGAAGTCCTCTACCATTTGAGTAAATTCTTATTAGAAGATCTAGAAAGAATTAGGATACAAATTACAGTCTGAGAAGGCTTCCACGAAGTGAATCATAGGATCATAGA
This sequence comes from Antechinus flavipes, assembly GCF_016432865.1. Lineage (NCBI taxonomy): Eukaryota > Metazoa > Chordata > Mammalia > Dasyuromorphia > Dasyuridae > Antechinus > Antechinus flavipes. The sequence goes on from NC_067399.1 coordinate 564,534,033, forward strand.
TTTAGATCTTCTAGAACCTTAGGGAACATACAGTCCAACTCTCTATTTTACCAATGAGAAAATTGAGACCTAAGGTGGTAAAATGTGACTTTCCTAAAGTCAAAGAGGTAGTCATCTTGAGAGACTGGATTTAACCCAGGATTTCAAGATTTGAGAGGCAGTACTTTTTTCACACTGCCCACATTGGAAGGAAGATGCATTGCTGGGACTATGGATCCACTGAAGTAATGAAGGGCAATAGATAAAAGTGATGATTATCATCTAGGAAAAGAATTCACATTGTAGTGGAAAGTATACATGTACTAGAAATCAAGGTATATTTGATTTAAATCTTTGCTCTGTTATCAACTAATTGTTGTTCAACTAGCTTGGAAAAGTAATTTATTTCACTGTTTTCGATTGTCATTTCTTTAACTATGAAAGGAATTTACAGATATTTTAATTAAACCCTAAGATGTCTTGCATAGAGCACGTTTCATGATGCCTGGATGATGCTGATAAATGTGAATGTAAAAATATGCAGATTTGGAAGGCCAGTTGGTGTAATGATCACTAAAAACTCCATGAAGTTCTTAAAATGTATATTATCTCCTTACTACATAGATTTCTTTGCCAGCACCAACCAATTCAGATTTTGTAAAATCTCATGTAGTTCACAGGTGGACTTTGGCTTTGTAAATCCACAGTGACAGCAGAGATAATGGGAGTGATGGATGGATTCAACTATTGTTTCACTCAAACTTATAGATATAGGGCTCAGGAGGTCAATGCTTTCTCAATACTCAGGAGAATCTAACTCCATTATGATGAAGGAGGTGAGAGGTATATACTTCTCTCTCCTCAGTAGGCAATCCTTCAGATATTCTGATTGTGATAAATGGAAGATGAATTCCAGTTGCGTGCTGAATTTTTTCTTGCTTTGTTTCTGTTCTTTCAGGAGCTTGAAAGCTATACATCCTTTCCCTTACTTATAAGTCCCTCAAAACTGCTGTGAAAGTATTTTTACACATACACCAACAGAAGAAACTCATAAAAATTGTTTTGCGATTTCTTAATCTGTATCCCCTTATATCTTGGGCAGACATTCTGTGTAAATAGTCTAGGACTACAATGGAAAGATCAAGACTGTCACATATCTTCCTAGATCTTGACTCTGTGTTAGATTGAGGATCATTTTGCCTGAATCTCAATTGATCCTAAATTGATATGGTCCAGATTTAATACTCAGTTGTATAAATTCACTAGACACTTAAGGATTTAAATATTTCCCTTATACCAGTGGAGATATGGGCCTCATACCATCTGTTTCTTCTTTATTATCTCTCTTAAAGTTTATGTGTTCAAATATGGTCTGGTTATGTGTTAACAATATAGGATAGATCAATACTAGACTCTGACAAGGAGAGCTCAAAACATGTTCATAAAAGTTAAATTAGCATCATAAAATGATTATGGACTCAGATTCCGTTTTTTCTTGGTCACTACTTTCAAGTTAGAATTTAGCTACCTGCAAAGTCCTTATTGTTTTCTGAGAAACTGTTATTATTCTTGTCCTAAAGCTATTTTTAGTTTGAGCATATATAGCAAATTGCCAAATTTGGTAATCTAATATACTTTTCCCATTTTTTTTTTGTTGTTGCTGAGTTAAGTAAGCTTGGGTGTGAAAGGGAGCAGGAGAAAGAATTTAGCTGAAGAAGAGGATGATGAATGATGAAGATTTGGAGACCTTTGGAATTATAAAGCAGGCCTGTGGTTTAATATGGAAAGGGAAAGTTTGGAAGCTGTAATGAGAAGCTTGATGGAGAAAAAAAAGATGCACATTGAATGAGAAACTGACTAAAGTTGAAGCAACAGAATGAGAACATGGAAGAAATAATAGAACTAGAGGAGAAGAAACAAATGGGTTAATAAAAGAAAGGAAATTGGGTTTAACTGTTAGGATACTAAAGAAGTGGAAAAAGTTTTCCAGAGAAAATAGGCATAAGCATTGTAATAAGCAAGAATGATAAAGGACTGAAGATTTTGCTTGCAAAGAGATGAGAGGATGAGGATAATTTTATAGTGATCTTATTAGACTATGCAATTCTATTCTTGTTTTTCTGCCAAGTAATTAAATTGTTCGCTATGATCAAAGTATATGCTATAATGACTCCTAAAGGAGAAAGTAAAGGAATTCTACCAACACCTTTCTATTTCCTAGGTTACAGGGGAGAAAAATGTTCTTCTTAAAACAAAATAGAAAGAAAAAAAGAGATTTCAATGTGAAAGAAAAGAAAATGACCTGAAGCTATAGAGGGAAATCCCAATTTTTTTTAGGAGGTTGAAGTGTAGAAGAATGTGAAGAGAAAGGAAAGAAGTAGCACTGAACATCTGGAATAAAGAATAGATATACATTTCTTACCAATGAGAAAGGACGTTTCCCTTGTGAGAAGGAAGTAGCTTTTTGTTCTGTTAAAAGGCAGGTGAGGGTCGTATGTGTGGGGTGAGGTGGGGTAAAGGGGTGTATCACTAGGTATACTTCAAAAACATACTCAGGAACAAAGTAAAATCTGGGAACCAATGAAACAGAGAGCATAAATAGCAGTGGAAGCAGAAACAGATGCAATATGGCCACTGGAGCAATATAGAACACATTTGGAATGTATGAATTCATACCAAAAAGAGGGCTATAAATTTGGCATAGTAATGATGAAAGAAGAATTAATTGGGCAGCCATTGGGAGGCTTCTAGTCAAATGCAGAACATCTATTTTTTTTTTAACAATGACAATTTTATCCTTCAACAAGAGGAATTTCTTTTCTTGGCCAGATTTTTACCAATGAGGAGGAGCTCATCATTCAGTTGGAAATTTTTGAAACCTTGGGGAGAAATGATACTCCATTTTAGAATTCATAACACAAAAGAAGAGTGACAATATAAATGACCTAATATGTAGATTAAGTATTAGGAAAGTCAATATCAAAGGATTTAGAGAAAGAAGAAATAGGATTCCATGATCCCATGGACTAAAATCCAACAAGTGAAATCATTCAAAGAGAGCAGGAAGTCACAAAAGTGAAATTTTGAAGCCAGAACAATTTTGGCAAAAAAAAGAAAGAAAGAAATATCTAATGAAAACAATATAGTTTTGGTGGGTAGCAAGTTCAATATAGTATGATATGGCAGCCAAAAATACTGATGAAATATTAGTCTACATTAAGGACAGAAGATATGCCTACTATGAGTCAGGTACTGTGCTAAGTATTTTATATTTGCTCATCACAGCCTCTTAAGATGGTTGTTACTGTTACCTCCAATTTCTAGGTGAGGAAACTAAGGCAGGTGGAAGTAAAGTGACTTACCTAGAATTACAAAGCTAGTATATGCCTGAGGCCAGAATTGAACTCGTCTTGCTGACTCTTGGTCCAGCACTTTATCCATATATACTTTTATATACTTATATAAGCTTTGGCAAAATATCATAGCCTTATTCTATTTTTAACTAATCATAATCTGAAGTATTGTGTTCATTTATGGATACCACATTTTAAGAAGGTTGACAGATTGGAGAACATGTAGACAAATGACAACTGGAATTATGAGGATCAAATGAGATAAAATTTATTAGGTGGTCAGTATTGTAGTTGTCACATGGTAAGCACTATATAAATGCTTGTGATCATTGTTCAGTTGTTTTTCAGTCATATCTGACTCTTCCTGATCCTTCAGGTCAGATGCTGACATGATTTGCCATTTTCTTTCCCAGTTCATTTTATAGGTGAGAAAACGGAGGCAAACTGGGTTATGTGACTTGCCCAGGGTCATACAGCTAACAGGTGTGGTCCCCTCATTTGAACTCAGAAACATGAGTCCGCCTGACTTTATGACAAGCACTCTATCCACTGAACCATCCAAAAATAGTAAAGGGCTTTAAGATCATAACATATGAAGATTTATTGAAGAAAGTCATGATGATTAAACCAGAGAAGAACGACTTGGAGATATAGAGAATGGGTTGATGATAATTGTACCCAAGTGTTTGAAATGCTCACATGAGGGATAGGAATAGATATTTGTTTGATCTGCTGTCAGAGAATAGAACTGGGAATGATGCATGAAAGTTGCAAAGGTAGATTTAGAGTTGATGCATGGAAAAAATTTGCAAAAAAACAAAAACAAAAACCCAGAGCTATCTAAATGTTGAATGGACTCTCTTGGGGAAATAATTTTATCTTTCAGGTAAGTTGTTCAAACAAAGGATAAATGACCACTTGTTGGGTATGTTGAAGTACAGATTATTTTTCAGATATGTTCAGTACTTTATTTTTTAATTAAAACTTTTTATTTTCAAAATATATGTGTGGATATTTTTCAAAATTCACACTTAAAAAACCTTGTATTCTCATTTTTCCCTCCCTTCCCTCCACCCCCTCTCCTATACAGGAAGTGATCCAATATATGTTATACATGTGCAATTCTTCTATACATATTTCCACAAATATGTTGCACAAGAAAAATCAGATCAAAAAGGAAAAAAATGAGAAAGAAAACAAAATGCAAGCCAGCAAACAACAACAAAAAAAGAGTATTCCATACTCAGTCCCCACAGTCTTCTTGCTGAGTGCAGATGGCTCTGTCCAATACAAGTCTATTGAAACTGGCCTGAATCACCTCGCTGTTGAAAAGAGCCATGTCCATCAGAATTGATCGTTGTATAATATTGTTGTTGCCATGTATAATTATCTCCTGGTTCTGCTCATTTTACTTAGCATCAGTTCATATAAATCTCTTCAGGCCTCTCTGAAGTCATCCTGCTGGTCGTTTCTTATAGATGTTCAATATTTTATAACTGATGAGGTCCCTTTGCACTTGGAGCTTCTATGATTTTGTGCATAGCGTGAGCCTGAGAGGCAGGGCCTGTGGTGAGTAATGCACTCAGAACAAGAGTTGTTCAGAGCAAAGAGCATCCAAAACATGTATTATAGGTACCAATACCAATTCTTCCCTTTGAGAATTTTGGATTCTCTTTAAACTCCAACATCAACTAGCCAGTCATGATCATGGCCATTGGTAGATGATTTCAGTAGTATCCTTCTGGTGCTTATCACACATGTTCCTCACCATGGTTCACAAGTCAGAAGCAGGACTCTTTGTGTGTCAAATATAAAGGTCACACAAACAAATTTTGTGGAAGATCAGGCCAGTCAGGAGCACCAGTTAGATTATGGAATATATCACATTTGGATACTATAAGGTTATTGCCAAGACTGAAAACAGTAGCAGGTTCCAATGTTCATATTTTAAACAATAATTTTTACAGTATTTTATTGATTGAAAAAAAAATAAGCAGCAATTACAAGAGAAGGCTCCCAAACAGACATATCCTATTAGAGTTTCTAAGCCCCAAATTGGCATAATTTGAAATCAAAGTGTATGTATGTATATGTATGAGAGAAAAATAAAGAGAGAGAGAAAGAAAGAGAGAGAGAGAGAGAGAGAGAGAGAGAGAGACAGAGACAGAGACAGAGACAGAGAGACAGAGAGAGAAACAGAGAGAAACAGACATACACTGAGAAAGACAAAGAAAGAGGTGGAGGGGGGTCCAGAATTCCTTTCAAGGACCATAACTGAGGAATTAAAAAATATTTATATGACCACTATAGCTAAGTGATATACTATCTTGTTCCTTCTCCTCAATTCAAGACCTTAGACTATTGATGTTGGCGTTACTTTTCCTGAAATTCAGATGTGATCTTATGTGTCTTAAGTATGTGTGTACCCCAAAGAGACTCTCAGCTTTGTGGGCTTGTGTGGTTGTGTGTTCAATTGGTATGTTGGGTTTAGTCTAAACCCTTGGGGGCCAATATTTAGACAATCATTGAATTTATAGTTGGAAAGAGCCTGAAGGTCATTTAGCCCAATTCCTTCATTTTACCCAGGAGAAAACTGAGGACAAAAAGGTGGAAATGATTTGCCTGGGATTACATAGCCAGGTACTATAGAAGTGAACATTTAACCCTGCTATCCTGACTCTTACCATAGGTTTTTTATATTCCCCTAAGTTGCCTTCTTAGTCAAAATACCTTCTGAATTATGAACTGTTCTATTTTTTAAGTTCCCACCAAGAACAGTATTAGACTCAGAAAAGTGAAGGCAGAAAAAGAAGACAATTGGAGGTAAATTTCCATAATCTGATTTTACAATACTCGTTTTCTCACTTCATTTAACATTTTTTTCTCTTCATAATAAGAAAGTTAAGAAACTCAAGTTAAAGAAAACTTATGCTGAAATGCAGTGGAAAATAGTAGTCTGATATTTTCTAGATCCCTAAATATTTACTAAATAAGATAATGATTAATATTTGTAAACTGCCAGGTACACTTGAATTAGAAGGCTATTAGAGAAATGTGTAGGGTACAAATAGCATTTCTAGTGATTTTTAGAAAGACCTGTCAGCCCTCACTGTGCTGGTCATATGTAAATGGATTCAATGACTTTCTCAATAGGGGGTGTTATTTTACTAGCATACCACAGTGGGTGGTGCATTTTGAGAGTTTATTTTAGCATACTTAAAACTTGATTCAGGAAAGAAAGTCAGAGATAGGCCAGGAATCACTTAAAGTTGTATTTACAAAAATTCTTACCCCTTTCCCCATTTTATAAGCAATAGTACATTGTAAATGATCCGTGTGTATCTCCACAGATATTTAATATACAGAAAAATTGATTACTGGCAATCTTTATACAGAGAATGGTCTTTAAGCTACAAAGCACGAAAGTTCTTTCCTCTCCTTGCCTCTTCTTTTCTATTTCTGCTTCTGTCTCCCCCAGTAAAAATGATTATTAATATGTGCTATCATGCCAGTTGTTTGATTTGTCTGATGAGTTTATTCAGATTATCCAAGGCCCTTAGAGATGAAAAACTTCAAAACTGCTTACATTTATATAATGTTTTGTAATGTAGATAATTGAGGTTGTTTTTCTTTGTTTTGGTTAGTATCCTCTCATAGCAACAGAAAAATTTTACCATTATATATACCATTTTAGTATTTGAGATCCCCAAATGAGGTTCAAGGAAAAGTGGGTATTAGTTGAAAATAGGAAATGATCATTTCAAAAGTTTAGATAAGACATTATTAGATATCTATAGGAAAGTCATGATAATTCTGTCATTTTGTTATTATAATATCTATTCCCTTTTCCTTCAATATTTATATATATTTTGAGAAGATGGCTTCTTTTTCTTATTTGGGAAAATATGTACAAGAGATGGGGATGAGGGAGTTTGGTATTATTGTAATTTCCTATCTATTATCTAGCCAAGTCTCTCACTGAGAGGCTTTATATTCACCTAATTTAAGCTTTTCTAGATTAAGTGAAGCAGAGAAGACTATTGTTAAAAGTTCAGGCAAATAATTATTATAAACTTTTCAAAACATTTCTTTTGTTGTAGGGTCTTATGAATGACTACAAGGAGGTGATTCTTAGGGAATTGTTCAAGGGACATTTGGTTCATCACAAGCATCTTCTTTGATATCTATGGCCTAAGCTTATATTTATAGTAAAAAATGAATAGTAAGCATATAAGTACATTTTGCTAAGCAATCTTCTTAGGCTAAAATGTAAGGTTCTCCACATCCTGTTGCCAATTTATATTTCAGACCTTATGCCACACTATTCACTCCCATACCCTACACCTAGAATAACAATAACAATAACTATAGGTACCACTTATATAATGCTTGAAGGTTTACAAAGAACTTTACGTATATCATTCTATCTGGGTTTGATCCTGACATTAATCCTCTGAGGTTGGTGCCATTATTATCCTACATTTACAGACGGGAAAACTGAGATTCAGAGAAATTGTTTTTCTAGACCTAAAAATCTGGAATTCTATCCATCTATACCATCTGCTGCCCCAATACTGGTTGAATAAAGAAAGATACAGTCTGGGAAGAAGGAGTAAATTTATAATTTACTTGTTACTTTGTTAATACAAATTAGTATATGTCCTAGTAATAGTTAACCAAAAAGAGTACTATTATTGTCCTTAGAGTAAATTCCCTAATACCTTTGCTCCACACAAACAAATCAAAAGTGTTGAGTGGGGAATGAAAATGGTTTCTTAATGGAAAATCTAGAGGTGAAATGCCATAATAAATATTTCACTTCTCTTTGTACCTTCTGCACCTTCCTCCCCATTCTTCTACCCTGCCCAACTAGCTTTAGCTTTTTAATAATTTGACCCCAAGAGATTGTATGGTGATAAGAACTATGTATGCCTTTGAGTACAGCTGGCACTATTTTGGCTGCCCTTCTTCTATGGCATAAACAGAGAATTCTGGTGCCCAAAGAGTGTCAATCACAGGCACTAAGTTTTCTTTCAAATGTAAGCAAAAGGAAACAGAAGAGCACATTCTTGTTATTCATTTCATAGCCTGGGTTCTGCTAGGCTTGCTGAGCATCCTCTCTATTCCTGAAAGGCAGCCAATGAAAAAAAGCACCTTATTCACTGGGTGAATTACTGTATGTGAATGGCTAGGGGATCCATTTCAAAGCAGTGGTGAGAATTGGTCTATAAAAAGCCAGCCCAATTTGTCTCTGAAGCTACTGTGAAAATGAATGAGGGCTTTTCCATTCTCTGCTCAGTTAAAAAAAAAAAGACTACTTTTCATATAGCAACTATTTTAATTAAATCAATAATTATATTTTATTGAAGGTGATATATTTCAGTAAGAATGAATACCTATCCTAGCCTTTTTTTGAAAACTTTATTTAGGCCAATGGGGAGGAAGAATGTGGGATTTTGGATGCAGGAGCAATAATATCTGATAACCAAGTTTGAACATCTTCCCTAACCAAAAGAAGGTAGCCTCAGTTATTAAAAAAGTGATTTTTTGGACAAATGGTCTTCAAACTCAAACATTAATTTACCTTGCTAAACTTCATTGGCTTTAATTTGTTCTCATCTTTTCAAGAAACCTGGTAGAACACACTAATTTATATTAATTCAATGATTGGACTGGACAAAGAGATTTGGGGATTAACTGTTTAGAGAAGATACTTGAATCCAGGGGAAGGAATAAGCTCACTCATGAAGTCATTAAAAAAGAAAAAAAAAACAGTGGCCAAGACAGAACATTCTGAATTCTAAAACTAAGGCATTTATTGACCAGTTTTGACCATTAAGGAGCTTATATGGAGCTGGGGTGAAAGAGTTACCCAAAGAAATAGCTAGTACAAGGACATGATCCTGGGCTCTGGAGCACAGGACTTGGATTAAAATCATCTTTTGTATGACTGCAAAAATTTATATAATTCTAATTTACCCATATGATTAGCTGTAGAAGAATTATTCTATGTTTCTATTTCTCATGTTTTCATCAAGGATACTCTTCATCAAATTGATATTTTATTATAATTTTTTTGAATGTGTCATATTCTTTGACCAGTTTGTAACTTTCAAGAAATCTTGGCTAATAAAACTGAGAAGATTGGAATATCTAATCCCTCAGCTTCTTTTTCAAGCTTTAAATCTGTAATTATCAATGCACAAAAAAAGCAAAATACAAGGAAATCTGAAGAATATAGGTTTGGCAACTGACTGGCTTTGGAAAGAGTGAGAGGGAAGAGTCAAGGATGACTGGAACTGGAATTGGAAAGATCTTAGCAGCCTCAATAGAAAAAAGGAAATTTGGAGAAGGGAACATGGTCAGGGAGGAGAGGGTGTCAGTGAGTGATGTTTTAGACACATTGAATTTGGGATCCCTAAGGGACATCTAGAATCATATGTCTGGTAGATAGTAGTTAATAGGTAAAATGAAATTAGGGACAGAAGAGAGATTGGGCTGGACAAAGAGATTGGGGAATCAACTGTTTAGAGAAAATACTTGAATCCAGGGGAATGAATGAGCTCACTCATGGAGTCATTAAAAAAAAAACAAAAAAAACAGTGGCCAAGACAGAACTTTCTGAGTTCCAAAGCTAAGGGTATAGGTTATATGATAAATCCACAAATGAAGAGTAGAGAGAATAATCAGAAGGACAGAATCACAGAAATAAGAAAGGAGAGAATGGCCAGGAGAATAGGATCATTAGAAAAGGTTTATTGAATTTAATATTCAAGAAATCCATGGCAATCTTAAAGAGAAGTGTTTTAGCTGAATAGCAGAGTTGAGAAGTGGGTAGTGATGAAAGATAGAAAGAGTAGACAATTTCTTCCCTCTGACCAATTAAGAGGTTAAATGAATCTGAGGTATGGGATGATAATTTGAGAGAGTGGCAACATCAAATAAAATGGTTTAGATCTGAGCTAGTTTGTGGACAAAAGGGGAAAAACCCAGTTTGAACATGAGAAAGAGAAAGAGGAATGATCAATGGGGTGAACTCAAGGAGTAAATAGAAATGGATGGAATCAAAGGCTCAAATGGAAAAGTTTGCCTTGTCATAGAGAATACTATGAGACACATGAAAGGAAAAATAGTGAATATATGGAGGATTTTTGAAGGGAAAGGTAGAAGGGCCAGAGAGTTTACTGTGAATTTCTTCATTGGTCATCATCTTAGGAAGAGTAAAAGAGAAGTTATTTGTCCTTGTTGGTAGTGATAGTGGGAGTGATGCGGAACTGAGTATTGGCAGTTCTTGACTGTTAGTAGGGTAAGAAGGCAAGAGTTGAGTCTTTGAGAAAAATAAAGTGAGGCCAAAGAAGGAATTGCACGTTTAGGGAATGAGGCAGGGGGAAAAGAAAAGACAGAATTTTGATGAATTTAAAGAAAAAGTTCAGGATAAGTGAGGTACAGAGAGACATATAAAGGACAGATGATTGTAGCAAGAGAAAAGAATTTCCTAGTTAACAATCACTGAAGTTGTATGGTTATATGGTGAAACATTTCTGTGAGTCACTGAGGGATATCACAACAATAGAAAATGTTGACGACCTGGAAAGTCAGAGTATTTGAGGAATTGTCAAAATGTATACTGATATCTCCAAATACAAGAGAGAGAGAGAGAGAGAGAGAGAGAGAGAGAGAGAGAGAGAGAGAGAGAGGACACATTGAATTTGGGATCCCTAAGGATCAGACACATTGGGATTGAGAGAGAGAGGGAGAGATGTACAGACAGAAACAGAGAGAAAGAGATAGAACCAAATCTTGAACACTTTGAGAAAAGGTGGGAATATCTTAGAGGCTGGTAGACTAACATCATGGATCTCATTAGATTATATAGACTGATGCGGGGAAATTCAAAGGAGAATGGAAAAAATTGCTGAATGATAGCAAAAGCGTGACTTTAAAGTGATAATGGGAAGCAAAAACCTTGTTCCTCTTCAGTATCTGTGGGAACATTGAAGGAAGAACAAGCAACCTGTATAAGATGACAAGAAGATAGAAAGAACTTAAAAGAAGAGACAAAAGATGAAGAGAAGTTTGTCAGTGATGAATTGGTGATTCCAAAGGGATAATGAAAAAGGTGAGGAGAGAAGAAATAGGAATGTTAGGATGAGGAGTAAAGTAATGAGGTGAGGGATCAGGATATATTCTTTCCCTTCCACTAACCTCCCCTAAAGAATGATGAAGCAAGAGATACAAATTTACTGCCCCAGAAGTCTAGGGAAATGTCAATTGGTAGGTTTGTACTCTAGCTCCAGATGGGAAAGACTGTCTATCACATCATGCATATGACAATGTTAGAGGCCTGTTTTCATCATAGTTCCCACAATCACCATTGGAGAAATGGCCCACCTTCCTTACCACCATTACCACCAATTGATAAACCATTTTCCAGAAACATGCAAGTAAATCCAAAAGCCCGGGCAGGAGTAGCACCTCCTGGATTTGTTTTTGCTTTTTGTCTATCTTCTGTAGTTATTATCCTGAGAAGCAACCCCTGCTAGACTAGCTAAGTGACACAGTGGATAGAATTCTGGATCTGGAGTCAGAAAGACTCCTCTTCCTGTGTTCAAATTTGGCCTCAGCCTGCTGTGTGACTCTGGACAAATCTTCTAATTCTGTTTGCCCAAGTTTTCTTATCTTCAAAATGAGCTAGAAAAGGCAATGGGAAACCATTTCAGTATATTTGCCGAGAAAATCTTAAAGGGGCTCATGAAGAATGAGACATCACTGAAAAATGACTGAAACCAACCATAGCTACTGAAAACTCAGAAAGAAAAAATGTCCTTGCTATCCAACTCCTTGGTACTGTCAAATCAGCATCAAAAACAGATATACTTTTATTACTGGAAATTATATCAAGGAAGATGAATTTACCATATCTTTTACCACTGCCTCTTTAAGGACCATGAAGCTTTTCCATCTGACTTGCAGTTGAAACCTCATACACATGGTATCCCACAAACTGAATGTGAGCTACTTGAATATCAGTACTGTTTTGCTTTCTACTAGTATTTATAGTACATAGCACATTGTTTTACACATAGAAACATTTAATAAATTAATGCATTTTAATTTATGCATCTGATATTTGTATTAATATTAGAACTCAGTAACTGTCTCTAAAGAGAGGATTGAGACTATCAGATATTTTAAATATCTTAGAGGATAAAAAGGAGATTTGGATAGATGTTATTTCTAGCAGAGATAATTGAACTCTCTTAATTGAGTATCTAGGTTAAGATTTCTCACAGGTAGAAATAACTTTTGAAGTCTAACTTTAGTCCCATTGTGTTCTTGCAACATTTTTTTCTCTGCTATCTAATATTTAAAAGCTCATAAAATTTATAACTGGAAGGCAGAATTAAGTTCAACACTGAGGCAGTTGAGGGCTTAAAAGTAGCATCATTACCCAAAGTCACACAGCAAGTTAAAGGCAAAACTGGAATTGAAATCCAGATCTAACTCTTGATCTCGTAAAATTGGGTAGTGGAAAACAGTGGCTATAGAAAGTCTTTCTATTCAGAAAAACACCCCAACAATTCCATACTTACAGTAAACCAAATTGTCTCAAAGGCATTTGCTAAGTAAAATACAATGAAAATCAGATGTCAATTTGCCTAAGTTAGCGCATGGCAGATGCTTAAGGTCAGAAGCTGGTACTCAACACAGATGGGGATTAAAAAGCTCATTTCATTAAGATATTTTAAAACTGTGGCCACTGGTGAGAACTCTCCTGTGACTCAAAAGGATTCCTTGATGCTAAGTAGATTTTTAGGAAATCAGATAGACTTGATATCCTGCCAAGAAGTCTTACTTTAAATGGGTGTTATTAGTACTCTGCATATCCAGTATGGCAAGGAAGCTGCTATATCACACCAAAGTCACGGCTCAGGGAGAAGAGTTGGGCTTATACACTTTTCTGCTTTGGATCAGGAGACAGACATGTTTACTTGGAATCCATGAGAGTCCTTTTATTAATCTAGTGAATATGTGTCTTAAAAGGGTTTGGGTGGCAGGCTGAGGAGAGTTGTTTTTATCAGCTTAAAGTCAACTGAAGATGGTATACCACTTTCCCACTCTGATTTCACAACTACATCTCCTGATTAAAGTTAAACAATGGAGAAACCAGAAACAATTAACAGAGGGAAGACACCAAAATTTACAGATACTGAGGAAAGCTTCTTGTAAAAGATGGGATTCTTAGATGGCCTTAAAAAAAAAGCCAAAGAAGTAGGCTGAGTTGAGGAGGAAGAACATTCCAGGCATGGGCAGAAAGTCAAAGGACATTTAGTTTTATTTTGAATAAGATTCAAACTATTTACCATATCATCCAAGGTCCTTTATAGCCTCTCTCCAACTTCATAGTTCTCTTCTTGCCATTCATGGATAGATACTCTGCTTTCTCATTTCAACTTTTGCTTATTTCATACTCAATATATGGAATGCCCTTCTTTATCTCAGTTGAGTGTGGAATAATAGAAAAAAGCATTAGATTCTGGGTCAGAGAGATTGGATTGAAATAATAGTTTAGGGCTTCCTAACTTTGTGACTTTAGCAAGTTACTTAACCTATTTGGCTCTCAACTTCTTCATTGACAAAATGACATTTGAGTTAGACAAAATGATCACTGAGTTCTCTTATAGGTCAGATACTACAAAGCTATAACATGTTTTTCAAGGTCCAATTCAAATATCATCTCTTCTATAAAACCTTCCTTTATCTTATGTGGCAGTCATTCCTTTCTTAAATGTACTCTAGACCAATTAGTTATATTTTTATTATTTACTAATAATATTCTGATTTTTATTGTATTTATTTGTATCTTTTTTAAACATTTAGTTACATCAAATATATAAATATATTATTTATATATAACATAATTTACATATATAAATATACAAATGTATTACTTATGTGTATATGCAAACCTATATATACCTATATACACATGTATATACACACATGCATATGTAGTTGAGAGTAGGGATCATATCCATTTTTCTATCTCATCCAGTGCCTGGTATAATGCCTTATATTAGGTCTTAGTAAGTCTTTATAAATTTGGAGTATGTTCATTGATAAGCTTTAGGCTAGTTTTTGATGAAGAAACTGAAGTCCATATACATCTTGTCCCAGTTCATGTAGACAGTAATTGAAAGACCTGATTTCCTGACTTCCAGTGTTTTTCACTCAGTTCTGTGGTTGCCACCTCTTTATTAAAGCATCAGATCATTTAACCACTGGGGTAATATTGAAAAATAAATTACCATACAATTAGAACCTGAGACATCAAAAAAAAAGAACAAGGAGTGATTCAGGTAGTGAGCTTATACATTGATGATTCTGCCTTTTCTTTTTATTGCCCCTTCTCTCTTTTAAAAGCTTTTCCTATAGGATCAAGCTCAAATTCATTAACCTGGTATTCACAGTTTGCCACAATCTGCTCTAATACTGACTTTACAGCTTTCAATTTTCTGCTCACTCCATTAAATACCCTTCCCTCTAAATAAGGTCATTCTTTTACTATCTATTACTTATTCAAACACACTAGGATTCTCTGACCACCATGGGATGTTGCTCATGATCTGCTCACCCTCTACTTCTCTTTACCAATATAATCTGAAACTTAAAACTTATCACTTGTTTGTATTTTAAAAATTGGTATCATATTTTACATGCCTGCCATTCTTAATAAGGCAATAAACTTCTCCAAGGTTATTTAGTTACTAGAGAGAAAACCTGGACTTGAGTTTTGGATCAATGAATTATGGAATTAAGTGAATACAACTTCAATTATTCTTGAACTTTAGTTTTTTCATTTATAAAAGAGGCTAATGAAATTTACATTTCCTACATCATAGTGTTGTTGGGAGTTCAAATGAAATAAGTGTGAAAGTCTTTTCTATATACATATATTTGTGTGTTTATATAATTTCTCATATCTGTATATCATCTATCAGCTCTTTATATATATAATAAATTTTATTTAATGATAACTGATAATGACAAATGATTGTGCCTAATGAATAGATTCAGGAAAATCTGGCTTTAGATCCTTCCTCTGACATATACTATATTTCCCACTCAATTATTTTCATTTTATATTTCTTTGCATTTTTTAGGTAGATGTTGTATTATATTATAATCCCCAAATTCCTTCTCTTTCTGGTCCTTAAACAGATATTCTATATCTATAGTCTCCAGAATTTTTGGTCTCAGGGTCCTTAATATCCTTAAATTATTGAAGACCTCCAAAAAGCTTTTGTTTATATTGGTTTTCTCTACAGACACTGATTATATTAGAAATTAAAATTGACAAGTTATGAATGTTTACTAATTCAGTAATAAAACCATCACATGTTAATATAAGCAATACATTTTTATGAAAAACCATATTTTTCAAAACAAAAAAAATGGGAAGAGTTTTCCATATTTTTGCAAATCTCTTTAATGACTTAATAGAAGACAGCTGGATTTCTGTATCTGTTTCTTCATTCAGTCTGTTTTAGTTGAAATATAGGGGAAAAAATCCAACCTTACACAGATATGGAGTTGAAAAAAGAGTTTTTTTTTTTAAATAGACACATAATATTTTAGCATTATTTTGAAAATTATTTTGGCCTCATGTACCCCTGAACGTGTCTTGTGGACCCTTAGTGGGCTATAAAGTATACTTTAATAACTACTGCTGCATACTGAATTTCCTTCCTTTTTACCCCATCTCTGGTTATAGTTTTCCTTGAATGAGTATATTTACTTGATGTACTAGGCTTCATTACAACGCCTTTTCTTTACTCTATTTCTTTATAATAAGACACAGTCTTCCATAGTTTTATTCTTGTTTTAACTTATATCCCATCAAATCTTGATATCTATAAGGTCAAACTTTTTGTTATTGTTGTTGTTGTTGTTATTGAGATATTATTAGTTATATCTATCTTTTTGTGACCCCATTTGTAGTCTTCTTGGCAAGAACATTTTTCAATTCATTTAGTTCATTTTTTTTAGATGAGAAAACTGAGGCAAACAGAATTAGGTAATGGCTAAGGCCAGATCTGAACAGAGGAAGAAGAGTCTTTCTGACTCCAGGCCCAGCACTCTAATCATTTTGCCACCTAGCTGCCATAGGACAAATTTACCTCATTGCTCTACATTATTATTATTATTATTATTATTATTATTCACTTATATTTTGTGTATGGGCATGTGAGACCATGAACTTTATTTCTATTCCTCTTCTTTAATATTGTCTCCTCTAGATTAATTACTGGGCATCTTTACTGAGCTCACAATCTTTGTGATACCTAATTCAATTGTCTTTGAAAAGTATTTTGATCAAATCTGTCAGTATTTGTGTTAATATATTTTTTAATTTAAATAATATAGGGAACACAGAAAAGAAGATGACATGGTCCCTACTTTCATAGGACTTATAACTTAGTATGTGAAACAATTATCTTATAAAATAACAATTTATAATTCATTCATTGCTTAATTATATGGAATAGTTTATAATAATGCTTAAAATGAGGGAGACTTGGGCAAGATAGATCAAATTATAGAACATTAGCATTGGAAAATACTTTATAAATAATGTAATCCTATTATTCCTTTTCTAGATGGAAACATTGAAATCCATGGAGAAAGAGATCTGTCCAAAGTCAGATAGCTAGTGCAGAATAGAGTAGGGAGACAAGATCACAGAAATTCCTGGCTCCTCATTCAATGCTTTTATATACCTTCTCACTTTGGGTTAGTTTTATGGAGGATGTGGAATTTATTTGACCTTGAAGTCAGTCTACAATTTGAATAGACACCAGGAGTTAGAGCAGTGAGGACACTCCAGAGTAGAATAATGTTATGTAGCAAACTACAGAGAAAACAATGGGCATGGTGCAGAGACATAGGATCACGAGAAAGCTGTTGAGAAAATTTAATACTAAGGTCAGGAAAAAAAGAGTAAGTAAAATATGTCTATTGTACTATATCTCACTTGATTAAACTTTATTGTAGAAATTCTAGAGTTGTGGGTTTGAGTCTTGTCCCAGCTACTAAAGTGTTATTTTAAAGCCAGCCACACTAGTTTTCAGTATTTCCATTTCCTCATCTGGAAACTGTTAACAGAGATGGTGGAGAGACACTGCTGATTTAAAGAGAGAGAGAGAGAGAGAGAAAGAGAGAGAGAGAGAAAGAGAGAGAGAGAGAGAGAGAGAGAGAGAGAGAGAGAGAGAGAGACAGAGAGAGAGAGAGAGAAGAGAGAGAGAGAGAAAGAGAGAGAGAGAGAGATCACAAGGTGCTTTGCAAATAGACAGGCTTGAAGGCTGTAAAGTTAGTGAGGCATGAATAAGGGCACATCAGACTGGCTGGATGAATAACTTCACAAGGGAAGCAATGAAATTCCCATTAATGGCATCATTTAATTCTCCAGTTCTTGAGGACAGGTTTTGACAGGCTTAACCAAAATTCTCTAGAGTGTTTCTATTCCCTCAGGATTGGAAAACCTCAGGGAATGAATGATACATCTGGGAATTTGAGGAATTAGTATATCAAATGATATTATTCCCTTGTGTATTTGTGGACCAGGTAAAAGGAAGAAAAGACAAAGTTTGTTAATAAAATATCTTGCTGAATTAAAAAAATAAATTACTCGAATGAATATGGCTCTTAAGAGCAAGAGGGCCATATCATATGAACACTGCTGCTTTTCTAAGAGAGTGTACAGTATAATGGATTGAAAATTCCTGGGAATCAGGAGATGTTGTTTCACTGAGTAGCCATGTGACTTGGATCAAATCCTTTGATCTCTTGAAGCTTGAGTTTTCTTATTTGTAAAATGAATGAATTGGACTAGATAGCTTCTAAATTCCCTCCCTGATCTAAATGATTCCCTAAAATGTTATTAATAATCTCTTTTTCTTGACCTTTAACCCTTGAGTCTTCAATCCTTATCTTTCACTTAGCTACCTTTTTCAGTCAGTCAGTCCATGAGTTTTTATTAAATGCCTTTGTGCCATCTCAAGATTTTCTCTTATTCTATTACTCTTCCTGGACACCTTGTTTTATTTCCATGTGTCTCATAGACTGCCTCTGAGATAGGATTTGAGGATTTCTTGTCAAAAATGTCTCCCTCCCTGAAATTGTCAAGGTACCTGTTATTTTCCTGAGATAATCATGGTGGATTTAAGTTACAATCTCTAGAAGCCATCTATGAAAGTGCTACTGTACTACTTGGCAGATGAAACTCATTGATACATCATTTATTTAGTAGCTATTTAACTTCCCACTATCATGAAAGTGAGACCGATGCAAAATCCCTGTCTTCATGGAGTTTATAGTCTAGTGTAGGTGACTAGACAGCTAAGCAAATTAGTTGGTTAGCTCAATTAACTCTCCCCCATTGAATCATGTCAGAATGGGGTAAAGGGAAGGTAAATTTTGACAGGTGATTTGAAAGTTTCTGGAATCTGGATTTCTTTGAGAAGAAATGAGTGTGGCTATGAAATACTATTTAAGCCACATACCAATATTCATAAAAAATCTCCAACATTATCCCAATGCAACAAGATGATTCCTATTTTCCTATGAAAAATCACGAGAACTTGGGATGGTAGAGAGGGTATTGGGGAACAGAAAAGCAACTTGGATAACTTCACTATTTTGATTAGAATGGGCCTTCCAACTGACCTTGAGTTTCCATAATGATTAGCTGCTGAGTGTTTGTCCTGATGAAGGGTCGACATAACACCATAATAAACCAATAATCCAACATGAGGCAGGACTGACAGAAACTGAACCCTGGGCTGAGACAGCCCTTTTCCCTCCATATGACACCCGAGCCAGCCACTTAATGTTAAGTAGTAGTAATTTAAGTAACTAAGAGTGTGTTCCTTTTCCATGCCAGAGAATGTTTACTTTCCCATGTGGTGGCAGCCGGAGCCCTTGGTTTCTTCCATCAACAGTTTGACAGTCTGGCCTAGATCCAGGGCTGTGCTATGGGAGCTTTTTTATTTGGGATTTAACTCTTTCCTTAGCAAAGTCTATTCTGGAATTTGTAGTTTCTTTGCAGAATTCTGGTTAAGATTTGGAATAACCCTGTTAAATTGGAGGGTCTTTAGCAAGAGTAGAGGGATTTTTCTTAAAGAATTCCATGGAGCCTCTCTTCATATTCTGAAAGACACGGTGACTAAAAGAAACATAATAATTGCCTCCACTTTACTCATTTGCTTCTAAGTGCTATCTGTTTTAATGAAGAAAAAATGTCTCTTGGTAAATGGGTAGAATTTCTTTTTCCTTGGAAAAACAGGACTATTTTCTCTTTCAGAGGAATATATTTACTTACCCTCCACTTAGATGAGATGAAGTTTATTTCTTTTCCCTTCTTCTCCCCTCCACTTCCCAGGAAAATAACATTTTAGGGATTTGGAAAGACTGATGGACAACCAGGAAATCATTCTCCTCCAGCTAGGAAGTGTTATTCCATTGCTTATACCTTCTTCTCGTGATTGCAGGAGATGGAATCTCAGATGGACAATTGATTTGTCCCAGTGCAACACTTATTTTCCTATGAAAATTCATGCCACAGAAACTGATCATTTTTCACAGTTCTCCTGACAGGTACAATTGTCACTTGCAACAGAATAAAGAGACAATGCAAAATAGCTCCTTTAAGCTGCTTTTAATTGGCTCTTAAAGTCATTTTGCTGAGATGGATTAATCATACCAAGACACAGTGTGCTGGTACAGCTCATAAAACCTGTTTTTCAGATCATTTTCCAGGGTGAGGAGACTTTTTACTCTCCTCTTAGTTCTTACAGAAAGTCCTGCTAGTAATATTTATTGGGTTTGACCAATGGGACACAGAGATCCAAGTTCTGGCACCAAAAATAAAGTAGACAGGTGTGGCATAATCCCAGTGGCAGGATTTCGTTTCAATTTAAAGTGCACATAAAGGCTTTTTCTGCTTATGAAAGTGATAGATTCTTAAACCACAGTTTTGCAAAGATCCTAGCAGAAGGCTGACAGGTATTATGCACACTCTCTACTATCTCCTCTTCCTTTTCTAACTTTGCAACTATCACTGCTCAAATTCTGCATTTCATGCAGCTTCCCTAGCAAACTTTAGTAAGTATGTTGAACTATGTGCTTTCTGCCAGTCGTTTAGTGTTGGACTTTTTTTTTTTTTGGTTGAGATGAAAGGTCTTCCTTTCCACCAAAGTAAGCCTTTTATTGTAAATATGTCCTCTAATTTTTTGGGGGAATGCTGATTATAAGACCATGCTAAATGAATAGTAAAGTAGAAAGGCTTAACATTAATATTAAAATATAATTTATGTAAATTAATCTGACATATTCCAGGAAATAGGTAATTGTCTTACATGATGATTGTTCATAAATAGTAATAGTTCATATGGATAACTGTGAATCAAATTTTGAAGTTTTTCTTCTTTTGCTTTCTTAACCATGTAGTAATCATAATCATTGTTGATGGTTTTCTTGATACTATGCTATAAAGGAATTTTTCAAATTTAGGAAGTACTAGTAGGGATGGAGGATAGTATAGATATAGATATTTGTGCCTCCTCTTCGGGTCATTCTAAAATTAATGCAGGGTATGATGGAGTAGGGACAACTTAGACCAAGAGGCATCATAGAAAAATGGAAGATATATTATGAGAATAAGCCCTGATTCTCCAACATTTAGTTATTTTGGAGCAGCTAGAAAAAGGAAGGGCAACTATGCTCTCACACAGAGAAGGAAGTGAGGAAACATGAGTATTCTGGCAAATGTTGAAGAGCTGTATCTCTGAGGAAAAATGTATACAGGATAATCTCTTAACTTTAATGTGTGTTATTAACATTTTCCCCATCACTTTTGCTGTTCTATAGCATTTGCCATATTCTATAGCATTTGCTATTGTTGACCACCTCCTCCTCTTGGATATTCTCTCATTCCTTGGTTTCTGTGTCATTACTTTCTTCTCATGCTCTTCCTTTCTTCTGTGACATTCCTTCCTAGTTTCTTCTGCTCATCTAGCTCTGATACACACACACACACACACACACACACACATATATATATATATATATATATAGAGAGAGAGAGAGAGAGAGAGAGAGAGAGCGAGAGAGAGAGAGACATATTTCTCTATCTCTATGTCTCTGTCTGACTCCCTCTCTCTGTCTGTCTCTGTCTCTCCCTCCCTCCCTAATAAAGTCTCTGTTCTCAGTGTCTTTTCTTAATTCTATATATTTAAATTATCCACCGGTCATTTCTAGTTGGATATTCTATACATGATTCACAATCAGCATGTTTAAAATGGAATTTACCCATCTTTCTCTTTAAACCCACACTTCCTTATTTCTGCTTTTGGTAACTGACATTCTCCCAGTATCCAGGATTAGCCTTGAAATCATCTGCTACTTTTCTCTCTCCCACACTGCACACTTCAAATTAATTGCCAAGTCTCACTGATTCTACCACTACAACATCTCATTCCAATTCAATTAAATTCATCTCATATTTGCAAAACTCCCAATATATGCAAGGAATTGCCAATACAAAGACGTGAAAAATTTTCTTTCCTGGAGTTGCATTATACTGCAACTTTACTGCACAATACTATTAATGAGTAAATAAATAAATAGTAGATGATGTGTGGGGAAAAAAGCAAATTACTGGAGGGATCAGGAAGGACTTCTCCTGGGAGGGAATGCAGGAGCTTCCCTCCCTCCCTCTTCTTCTCCCTCCCTTTCTCTTTCCTTCCCTTCCTTTATATATATATATATATTTTAAGAAATTGAAGGCAACCCTACATGTAACAAGTCTTTTCAGTGCCACATTGCTAACATTGTCA
The DNA here is from genome assembly GCF_016432865.1 of Antechinus flavipes. Lineage (NCBI taxonomy): Eukaryota > Metazoa > Chordata > Mammalia > Dasyuromorphia > Dasyuridae > Antechinus > Antechinus flavipes. The sequence goes on from NC_067399.1 coordinate 564,556,261, forward strand.
TTTTGCTAACAGCACATGCTCACATTGTGTCTATGTTACATTTTGATAATTTTCACAATATTTACAACTTTTAATTATTATTTTATCTGTTATGGTGGTGTGATCAGTAATCTTTGATGTTATGATTTTGGGAGTATTGTGACCTTAGCCCATATAAAACAAGTAGTTTAATCATTAAATGTTATATGTATTTTGACTGTTTCTCAAACTAGCTGTTTCTCTCTCTTTCTCCTCAGCCCTACTTATTGCCTGAGACACATTAATATTGAAATTAAGCCAATTAATAACCCTACAATGATCTCTAGGTGTTCAAGTGAAAGGAAGAATCAATGGATGATACAAACTTTATTGTTGTCTTATTTTAAGAAATTGTCACAGCCCCTCTTCCCAACCTTTAGCAAATACCACCCTGATTAGTCAGCAGCCATCAACATTGAGACAAAATCCTCCATCAGCAAAAAGATTATTACTCATTGAAGATGCAGATAATAGTTAATATTTTTAGCAATAAAGTATTTTTATTTAAAGCTTTTTATTTTTAAAACATATGTATAGATAATTTTCAGAATTCACCATTGCAAAACCTTGTGTTCCAATTTTTTTTCTCCCTTTCTTTCCCTTACTTCTTCCTTTAGATGGCACATAATTCAATATATGTTAAACATATGCAATTCTTCTCTCTCTCTCCATATATATTTCCATAATTATTATGCTATACAAGAAAAATCAGATCAAAAAAGGAAAAAATGAGAAAGAAAAAATGCAAGTAAACAACAACAAAAAAGTAAAAATACTAAGTTGTGATCTACACTCAATCCCCACAGTCTTCTCTCTGGCTGCAGTTGACTCTCTTCATCATAAGACCACAGAACTGGCCTGAATCACCTCATTGTTGAAAAGAGCCCCGTCCATCAGAATTGATCATCAAATAATTTTGTTATTTTTGTGTACAATGTTCTCTTGGACCTATTCACTTCACTTAACATCAGTTCATGTAAGTTTCTCCAGGCCTTTCTGAAATCATCCTGCTGATCGTTTCTTATAGAACAATAATATTCCATAACATTCATATACCATAACTTATTTAGCCATTCCCTAATTGATGAGCATCCACTCAGTTTCTAGTTCCTTGCCACTACAAAAAGGACTGCCACAAACATTTTTAAACATATGGGTCCTTTTTCCTTTTTTTATGATTTCTTTAATATACAGGCCCTAATTGCTGGATCAAAGGCATGTACAGTTTGATAGCCCTTTGGGTATAGTTCCATATTGTTGTCCAGAATGGTTAGATCAGTTCACAGTTTCACCAACAATACATTAGTGCCTCAGTTTTCCCACATCCCCTCCAACACTGATCATTATCTTTTCCTGTTATCTTAGCCATTCTGATAGATGTGTAGTAGTATGTCAGAATTGTCTTATTTGCATTTCTCTGACCAATAATGATTTAGAGCATTTTTTCACATGACTAGAAATGGTTTTATCTGAAATTATCTGTTTATCTGAAATTTATCAGAAATTGTCTTTTTATGTCCTTTGACTGCAATAAAATATTTTAATTAAGGTATGTTTTTTTAGACATTAGTAGTATTATGCACTTAATAGATTACATTATAGCTTTTATATGTACTGGAAAACCAAAAATTTAATGTGACTTGCTTATTGTGATATTGATTTGATGAGGTTGTTTGGAACTGAACTCACAATGTCTCTGAGATACCTCTGTGGGAATAGGAGATGCATTGCAGAGTGAGAGAAACTAGTATTGTAATTAGTTACAAGATTCAGGTTAAGAAAGCCTGAACTGGGAAAGTAACTGAGCAGCAAGAAAGTGATGAATGTGAGAGATTTGGAGTTATAATTGGTAAGATATAGCAAATGATTGGATATGAGAGATAGGATGAAAGAAAGTTTTAGGATAACTCTGATTTTGCAGGCCTGATTGACTGAATTCTCTTTTTAACATTCATACAGGAATGGGGGATGAAGAAAGAAAGGAAAGAAAGAAGAAAGATAGGAAACCAGCATTTATTAAGGACCAACTATGTGCCAGGCACTGTGCGAAATACTTTATTAGCATGTCTAATTTTCATATTAATCCTGCCTTTGAGATACTGGTATTATTGTCCCCATTTCACAGTTAAAGAAACTGAGACAGACAGAAAGTAAGTGATGTGCCCAGAGACACATAATTAGGAAGTGACTGAGATCACTTTTTAACTCAGGTCTTCCTGATTTCAGGGCGCTCTATCCACTTTGACACTAATATTCCCTAGTTCATTTAGCCTCCACCTTTGTTCAAATCTTTATTGCCTCTCTTCAGAGTTACTATAATAATTTCCTGATGTTTCCTTCTCTTCAATCAGTCTCTTTCCACTTCAATCCATTTTCCTCATAGATGCCAAAATAGTTTTCCTAAGGCATTGGTTTTACCATTTCATTCCTTCTCTCAGAAAGTCTTGGTAGCTCTCTTTTGCATCTAGATTACATTCTCAGACAGGATTTTATTTTTTTATTATTTTTTAAAGTAATTTTTTATTGATAGAACGCATGCCAGGGTAATTTTTACAGCATTATCCCTTGCATTCATTTCTGTTCCGATTTTACCCCTCCCTCCCTCCACCCCTTCCCCGAGATGGCAAGAGTCCTTTACATGTTGAATGGGTTGCAGTATATCCTAGATACAATATATGTGTGCAGAACCAAACAGTTTTCTTGTTGCACAGGGAGAATTGGATTCAGAAGGTATAAATAACCCGGGAGAAAAAACATAAATGCAAGCATTTTATATTCATTTCCAGTGTTCTTTCTCTGGGTGTAGCTGCTTCTGTCCATCTTTGATCAATTAAGGCTTTCTTTATCGAAGAGGTCCACTTCCATCAGAATACATCCTCAAACAGTATCATTGTTGAGGTATATAATGATCTCCTGGTTCTGCTCATTTCACTCAGCATCAGTTCATGTAAGTCTCGCCAGTCCTCTCTGTATTCATCCTGCTGGTCGTTCCTTACAGAACAATAATATTCCATAATGTTCATATACCACAATTTACTCAACCATTCTCCAATTGATGGACATCCTTTCATTTTCCAGCTTCTAGCCACTACAAACAGGGCTGCCACAAACATTTTGGCGCATACAGGTCCCTTTCCTTTCTTTAGTATCTCTTTGGGGTATAAGCCCAGTAGAAACACTGCTGGATCAAAGGGTATGCACAGCTTGATAACTTTTTGAGCATAGTTCCAAATTGCTCTCCAGAATGGCTGGATGTGTTCACAATTCCACCAACAATGTATCAGTGTCCCTGTTTTCCCACATCCCCTCCAACATTCCCCATTATCTTTCCCTGTCATTCTAGCCAATCTGACAGGTGTGTAGTGGTATCTCAGAGTTGTCTTAATTTGCATTTCTCTGATTAATAATGATTTGGAGTATATTTTCATATATATATATGAATAGTTTCAATTTCTTCGTCTGAGAATTGTCTGTTCATATCCTTTGACCATTTATCAATTGGAGTCAGACAGGACTTTAAGGCCCTCCACAATCTGACTCCAAATGGCCTTCCCAGACTTATTTCACATTATTCCCTTTCATTCATTTTATGCTCCATTTTAATTACAGTACTTACTCTTTTCCAAACTTCATGGTTTCTCTTCCCCTTAATGTATTTTAGCAAATTCTTTTCAATGCCTGGAAAGTACCCCTTATCTTTCAAAAATCTTTATTTGCATAAGCTCAAGAACCCAAATAATCATCTCCTTTGTAAAGCCTTTCTTGGTACCCTTGATGTTCTTGCTCTTTTCCTCTTTGATTTACCTTGTATTTATTTATCTGTACACATATTGTCTCCCCACTTTCTTTCCACTCCCTCCCCACTGTAAGATGAGATCCCTGAGAGGAGGGACTATTTCTTCTGTATCACATCCTGTGTGCCTAGCAGAGGGGCTGTTATATAATACATGTTTATTAATGCTTGTTGAATGAAATTAAGTCATTCACAAACAGTTGAATGATGGGAACAGAGGTATTTTTGTACCAGGCATGGAGTATAATGGAAATATTGCTTTTAAATTCCAAGAGGGGAGATACTATATCTTTGGCATGTTCCTTGCAGCACCTAACAAATCATGGGTGCTTTAACAGTAGCATATCATTCATCTGGTTAATTAATCAGACTGTTAACTGCTAGTCTAGGTGCTTAGTGCTCTAGATCAGTAAACTTGGTAGAAACTGCTGATGATTAGGGTATGCAGAGTTGGTTGGCAAGGAATTAGCAATTGCATTGTAGAAGGATAGCTAAAGGCTAGGTACTATGGCATAGTTACACAAACAGCTGATATTTGTGGGACCTGGCTCTTCAATTGGTTTAGTGTCAACAACTGAAACTGGTGAGGGGGATAAACCCGAGGACAGAGGAAGCAGGTGATACCCAAAATAAAAAGAGACAGAGCCAATTTCTTCACTAGCATAAGAGATAGGTGAGTTGAGTGGCTGATGTCAACAAGTTGGTAGTCTCTCAGATCTCTTGGATTGCCAGGAGTAGGAGGCTGCCTAATGGAGTGGTTTTAGGATAGTACCATACAATGGCTAGTAAGAGCCATTAACAGCTCTCTAGAGAGAGTGAGTCTTACTGAAGGAGTTTAACTAAAACATACCTGTTGAAGTGAGCTTTATGACACTTCTCAGCTAGGACGGACACTGGTGTGGGGGATTATAATGGGAAGAACACTGCTGGGGTCAGAGATTCCAATTTGCCTCTGATGCCCACTATATATGTGACCTCAGACCAACCATGGAACTTCTTGTTGCTTGTTTCTTCATTTGTAAAAGTGAAAATGTCTTCAACTTTTACCCAAAAAAATCTCAAAATTGGAAGGTAGAATAATAACTCTGGGAATACATCTCATCTCTGAATATCATTAATGTGATACCCTTCTATGTTCTGGGGGCTCAATTTGCTTTGATTGGGGAAGAGAGATGAAGTTCTGGTGCTTACTGGTAACTGACATGATTTGGCTTTAAAAAATCAGGGAAAGTGGAAGGAAAAGAAATCTTAATGTTTTTTCCTTCCTATTATATACCAAGATAGGTGTTTTTTTTTTATGGAAAGAAAAACTCTCTTGTGATCCTTGCTGGTTCAGTTGTGGTCCTAGCTCAATATATACATCTTCACCATGGCATAATGGATATAGAGTTTTTGAATCCTTGCATGAGCTGACCTTTTTGTCATGTATTTACTTTCTCTGTCTTTATAATTTCTATGATTTCTATCAAAGTTCAGCTCATGATCTCTCTGGTAAGTTATCATCAACAAGTATTTATTAAGCATCTGCTCCATGCCATTTCACTAAGCTTTGGAGATGCAAAGAAAAGCAAATCATTCCTGCTATTCAGAAATTCAATATCTAACGGGAGAGACAACATGAAGTAGTTAGTAGGAATGAGTATAGCAGAGAGAGAAAGTTTGGAGATAATCAGCAGAAGGAAGGTACTTGTATTAAGGAGGATTAGGAAAGGCTACTTTGTAGAAAGTGCAATATTAATAGGAATTTGGAGATACCAGAGCAGCCAAGAGTTAGAAATGAGGAGGAAGAACACTGCAAGCATAGGGACCAACCAATGAAAACACATGGAGGTGAGAGATGGGGTGTCTTGTACAATAGCTTGAAAACCAATGTCTTTGTGTCATAGGTATATGAGGAAAGTAAAGTGTATGAAGACCAAAAAGAAGGGCTAGGTTGCAAAAGGCATTAAAGCCCCATTGATAATTTTATATTTGATTTTGGAGGTGATAGAGAACCACTGGAATTTATTGAATGTTGGAGATTTGGGGGATAGATGACATGGTCAGACCTTCTCTTTAGGAAGATCAATTTGACAGCTGACTAGAAGATGAGTTAGAGTGGGAAGAAATTTGAGATAGGGAAACCAAGAAAGTTTTTGTTATAGCAACTCTCCTAGAAAAAAAAAAACACCTTTCATTATCCCCCTATTTCTTTCTTCCTGCACAAATGCTTCTACCACACTGTTAGATAATATCTACAATTCCACTATTAGGAATAAATTCCTTTGGTTATTACTCAACCTTTTATTTGAAAGGTGTTTTAAATATTTTTTATAGAGATTTCATGTGACACAAGGGCGAAAACAGATTTTTTTTGGTGGCTTAAGTCAGAATCTAAATCTGAGTCTCTAAGGTAAAAGAAAAGATGATTATTAGTAGAAATAAATTGCTGCATTTATTCTTCTGATGTAATCTCTGTCAAAATCTGAGACACGTCTTCTCTTTCTTTTAGTAGCACATCCTTTTGGTTGTATATTTGTCCTGTTTGGCTTTTAATCATAATATCCTGTTATCAGTTCATTGCCTTTCTTGCCAACAGCTCAAACCAAGGCATAGTAGAATGTCCCTGACCTTTGGCCTTGATGTCTGATATCTTTATTTTGCCCCTGTGGGATATGACCTGAAGGGCCCTTGCCCCCAGTTTGCTTTGTGACCTGACACCTCTGCTTTGGGCCTGGATGCCACGTGCCTTCTGGCTGGGCAAGCCACAAGGGGCCAATGGACATTCCTCACCTGTCAACACTCCAGGTTTGGGGCACTGCAGGGCTTGCCTTGGCCCAACCAAAAGCACTTTATTAAACATCTTTGACAAGTGAGGGCCCAAAGTAGCTGCTTAGCAAAAAGGTCAATTCTCTGGCTTATCATGGCCAAGGATGCAGTGACCTCTGGGCTCCTGTTCCAAAGTCCTGTGACTTACACTCAAAAGTGTTTGTCTAAAAGAAAGGCTCTCTTACAAGCATTTGAGAACTCAAAAATGCTTGGGATTTTTTGATAGAATGGGGACAAAATTAAATTTGGAAATACCAAAAATGCATAATATTACTGATATATGTGTGTATGTATGTGTGTGTGTGTGTGTGTGTGTGTGTGTGTGTGTGTATTGGAAAGACATTGGGGGTTAGTAAGACTGATGAAGTGAAGGTCCAGGAGAAGGCTTTACTTTGATACTTGAACAAATACTTTCATTCATTAATGTTGTTATACATCTTACTATTACAGAGCTCAATCCCTCTGTATCTTCCCAATTTGTATCAGTTTTATCTGGGCTGGAGATACTTTCTTCTTGAGGCTATTCCCTTTTATCATTGTTCCTATGTATTTCTGAAGACAAAGCACAATGAATTTCCAGGGGATGAGAGTTCTGTCATGTACCAGGGAATGTCTCTTGATGTTTCTTCTATCTTCTGATACTGAGATGAGTATCCTTTACTGTAGATCTCTGAGGTCCTTTAAACCCTTTTAGGGGGTCTACAAAGTCACAGCTATTTTAATAGCAACATAAAGATGTTTCAGTTATTGCAATAAATATTGGTAGATTAAAATCACACAAATAAAAGCTTTCTGTAGTGGCCTCAATGCTTTTTAAGAGTGCAAAGGAGTCCAGACACCAAAAATCTTATGAACTACTGCTCTACTGAAGGAAATCTCCACACTCCCTACCCTGGACTCCTCTGACTCAGTAATGAGTCCAGCTCGTGTGTGTGTGTGTGTGTGTGTGTGTGTGTGTGTATGTATGTGTGTGGGTGTGTTTATATATGTATATAGCATGGTTATATGTACATAGCATGGGCTTAGTCAATAAAGTGCTATCCTCAGAGTCAGAGATGCGAGTGGAACTCAAATGGCTTAGTTTTTAATCATAATATCCTGTGTTGTCATTTCATTGTCTCTCTTGCCAACAGCTCAAACCAAGGCTTGGTTTTATGTGACCTATCTATGTGAACTCAGACAGATTCCTTAACCTGGCTGTGCTCTGTGTCTGAGGATTTTATTGGGCCTAGAAGAGGTGGTATAGCATTGTTCTGCATTATTACAAGCAACTGCCCATACTGATGAAATTATAGGACTGATCATGCACACAATCACACATAAATATACCCAGAAGTTCATTCTGGTCACTTACACACATATACATATATAAATATATGTAAATGCATATGTATAAAACCTCTATACAAATACATAGTTTATTTTGTTTGATCATACATATCGTCTATATTTGCATTTAGGTAAATCTTGAAGACTGGTGTATATACATACATATATATGTGTGTGTGTGTGTGTGTGTGTGTGTGTGTGTGTGTGTATAATCACTCCATTCTGGATTTGCAGATCTCAGTTTTAACTCCACAGAACAAGATGCCCCTCCCAAGATACACTTTTCCTTTCATGATCAGGCTGCTAACTTAAACATTAATTGACACACACCTTCATCAGCTTCTTTTCCCTTCTAATTGGAGGGTTGGAGAGTTGGGCAAGGAATATGAGCATCGACAGAATTCAAGAGATAATGAAGGAAGAAAAGTATGGCATGTTATAGTCCACTGAATCATGAAGAAATGGACATGATTGAATGCACAAAGTTCACAACAGAGTGGAGTACCAAACTCCTTCAAATGCTTTTATATTGCAAGGTAGAAAATGAGCTTTTCAGGTTCACTCTGTATCTACTACTATTTCTGATTTCAACTTCATAGAATAAAATTTGCCCTGGTCCCTCCTCCTTTCCTGATTCCTAGTATGTATTGCTTTTTCCTTTGCCTCATCAGATCGTAATATCCTTTTTAAAGATTCTTATTAATTAATTGAGTTATTATTAAGTGCTTTGCACCATGTCTGTCATATAGATACTTCATAAATATTTAATAGATTGAATCGAATATACACATCCATGAACCATTCCCCCACCTCCCGTTTCTCTCTCTTGTAGACTGTATTCTATGCCAGCTATAAGCACTTTAAAAGAAACCCAAATATTATCTCATTTTGTAGTGTTCTGTTTGGTTTTCTGGAGGTCTTTGGAGCAGCCTTCGTTTCAGCTGAGTAATCTCCATGAAAATAGCCAGGGATGAAGTCCAAAAGTCTTTGTTTTCTCCTTCACAGTCTGTCTCCTTGCCTGGAGCCTGGACTAGCTTTCTGGAGGCCCTTCAGATGGGCCTTGGTCTTAGTATAGGAAATGTAGGAGTATAGATTAGCCACCACAATGGTGATGATGGATGAATGAGATGGAATGAAAATCTCTCCTTGGCTTGGAGACCTTAAGCTCCAGCCCCCAGTCCTCTGTCTTCTCTGAGTCTGTCTCCCAGTCCTACTCTGACTTCTTAAATACTCTATTATAATTACATCATCATAGGTAGGTGTGAATCTTGTAGAATAACTATATTAAGTACTAAGTACATGTACTGAACTAAAGAACTATTAATCACCATGCTAAACTAGATAACCATTGTCTTATCAAAACACCTTGTTTTAAGTATGTTTCTCTAGAGTTCTGGCTCTCTACATTATTTTATCATTTAAAAAATGCTAGAAAGTAAATGCTCTTATTATCCCTATTTTACATTTGAACATACTGAGGCAAACAATAGTTAAATGACTTGATCACTCAGCTAGTAAGTGTCTGAGGCTAGATTTGTTCTTGGATTCAGGCCCAGCACTCTCACATTCAACCACTACCAGGTGGTTTAATGTTTGCCAAGTATTTTATATTTTATTTGATGTTCTCTATGAAGGAGGTACAATTATAATACCCTCCTCTGTCCCCTTTTTTCTTCATTTGTTACAGATGTGGAAACTAAAACTGAGAAGAAAATTAGGAAATTTGTTTAGGGTTTTATAGCTAATAAACTTTGGTGAAGGTTTGAATCCAGGTCTTATTCTCTTTTATATTGTTGCAGATTTCACTGAGGAAACTATGATTTCATGAATGCTGTTATTTGTGAATCCAGAGAATTTCATCCTCAATAAGTAATTCTTTTGTTTGGATTTTATGATAGATGTCTTCAATGATACATAGAGCATATCTTATTGAACATTGTGGATAGTGAGGTCTCCTTTGTTCCAACATCATGATATCATATGATATATTAAATATCTGACAATTTTAGCCATTTGCATGTGAAGCTGATTGGTATAACAATCTGCCCTACCTCCACCTAATTGCCATTAGAGAAAAGATGGTTTCTATATCCTTAATATAAGGGAGGGATTTCTTTTTTAAATAGAGTGGGACCCTCTTAGTCTGGATATGGTTTTTCTGAAGTGTCATGTCTACTTGAGTAAAAGATGTAGCTAGTTTTCTTTTCATTTACAGAAGACAGACTCCCTGAATTCCGAATGACTCATTTTATTGGTAGATCTTCCAATAGAGATAGGTATTGTTTCATATTTTGTGAAGTGAAAGGAGAGTTGTCTCCTTGGGTTGTAGCAAAAGGATGTGACATGATTAGCCTGAAAGGAACAGATCTGATCTTCTGATCTCTGTACCTGTCTTTGCTTTTGGATATAGCACCTTCCTGATACTGCTCTGATTCTCTTCTCTTTCAGGCTGCCATAAGGGAGTAGCAGTCTTGCTCACTAGGGCTGGATTTACTCTGACCTAGAGTTGAGATGAAGCGTAAAAAAAGGGAAGCTTTGTTTTTGCTTTGTCTGTCTCTGGAATTAAGAATTGCAGATGGCTTTGCATTCAGATACACCAACTAGGCCTAGGAGAAGTAATATAATGGCACTTGTTCCCAAGAGATAATTATCTATTTTATAGCTCAAGATTATTATTAAGAGCTGTTTTCTTTCATGTAGAAATAATTTTGATGGTATTATGTCTTTGTTAATAATTTCATTATTTCAGTTGGTAGTTCTTGTGCTTGGCATTTTATTTTCTACTAGATTTATGTGAGTGTTACTGATAGGGCAATTTCCCTTCTAGAGTCAGATCATTTCTATTTTATTCTATTATATATGTGTGTGTGTGTGTGCGTGTGTGTGTGTATACACACACACACGCACACACATATATATACATACATACACATACATACATATGGGGGTTTTAGTCATGATCTACATTTAAAGTCTAATGATTTCAGCAGACCTGGACTTCAGTGGATTTGAAAAGCAATATGCTTAGTAACAGTGTAAGCACATAGTGTTCTGCTTTTCATCTCACTTGATGTAGATTTGTTCATTGAGTTGCTGAGTATTATCTGTAGTAGGAAGTCACATTTGTCAGAGAGTTTATATGTTTCCAACATATGCATTGGAGATAACTTGTTTGAGCACAATCTTTAAGGCTGCATTTTGTTCTATGGCATCAAATACATATAAAGTCTTGTTATGTCTATTAGTTATTGATCTTTAAACTCTTTACACCTATCAGTCAGGGCTGTGACCAAGAAACTGTGGCCTTCTATAGCACCTTATGTATAAAAGCTTGCCTGTGGATCCTTTCCATATTTTCCTTAAAGATGCTGTAATTACATAGCCATTCAACTAAAGATTATTTGAAAATTAGAAACCAATCAATTAAAAATTCAGCAGGTGCTTAGTCAGTACTTGTTATGTATCAGGACTTGAGTGAGGTGGTGTTGGTAAAAATACAAAAGTGAGACACTCTCTGCCCTTGAGGAGCATGTACTCTTCTAAAAATAGACTTATGGGCCAGTAGTTGCTAATAACTAACTTTTCCTTCTTCTCTTCTTCTTTTCCTTCCTTCTTGAAAGTAAAATAGGAGGAGCAGCTTATAGGTACAAAATGTTGCATACATAATTAGATTGATGATTATCCCGCTTGCTTTTACTTCTTTTTTTTGTATTCTATGGAGAGAGGAGATGATAGGAGGGGCTATGTAAAACAAAAGGCATCAATAAAAAGTATGCATAAAGAATCATATTTTCTTTTTATTTACTGTTTTGGGAAACTGGAGCTTGTTTAAATGTCTGATGGCATATACTGATAGCACACAAAGTGTTATCTCATCTTTTATCCTTTCTTCTAATTTGATATTTACTGTACTTTGTTCCACAATAATGTTCTGGTTATAGAAAAACAACAGATTCTAGCATCATTGCTAAGTGTGCATCCAGTTATTTTTTGTTTATTAAGAGAGACAGTTTCATTTTTATGACATCATTTAGTGATCACCATGTTCAGTACTTTCTATCTCTTTTGTTGGAGGAAATTGCCTTATACCTATATATCACTAAGATGAAGTAGATGATAAAGTAGATGACAAACTCTTGGTATTCCTCATTTCTTTATTCCAGTCAGTATTTTCCACCATATTTTGTATTCATCTTTTGGATTGTGCTTCACATTGAAGTCACTGAGTGTTAATTTGTATGGGTACATATGTAATATGTAATACATAAATATATGTGACATGTAATATATATGTAATACATAAACTTTAAACAGCATATACACATACATGAAAACACATACATCACAGTATGTGTGTTCACATATGTATACATTTATGTACATATATAGTATAAATATGTTTATATATATGTGGCTTGCATTTAATTGGAAAGTTCCTATTGAGTCTTTTATTTACAATATATTATTTTTGCATGTATGCTTGTAAGCTTCAGTGAGCTTCATGGTGGCTAACAAAGTATGCATACATACAAATATATACTGTGTGAGTTACAAAGCTAGATAACCAAGAAGTGCATGATATTAGATTTCCTTTGCTATTTTTGAATGTTGTCAACACCTTTTTCCAGCATTCTGAGAACCATTCCATTCAGCTATAACTTTTTACAAAATTAATAGAGATAACATGGTACAATTCCTAGATTAAGCGAATATGCTCAAAAATTTAATCAAAATTAAACCCATCTATGAATCCTTTCTACAATATCTAATAAATGGTCATCTAACTTTTATTTGAACATCTTTGGTAAAGGCAAACTCACTGCAATATGTAGGTACTCCATTATTCTGTTGGGTGGTTCTAATTACCTTATTTGATTTTCACAGGAATTGTATGATGTGGGTGCCATTCTCCATTTACAGATGAGAAAACTGAGGTTGAGAGAGGTTAAATGATTTTCCTAGAATCACACTTTTTAATGTGAATTATCCTGGGCCACATAACCAGATAAGCATCAAAGGCCAACCTTGTATTCAGGCTGTTCAAAACCCTTATTTCAATTACCTTATTCTGTTTCTTATAAAAAGACCAGAGATATATACTAGCCACCTTCCTGGCTACAGAACACAGATTATTTCAAGAGAAAAAGAGGTAACAGGGGATGTGGAAGTATTTTTCCTCCAAGGAGGAAAAACAAAAGATAGTATAGGCAACAACAGTCATTTCTGATCATTATAGCTTATTATAGGCATGTTGTACAATAACAGATGGTTAATATGTTGCTATGCTAGCCAGCCTTAACTCTCTTAGATAAGAACATTCATATGTAAATATCAGTAGAGTGATGAATAACCTTCAGAAAGCTTGTTGTTGGCAGGCTGCTTCTTGGGGTACCCATGAAGGGCATAGTGAAGTAACAATAGTGGCCACTGAGGATGTTTTTTATTATTCTTGAATTAGTCATAGGCAGAAGATATTTATTTTGCTTCAAAACCAAATTTCATTTCCTGTTTGTGGGCCATTTATAGGTTATCTCCCATTCCTAGGATGCTCATACTTCTCATTTCAGCTTCTTAGAAACTCAAGTTTCCTTTTATTCTTTACTCACTAGTATTTTATTTTTCCAAATACATGTAAAGATAGTTTTCAACATTTATTTTTGTAAGACTTTTTGTCCCCAAAATTTTCCCTCTCTTCCTTACTTCTCCCCTCCCCAAACAGCAAGTAATATGATATAGATTAAATATGTCCAATCTTATTTCCATATTTCTCATGTTGCCCAAGAAAAATCAGACCCGAAGAGGAAAAACCATGAGAAAGAAAGAAACAAACAAAAGGTGAAAACACTATGCTTCAATATACATTTGGTCTCCATAGTCCTTTCTCTGGTTGTGGATGGCATTTTCCATCCCAAGTCTATTGGAATTGCCTTGAATCAGTGCATTGTTGAGAAGAACCAGGCTCATCACAGATGATTATCACATAATCTTCTTGTTACTATGTACAATGATCTCTTGGTTCTGCTCACTTCACTTAGCATCAGTTCATATAAGTAGCCTTTTCTGAAATCACTATGCTCATCATTTCTTATAGAATATTTCTAATCTTCCATTACAATCATATATCACAACTTATTCAGTCATTTCTCAATTGATGGGCATCCATTCAATTTCTAGTTCCTTGCCACTACAAAATGCTGCTACAAACATTTTGGCACAGGTGTGTCCTTTTTTCTTTTTCATGATCTCTTGGGACATAGACCCAACAGTGAGAATGCTGGATCAAAGGGTATGCACAATGTATAGCCCTTTGGGCATATTCCAAATTGTTCTCCAGAATGATTGTATCATTTCACAACTCCACCAACATGAATTATTAGTGTCCCAGTTTTCCCACAACCCCTTCAACATTTATCATTATCTTTTCATATTCATTTTATCCAATCTAAGAGATGTGAGGAGCTGTCCTAATTTGTATTTCTCTAATAAATATTGACTTAGAGTATTTTTCATATGATTGAAATGGCTTTAATTTCTTCATCTGAAAATTGTCTGTTTATGTCTTTTGACTATTTGTCAATTGGGAAATGACTTGCATTTTTATAAAGTTGATTCAGTTCTCTATATATTTAGAAATGAGACACATTCTATTCAAAGTCTTCTCTGATGCTCCAATTTTTGGTCTGTCTTCTTCCTCAAGCCATTTGTATTTATCTAGGTACATGTTGTATTTCTATACTTCTCCATCCTCCCCAAACCCCCCACAGAATATGATGTCAGTGTTCTGGTCACATATCTATATGTATATATTATATTTATATGTATATATTCCCCTTCATGCATGTTCCTTGATCGATTGTGCTACTTGGGCATGTTCACATTCTCCCACTAGTGACATGGCAACCTATGAGAGAGTATGAGTTTGATAAGTATTTTCTTATCATTACTTAATTTGCTGCACTATTTATTTTGCTTAGAACTGAATTACCATTTCTGATTGTCTTGGAAAAAGTAAGCACTGATGAATTCTGAGCCATAGTTTTGAGTGGACCTTGAACTGGGGATAATTTATGTATACTCACTATGTTCTACAGATATATGTAAAAAAAAAAAAAAAAAAAAAACAACCAAAAACACAAATGTGAGATTCAGAAAAGGAGAGCGATTTGTCTATACATAACAAAATATCAAATCAAGGAATAATAATTTAAAGATGATTTCATCTAACTAAGCATAGATTCCTTAGACTCCCTTTTAACTAATAACTATAAAGATTTATATAAATACAAAATGAATTTGAGTAACTGGTAAAGGTTGCCATAATTTTTGCTTCCTTTTATCCATCATCATATTACATAAAAAACCCTTTTAATGTAAATATGTTTTATGGCCAAGAGTTGGCTTGAAAAGTTTCAGCATCACAGAATCAACTTAAATGCCTATTCTCTAACGGTATTTGCTTAAAGACAATTATATACTCCTTTTCCAAACAGAATTTTCCCTGTTCTGTATCTACTTCTTTTTTAAAATTTTGAAGTCCTAAGTGCACTTGAGACTGGCTGTATTGTCTTTCACTCTGAGAAGCTACATCTTCCTTGGTTGAACTTACTGTTAGAGCCAATCTAAGTTAGAATCATAGTCAAAGAATGTAGGTCAGAGATGCATGCCGGCGGGACCAAAAGTTTTTTTCAGACACATAAATTATCCTCTATAATAGTGTAGAATAGGACAAGAGGGCAGAAGAGTGGGGAGATCACAACTCAGGCCATGAAGAGTCAGAGAATTCTGAATCTTAGGACATTAGAGCTAGGTGAGATGTTAGAAATGATTAGATTATGTGCTTAATTTTACAGATGAAGAAACTGAAGCTCAGAGCAATTTTAGCTAACATGGTTAACAGATTTCAGAGCTGGAAATGGAACCCAGATTTCACTATTTCCAGGGCATTATTCTCTCTGTCATGCTATGCTGTGCCTGCCTCCCTAATATGTTAAATGGCAAGAGTAAACTTTTTAGGCTGGCCTTGTGATTTCAATGAGTTGTTGGGAAGGTACAGAATGCAAATTGTCATCTTTTCTTTGATTTATAGATTTGAGGGACTGCCAGAACTGAGAGATTATGTGACTTACCTAAGATCATGTAGATAACAGGTGCCAGAGGCTTTTGAACTCATGTTTTCCTAACTCTATCTATTATACCCCACTGATTCTATTATTAGTGACAACAATAAAAACTCATATTTATATCGTGCTTTACAGATTTCAAAGTGCTTTATATATGAATTCACTTGATGTACACAACTGCACAGATACCTTTGAATCAAAAAAGCTACTATGATTACATTCTTCATGGATTTATTATGAGGTATCTAGCTGTCTGGCTTCTTTATTATCTTTCTCATTGAAGGGGTTATTGTACTACTTTGCAAATAAGCATAAACAACTTCTACTTGTACAAGGCATTAAAACTGCTTCTATAATATAGTTTGAAGGGTGAAACATTTCTGTCTCCTCAACTCCCAAATAATAGCCTGTAGGATGCCCTACATGCTTACCATTTGTATAACAAACACATCACTAGTATTTATTTGAACTTCATATTTTGATAATTAATATTATAAAGGAAATGCCATCTCTAACATGTAGTACATTAAGATACTAACATCTCAACACAAATGAATAAATCTTCCTTGGGGTATGGAGGAGATGGGCGATAGAAAAGGTAAATTTTGATGAGAAACTTGGAAAAGTCTTAGGGTAAGCTTTGTTTACTGGAAAAGTATGTGTGTGTGTGTGTGTGTGTGTGTGTGTGTGTGTGTGTGTGTTGTTAGTGGGACTTTATATTCAGAGTTCAATAATCAATTTAATTTATCCAACATTATTCTGTGTTGACTATGTGAAAGGCATTGTGCTAAGCCTTTTTCATGAAAATATGAAATAAACAACAGTTTCTACCATTAAGAAATTTTATGATTTACTTAGAGGTAAAGAGTCAGAATATGATGAAGGATATTGAAAAGATTAAATAGAAATGGATCATTTCTAACTGAGGATTGGATAAGAGAATGCTTCAAGGAATAAGTGGCCCCTGAGTGAGATCTTAGAGGAAGAGAAAAATTTTGACAGCTAGAAATGTCGAGATAGTTCATTGAAGGTATGGCTGATGGATTGCACTGATTTCCATATACAAGAAAGGGCAGGTATGGCTATCCAGGAATAGCTCATAGCTCACTCTGGTTGGAATGTAGAGGGTATAAAAGAGAATAGTGTGAAATAAAATTGCCCACATAAATTGGAGTCATATCATAGAAGTCATTAGAAGCCATTTTGTAGAGAAAAAAGGCAAATTTTTTTCTAATGGAAGAGCAACTGTATTTGTTGTTTTCTGTAATTTCAGATTACAAGTAATTTTAGAAATTCTGATGAAAGGAAGTAAAAATTTTAGTCTATGTTTGGGGATTTTTCTTGTCTTTCTTTTTATCCCCCTCATTCTTCTAAGAAGATGTAGGGAAAAGTAAAATTGGATTTTCCTTCAGATGATCAAATGGGACAGTTCAAGGGCTTGAGTTCCTGCCCTTATTAAGCCTTTGCCTCTGGTGCATTAAGGGATACCCATGGATTTTCCCTCCTCGATAGAGCTTCAGTTGTCCTTGGAGTGAGGAGTTTGCCAAGAAGAGGCTTGTCTCACTAATTCTGGAAACTCCAGGCATCAAAGATTTTAGCACCCTAATTTTCCTAACATAATCCCAACCTCCATTTACTTTTTTAGCTTTAAACTCAAAGTTCCTTGAGGATCTTGTAGCATTTGAAGCTTGCAATAATCAGGTAGCACCAGGAAATGTTTTTTGGTCTGAAATCTCAAAAATATGGTTGGGCTACAGCTTGCTTGAAATTTGGAGGTAGAACAACATGGGTTTGGGTCCCTCTTATAGGTGTAATTCCCACATAAATTCCTGTCCCTCACCCTTCTGAGAGAAGGGAAGTTTGTAGTATGAGTACTCTTTAGGCAGATGACAGCCATTTTCTCTGGCTATGTGTAATTTAGCTGTCAAGCTCCATTTAGCTTGCCTCTATAATTTCACAGAATTTTGCTTGGGAATTTACACTATGTAAATATATTTGATCAAAATATTCAAGCTAAATGAACAGACTAGAATTCTCTGTCTTGATCATCACTAAGTCTTTATGGTAAGAAGGGTATTGAGGCAGGGAGGTGGGTTTAGATAGCATTTAATCTTTTTATACAAACATGACAACAGATACTAAATGGTTATGATTGATGCTTGATTTTCCTAAGAAAACTGCCCACATCTCTTGTTCACCTTGTGTCTCAGTATGGGATGTTAGCCAGTGCTATTGGATATGGTACTATCTAATGTCCTTGCAAATAAACACTCCTGCCCCAAAGATATAACACCAATCCCATTCCATTGCCCTACATTGCAACCCTGTTGTGTAAGGCCCTATAGATCTCCTGTTACATTAGAGCAGGCAGGAGACCAAAAAAATTGGAGGGGAGGGGGAGAGAGAGTCTGCTTAGATCTCTTGGAAATAAATGGCTGGTCAGCTGGGAATGCCTGTCAGCCATCCAAGGTGGCTTCTTCTCTCCCCGGGGTTCCATTGCAGTACTAGAGGTGAGTGACTCACTAGTATTCCCTCCATCCCTACCCCCACCTCAAATGCTGAGGCCTTTTTACAGGCCTGTCCTCTCCCTAATCCCCCAGATTCTTTATATAGGAAATGAATCTCCCTTGTCACAGTGGGCAAGCCAGCAGGGAGTCGGGGGGCATTTATCTTTCCGCTGAGGTCTAGGGTTGCATTGCTATGACTTTTAGCACTCAGCAACATGTGTGGATGAGATCTCTGTTCAGCTCCTACGAGGCCAGTGGCGAGGTCAGCTTGGCAGCTTCCCTGTAAGCCAGGCAATCGTCTGCAGATACTTTTTCAGATTTAGGGCAGGAGTTGGTGAATTGAGGATCAGAATGGCTGAACAAGAAACCAGTGGCTTACAAGTCCTTCTCTCTACCCTTCAGGTAAGAAGAGTCTGAATTCATGAGAATGCTGGCTTGTTTTGCCGATCCCCAGGATAGTCCTGACTCACAGCCAAGCTCCTCTGCTCTCTGTCAGTGCCGTGAAACTCAGTTTGTGAATCAATGGTGGAACATGAGTTGTCAATTTTGTCTCCCATCTGCAGCCTGGCCTAAAGGATGTTTGGGTATTTAAATACTAAACTCAGTGATCCCAATGATTACTCTGCTTCCATGAATGATCCTGCCGAGATTAGAAATATGAATTTAAATGATCAGGTAATGGCAGACAAGAAAAGGTGGGAGTAATAGATTGATCAATAATGAAAAAGATCTGTCAGGACTGTCAGTGGTTCAGACACAAAACCTTTGGGTAATTTTCAGAGCCATAGGAAGGAATAGTAAGAGGCGGAGAGAGCAAGGGTGGGTCATATGTATCTAAATGGGTTTATTGGCTTTCAAAGATTTTCTTCATCTTAATCAAAGAATGGCAGAGCTAAAAGGGAGAATATATGGCTGATCCAAGGTCCCAAGGGGGAATCCTAGGGTTTTAGGAAGTTTGCAGTAAGAAAAGACCCTGATATCTAGATATGTTCACGTAGTTAGGAATATCTGCAGAGCTATAACTAGTCATTTTTGTGCCTGAGGCAAGTATCATAAGACCCCCAATGGGGCAAGTGGTAAGAAATACAATGTCTTGCTTCTTAGGAAGACCACTTTCCAGTGGGCAGGGGGAGAATCAAAGAAAAACTCATCTTGGTTAGAACTGCCAGCATGCCATCTGGTAAACTTCCTGTTTAAGCTGATTATTTTTGTAAACTAGGTGCTAAGCTCAAATACTTTTATGCTTCTGAAGCTCTGCAAGGGTTGTCAGTACACTCTAAATTTAGGTTCTATAAGGCAAAATTCCTCTCTTACCTCCCCAGTAATGACTCTGATCATCTGATTTACACAATTGCAGGCCTACTTTTGCTCAGTTTTCTGAGCTTTTTTGCCTATGTTCTTATTTCTTAATTTTAACAAATCACAGCAAAAGCCATGCCACTTAGATCCCGCCTAACTGTAATATTTAAAGAACTGCATTTCACTTTGTATTGTGTTTAAGGAGAAAAGGACAAACATGATATCTGGGATTTAGCTTTAAAATGACCAAAATATACTCAAGAAACTCTTCTATATTCATCTACACCACACTTCAATACTTTCACCCATATGGTATCCATACATGGATACCACATACTCACTCTCCTGAAGAATTCCTGGAATGGAGTATAGATCCAGGCAAGTCTTCTACAACCTCTTCCCCACAGAGGGAGAGTATGAGAAAGCTTTAACTTATCTTTCTCAATCAATATCTCCAACATTCCTCAAATTTAAATGAATCTTTTTATATCAGTTATACTAAAATAACATTTACTGCAATGTACCCTTCCATAGATCAATGTACCATACTGGGATCTTTCAGAGTTCATTGTGGCTCTGTGAGAACTTTGGATTCTCTAGAACAGAGAGATACTTAAGATGTGGCAATAAGCTTTCCCTCTTGATTCTGGCCATTGAAAAGAAAAGCTAAAGAAAATGAGAAAGAGAGTAAATGAAAATAAGAAAAGAAGAATCTCTAATAGGACAGTTTATTGCAAAAACATTTTATTTCTTGGCTTGAGTATAAGTCTGACTCTGTTGCTCACAATTATATGCTTAATCCCTCTACACAAACTTCATAACTTTCAGGGAAAAGAGAAGAGTATTTGTTCACTTTTCCTACTTTCGTTGAAGAAAATGTTTAATCTGAAAAAAAAAAATGCCTTAGAACTCTCTTGATCTAATAGTCTCCTTATACAGAGGAGGAAAATGAGGTCAAGGGAGGTGATTTACCTTAGGTCACAAAACTAGTTAGAGGTAGAGTCAGGAATAGAATCTATATTTCTTGGGGCCAGACACATATTCATTCATTCTGTCATTTAAGAAGCATTTATTGGGCAGCTAGGTGGTGTAGTGAATAGAGCACCAGCCCTGAAGTCAAGAGGATCTGAGTTCAAATCTGATCTCATATACTTAATACTTTCTAGCTGTATGATCCTAGTCATATAAGTCACTTAACCCCAATTGCCTCAGGGGAAAAAAAACCAAAACACATTAATTAAATACCTACAATGTACCAAGTTCTGTGCTAGCATTTGTGAATACACATTGCAAAAATGAAATATTTCCTGCTCTCAGAAAGAACTTGTGAATAGATAAATATCAAATATGTATTTAAATTAAAACACAGTAAAATTGGGGAGAAGATGCTAGCTGGTGGTGATGGGAAATCTGGATAGACTTCTTAAAAGGGGTGGCATTTGTGCGAAACCTTAAAAGAGCTTAGGAACTCTAAGGGGCAGTTGTGATGGAAAACATTCCAGTCAGGGGACAAAGATATGCAAAGGAACTGCCTGAGATGGGTATTTTGTTTTGTAAGCCAGTTTGGCTAGATGGAAAAGACTGTAAATCAATCAGTCAAAAAAACATTTTTTAAGCACTTATAATGTGCCAAGGGCAGCTAGGTGGTTCAGTGGATAGAAGTGGAGCTGGAGTCTAGGAAAACTCATCTTCCTGAAAAAAAAAAAATTGACCTCAAACACTTATTAGCTCTGTGACCCTGTGAAAGTCACTTAATCCTGTTTTATTCGGTTTCCTCATCTGTAAAATGAGCTGGAAAAGGAAATGACAAACAATTTCAATATCTTTGCCAAGAAAAGCTGAAATAGGGTCTCAAAGATTTGGATATTATGGAAAATAACTCAATATCAACAACGTACCAGGCATTGTGCTAAGTGAAAAGGATACAAAGAAAAAAAATATTGTTCGTAAGAAGGATCAGTAAGGGTAATATTAGAGGGATAAAAATGTAATAAGACTAGAAAGGTAGGATGGAGATGGTGGATGGTTTCAAATAACAAACAAAGGAGATCGGATTTTATTCTATATCCAATAGGAAGCCCTTGAAAGTTCTTCACTAGGGAAATGATTAGTTCAGACCTGTACTTTAGGAATATCAATTTGTTAGTTATGTGGAGGATGGAGTGAAGAGGGATGAGCCTGGAAAGAGGGAGACTTATTATTTCAGTAGTCCACTATACCTTTCATCATTTGGCTGGTGTTAATGGAGAAGATGGTGAATTGCCAGGCTCATAGGTTGTAGGCTTCACTCCAATTCTGACAACATAAATCTTTGCTTAGCTATGATTTCCCAGGTCTACTAACTATTTATCTTTATTGGAATATGAAAAATGCCTAAGTATCTGGTCAGTTTTGGCAAATACAAGACTGTGGTACTGTAGCTCTTTGTTTCTATTTGCATTTGTCTGTGGTGCCCTGTACATTATTCTTTTATATTCTTTCTACCCACTATCTCCAGGGTTTTGATCACTGCCAAAACATAATAAAGCTTTCTTTGTTTTGATCCTGGACTTCCAGAATATCATCTATTATGTCTCACATGGTATTTTCTAAATGTTTGGTTTCCTATTTCAGATTAGCCTTGGGCACTGGCAATAGCAAAACTGAATGGTGAGATGTGGACTAAGTGAAATGGAACTTTTGGGACAGTTTTATTGATCTTGTCAACTTTGCCATACAAAGAATATTTTAAGACAAGAAGGAATTTCATTCTCTGTGCTAGAAATAGGTGATGTTAGAAAGCACTAGGCTGGGAATCAAGAGATCTGGATTCTATTCCTGGGTGCCTGGACCTACCACATGACAATGATACATGACATTAGACATGTCACTATAATTCCTTGAGTCTGTTTCCTCTTATATAAAATGACATGGATTAGATCAGAGGTGAACTGCAACAGTCCTGTGTATAGGGAACAAATTAAAATGCTTTGGGAAATATTAAACAATGTAGATTATGTTAACATGTGGTTTTCTAAGTCAATATGAGACCCAGAGGGATGCTTATATATAGTTTACTGGACTCTATTTGAGTTAGACATTACAGACCTTGGTGATATCTAAGTTTTCTTCTGGATTTCAGAATTTGTGTTTCATTTAATTGAGAATTTTTCTCTAAATACATGATTAAAGGTTCTACCAGCATATTTTTTTTGAGAGGTATTTTGAGAACTTCTATCTTTTGCATATCAATAAGGACCATTTTAGAAGAAATTATTTCTGTTCTCAGAGAGAAGTAGTAGAGTTTGTAAAATCAGAAAAATGCATATATACATATATCTATATATCTATATCTGTGTGTATGTGCATATATACAAACACATATATAACATGTATATATACATAATACCCATATATGTGGACATATATGTGTGTATATATATATACATAGAAGAATATATTATATATATGAACATATATGTGTGTGTGTATATACATAGAAGAATATATATTATATATAATAGAGAGACATAGAGAGAGAGACAGAAAGAGTAAAAAAGCACATTATAACTAAAAATGCCAAATGTTGGGAAGCCTCTAGAAGCATGGTTTAAGATTTGACTTGTTGGTAAAGTTTAGGCTTCCTAATTTGTCTTCAATTTTTGCTCTATCAGTGACACAAATAAGGAAACAAACTGAAATCTGTATTAATTTCAAGCTTCAGGGAGAACATAGAAACTAGATGAAAAAGAAAAATCTTGTAGAGATGGTTGCCAAATAGAAAAGGGATGAAGTGGATAAGGAATAGCATCTGTTGGTATCTCAAATGGAAGACTTCTGGCTAACCAAACATGGGAAAAGAATAGGGAATTCAGAGGCATTTACCCAGCTAAGGTACAAATTGAATTTTCTTCTTTAGTATTTCATTTGTTAAACTCCAACTTTTTGCTGCCCTCATTCTTCTCAAATTTGGTTGGATCAAGGGAGCCCTAGTAGAGTTTACAATTGATTCTTTACTTAAAATAGTCAACTTTCCATTTGACTTTAAGATTTCTTGAGAATGTGTGTCCCTTTTAATAACAAGAGTTCCTTTAAGCTTCCAATAATTTGTTATTTCCTAATAGGAATTTAGAGTCAGGGAAAAATGGGGTAGTACCTGAGAAATCAAAGGCCAATTTTGAATTTTGTTGATAAAGTGCTTTTAATTCTCATTTTACATTAATTTATTTTTAATGAATGTTTATTGAGCACTGACTGTATTCAATTAGGTACTCTCCTAATACTATGAAAGCTATAAACATGTAGAGAAAGAAAAAAAGCAAAATAGAAAGAAAAGAAAGAAAGTATATAAGAAAGCTTCCATTTAATGAGATAAGATAAAGATTTATAGAGAAAATAGGATTTGATTTGGGCAGGTCAATACCAATAGAAATTAAGGAGAGGCACTTTTCTAGACCAGGCCTAATTCAGGATACTAGATCAATTCAGGCTCAGGATTAGAATACAATGAAGCACTCATGAAACATAAAAAATATTTAAAAAAAACCAAAACTTTAATTTAAAAAAAGATAAAAAATAATACAATTTAGATAAAAGGCTACTTCTCCCTATGTTCATCAGGGTAATAATCAGTTAGTTCAGCAAGGTATTCCCTGAAAGGAAGTAGAAAGTCTAACAAAATGTCAAACCCTGACTTGCCATGGAATAGTCTTTTTATTCCTTAGGTGGGAAGAAAGCCACAATACAAGATAATCTATACAGCTTCGGATCTGCATAAAATAGATACTACTCCTACTGTAGATGGGGAATATCAAGTGATCTAACTTGATTTGTGTAAAGGGCTGAAATGCTGAATAGGTGCACTGGAATCAGACAACCGAGCACTTAAGGCTAATTACCTATTGGATGATAATGCTATTAGCATGTTTGGAATTTCTCTTCTCACAGTTAATGCTAGCTCAATGCTTGGGGTTAGGAGAATTGTAGGAGGAATTAGGGGATGGAGTGAGACAAGCCAGGGTCACTTTGGAGGTGGATGAGGAGAAGGGAGGTTGTAGAGAGCTTGTGGCAGTTTTGTCCATTCCCTTTACTTCTCCCCTTAAAGACCAAGGACTTTTGCTTATCCTGATTCCAGCTGATTCTGAGGCCCCCAGGAAACTAACCCAGACTTACAGATTTGAGCATGAGGTTGAATGAAAACTACCTTCTTATAGAATGGTTTGGTTCTGCCCACATATATTGTATCTAGGATATGCTGTGACATATTTAACATGTATAGGATTGCTTGCCATCTGGGGGAGGGCGTGGAAGGAGGGAGGGAGGGGAAAATTCGGAACAGAAGTGAGTGCAAGGGATAATGTTGTAAAAAATTACCCAGGCATGGGTTCTGTGAATAAAAAGTTATAATTATGAAAAAAAATACCTTCTTGTACAGACTGTCCCTTATATCTTATACGTTCTCCTTCCTCACCCCTGCTGTTTAGAATTTCTAGCTTCCTTTACAATTCAGCTTGTGTCACCATCTACAAGAGGCCTCTTAAAATATCATTTATTTATTTATAGATTTAAAAATTTTGAGTTCCAAATTTTCTTCCTTTCTCCTTCACCTCCTCCACTTACTAAAAAAAGCCAAGCAATTGTCTATTATACATGTGAAATTAATAATCAATTATTCATATGAAATCATGGAAACCAGTTTCATATTAGTCATATTAAAAAAAAGAAAAAGAATGGAAGTGTGAAATTTATACTTCAATTTGCAACCAAATTTAATCAGTTCTCTTTCTGGAGGTGGGTAGTATTTTTTCATTTCTTTAGACTTGTTTGGATCATTTTATTGATTAGAGTAGTTAAGTTTGTCACAGTTGATCATACTTGGAATATTTCTGTTATTGTGTACAGTGTTCTCTTGATTCTGCACATTTAATTTTTTAACAATCCAAAAAACATGGTCCTTCCATTTTAACCACTCCATTATAATTTCTCATAGCACAATAACACTCGATCAAAACCATTTCCCACAACTTATTCAACTCTTCCCTAATTGATGAACAACCCCTTAGTTTTCAAATCTCTGCCACCATAAAAAAGAGCTGCTGTAAATGTTTTATACATATAGGTCATTTTCCTTTTTCTTTGATCTCTTTGGAATATGGACTTAGTAGTGGTATTGCTAGGTCAAAAGGTCTATACAGTTTTGTGGCTCTTTGGGTATACTTCCAAATTGTTTTCCAGAATGATTGGACCAGTTTACAACTCTACCAACAGTTCATTCGTCAATCTATTTTTCTCTCATTCCCTCTAGCATTTGCCACTTCTGATAGGTGTGATATGGTACTTCAGAATTGTTCAAATTTGCCTTTCTCTAATCAAAAATAATTTAGAACATTTTTTTCATACAACCATAGGTAACTTTATTTTCTTCTTCTCAAAACTCCTGTTCACATTCTTTTACCATTTATCAATTGGGGAATGGCGGTTATTTTCATAAATTTGATCCTGTTCTATACTCAGCATATATTTGAGAGAAGAGGTATTTATCAGAGAAACTTGCCATAAAATTTTTGGATATTCCTTCACTGTCTATGATACCATTTAGCAAAATATAACTTCTCTGTTCATCCTTTATAATTAGATTTATTTTTGCCTTTGCTTTCTCTGAGATCATGATTGCTATCCCTGATTTTTTTTTACTTTAGTTGAAATATATTAGATTCTGCTCAGGCGCTTTGTTTTAACTCCGTGTTTATCTTTCTGTTTTAAGTATGCCTTTTGTAAACAACATATTGTTCAATTCTGGTTTCTAATTAATTTTGCTACCTGCTTCTGTAGGTTATGTATCTCCCTTCATCCCATTATCCTTTTCTCTTTTTTTTCTCTCTGTCCTCTTCCTTCCCTCCTTGCTTCCCTCCTCTCTCTTCCTTCCTTTATCCCTCCCTCTGTCTGTCTGTCTCTCTCTGTTTCTCCTCCTCTACTTTGTCTCTCCTCAAAGATCTAGTTTACTTCTAACCAGTGGCTCCCTTAATCCAACCTCCCTTTTATTATATCCCCTTTCTCTTATCCTCTTACCTTCCTATTTCCCTAGTGGGTAAGTTACGTTTCTATATAAATTGTGTGTGTGTGTGTGTGTGTGTGTGTGTGTGTGTGTGTGGCACACATATATATTCTTCCTTCTCTGAATCATTTCTGATGAATGAGATTCAAGCATTGCCTGCCCTCCCATCCCCCTGCAATTGTAAAATCATTTCTTTACATTCATCTTTTATATGAGAAACTTTCTTCTATGCTTCCCTTCACCTCTCTCACTCTTTATCTCTTTCTACCCCTTTCATTTTTTTTTTTTGCAAATCATTATAACATAATAATATACCTCTGCCCTCTGTCTATGCAAACTCTTTAACTACTCTGATAATAATAAAGTTCTTAGGAGTTACATGAATCATCTTCCCATATAGGAATGTAAAAAGCTTAACTTTATTGAGTCCCTTCTAATTACTCTTTCATGTTTACCTTTTTATGCTTCTCTTTTGGGTCTTTTGCTTGAATGTCAAATTTCATCAGGAATGCTTGAAAGTCTTTTGTTTCACTAAATATCCATTTGCTTTCCAAAAGATAACATTCATTTTTTCTGGGTATGTGATTCTTGATTGTACTCTTAATTCCCTTTTCTTCTGGAACATAATAGTCCAAGTCCTCCATTTCTTTAACTTAGAAGCCATTAAATATGATCTTGATATTGGTGTCATATTTGAATTGTTTCTTTCTGGCTACTTTTCTCTTTGAGTTCTGGAATTTGGCTATAGTATTCCTGGAAGTTTTCATTTTGGGATCTTTTTAAAGGAGGTATTTGATGGATTCTTTCAATTTCTATTTTGCTTTTTGGGTATAAGATATTGGGGCAGTTTTCCTCAATAATTTCTTGAAATATGATATCTAGGTTCTTTCTTTGACCATGATTTTCCAGTAGTCCAACAATTCTTAAATGATCTCTTCTTAATCTATTTTCCAGCTCAGTTATTTTTTCAATGACATTTTTCACATTTTCCTCCATTCTCTCATCCTTTTGACTTTATTTTTTTCTTGATGTCTTAGAGAGTTATAAGTTTCTACTTGCCAAATTATAATTTTAAAGAGTTATTTTCTTCAGTAATATTTTGTACTTTTTTCATTTGGTCTCTTTTGTTTTTAAAAGAGTTTTTCAATAAAATTTTGGACTTTTTTATCATTAAGCCAATTCTGTTTTTTAAAGTGTTATTTTTGTTCCTCCTTATTAAACATTTATTCTCTTTTCATACTTTTTTCTTGCATTACTCTCATTTTTCTTGAGTTTTTTTTCCTGCTATTCTTATCTCTTTCTTTAATTACTTCAGGAATTCTTATTGGCATTTTTCTTCCAATGTTTTTAAAGTAATCTGTTTATACATTGTTGGCTTCTTTTAAGCTTATGTCTTGATCTTCCCTGCCACCATAATGGTTTTTAGTGGTCAAATTCTTTTGTTGTTGTTTTTTCTTTATTCATTTTTCCAGTCTATCTTTTGACTTTAAACTTTATGTTAAAGTTGGGCTTGCTTCACCTGTGAGTGAGAAGACACGATCATAAGTTTTACTATCAGGGGTCTTCAAACTATGGGCTGCGGGCCAGATGCGGCAGCTGAGGATGTTTATCCCCCTCACCCAGGGCTATGAAGTTTCTTTATTTAAAGGCCCACAAAACAAAGTTTTTTGTTTTTACTATAGTCTGGCCCTCCAACAGTCTGAGGGACAGTGAACTGCCCCCTATTTAAAAAAGTTTGAGGACCCCATTTAGACTTTTGTGTACAGCTAATTTCAGAGCTCTTTCTGGGTGTCTGAAAATGTTGGGTTTTCAACATTGTATAATCTTGGGAGACAGATATGGTCACTGCCATGTATAATCCTCATTTACACTCTGGTCTTTACCAAGGAAGAGCCCCTGATTCCCTGCAGCTGCATAGAATAATGTTCCTCTCTGCTTTGTTACCATGACTAGGGCCCTTGCTCCCCTGAGACAGACTATCAGTTCTTTTCTCCTCCCTGGAATTATGATTCAAAACTATGTATGTATGGGCATTAGAGTTGTCTATTAGCACCAGCAATACCCATCACCAGCAAAACATTCTCTATAATTTCTTTCTAAGCAGTTGTCTAATCTCCTCATAGGCTGAGGACTAAGAGTTCTTGAAAGAAGTGGCTGCCACCACTATTGTCACTGCAATAGCATTTTTGTGAGAGCTCTGGGCAGATGCCCACCTAGGTATTATAGACTTCTGCCTACCTATTACATTTTCTTAGGTCAGAGAGAATATCTCACCATGACCTTTTGTTGACTCTGCTACTTCAAAATTTGATTTTAGATGTTATTTTAAAATTTTAAAAACTTTATCATTATCAGGGCAGTTAAAGAGAGTTTTAAAATTAAAAAAAAATGTTAAAAATATTTTGGAGAGGAATGTTGGGAGAGTTTAGCTGGATCGCTGCTTGTATTCTGCCATTTTGGCTCCCTTATCTAAGAGGCCTTTTCTGATTTCCTAAAATTGTTAGTCTTCACCCTTCTTTCAAAATTACTTTGAACTTATTTTGTAGATAATTTATATTCACGTATTTTTGCATGAATTGTTTTCTTTCAGCAGAATAAGGCATCCTTGAGGATCAGGCCTGTTAAATTTTTTATCTTTTATCCCTAGTACCTAGGACAGTTCTTAGTGCATAATTGGTATTTAATAAATGCTCATTTAAATGAAAACTTCAGTTATGAAGATCTCTTCCTCTTTCTGGTGAATATAGGATTCAGGATAGTATGGGAATTAAATTCAGTGCTTCAGTGTCCCATTTCCTGGAAATTTTATTCTGGTTGCCTTAATATTTATATGTATAATGAGGAGTATAATGGAACAGCATCCTTTGTTGATGGTAAGCATAAATTTGGAAATTTCTCAGATAGATTAAGGCAAGTTGACTCCAGTTAAACACCCACCAGTTGCTATCTGTTCCCTGGCAACATCCAGCCTACAATTAACTGTCTTCCAAAAAATAAAACAGTGCTCACAGAGCTAAACATAGTCTTGGGTCAGGACCTATAAGCTGGTAAGTTATGTTAACAAGGGAGAGAACCAATTTGAATTGCCAATACCCATATTAATCAGTATAGCTTGCTATGGGACATATATACTTCATACCCCTACATATGATAAGGATGGGCTCATAAGAATAAATTCTTTTGAGTTTAACAGCTTCCATTCTCTTGCCAGATCTTAGAGACAAAGCCCTGTGACCGTCAGAGGCTTGTGATTTTTTCAGCAAAAGAATACAGTATAGTTCATTCAAGGTGAGAATGCTGCAAGCCAGTTTCTATTATATTAATGGGCTGTGCTGTAGGCAGTGAGAAGTCAGAACCTGAGAATAGAAAAAGGGATATGGAAGAGAGGGGTCTGAGTTTATATTTCATGTGTTCAGTAGTTTGGGTGCCCAGTTGGGGGAATTTAGTGACCCTAATTCTCTGCCATGAAAGAAGTTTCAGGTAGATGAATCTCTCAGGTTTTCCATTACCAACTTTATGTGTGTGTGTGTGTGTTCATACATACTCAGTGCACTGAAGACATCAAGGATTTGTGGAAGGTAGCATAAATTGCTAAAAAGAGAAAACCCAAGGGAGGCAAGAAGGGGATAATAAATGATTTCCCTTATGGCCTGTGAATGATCTTTAATTTTTAGTATTTTGGGAAAATTGGGAAATAGAGGAGGAACAGGGGAAGTGTGTTATGGTATTACGGGAAGAACATTTTATTTAAAAGCCTGAAAACATAGGTTCTGGTCCTGACTTTTATTACTGGTTGTGTGACATTTCACATAACTTCTTTTACCCTAAGCTTCATCATCTGTAAAATGGGGATAATAATATTTATACTTTCTTATGGCATGTTGTCATATAAAATGCCTATAAAATGTCCTGTAACTATAAAATATCATATAAATGTTCACAGTTACTAAGCACAGTATCTTACTTTACTTGGAGACTGATAAGTTGGATTCCACCTCATAGTAAATATGCTGCTTATACTGAACTTTGAGGTATGTTAGTTGTTTTCATTGCCTTTTTTAGGAGAGCATTAGTTATACATCGGTGAGACAAACTTCTCTAGTTCATCTAGGAGCAAATTTGGTTGAACTAGAAGCCTTGAGTTTAGAATTTTCCCTTATGGTCTTTCTTCTATGTCTTTGTAAGTTTTGATTATATGTTCACAATGCTTTAGACATGAGGGAAGATTAGTGCATTCAACAGGTCCCTTACTTAAAAAACAAAAACAAACAAACAAACAAACAAAAAACACTTATTGTTTTAAGTACTATTCCACGTGTTCAGATTAAGTTCTTCAGAGGGACTTTTCAAAGGTTAGAAGTAAGATATAATTTTATCTTAAGGACACTGAGAGCTTGTCTTCTGGTTTGTGGGTTCTTCCAGTTAAAATTGCTATCTATTCCACACACTTGTATTCTTGCCCACAAGTACTTTTTTGGCACTTAGTTTCTATTTTCTGATTTTTATTTGACTAGAGGAAAAAGAAATGAGAGGCCAAGAACTTTAAAAAAGGTTTTAATAGGCTTAAAGCAGTTTCAATGCATCATTCTGTTTTTAATCAGAGGGCCATATGCTTGTCCTCAGGTTGCAGATTATAGACAGGACAGGATTTTATAATTAGTACTTTCATGAGAATATTCCTTGGGGATTTGGTTAAGAGGCAGCTCCTTCAATAAATAATTTTCTAGGTCAAGAATTGACCCAAGAAAGTGCTTATTACATCCTTAAGCTCCTGAAAACCAAATGATGATGAGAGTCTATGGATCGCACTCATCATCTCCACTAATAACTCATTGCCCTACATTCCTTATACCAGTGTGTCCTTATTTTTCTTTAATGCAAGAAATATTAATTGTAAAGATCTCCTTTTCCCCTAGAGAATAATGATCAAAGGATTATCAAATTTTGAATTGAAAAGAATCTTGGAAATTCTACTTCAATACCTGACTCATCTTACAAATGTGGAAACTGAGGTTTAGAATGGTCTTGGAATTTGCATACATTCATTTTTCAGAAGTAGCACAATAATATTCTAAGTCAGTTTTAGTTTCAAAATTCATTTTTTTCCATATTCATATAATGAAATAAAATCTTGGTTTCCTTTTTCAGTTTGATTATAAAACAAAACAGGGCTTTTTACAGGACTCAGAATTGTATTACACATCCTAATTTCAGGATATCTCTTCCTCCATTTTTTCTATCTTCATTAGAGGAATTTTTTACATGACTGGGGACACCTTAAATTCCATAATCAAAATCCTTTACATTTAGCTTACTATCACTTCCTTTGTCTCCATGTTTATGGGGTTTAATAGCACTAGGATGAAATGTTATCCTTTACCACAAAGAGCCATCATTTCAAATATTGTCTTTAATTTGAAAAGTCACTTAAATGTGAGAATTAAATTTTTGTAAAGCCAAATGATGTCCTACTTAGCCAATTCTGTTAAGTTCTAAAACTAAAAATGAAAGATGTTTCAAGCCTGGGTTTGATCATGGGCTCTGTCACTAATACCCTCATATAAAAATAATTGGGAGGACAGCTTTTACTCCTTTTTATGTAAGGGGAGTGTTGCATGAGCTCATATCTTTTACCTCTGAGGGCCCTTCTAATTCTAACTCTATAATTCTATGATCCTACTCAAGGCTTTCAAACCTGAAATTATAACTAAAAATTCTTGCCATTTTTAGCTTTTCAAATCTTGTCTATCTCTACCCACAGTCACCCTTTCTGTTCTCTCACAGAGTAGTTCATTGTTTCTGTTGTGAAGGCAGGGAGCAGATTATCTTCAATGTTCTGGTGCATGTAAGGCTCTAAAGCACAGAGATTTGTCTGGCACACTCATTGGTGCCCTTGGTACATCCTCACCCCAGTCCTATAATAGTGGATGGCAAAGCTCTCAGAATCTTATCAGACATCCCAGAGGAATTACTTTTCATTCAAACCCTGTTGATATGAATAGGAAACGAACACAGGATATATTGCTGGTGTACTTGGAACCTTTCTATCTGCAATTCACACTATTTCATGCTGGCTCACTTAGAATACTGTACTGTTGTCACTGAGAAGCCTTTTGAGGAAAGAGATATTTACTTGTTCTCAATGACAATCTTAGATATGTATGGCTCTCTTCAAGAATTATCTGTTCTTTTGTAATGTCTTAGTACCATTAAGGTGAACGAAATCCTTGTCACTATTATAGAATTGCTAAAGAGAGGTGTGTTCTAACTGTAAATAGGCAAGCTAATCTTTCCATTGTCTCAAAGCTTTGATTAAGATCATTTCCCATTCCTTTCCAGACCATTATTCCTGTTCCATTCTACCCTTGCAACCACCATGTTGGGAAGCAAGCCTTATGTAGTTGTGGCTTGGCAACTGTGTCTTTGGGCTACTGAAGATTTACAGAATAATGTATGTGTCACCAAAGTCCTGGAAAGACACTGCTAAATGATTCAGCATCAGAAATTGATATCATTATACCTGTGAAAATGACAATAAAGAAGCATTAACATATCTTACCATGTACCTTAAGAACCATAACATTTGCCAGCAGATTTTTGATTTAAACCTTCTATATATGTGGTATCTTCCATTACAATATGAGCCCCTTGAGAATAGGGAATTTCTTACTTTTCTATTTGCTTTCTCTCTGTAATATCTCAGTATTTTATAGAATGCAGGTGTTTAATAATTTTTTTTCATTCATGTATTGATTTGAAACCGTATCATCTATATTTTTTCATTTAATATTCACTACAAACTTGGTGTTTTGTTGAACCTAAAAGAGCAATCACAAGAGCCAGTAGATATACTTGGTATTGATAGAAGTGTCAGTAGCAGAAGGCAGTGAAGCATTACCCATGTACCATCCTAGCTATGATAGAGAAACCACTGAGGTTAGGGTAGCCATGGAATAAAGACTGAGAACAAATGTGGTCATCAAACAAGACTGGGTTGGGAATGGAGTTCCTGTCAAAGAACTAAAGGAGCAGATCCCAGAGCACAAAGCAGAATAACAAATCAAAATGTAGTGTCTCAGTTGATGAGTCAAGGAAATAGGCCAAGAAAATAATTAAGTGATGAAACAAGATATTCCCTGCTTCAAGCCTGAGTAGAAAATTAGATTGCACCTGGTCATAGGCAATTAGATTGATAGGTATCTACAACTATCAGAGCTGTTTGATGACTGCTCATGGTTCTTGTAGCTCTGATCCTCCCGATCCTTACTGGGAGATCCCAAATCCATTATATCATGCCATAGCCATGTGTTACCTATTTACTACACCATCCTGTATTTCTACTTGGGAAATCATTTTCCTGAAATAGAACTAGGAAGAGATCAGGCATCTGTAATTTGGAGCTACTCTTACTGCTTTCCATTATAGCTCTTTTTTTGTCGGCAAATCTCTCCTTGGCAACAAAGAGACTCAAGGACTCGGGTTAGCATTCTACAAAACTTTTTGGTTTTTATTGAGTCCCAGTGTCCAGTCTGGATTCTTTAGTTACTTGCTTGTCCAGGAATACATTGATTAATTCATCTTTCCCTCTCCTAAAAAAAAAAAAACAAACAAAAACAAACAAACAAACAAAAAAAAAAACCATTGAGACTTTCCTTAAGAATTCATTTTCTTGATCTCTAATCTTTCTAAGACGTAAAAACTAGGATCCATCTATCCATGATCCCTTGATCATTGCTCCCACGCTAACAGACTAATGTCAGACTTGAAGCTGTTTCTTTTTTATATATAGATTTTTATTTACAAAACATATGCATGGGTAATTTTTCAACATTGACCCTTGCAAAACTTCTGTTCCAACTTTTCCCCTCCTTCTTCCCATCCCCTCCCCTAGATGGCAGGTAGTCCAATACATGTTAATTATCTTAAAGTATATGTTAAATTCAATATATGTATACATATTTATACACTTATCTTGGTATACAAGAAAAAATTGCATCTAGAAAGAAAGAAAAAAATCTGAGAAGGAAAACAAGAATTAAGCAAACAATTAACAGAAGGAGTGGAAATGCTGTTGTGATTCACACTCATTTCCCATAGTTCTCTCTCTGGGTGTAGCTGATTTTCTTCATTACTGAACACTTGGACCTTGTTTCAATCATCTCATGGTTGAAGAGCCACATCCATCAGAGTTGATCATTGTATAATCTTGTCATTGCCGTGTATAATTATCTCCTGGTTCTGCTTATTTCACTTAGCATCAATTCATGTAAATCTCTCCAAGATTCTCTGAAATCATCCTGCTGCTTATATTGTACAGAACAATAATATTCCATAACATTCATATACCACAATTTATTCAGTCATTCTCTAATTGATTTGAAGCTGTTTCTTGAAACTTTTGTACGGACTCATGAAATTTCAAGCACTTGCTACTTTCTTCAGCCTGACTAACACTGTTAGCTCTTCTTTTCTTCATCTCTGCCCTAAATACATTCCCTCATACTGTAATCTGACTTGGATTTCACATTGTTCAATAGGCTGGTTATTTTAAACATAGCTTCTTTCCCCTCCCCTTCCCCCCCCCCCCCGCTCCCCTGATAGTATAAGATAAGTGAAGGAGATCATCCATCATCCAAGTTTCCCAATCTCGCTTCTTTTATATTTAGGCAAGCTTTCATAGTAATAAAAACTTTCATTTATGTAATCCTTTATAATTTGTAAAATATTTTTCTCATATCAAACCTGTGACATAAAAGGTTCAAGAATTTTAATCTCTTTTTTATACATGAGAAAACAGAGCCTTAGAGAAATGAAGTGAACTCCAGTATAAGAAACTTCTTTATATTATGCTTTAGTAGTGATCATCTATCATTTGCTTTAAGAATTCCAATAAAGGGATGCCCATTGCCTCCAAAAGAAGCCTATTCCTTTGGTTTGATAAATGTCATTTCTTGTAACTTTTCCTCACATCTCTGTGTAAAAGCTAGGAATAGATGGGGCTACCCATATAGCTCATAGTACCTAACTTTTGTTGCCTATTTGTATAAATGCCTACCAATGGTCTAGATTGGGTTGTTTATTCAACCCTTCTTTTATGCTAATAGATCTTGGTCCCCATGTAAGTAATATCACCAAGCATTTGCAGTCAGTTTTTTCAGTTTTTTCAGCTGTATGTGTGTATGTGTGTGTGGGCACACATTAATGTGTGTTTATGATACAACTTTTTTTTTTTTTTACCACCTTTACCGCTTCAGTTCTTGAGCCACCTTAGATATCTTTCCACTTACACAAATCAGTGACTCACAATAATGACACAATAAAATCTTGAATATAGACATATAGTAAGCAATAAGGCAACAAATTGATAAATTACTCCACAGTAATATTTATATATCAATGCAAGTGTGAGAATAATAAAATGTATCCAGTATCTATTAAGGAAAGTTAGAACACATTGTAGAGAGCTGGAACTCTGAAAACATGTACTTGAATCTAAAGACAGCAGAGTACTTAAGGCTAATTACCTATTCAATGTGAGATAATGGTTCTATAGGATATGGTAATGAAATGGCTATCCTCATGATTGGCTCTTGCTGAATGTGTTGTGGTGAGGTAATCATAAGCAAGGATTGGAGGGCTGAGGGAGAAAGTCAGAGGATCTCTGCCACAGCACACTGAGGAGGGAAAACTTCAGGCTGCAAACTTCAGAGTCCAGGATTCATCTTTGGTGAGCCGTGTGGCAGTTTGCCTGCCTCCTTCATTTCTCCTTCTAAAGACCAAGGATTATGACTGATCCTGACTTTGACTGATCCTGAGGTCCTCCAGAGAGAACAGTGGCCCTTAGCTAGTGAAAAAATTCAGGCCTTATTAGATATAGTACAGGAAAAACTTGATCAAGGACACTTACAACCTTCCCTAAATCCTCCCCTGTATTTGTTGTAAAAAAGAAATCTGGAAAATGGAGGATGCTGACTGATTTAAGAAAAGTAAATGAACAGATGGAAACCATAGGAACTCTTCAGCCTGGACTTCCATCTCCTACTCAGTTGCTGAGAATGGCTTCTTTGGGTTATAAACATTAAAGATTGTTTCTATTTTATCCCTATAGATAAGGAGGATATGAAAAGATTTGCTTTTTCAGTACCCAGTGTTAGCTTAATTGATCCTGATAAAAGATATGAATGGACAGTTTTACCACAGGGAATGAAAAACAGCCCTACTATGTGTCAAATGTATATTGCTGCTGCTCTTATTGGAAAAGTATTTCCAAAAGTTATGTTGTTACATTACATTAATGATATCTTGGGGTATGCACCTGAGGAGCAAATGTTAGAACCACATTTACAAAAGACCATAGAAACACTAAGGAACTACAAATTGCACATAGCTCCAGAAAAAATTCAAAGACATGCTCCTTTTCAATATTTAGAATATGAAGTATATCCTAAGATGCTTAGAGTACAAAAACTTTCCTTAAGAACAGAGAAACTAAACACCTTAAATGACTTTCAGAAATTCATAGGAGATATCCAATGGATGCATCCAGTATTAGGCTTAATTACTTATCAATTACAACCATTATATGACATTTTAAGGGGAGACAGTGCTTTAAATTTATCACATCAGCTTACAAAAGAAGCTCAGGAGACTTTGAGAGAAATTGACTTGGTTTTATCCAATGTGATTGAAAGAGTCACTCAAAAACTCTTGAAAATATCAGTTTTTGCTACAAAAGAGGCACCCACAGCCATCTTTCATCAAGGAGACAGTGTGATAGAGTGGGTGAACCTCCCAGCACAACCAGAACAAAGCCTTAATCCTTACCCAGTGCTTTTGGTCAGAATTTTATTAAAGGCCATTAAGTAAGTATATATATATATATATATATATATATATATATATATATATATATATATATAATAAATATAATATCTGAATTGGGCTCTTCAGTAGGTGTGATACAAAGAATTGCCACAGCCCAAATAAAATTTGTAGCTTCTAATACATAACAGCTCTTTAAGGAACTTTAAGAGCAAGTGAGAAAGCATTCAGGTAAGATTTATATCTTGCATGTCCACTCACATAGTGGACTTCTAGGTCCTATTTTTGATGAAAATTCAAAGGCAGATAGCCTTATAACCATGTTAGCCAATACTCCTTTATTTCAGATAGTCCAAGAATCTCATTCTAAATATCATCAGGCTGCTCGAGCTTTGCATTTACAATTTGTGATAATAAGAGAGGAAGCTAGGAGCATAGTAAAAGCCTTTACAGCTCACCTTCCTTTCCACACTCCTACACTCCTTCCAGGGAAGAACCCTCGTGGTTTGAGACCCAGTGAAATTTGGCAAATAGATGTGACCCATTATAAATCTTTTGATCATCTGTCTTTTATCTGTGTTGAAGTAGCTACCCTTTCAGGATTTACTTTTGCAATACCAGTAGCAAAAGAGATAGCATAAGTTGTCACTGAATTCCTTATACAAGCTTTTGCAATCATGAGTGTGCCACAAGCAATAAAACCAGGTAATGAACCTGCATATACTTCTAAACCTTTAGCACACTTTTGTGCACAGTATCAGATTTTACATACTACTGGCATACCCTTTAATCCTCAAGGACAGGCAATAGTAGAGAGGAGAAAGAGAGATATCAAGGCACTCCTCCAAAAACAAAAAAGGGGGGAGCCACAGGTAACCCTAGAGAACTTCTAAATTTAGCTCTTTATACAATTAACTTCTTGATTTTTGATCTGGCTCCAACAGACAGATTTTATAACCCACCAGAAAGGCAGTGTCCAGAACAAGCAGCTCTACTATCTTTAGATAATTGTTGGAATCCTTACTAACTGCTAACTAATTAGAGTTGATCTAATCTTACAAGAAGATGTTTTGGGCAGAACCTGAAACAAGGTACTAAGTAGAACTACCCATAATCCCTCTCTCTGGAAGGAGCATAAATAGGCCAATGGGCCAGTCGGAGAGTTTCAGAGAGGAAGATGCTACAAGTCGAGATTTCACCGGAATGACATGAAGACTGGAGCTGGCTGGAGGCTGAAGAAAGCAGAGGCAGAGGCTGAAGGACCAGACCTTTGGATTTGGCAACATTCGGAGAGAGCTCTTGGAACCAAGCAGAGAGATTGGCCTCTAAGCTAACCGGGCTATATTGGAGATAATAAAAGATCTGAACTTTTATCACCTGGCTGTGTTTTGAGAAGAAAAAGCTCACCACATTTTGGCGCCCTGAACGTGGGACAAACAGACCCCTCAGTGGATTTCAGTGGAAAAGCTCCGATCCTGATTCAAGTGGAAAAGCCTGTGATCCTGATCCAGTGGAAAAAACTTCAACCCAGAAATTAGGATGGAGAAAGAATCAGATGGCTGACTATGAAACTGTTAAAAAGACTTTTAAAAGCTTCAGGAATCATTGGATTTCCTAACACAAGATGAAACTGTTTTACTTCTTGAAAAACCAGCAAGAATCATTGGATTCCCTGAGATGAAAAATTGTTGATGACTTTTTGCAGTACTTCAGAGCTTACAGGAATTATTAGATTCCTGGCGCATGAACTAATGGACAATGGATTCCTTATGGACTATTTCTAGGACTTATGGACATTTGTAAATTTTCAGGTCGATTTATGTTGTTACATTAATTTTCATATTGATTCATGTTATTTGTTACATTACCACTAGCCTGTGTTATTATGTATAATGCCTCCCATATTGATGGATTTATGTATACCATGTATATCTGTTACAAAGTTCTGGCCCATATTGATGGATTTATGTGTACCCCCTCAGAAACCCCCTATGTTTTAAAACAAAAGAAAGGGGGAGATGTTGGAATCCTTACTAACTGCTAACTAATTAGAGTTGATCTAATCTTACAAGAAGATGTTTTGGGCAGAACCTGAAACAAGGTACTAAGTAGAACTACCCATAATCCCTCTCTCTGGAAGGAGCATAAATAGGCCAATGGGCCAGTCGGAGAGTTTCATAGAGGAAGACGCTACAAGTCGAGATTTCACCGGAATGACATGAAGACTGGAGCTGGCTGGAGGCTGAAGAAAGCAGAGGCAGAGGCTGAAGGACCAGACCTTTGGATTTGGCAACATTCGAAGAGAGCTCTTGGAACCAAGCAGAAAGATTGGCCTCTAAGCTAACCGGGCTATATTGGAGATAATAAAAGATCTGAACTTTTATCACCTGGCTGTGTTTTGAGAAGAAAAAGCTCACCACAGATAATTGCCAGGTGTTGTGGAGAGATCCAGAAAGTGGTGAATGGAAGGGACCAGATAGATTAACTGCTTGGGGGAGAGGGTTTGCTTGTACCTCTACAGATGGAGAAGGAATCAGATGGGTGCCAATGAGTCATATTCATCTTGTCCATCGGAGAGAAATGGAGAAGATCCTTGAAATAAAGGAGAAGACTCAAGAAACATCGGGTGGTTCCATTACTGACTGTGCACATTACTGAAAGAGCATGGCAGTTATGGCAATTGACTCATGGACATCAAAAATTGTTAATGAGACTAATGCAGGACTTCAAAACCCTCAGGAATCATTGGCTTCCCTGACACATGGTGAGACTGTTGCAGGACTTCAAAAACTTGCAGGAATCATTGGATTCCCTGACACATGAAGTAATGGATTATCTCTTGGCTGCTGAAGGAGACATATGTGTGATTGTTATCTATATACCTTCTTTCTAGGACTTCCGGAAATCTTTTACAATACCATGTTGATTCATATTGTTTGTTATATCACTACTTTCATGTATAATTCATTTCAATGTACTACCTGCATGTACAATGTTTGTTACACCACATTGGACTTTCACTGGTTGTGGGGAGAGTCATCACTACTAGCCTGTGCTACATTGCTATGTGCTTGTGTAATATCTCCCATGCTGATGGATTTATGTATACTTGTTTCTAATAAGACCCTTCATCCCAGAAACCCACTATCAATATTTGGTTTGACTTCCCACTTCCCTTTGATGTTTTTCATCTCTCTTCCTGAGAAGTCAGGGAGGGCATGGCCACCTGTGTTCTAAAACAAAAGAAGGAACCTTATAGGGAAACATGCAAGAAAGGAAAATGTTGGTAACAACTTTGCAGTGTAAACTTGTCATTAGTTCCTTCAAGAATAATTACAAATCAGGTCTTAATTTCTGGTCTCCTCTGCTCTCCAGCTGGACAAATCCTCTTTTCTCTGCTTCAACTATTGTAGTATTTTCAAACTCTTTCAACTTCCAATCACTTTTAATGTGACTGGTGGTGGTAGTTTGGAAAAGTTTCATGCTACTAATTTGCATAGAAGTTCCTTTTAAGTCAAAGAGCTACAAAAATTATCAGCCTGGCTATTGTTGGTCACTACATCTGATCCAATCAGATATTCATTCATTGGAATGATGTGTTGTGCAATCAAAATAGAACACAAAGCAAACATTTCTGTTAGACTTTCTGAACAAGAAAAACCAAGTTTACCTAGCTTTTCACCCACTAGGATTCTTTGTTTAAATTACATTTCAGTTATCTGAAAAGCAATTTTAAAATCACTTTCCCCTTTCTGATTTCCCTCTTATAAGGAGACTACAGCAGACACATCTGAAAGAATCCTCTCTTAAATTCCAGGGAGCCACTAACTAAACAATCAGGAATCAAGGAGTGGATGTCTTCTTTCAGTTGGGGGATTCTAGATTTTCCTGATTCTCTCCAAACAACTGCTTTACTACTCCTGCTTTTCTTCTAGTTTCCAGTCACCAGGAATAGAACATATATAGTTTTTCTTCGATTTAGTAAGCCATTTGGGACTCTTTTGTACTATCCCTGTAAATAAGATGGAGAGATACACTAGTGGTAGACTAGTTATAGTTTGTAATTAGGTTCCTCCCTTGGCCCTACTCTGTTAAACATTTTTATTAATAATATATATGAAGGCATAGGCATCCAGGTGGCATAGAGTACTGATCCTAGGGTATAGAAGACTCATTTTCCTGAATACAAATTTGGCCTAAGACACCAGCTGTGTGATCCTGGGCAAGTCATTTAATTCTATTTGCTTCAATTACTCAACTGTAAAATGAGTTGGAAAAAGAAAAGACGAACCACTACTGTTTCTTTGTCAAAAAAACCCCAAAGAAGTCACAAAGAGGTGGACACAACTAAAAAATGACCCCCCCCCACACACACAAATCAAGGTATAGATATCATGTTTATTAAAATAGCAAATGACATGAATTAGACGTGTCTCGCTATACCTTCTTTACTACTAACATGTTGTTGGTTGACAGCCCTAAGTGGT
This sequence comes from Antechinus flavipes, assembly GCF_016432865.1. Classification (NCBI taxonomy): domain Eukaryota; kingdom Metazoa; phylum Chordata; class Mammalia; order Dasyuromorphia; family Dasyuridae; genus Antechinus; species Antechinus flavipes. The sequence goes on from NC_067399.1 coordinate 564,598,476, forward strand.
TATTTCTATAAAAAGTATATTATTCATAGTGAACCTTGCAGGTCTCCTCCAGATCATAATTATAGCTCTTTCAGTCACATTTTTTCAGCCACAAATCTGCTTTAACACTGTTGCCAACACATGAGGACTGATTCCTTTTAAAGATGTCACATATGACGACAGCTTTGTTACCATTAAATGTGTTGGCCATACCTAGGAGCAGAGTTCTTGTGTCTTCTCATAGAAATAGATCTTTTTTCACACATGGAGCTTCAGTTCTTTCCTAATAACACAAGAAGGATTAATTGAGATTTATTAAATACTTGGGCAGGTAGGTGGTTTAGTATACTTACATTTTTCCCCTTAAACTTTTGTCTCCTTTTTGCTCCAGAAATTTTTATGTGATTCTGTATATATCGATATGTAAAATAGATATACAAATCAAACATTTAATGATAATAAATCGAAATTTCATGACCTCCACATTCAGTTACAAGACCCAGTTTGGGGTTTTGACTCACAATTTAAGAAACTGGGGTATAATGGATAGAATGTCAGGCCTGAACTCAGGGAGATGCATCTTTCTGAGTTTAAATCTGGGCATAGGCATTTACTAGCTGTATGACTGTGGGCAACTCATTTAAACCACTTATTTCAATTTCCTTAACTGTAAAATGATCTATAGAAGTAAATGGTAAACCACTCCAATTTCTTTGCCAAGAAACCCCCAAATAGGGTCATTAAGAATTGGGTATCATTAAACAACAGCAATAAAGCATTTTGAGACAGGTACTGATAATACTAGGTGTGCAAAGGCAAAAGTAAAATACTATTTAATTTCCTCATGGAAGTTATAGAAGTTATATTCTAATGGAATAATAAGATATGTGTGTGTGTGTATGTGTGTGTATACACACATACACATACATACACATACATACACATATAGTGTTCAAAATGAAAAGTATTTTGGGACCCTGTGTGACACAGTGGCTAGAGCAATGGACTTAGAGTCAGGGAGACCCAAATTCAAATATAGTGTCTAATACTTATTAGTTGTGACTTGGGGAAAATCACTTAATCTGTAAGTGCCCCAGGCAACTACCCAGCACCAAGTCATGGACGATTGTCAGTCATGGACTATTAATAAGAGGAAACCAGAGGTTTTTAAAAGCCTTCAAATTCCTTTATATGTGAAAATAATTCAAAAGTGCCATGGGCTGACCAGAGAAGACACTTTGTTTCCACTTCCTCCTCATTGTAGTTATGTTTAGAAACAGTTATAAAAATGTATGCCTTGAGGACTACTGCTTATTTTCAATATATTTTGCTATACTATTTAGTAATAAAAATAACAATTAGAATAGCTTACTTTATGAGTAGGAATATTTGATTAGTTCAAATCTGGCTAAGGGGACTTTAATATAAATATTTAAATAAGATGAACTGTTTCCATCAACCCACGATGTCAGATTTTGACTGAGTAGTCAGTGTCTTTTTCTCTTCTAGAACATCCTAATATCAATTTTTTTCATAATTCCTTCTGGCTTCTCCTTTTCCCTTTGGAATCAGCTCAGCAGTATATGTGGAGGTAAGATAGCTTTATGTGTATAGCTAAATTATGTGATTCACAGGGCAGACATCATATCTGAGGGTACATTTATATTTGTCAAATAATGTATCACCTTGACTCTCTATCTCTTTTCAAATCCCATCTGAAAATCTTTCTCTCTTCTTCCCAATGTCTTGCTCCCTTCACTATTATTTAATTCTGCAGTTGGCACAGGGACACATTCTACTTGGAAAATGTCATGCAAATAAAGTTGTGTTCAGTCTGATGTATGTCTAATTTTGCTCGTGTATTAGGATGTAGCATATTATCGCATACACCAAATACATGAGCACATAGAGTGAGTAGAGAGGTTCAATATTTGGTGAATGTGAAACTTTTATTACATATGTTCTGGCTTTATAAGATTTGATTGCTATAATTGTATTCAGTAAAAATAAATTGTACAATAGATGGGGGAATAAATGTATTTGAACATATCCAAGGGACATATTCAGGATCACTGATACTGAATTCAACAAGAGCTAAAGAACGAGGTATATTAGGTTACATTCTATTCTATTTATTTGGTATGGACATCTTTGCAGACCAGCATCCTCTTCACTTTCTGAACTCTTACTTATCCTTTAAAACATATTCAAATGTTTCTACCTTCACAGAATCTCCCTGGATCTCATATCTGATAATCTTGTTCTACTTCTACTTCATATAACATTATGTTTTTCAGCTTTTTAATGAATTTTTCTTAAAAGATTGTGCATTACAAGTACATGTGTTTGTCTTAACCTGTGAATTGATTGTCTGCAAATTTCATGAGGATAAGAACTTAACTAATTTTTTTTTCTTTTTACCTGCCTTCAGTACTAACATAGTATTCATACTTCACATGCCTAATATTTGTTTATTTTATGAATGAATGAAAAAGTTATATTGAGTCCTGATTCTACCTTACGAAATATCATGTTGTTCCTGCTTTCATGGGTGAGTCCTTCTTGTCCTCTTCCATCACATTAGTTTGAAATTTCAAGAGATATATACACTGAAATGTAGATTATATAGATATACATTGGTCAGACCATGACTGTTTCCTGAGAAATGGATCTAGATAGAATCTTACATTCTAATGGAAAAAAAAAACAATTTAAAAGGGAGCTGGAAAATCTGGGATCAAGCATGGGAGACATTTTTGTTTATTGTTGGTTTAAGTTGCCTTTAGCTCTCCCTATGCCATATATATCATAAGAATTTGAACCCCAGGGATTCCTTTAGATTCTAACCTCTGTGTGTTCTACTCAATAAAATAGTGATTATAAAAATAAAAATGGTTAATAGTGTTTCAGGGCAGATTTCTGATTACCAATATCTGTTCAATCAGAAAAACACAGGATCAAGCCAGGTTTATAACTCTCAGGGACATAAGGAGAACAGAGGGTTTGCTTTAATTGCTCAAAAACACATCTTTACATAGTCCTAGACCTATTTTATAAGAGGCACAGAAGATTGAAGTAGAATTAATAAGTTTTGTAAGATTTCGCCTTCATTATTAAACTTCAAAATAAAATCGAAAGCTTGGATGTGTGGTATCAAGAGTATTAGATTCTGAGGCCAGAGAATTAAGTTCTAATCCTAGTCCTGATAGTAGCTATATCTTTTTAACCCTACATAGACGATTTCAATTCTGTGATCCTTAAGTCTTTTTTTTTTTTCATTTTTTTTAATTAAATTTTTTATTTAATAATTACATTATATTGACACTAGTTTCTGTTCCGATTTTTTCCCCCTCCCTCCCTCCACCCCCTCCCCTAGATGGCAAGCAGTCCTTTATATGTTGATCCTTAAGTCTTTATCCCACCTTCCCATCTCTTAAATTTTATATCATCTGTCAAATCAAGAGTGGGTACCACAAGAGCTCTTCCTTGATTCCCCAACACTGCTTGCCACTTCCCACTCATGGTAGTCAAGACCTCAATCTTCTTGAAATTACTTCTTATTTTTTGTTTACATTTTGAATTTCTGTGAACATTCTGAACTTCTAACTCCACTTCCCACCTCAGTAGAATATAAATTTATTGGCAGTAAGGACTGTTGCATTTTAGTCATTGAATTCTCAGTACTTAGTCCAGTGCTTTGAACACAGAAAATGTGTCCTTAATAAAAGCACATTGAAATGAATTAAAATGATTTAACTAGATGATTTCTAAAATCTTTTTCTGCTCATAGTCCTCTTATTTACAAAAAGTAGGGGCTGGAATAAATGAGCTTGGAGATCCTGATCCTCTCTGAGGTGCTTCTGTATATCTGTGACAGAGCATGGCCAGCAGGCCTGGGAGAAAAAAAGGAGAGATTGGAGAAGAGCAGGAAATAGTTGTTGGTACATTAAAGAACATCCTTTTCCTCCTCCCACAGCAGCTGTTTATTCAGAAAACAAGACTTGAGTTTTCCCAACACAACAGTGCTATGAAAGTACAATTACCTGCTGTGACAGGCCTATCTTTTATTTCCCCATGAGCCAGATAGAAGCAGTGAGCTTTTCTGTCTGAGTGATGACCTCATCCAAGTGATTCAAGTTCTGAAAATCAACTGGGCATGAGGAAGGTTTTTATTGGAGAGACAGGGCCCTGTGGTTAGACTGGTGGCTCATTAGATGGTTGCAAGTTGGACAACAATAGAAAGACACTTTCTTTCTTTCTTTTTTTTTTTTTAATCCATGAAGTGATCATAGACTCAATTCTTGGAGTTGGAAAATACTCTAGAGTAGAGAGTCAACCTTTTTTGGTGTGATAGACCCTTCTACACCTCTGAAAATAATATTTTTAAATGCATGAAATAAAATGCATCAGATTACAAAGGAAACCAATTATATTAAAACAGTTATGCAAAAAATATTTTTTAAAAGTTAATAGTGTCAGATTAAAAACTCCTGACTAAGAATTCATCTAATCCTATCTTCTTTTTTTACAATTGAGGAAACTGAAGCCTGGAGTGGTTGCCCAAGGTGATAGAACATGATAATGATGGAGCCTGGATAAAAACCCAAGTTCTCTGAACTCTAGTCTAGTCTTAGGCTTCCTATCTTTGAAGCTAGAGATCAGGAGAGGAAGCCTCAGAACTTTCAGTAGTCTGTCTGTTGCCAGGAGGAGGGGGAGGGGTTAGTCTCACTCAGCCAGTAAGAGCTTGGATTTGACCTTTCCTTGTGATTAAAATTCTGTCCTGATGAAGTCACAGAAGTAAATTGAGCTGCCTGTTGGTGTGCGGTTATTATTTTTTTTTCCACTCTTCACTCTACTGGGAATAAAGTCCTTAGCTGGGGATAGTTTCTGGAAAAGGAGTGTATTCCTGGCCCCCAATTATTTCTATTTGGGGATCAGGATATTGAGGTGGAGTTGGGGAAGGCATACTACCTTCTAAGTGTCCCTTTCAGCTCATTCTATGAAAAGCAATAGAATATGGTAGAAAAAGAACACAGATTTGGGGATAGAAAGCTTAGTTTAAATATTAGTTCTGATATAGCAGAATGTAATGGTGTCAGGGATTTGCAGAAGACCTGATTGGGAGCTCCAAATCAGATTGCTAACCCTTAATCAGTGGTGTGACCTTAAACAAACAATTTGGTTTCTCTGGTAGATCCTCAGTTTCTTCATCTGAAAAAAATGGGATAATCCTGTTAGTACTGCCTATTCTACTCAGTTAATGTGAAGAAAGTATCTTGCAAATTGTAGAGATCTTTATACAGGTGAGGTATTGTTATTGTGTGACCTATGGCTGCTTTTGTGCCTTTTTAGTGTCTCAGTTTATCTCCTTCAGTCCTCCTCATCAAAATATGGTGATTCAATATGGTCATCCAACTGAAGCACCTTGACAATACTGAAAGAAAGGTATTCTAGAAGCCTGAGTTACTCTTACTTTTTGCCTTTAACAGTCCATCTGAACCTTATGATTTAATAGCTTTATATCTTTAGTATCTAGTATATTTCCTTATACATTTTTAGTGGATCTGTGATTTTCATTCACATCAGTAATTCTTGAAGAGGAAGATTTTTTTTCACAGATGCAGCTCAGCAAGTTAGAGAGTTGCTGAGACCTCTGACATGCCCAAGAGTAAACAATTAGAATTTGCCAGAGATATGACTCCATCCCAGATCTTTCTGACTTCTGGATCAGTTTTCTATTCGCAGCATCATATTACCTCTCATATTTTTGTGTTAATGGTCTTAAATAAAAAAAAAAAACTCTCTTCCTCCTCCTCAAAATGTAATTGAATTAATTGAAGCTATTCTTTAAAACAAGAGATTTCTTGTGCATATTACAGATTAAAGGTTTTTTGGGGGGGAGGGAGGAAGAACCACTTTACAAACTTTCTTTCACTTGAAACTCACAATTGTGAGATAGGTACTGTAGGTATGATTACCACTCTTATTTTTCAGACAGGGAAACAAACTCAAGGAAGAAAAATGTGCCCAAAGTCACATGGTTAGTTGGAGAAACCAAAGCTCCTCATTCTCAGGCCAATGTATTCTTTTGTTGTTGTTGAAGTCCTGCAGAGGCAAGAAAACATTTCCTTCGCTCCATTCCTGATTTACACAAAACAAGACTATCTGTAGTTCCAACAGAGAATCACAATTCCCTGCAGCTTTCACAGCATGGGAAAATGCCCCATCAGGAGGTTTACTTTAGGCCCCAAGCCGTGTTGCATTATTTCCTCTTGTGTAATTTTTTATTTCATAGTGACTCTACTATTAAGGGGAAAGAAGGTCCATGAGACTAGAAGAGAGGAAAGATAATGTCTCTTTTCTTCAGTCATGGGGAAAAAAAAACAAGGCTTTTCGTGTGGGCCTAGAATAGGTAAGCTTTTCGCTTAATTGTGATGGAGAATCAGATTCCAGTACAACTCTTATGGAAGAAGTATTGAATCTACTTGGGGGAACTACAACTCTAGACAACTAAAACCAAAAACCAAATTGAATTTCCTGTAAAATCAATAGTGAAACTGAGGATTAGCAGATATGTAGCCTAAATGTTGTATTGATATCCATTAAACTCAAAAAGACCTAAAGGAAATATAATGTTAGGGATGTCTTCTGTGGACAAGAATTGCACAGGCTGAGAAGGTGAGAATGGGTTATAATCTGAACTGATAGAGGAATGAATAAATGAAACAATAAAGTATTTATTGGGTGATACCTATGAGTGTGGTACTATGCTAAGTGATATGAATACAAACACATAAAAAAGCAAAATAATTGCTATTCTCAAGGGAAGGTAATAAGTACACTGGAATTTGAAAGCAGATTTGATGGCTATATGCCCTAGGTATCATGGTTTGGAAATAGTGACCAGAAAGTTACTGTGAAGGCCTAGGTCTAGTTCCAGGCACAGAACAGGGCAAGAATAACTCATTAGTGCCTAAGGTGCTTCTAGGATCAGAGCACAAGCAATGCGTTTATGAAATCACTTATTTCTGGAATAAAGCCTGGTAACACTTCCTAGTTGCTTCCCCCTCCCTCCTTTTTCCAAGCTTCAGAGGTTTTGTGTGGCTATGAAAATAACCACACAAAAAGAGATCCTTCTAGGGACCTGACCAGAAGCATTCTTTTATGACCTGGACTTGTGAGGAGGATCTCTGCTCTACTGTAGCTGTAAGTTCTAGTGTGCTAAAGCAAGAATCCTTTCTCAGTGATATTTAAGAGACCTCTTGTGAGCTGAGGGCTCAAGAAACTGCCCTTGCCACCTCCACCCACACCCACTCCTGGTTTTCTGGTTTCCCAGAGCCCTCTCACCCTATTGACAAACCTTTCCTGCTGACCTTCCAAGTTGTCTTTTGTGTTTCTGAGCTGAGAGGTCTAGAAACCTCCACTATCCCTGTTGATTCAGAGGTCCCAAGGACCTTTCCTGCTTTGCTAGTGCCCAAGCTGGGGTTGAAGTTGTGCTAGGGTGGCCTGTGCAGTGAGGGCACTGGACTTCCATGCTGACCTTCTAAGTTTTCTTGTTTCCTTCCTTCTTTTTGTGTATTCTGGGCTTCTAAAATTTGTTCAGAGTCATTATTTAAAGGAATTTGGGGCAGTTTGGGGGAGAGCACAGTGACCCCCCTGTCTTCACTCCACCATCTTGCCTCCTGCATTTGTTCCAAAAGGAAGATCATCCAGAGAATCAGAAGTATAGTTGTATTGAGTTACATATTTTCTGTATGTAGTATTCTTCTTCATTAATTCATTCAGGGAAGGAGAAAAACAGAATATTGTAAGAGAATTAAGAAGGAAAAAACTGGTCTAAAAGCAGTGGTCTTCAAAGTGTAGTCCAAAGAATTGTTGGGGTCTCTGAAACCCTTTCAGAGGGTCTACAAATTCAAAATTATTTTTTATTTCTAATATAGTAAATAGCTATAAATATAACCCATGTGAACAAAAATTCTTTGAACAGATCCTCAATAATTTTTAACAACATAAAAATACTGAGAACAAAAGTTTGAGAACCACTGGTCACTCTAAAGCACCTACATCTGAATTCTGCCTAGGTAAATTCTTTGGAAGTAGGAATTATTTCATCTTCTATTCTTTGTATCCTCATGCTTAGTACAATGGCATTTAATAAGTGTTTGTTGAATGAGTAAATTTTTACTTGCTATGTGATTATGGATTAATCTCAGTTTCCACATCTATAAAATGGAGATAAGATACCTGAAGCATTTCACATGATAGGTATAAGGATTAAATAAGAAAAAAAAGTACTATATTAAAGTCAATTAGTTAAATTTTTTTAAATTGCTTTTTAAAAACATTTCTTTTTATTTTGAACTTAACACTAAATAAGAAAGGCATTTTCATACATATGATAGAACAGAAACAAAAGAAATATGTATAAAATTGCAATTCTCTTTTCATGTTAGATATGTGATAGGTTTAACATGAAATTCGAAGCTTGTTTTTGTTTCTGTCTGGCTGTCCTTTCTTCTTTTTCTCTATTACTTCTGTATCCTTTTCCTCCCTCACTCCTCCCTCCTTCTCTCTCGTCCTCCCTCTCTCCCTCCCTTCCTTCCTCCTTCCCTTCTCCTTTTCTCCCTCCCTCTCTCTTTCCCTCCTTCCTTTCCTCCCTCTCCTCCTGCCTCTTCCTCTTTCCCTATTTCTCTTTCTCCCTCCCTCCTTTCTTCCCTCCCTCCCTCCCTATTTCTCTCTCTCCCTTTCCTCTCTCCCTCCCTTCATTCTTTCTTTACCTCCCTCCCTTCATTCCTTTCCTCCTTCCCTCCCTCCCTCCCTCTCTTCCTTCCTTCCTTTTCTTTCTTTCCTTCCTTCCTTCCTTCCTTCCTTCCTTCCTTCCTTCCTTCCTTCCTTCCTTCCTTCCTCTCCTCCTCCCTTCCTTGTTTCCTTCCTTCTTTCATTATTTTGCTATCATATTCCTATCATTGTTTGTCCACTGACATTGTCCATTTCCACTGACAAAAAACAAAACAAAACCCAGTCCTTTGTGAGAACTGCACATAATCAAGAATGACAAATCCTTACATCAGTTGTATCTAAAAAGATTTTCTTTTGTATCTTGAAGGCATGACCTCTCTGTCAAGAAAAGGGTAGCATACTTAATCATCAGTCCTCTGGAATTGTAGTCATTACATTGCTTAGGTCCTCAAGTCTTTCAAAGTTGGTTTTCTTTCCAATATCGTTGTCATATCCAAATTGTTTTCTGTTCACTTCACTGTATCAGTTTATGCAGATCTTTCCTAGGTTTCTCTGAAACCATACATTTTATAATTTCTTATGATGCTCTACATCTCACATTATATTAATGTATCATAATTTGTTTATTTTATTAGGATTTGATAGGAACCTTCATAATTTCCTGTTCTTTACTATTATAAAATGAGCAACTCAAAAAGTTATCAAACTGTGCATACCCTTTGACCCAGCTCAGTTTTTACTGGGGTTATATCCCAAAGAGATCTTAAAGGAGCAAAAATATTTGTGGCAGCCATTTTTATAGTAGCTGGAAACTGGAAACTGAATGGATGCCCATCAATTGGAGAATGGCTGGATATTATGGAATATTATTGTTCTGTAAGAAATGACCAACAGGATAATTTCAGAAAGGCCTGGAGAGACTTACATGAACTGATGCTAAGTGAAATAAGCAGAACCAGGAAATCATTATACTCTGCAACAGCAAGATAATATGATGATCAATTCTGATGGACATGGCTCTCTTCAACAATGAGAGGATTCAAACTAGCTCTAATTGGTTAGTAATGAAGAGAGCCATCTATACCCAGAGAGAGACTGTGGACCACAACATAGCATTTTCCCTCTTTCTGTTGTTACTTGCTTGCATTTTGTTTTTTTCTCAGTTTTTTTCCTTCTTGATCCTTTTTTTCTTGTGTAGCAAGATAACTGTATAACTATGTTTACATATATTGGATTTAACAAATTTTGTAGCATATTTAACATGTATTGGACTACCTGCCACCTAGGGGAGGATATGGGGGGAAGGAGGATAAAATTTGGAACAGAAGGTTGTGCAAGGATCAATGTTGAAAAATTACTCATGCATATGTTTTATAAATAAAAAGCTTTAATGAAGAAAAAAAGAAAAGAAAAAGAAAAAATAAAATTAGCAACTAAATTTTTTTTGTACATATGGGTCCTTTTGCTCTTTCTTTCATCTTTTAAGATATAGCACAGGCTTATAGAGGTATTGTTGAGTCAAAGAATGTGTACAGTTTATGTATTTGGGGAAATATAGTTCCAAGTTGTTTTCTAGAATGGTTGGATTAATTTACATCTCAACAAAAAGTGAATTAATATGCCTATTTTCTCCTAGCCCTCTCCAACAATTAGTATTATAACTTTTTGTCAACTTTTCTAATATGATAAATATGAGGTAGTACAGTAGAATTGCTTTGTTAATAAATAATTGGCCTAATTATTAATGATTTGAGCTTTTTTCATGTCTGTCAAAACTTGGTTTTCTTTCTTTGGAAAATTCTTCTTCACATCTTTTGATTATTTGTATCTACTGGGAGATGGCTCTTGTTTGATAGCTTTTGTTTTTTCTATCACTTTAACTTCAAAATAAATCCCTCTTTGTACATCTCATATGCCATCCCTTGTAAAAAAGTATAAAAATAAATACAAAAATGGGGGGAAAATGGCATTGAAAAAACTAACCAAATTTCACCTGAGTCTCCCAGTATATAAAATCTTCCATAGTCAAGCCCCTTAACTTTACAAAGAAAAGAGGTGAATCTATTTTCTTCTCAATTTGCAGAGGCAACATTGGGTTGAAATAATTGTACACAGTGTTTAGCAATTGAAGTTTTTCCTCTTTTTATATTGTGATAGTCATTATAGATATTGCTTTCCATAGTCTATTTATTTCCCTCTTTATCAGTTCATAGAATTCTTCCTATAGTTCTTTGAGTTCATTTTTATTGCAAAGTAATGTCCCATAGAATTTATATACCAAAATTTGTTTATCCATCTCCCTATCAATGGCATCTAGTTTCCATTTCTTTGATCTCTGAAAAGGGTTGGTAGAATGTATTGCTGTGTCTTTGAACTCTTTGAAATAGGAAGCATCTGGTTTAAAAGGTATGAGAATTATAATTTAAAGCATATTTCTAAGTTGCTTTTTGTAATAGAGCAATTCATAGTTCTAGCAATATTATATTAATGTAACTATCTTTCTATGTACCCTCCAACATTGAAGAATCAGCTGTTAAGGTGTTATGCTAGGTTTTGGGGATACAACAATAAAAAGTAACAATCACTGCACTGGAAGCATTTTTGTTTTCTACTAAGAAGTTCTGCTATTCGTGTAGACATATGGTAAATTGCAGTGTGATTATAGATTAAAAATAATTCTTGAGGAAAAACTTAATAGAGAAAGAATATTTTCATTTGAGAGGGTTGAAGAAGTTCATAAAAGATATAGCCCTTCAGATGAACCTAAAAGGAAGAGAACGATTTTAATAGGTCACATTGGAGAAAAAAATTCTACGCATCGAGGATATGTTTAAGGAGTCTGTGCTACATTTTATAGGTAAAAGAGACTGAAGGTTTTTGACCTGGAGAGTATTATGGTCAAATTTGTGTGATAGGAAGAACATTTTAAAAGATGTGTGAACAAACATATAAGAAAGGAGAAAAATTATGGTACCTTGTTAAGAAAAGGGAAATTTTGGTAAATTAAGTGATTTGGTCAATAGAGAATTATTATATGCATTTAAGTGGTTCAAGAGTTTGCAAATATATATATATACATATATATATATACATATATATAATGTCATAATTATATCAATATTAAAAATTTATTGAACATGAATCTATTTTATCTTAATACCAGCTATCACTGATAGTGCTATAGATTCAAGAAATGTCTAGTCAATAGTCTTTTGATTAATAGGTAGAAGTCTGTAATTTTGGATATTGTCTATCAATATAGAAACCAGTCTGTATATGACAGAATACAAGGCCTAGGGAGTTACAAGAGATATTAAGAGATTATGACTTATGCAGGATCACATAACTAGTGGGTAATGTAGTATATATAGGATCAGACTTGGAATCAAGAAGACCAAATTTTTAATTTTGCCTCAGATACTTACTAGCTTTATGCTGGTAGAGAAGTATTTTAACTATAATCCTGTCTTTCAGAGTAGGAGTATATGTAAACAGTATGCAAATCTTAGAATATTATATAAAGGCACTGCTATTATAGTTGTTATTTTATATCAAAATTATGATTTGAATGTAGGTTTTCTTATAATCTATTTACTATTTTCTACTAGTTCTCTTTTGATGACTAGCCTACCTAATAATACAAAGTTATTTTCTTTATTTTGCTCTTCCTCTGTCTTAACTTTTCTCTCTAGCTTTCTCCCTCCCCCAACATCTTAGTTCTTGGAAAGTTTCTACTCATGCTCATATAGATATCTTAACAGATATCTATTTCAAAGCATGTCACGAAACAAGAAAAAGAATGTACAAGATGAGATGGGAAAAGGTTTGCTTTACCAAATTCAAGTGGATGGTTACAGAATTTCAAAAAAATTATTTATTCCCATATATGACAAATGTGTTTTCAATTGTAACAGATGAACAAACAGGTTTTGGAGAGGTTTGGAGTTCTCTCCAGTTACCAAGTGAATCAGTAATGGAATGTGAAGTCAAATTTGTGTTTACCTACCAGTGGACAGCAAGTACTATCTCTTGACTGACCTAGTATTTCATATCATTTCACTAAAAACCCTATAGGACCTCAGATTCACACCTTACCAAAAGGAAAGCTCTTGCCCTCTAAGAATTCATCTTTATAATCTTTTGTTGTTTAATGATTATTTCAGCTATATGCCCTCAGTAGCCTTCCTTAAGACAGCAATTCAGTAAGTCTTTCTCTTTAGAGTTTCAGATGTGTATTTTTAATTCAGCTTTTTGGCATTTCCATTTTCAAGACTCCATCTTGCTTGGAGGAAGAAATTCATAGTAGGCCCATTATTGACTTTCTTAGTTTTGCTGTTAAAAAAGACATTGGTCCCTATCTAAAGCTACTGAGCTCCAAGACAATCCCAATAAACTTTGGATAGAAAATGCCATCTGAATCCAAAAAAAGAACTCTGGATATTGAATGTAAATCAACACATGTTATGTTCACTTCTTTTTTCTGTTTTTTTTCCTCTCCCATAATTTTTCCACTTTATTTTGATTTTTCTGTCCTAACATGATTCATAAAGCGATGTGTATTAAAATAAATAAATTAATTTAATTTAGAAATAATTCAGAAGTAGGCTAACATATACTAGTGGTATAATCTAGGACAAAACAATGGATCTCTTGGTATATGAAGCAACTAGCAAACCAAATTTCAGAAGAAGTACTCGATCTGCAGAAAATGATGTTTTCTCACCTGGACTTCTTTATAGCAATAAAATCATAGGCTTGGTTTTAATCTCTATCTTTATCTCTATATCAATCTGTCAGTCTGTCTGTCTTCAGAAAAGTTCTTTTACTGAGCTAATCTTTTAAGTCAAAATAATCATATAATGATCTCATGGATTGATGTGTAGATAACATTAATATCAACAATTTTGGGATAAGTGAAAGGGAAGAAGATGATCCAAAAGCTCTGAAATTTTAATGATATTTTCAAAATTTAGAATATTAAGTATGGAATTTGTTGAAAAAATGTGATATTAGTCTGGAAGAAATACAACTAGTTCTTATATTAAATATGTTCAAATATGAAAAACATAATTATTGAGCCAGAATGATGAGGAGGAAGAGTAAGATGTGACTCAAGTCTATATAAATGTCTGGAAATTCCAATGGCTCAGGGCTGGTCCCCAAAAGCTTCAGGTTTCTGCCCGTGGTCCTGCCTCTGAACTTGCTTGGTGATCATGGGCAAAGACACATTATTTCACATTAGTCCCACACAAATAGGGAAGCATAATATATGTTGTAGTTAGTAGTTCCAAAAATGATTGGTCATTAGTATTATTGTGCCTTTGAAAATGTTGAGAACCACCATGAGCTTTAAAAATTTTTTAAATCAAGAACATTCTACAACTCACCCATTATTCTCTTTGAAACTAAGACTGAGTGGTTTCCTAACTTTCAGCAACTGAAGTTTACCAAAATGAGATTATGTGATTCATAGGAATAGAAATGGAATATCTGTTTCCAACTTATTTGAACCCAATAAAGAAACTGCTGATAATTCAACATAAGCATCAAGTGTTTTCCATTTAAAATTTTTAATCACAGAATTGAATTGACTCAGTTGTCCATTTTGTTCCATATATATTATATATAATTTAGATGTGTGTGTATGTGTGTGTGGATATAGATATGTCTATACACAGATTAGGGAGAGATTTCAAACTTTAAACATTGTTCCCCAGGTCAGGTTCTTCAAGTTGTATAATTATGTAAATCTGCAGAAGATCTAATTTAACACTCATCCAGTGCTTCCTCCTGGAAAAATCTGTCACTCAGAACCCACCTGATCCTGAGGATGTGGTTGGTTCATAAACAATAAAGAATTTTCTTTCAAGTAGAAATGATCTTTGTTGGAAAAAGAAGGTTTTGTAATATTGAAAATGTTCTTTCATTTCTGGGAAATGCTCTATTCAGCATTTGAGACTTAATAAAGTTATAGAAGCTTTTGCTAGCAAGACTGTGGCTAATAAGAGAACTCTATTTATCAATCAGTTTCAAGCCATTGGAAGATGGAAAAAACACACCAACTCTCATTTTTGAGTGCTTGCTTAAGAATCCTGTTGCAAAATGTAGTCTATCAACCCAGATGTGCAAATACTTCAAGTGCCTAGTGAAATCTCTAAGTCATCAATTCACCTATTATATAGCTCTGGTATGAGTGCAGTGGGAAAAAAGAACATTGGTTTTGGAAAAAGAGGAACTTTTTGTGCCTCTGAATCTTACTACCTATGTAATCTTGGCAAGATTACTCTGCTTCCCGAAAGCTAATTCCTCATCAGTAAATTGAGGGGGATTGAACAGTCAGGAGGAGGCATAGATAGAGCACTGGGTCTGGAGTGAGGAAGACCTGAGTTCAAATATGTCTTTAGATACTAACTGTGTGACCTTTAGGCAAGTCACTTAACCTTGTTTGTCCCAGTTTCTTCATCTAAAAAATTAGCTAGAAAAGGGCAGAGCAAATAATTCCAGTATTTTCATTGTGAAAAACTCAAATGGGGTCACAATTTGATATAATTGAAATGACTGAACAACAACAACAAAATGAGAGAGTTCCAACATATAATATCAGAAAGATGCAATCTGTGATTGTGAAATACTATTTCAGCTTTAGTGTTGATTGGCACAAGAGTGACAAAGGATAGGGAGAGTGATTTCCCCTGAAAGTAAAAGTAAAAAGTTTTAAAACTGGAAGAGAAATTATGTGATCCCATCCCCTTATTTTGAGATGAGGAAACCAAGATTCTTGGAGGTGAAATGATTTGCTTAGGACCATAGGTAATAAGTTGCAGAAAAAGGATGGATTCATATTCAAACCTTTCAAATCCATAGCTAGTCTTACTATACCATATTGTTGCTTCATTGACCATAGTCATTTAGATTCAACATATGTCCTAATATGAGGAATAAGGAGAACCTGGGAATATGGTGTGTATACATATTGCTACTAGTTTCCAATTCTGAATCTTGTCACCCCAACTTTTAAATGTATGAACCTGCAGATAGAATGGAAAATAGGTTGCAAAGACTTTTATAATGAGGGTTCTTTCCTGGGATTCAGGAATTCGTTTTAGAGGTAGCTAGGTAGTATGGTGGATAAAGCACTGTCCTAGAATCAGAAAAACCTAAGTTCAAATCTGACCTCAGATACTTCCTAGCTGTATAACCCTGGAAAAGTTTTCTGTGTGATTCAGTTATTTTATCTGTAAAATGGAGATAATAATAATAATAATAATCTCCTAGAGTTGATATAAGGATTACATGAGATAATATTTAAAAAACTCTTGGTTAATCTTAAGATACATTATCAATATTAGCTATTATTAAAATTTTTGATAACTGCATTTCAGCATAATTGGCTTCCCTTTAATTCCAAGTATTTAATTGTATTTAATTTATATTCTGGGGAGTTCATAGACTTCATCAGACTGACAAAGAAATCCATGACATAAAAGGTAAAAGACCCATTCTCAAGAAGTATTTAGTACAGAGTTTGTCCTATAATCTGTTTGATATTGGAGGCATGAAGTAATTACCTCAGATTTGAAAATAGAGAACACTACACCAATATGATTATGGAATAATTGATTCTTTTTCAATATATCTAGTTTAAGAGATGCATAAACCATTTGATAGGCACTCCACTCCTAGGAGGCTTTCAAACAAGGGCTGAATGAATGACTACTTATTCAGTCTGATGCAGGAAAGATTTTTTTTTCAGGAATGAGAACTACTGAGGTTCTTTCCATCTGGGAGTTAGTTCAGTGATACTGTGGTATGGCCTCATTAATTTGCATCTTGGACTATTTTATAGACAGACATAAGGTACAATAATAGTCAACTATGGTTTTGAAGTTGGCAACAGACTTCCAACGTTCAACCTGCTAGACAGGAGCTGCTAATGAAATCTCATTGCCACTAGGTTGTGCTAGAGTACAAATATAATGCCTATGTTAATTGTATGAACTATTTCTCCCACCAATTGTCTTTTAAAGTAATTTTCCTCTTCTCTGGAAGTAGAAATGAGTTACTACTCATTTAGATCACAATAGTCACTGCTTTTTTTTTTTTTTAAGAAAGTGATTGGGATATTTTAAGTTTTCCTCAGTGATATAGAAGCAATTATTTTTTGGACTACATGTAGTACTTCTTTTAAGTGCTTACTATTTCCATCTAGTATTATAATTATCTTTGGAGATTATTTCCCTGTAAATTTATGCCCATTCCCACCAAACTCTGAATTCCATTAGGACTCCATATTTAATCTAATTTATCTTCATCACCTCTTGGAGTTACTGCAGTAATTCTTACATGGTAGGTACTTTATTGATGCTTGTTTAATTTCGGTGTATGCCTGTAAACATAAAGGGACATTTTTTGTTAGTCTTTGGCTTTTTATCATAATCTGCTATTTTAAGATTTGGACTACAGATATTCTTAATATTAGCTGTTAAATCTTGAAGTGGCCAGTCTTTGATCTCCAAGTTATTTCTATGATCCAGGTATGATTTATCTTTTTGACCATGAATATACCTATCTATATCTATATGAATATATGTATACATAGATTTTATATATATATATATATATATATATATACACATATACACATATACCTATATTTATAAGGGACTTTAGAGATCATTTAAGGTACGATTCCCTTAGTTTATAGATGAAGAAAATAATAAGAAAGGGATTCAAACTCAGGGCTTCTGTTTCTACTTTAGCTAGCCTGGCAAATTATTGTTTCATTCTCTCTCTCTTATTCTATAAAAGGGGTAGGTTAGTAATCATGAGTCACAATTTTATGTCTCCTATGTATTATTGAATCATTGGATTTCACGGTTCTATTTTAGACTGCACTATGACCAGGGTTGCCTTTCTAATATTTTTCAAGTGACCTTAAACATTGAATTTCTAAGATGAGGATGCAGGCTAGATGTAGATTGCCTCATTCTAAGGTTTGCCTTGTCAGAGAGTTTTAGAAAAAATTTAAACCTAGTTAGCTGCATTTTAAACCTATTTAAACACATGGACTAGTAGGATGGTAGTTCAAAGTACCTTCCTGCTGCTTCCATTAGATAGCTGATTATCACCAAATGTTGCACTCAAAGAGCTTACATTAATTAGTAATTGTAACTGAAGCTAAATATAAATAATAATACAATTATATTTATGTGGGGGTTGTGCAATATGGATTTCTGTTCACATGGTCCTGTTTGTGATTTTATGTAATCTTTGAAATAAATGTGAAGGGGGGAAAATGCCAATTAAATATAGTAAAGGAAAAATCTTCAGAAAAGGCATATTTTTGTACTGGTGAATAATGTAACCATCACTAGTATTCAATAAAATTAATGATTTATTAACTTTAATTTATACTTTCATTTTTATTGATATGTTTTGTTTTTGTATTGCATCCATTTGCAGAATGTTGCACTTCATAAGAACATTTTGTAACAAAATAAAACAGTTAAATAAAACTAATAATGGTGACCAATATCATTTGATAAAAATGGTTGAGTCAGGTTCTTAGCTTTGGTCAGATCCATTCAGCTTTTGCTCTCTGATACTTCCCATATTCTGACCTAAAGGTTTTTAAGGAGTGATTCTGACTTTTTTTCCTTGTGGCATTCCCTTCTTCAACATGGCAAAAAAAATCCTTGATATCACTTAAACATTGAACTGTTATCATCATCATTATCATCATCATCATCAATATTTCTTGGAAGCATTCACTCTCACCCTATTCTACTTTATAGAGTTATTAATAGCATCAAGTAATAGAGATGTTGTGAGGAAAAATGAGAAAACATGTAAAGGGTTCTACAAATCTAAAATGCTATATCAATGCTTGTTAGGGTGATGATGATGATGATGATGATGATGATGTTGGTGTTAACTATCTTAAAATATCTATGCAAAAGCCATCTTTCAATTTCTGTTTTCCTCTATTTTTTCACCCTAGGGTCAGGGTTCACTCCTAAATGTAATTTTTGAGTAGTCATAGAAGGCATGTGGAAAACAACTTTTTACAAATTCTTTACTTCTCTTCCTTTGACTTCATTCCAAATTTTAAAATATCAGTGAGAGCAACCACAAAAACCCCACAATCACATACCTATTTCCCTGTTTTCATTTCCCTATTACACAAGTACGTCAAAATTTCATATAACAATGACAAATTACTCTCTTCTTGAAAAGTTGTAAAATAGTTCTGCTCCCAAATGGTATCTTTTGATTTTTTTGTAGGAATCATGTTACATTTTCCCCAGATTTTCTCAGTATCTTTTTCAAAAATTATGCTTTTCCCTTATCTATTTTTCATGTGATATGCCAGATAATCTCATCGCCCTCTCCCTCCTTCCTTTTCCAGCAATTAAATCCAAAGAGTAACAAATGAAGAACAGTAAAGAATCAGCAGTATAGAAATTATTTTGAGGCGCCAAAATAATATTCTAGATATCTACTCTTATGTTTGTGCTAACAAAAGACTGTTTTTGCAAGAACTGCATGACCTATCATACCCTGTTGGCATTCAACAAATCATCATCAACAACATTATAATTACATTTTGATAACAAAGGCAGCAAGACCTTGCATCTTAAATAACCTAAATGTGGTTTCTTCTGAGTCACATGCTAGCAGGTGCAGAGGTTCAAAAGCTAATCACTAATATCTTAATACAGGTATATTTTTTTTGTTAGCTACAATAGAAATCATAGATACTTTGCAAGAAAACCTATCGTGGGAGAAGTGATGGGACTCGTGAGAAGATGCTTTTTTTAGTTAAAGATCTATTGAGAATCATAAGAATAGGTGCATAGAAGGTGTTCCAGTGTGGGAAATTTAGAAAGTATTCTTAGCCTTGTACCAGGCATGTTTCTTTCTATATCTAGTGCCTCCTACCCACTTAGTAGCAGTAGGGAAAAGGGGAATGTCTTCCCATTTCAATGACTTCAAAACATCATGGTACCCTCTTGCCCTAATGACCATATCCAAAAATGAGCTTACTCTAGCCTGCCTCTGTCATTTTTCTCCAGTGGAATACATACTAACAATGGTTTTGGAATTATTCATTATTCATAAAACTAAGGTCAGATAGGTGAAACAGTAAATAGAATGCCTGGCTTGGAGTCAGAAAGATGAATTTTTCTGAGTTCATATCTGGTTTCAGATACTTATTAGCTGTAAGACCCTGGGTAAATAACTTAATCCTGTTTGCCTCAGTTCCTTTTCTATAAAATGAGCTGGAAAAGGAAATAGCAAACTACTCCAGTATATTTGCCAAGAATACTCCAAAGAGATTCACTAACAGGCACAATGAAACAACTGAATAATAAAAATAAAGAGCAACAGGGCTTACAGAATGTGTTATCCATGGAATTGCAAAACTCTCAGTGTACTTTAAGGCTTTAATAATTTATGCAGAGAATCATAGATTTAGAATTGGAAGTGACTTAAACTACTGATTGCTATATGCCCTGGTGTCCATGGAACAAGAAAATTAGTATGACTGTAAAGGGGAGGGGCTTCTAGTTTATGCATGGAAAAAATAGGACATCTTTTTGGACCCTGAACATTCAAGGATCTCCTGCTTGTGGAAGTGTGGGGGAAGACATAAATTGTTACACTCCTATTTTGGTTCACCTCCACGTATTACAGAATGTGGACAGAGAGTAGAAAGACATAGGTTTTGGTTATAGGAAAGCCAGCGAGGTTGAAGAGGTGAATTTGATGCCTAATATTCATTATCCACCCACAGTCCGTGTTGAACAATCAACAAGTATTTATTGAACACTGCTTTGTCTTCCATACTATATTGGGAATTGTGTGGGGAAATAATGGAGAGAGAAAATATGATTCTTGTTCTTAAGAAGCTTAAAAATCAATCTAGCAAGGAAGCCAAGACTAATGCAGATGAAAAAAAATAGGGAACAAAGCAAGACATTATAGATTCAAGTGTTACAAGAGCAAGATTTTAGATAGATTTGTCAGGAGATACCTGCTGTCTTTCTTCAAAACCTCCAGTGTTCTAGGCACCCACGCTAGAGTACTGACAGTGTGGAATACTTGCTGGGGGGAGGCTAAGGGGAGACTTACTTTCCAAAAACTTGCCCTTACAATGTACTGTAGCTAGAAAGTTACGACAGATCAAAGTTCAAAATGTGTATATTCAGCAGGAAAAAATGTTCAAATGTTTTAGCATCTAGGTCTAGATTTTTTTTTTTATTTAAAAAAATTACACTATAATCTCATTTTACAGATAAGCAAAGCAAGATTCAGAAAGGTTAATGAATTGCTGAGGACCCCATAGCTAGTTAATCATAGTTAAGTCATAGCCAGGATTCAAATCCAGGTTTTCTGAATCCAAATCTAGCATTTCCTACTGAATCGCATGAACTATGTTCTCTTACGATATTAATGGGCAGAGTGTTTGGTAGAGTCCTGGGGAAAATAGGAAGTATTCTAGGTCTTAGAATATGCGAAGGCTAAGGGAAGGATTTGGGCAGAAGCCATAAGCACTATGAGGAGGAACTAATTACTTTTTTCTGAGATGAATTCCTGGAGGAAGACACATTTGAGAAGGATTTTAAAAAGCTGAATGAGATATACCGAGAATGCACCGCAGACATGGGACAGTAGCCTGAACAAATGCATGGAGGAAGGAGAGATCAGGATGAGAAAGAGAGGCAATGGGGAGAAAATTTTAGAAATGGTATGACTAGTATTGGAAAAAGAGAATTTTTCTCAATTTTTTCTAACCATTCCTTTGAATGAGAAATATACATTCTGAGCAATTAGATGGTACATGGTACTGCTGTTAGGAAGACCTGAGTGCAAAGTCAACTTCAGACACTTTATAAGCTGTGTGTGACCCTGAACAAGTTATTTAACCCTAGTTGCCTCAGTTTCTTCATCTGTAAAATGATCTAGAGAAGGAAGTGGCAATGCAAGCCAATGCAAAGAAAACTCCAAATGGAAGTTGGTAATGACATTCTCATAAAGGTAAGAAAGAAATATGCAATCCATAGAAGGAATGCTTATAGTCCAAAGGAATTTCTCATTTCTACAGCATCTTGGTAGTCAGAATGAATATTGTGCTACAAATCCCTTACAACCAGCTTAGAACCTAATGAATAGAACTTGATTGGCTCTGGCAGCATGTCAGAGGTTAATATTTGATATTCTTTGACTTCCTTAAAGTCTCCAGTTTGATAGATGATTTTTTGGTTCCAGAAGTGTCAGAGCCCCAGTGCTGTATAATAAAGTCTTTGTGTAATTAGCATTAAATTCATTTATCATATAAAATGAAAAAAAGTTAGCCTCTTGAAAGGGGTACTTTCATAAAAAGCCTAATTCAGGAAAGTTAAATACAGAGAACATTTAAACTTTAAAAAGGGCAATTTATCTTGCAGAGGGAAGTCAGAAAAGCATAGTCCATCATGCTTAATCACAGGACACAAGGTTTTTTTTTTGTGTGTGTGTGTGTGTGTGTGTGTGTGTGTGTGTGTTTTTATGAGTTTTTCTCTTTCTTGTTCTTGTTCCTTCTGTGATCTAGTTGCAGAGTCCACTACTCAGAGAAAGCTTTATTCCTGCAACATGATATTGACCATTTATTGACTTTGGAAGGGCTGAAATACTGACTAAAGAAAAAGAGGCTCCATTCGAATAACATTAATAAGCAAAAAAAAAAAAAACAGATAGGGAAAATATTAAAATGGCACTACATGAGAGATGAATGAAACTTTGCCTTCACATTAAAGGTTTTAATTTCTCCTGTATAAATTCAAATTTCTGTTTGTTTAAAGCACTTGGTTCACAGCTGTGAAATCAACAGGACTTTAAAAAGTGTGTTTATGATCAGGTGGTATCCATTCTTTCTCTCTTTGTTTATAATAAGTTTACTCATTTTTAATACACATTACTCAAGAATCATGTTGGGAAGAAAAAATCAGAGCAAAAGGAAAAACCATGGGAGAGGTTAAAAAATGAAATAAGCATAGCATGTGTTGATTTATATTCAGTCTCCTTAGATCTTTTTCTGGATGCATTTTTGTTTGAAAGTCTTTTGGGGTTGCTTCAAATCATTGAACTGTGGAGAAGCACCACATCTTTCATAGTTGATCATCAGACATTGTTGCTGTTATTGTGTACAGTGCATTCCCAATTCTGCTTGTTTTGCACATCTAAATCTTTCCAGGTCTTTCTATAAGCAACTTGTTTACCATTTTTTATCTGATCTGGATTGAACAACATTTTACTTCAGTGAGACTGACTTTTCTTGAAGTTTTTTCAGACTATCTTGAGCTGGAGTGGTTTCATTCCATCAGACTCTGTTCAGAGGGTTGGTTTTATGTGTTTTTTTTTGAGGGAAACTCCATATCCATTCTAACAACCAGATTTATTGTTCTCCAGATATTCATTATTTCTGTTTTGAAACTGACAGTGAATAATTAATTATCCATGATCAATTAAAATATTGGCATTAGTATTTGGCCATTGTGATTATATAAAAAAAATCAAAATGGACTATCTAATTAAGAGAGTCTTGGTTTCTTTATCTCTCTCTAATGAGTGAGATAATGCTGAACTAAAATATTAGGGATAGAGGAATAAAAATATGTATTTATTAAATGCTAACTATCTACCTACTAGATGCTGGTTATACAAAAATGAATTAATCTGTGTCTTCAAAGAACATAAATTGTACCAGTAATATATACACACATATGTATACAAAATAAATAAAATTTTATTTTTGAGGTAAGAGCATAAAAACCCTTATATAGAAAATATACTGAGTCTTCAAGAAAACTAGTGATTTTAAGAGGGGGAAGTTAGGAGTAAGTGAGTGAACTCTAGGCAGAGAGGATAGCCTAGAATGAGATAGAATGACAATGACCATGGCAATAGTCAATAGAAGTAGGCTGCTTACATGAGATGGGGCCAACGGTCATGAATTGGATGTGTGAAATAAAGCACAGTGCTATCCAAGTTGCCAGAATTCATTGACAATTTGAGTTTATTCACAAATTCTGGACTGGGGTATGAGTGCCTTTTATAAGATTGTTAATTTTTGTAATATGATTCCTATCTCTAATTATCTGTTGTTTAATAGTAGGTGAGTGCACTTAACCTAAAAGCAAGAAAGATAGTGATATTTTCAAAGGAAACTTTTAAGAATATTAGCTATATTGTTGTGGTATTATTGTTGAGTCTCTAAGATAATTTCCTCAATTGGTACATAGGTTCCAAATGTATTTATAATAATTTGTGATAAACATGATGATCAAAAATTTAATAACATGAAGTCAAAGACAGCTTTGTAAGAAGTTATTTACTTTCACTCAAAAAGTTATAAATGCACAAAAGAACACCTTCCCTCACTACTACCCCCAAAGGAGCAAATATAAAAACTAAGATAATTAAATGGCAAGAATCCCTTTATAGATGTAGAACTTCATATTAATCCCTATTAAGTTCATTGTATTATGTTTAACTCATTGTCTTAGTCTGTCAAGATCTTTTTGGATATTGACTCTATAATTTAATTCATTAGCTATCCTTCTCAGCTTTGTGTCATCTGAAAGTTTGACAAGTATGCCATCTGTGCTTTCAGCCAAGTATTTGAGAGAAATGGTGAATAGCACAAGATTAAGGATAGTTTCTTGGGGCACCTCCCTTCAAGTTGGTGCCTATTAATTAGTGTTCCGTGGGTCAGATTCTTCAATTTGTTTCAAAGCCTTTTTTGTACTACTATCTTACCCTTAATTCTCCATCTTATGCACAGAGCTTGCACAGATTTGCTGAAATCTATGTTTTTTTTTTTGGTATACAGAATTACACTGACTTTTCCTTCTAGTTATGATGTCAAAAATGAAACTGAGGTAAGTCTGGCATAATCTGTTCTTGTAGAATCGATGCTGGGTTTTCATGATCTTTGATTCCACTTCTTAGTATGCCTGCTCCACCCCATTTATAATGTTAAAATTTGTACTGAAGCCACTTCCATGGCAGACCCTAAGTCTTTTTCTTTTTAAAAAAAATAGTGACATTTACCTTTCTAATCTACTGCAGCACCTCCTCAGTTTTCTAAGATCTTTGAAAGAATAAATTGAATCTTCTTTCTCAATCTACATAAGACTATGGATTCAAAAATGAAATGAATTTTCAGATTGACTTTAAATCATTTATTTTTACAGATAATGAAACTGAGACTTAGAGAGATTAAGTGACTTGTCAAAGAACATACTGATACAACTTCAATTCAGTTGTATTCAGTTTAATAAGTAAGTTTTAAGGATAGCTTCATAAGTAAGATGGTAGGTGCTGGGTGTTTAAGCTAAAATTGGAAGAATTCCCTGTGCTTGAGGATCTTACAATATAATAGAATTAAAGCATGTTCCTAAATAATTGGTCCAGCATTGAATATGGAATAATGTAATAAGAATGAATCAAATGAATGAATGGATTAAATGGGTAACCATCTCAAGTTAGGGCTTCCTGGTGGCAAGAATTCTGATTGTTGCATTTTGATGAATTATGGCAAACAGGTAATTCCAGTATTCAAAAAAGGTGGATGACATATTTAAATCCTTGAGTGGAATAAACAAGTCCCACAGCATCTTACTTTTGCTATTTAAAAACAGAACCAAGGTCAGCAGAATCCAGAAACCCAGACATCTGTTTGCTTGTGAATAATTTGAGAATTGTTTTCCAATAGGAAAAAGGAAGGGTTTTAGAGTCTCTAAATAGGAGTCTTAAACAAAGAATGCAATGCCAATCTCTTTAGTTCCTGGAAGAGTACCCTGGAAATTAGGAAAGCTCTGCCTGATATACACTTTGTGGGTTGTGATATTACACAGTTGCAGAAACTTTTCTTTGAGATTAATAACATTGCTTGATTGGCCAATTACCAAATGCTGAAGGAATGCTCTGTGCATATTTAAATAGGCCCTTTTCTTTCCACAGTCCTATTACTCTTTTTGAGCTATTCTTGTAGCTCTCTTCATTCATTTAAATAATCATAGAATGGGAAGAATATAGAATACCTTGATCTGAAGATGTATTTGGTATCTCTTGTGCTTCCTCAGGTGTTTACATTTCTCTATTCTCTCATTTCCCCCAAATCTTACCACCCATATTGCTGAAAGAGTTTCTGGACCCTCTAATCACTTACTGGTGAGAAGTAATATTTTTGGGAAAGTCAGGAAGGTTGAGTAGCAGCGAACAACAATAGATAGGCTGAGATATGAATCATTGGAAGGAGAATAAATCATGATACCACAGGTCCATTAAAGTATTAAAACATACTAAGAACACCAAATTAATAGTATCAAAGATGAAAAGGGTGACCACCACCAATGAAGAGAAATTTAAGCAATTATTAAGAATTATTTTGCCCAGTTTTATGTCAATGAATCTGACAAGCTAAGTGAAATTAATGAAAACATACAAAAATCTAAATCTCTCATTAACAGAAGAAGAATACTTAAATAATCCACCCCATCTTAGAAAAAGAAATTGAAAAAGTTATCGATGAATACCTTAAGAAAAATCTCTAGGGCTAAATGGGTTCATAAATGAATTATACCAAATAGTGAAAGAATAGTTAATCCTAATATTATATAGACTTAGAAAAATAGGCAAGGTAGGAATTCTGACAAATTATTTTTATGACACAAATATATTGCTGTTACCTAAACCTAGAAAAGCAAAAACAGAGGAAGAAAACTACAGACCAATTTCTCTAATGAATATCGATGCATAATTTTAAATAAAATCCAAGCAAGGAGATCACAAAAATCACATACCATGACTAGGTAGGATTTATAATAGGAATACAAGTTGGTTCATTCTTAATTGATCATATCCATAATTGATCATATCCATAAAAAATCCAATGGCAATCATATGATTATCTAAAAAGATGCAGGAAAACCTGTTTTTGTCAAAATATTCCCCAATTCCTATTTAAAACACTAGAAAATAGAAATAACTAGAGCTTTTCTTGAAATCATAAGTAATAATCTTTCTAATTAGGATATATATGCATATATATGTAATATATAATATAATAAAAATTGCAAAAATATATTTGCAAAAATAGCAAACATCTGTAATGGAGATAAGATAGAAGCCTTCTTAATAAGATCAGGGCTAAAGCAAGCATTCCCATTATTGCTACTATTATTCAATAGTTTACTAGAAATAAAAGAAGAAAAAATGGAAATAATTAGAATGGGTAGTAAAGAAGCAGAAATATCAGTCTTTGTAGAGGATATAATTGTATATTTTGAAAATTCAAGACAATCAACTAAAAAACTAATGGAAACAACAATATTAGCAAAATTTGCAGGATGTAAAATAATCCCACATAAATCACCAGCATTTCTATTGTTAGCAATCCAATGTGTGGGAGTTGTGAGCTGATCAAGTTTTTAATGTATAGTTTCTTCAGTTGGCTTTTTAAAACTCTTTTTCCATTTGGTTAAATCTATTTTTGAAGATGTTGTTTTTCTTCAGTGGATTTTTTTTTTTTTTTTTTTGCATTTGGCTATTTGTGTTTTTTAAGAAATTGCCTTCCTTTTCCAAGCTGTTGACTCTTTTTTACATACCTCTCATTTTCACCCTTATTTTTCTTCTACCTCTCTTATTTGCCTTTTAAAGGCTTTTATGAGTATTTCTAAGAAGCCCCTTTGGGTTTGACAACAATTCATATCATCCCTTGGCATATCCTCTGTGAACATTTTGTCTTTGAATTGTGTTTTGTTCTTTCCTGTCACCAGAATAACTTTCTATAGTCAGGGTTCCTTTGCTCATTTTCTTTCTTTTTCTTCTGGTATTTGCTCTTTTTGTACTTTTATGGTCTAGCTCTGTTCCTGGAATAAAGGGGACTGTGTCCCTAGCTTCCTGTGTAGCTCTGAGCCATGGCTTTGAGCACAGGGATTAATTTTATCTGCTCTTTCCAGAAAACAGCCTGGTTTTCCAGAGTTGTCCTTCTGAGCAGGGACTGGGGACTGCCCTATTGATATGCTCTGCTACTGAGCCAGGACTGAGGGTTTCATTTATGGAACTCCTGTGATTAGGAACTTTTCACTGGGCTGAACACCCCTTTAACTCTCATGAGACTGACCTTCCTCAAAGTTGTTCCAATCTATCTTGAGGGGGAGAATGTTTCATTTCATCAGACTCTGTTCAGTGTCTTGGTTTCGTGTGGTTTTTTTGAGGGAAACTGGGAGAGCTCAAGCAGTTTTCTGGCTTTACTTCACCACCTTGGCTCTATTCCCAGAAGTACCAAACTATAAAGACTTGAATGAGCTGATGCAAAGTGAAATAAACAGAATGAAGAGAAAGTTGTACACAATAACAGCAACATTGTATGGTGCATACTATTTTTACTTTCTTTATTTTTCCAGGTTTTTGGTGTGTGTGGGTAATGTTTGTTTCTTTTTTTACAACATGGTTAATATGGAAATATTTTACATGACTTTGCATATATAACCTATAACAAATTGCTTACTATGAGGGAGAAAATAAGGAAAGGAGGAAGATTTCAAACTCAAGATTTTATTTAAAATAAAGGTTAAAAGTTGTCTTTATATATAATTGGAAAGTACTATTTAAAATATAGTATTGAAGATACAGACATAAGAACTTTATTTTAAAATGGATTCCTGGGGAAAATATTTTTAGCTGTTATGAAAACTGGAAAAAATATGTGTGCATACATATGTGTGTATAGTCACAGTTTTCATAATAGTTTAATATATATATATAAAATATAGACAAATATTTTTGCATCATGAAAAGGTCTCAATTAAGAAATGTTAATGTTAATTTATTAATTAATGATGACTGAATGAAACTAACTATACATTTTATCCACAAACACAAGACTGCCCTTATGGTGAGATGGAGATAGGCACTCTCTCTCTATGGTGTAATTTGAGAAGCACTGAAAAATATCTGGAGGAAAAAAACATCTTTCTTCCCTAAAGCCTA
Organism: Antechinus flavipes; assembly: GCF_016432865.1. Lineage (NCBI taxonomy): Eukaryota > Metazoa > Chordata > Mammalia > Dasyuromorphia > Dasyuridae > Antechinus > Antechinus flavipes. The sequence goes on from NC_067399.1 coordinate 564,627,234, forward strand.
TCATTGATTCCTTATTCTCTATTTTTACAGATTTATACTTTTGAGTTAAAGTTTTTTTTCAAAATGTAAATACCTTTGGGGGACAAAACACACTATACAATTAAATGTACATATGCATTTATGAAATTCTTTCCATTGTAATAATTTTACTCAAGCCAAATTAATAAACATTTATTAAAAACCTATTATGTGTTCATATTGGCTAAGATGACAGGAAAAAATTAATGATAAATATTGGAGGAGATAAAAATAATGATAAATATTTACTGATATAAAAATAAATCAAAGGAGTTGTGGTGGAGTTGTGAAATGATGCAACCATTCTGGAGAGCAATTTCAAACTATGCCCAAAAGGACTATAAAATTGTGCATACCTTTTGACTAATGGTGCCATTACTGGGTCTGTATCCCAAGGAAATTATAAAGAAGGGAAAAGAACCCCTACATGTGCAAAAATGTTTGTAGCAGTTCTTTTTGTAGTAGCAAAGAATTGGAAAAGGAGTGGATGCCCATCAACTGGGGAATGGCTGAACAAGCTGTGGTGCATGAAGGTAATGGAATATTATTGTTCTATAAAAACTGATGAACAAGTTGATTATAGAAAGGCCTGGAAAGATTTAGATGAACTAATGCTGAGCAAAACAAGCAGAATCAAGAATACAATGTATACAATAACAGCAAGAATGTGCAATGATCAACTATGAAAGACTTGGTTCTTCTCACCCAGTTCAGTGATCCTAAGCAATCCCAATAGACTTTGGATAGAAAATGCCATCTGCATCCAGAAAAAGATCTAAGGAGATTGAATATAAATCAATACATACTATCTTCACTTCTTTTTTCTGTTATTCTCTCTCCCATGATTTTTCTCTTTTGGTCTGATTTTTTCTCTTCCAACATGATTCATAAAGCAAAGTTATTAAAAATAAATAAACTTACTACAATTTAAAAAACCCTATTATGTGTCAGACAAGGCAGATAGATGCACAGTGGATAGAGTGTTTGGCCTGAACTGAGAAAGATTCCTCTTCCTCTGTTCAAAACTGGTCTCAGACACTTAATAATAATGACTCCATAAAAGTTACTTAACCCTATTTGCCTGTGTTTCCTTATCTATAAAATGAGTGGGAAATGAAAATAACAAAGCACTCCAGTATCTTTGGCAAGAAAACCCCAAATAGGATCATGAAGTGTTTTTGACATTTGACACAACTGAAAAGACTAAACAATAGATACTATAATTGGCTAAGATGACAGGAAAAAATAATGATGAATGTTGGAGGGGATACGGGAAAACTGGGACACTGATGTTGGTGAAGCTGTGATTGAATCCAACCATTCTGGAGAGCAATCTGGAATTATGTCCAAACTGTGCATACCCTTTGATCCAGCAGTGCTACTACTGGGCTTATATCCCAAATATATATATATATATCTTGGGATATAAGCCCAAAGAGAAACTAAAGAAGGGAAAGAGAAATCTCTTTCCCTTCTTTAGTATCTCTTTGGGATATAAACCCAGTATGTGCCAAAATGTTTGTGGCAGCCCTGTTTGTAGTGGCTAGAAGCTGGAAAATGAATGGATGCCCATCAACTGGAGAATGGTTGGGTAAATTGTGGTATATGAATGTTATGGAATATTATTGTTCTGTAAGAAATGACCAGCAGGATGAATACAGAGAGGCTTGGAGAGACTTGCATGAACTGATGCTGAGTGAAATGAGCAGAACCAGGAGATCATTATGCACTTCAACAATGCTACTGTATGAGGATGTATTCTGATGGAAGTGGATATTTTTAACAAAGAAAAGATCTAATTCAGTTCCAATTGATCAATGATGGACAGTAGCAGCTACACACAGAGAAGGAACACTGGGAAATGAGTTTGCATTTTGTTTTTCTGTTTGCATTTTGGTTTTCTTCCCAGGCTATTTGTACCTTCTGAATCCAATTCCCTCTGTGCAACAAGAGAACTGTTCAGTTCTACACACATATATTGTATCTAGGATATACTGTAACATATTTAACATGTATAAGACTGCTTGCCCTCTAGGGGAGAAGGTGGAGGGAGGGAAAGGAAAAGTCAGAACAGAAGTGAGTGGAAGAGACAATGTTGTAAAAAATCACCCAGGCATATATTCTGTCAATAAAAAGTTATAATTAAAAAAAGGGGAAAAATAAAAATAAATTTAAAAAATTAAAAAAAAAACAATAACAGATACTATACTAGGAATACTAAGAAAGACAAGAACACTTGCTAACCTTGACATATGCAATTAGATAAAAAATCTCATAGGGAAGACACTAAGATTAAGGAGAATTTGGAAAAGATTCTTACAAAAAGAAATATTTTAACCAAGAATTGAAGAAATTCAGAGAAGGTCAAAGGGGAATAAATGAAAGAGAATTTCAAGCATATAATGTGTGAGGAATACCAGGGAGACCAATGTTATTGGATTGTACAGTATATAGAGGGAATAAAGTGTAAGAAGACTAGAAAGGGGAGGATTCTGGGAAGATGGTAGAGTAGATAAGAGAATTCCAAGCTCTCCATACTTCAAGCAAAACAAAATTGTTCCTCAGTGTGAACAAAGAACAATGAATAACCAATTAAACTATGATGGAACTACAATTTGAATTGTACAGCATTTATCAGTACTTACAATAAAAGACTGATGTCCTGGAATAACATAGATCGACAATTAAAAGAACAAGACTTTTGGCCAAAAATTTCACATGCAGCAAAATTAACCAAGATATTGAGTGAAAAAAAGACATTCTACAAACACACAGATTTTTAGGACTTTGTAGCAACCAAACCTGAACTCAATAGAAAATTTAACAGATAAGAACCAACATCAAAGATTAATTTCAAGGGACCCAACAAGGACAAATAGTTTGTCATTTACATGGAAATGTAAACCATATGTTTAAGATTGAAATCAGTAATTTCAAAAGAAAGATGATGCAGAGCTAAGTATGATCTGACTCTAAAATGAAAACTGTTTAGGAAAAGGTAAAAATATTAATAATGCTATATAAATGTGATGCAGAAGAAGAACTGACACAGGGGCATTAGAGGGAAGAAGAGATCTGGTAGTTCTGAAAACCTGCTCACATCATGAATGGATTTAATAGGGAACAATACACACACACACACACACACACACACACACACACACAAACAATAATGAGGGAATGAATAGAATAAGATGAGATACAGATGAGTATGTAGATGTATGCCAGTGGGACAAGGTGTGTAAATTAATGGGAAAGGGATAAAGAGGAAGGGAAAGAATGATATAAGATGAGGTGGAGCATATAAGGCTCTTCTGCCCATTATCCTCTAGTAGCAGGGAGGATTGATTAGAAAAAGTCTTCATTTGTTCTTAGGGAATGCTTTTTTTTTTACTTGTTTTTGCTTGTTTTTGTTTCTTTCTGGGTATAACTTTATTTTATTTTTTAAAAGCTTTTTATTTACAAAACATATGTATGGGTAATTTTTCAACATTGACCCTGGCAAAGCCTTCTGTTCCATATTATCCCCTCCATCCCCCCACACCGTCCCCTAGATGGCAGATAGTCCAATAAATGCTAAATATGTTAAAATATATGTTATATCCTATCTCTCTCTCTCTCTATATATATATATATGTATATGCATATATATATATATGTACATATTTATATAGTTATCTTGCTGCACAAGAAAAATCAAATCAAGAAGGAAAAAACCTGGGAAAGAAAACAAAATGCAACAAACAAAAACAGAAAAAGTGAGAATGCTACGTTGTGGTGGGTATAACTTAAGAAGTCAAATGAACACTACTATATTTTCTCCCATTTTCCATCTGACCTCTCATAGGGTAGGATGATATCAGCTATAATTGCTTTATCTTTTTCCTAATACTATTTGAACTAAAGGTAGTTAAAAACTGGTCATATCCCTCTTTTTTTTCTGGTCAAGCTATCAATTTCTGCAATTTGACTTTATCAATATAATTTTCCCTCTACTGTAAATTGATTATGTAACAGGGGCATTTTTAAAGATCATTTTTCCTTTTTTGCAATAATTTTGGCACTCTTTAACTTTAGATTCTTGGTTTTCTCTCTCTCTGATTTCCATTTGTACTTTTTTGTAAATGTGTAAACACCCAAGCTTTTTCTTGCTCTTGGTGCTTTTGGGTCCTATTTTCTAGAACATATTTTCTCTTTATTTCTCCTTCCCAGAAGGAGCTTCTTTCAAAGTATTACTCCTATATAAGATAATTCTTGATCTGCTTAGTTTGTGCTTTTTCCCTTGTGAAATGAGTTGGTGATTATGCTCACTTGTGGGTATAAAGTATCCCTTAAGAAAAAAAAAACAGATTCTTGAGGGAAGAGAATCAATGAATGAATAAAGAATAGGAAAGGGTTTATATGTGGTATGATGGCTAGCTAAGAATGAAGTAAACCATAGTGAAGCTGGGCCTCTCTAGGTAATATGATAAAACAGACATTTGCTTTTTCTCTCTGTAACCCTATGTGCATAGTAATAATTATTTGTTGATTGAAATACTTTTGAGATTGTTCTGTATTTTGGATGAATAGAATTCTCAGTTCAAATAGAGAAATAAATTTGCAACTTCACTGTTTCTAAACTTCTAGAAACTAAAAGACTATTTTGTGAATTCAACTTTAGTCCAGAAATAATCTAGAAACAAAGTACATATTTCTTTAAGACTATTTAACTATTCTATTTTTATTATTATTACCTATATCTTTTTTTTTTACAATTACTGTTGTGATTATATAATCATTTTTAGAGGGGACACAGGCTTGATAATATGATTTAGGGGACTAGAAGTAGTCCTAAAAGACAAATGGAGTCATGAACTTAAGATTCTTGTTAAGGAGATGGCTCAAGAGATTCCAATGCTGACCTTAATTTTCACTCAAATTATATAGAACATTTCAAAGAGATTGGTCCAAAGCACTAGCAAACTACTATTTGGGCAGAGAGAGCTTGAGGAAGAGTTTGATGTCCAAGAAATCACCTAAGGGTAATGGAAATCCAGGGTAAAAAGAAATACTGTTAGATGTAAGAGGAAAAAAAAAGAAAGATAGAATGGAAAGTATCAAAGACAAGTTATTTTGCCTGTGACCAACCTTGAAAAAAATCAGTTGTTAATATATCACACACACAAAAAAGATTTGACTAAAAGTTCTTTGATTCAGTGGCCACAAAGGGATATGACCTTAGCCTCTATATCAAGAAGACTTTTAATTCCTCAAGTTTCCTCCGAGTTGGTGGATTCATGATAGTGAGAAATAGCTCTGGGTTGCTGCAGTAGAACAGCAATTCACTTTCTAGACATCGGATTTGAGACTTGGGAGGCAGGCACCTGGAAATGTTATTTACTCACTCATTTCAGAGCCCATTCAGGGAAACATTTGGCACTCCTCATTGTAATCCTTTAATTCAAACCTACAAATTTTTATGATATGATTTATCAGCTGTGATTTGGATATAGTGAACAACCTTTCTTGAGATGGAGATGGAATGACCTACTTTCCAGTTTAAAAATCTTTCAAAAAATCCAAAGACCTTCCCAGAATATATAATAATACTGATTACTAATCGCTGTCATTTTTATTTCCACAATTTAATAAAACTATTTACTGATGAGACAGGCAATATAGAGAATAGAAGATAAGATCCTGTTCCTACCTCAGGAGATTTGTTCTCATATTCTTTACAAGAATGTGTTTTATGTAATATTTTACTTCTTAACAATGTTATATTTATATTGGAAACATTGCATCCTAAGCAGGGACTTTGTTCACAAAATTCTCTCAAGAACAATTTTAGTAACTTTTATTTAAGGGAGATAGAAAGATAGTATGAGGGCAAACATATGGGTGTTGGCTTGGCACAGAGAATAGAATTGGCAAAAATTTGACTTTGTTGCAGAAGTCATAAAAAACATAAAAAATTAGCACTCAGTAGCTTTGTGTTTGAACTTGAAACAAAGAGATGCATACAGAATAAAAATAAGGGGCTAAAGTAAATTTCATTATGCTTTAATTGAAGTAAAAAAAAATCAAAGATAGCAATCATGATCTTATTACTCTCTATGAGCTCTAGAAGTAGCTGCTACTGCTTATGATTCAGTGACTCCCAAGGCCAGCTCCTGTTTTTCTGGGGCTAGGGCTATGCTGATGCAGCCTGAACTGTTCTGTGTTCTACTCTCATCCAAGTGGATTATATTAATTTTAATAACATTCTATTGTCTTAAGTAGTAACATTTAATAATAAATAATAACATAAATTTTATATTTTTAGGCTCAGCCTCCCTTTCTTCTACACTGGAATTATAGCCATTCACAGATCCTATCCCACTGCTGTATGGTATGGGATCTTTGATCTCCATGTTCAACTTGGACTGATTCACCAGTCTAGTAGCAGCTTGGTGGTCACTTGCTCTCAGTGACTCACCATTGGTGATAGATTTACTATAGATATCTGATTGGCTTAGCACACTTCAGCTCAGAACTTCTAAGGTCAAGAGATCTTCCATCCTCAGCTTCTCCAGGAAAGGGATTAAAGAGTCTGGTAGTTCTTTGTATTCCCAGGATTTAGGTCAGTACATGACACATGATAGGGACTACAAATGCTTATTGACTTCTTTTTTGTTTCATAGGATTATTGTGAACATAAATCATTAAGACAGTTTCTTCAAATTTTGTCAAAATATTTGACAAGTTTCTCTCATTTGGATGAAACAGAAAGAGTCAGAGGCAGAGAGGCAGAGACAAACAGAATCAAAATAGAAAGAGAGAGAGAGAGAGAGAGAGAGAGAGAGAGAGAGAGAGAGAAAGAAAGAGAGAGAGAGAAAGAGAGAGAGAGAAAGAGAGAGAGAGAGAGAGAGAGAGAGAGAAGTGTCTTTGAAAATGGTTTTGTGTCTGGACTCATAGTCATCAATAGCCATTGATGCTACAATATTAATGGCAGAATTTTTTTTTTAATTTTATTTTATTTAATAATAACTTTGTATTGACAGAATCCATGCCAGGATAATTTTTACATGACATTATCCCTTGCAATCACTTATGTTTCGTTTTTTTCCCCTCCCTCCCTCTTCCCCCCCCCCAAGATGGCAAGCAGTCCAATATATGTTAAATATGTTGCAGTATATCCTAGATACAATACATATTTGCAGAACCAAACAGTTCTCCCGCTGCACAGGGAGAATTGGATTCAGAAGGTAAAAATAACTCGGGAAGAAAATCAAAAATGCAAATAGTTCACATTCATTTCCCAGTATTCCTTCTTTGGGTGTAGCTGTTTCTGTCCATCAATTCTCCAATGAAACTCAGTTAAGTCTCTTTGTCAGAGAAATCCACTTCCATCAGAATACATCCTCATACAATATCGTTGTCGAAGTGTATAATGATCTCCTGGTTCTGCTCATCTCACTTAGCATCAGTCCATGTAGGTCTCTCCAAGCCTCTCTGTATTCATCCTGCTGGTCATTCCTTACAGAGCAATAATATTCCATAACATTCATATACCACAATTTATCCAGCCATTCTCCAATTGATGGGCATCCATTCATTTCCAGTTTCTAGCCACTACAAACAGGGCTGCTACAAACATTTTGGCACATACAGGTCCCCTTCCCTTTTTTAGTATCTCTTTGGGGTATAAGCCCAATAGAAACACTGCTGGATCAAAGGGTATGCACAGTTTGATATGAATCCAGAATGGTTGGATTCGTTCACAACTCCACCAACAATGCATCAGTGTCCCCGTTTTCCCGCATCCCCTCCAACATTCATCATTATTTTTTCCTGTCATCTTAGCCAATCTGACAGGTGTGTAGTGATATCTCAGAGTTGTGTTAATTTGCATTTCTCTGATCAAAAGTGATTTGGAACACTCTTTCATGTGAGTGGTAATAGTTTCAATTTCTTCATCTGAAAATTGTCTGTTCATATCCTTTGACCATTTATCAATTGGAGAATGGCTTGATTTTTTATAAATTTGAGTCAGTTCTCTATATATTTTGGAAATGAGGCCTTTATCAGAACCTTTAATTGTAAAGATGTTTTCCCAGTTTGTTACTTCCCTACTAATCTTGTTTGCATTCGTTCTGTTTGTACAAAGGCTTTTTAATTTGATATAATCAAAATTTTCTATTTTGTGATCGGTAATGGTCTCTAGTTCATTTTTGGTCACAAATTTCTTTCTCCTCCACAAGTCTGAGAGATAAACTATCCTATGTTCCTCTAATTTATTTATAATCTCGTTCTTTATGCCTAGGTCATGGACCCATTTTGATCTTATCTTGGTATGTGGTGTTAAGTGTGGGTCCTTGCCTAATTTAATGGCAGAAGTTTTTAGTGAAATTCTCTAAGCATTTGCCCTTTGTATCATGCTATTGAATGTTTCGATCAGGCATTTAGTTGCAGATATAGATGATATGATTATTCAATTTTCAGATAATCCAGAGTTATAAATTATAACTAATATACTAGATGACAGAACAGGAATCCAAAAACATTTTTTGAAATGTAAGATTATTGTGATGAATCTAGAAAGATGACATATAATAAAAATAAAATAAAGTCTTACACGTGGGTTCAAAAAATCAGCTTCTCAAGTATAAGAGGTGGGATGCATGTCTAGACAGAATTATGTCTGAAAGAGACTGGAGAATTTTAGTTTACTGAGTTGGGGGTGAATATGATTCAGAAGTATTAGAGGAACACATGATAAATGCAATCTTTGGTTATAGTAAAAATTTATGGTATTTAGGGCAGCTAGATGTACAGTGAATAGAGCACAGGTCCTAGAATTAGGAGGACCTGAATTCAAATCAGACCTCAGATATTTAACACTTATCCTGGCCAAGTCACTTAACCCTAATTGCCTTTTTTTTAAAAGCATGATGTCCTCAACAAAGTGACAGCTTCATGATCTTCTGTCCTGACCAATAAATCAAATCAAGTCAACTGAGGAAATAGATAAAAGCAAAAATAGCCCTTGACCTCAAGAAGCTCACAAATCTAGGAAGATAGCATGTTAAACATGTCCAAGTAAGATGTATATAGAATAAACCAAATATAGTCTCATTAGGAAGGCAGTGGCATAAAATGGGACTAGGAAAGGCTTCTTGAAAAAGTAGAATTTTAATTGAAACTTGAAGGAATCTATTCAAGCCAGAAGGAGGAAACCAAGAGCATCAGACTGCTGCACAGGCATTGGGATCAGCTAGTGATGATGCACAAAATTGGGAGATGTCTTCTTGTGAAATATCAAAAAGATCAGTGTTATTGGATCATAGAATAGATGGAAGGGAGTTGTAATACTGGAGAAGATGAGATAAGATAAAGATTAAAGAGTTTTTAATATTTTATTTGAATTTCTGAGAGGAAGAAATTGTCTGGGGGCAGAGAAGAATCCATTATTCTCCCAGGGCTGAATTGGACTTTCCTCTCAGAGAATTCAGCATTAAATGTGAGATTCCAATGATTTTTATATGACTCTAGTGATCAGGGGAGACAAAGGCAAGGAGTGGAGTCCAAACGCTGGTGAGCATGGGAATTTCCAGGAAGGGACCATTAATTTGGTTCTGACAGGTTGGGAGGGGGGAGTAAGGACCATAAATTCTTGTTAACTTAAGAGGTCTTAGGAGCCAGGATGTCTGAAATAGAAAATCTCCCCCTTATCTAAGATTAAGCATTTACAATTTATGACCTTAGAGTACCCAGAACTAAATTATATCAGTACTAATAGTCACGAGGATTGAGGCAGAACAATTCAAGGAATTGAAGCAAAACAATTTAGGAAACTGAGGCAGGATAATAAAAGGAAACTGGCACAACAGAGTAAAGTGAAAGAAATCTGTAAAGATAGGAAAGGGCTAAGTTTAAAAGCCCAATAATACCATAAACTGCAGAGTAGGTTTTTTTTTTTTTTTTTTTTTTTTTTTTTTTTTTTTTTTTTTTACAATATTGATCAGCATTCTTAAGACTTTTAAAATTGTTTTTACAATTATTGTTATTGCTTATGTTGTTTACTTTTTTCCTACTCACTTGGCTCTGCACATTTGTAAGTCTTACCAGTTTAATATTTATAAAGTACTTAGCAAAATATCTGGCACATAATAGGTATTTAATAAATATTTGTCTCCTTATCCCCTCATTATTCGTTATGACATAATAGTATTCTATTGCATTGATATATCGTTGTTGTTGTTGTTGTGGAATCATTTCAATTGTGTCCAATTCTTTTTTTTTTTTCTTTTTTTTTTTTTAATTTTTTATTTAATAATTACATTATATTGACACTCGTTTCTGTTCCGATTTTTTTCCCCCTCCCTCCCTCCACCCCCTCCCCTAGATGGCAAGCAGTCCTTTATATGTTGGATATGTTGCAGTATATCCTAGATACAATATATGTTTGCAGAACCGAACAGTTCTCTTGTTGCGTAGGGAGAATTGGATTCAGAAGGTATAAATAATCCGGGAAGAAAAACAAAAATGCAGATAGTTTACATTCGTTTCCCAGTGTTCTTTCTTTGGGTGTAGCTGCTTTTGTTCGTCATTTATCAATTGAAACTCAGGTCTCTTTGTCAAAGAAATCCACGTCCATCAAAATATGTCCTCATACAATATCGTTGTCGAAGTGTATAATGATCTCCTGGTTCTGCTCATTTCACTTAGCATCAGTTCATGTAAGTCTCGCCAGTCCTCTTGCAGAGTAGGTTTTTATCTTCATTGGCAAAGGATGTTTCTTCCCTGCACTTTCCTACACCACATCTGGAATATTCCAGAATTCCACATGTGGAATATTATATTTAATTGTGGACATCACATTTTAGGAAGAAGAATAAGTTGGAAACAGTCTGAAAGAGAATGACCAGAAAAGTGAAGAGCCTAGAGATTATGCCATATATAAGGCACCCCAAATTGTTTAAAAAAATTACCTTAAAGGAATTGAAGGTATAGGGGAAACATTAAAGAGATTTTAGTCAGGAAGTCCAGAATTCAAATTTCACCTCTTCCTAAGTTGTGTAGTCCTGAATAGGTTACTTTAGGCTCTGTTTCTATTTCCTCATCTGTAAAATGAGGATAATAAAAGCACTGATCTCCTGGGTGATTTAAAGATAAAATAAGATATTTGAAAAGCATTTTGTAAACCTTAATAAACATGGTAGAAATATATGTTAAATCCAATGTGTATATACATATTTATGCAATTATCCTGTCCCACAAGAAAAAAAGTGAAGCAAAATAAAATGCAAGCAAACAAGAACAAAGAGTGAAAATGCTATGTTTCTATGAATGAAAATGCTATGAAAATACTCAGTTCCCACAGTCCTCTCTCAGGGTGTAGATGGCTCTCTTCATCACTGAATAATTGGAATTGGTTTTGTTGAGAAATTAGGGTTGAAAAATACCCTAGCAGCAATGGGGTACCCAGGCCGGTATCACAGGTTTTTGTGAAAGAATTCACAATCCTGATCTGCAGGCAAGATTTTTTTTGGGGAAAAAAAGAGGGTTTAATACTCTGGGAAACAACTTTCCAGAGGGTTAGTTCCAAACAGGAATTAGTGAAAGTTTGGATATAGAATCTTGTCTTTTTATTAGCATTCTATGGTTTGGGGCTAGGGAGCCATCTCCAGATGAATTGAAAGACTAATTCAATAGTGGGTGGTAATTATGCCCCAGACCAAGATCTCTAATTGAATTGCAGGTGGAGATTATTATGGGAGTTTCCCCTAGGAATAGGAGGCTGGGGCCACTCCCAAGATTCAGAGTCTTTCCAATCCAGATCCCCTCCTTCCCCCAAAGATCAGGGGGACAGTTCTTATTACATCAGTTTGAATCATCTCATTGTTGAAGAGAGCCTGGTCTATCAGAATTGATTGTCGTCCATCAGAATTGATTGTCATATAGTCTTGTTCTTGCTATATATAATGATCTGATAGTGCTCATTTCACTCAGCATCAGTTCATGTAAGTTTCTCCAGATCTCTCTGAAATCATCCTGCTGGTCCTTTCTTACAGAACAATAATATCCCATAACATTCATATACCACAATTTATTCAACCATTCCCCAACGGCACAGGATCGTTCTTTAAGCTGAGAAGACAGAGGAAAAGAGTTTCTGTCAGAGATCATTCTGCAAGATTAAATGTTCTTAATTTAACCAATAGGAACTCAGGGCAATCTTCATGCAATGCTATCCAGATTTAGGTCTGGCAATATAGTTTTCCTGGGGCATTGACTTTGCTTACAATGACTTTAAGATTCTTTGTGATTTCAAGAGAGATCACTCCCTTATTCTGGGAATATTGCTTCAAGGTCAAGGAGCTGGGAAGGACAATTTGGAGGGCAAGGCCACCAGATTCAGCAAGTGGGAAAGGTCAGGTCTCTTTCAGGACCATCTGTGCAGTCCAAATTCCTGTACTTGTGTATTTCCTGGACATTTCCTTAGAACTAGAAGGTATGTATTCATGGAAAAAATTTACTTTCTTCCAGACAATAAAATGATTTTATTGGAATATGGGGGGAAATAATCAGTTAATATATATATTTGATTCTCCCCTTTTGTGTATTTTATATGGGGGGGGGTGATAGAAAAAGGCCCTCCTTCTTCCTCTCTAGATCTCATTATACCTGAAGGTCACATAGGATTAGAGTAGCAAATTCTGATCACTCTACTTATATGTCTCCTGCAGAAGAAAGCTAGAGTTAGGGCTGAATACATACGTTATACTCATCCTTTCAAATACAGAACAATGGTTATAGTTAATTACTTCCTGTATCTCCTGATAGCAGTTTTATAGTAATGGGAAAGGTTGTGCCTGCTGACTCTACATACTTATCCTTAGCAAACTATTAGTCGTTATAGGGTAGATTTCTGAGTTAAGGACTTAAGGTATATTTTAAATTTCAGGACCCTTTAGCTCAAAAGTCTATACCCTGAATGATACATTTGTTCCACCAAATTTCAGGATCCTTTAGCTCAAAAGTCTATACCCTGAATGATACATTTGTTCCACCAATTGCCTATCCTTTTTTGAAAGCTTCATGTATCCATTTTTTATAGGAAAGGCTTAAACAACAAGGGGATTACTCAACGATTCATTTAAAGGGAACATTAAAAGAAAATTGAGGCGCAAAGCATCTTGCCTTCTTTAATTGCTCATTTATTATTGCTGTGGTTGAGATAACGGCTTTGTGTTATTCTTCTAAATAGTGTACAATATTTATTGGTAAATATAGCAGTGAATAAATTAATGTCAGTTGGGATTTGGTGGGGGAATTTTCCTCTCTATTGTTAGCTATTTATTCTTTCTTTATTTATTTATTTTTAAAACATAGTGTATCATGCCTGCATGGCTCTCTTGGCAGGAATCTCAATTCTGAGGCAAAAAATTGTGAATTCAAGGTCCAAGTATAGATTTCTTCTCTATGTTTCTGCAGCACAGCCAAATGCTCTTGGAGGCTTTATCTACATCTGAATTATGTAATCTGTGTCTTGTTTGCAAATTATTTCCATAATTTTACAGGGAGATAATGAAAGATCAGAGCCAGGGCAGTATAGTAGGATAGAATGTTGGATTAAAAGTCAGGAAGATCAGAATTTGAAAACATTTTTATATGATTGCTAGTTATGTGATGCTGGACAAATTATTTAATTTGACTCGACTTTTTTAGTTATAAAGAGGTGATTATTCATGATATTCACTTCACAGGGCAGTTATGAAGATAACTGAAATAGTATATATAAATAAATATTCATACTTATTTATAAGCACATACAATATAAAAATACAATTATATATACATGTGCATACATGTGCATGTATTAGGCTGTTGATGTTTCAATAATTTTTTTTCAAATAATTCAAGCAATACAGCTCCTACTATATTGAATGTATTCTACTTAGTTCTAAGAACACAAAGATGAAGAATGAAATGGTTATCTGTCTTCAAGAAATTTAAAACCTATTTTTTTAAACAATGGGAATGGATTGGGGAAAAGGAAACATACACATACACACTATTTTCCCAATTCAGATTTTTTCAAATGGGTGTATGATCTAATAAATATGGATATCCCTTTTAACAATATCAATTGCATCTTATGAGACTCATGTATAGCCTCTCTTTAAGTCTACTACAATAAGTCTATCCAACATTATAGAAGCCAGCATCAATTATTATTGATTTTGTGATGATACCAATGGAGCTCAAAAGGAGTAATTTTGTTATCTCTCACTCTCAGCATGTGACTAATTCATATTTTTATTTTATTTTTTAAATAATAGATTTTTATTTTCAAAATATATGCAAAGATACACCCTTGCAAAAATCTTGTGTTCCAAATTTCTCTCCCTCTCTTTTCCTTATCCCTTTCCTTAGACAGCAAATTATCCAATATATGTTAAGCATGTACAATTCTTCTATATATATTTCCACATTTATCATACTGCACAAGAAAAATCAGATCAAAAAGGAAAAAAAATAAGAAAGAAAACAAAAAAACAAGCAAACAATAACAAAAAGGTGAAAATACTATATTGTGATCCACATTCAGTCCTGACAATCCTGTTTCTGGATACAGATGGTTCTTTCCATTACAAGTCTATTGGAATTGGTCTGAATCACCTCATTGTTGAAAAGAGCCATATCCATCAGTAATTCATCTCTTTTAATAAAGTATTTCTTTGATGACCTCCTTTATTCAGCTTATCCTTTGTAATTACTTGTTTATAGTGTGTTACAACTAGCTCATGCCCCTAATTCTTCTTTCTATTCTCCTTTGGGTGATCCTCACTTTTAATTATTCAGGGATACTAGTGTTTCTGACAGTCAGTCGATAAAATTTATTAAGTGCCTGTTATGTGTTAGGCACTATGCTAAACACTAGGGATACAAAGAAAGTCAAAAGACAGTTTCTTCTCTCAAGAAACTCACAATTAATAGGAAAAGACAATTCAAAATAAAACTGAAAAGCTGCAAAAAGTACTTTAGGCACTATGCTAAACACTAGGGATACAAAGAAATTCAAAAGATAGTTTCTTCTCTTAAGAAACTCACAATTTAATAGGAAAAGACAATTCAAAATAAAACTGAAAAGCTGCAAAAAGTACTTTAGTATGCCCCTGCATTCTCTTCTTAGATGGAGGATCTCCTAAGAGTGCTCCAATGTTTACCTTCTCCCATCTCCAATCAGAAAAACCCCAAGGTCAGGGAAGTACTGAAGAGCGGTACATTTCAGAATTGACTCAATATTGCAAGAAGATAAGTTTCTGATAATAATAATTAAGTCTAGGTAAGTAACCAGGCAATTCATGAATCATAGACATCATAAATTGTTGTTATTCAAAAGATATGCCTTTATTTTAGATCATGAAAAGAATTTTTTTTCATTTCCTGAAAACAATCCAATCCATTCTCCTCCTCTTTTTTTGATTTTGCGTTCAACTCATTATCCATTTACAATATTCAAGATATATGTATTGATGGACAATTTCTATCTGCAAATCATAGTTCAGACAATAGGCATTCTTATTCAACTTCATTTTTTTGCATGTAGAATGAGATCAAATTCTTTTACTGACTATGCATTATTTTTAGGAGGTCACTGAAGAAAGTTACCTCTTTTTAGATCTTTCAAAGCATCTTGTATTATTTTGGCATATTAGTGAGAAGACATCTCTTTGGTGAATGGAGTCTTTTAAGATATTGTTTTGTTATACTGAATCAAATGCTTCTTTATAATCAATAAAAACTAATCACAGTGAAGTCCTGAATTATCTACATCATTCAGTCAAATATGTAATGATAAAGATATATTCTATTGTAGGTTATTGTTTCTTATTTCATAATAATACCATAATCAACAATTTGCCTGTGTATACAGTTTATTATTATGACAATTTATTTAAATAGGGAAATAGGCACATGGATCCATAATTACATAATGTTTTCTCAATTGTCTTTTCATGGACATTGAAATGGAATTGCTAAATGTTTGATTAAAAGAATTTATGTTAAATTCTAAAAAAAAAAGTGATATAAGCAGTAATGCTAATGTTTGGTATAGTATGTGTGTGTGTGTGTGTGTGTGTGTGTGTGTGTGTGTGTGTGTGTGTGTGTGTACATACATGGGATTTTGGAATCTACCCTTCATTCAGATATTTTGAAAGTGAGGGGTCTTACACCTGATGTTCATTCTCCCAACTCTTCCATTTTGCCCTGGTTTTCCTCATTGTGTGAAATGTTCTCTCATTTCACTTTGACTTCTGTGGCTTCCTTCAAGATTCAGCTCAAATTCCATCTTGTTTGGGAGGCCTTTCTCTAAGCCTGTTAGTGCCTTCCCTCTGAGGTTATCTTGGATTTACATTTGTAAATTTATTTATTTATTTGCCTTTCATCTCTCTCAATAGAATATGAAATTCTTGGACATAACCAGGAGAATGTCTTTGCTCTCCTTTGTAAGATCTGTGTTTAGCAAACTGGCTGGTATATAGCAAGCATTTAATGAATGCTTTTAGATGATCTGACTAACTGGCTCTTCTACTCTTGATGGTGAAAAAAATTGTCATAAAAATATTCGCAGATCTTCTTAATCTTTCTTCCTTTTTCATTTTATAATATACCTGGAATATTTTGCTAAAGTATCTTTAAATTAACATGCCTTCCATTGTGTCTTACTGTTTCATAAAGTGATGCTAGTCATAACTTTTCACTAATGTTGTCCATGAGATTTTTTAGAACTTACAAAGTCTCCTTTTCGGAGTAAGCATCAATAAACATGAACATTTCAATATTTTGTATTCAATTTGATCTTTTTTATAACAATGCAGTGATTTCAAAATATACAGAAGCTGATTCAGGAATGATTCCCATATTAGTAGTGAGCTGCTTCCTCTCTATTAAAACATATACTCATTTTTTGGTTATATGACTTGGTGCTCAATATGTCTAGCATCTTCTGATTCTTCTCTAAGAAAGCATTCATAATATCTAGGTAAAATATGCTAGGAAAATTTGAATAGAAAAAAGTCACTTTCAGCTAGGGTTTTTGGTGGTGGAGGAATAGAGGAGAGGGAACTAGGTATGAACTCATGCAGAAGGAAAAGAAGCATTTTAATAGGTAGAGATAAGGGAAATAAGTCTATATATGGCATAGTGGACACTATTCACTCACTACAAGTGACATATTATAACCTATATTGTTATTGTTGTTATTATTATTATTTATGTGAAAAAGCATTGTATTAGGTTCAATGGGGGAATTCAAAAACCTGACATTAAATTCCTGACCTCAAGGAGACTTTGGATTCAATTAAGTGACAGTTACATACTGAATGGTCAAAGGGCAATACAAGGTAATGTGTGTTAAATTCCAAAAAGAGTATTACAAGCAATAGGAGATTCACATGTTTAAGGAGGAAAGAGAACAATGTTGACTAAAATAGGAAAGTAAGGCCTCGTGGGAGTGGGATAGAGTGGCTTGAAATAGTATTTTTGCCTTATCTGTGTACCCTCCCCTGTAATTTCTTTTCTTATCTCCCCACCATTTCCTTCTTTTCTCTCCTTACCTTCACCTGTTCTTTAAAAAAAATTTCTTCCTATCTTCTTCTACAAAATGATATATTAGTAGTGGTATGGGGATGGTAACATGTAAGATTAGAGAGGGAGAGTCATTGTAGTTTATTTGTTCCTCTAGCTTGAGCTCTTTTCATGCCTCTAGGTCTATAAAACTGGAGTGGCAACTCATTCAAGTGACATAGTAATCTCCATGCTCTGGCCTCCATTCCCAGCTTTTAGTGAAATGGATTGGAAGGGCCAAAGCAGTGCATGTGTTGATGCCTGGATGTAAATCAGTGATAGTTGGATTGAGCACTGCATTTCTGAGTATGTCACTTCTTGTTAAAATTCCATTCTGCTGTGATGGGCAGGTGCAGACAAATGGTATGGTGGTATTTCCACTATTCAGCCAAAGCTCCCAATGCAGAGGATGAACTCAGGCAAACAAGATTTTCAAAGGCCCAGGACTCTACAATAATCTAATTACAGAGATTTTGAAAGTAGGAATCAGAAAATAATAGTTCATGTGTATATAGCACTTTGGGATTGGCAAATCTTTCCCCCCCTCTTAGAATAGTTCCGTGACTTAAGGAATATTATTATGCCCATTTTACAGTTGATAAAATTGAGGCTCAGAGAATTGAAGTGACTTGCCCAGAGTCCCAGAGTTAGTATGCAAATTGGACAGCAAACCAAAGGTTTACTGTCTAGTAACCTCTATGTCCCATTGGTTTTCTGTCATGAACTTCTTAGTGATTGAGATAAAAGCACAGAAATAAAAATTTCCAATTGTCATAAAGTTGGGAGAGATACCTAATATATTGAATAATAAAATAAAAATCCTAAACGATGTTGACAGGCTGAAATGATAGACTGAAGCTATCAAATGGCATTAAATAGGGACAAACTTAAAATCCTAGAATTAAAAAAAAGTCAAATTCTAAATTGATTTCCAAAAAAGCCAATTGCACATGTATAGGGGAAATGAAGATAGAAAGTATGGGGATTTTAGTAGACTGCAAGCACATTGTATTAGCAGAGTAACATGGTAAAAAACAAAAACAAAAACAAAGTTAATGTGATAATATGGCATTAAAGTACAATGTTCAGATCAAGATAGGTGATAATCCTAATCTGCTCTGGTCATGAAATAGTATTTCTATTTTTGGGTACCAGATTTTAGATGGGATCTTGTTAATGTGGAAAACATCTAAAGGAATCCAGCAATTTTGCATGCAAAAATCAACTGAAGGTCGGGTTAAAATGGCTATTTAGAGACTTGAGAAATTATTTTTAATATTTTGAAGATTTTTTGAATAGAATTGTTCTACTAGGATCTTGAAAAAAAAACTAGGACCAAAAATTGGAAATGCCAGAGAGGCAGGTTTCAGTGCAGACTTAGAGAAAAATAAATCCAGTAATGAAGACTGTCCAAAAGTGGAATGGGTTGTTTCAGGAAGTGGGGAGTTCCAATCACTGAAGATCGAAGGTTCATGAAAGTTTGTCAAGAATGTTATAGAGGAGATAAGCAAATTTGAACAAAGGGTGGAGTTGATAGCTACTGAAAGCTTTTCAATTTCTTCAGTTCTATAATCTAATCATATTCCCCTAAAAAGACACTGTACTGCATGGCTCACTTACTATTCCTCTGGATCCTGGCTAACAAGAATCAAGAACCAGGGACAAGTGTGACAGGATTGATCATGGACTCACTGACTGAAGTAACAGAGCAGGTAGAACAGAGAGCCGGGGAAGCAGTACAGGTTAAAATCAATTTGCACAATCCAGAGGAAAGTCCCTAGTTATTGCCAGTGCTAAGGTCAATAGCATTAGAAACACAGAGAAACAACTAGGATCTTCTTACAAGTTCAGAAGCTTCAACTCATGGTCAGCAGGAGACATATTGGGAGGCAAAAAAGAGGAAGATAAAAAAAGGAGATAGAAGAGGGCAATGATAAACTGATGTATTACAGGCAAGTCAAAAGTTAGGTGGTAGTTAACTGAGCCCTTTCAGTGACTTGGTCAAGTTGATTAGATAAGTTGTAGATAATTGTCCCCCCTCTTTAAAGGGGAGCTATACCTTGAGTGTTTATGAAGCATTATTTCCTGGCAGGGAGCGGAATATGACAAGAGACTTGTTCTTGAGGAAAAAAAAAACTTTCTATCAGAATGCTTTCCCTCTGTAGTTCTCCTTATTGAAATTTTACATATCTTCCAGTGTCCTGTCAAATGTCACAGACTTCATGAATTTTTCTTTATTCTTGACCCTCCTTGCTTTACCTCCACTTGCAACAACCTAATATCTGCATTCTTTGTACTTACATGTGATACAATGGAAGTAATTTAAGATTTGACGTTGGAGGATCTGGGTTCAAGTCCCAGCTTGACTACTTACTATATATGTAACCTTGTGTGAATAACAGCCTCTCGTAGACCTGTAATGTAAGGAGGCTTTACTCATTGATCTATGTACAATTTCCCATCTTTAACTCTATAAATTATAAAAGTAACACTTTGCTTATGGTATCTAATACTGTCTTGTATTTTAATTTCTTTTAAAGATATTTCAACCCTCCTATGGGTTGAATAATCTGTCTGAGAGCAAAAGTGTGTCTTATTCATTTGTATTCCAATAGAACTTAGAATAATGTTGAACACCTATCAGATCTTTGGACAGGGGAGGAATTTATGACCAAAGAAGAATTAGAGAACATTATGAATGGCACAATGAACAACTTTGATCACATTAAATTAAAAAATTTTTGCATAAACAAAACCAACAGAAATGAGATTAAAAGGGAAGTACAAAGCTGGGGGGGAAAATCTTTGCAGCCAGGGTTTCTGATAAAGGTCTCATTTCTAAAATATATAAAAATTGTGTCAAATTTACAAGAATCCAAGTCTCATTTCCCAGTTGATAAATGGATAAAGGATATAAATAGACAATTTCCAGATGATTAAATTAAAGCCATTTATAATTATATGAAAAATGCTCCAAATCATTCTTGATTAAAGAAATTAAAACAATTCTGAGGTACCATCTCATACCTCTCAGATTGGTTAAGATGACAGGAAATGCTAATGATAAATGTTGGAGGGGATGTGTACATTAATACATTGTTGGTAGAGTTGTGAAATGTTCCATCTATTCTGGAGAGCAATCTGGAATTATGCCCAAAGACTATAAAACTGTGCATATCCTTTGAACCAGCAATGCCATTATTGGGTCTGTATCCCAAGGCAATCATAAAGGAGGGGAAAAAAACCCATATGGGTGAAATGTTTGGTAGCAATTCTTTTTGTGGTAGCAAAGAATTGAAAAAGGAGTGGATGCCTATCAATTGGGGAATGGGTGAACCAGCTGTGATACATGAAGATAAAGGAATACTATTGTTTTGTAAAAAAAAAAAAATGATAAACTGATTGTAGAAAGGCCTGGAAAGATTTAGATGAACTAATGCTGAGCAAAACAAGCAGAACCAGGAATATATTGTATGCAATAACAGTAATAATGTGTGATGATGAACTATGAAAAGCTTGATTCTTCCCAGTGGTTCAGTGACCCAAAACAATCCCAATAGACTATGGACAGAAAATGCCATCTGCATCCAGAAAATGATCTAAGAAAAATGAATGTAAATCAACATATACTAAATTCAATTCTTTTTTGTTGTTGTTGTTATTTTTAATCTCTCTCATGGTTTTTCCCTTTTGCTCTGATTTTTCTCTCTCGAAATGAATGATTCATAAAGTGTAATGTTCTGGTTAGCTTTCTGGAGGTCTTGGGACCAGCCTTTGTTTCAGCAGAGTAATCATCATGAGACTAGCAGGGATAAAGTCCAAAAGTCTTTATTGTCTCCTTCACAGTTTGTCTCCTTGCTTGGGGTTCAGCTAGCTTTCTGGAGGCCCTCCAAAATGGGTTTCAGTTTCAGTGGAAGAATGCAGGAGAGCCATCACAATGGTCTCTATCTTGAAGTCTCCCTCTTGCTGAGTTTATCCCCAGTTTATACCTTCTATTACAATTACATCAGTACAGTATACTGAGCATATACCAATCATTACATTACTAGGGAACCATTATTTGTTGAAAGATTAAATCATTCATACTGAACTAGAGAACTCACATGCTAAGCTAGATAATCATTGTCTAATCAATTCCACTGAGTTAACACCTTGTTGTAGGATTAAAATAATCATACAGAGTTCCTGCCCTTTACAATAAAGCAATGTGCATTAAAAATAAATAAATTTACTACAATTAAAAAAAGGAAGAAAAGAACAATGTTGAATGAATGAGATGTACTTTAGTGCTAGCCAACACACAGCCATTCTATTGTTATCTTAAAAAAATCTCAGATTTTGAAAACTCCAAATGAGTCTGAAGGAAAAGCAGGTGCAGGAGCTAGGAAAGGAGATAGTTCATATCCTTCCAATGTTATTCCTTCAGTCAAAGCATGAATGTACCATATGTGCTGGTGTGAAGAGAATGAGTACTTTATTCATTGGACTGGTAGGACGGAGAACAACTCTAAAAATTCAGATGCGTGAATCAATTCATAGTGAGTATTATGGCAAGACAACTCATTTTACTCTAATAATTCTTTGTCAAGTATATGTTTTGAATGATTTTACATGTATAATTGATATCACATTGATTTCTTTATCAATGGATGGGATAGGAATTGAAAGGAGAAAGGATTTGGAACTCAAAATTTTTAAAATATAAAAAAATAAAAATTATCCTAAAATAATTTTTGTTATGTGATATTAACATAGAATCACCCTAATGCCCAGAAATCATGGTGTTGTCTCCTTTGATTCATCTCTTCTTTTAAAGATTGTTTTACTTATCTCAAATTCCCAGCATGAACTCATTCACTCTATTTGCTGAGCTCCCTACATGGCTCTATTTATTAAGCTACTAAGCTTAATAAATATGCCAGGCACTGTGCTAAGTAGTAAAGATACAAATACCAAAGAGATACAATCAAGGAGCATACATTCTAAAAAGAAAAATAGTATAGGTAAAGAAGTGATGGCTATATATCCCAAAGAGATCTTAAAGGAAGGAAATGGACCCACATGTGCAAAAATGTTTGTGGCAGCCCTTTTTATAGTGGCAAGAAACTGGAAACTGAGTGGATACCCATTGGTTGGAGAATGGCTGAATAAATTGTGTATATAAATGTAATGAAATATTATTGTTCTACAAGAAACAATCAGCAGGGTGATTTTAGGGAGGCCTGGAGAGAATTACATGAACTGATGCTAAGTGAAATGAGCAGAACCAGGAGATTATTGTACACAGCAACTTCATTATTATATGACAATCAATTCTGATGAATGTGACTCTTTACAACAAGACGATTAATGCCAGTTCCAATGATCTTGTGATGAAGAGAGTCATCTATACCCAGAAATGGGCCTGTGGGAAATGAATGTAGACCACAACATAACATTCTCACTATTGTGGTTGTTTGCTTGCATTTTGTTTTCTTACTCATTTACTTTCTTTTTTTAATCTGATTTTTCTTGTGAAGCAAGAGAATTGTTTATACATATTGTATTTAACATATATTTTAACATGTTTAACATACATTAGATTGCTTGCCATCTAGGGAAGGGATTGGGGGGAAGGAGAAGAAAATCTGAAATACAAGGCTATGCAAGGGTCAATGTTGTCAAATTATCCATGCATATGTTTTGAAAATAAAAACATTAAAATTTTTTTAAAAAGAGAAGTGATGACCAGGAAATAGGGTTTTGTTCTGGGAAGTCATGAGGATAATAAATGGAGCCATAGGGCAGTAGATAGGCATGTCATTTCCAAAAGTAATGAGAGTTGATTTGATTAATGTTTCCAAAGCAAGAGAAGGAAAAGTAGAGAAATTTAATATGAGTAGTATACATATTGTAGCGGAACATAAATAGCAAGATATCCAAGGTGTATGACTATGAATAGGATATGGAGCATGATTTAAGGCCAGCAAAGTATCCTGGGTTGGTGAGTATGTCCTCAGTCCTCAATTGAACACCAGAGTGGAGTTCCGAAGATCAATGACTTGATCTTCTCCAGGAAGAATGTACATGGGGATAGAGGAAACATGATTTCTAAAGGGCTTGTGTAGAGCATGACTTTGCAGGTGGGGAAATGTGGGACATGGGAGGAGAGATAGCACGATGCCTGAGATAAATGGTTCTGGATGGGATGTAGAGAACTACAATATCCATTAATGAAACAATTAGAAAAGATGTGCAAAGCAGCATATTTTGTTAGATTTTGTCATACTCATGAGACATTTGTCATATATACATGAGAGAGCTAATACAAATTGAAGAAAGGAAACTGTTGGTGGGGTAGGACTAATGAAGACTAATGAAGGACTAATGGTCATCCTTAGGGAAGTATCATAAGTTTAGGTGAAGTGTTGCCTTGAGATTGGACACAATGGCTTCTTGAGATCCTTTTCAGATGGAGGAAATATTATCATAATTAGACCCAGGATAAATACAAGAATAATATGTTACTTCAGATAGAATGCCAGATGGGGAACTCCCAGATTTGGTTCAGTCACTGTTTAGTTACATGACCTTGGACAAGTAACTGAATCTCATATGGCTCCTCTGTAAAATGTGGAGTTTGTATGAGATGATCTCTAAGGTTTCTCCCTGATATAACAATTAATGATAACACCTAGAATAAAACATACAAACATCATTTTAAACCCCGGGTAGTCAGACTATTAGGACATTTTTAGGTGATCCCTCTTCACTGTCATAAATCCTTAATTAAAAAAATGTCTGCTGATAAATAATGGTGTTAAATGTGCTATATAGGTCTCCCAAAGTCACCTTCCCCTGTTCTATTTCTGTGCTCCATCAATGTTCCCTCTGGAGCTCATTTTACTGCTGAATCCCCCAAAGCAAGCCCCCAGAGAAGGTTTACTAAATAACAATGGTCCTGATGCATAAATACCTGGATGGTATCATGCTTGAAATATCCAAGTGAGATATCTGCAGTTATTGTTCATCTTGGTTTTTTCACAGCGTCCCATAACTTTAGGTAGTCTCCTACACTATAATAACACCTACCTATGACTTAGCTAGAATCAGACTATTTTCCTGATAGATAAATTTTATATGCAGTAACATTTCAAAATTTTCAAACTACTCTGCATGTATTATTTCACTTGATCTGTACAACTCATACATAGACAGTAGAATTATTATTATTACCATCTTAGAGATAAGGAAAACTGAATCTTACTCTGTTCTTCTATGACTTACTGGAATTCACAAAATTAGCATATCAAGAACTTAATTCTTGACCTTCTGAATCTAATTTCAGTGCTCTTTCCATCAAACTATGATGGTTTCCTGAAGACCAAGATTAAAATTCTAGTTCAACAGTTTCTTAACTAATGCTTTAAGGAAATCAATTAAATTCGTTTAGGCTCAGTTTCTTTACCCATGTGGCACAGTAAGAAGAAAACTAAAATTGGAGACCAAAAAAATCCAAGAATAGATGACCTTAAATACTTACTAGCTGTGTGATTCTAGGAAAATCACTTAATTTCTCTGCTTCAGTTTCCTCTTCTGTCAAATTGGAATAATAATACTTGTACTATCCATCTCATAATGTTGTTGTGTTGTTCAAATAAGAAGTTATGCATAATATTGCAAAGGTATTACATAAATGCTGGTCTACTCATTCATTCAACATTCAGATAACATTAAGTGCCTATTTCTTGGAAAATCCCAATCCAGTAAAAGTTTATATAAGGTCCCTGTTCTCATAAGGTGAGCTATGGGCAAGGCACAGCTAATGATACTATAATGCCTAAATGAAATGCAAAATGATGAAAGGCACAAAAGTGCTATCGGAGAAAGGGTCCAGACAGTGAAGTTATTCATTGACAAATGCAATCAGAAGGGGCGTAATTTTTTTTTTCATGAAAGAGCTGTCATTTTCTTTGGGGGCTTAAAGAGGGTGTTATATTGTATTCATGGAAGAAGTGTCATTTTTGGTGAGGTTTAGAGGGTATGTATAAATTCAAGAGACCAAAAGAAGGTCATTCTAAGCACAGAAAAAAATTTAAATGAGGGCAAGGAAAAACATAAAGATAACAGGAGTGCAAAAAACTGTCCAAATTGACTGGAACGAAGAGTGTATGAAAGGGATTGATATAAAATAGGTCTAAAAATAGGTCATGATAATACTAGATTATAAAGTGTCTTGAATGCAAAAAAAGATTTTTATTTTTTTCAATTTGTGGAATTTTTTTTTTTTAAATAGAGAAGTGACATTATCAGATCAGTGCATAAGGAAGAATATTCTGGCAGCAGTATATATTCAAGGAAAGAGGAAGAGGAGATGGGAGAATCTATTTTGATTCAATTGCAATGGTCTAAGTAAGTGGTAATAAAGGCTTGTACCAAGTGTAGATGTAAGTGATGTTAAAGAAGTGGAACCCACAGGATTTGGTATATGATTTCATCTGCAAGATAAAATGGAGTGGAAAAGATAGGGGAGAGAGTGATGTCACTGATAGAAACAGGGATGTCAGAAAAATAAGCAGTGTTTTTTTTTTTGGGGGGGGAGTTGGATTGGGTTGAGTGAATAGTAAGTTTGATTTTGTAGATGTTGATCATGAACTGCCAGATGTAAAATGTAATTTGCAAATTACAAAATTTTTAAAATTTTGTTGCTAATATGGGTTTGGAGCTCAGAAGAGAAGTCAAAGTTGTATAATTAGATAGAAAGAGGGATAAAAATTTGCACTTGGATTTGGGAGTTGTCTGCATAGAATTGGTTGCCAAAACTAAGGAAGTGAATGTAATTTGTAGAGGAATGAATGTATGTGTATGTGTGTCTGTGTGTATATGTATGCATATATATATAGAAACACATATATACATATTTTATATAAGAAAGGGAGGATGGAAGGAGGGAGTGAATGAGGGAAGGAGAAAGAGAGAGAAAAGCTCAAGAAAAGAAACTTGAGGAACACAAACACTGACTTAAGGGATTTAGAAGAGGATAAATTAGAAGAATAGATGGAAAGAGATCGGTTAAATATGTCCAAGAAATACTGTAGAGGTGGTTAGAAGTCAAAGGAGATAGAAGTATCCAGTAGGAGGGGTTGACCAACATATTATATACTACACTGAGTTCAAGAAGGACAAGTATTGATAATAGGTCCTTTAATTTGACAGTTAGGTCATTGGTGTCAGAGAAAGAGAACAAAGTTAGTAGAAAGGCAAGATGGTAGCTAGGTTGCAAGGTACTGAAGAAGATATGGAACGATAGTTGATTGAGTAATTGGCAAAGGGAAGACTTTCAAAAATGCTTTAGGTTTATGGAGACCTGAGTATGTTTATAGGAAGCTAAGAAAGAAGAATGAAAACTCAGTTATTAAGTCCTTACAATACATATATCTTGTTCCTTGCTAAATGCTAGGAACATCAATCAATAGAATAGAAAAATCAAGATAATCCTTGCTTTTAAGGGGTTCCTGCTGTAATTGGTGGAAACAGCACATAAAAAAGTGTTCAGTTTCAGGCTGGATGAAAGGACCTAAAATTCCTAAATGTGCGACAACAGGACAGGTGTCAAGGCCCAAATACATGCACAGCTTAGAGGGAAGTGCTTGGAGTCTGTGGAATGCAATGGCAGGGCAAAGGGTAACATATAAAGGACTGTAAGATGCATTTGTATAGTCAATACCAAAGTCTGGTTGTCTTACTTCCTATTCCAGTTATGTAAGTATCTATACTGTTACCCCTGCTTGGATAACCTAAATGGTATCTAGGTAGCCTGAGGCTGGAGGAGAGGTTAGGGTAAACAAAGGAATAGACTTGATGTCTATAGGTTGATGTAACTGAAAATGAATGATAAAAGGTATGGCTGTTATAACAAGGTCATCCAAGAACAGATAGCAGAAATGAAATCAATTTTTATTACTTAGAGGCTTGTAAACCACAAATCCCACAAAAAAATTAATTTCCTTTGTTCCATTTGCAGAGCTCTTCTGATAGAGAAACAATTCTGAACATTCTCCAGGTTCTTACTGAGCTGCTTTCTGTTGGTAAGTATCTTCATTCCCTTATTTACTTTCCTCAGGTGAAGTTAATGGATTGGACAATGAGAACTTTGTATGCACAGAGATGTGTGTATCTTTGGATAGCTTCTCTGAGGTGTCATTTGATTGAAGTAGTCCTGTCAATATCTTGTTAAGAAGACTCTTAATGAAATGTCAATTTTTTGTTTCTCATTCACTCAACTTCTACTAACCCAGTGCCTGAGCTGATGGTGATTTGGTTCAAAATATAATTTAATTTGTTGGTGGCTTCTTCTGAGATATATGCATTCTTCATACTCCAAACTCATCTCTGAAACACTTTCCAGATACCATGTAAAAGTAAAAAAGTAAAGCTACTGGAAAAGGAAAGTAATGAAAAAGTCAATAAAATATTGAGGCACAATTGTCTTTTCATGATACTTAATTAGTAGTAGCACAGTAGGAAGGGCAACCCGGAGGCCTTTCAATATCACTGAGGACAGACTTCTTTGCCTACCTCCCCCACCAAAATAAAAATAGATTTAACTCACAGCTTGAGTGTTACAGTGGACTCCCACTTAGCAAAGAGAAAACTGAAGTACTCACTCCCAGATGCAGTAAGAGGTGCCTTAGAAGGGGGATTAGAGCTATGAGCAGAGAGACTACAATGCAGCTGAATCAATTGGGGCTGTTTCTAGGTCTCTAATTAACCTTTCTATTGCATTAATATCCCCCCTCTGCTCCTCTGCATTCCTAATGGGTGCCAACTGGCTTTTTGTGGTATCTCAATACCACCACTCCAGTTCTTGGCAGTTCTCTTACATACATGAAATATTGGCAGTAGGAGAAAATAGCTTATTTTTAAATAGATAGCTGGGCATAGAAGTATGGTGGTGTCAAGGAGGTCTTGGAGGCAAGGTAGTTGAATAGAACGTTTGTATCATTAACTTCCAAAATCCCAACACTTGAGTTATCCTCTAGCAGACGTAAATTCTAACAGCTAATTATTATCTCTTGGATCCAATAAAAAATTCTTTGTCTTTTAAATCCCTTCATAATCTGACCTTCTTCTACCTTTTTCTTATCTTCTTACACCTTATTCCCTTCTATATATTCTATAATCCAGTCATCCTGACCTCCTTACTGTTCTTTGCACATGAGTCCATTTCCTGAGTGTATACATTTTGACTGTGTCTCATGCCTAGAATTCTCTTCCTCTTTAATATCTATTGCTTTCTTTATAATCTCATCTGAAGTCCCACCTTTTCCAAGAAGCCTTTTCCAGTTCTCTTAAGTTTGAATGTCTTCTCTCTGAGAACATCTCCAGTTTATGCCATCATATTCTTGTTTGTATATATTGTTTGACTCTTCTTCTTTTATTCCATTCTTAGCACTCAACATAGTTTAGTGTAAACACAATAAACACTTGTTGACTATTTGATATTTAAAATTCTTCATATTTTGTCCCCTTCCTATCATTCTAATATTTCTATACATTATCCCTTTTTTGGTATTCAATATTCTAGCCTGCTGTTCATCATTCATAATGCTCCATTTCCCTTCTCTATGCCTTTGTACTGGATGTTCTTCATGTCTAGAATGTCCTCTCTCTGCACCTTGATTTGAGATATGTCCTATAGAAAGGGGGTATCCTCACTGATATCACAAAATTCAACAAAGTATTAAATTCTACAATTTAATTTCATTTGCTGTAGTGAAAAGCTTATACTTTTTTCTCTTCTCCATCATACCTACACATCACATCCTCATGATTTTACAGAAGATTAGAAGATCCTCTTTTAGTCTCTTTCAACTTTAATTGAACCTCTTTCCATAATTTCCCAATATAAACATCAGGCAATTTAGTAACTAGAAAGGATTTGGCTTTTTAAGTTTTTTTTTTTGAAAGTAAACTGAATGATTTCTTCTTGTGTCCTGATTTTTAGGCCTGTTTCTTGTTTTCAAAAATCATGACTCTACTCTTATTTCCTTCCTTAGGCACAGATCGAAGAATCCACTACATGATTAGTAAGGGAGGCAGTGAAGCCCTTCTTCAGACCTTGGTGGACTCTGCTCGGACAGCTTCTCCAGACTACAATATCCTCTTACCTCTGCTTCGGCTGCTGGTCAAAGTGGGCCAGAGAGGTACCCACAGCCCTTGAATCCTGAGGTTGAAAGGAATGAAATATGTTTTATTGTGTTAATAATGAAGATGAAACTGGAAACTTCTAATATTAACTGAACCTCTAGTAGAACTGGCACTGGCATAGCCATTTTCATAGTATTTATGGGAATAATTGCATAAGGATAGCTTTATTCTTTCATATATTAGCCATACTAAAATCAGGGCATTCATATGGTTTGGTTAGTGAAGAAAGGTATCAAGTAGAATGTTTTGTAGGGATGTCATTGGCTCTCTACTACTTAGTAATTTTATTGCAAACTTTGGTGATGGCATAGATAGCAAAACTGAGAGGCAATAAAGAATATATTAGGTGATGGTCAAACGATATTAACAATTTAAAATAGTGAACTAAAATGAGTGGGATGAAATTTGATGGAGATAAATATGAAATTATAAACGGGCCCCAAAATCAATTGACCAAATATAGGATGGGAGAGACAGGGCTAAGAAATAATTTGCATGTAAATCTGGAGTTTTAGTAAACCAAGAGATATACAATAAATAGTGAAGCAGGCCTTGCCCCTAAAGAAGCCATTCTTCTTGATGGAAACCACATATAAACAGAAAAATAGAGGATCAATAAAGCTTTATAGGAGAGACAGCATTTGAAGTCAATCTAAGAGAATTTATGTATTCTAAAAAGTGAAAGTAAGAATGGAAGATATTAAGAGAACTTATGTATTCTAAAAAGTGAAGGTAAGAATGGAAGATATTCAAGAGTTGAGGGACAACATATGCAAAGTCAGGGAGATGGAATGCCAATTTTAGAGAACATTTGATAGGTTGGTATAATTAATATAGATTGTATAAAGAGAAATAATAAGAAACATTTTGGAAAGAAGTTGGGATCAGATTAGGCAAAGTTGTAATTGCTAGGCTGAGTCTTTTTTTTAACTAATTCTAAGAAATAATAATAAAAGAATAAGGATTTTTGAGAGGGATAGAGCTATTCCTTAGGAAGATTATTTTTGTAGTTTTATGAAGAGTTAATTGTTGAATAGGGAGAAAATCATTATAATAATTTAGCTGACAGGTGACTAAAGTAGGTGAATAAATACTGAGGTAGGGTAGGCATATGAATAATGAGAAAAATATGAATAAAAGAGATGCTATGGAGGGAGAATTCACAAGACATGACAACTTTTGTTGTCCAAAAGTATGAATCTGAGTCATGGAATAGGATGATAATATTTTTAATAGAGATGGGCATATTTGGGGGAAGACTCCAACAACCAATTCTATTTTGGATATTTTGAACTAAGATACCAAGGGCATCCTAAAAGAGTTATCCACTAGTCAGTTGGTGATATAAGACTGAAGTTTACAAAAGAGATGAGAGTTGAACATATAGATTTGAAAGTCACTTGTTTGGATGAATCATAGTGGTCAATAAGATCATACATATACACATACATATATGTATACATTATACATGTAGCTATGTAGGTAGCTATATTGCTAATAGCTATCTATACATACACATAAATATGTATGATATAAACAATATGTGCACAGATAAATAAGAAGAATATAATTTAAGCATTTGAAATCAACCTTAAAAACCTATGTATTCTATGAAGTAGAGGTAAGAATGGAATGTATTCTAGACTTGTGATATGTCTTACAAATTAGAATATATATTCATATGTGTGTGTGTGTGTGTGTGTGTGTGTGTGTGTAGGGCATAGCTGGGTGGTGCAGTGCATAAAATAGCAAGCCTGGAGTCAGGAAGTCTCATCTTCCTAAGTTCAAATCTGGCCTCACACACTTCCTAGTTGCATGACCCAGGGCAAGTCACTTGACTCTGTTTGCCTGCTTGCTCAACTGTAAAATGAGCTGGAGAATGAAATGATAAGTTATTCTTGTATGTTTGTCAAGAAAATCCCAAATGGGGTCCAAAGATTCAGGAATGACTGAAAAAAACTACCGAACACCACACATATAGGCATACATGTATATGTATGTATGTATATGTACATATATTTGTGTATATTTTTATACATACATGGAGAGAGACAGAGATAGGGACATAGACAGAGAGACACACAGAGAAAAACAGAGACAGAGAAGAGAAGAGATCCAAGAACCCAATAATTCCATACTGGGAAAGAGGAGAGAGTAGGTTCAATAGTAAAGGGTAGCACTTGACAAAAATTCAGGAAATGACATTTATAATTCCTAAGGAACTCAACTCAAAGAAGGAGAGAATGTAGGGAAATCTACCTAGGAATCTGGTAGGATGGTATCATTTTTGTGACAATTATGATACTCTGTTGGGCAGTCATGACAAAATTGGTGGACAATACTAAGAAGAATACAAATTTTATGATCCCTTATGCTGCTGGGGTATGTAGTACTCCAGTGAAACACTTAGTATAAATGATTTTATCCTTGTATCTTCAAAGACTTGTAATGCTTTTCATTTGCACTTCATGACTAGCATAGACCAATGTCAGAAGCCACTCATAGACTAATTTCTTTTGTGTGTGCTTTCTTAGATAAAAAATTTGGGCAGAAAGCTCTGGAATTGGAGGCACTTGATGTGACATTGATTCTGGCCAGGAAAAATCTGTCTCACAAACAGACTCTCATCCACTGTCTTTGGGTGCTGCAGGTTTTTGCCTCTAGAGGTAAGTTGATTTTTTATATTTAGCTCTTGGTCAACAATTCTTGAAAAACTAAAAATCTGAAGTGTGTGTGTATGTGTGTGTGTGTGTGTGTGTATGTGAGAGAGAGAGAGAGAGAAAGAGAGAGAGAGAGAGAGAGAGAGAGAGAGAGAGAGAGAGAGAGAGAGAGAGAGAGAGAGAGAGAGAAAGAGAGGCAGACAGGCAGGCAGGAAGGCAGAAAAAGACATACAGAGACAGAGAGACAGCAAGTGAGAGGAATCGACAGAGAGACAGAGAGAAAGAGACACACACAGAAAGAGACAGAGATAGCAAGAGACAATGAGAGAGATAATAGATATGTGTGTGTGTTTGTGTGTGTGTGTGTGTGTGTGTGTGTGTGGAGAGAGAAAGGTAAAGATACAGAAAGAGAGACACAGAGACAGAAAGATAGACATACAAGAGACGTAGAGAAGTAAAAGAAGAGGATGTATGGGATCTTTGTGGACCAAGATGATAAGGAAAAGACAAGACTGGGAGAAAATGGGAAGGGAAGAGGAGACTGAAAGGGGAAAGGAGAGAAAGGATAAGTGGGATTAATTCATTGACAAGATTTATGACAGCTGTTTGGGAGGAGATGAGCTGTGATGGGCAAAAGCTTATATTTTGATCTCCACTTCAGCTTTACAGAATCCTAAGTCTGGTTCTAAAGTGAGCCTTCAAAGTCTCAGTAACCCCCCAGCATTTCCTTTCCTTTCCTCCATAAACTCTGTAGCTTAAAGCCCTTAGCTTCTAGTCCATTCTTCCATTCCACGAATTCTTCCCAGCTGG
This sequence comes from Antechinus flavipes, assembly GCF_016432865.1. NCBI lineage: Eukaryota > Metazoa > Chordata > Mammalia > Dasyuromorphia > Dasyuridae > Antechinus > Antechinus flavipes. The sequence goes on from NC_067399.1 coordinate 564,660,512, forward strand.
CTGATTCCTCTTAACATCTGTTTCAACTTCTTCATCTGTAAAATGGGTAGAATAAACATTTGTAGAATCTATTTTGGTGTTTTGTTCTGAGAATAAAATTAGGTCATCAATGTAGAGCATTTTGCAAATTTTGAACTGAACATGTGATTTCATTGGTATAGAGTATTCCAGCTGAGGAAATTCCTTTTCCTAATTCAGGTCAGCATCTTCTTTAGCAATTTAAAGTCTTGGAAAATTGCTTAGAACTCTGAGAGGTTTTGTGATCACACAGTATGTGTCAGAGGCATGACTTCTTGGCTTCAAAGTCAGTACTGTATCAACTATGCATCACTGCTTTTCCAACATGATTGCAAGCAAAAGTAATTACCAAGCATTTCCATCTTTAACAAAGTACTTTTCATAGAGAAGTGGAAAGAAATGCATGAGATCTTTTACAAAGTAAAGAGCAGGAACATATAAATGAGCAAAACCCCAGGCCAGCCCTTTATCCATTATGCCAAGTTGTTTCCCATATTAGCTATGATGATGATGTAGAAATCAACTTTGTAGTCAGAGAGTGACTTTGTTCAGCTGTTTCAGTTATGTCTGACTCTTTGTGAGCCCATTTAGTATTTTCTTGTTAAAGATATTGAAGCAGTTGCCATTTTCTTTTCTAAGTCACTTTATAGATGAGGGAACTCATCTATAAACAAACAGGGTTAAGTGACTTGTCCAGAGTCATAGAAGTAGTATCTGGGTCAGATTTGAACGTGTCTTCCTGGCTCCAGGTCTGGCATGCTACATATTGTATCACCATAGGTCTGACACACAATATATTGCACCACTTATATATGCCTTCACAAAGAGGGACTATAGCTACCAATTTGAGTCTAAAAATTAGAAAAACTTAATTTAAAATTTCTGAGAAATAAAAATAAGTAAAAATCATCACAGTGTAGAGATGGTCTTAGAGATTGATAATGTGGATTCACATACTACATCTGAAAAATTTATCTGTGTGAGCAGAGGCCAAGTCAACTTGACCTTTCTATGTCAGATAATTCGCTTAACACTACAATTTAGGAACATCTTGAATCCCTGCATTAGTAGATTGAGTTCTATACCAATGACATCATAGGTCTAGATCAACAAAAATGTTAGATGACTTCCCACTCTCTCTTCTTCCTTCTTGTCTGTATTTAGGCTATATTGCCTCTTCATTATATCAATATTGCTTCTAACTGAAAGGCTACCCTTCTGAAATCTATAGCTCTGAGAAACCTATGATTTTGTTTTGGGTAAAAGGTATCTCAGTGGCCATTGAGACCTATTTTAATACTGCACTTACTGTAGCAATTGTGCCATGATATATCTTGGAAACATTTGTACAGTCTACTCTATACAGCATATGTAATGATCTGAGAATAACAGAGTTCAAGCAACCTGTACATTGCTGTCTCCTTAATGAATTGTTTGGTGTTAGAGAAGGTACCAGCAAGCTCTCCAAACACTCCCTGCCAGCAGGATGACTTGGCTGGAACCCTAATAAGGCTGCAAAAGCCAATGGACCCTTTGGCAGCTCCCAAATGTCCAATAGGGTATGTTTATCGAGCTGCCAGAGGCCCAGCCTCAGGCAGCCATCCAGAGCTCCTGCTGGCTGCTGAAACCAGTGTCAATTTCTTATTCTTTCTCTATTCCACATTCTACACTTTTCCCTCTGCATCACATCCAATGTGTACAATGAATGTCTGATGTTTTGTCCCAGCAACAATTGTACTAAGGGCCAAGTGTTTAACCAGGTCCCATTTCTTTCTGATTTCTTCTGGATTAGAAGCAAGGGGTTGGATTTATGACCTTCCAGAGGCTTTATTTCTAGGTCTCAGTGCCATATTTGTTGCCATTCATTCAGACAATCTAAAAAAAAGAGGAAAGATTGACAAGGATAACTGTTCTGCTCCTTCCAGTAGACAGGAATAAATTCTAGCAAAGAGTCGAAGGAACACTCAGGTCATTCCCTCAGCTGTAAGTGACTCAAAGATGGGTGATACTTTGGTGTCTAGACAGAAAAGGAAGACATTTCCTAGCAATAAATTGCTTTTTAGAATTCAGCAAAATCATTCTGAGCTCAGTTGAATTAATACATCCCTGCATCTAGAGAGTTGCCACAATATACAACAGCCAACCTGACATGTTAGACATTGGCTAAAGGTTGTTTTAATTTTGTGTAACAATTTAATGTTTAATTAGTTGAAGCTTGTATGGCCATTTGTTTACTAATATGGGAACATTATTCTTCTACTTTACCAATGAGCAGCTTAATGTCCATACTCATTTCCATGACTGAAAGTTGAACTGAATGTGTAATCAAAGGACCTGGATTTGAATCCCAGCTTTACTTTCTACTCCTGAATGAGTTGAGACAAAACACTCTCCATTCTCTAAACTCTCATTTGTAAAATGAAGAGTGGATGGTTTCTAATATTTCTTTTTCTAGTTTTAAATCTCTTGCTTCAATGATTTAACTTGATCATTGTGGTGCCTTCAGTGAAGTGTCAGTAACAGCAGGCTTTTTCTAGAGCTTGGATGTTCTTAGGAGGGTAAGCAGGAAAGGAAAGGGACCAGAAACATTGCTATTTGTACATAGGACTGAAGAAATGATCAGAAAACTTGTCCTACCATGGAGTGAATTTCTGTGCACCGATTCTCTACCCATTTTCCCTAGTAATAAAAAAAAAAAAAGCGGTATATAATGGAGAAAGCCAAAAGTCAAAATACATTTGTTCCAGACTGGATCCACTTTCTATAGATTATATGATATTTGAGCCTCATATTTCATCTTTTTTATTGTGTCATAGATTAGATTGCTAGCAAAAAGTTGGAGAGTAGTCTAGCCCCTTCCAGGCCTTAGAGTTCATTTTCTAAGGTTAAGTATAGCTTGGTTCTTGCTGGTCCCATAACTACTGTTATCCTTGTCTTTTCTATTCAGTCACGATTGCAGCGATGCTGGGGATTAATGGAGCAATGGAGCTGCTTTTCAAGGTTATCACCCCTTATTCTAGGAAACACACCAGGATTATCAGGTACTGAAAAGATAGCTACTTAGCCTACATAAAACCATATCATGTTCTGTTGTTATTCAATTGTTTCAGTCATATCCGGCTCTTCATGATTCCATTTAGGGTCTTCTTGACAAAGATACTGGAGTGGTTTGCCATTTTCTTCTCAGCTTATTTCATGCATGACAAAACTGAGATAGACTCCTCAGAGTCACATAGGTGGTGTCTGAGGCCAGATTTGAACTTAAACAGATGAGTCTTCCTGACTTCAAACGGGGTACCCTATCTATTGCACAACTTAGCTATCCTACCATGTCTAGGTGGCCATATGTCCAAATCAGTGGTAAAATGGAGATACACTCATAGAATTCCTAGTGTAATTTGGCGATTCCCTCCTGTTCCTCTGAAAGTACATCGAAACATCATCATTCTATCCTACTAAACTTCCAAACACAAACGACAATGTAAGAAAGCCCGATTAGTCCTCAGATTCCATTTTATTCTTTTATTATTTGGTTCTAAAAGACAGCATAGAAATGACTTGGAAAGATGCCAAGTCCCATAAGATCAGCTGCATAAGCCAGCCCAATTTCTGATATGTGATCTGGGTCATGTAATAGCCCATCATGGTTGGATGCTGGTAGGTGAGATGCTATTATAATATAAAGATGGATTTCTCTGCTTATTCTTTCTGTTCCTGGTTTGCAAGAGTACAGCAAGTTGCAATGTTAAAAAAAAAAAAAAGAAGAAGAAGATGGCTGGGCACAGAAGCTTTACAGATATTCTGAGCCATTAGGATCAATCATTCTTGGGAGTGACTCATAGAAGACCTTGAAAGAATATTAGAAGAAATTCAGCCAATTTCCAAGATAGATGGAGTAGTTTGAAAAGTTGCATTTCCATGCTCAGGCGTGTTATTTTTGATGTCCTTACATTAATCTTGGACTCATATTCTACCTGGTTATTTTGTTCCTGAGCCACCATAGCTCTGCCAGCATCTATCCATCCTTACCTAAATCCCTTTGTGTTATTTCCTAGGGCAAATAAGCCTGCATCTAAAACTCAGACTGGGCTAAGATCCTCTAAGGGAAAGGCAGCAGTGAGAATTGAATATGAGAACAAAGGTTATCACAGTAATGGGGATATGGGAGAATATAACTAGGGAACAGAATGCACAGAGTTAGGTGATGGAGCTATTGAGCCCAAAGAAAGTTTCTTAGGGTTTTGAATAACATTCCTGTATTTTTAGACTGCCTTGTAAAATCTGGGCTAGGTGATCCTCTTATTTGTAGTCTAATGAAACGTTTCAGACCATATCTCCTTAGGGAAAATAACTAGTCCCAGATTTCAGTTTAATAGTCACAGTGTACAGCAGCCAACCTGAGATGTTAGGCATTGGTTAAAAATCACTTTGTTTTTTGTTGCAGTTTAATGTTTAATTAGATGAAGCTTGAATAACCATTTGTTTATTAAATGGGAGTCTTAGCCCTCTACATAACTCTGTCGTTTTCTTTGAAGACTTAATATCCATCCCAGTTAATTTTATTTGTTGGATTAACATTAACAATCATTTACATTTATATCACTCTTCAAAGTTTACAAAGCTTTTTTGTTATCAGTGCATGAGGATGGTGGGGATACCCATTGTACAGATATTGTAACTCAAAGATATTAAGTGACTTGCCCATAATTATATCAAAACTACCACTGCTAGGGTTGAACCCTGATCATGTCACTCCTGATTTCGAGTCCTTTTCTTTTTGTGCAGTTGAAGTTCTGGACAAGTTCTATAACAAGAATAGTCAATAAGAATTTGTTAACTACCTACTATATGCCAGGTGCTATTGTACTCAACTCTGTAGCTCAGAATTCTCCAAACTTTTATACTCTTCTAGAGTTCTGGGCAGAGGCTACATCCGTTTTATGGATGAAAAAATGGACATACAATTAAATTCAATGATATTTACTATTCTATGCAAGACATCATATTAGATTCTGGATATGCACATATATACACACACATGCACATGCACATGCACACACACACACACACACACACACACACACATCCTTGTTCTTTAGGAGCTAACATTATGAAGAGTAGAACACAACTTTCCCAAGTAAGTACTATGCCTGAGTGAACTCAAAACAAGAGTAAGGGAAAAATCTGAAACTAGTGGTTTTTAGATTCATAGTCCCCAAAACTTCTTTTCATTTAAGCAAATCCAGAAATTTCCTTCAGTTATCCTTAAATGAATGGGCATAAGGTCTTGTTTGAGAGACTATTACAGGGAGGAGAAGGGGGTGTTAAAAGCCCTCTCTAATGTCCTCTTCCAAAATATAACAGCCTGAGCTACACTTATTCAGGAATCTCTCTCTCTCTCTCTCTCTCTCTCTCTCTCTCTCTCTCTCTCTCTCTCTCTCTCTCTCTCTCTCTCTCTGTCTCTCTTTGTCTCTGTCTCTGTCTCTCTGTCTCTGTCTCTCTCTGTCTTTGTCTCTGTCTCTGTCTCTCTGTCTCTCTCTCTGTCTCTTTGTCTCTGTCGCTGTCTCTCTCTGTCTTTGTCTCTGTCTCTCTCTGTCTTTGTCTCTGTCTCTCTTTGTCTCTGTCTCTCTGTCTTTGTCTCTGTCTCTCTTTGTCTCTGTCTCTCTGTCTCTCTGTCTCTCTCTCTGTCTCTCTGTCTCTGTCTCTCTCTGTGTCTCTCTCTGTCTCTCTCTCTCTCTCTGTCTCTCTCTCTCTGTTTCTGTCTCTCTGTCTCTCTCTCTCTGTTTCTGTCTCTCTTCTCTCTCTGTCTCTCTCTGTCTCTGTCTTTCTCTCTCTGTATCTCTCTCTCTCTCTCTCTCTCTCTCTCTCTCTCTCTCCTTCTGTCTGCCTCTGTCTCTCTGCCCCTCTCTGACTCTCTCTGTCTCTCCCTCTTCCTTTTCCTCCTTCCCTCCCTCCTTTTCCCCTCCCCTCCTCACACACACACACACACACACACACACACACACACACACACACACACAAAAGATGCCAGGCGTTGTGTCAAATGACTTTCTTGTGGAGATTAAAACTGTCCCACTTCTCTAGCATGAGACTAAAATTAGTTATGCAGCTGTTCTCCACTAAAGCACTGCCCCTGGTTCATCTTCAGGGTAAGATTTATGATTGAGGGACTGACTATACACCTTTAAAAGAAAAAGGGATACAAGGGCCTAGGATACTACCCTCTGAGGCTGCATGCCAGGCCAGCTTACTGACAGTCTACATGATGCCTACAGATTTCCTTTCCCCCACCCATCCACCTGCTTCCTCAACCCTATTGCTCATTAAGCAAATCCATGTCACAATGAATTGAGAAAGAGAGAAATCTCAGATGAAACTTTCAAGGCATTTAAAGTCTGCACTTCAATAATGGGCCTTAAACACATCTCTGAGTGTAGTACACATGGGCACACATGTATACACATACATACCCAGTCCCACCTAAGTATGAATGAAATGAGGAACATGACCAATATGAATTGTTTAAATAATAACTACACATCACACATTGGCAGCTTGTTTCTTCCCATATCTTATTCTTATTTCATTGTTTTGTAGAGATGGCCTAGGATTCTCAAAGGGTCAACAGTAAAACGTAATTCTGGAATACTTTATTGAATTTAAAGGCTTCAAATATAACCTCAGTGTTAGGAGCATATATCAGTTTTCTTCTATACATATTTACACATTTATCATGCTGCACAAGAAAAATCAGATTAAAAAGGAAAAAATGAAAGAAAAAAAAAGCTAGCAAATAACAAATACTATGTTGTGATCCACACTCAGTCCCTGCCATCCTTTCTGTGGGTGCAAATGGCTCTTTCCATCATAAGACCATTGGAACTGGCCTGAATCACCTCATTGTTGAAAAGAGCCACATATGTCAGAATTGATCACATATAATCTTGCTGTGGTCGTGTATAATGATCCCCTGGTTCTGCTCACTTTACTTAGTATCAGTTCATGTAAATCTCTCCAGGATTCTCTGAAATCAGCCTGTTCATCATTTGTTATAGAACGATCATATTCCATAACATTCATATACCATTACTTCTCCAGTCATTCTCCAACTGAAGGGCATGGACTCTGTTTCCAGTTTCTTGTCACTACAAAAAGGGCTGCCACAAATATTTTTGCACATTTGGTCCCTTTCCCCTTTTTATTATTTCTTTGGGGTACAGGCCCAGTAGAGTACTGCTGGTCAAAGGGTATGAATAATTTTATAGCCCTTTGGGCATAGTTCCAAATTGCTCTCTAAAAGGGTTGGATCAGTTCACAATTCTACCATATATGTCAGTTTTCTAAGGATAAGTCCAGAAATACTTCTTATAAGGTTTTCTATAGGGTAAAAATTTATTTTTTTTTTATCACTAGCCAGTATTAAAGACTATTCACTAGGTAAAAGAAAGGCTATGAACTTTGCTGGTAGAGGAAGTTCTCATGATGAAGAAACCAAAGATGTATGAAGTATTGAATTAAAGCATGTTTAGCTTTTAAAGAAATTTGTATACATTTAATTTTTATTTTATCTTAGTTTCCATATGGAAAAATATAGTTTGAGACAGTCCAATCCTATTTTGTTCTTATCTTTTCTTATCATTACTTTCTGGTCAAAGGTCTATAACATTTTGTTCTTGCTCAGTTTCTATTGCTTCTTATCATTAGGATATTCCAGAAATGTCCCAGTAAAAGGTTTATTCACCTAAAATTACTTTTTCTGCCACCCACTCAGGCTAAAGTAGGAGGTGATGATAGAAGTGTAATAGCTTTTTCTTTCAGTTTTTTCAGATGTTGAGAAAGCAAGAGTCTTGCTGTTTAGGTTCAAGCAGAACTGTTCTTTTAGGTGGCCCATAGAATCCCCAAATAATAACACTTAACAGTATATTACATTCATAGAAGCCAAAGCTGGAAGAAACTTTAAAATATTCTATTTCAATGTCAGTGTTACAGATAAAAAACAAATCAAAACAAACAAACAAACAAAGCTGATTCCAGAGAAGGTTAAATCCAAGGTCTTAGAGATAGTAAGTCAGAGGGCAAAGATCTGAATCTGGCTCCTCTGAATCAAATTTTGCTTTCTTGCTATGCTGTTACCTTTTTATCCTTTGCTCATAATTTTTTCCCCAGTATTCTAGCTTGCCTTAACTTTTAAATGGCTTCTTCCTGCTTCTTATCATGACTAATTTTTTCTCCACCCTTTGTACCATTACTTTTTGGTATATATCTGCTTTCTAATTTTCCCCTTCCTTTCCCACACCTGGGTTTAATTTGGTCTGATTCATCCCAGTGAATTCCAGCTCTAAATGTCTCAACATTTTCAAACATATGTATGCATACATACGCATAAAATCTATGTGCACAACATATGTGTATATGAATAGATACACATACACACATATATACATGTATATATGTCCATTGTCTACATATATATGTTATATATATATATATATATATGTATGTATAAATACATACATATATTTATTTACTTGGAACTACCTTCATCCTCCTTTACCTTTTTGGTAGTTATAGTTATTTGTAAGAACTTTGTCAGTTGGTGTGTTTCACCCTAGAGAGCGTTGTCCGGTCCTTTCTGCTCCTATCTAGCCTGTTAGATTATAAACATGGAGAATGTTTCCTCTGAGTGATAAACTTAGCCCAGCATGCAGAGAGGGCATAATAGTACATCTGACAGACATCCCAGATGATAAAAATTAATATCTGTTAAACTGAAGGCCTGGCTGATATTGATTGGAATAATACAAATTTAACTACATGAAAAAATGAGAGCTTACATGTAATCCATGATACTAATGTTACCTTTGATTGGACACCTATATCTGATAGTACAGCAGGTGCTTCTGCTGAAAGTGGAATCAAAGATATGACTCCTTTCCAGTTGCCCCATTCACCTTCCAGCTCAACTCCTATTTAAGCTGTATCGGTCCTTCCTTTTACTGTGAATAAACCTCTCTCTTACTAAGAGTGTGCTTTGGAAGTTACATGATCTCAGCATGGATGGTTTTTAGAGAGCTGAGAATCGCATTCTGTGGCCTGTCTATCACGGACTTGTTAATGTGACCCAAGATCATGTCCTTGCTCTTTTTCTGAGTCAATGTCTTGACCTCTCAAAGCAAGCAGAATACTAGCTGTTCTCTCTATACTCCTTAGGGCTGTTTGAGTGTGCTTGGTAAAATGAATCTCAATCAGGTTTTTTGAAATTCTTAAAAAAGAATGCAGTATCCTTCAGATCATTATGTATTGAGGGCTCTTTTTAATCTTACTCATCTCCCTTGCCTCATAAACATTTTATTTTATCAGACATAGACTGGATCAACTAGAAAAAGGACTGAATTCTAGCATCTTCTGTATTCCTTTTGGACCCTGTTTTGTTGTATAGTTGTCATGATTTTAATTACCTACAAGAGGAACTTCACATAGCCTGAATATGGTCTGCTCATTTCTTGCCAGAATACATGTATTCTCCATGGACCATCCCTCCACATCCCAGGAACTCAGGGCCATTCTGATCTTACCTGTCTAGAGAATCACGTCTCTGGGATTTTTGGCTCTTCCCAGAAATGTCTCCTGGCATTTCTACAAGGCCTCACCCCATGGTATACTTTACTCTCACTGAGTCATCCCTGGGAGGATTGTCTGATATGGAGCTGGTGAGAATGGAAAACTATGTGCTCCAGAACAATCTTCTGAACCACAAGAAGTGATTGATGTGTCAGGCCTTTTGCAAACCTCATAAGCAAATTCTTCATATTATTACCCCGTGTTCCCTCTCCTGTTCTTTAACCCAGTAGCTATCCATGATAAAAATAGTGTTAAGAGTATCATAATTACATCTGTACTTTAAATGTACTGAACTTGGACATTTGTGGCATTTGGGGATTGCCTTAACTCAAGAATGTTGGAACAAATGCTTGTCTAACAGTTCTTTATAAGAGTCTATCAAGAGTTGCTCAGGCTTATGGGACCTTTAAAGTCGTATAGGCCGACTCTTTCATTTTATAGATGAGGAAGCTGACATTCAGAGAGGTAAGATAATTTATGCAAGGACACACAACTAGTTAATAGGATAGCTATAAACCAGTAGTACCTTCCTTTATATTTTACATCTTGGTATTCTCTTGTGTAATTAGTGATTATTTATTTCAATTAAGAGTCTTTCAATGAAGTTTCTTTTAGTAAAGTCTGTGATATTGTCAATAAGCAATTACAACAATGGTCCTTCCACTTTTAATCCATTCCTGCTCTATTATGTCTGCAAGTATTAGCCATACTCAGAGGAGGGAGGAATATGTCACATAGACAGACCTAGCTCTCTGGTACAATGGAACTGACTCTAGGCTCAAGAAGGTTGTTGTTCAGCAATTTAGTCATGGTTAACTCTCCATGACTCCATTTGTGTTTTCTTGGCAAAGATACTGCATTGGTTTGCCATTTGTTTCTTAAGATCATTTTACAGATGAGGAAATTAAAGCAAAAAGGATTAAGTGACTTGCTCAGGGTCACACAGCTAGTAGTGGTCTGAAACCAGATTTGAACTCAGGATGGCGAGTCTTCCTGACTCCAAGTTTAGCACTTAATCCACTGTGCCACCTATCTGCCCTTAGAGTCAGAGGGCTAAGGTTCAAATCTTACTTCACACACCTACTACTAGTGTGACCTTCCCTGGACATCAGCTTGTTATCTATAAAATGAAAGGATTGGATATATTGCTGATGGCCTTTTCAGCTCTACTTCTATAGTCTTTTTATATTTTCTGAAAGGAACTATGGATTTGGAATCAAAGAATCTGGGTGAGAATCCTTGTTCTGCCACCATGTTACCATGAACAGATTACTGAACTTCTCTGTGCCTCAGTTTCCTCATCCGTACAATGAAGTGATTTGATAAAATAACTCTTCATATCCATTATAGTTCCAAATTTAGGGTCTTTACCACTGCCAAAATATCAAAGAATCATAAAGTGTTAGAATCATCATTATTTTTTTTTTATTTTGCAAGGCAATTGGGGTTAAGTGACTTGTCTAGGGTCACACAAATAGGAAATGTTGAGTGTCTGAGACCAGATTTGAACTCAGGTCTTCCTGACTTCAAGGCAGATGCTCTCTCTAGATACATCTAGCTGTCCCAAGTTTTAAAAATGTCAGAGAACCTAAGGGTTTTCTAGTCTAACATTTTCAACACTGAGGGCATTAATGCATGAATACTGCTTACAACATTTCTCAAATTTGGTTGTTAAGTAACTTTTTTAACATCTCCAATGACAGGAAACTTACTCCCTCTTAAAGTGACCCATTTGGTTTTCAGATACCTCTAAATTTTAGAGACTTCTTTACTGGCTTGATCTAGGATCTTCTTTTTTGTGATCTCCATGCATTGATCATGGTTCCCTTGTCCACAGGTAAAAAGAATGAGTCTGATTTCTCTTTCTCATGTAACAAATAAAATTCTCCTTTCCCTATCCACAGTCTTCCCTATGACTAGTTTCTTTGATCATTCAATCAATTAAGTTGTATTTAGCAAGTACCTACTATACACCAAATGCCATGTTAGATGCTATTGATACAGGTCCAAAAAATATAAACAATCTCTACTCACAATGAGGTCTCTTTCCTGTTTTGTGGATTAATTTTGCCATTTGGCAAATTAATTGGGGTTTAGTGACTTCCTTTAAGTCACACATCTAAGGTCAGATATGAACTCAAGCCCTCCTGACTACAGGGCTCTGCTTACTATGCCATCTAGCTGCCCCAATGAAACTTACATGCTCTATGTATACTCATGCTTTGGAGTTTTTCATTGTACTGGTCATCCTCCTTTGGACATACTATAATTTACCAACGGCTTTTGATAAAATGAGATAATATTTGTTAAAAAAAAAAACACATAACTGTGCTTGGAATATAGTATACGTTATATAACTGTTTATTCCCTTCTTTTCTCTTTCCTTTAAAAATCATTTATACTTTTCTCAGGGAAGGAGAGCAATAGCTCACCTCAGCCCTCTTGAATTTTCAGTCTTCTTTCTTCCCAAGGGACCACACCTTTGTTGTCCTTGAGCTTTCAAGTTAATACAATTGTCAGTAGAGACAGGTTATCTTTGACTGTCAAGTATCAACACTAAGAGGGACCACCCCATGGCAGGTGCACTTTCTTTTCAAGTATGTTCTTAAGAAGAAAGTTCCTTTAAATTCAAATTTTATGATTCCATGATGCAAATTCTGAGAGCCTGTTCTCAAATAAACTAAACATAAATACTAGAATGGTTAGTACTCAAAATTCTTGCTGTAACTAATTAGAATAAAATTAGAAAGGCTTCACTTTTTTTTTTTTTGGATGGCATGGGAAAAGGGGACAGGGAAAACCGACTACTATATAAAATGAACTTATATTACCACTTGGCACTTGTGGCTATAAATAAATACTACTTTAAGTTGATTAAGTAGCTTCCAGATGAAAGTAGGTCAGAGGGAGTCAGGTTTTGTCCTTCAATGAGTTAAATTGGCAGGTATAATGGAGGTAGGTCTTTATTTCCAACTGAAGATCAATGAAATGTGGTTAAGATTTAGAAATTCTGTTGATATGTTTTTAAAAGGGACTGTGAAATTTGGGCTATAATATTTTGGGGTCATTTTTAGATTCTCAGGTTTGACTGATTTGGGATTCAAAGATATTGTTCAAAGTTGAGCTTAATTCAATCCAACAAATATTTAATTCCCAATGATGTTCAGGACTCTGAACTAGGAATACAAAATTTAAAAACCTGTTTATTCCATCAAATACCTTATATACTACTCAGAAGATAAAAGTGGGTAAAAATATAGTACAAGGAAAATTGAGAAAGTAACAACATAGTGGGGAAGAGGATGATTGGGTAGAGGAAAGGCAGCTAGGAAGACATTTTAGGGAGTGTAAACCAGGAACTGAACCTTTTAAGAAGATCACAATTCTGAAAGGCAGAATTCAGGAGAGATTATGCTCTGGTTAGGGAGAATAGCTTGTATGATAGCACAGAGAAAAACAGCTGTTGAATTCAAGACATATCCAGTATTCTAGCAGTCTGCTATATAGAGTATTTTAAGGTAAGAAATATGAAATAAAAGCTGGAAAGTTAGGTTGGAGCCAGATTATGGCAGGCTTTAAATGTCAGGTGTAAGGAGTTTATATTTCATTTTCTAGGTGATGGAGAGACATTGAACATTTTAACAGAGATTCCATATGATCAGATATGCATCTCAGGGAGATGATTTTGGTAGCAGTGTGAAAAATGAAATGGGCAGGGTCAAAGATGAATGTTTCTGTGCCTGTGGAGGCCTGGAAGATGAAGCAAAAAGTTCCTTACAAAGCCTTCATAAAAATTGACTCAAAAGTCCAACAAAGTTCATTTCCCATCAGCAGAACTCTTGTATTCTACTCTACCATTATCAAGCTTTTGGAGTGAATATTCCCTTCCATCTGTCTCCATCTCCAGCTTTTTAAGCTTCTTTTCTGTATTGTCTTCCCCAATTTGATTGTAAACTCCTTGAGTGCAAGAATTATCTTTATTTTTTTTATCTATAGCCTCAGGGTTTAGCACAGTGCCTGGCACATATTAAGTATTTAATAAATTTTTATTATACTTATTGTAAAGCAATGCTGCTATTTAGTAGTTTCTCTTTTTCAGCGATAGGATTAAATTAGGGGAGCTTGAATCAAGATATAGGGGACTTTGAGAGGAGAAGAGGAAGGTCATATTAAATGGGGGGTATGAAAGAAGTTAAGCATTACAACTGGAAGGGACATTGTGTAATCTTCAAATATAAGACTTTTATTTCACCTATCAGAAAAATGAAAACTGGGAAGTGACTTGTCCATGGTTATACAGCTAACTACTAACAAAAGTGGGTCTAGAACATTACCTGTCTCCCAAGTCCATTGACTTTCTTGCAATATCAGAGGATAGTTTGGATTTTTTTTTTTTTTAGATTAAAAAAGTACATGTGGATAAATGAGGGGGGTTAAGCACATAAAATACAAGGGACAATATAAGTAGAGCCAAGGAGATTTGGGAAGGCAGGAAGCTGTTCTGGATTTCTGTTTCATGTAGGTTGAAATGATTTGTCTCTGAAAATGGCCTTCCCTAATCATAGTAATCATCATCACACATAATAAAGTCCCATATTATGGCATGTTTCAGACTAAATGAATCACAAAAAAATCTTCTCAGAGTTAGTACCAAAGCCCCCAAATTGTATGATGCCATTATGAAGTTAAATAATACAGTGGCAGAGTTATAATAATAAAGGGTAAAAGGGAAAGAGGGAAATGATAAGAAGGCAATGGAAAAAAGAGATGTTGCCGAAACAAGATCAAGAGTCAAGAGTCAATGAGACAGAGAGGGAGGGAAGGCAGTTCCAGATGGCAGGAGCAGGCTAGAAAATGCTAGAAAACACTTACTATGTGCTAGGCAGGCTATACAAACACCAGCCCCAGTCTCACACCCACCCTAAGCTGACAAGCAAGAGGACACATACTGTACTGCCATCTTTGGTTAGCTTTATGCATTACAGATCTGAATAGTCTGAGCAGACAAAACTGTTGTTCTAGAAAGCCAGTATAAACAATCATCTTTATAATTGCAAGAAACAGGAAACTCGGAGTTTAGAGGATATATGTAAAAATGTTTTGCAAACAATAAAAAATAGAATTTTTTTCTTCATTTCCTCTCCTTTGTATTCTAATGTCTAGCACTTTGCCTTTATTTTGAAGTTATTTAATAAACAATTTTGATTTCTTATCATGCTCTTCCTCTTCATTATTTTTATCATCTTCTTATTTTAAGGATCTATCATTTATAAATCTACATTTCTTCACCCTCCCTGATGTGGTTGAAAAAAATTAATAAATTGAAGGACAGCCTCCTGGTGACAAGATTCTCTAGGCTTGGCTAAGCTGGCCCTTAGATATCAGACTCACAGTTTGTGACTATTGCTCCATCATTTAGTCATCTCCAATTCTATGTAGCTTTTGTTCCTAGGGTATTCTTGGCAGGATCCTGGAATGGTGTGCTACTTCTTCCTCCAGCATTTCCTCATTTTACAGAGGAGGAACTGAGACAAATAGCAGTTAAGTGACTTGCCTCCAGTCACAGCTACTAAGTGTCTGAGGCCAGATTTCCAATTCAGAGCTTTCTGATTCCAAGCCCCATACTCTATCCTAGCTGCCCACTGTCAGTTGTAAGTCCTGTCAAAGAGTGTGTTCAGTCTATATAGTATTCAAAATCCCTATAATGCCTATATCCCTATATCCCTAACGTGGACTATAAAGTCTCCAAGAACTCTTCTAAGTATAAATCTATGATGGTAAGATCTTTTTTATTTCAGTGCTAATTTGTAACTATTGATGATGATGATGATGATGATGATGATGGTAATGATGATGATGATGGTGATTACAATTGTAGCCTTTCTGTGGCCTGAAAGAATTTAATATTGACTTCCAAGATCAAAGTACTGAATAGGACAAATCATCTAAATTAACTGCTTTAGGATTTTTTTTTTATATATCAGAATTGCTAGCTTAAGCTGTTAGGAATTCATTGAAAAATCAGTTTATATGGGTCAGTGGCCCTTCTTCAAAATGGAGATGTAAGTATAATAAGGGACTATCCAATGAGTTGAACCCTTATGAGCTTATGCAGAATGCTTGGCTGATTCAATCCCCAAATATACTAAGATAGTCTATAACAGGTTTTCTTCCACTTAACCACATGGTGATGAATAGCCTTTTTGATAGGCTATGGAATTAGCATTGGAGTTCATTCAAAAGGAAAGAGGCAGCCTGGGTCTATCCCAAGGAACTGTTTCTTTTTTCCTGCCTGATGTGTACAAGTAAGGCGGCAAGGATTCAGGCCTTTCTATTCCCACCAGAGATACATCGATGTAGCCTGTGATCATATGATACTATAATAGCTTGTCACTTCATTCTCCCTCTTCCCTCCTCCCCCTCCCTCCCACCCTACTCCCAACTTGCTTTTAAGTGAAAGAAATTGGAAATAGCTATGGCCTTGTAAACTTCAAAATGTCCTTAAAAGGAGCCATTAGAAACAGAATCTATTTAAAACCAACAGCAAGCATTATTTGTAATGAAGAGAAGCTGAATGCATTCTCATTAAGATCAGGGATGAAACAAGGATACCCATTATCACCACTATTATTCAACACAGTACTAGAAATGTTAGCTTTAGTAATAAGAAAAGAAAAAGGAATTAAAGAAATTAGAATAGGTAATCAGGAAATAAACTATCACTCTTTGCAGATGATTTTTATAATATACTTGGAGAATCCTGGAAAATCATCCAAAAACCTAATGGAAACAATTCACAGATTTAGTAAAGTTGCAGGATATAAAATAAAGCTACACAAAATCATCAGCATTTCTATATATTATTGACAAAGCCCATCAGAAAGAGATAGAAAGAGAAATTCCATTTAAAATTTTGTAGACAAAATAAAATCATTTGAGTCTACCTGGCAAGACAAACCCAAGAACTATATGAACACAATTAAAAAACACTTCTCACACAAATAAAGTTAGATCTAAACATTGAAAAATTATCAATTTCTCATGGGTAGGCCAACCTAATATATTAAAAATTCTGCTTAAATGGATTTATTTATGCCATAACAAACTGCCAAAAAATATTTTATAGAACTAGAAAAAGTAATAACGAAATTCATCTGGAAGAACAAAAGGTCAAGAATAGCAAGGGAATTAATGAAAAAAAAAAATACAAAGGATGGTGGTTTAGCAGTACCAGACCTAAAACTATATTATAAAGTAGCAGTCACCAAAACTTGTTACTGACTTAGAAATAAATAGAATGATAGATCAGTGGAACAGATTAGAACACAACATAATAATCAAGGCCTATAATAATCTAATTTGATAAACCCTCAAATTCCAGCTTCTGGAATAAGAACTTATTATTTGGCAAAAATTGCTGAGAAAACTGGAAAATAATATGTCAGAAACTTGTTATAGAGCTATACCAAAATAAGGTTAAAATGGATACATGATTTGGGCATAAAGGATGATACCATAAATAAATTAGAAAAAAAAGGGTTAATTTATCTATCAGATCTTTGGAGAAGGAAGGAATTTATGACCAAAGAACTAGAGAACATTATGAAAGACAAAATGAACAACTTTGATTACATCAAATTTTAAAGTTTTGGTACAAGCAAAATAAATAGAAACAACATTAAAAGGGAAGTAAAAAGCTGGGGAAAAAATCTGTATAGCCAGTGTTTTTGATAAAGGTCTCTTTTCTAAAATGTGTAAAGAACTGAATTAATTTTATAAGAATACAAGTCATCTCCCAATTGATAAATGGTCAAAGAATATGAACAGATAATTTTCAGATGACAAAATTAGTCATTTATAGTTACGTGAAAAAAATGCTCCAAAAAATGTCCCAAATCAGTATCGAGTAGAGAAATGAAAATTAAAACAATTCTGAAGTACCACCTCAACTTCAGATTGGCTAAGTTGACAGGAAAAGATAATAATAAATGTTGGAAGAGATGTGGGAAAACTGGGACACTAATGAATTGATGTTGACCATTCTGGAGAGCAATCTGCAACTATGCCCCAAAAGCTATAATACTGCGCATACATAGCCTTTGACTTAGCTGTGCCATTATTGGGTTCAAATCGCAAGGAATCATAAAGGAAAGAAAAGGATCCACATGTGAAAAAATATTTGGAACAGCTCTTTTTGTGGTAGCAAAGAATTGGAAAAGGAATGGATGCTCATCAGTCGGAGAATGACCGAACAAGTGTGGTATATGGAAGTAATAGAATATTATCTTTCTATTAAAAAAAATGATGAACAAGCTGATTTTAGAAAAGCCTGGAATAATTTACACAAAATGATGCTGAGAGAAACAAGAATACTTTTTATACACTAGCAAGATTGTGGGATAATCAACTATGAAAGACTTATTTCTCAGTGGTTCAGGGATCCAAAGTAATTCTAACAGACTTTGGACAGAAAATACCATCTGTAACCAGAAAAAGAACTTTGAAGATTGAATATAAATCAACACATGCTATGTTCACTTTTTTTTTCTGTTTTTTTTTTTTCCTCACCATGGTTGTTCCCTTTTGTTCTGATTTTTCTTTCCCAACATGATTCATAAAGCAATGTGTATTAAAATAAATTAATTAATTAAAAAATAAAATTCACTTGTAAATCCAGAAAAAGAGAGAAAATGTCAAATGGGTTAATGTATATAGGGCACTTTATATACTCAAAAAATTACATGATCAAATCAGTTTAATTTTGAAATACCTCATGGAAAATATGCAGTTTTATAGCTAGTTTCTCCAGTAAAGACCTTTTCCTGAAATATCTAGGAAACTGAGACAAATTTATAAAAATTAAAAGTCACTCTGATTAATAGTCAAAGGATATGAGCAAACTTTTTAAAAGGAAAAAAAAATCAAAGTTATCAATAATAAAATTTTTTAAAATTCTGTCACTACTGAATAAATACAAATTAAAATAACTCTGAAATACTACCTCACACCTATCAAATTGTCTCACATGACAGAAAAGAAAAATAACAAATGCTAAAAGGAATGTGACATTAATGCATTGTTTAGGGAATTCTGAACCAGTCCAATCTTTCTGGAGAACAACTTTGAACTCCACAAAAAGGAGTATAAAACTGTGTAATCCTTTGACACAGCAATATCATTGCTAGATATATATTAAAAAGATATGAGAGAAAAGGGGAAAAGGATCCATTGCACAAAAATATTTATAATAGCTATTTTTTAACATGACAAATAATTAGAAATAGAGAGCCCACCAATTGAGGAATGACTGGACAATTTTTGTGGTATAGGACTTCTTTTGGAATGCTATTGTACTATAAGAAATAATAAGGATATTTTCAGAAAAACTTGAGAAAACTCATATTTACTGATGCAAAATTAGGCAAATGAAATGGAATACAGGAGAACACTGTACACAGTAAAAGCAAAATTATAAGGGTGATCAATTGTGAAAAACTTAGCTGCTCTAGTCAAAACAGTGATACAAGACAATTCCAATGTGTTATGGACCAGAATTTAAAACAAGGTGCTAAATCACTAGAATAGATAGAGATAATGCTCATGCACTTAGTTCACACCTTTAGAGTTCACACCTTTAAGAGAGTTCCCACATTAGGGTTCACACCTTTAAAAGATCATATATAAGAAGGAGCTCCCACAAGCCCACTAGAGACTTTGGGATATTCACAAGTCGGGATTCAGTTGAAGATATTCACAAGTCTAACACAGAAGCCCACAATCCCACTCTCGGAGGCGGAGTCAGATTCATTTCATTTTCCACCTTCGTGCTGGCTGGAGGCTTTGGAATCGGAGGGAGCTAGAGGCTGAAGCTGGAAGAGACAAAGGACTAACAGCAAGACCTCTTGGAACCAAGGAGAGAGATAGGCCTCTAAGAAAGCTAACCAGAAGGAAATAATAAAGGATCTGGATTTTAACTCCTGGCTACATTTGGGGTGATTATTACTCTGAACTGAAATGAAGGCTGCTCCCAGAAGCCCCCCAAGAAACCTGCTCCCAGAGAACGATCATATTTTAGAGAAGAGAACATTACACCAATGGATCCATAATGAAAATTGTCATCCATCTTCAAAGAGAGAATTGTTGAACTCTGAATATAGAGTGAAACATACTTTAAAAAACTTGCTTTGTGTTAAAAAAAAACAAACAAAACAAAACAAAAAACAAACAAACAAACAAAAAAAAACAAACAAAAAGCCATTATGAAGTCTAAGAGTAGAGTCCATGCTAGATCTTTGCAGCCAACCAATCTAGCATTGAGAGGCACCCCTGAGCTATTTATGTGTCTCTTCTCTAATACTATTGGCTTGAACTCCTGCTCTGTTATGTCTCCTTCCATTCCCCATCTTTAATTTTTAATGCTCAAGTTCCGTTTAACCAATCAACACCAATTAACTTTTATGAGAGGTATTTACTTCAAAGATGTATTAAGAACTTGCATTTTCCTTATCTTAATTCATGGGGACAGTGGATTTAGACTTATTATAGGTTCTACATAGCATTGGCCCCAACAAATTCATATCCAAAAGTAGCATAACTATTGGATGAGTTCTCATATTAGTCACCATTGAACTGGGTCTTGAAGGTTAGGATTTATTCCTTGCAGCATGTATGCTCTGCTGACTTACTGTAAAAACCAATATGGATTCCATTCCCAGAGTTTATGATGAGCTCACTCTATTGACTTTTTGAAACTTAAATAATTATAGCTATCCCTAATCTTCTTTACTTAAAAGCAGGAGGAAGAGAGAATAATGACAGAAGAAAAAATAAAGTTTATACATGTGCAAACTGTTACAGTGATTGTGGTAGGGTGGGGAAGTAAAGTCCTGAAGTCTCTTTTCCCATCAATGGCTTATTCCTTGCTTTCTCACTTGAATAGTCAGGCAGAAAAAGCTGGTCCACAAAAAACACCTGAGCTGACTTGTGCCTTTTAAATATAGTTCAGTCCTGGCTCTGTGACCAGATAGAATCAGCTTTAAAATGTCTATACATTCTACAAAATATATGTGGGGAATACATTAGCCCAAGCACTTTTCACATGCTCATAAAGGCTGGGTTCATTGGCTTACATATATATGAGCTTAATGACATGATATTTACTGGTTGATTTTTTTAATAGAAAGAGACTTGGATTTCAATCTTAGATTTTCCATTTGCTGACTTTATGAACCTGGATGAGTATCTTAATGTCTCTGAGTTTGAACTTACTAATTTTGTAATGGAAATAATAATTTCAGTATCTATATCACAGGATTATTTTTATAATCATATGTGATGATGCATTGAACACATTTGGTAATTCTATGGTAATATGGAAAGGTTAGACAATATTAAAAAGAAATTATATTTCCAGATGAAGAGTCTTTTATATTCTATGGAATCCTGGGTCAATTTCAGTTTATATCTGTTCTTGAGAATGGGGATAAGTACTGTTTGGGAAATTTTTTCTTTTTCTTTTTTTGGGGAAATTTCTAAATGGTTTCTTGTGACCTATGTGTTAGTTCTCTGTAAATGGAAAAAAAAATTACCCATATGGAGTATTCTGGATTAAATGCTCTTAAGATGCTTCCTCTTCAGGGTCATTATTTGTATCTAAAATTGATTCTTGGAGAAGAGGAATATCCTTCATCAACTTTTATGACTCTTCAAGAATACCAACATCCCCTTTAATAGAAAAAAAAAATCAAGTTTTTCCATACAACTACAGATTCTGATGAAAACTAAGCATGTATTTTGTCATTTCTATATCTTTCACTGTTCCAGGATTCTTAGAAAATATCAAAAGGCTATAAGATATGGGTTCTGCCTAAAGGAGCTTATGTAACAATTAAAAGAAATTGAGTGATTGCTAAGAGGGTGTGATCAATGACCACCCCAGAGATATCAGGAAGTCTTCATAAAGGAATTGTGATTGTAGTTAGACTCTGAAGAATTGATAAAATTTAGGAGAAGGGGAGATAATATAAGATAAGAAAGATAAGAACTAAAAGAGCAAGAATAGAGATGAAAATGAGTATGGTTTGTTTAAGGGACAATGAGACCACCAGAATGATGGAATGAAAAGGTGAGCACTCAGGATAATAATAATAATTAACATTTATATCACATTTTAAGCATTACAACATATTTGTAGTTGTGATAATCAACAGAGATAATATATGTAAATTGCTTTGTGAACCTTGAAAGACTATGTAAATGTCAACTTATTTTTAAAGAGATAAGTCAATTAGGTCTCAGAGAGGTTATGTTATTTATCCATGACTGAATCCAAAATCTGGATTTGAACCTAGGTTTCCTAGGCTTTTTAAAAAAAAAAAAATTACCTTATTCTGCCTCTTTAGAGGACTCTTGGGAAATAAGATTGAATAGCAAGGATAGTGACCCAAATTAAGAAATGAGGAAGTAGAGAAGAGAGGCAAAATATATTAAAACTTCTTTGACCTGTTACTGCTTTCCTTTAGGGGTCTGTGGGCCTCAAGACTTGGCTTCTATTCATAGAACTCACAGTTTTTGCTGTCTATGTATTTCTGATGTCCAAACTTTGATGAATAATTGATTTCTTATTGAAGATAGAATAAAAATTTGCAGAAGTATTACCAACAAAGTAAAAGTAAAGTCTAGCAAACCATTGGCTCTTGAAATGTTTGTTTGATACATGTATGACTTTAATAAATTAAGGTATGTTCTCAATTAACCAAAAAAAATACATGTTGTAGATCAAAAAATGCTGGAACTGAAGGGAGGAGCGATTCAGTTTGAATTCCAATTGTGATACTTCAATGACTATGAGACTATTTTTGTTGCCTAACTTCTCTGAATTAATCATTTCTTATTTGTAAAACTATTATGATAATATGTGTTTTATAAACTGAAAATTCCATGTCATAATATTTATAAAACATTTAATACAGTCCTAGAAACATGTTAAATGCTGAAAGGCTTCTTCCCTCTCATCCTTCCTTTTCCCCTTCTATATTCTAAGTCATTAACTAGCTGTTTCTGCTATTGATAAAAATATTAAGAGGCTATTCTCAACATTACCTAGAAAAATATTCTTCTTAATATTTGAAGGTGCCAGATAGAGATCATTCTTTCTGTGCAAGTATGACTGAAATGACTATTACCTGAATCTATGGTCCTTTCCACATGGTGTATCTCTACTGATTTTTGATTTGTAGAAGTAGCTATTTCCAAGGTTACTTGTTGTTTAAGACTGGCTTAAACTTAAAATTATTTTGCAACCTTTGCTCAAAAGATATTTTATTTTCAATGATTGCATATGTATTCAGTGCTCTTAATGCCCCCTCCCTCACTTTGCTATTTTCTGTATTTCCCCTTGATTTATTAAAGAGTGTGGCTTGTCTACTGTCATTAGTTCTTAGAAGTCTCTGTGTGATGACAATAGGTCTTCCTATAAAAGATACCCAACTCTTCTCCTGCCCATTTCTTATGACCTATTTCCATATCTTACTGAATTACAAAAATCATTCCTCCACTGAGGGCTAACTAAGCTAACCAATAATGTATATTTTGCTATAAGGAGAAAGTAATGAATAACGTTTGGAGATGGAAATGGCAAGCCACACCAGTATCTTTGCCAAGAAAATCCTAGGGACAGTCTTGATGTGTTATGGTCCACAAGGTTATAAAGAATTAAACAGGACTGAACATTGGCACAACAACAACCATAAAAAGATAAGATTAACACTATGGGGTATATGTGTCAGTATGGAAATATAGGTCAAAAAATCTCCCCAGAGAATATGACTTAGGTGAAGATGATCTCCCGCCTCTTCAATGGAAGTTAGGAGGGCATCAATCATGGGATTTTGGGTCATATCAGATGATAACAAACTAGAAGTGCTCTTCTAAGAATGTGTTGACATTTTGAAATTTTTCCTCTACAATTCAGCTTTGATATTAAGGTTACTTGAGCAATGTTTTTTCAATGCTATGCTTAGGATAGCAAATATAGAAAGCCAGATAGAACCATGCTGATATCTTCTAAGAGTTTGTTGGAGTATCCTGGGAGCCTGGAGAAATGTCTGGCATGTAGGGTAAGTGGCACTGGACTACCAATACGTGGGGGAGATGGTATTGGTCAAAAAATGGGCCAGAAGGATTCCTTTACAGATCATTTCTTGGCCACATTTCCCCATCTTGTAGACTCCTCTGTTATAGAGATTTTTAAAGGCTGATTTTCTATGCTTTTAAAGGCACTTTTATAGGCTTGTTTTCATTTTCTCTTTATCACACAGAGAAAGGAAGTTTGTGTTGGAAAGGCAAAGGGATTAGAAATGACAAAAACATTTTGGACATTGCAAAGGGAGGAGAATGCTGGTATGGTTCATGTACCCAGCTTTTTTATTCTTTGTCTGGCTTCAGCTAAACTTTTAATGACCTAAGTGATAAGGCTTCTACTCTTCCCTGAAGACACACTTTCACTAGGTAATAAATTGTTCTACAAGAGACAGTTTCCTGTTTTTTGGCCTGGACTTTTCCATCCTTAATTTTACTCTATTACTCCTACTTATGTTCCCTTGGAACAACCTAAGCAGTTTCTCTCCTGGTTTGGCATCAGCTTCTAAGGTCTGCATGTAGCTATCACAGCCGCACCTTTCTATCCTAGTCATCATTTGGCTGAGCCACCTCATATTCATACTTTTTAAAAAAGAACCTCTCCTCATAAATCAGTCATTCCAGTCCCTTTATCATCTCCTTCAGTCTTCTCTATGATCTTTCTAATTTGTCATACTCTTTTGGATGCAGTGGTCAGGATTTTTAAAAATGGGCTTATATTCATTAATAGAATGTAGGCTGTCTTTTGCTTTGTAGATTTTATAGTTGCTATAGGAGATAATGAGGGCAGCTGTGATGAGATTGGGGGAGGGGAATCTCCAGCTGAGCCGAGTTCAATAGAACATGGAGGGTGGGGCGCAGCTGTGCATGGCTGGATTTAAGAAGTTACATGGGAATGCAGATAGTTATTGTATTTTATGTGGAGTAGCTATATTATGGCAAATTCAAACTCTTTGATTGAAATCTATACTCTACACTTTAATTGGTACAGAATCCCCTTGATTGCTACACTTCAAAACTCACCTATTGCTAGCCTTGTCCTCTAGACTTGATTGTGCTCCTGGCTTGACCTACTGAACTACCTTTGTCATACCTTGGGATGCTGATACTGCTTCTTGTCATTTCTGCTTCTTATCTGATAACCCTGATTACTGACCATGACTTCTACTTCAGATATTGCTCCTACTTGACGCTTTCAAGTTCAAGACTTATATCCCTAAACACTGGCCCTTTCTTCCTTGTATTACAACTCTTTACAGACCTTTGACCAACTACCTGTGATCTAATGATCTAACTTAAACTTCTGCCCTGCTATTTCTAGAGATCTCTAGAATAGAATAGAATAGAGAGAAAATAGAATTCCATGTGTACATGAAGGCTTTCCATTCTACTATATGCCTTCCTGGATTTAAGTGTCTTCCTTATTTTCCATTGCATACTTATTCTCTTAACTTATTCTGTATGTTTTAGCAACTTTGATTTTCTTGTATAGATACATAACAAGAGCTCTAATGCTTAACTTCCAAAGCATGTTTAAAAAAAGAGGAGACACGAAAGGAAGAGATAGGGTGGAACCAGTTTAGCCAAGATGAAAAAGAAAATGAAGGAAGAAGATGGTTAAGTAGTAGAAGTCTAGAAAGAATAGAGGGAAGGCATGGTTAATATCAAAGTGGCAAAAGCATGGATTTCCATTTATCTCTCTCTTAGGGTTAATAATCAAATGTGTGAATGCTTGAATGAACTCTAATTAATCAATTAAGTAGGTCCCTCTAATGATATAGTTTATATACCATCCAACCTGTCCATAATGTACTTCCATGTGTTTTTTTAAAAATTGCCATCTTATAGGGTCTCCATCCAATAAAACTTCCTCACTTTGTTCTATAATTGCAAGGATACCATTGTACCTTGCATTTATCATACACTTTTTGTTGCTCCCTGTATGATACTTCTTTTTCATTCTTTAGAGCCAAATGTATTCCATATCTCCCTGCTACATAGTAACATTGACGTAGTATAAGTATTAAAAAAATAAGCTTTTGTTTTCATGGGAAGCTTGAAGTCAATAAGGAGCTTTCCAATTTCCTGAAGACGGTCCAGCTACCTTATCTCTTCTTATTCAACTTGTGTACATCTTTTTTCCATAAAGTCCTACTCATGTTTCACTATGATGTTCAGGTGACACTGGATCCTCAAAGATTATACCATTAGAGTATAAGCTCTGACAAGTTCTATCATGTTGGAAATGCTTCAAATATGGTCCTAGAAATATGGGATTTTCCAAGAATTGATCTAGGTAAATATGGAGAGAAATATCACCACTAAACTGACCACCTGGTGATTACACACATGTATATGTATCATGACAACTTATAAAACAGAGAAAAATACAAACTTTTCCTTAGTTTGGTATAGCTTTGTTTTTTTCCTATTGAAACGGGAGCAGGAAGATGGAAAAGGTGACAGAGAATGTTAAGAATTACACACACCTTCAATGATCTCTAATTTAAGTATTGGTATTCTAAATATGAGGTTCTTCTGCTTGACAGATAAATGAACATAATGTTGGAGGAGCTGAAAACATTATATTTGATATACCTGCTATTAGCAAAAGAAAGCAAAAAATAAAGTTGCTGCAAACTGGAAGAATTACTTTATATCCACGACCCCATGATCCTGTGTATACAATGCACATTTATCTATAAATATATGCTTAAATATCTATAGGTCTATTTATAAATATGCTACCTATGGAAAAATCAAACCAAACCAAAACAACGTATAGAGGTAATGTGCCACAATGGATAGAGCACTGGTCTCAGAATTCAAGAAAATCTGCCTTCAAATCCCACTTATGATACATGTTGATTAAATGATGTTGGACAATTAACTTAACCTCTCAGTGATGTTAGATGAGTTTCTAAATCATTGAGCAGGTGGCAGTCTGTTTTTGTGAAGTATGTTTCTTCATCAGGAGCTCCTGGGCCAATGTAATTCATACACACAGACACACACACACACACACACACACACACGTACGCGCATACACATACTCACATAATATCTTGGATAAAGACTGGGCCAGATGACTTTTAAATAAACTTTCCAGGTTTGTGATTCTAACAGATTTTGTCTTTCAACCTCAGAAGAGGGTATGATCTAACATAAGAAGATCTATTTGGGAGCTGGTAAGCTTATCCTATAACACTTTTCTCAAAATCATCCTTTATACCTCAACCTGAGTTGGAATGGCGATGGGTTTATAGGGCATGACTAGGTCCTGAAAAATCTATCCATTCCTATGACCTTTTCTCAGCTACTGGAATAACCTCTCTTCTTAGTGAGACACCCATTCTTTTTCTGACTTAGAAGGTAAATGTCTTCAGTCTTCTTAGGACAAAAAGGATTTGTATTACTTGTATGACTCTTTGAGTCCCACATAAAAATGAGGTGACTATATTCACTTTTTCTAAGGTCCCTTCACGTTCTAAACCTTATGTACCATAAGTTGAATCCTTTCATAGAATAGGGATCTTACAATTTTTCTCTTCAAAACCAGTGCCTGGATAAGAATCTGCCCTACAACATCTCTGACAGCTCCTGTAGTAAAGGAAGGAACTCTAGACTTATTAGGGCAGATCATTTCACTTTGAGATTGCTTAATTTTTTAGGAAGTGTTTCTTTGCATTGATTCTAAATCTACCTTCTTGAAACTTTTATCCAGTGTTTTGAGTTCTTTCCTCTGAGAACAATAAAACAAATTGACTCCATCTTCTATATGATAGCTTTTCAGATACTTGAAGGTTATGATGCCCCCAATTCTTCAGCCAAGTTTCCTATGACACAATCTCAAGGCTTTTCATTGTCCTGGTCATTTCCCCCTGCATATTCCCTAACATCATTAACCTCCATAAATTGTGGTGCCTTGAACTGGATATAATATTCCACTTATTGTCTTTCCAAAGTGGGAATAAGGGGAAGCAGCAACTCTTTTGTTCTGGGAAATGTCTTTATTATGTCTCATATTATAGTCTAAGTTTGTATTAGCTTTTTTGGCTCCTGAAACAAATAACTTGTTGAGCATATCATTTTTTAAAACTTCCTGATTTTGTTTTCAGATGAATTGATATTTCTACTACCTTTATCCTGTAATTGTGGAGCTGATCTCCTTAATTGAAGTCTGATACTTTTACATTTATTTCCTAGTAAA
This sequence comes from Antechinus flavipes, assembly GCF_016432865.1. Taxonomy (NCBI): domain Eukaryota; kingdom Metazoa; phylum Chordata; class Mammalia; order Dasyuromorphia; family Dasyuridae; genus Antechinus; species Antechinus flavipes. Next base: position 564,688,500 of record NC_067399.1, read on the forward strand.
ATTAATTTTTCTAGGTTTAGCCCAAAGTTCTAGAACTTGTTAAAGTTCTAGACTGTTGAGAACTTTTTTAGATTCTGAAACTATCATAAAACATGTTATTCATCCTAACATTTAAGAATTTAACATGGGTATCTGGGCATAAAATAAACCACAAATAAGTATTTTTTTATTATTGAGTTTAATACCTGAGTTCAAACTGTAATGCTGGAGAAACTGAGCAAGATAGAGATTAGAGAGCAATTTAATAGTTTATTAAATGGAGAGATTTACTGGGACCAAATGGATCCATGGTTTGGTCCCAGGGCTGAATGAGACTGTCATCTCAAAGAATCCAGCAGTGAATGTCAGATATAAGATTTTTTTATAGGTTAACAAGAACAATGACATAATGGGGGAGGTACCTGGATAGAGATGACCTAATGGGGGGAGGCACCTAGGATGACATAATGGGAGGTACTGGAGAGGCTCCTGACATTCTAATGATGTCTAAAATGGATAAAGACATTTATCCCATCTTAAGAGGGAATAAGTATAGCCTAAGGTCTAAGATACAAGATCTTTATCCTATCAAACATTAACAGGGAATGGTTATAACCTGAGGCAGAGTAACTAAATAGGACAATTAGGGAAACTGGGTCAAGGCTTTAAAAGAGAACTGGCACAACAAAACAGAGCTTCAGACTTTTACTGCTGTGTGACCTTGGGCAAATCATTTAACCCTTCTCATCTATAAAATGAGCTGGAGGGAAAAAAAATGGGAAACAATTTTAGTACATTTGCTAAGAAAATCCCAAATGAGATCATAACTGAAATACCAACAACAATTATACTGTTGTCTATCCTACAATTCTCCATCTTTTCTGGAAGAAAACATTAGAGCATTTGTCAGATTCATGAAGTCCAAGCAAAGATACTCAGAAAACAATTTTCTAGCAATGAATATCCTATTTTGTTTTTTCCCAAATGAATTAACCACTTTTTGTTATCAGTGTTCAACAGTTAATGTTAAAAGGATTGCTATTGTAGTACCCATCTTAAATCTTCTCATATTATACAACACTAAAAGTCATTCTCAATGGTAGTTTGACTTTCTCTATTTTGCCAAGGACCATAGATGATAGGAATAATTTTGAGTCCCCCCTTCACTCCCCACCCACACATTCCTTTCCTGTTGTAGAGACTGTGACATTATTAGACTTTTTTCTATCTTTGGCAACCTGTCCTTTCTGCATGGCTCGATTAGAACAAATCAGTCTGATGAATTCATGTGCAGGATTTTGGCAATACAGACCATCCCACCCTCCCAAGAAAAGTTTACAAAGTTTGTATTATATTTGTAAATGAAATTATTTCCAGTAATTTATGTGACTTGAGCCTGATTTTGTTTATCAGCAAACACTCTGCAAATGTACATAAGTCACAACTGCAAAGCTATTTAATCTGTAAAACCATTTAATCCTATCAATGGGCTTGTTTAAGTAAGCATGGTTAAATCTGACAGAAACAAGAGTTTACACAACTGTCCTGCTCAACAGAGACAAGATAATGCTATGTACATCACAAAGGGTGTTCATTTGGGGATTAGATGCATTTTTTCCCAGAGATCCTTATGTAAATTAGAATATCTACCTTTTTGCTATTCATACACACATGTATAGCTAAAGAGTTATTGCTGTTTGTTCTCAAAGAGGACTAAAGAGGACTCTAATATTAGGGAGGTGATTCCTTGACATGCAAATGAATTAGATTTAAGTGAGGGAGGGCTATTTAAGGTCACCTGCTTCACTTTCTCCTGTAAAGCCATCTCAGTTCAGTAGCCTTTTTCAGGAGGACTGGAGTAGTAGGAGACATTGAAAATTTTAAGTTAAGATCTTTAACAGGTCTCACTTTAACTGAGGCATTGCCTGATCAGTGATTAAGACTAGGTGAGAAAGAAATAAGGCAAAAAATGGCCTTTTTTTTTTTTTTTTTTTTTTTTTTTTTTTTTTTTTTTTTACCTTGTCCAAAAGAAAATCTGGGTGGTGAAGATTCTTAGAGTTTTTTGCCAAAACAGAAAGAACTGCTAGATAAGTGTGGGGTGCATTCACTTGTTGGATTTAAATTAAATTAAATTAATTATAAATTTAAAACAAATTAAATTAAATGTATAGAATGAACTCTAAAGTAAGGCTTTCATTATATTGATGAATGGAGTCTTAGAGATAAAGTGTCTTGCCCAAGATTAAACAGTTATGATGTGGGTGTGGTCCCTTTAAGATTCCTTTCTTTTTGATTCCCACCCCCTGGTAGTTAATGTAATTACCTTTTGATTCACAAATTCTGGTCCCTTTGAATTCCAATAGAAGATCCAGACCTGAGCCAACCTGGGACTACACCCACAAGCCCCTCTAGCTAAATCTTCCATTATAAAAGGGGCCAAGCTGGAACCCCCTCTTTTCAGAGGTCCCAAACCTGCCAACCTTATGCCTGGCATGTCAGGACTTTCTGTCCACTGCATCCTCTGTCTGGTGCCCTTCTTATCTCTACCTTAACCTATTTTTTTAAACTATACTTTAACCTTACTTCCAAACCCATAATAAATCTCTTTTATCAATCTAGCTTTTCTGGCCAATAAATGCTTTTATTGGGGACTAGTGCTGCTTCTAGACCTCATTTAACTCAGTATCCTTGTGCCAAATCCAAAGGAGTTGTGGGAAACTATTTGACTCCCTGTACCCCAAACCTGCCACTAGACCTCAATTAAACCCTAATTTCATTTAGGTACCCCATATCTAGACCTCATCAGTTACAAAGGGCAGATTTTGAATTTGAACCTAGATCCTTTGATTTCCTTGTATAGCTCTCTTTACATGTAGTCAATATTTTGGTAATCCAAATAGATGTTTTTTGGGGGAAGATAACAATATAATTTAAAATTTCTGATTATTATTTGAAAATTTTCATTTTTGCTGGGACTTTTACCCTGAGTGACAGGAAAAATTAGAAGAAAAAGATCTAATAGTTGAATGATGAATGTATGAAGAAAAATATCTAATTAATGGATCAGAAATTAATAAAATTGCACATTTTTCTGTTTTATTAAGTTATAATCAATGAACACTTTTCTTCTTAATACTAGTTAATCACCTTTTCCTTGCTTCCATGTTTTTTGGGGTATCCTTTCAGATTGGTAGGAAGTTTGAAGTTAATATCCATGTCAGGGACAAAGAAATGAAATTCACTCAATACAAAAAGGTCTTTGTATTATAGAACTATATTACTAGTGTATATATAAATATATGCATATGTAAATAGATGTACTATTTAAATACATAAATATCATGAAACTGTGCTAAAAATAAGATGCTTGAGAACCCTAGATAAATTTCAACTCTTGCTTCCCTGAATGTGATATTAGGCAATCACTTAACCTCTTCAATCTTTACTTTGCATCTGTGAAATACTTGAGTTGATGAGGTTAGAGTTCCTGGTGGTCAAAGAGTTAAATGATGGGGTTAGTGACAGGTTTGGGGTTCAGGGAACCAAATGAAAATGTTTGGCTCCCCTAAATTCCCCTAGGATTCAGCGCAGGGTAGGGAGTTATGGGAACCCCTTCTTGGGGCACAGAAATCCTTCATAAAGGAATTTACAAACTTGAAAAGCTAGACTGGTAAAAGAAATTTATTATTAGCAATGGGAAGTCAGCCTTTACTATGCATGAATAGAAAGACTGAATTCCTTGGTGACAAGGTCCTGACAGAGAAGTAAAGTTTCTAGTAGAGGAGTCCTGGCAAAGAAGTAAAGTTTCTAGCAGAGAAATCCTGACAGAGAGGTATAAAGTCTTGTTAGGGAAATAGGTGAGAAAGATAAAGAGAGTGTAAAGCTGAAAGAGAATATCATTTCAGTGGGCAGAGCGTTGCTGCTATGCAAAGGAGAGCATGGCATGGCATGTTAAGTCCTCTGCAAGAACTTATTTTGCAAATATATAGAAAAGTTGGCTCATTTTATAATTGAGGCCTTGGCTACAAGGTTGCTCTTGATGGGGGCTGGATGCAGCTTGAGGAATTAGAATAGAGAATCTTGGAATTGAATGAGTGTCTATAGACTAATCTTTACTTCTGCAGAGAACTTAATCAGTAGTGACTGTTATCAACAGTCGTGATGCCCTTCTCTCAGAATAATAGAGTGAAGCTGTTTATGCCATTTCCCTCAGGTGGGGTCTTTTACAGAGGCCAGGATTCAAGGAGATTTTCTCCTTGAAAGAATTTTAAAGTGATATCTGAGGTCTCTTCCATGTAATTCTATAATCCTATGATTTTTGGAGGATAGGGAAAGGTAGAGCAGAAATGTTATTTCATTGGTATAAAGAACTCTCAGTAAGAGACTTCAACCATTGGTGCAGATCTGGGCCAACTCTGCATTCTTTTTTTTTTTTTTTTTCTTCAAATTTTAAGTTCCAAATTCTTCCCCTCCCATTGAGAAGGCATGCATTTCGACATAGGTTATACATGTATAGTCAATCATACAAAACCCATTTCAATGACAGTCACTGTGTAAAAGAAAACACAGAAAAAAAACCAAACAAGCAAAAGAAAAGGAAGTTTAAAAAAAGTATCTTAGATCTCCATTCAGCCTCCACCAATTCCTTCTTTGGAGATGAACAGCACCTTTCATTATAAATTCTATAGAAATGTCTTGGATTATTGTATTGCTAAGAACAGTTAAATGATTCGTAGTAGCTTGTCATACAATATTGTTTCAGTGTATGATGTTTTCTTGCATCTGCTCATTTCAATTTGCATCATTCATGTAAGTCTTGTCATGTTTTTCTGAGAACAGCTCACTCATCATTTCTTGAAGAACAGCAGTAATCCATCACAATCAAATACAACAACTTGTTTAGTCATTGCTCAATTAATGGAGATCTCAATTTCTAATTCTTTGCCACCATTTAAAAAACTGCTATGTTTTTGTACACATATGTCCTTTTTCTTTTTTAAAAACCTCTAGCAGTGGTATTGCTTGGTCAAAGAGTACGTTTGTTTTTATAGCCCTTTAAGCATAGTACCCAATTGCTCTCCAGAATGATTGAATCAGTATACAACTTCACCAGTAGTGCGTTACTATTTTAATTTTCCCATCCCTCTCCAACATGTGTCATTTTCCTTTTGTTATATTAAATAATCTGATAGATATGAAGTAGTAGTTTCAAGATGCTTTAATTAGTACCTCTCACATCAATAGTGATTTGGAGTATTTTTCATATAACTATATGTAGCTTTGATTACTTTGTCTTAAAATTGCCTTATCAATTGAGGAATAGCTCTTATTTCTATGAGAAATGTTTTCTGTATATTTGCAAAATGAAATTTTTATCAGAGAAATTCACTGTAAATTTTTTTCTCACAGTAATGATTACTATGTATTTCTATCCATTCTATTTCCCCACATTTACCCTGTTCTCTCTGTTCTTTTACCTTGTCCATTCTCAAAAGTGTTTTACTTCTAAATTTTACTTTCTCCAAATTGCCCTCCTTTCTATCTGTTCTCCCTCTTCTCCCACTACCCCTATCCCATCCTCTTCTATCCCCTTCTTTTTCTACTTTCCTGTATGCTAAGATTGATTTCTATACTCAATTGAATGTGTATATTATTCCCTCTGTGAATAAATTCCAGAGAGAGTAAAGTTTATGTACTCCTTCCCCACTTCTCCCATTTCCTCCTCCACTGTAAAGTCTCTTCCAGTTTTCTTTTGTCAGATAATTTATTTCATTCTACTTCCTCTTTTTTTTTCTCCCAGTGCATGATTCTTTCCCATTCCTTCTTTTTAGATAATTATATCATCACACTCAACTTACACCTCTGCTTTCTGTATATCTATCCTTTCTCACTGCCTAATAATGAGAAAGTTTTTATGTGTTATAAATATCATTTTCCCATGTAGGAATATAAAGAGTTTAACCTTACTGAATCCTTTAGGATTTCTCTTCCCTGTTTAGCTTTTTATGCTTTTTTTGAATTCGTGTTTGAAAGTCATATTTTCTATTCAGCTTGGGTTTTTTCATCAGAAATGTTTGAAAGTCTTCTATTTTATTCAATATCCATTTTTCTCCCTGATGAATTATACTTAGTTTTTCTAGGGAAATTATTCTTGCTTATAATCCTAACTTTTCCCCCCTTTAGATTATTCTTCTTATATTCCAAGTCCAGTTCTTCAATGTAGAAACTTCTAAGTCTTGTATTATCCTAATTGTGGTTCTACAATATTTGAATTGTTTCTTTTTGGATGTTTGCAGTATATTCTCCTTGATTTGAGAGGTCTAGAATTTACCTGTAATATTTCTGGGATTTTTCCTTTTAGTATCTCTTTTAGTTGGTGATTGGTGGTTTTTTAAAATTTCTACTTTGCTCTCTGGTTCTTGAATATAAGGGAAATTTTCTTTAATAATTTCTTGAAAGATGATAACTACTCTTTTTTGATCAAGACTTTCAAGTAGTCCAATTATTCTTAAATTATCTCTCTTGGATATATTTGTTCATTCTGATGTACCATATGAGATATTTTGTTTCCAGTTAAAGTATTCGAGAAAGTGAGCATTTCATTCCTCTTATGAGTGTCTTATCCCAGAGAGAATACAAATATGATAAAGGTGGCAACAAAATATAAGCAGGAAGGGTCTGTGTACATAGCTCAATTATTTTTCCAATGAGTTATTTCACATTTTCTTCTATTTTTTTTTCATTCTTTGGATTTTGTTTAATTGTTTCTTGATGGTCCATAATATCATTAACTTCCACTTGCCCAGTTCTAACTTTTAGAAGTTATTTTCATCATTGAATGTGTGAACCTCCTTTTCCATTTGACCAATTCTCCTTTTTAATATGTTCTCTTTGGTGACTGTATCTCTTTTTTCCATTTGTCCAATTGTACTTTTCAAGGCATTCTTCTCTTCATTGGATTTTTGTGCCTCTTACCATTTGGCCTATTATGATTTTTAATGTTTTATTCTCTTCATTTTTTGTTGCTTCCTTTATCAAGCTATTGATTTTTTTCTCACAATTTTCTTGTATCATTCATTTTTCTTCCCAATTCTTTCTTTACCTCTCTTACTTGATTTTCAAAATCCTTTTTGAGCTCTTCCATGGCTTGAGACTAATTCACATTTTTCTTTTAGGTTTTGGGATATAAGAATTTTGACTTTGTTGAGTTCTTCTAAGTGTGTGGTTTTTCTCTTTCTTGTCACCATGGTAACTTTCTGTGGTCAGAATCTTTTTCTGTTGTTTGCTCATTTTCCCTGCCTATTTCTTGGCTTTTAAATCTATACTTATGTGGGGCTGTGCTTCCAAAGGGGAGGAACCATTTAAAACTTCTGGTTTTGTGTGTGATTGTTTTCAGATATAATTATGGGAACTTGTATTATGGGAACTTGTAAGTTTTGGGCTCTTCCAGGGGGTACGATCTAGGTCGGGAAAGGTATGTTTTACTACTCTCTTGTACTGCGCACTAGTATGATCTAGGGAGAGGTTTATTTACTACTCTCCTATTCATAGGTTTGTGAGTGAACACAAGCACTCTTTTCTATTTATTCTGTTGTGTTACCCAATAGATTGTGAGCTTTATTTGGGTAGAGACTGTCTTTTGTCTCTCTTTTTTATCTTTCAATCCTTTACACAGGACCTAGAATATAATAGACACTTAATAAATTTTTATTAACTGATTGAGAAACTGAAGAGAAACATTAACTATAAGTATAAGTTTTACAAAACTGAACACATTCAACTGTTGAATGTTTTAGATTTCTATGATGACTGCACTCACACCCTGGATAACTTAGAATCAGCTGGAGTCAGGATAAGCAAAAGTCCTTAGTCTTTATTCTTGGTCTTTAGATGGACAGGATTGAACAGGATGGAAGCAGAATCTCTGCGACCCCCTTCTCCCTTGTCTACCACCAAAGTGTGACTCTGGCCAGTCTTATTCTACCCCCTAGTCCCTCCTACAATCCTCTGTATACACCAATCATTGAGCCAGCACAGGATAGTGGGAAGGACCATTTTCCAAGCATATGCCCATAGAGTATTGTCCAATCAGTAGTTAACCTCAAGTGCTTGACAGTCCTGACCTCAGTGCATTGACTCAATAGTTTCAGTCCTCCACAGATTTCCATCTTCATTTCAGGAGTCACATTTATACACAGTTTTGATTCCTTCCATTTCAATCTTCATAAAATGGGGAAAGTAGTTCATTTTCTACCTGGCCTTTATTTCTGTAAGGTTGAATTATACAATACACGAAAGTAGTTTGGGAAAAAAAAAAAAAAAAAAAAAAACAAAAACAACTAACCCAGACTACTAAAGAACAAGGAATTATATTATTATTTGACTTTGAACTATGTACACAGACCCTTCTTGCTTACATTTTGTTGCCACCTTTATCATATTTGTATTCTCTCTGGGATAAAACACTCATAAGAGGAATGAAATGCTCACTTTCTTGAATACTTTAACTCGAAACAAAATGTCTCATATGGTACAGCAGAATGAATTATCCTTCTAGGATCATTTTAGGCCTGTGATTGGTGGATATGTGTGATTTTATAATATGCAAATCTAAGTGATTACAAAAATGGTAATAAGGATTATAATGGCTAAAATTTATATGTCATTTTAAATTTTATAATATATCTTAAGAATTATCTCAGTTGATTTATCCAATAACCCTGTAAAATCAATGTTTTTTTTAATCCCCATTTCTCAGATGAGGAAACTAAAGTTCAATGAGGTCAACATGAATAATCTCAAGTCACATAGTTTGTAAAAAATGGGGTTGCATATGTTGCTTTCATCAGAGCATAGGAACATATCTTTCATCTGAATTTGATTTCACAAGTGGCAAACAAATGCATCCTACTCATCCAGGCACTTTCCTTCATGTTCTGCTTGGTTTATATTATTTTAGATATACATAGAAATCTTTCAGACAATAGGGTATCCCAGAACTACTCTGTATGTATCAGCACATTCTTAACAATCTGTATATGTTTGCACATTCTCAGTAATCCCAGAAACAACCTGAGATGAACTTGCCTGTTGTTGGTGAAGTCTGTGTGATGTAACCATGACATTTCCAATTCTCTCTCTTCCTCTCTGTGACCTTTAGGTGTAGAGATTAGGTTCTTATGCTGTCATGCCAAGGCTGCCCTGGGTAATGAATCTGTTAAGAATCCCATTTGTCCATGATCCTTCTAGCCTTTTAATCTAGATGTGACTGACAATCTGTCACAAATGGCCTTAGCTATATTCATGACACTTGACCCTGGAGTAGGAGCTGCAATGAATGGAAAATGTCTTTTGGGGATCTTATTTCTGTCCACAGATATGATGCTTTCTTATTATTGCCATCTAAACTGCTGGCTCCTTGAATTTACAACCCCTTCCCACTGAAAATTATAATTTTGTACACAACTATCACCCCTGAGATGCCTGCTTAATGAGACAAAGAGAAGCATATATAATGCTTGAATCCACCTCAGCTTTCAGCATCCAGCACCCTAAGTAATGCATCAAGATCAGAGGACAGAAAGGAGAAGCTCTGATAAGTTGAGATTATTCAAAATCTTGTCAAAATTGAAAATATTCAATTTTGAAGTACTAAAATCCCTTCCCAGACTTCCCTGAATTTAAGAATCTTGAATTTCTCTCTTTTTTTTTATTGGATTTTTTACAGTAGTTTGACTTCTTTGATATAGATGGATCTGCTTTGTCAGCAGGCAACTGACATATCAGGAAGCATGATAAGCTTTGAGATTTTCCTACCCTATTCTCTTGTGGGTGTTTCCCTGATTACATGGAAATAAATCTGAGATGTGAGATGAGGTTAGGAGGCAGAGGAGAAAAAAACTAAAACAACAAACAGTTTACTTCTTTCTTTCAACAGGAGGAACTTAAGAATGCAATTCTTTCCTCTTTGGTTGCCTTCTCCTTATTTTTCTTTTTTCTTTTTCATGGCAGAACAAAGATATTTAACAAGCAGGAATAATAGTTTGGTATCTGTCTCTGTCACTGTATCTATCTGTGCGCTCTCTCTCTCTCTCTGTCTCTCTCTCTCTGTCTCTCTCTCTCTCTCTCTCTCTCTCTCTCTCTTTCTCTCTCTCTGTTTTGCTCTCTCTTTTCTGTTGCTGTCTTTGACCTTTAAGCCAGTCGTTTCTCATCTCCTCCTTCTAAAGGAGTGCTTTATTATATCAAAAATTTGAAGCAAAACTATCCCACACAGAAAACGTCTCTGACAATGTATACAATATTCTTTATTCATAGTCTTCTCTGCCATAGGGGAGGATATATGTCTCTTTTCCAAGTCTTGATTGGGTTTTTTCTTTCTCAGGGCCCCCACTTCATTTAAATGATCTTTTCATTTTTATTGGAGTTGCCTGAACTACTCCAATAGTCTTCTGATTAATCTTTCAATTTTTCACCTAACTTAAATCCATTCTCTACTCAACTGCTCAAAGCCATTTTCCTAAAGATCACCTCTGCCCATGTCCAGCCTTTCTCCCTTTCCCTCTATTTAGTAAAACCAAATGGCTCCCTTTTGCTCCAGGATCAAATAGACTTCTTTTTATCTTTTGAAGCCCTTTACAATACTTTTTCTTACTTTTCCAGTCTTTTTACACTTTACTCCTCTTCCCTTCATATACTCTATGCTTCAGGTATACAGGTCTATTTGCTTTTCCTATTTGCTGATACTCTAATCTCCATGCCATTTAGCTGACTTTCCTTCATACCTAAAGTGTTCTGTTCCCTCAACTCTGCCTTTTAAAATTATCTTTTTTTTTTTTTAAATCTGATCAAATCCCACCTTCTACAGAATGCTTTGCCTCCCTCCTTTCCCAGTTGCAAATGCCTTCCCTTCCAAGATACCTAGTGTCTACTTTATATATCTTGAATATAACTACTCATTTGCATATTGTTTCCTTCATTAGGAAATGGGTCCTTGAGGGTAAACTTTTATTTTAATATATTTTTTAACCTTTGTATCTTTATCATTTAGCTCCATGCTTGGAGCATAATAAATGTTTAATAATGCTTTTGAACGATCTGACTGATATTCATATACTAGAGGTTTTTTTTTTCTTCCCCAGGCATTCTCCATAGCCTAATCTTAATTTAAACTCATATTCATATTTCCTGTCCTGTATTCCTACATCTGCTCACTCTCTGTTCACCAAAACAGAAACGCTGACTAAGTCTTCTGGGGAAAAAAAAACAAATAAACAAATCTGTCCTATAATATTTCTAACTATGTAGTTCATGGACCTGAGTGCTAAAAACAAAAACTTTAGGCCCTTGGTTTAGATCTTGAATGAATCAAAAATGTCTACTGTATTTAGGATTTAAACTAAAAATATATATATATTTTATAGGACCTGTAAAACCCACATCATAATTAACAACAATAATAATATAGTATTTATGTAACATTTTGAGGTTTGCAAAGTGCTTAACAATGTTGTAGTGTTCTGGTTGATTTTCTGGAGGTCTTAGAGCAACCTTTGTTTCAACCAGAGTAATCATCACAATGGCCAGGTTTAAAGTCCAAATTCTTTATTGCCTCCTTGCCTGGGGCCCAGCTAACTTTCTTGAGGCCCTTCAGAAGGGCCTTAGTCTCAGTAGGGGGATAGGAGGACAGGCCAGCCACCAAGAGGCTGATGAAGATGGAATGAATCTGTCTCCTTGGCTCCGAGAGCTTGAGCTCCCACCTTCAGTCTTCTGTCTTCTGTCTGACCCTAGCTGAATTTGTCCCAGTTTATATGCTCTATTCTAATTACATTATCATAGGTGTGACTCTTGTGGACTAAGTACATGTACTAAACAAGAGAACTATTAATCACTATGCTAAACTAGATAACCATTGTTTTATCAATTCCACTGACTTAACACCTTGTAAGAATCCTTGTTTCAAGTACAGATTCTGGCCCATAACACAATGTATCTCATTTTATCCTTATAACAACTCCAGAGATAAGTGCTAGTGTTATCTCCATTTTACAGATGAAAAACAGAAGGAGACAAAGGCTACGTGACTTACCAAGAGTCACACAGTTAGTATGTATCTGAGATTGGCTTTGAATTCAGATCTTCCTGATTCCAGGTCCAGCACTCTATACATTTAGGAATTATGCCATAGAGTTGCTTCGAGGATTACTAGTATTAGGAATATAATTGATGATCTACCTCAACCTCCATCTCTCCCTTTCCTTGTCTCTCTCTTTCTTTCTCTCTCTCTCTCTCCTTACACACACACACACACACACACACACACACACACACACACACACACACACTAGATGCATATTTGTGTATATTCACTCATTTTTCAGATGTCTCCACTTTTTCAAGATGTCACTTGGGATCTTCTTGACAAAGATATTGGAATGATTTGTCATTTCCTTCTCCAGCTATTTTACAGATGAAGAAACTGACACAAACAGTACTAAGTGTCTTGCCTAGAGATACACAGCTAGTAAATGTCTGAGTCTGGACTTGAATTCATGTCTTTCTGAATCTAGACCCAACACTCGATACATTTATAAATTATGCTACCCAGCTGTCTCTGTGATTACTAATTCAAAGCATGTAGTTGATGATCTGTTCTCTATCTCTTTTTTCAACTATATATACACATATATGTACATTATATGTTTATTTTGTATGTGTTCAGTTGTTTTATAGTCATCTCTGGCTCTTCATGAGCCCATTTGGGATTTTCTTAGCAAAGAGGCAAACAAGGTTAGATGACTTGCACAGCTAATAAGTGTCTGAGATTTGTATTTAACTCAGGTCCTCCTGACTCAAGGATCAGTGTTCTATCCACTCTTATACTAAATGTCCTATATGGGTATTTACATGTATAATATGTGTATGAGAGACTTATATAAATGTAATGGAAAAACATTTATTACATGTTGATATATGCCAAATATTATACTAAATCTAGAAGGTATAAAGAGAAAAAGAAAAAAAATGATACAGTCCCAGTTCTCAGGAAGCTGGTATTCTGATTAGGTGACATGAGATAACTTCATGTAGTTAAACTATATAACTTTATATATTTCTTTTCTTGTCTTCCTCCCTTCCTTCCTCCCTCCCTTCCTTCCTTTCTTCTTTCCTTCCTTTCTTCCTTCCTTCCTTCCTTCCTTCCTTCCTTCCTTCCTTCCTTCCTTCCTTCCTTCTTTCCTTCTTTCTTTCTTTCCTTCCTTCCTTCCTTCCTTCCTTCCTTCTTTCCTTCCTCCCTTCCTTGGCAATTAAGGTTAAGTGATTTGCCCAGGGTCACACAGCTAATATCTAAGGCTAGATTTGAATTCAGTTTCTCCTGACTTCAGGATAGGTTGCTCTACCCACTGAGCTATCCTAACTGCTAAACTATATAATTTTAAAGCTAAAGATAAATAAATAAATTATCAAGTATTTATTGAGCACCTACAATGTATATTGAGGACTGTAGGGTATCTAAGACAAAATAAGACATCATCCTTACCCTGAAGTAACTAAAAGAATTTATTTACAGATGTTGGTGGGAGAAGATTCTTTCCATTAGAGATATTGGCTAATTTTATAGTTAACAATGCATGACAGGGACCTTCTTGAAATTCCTTTGCTTTGGAGACCAATGTTTAAGTTTTGACTAGTACTGAACATCATTTAAGAAGGTCCCTTTGTCCTTAGAGTCTTTGTCATGATGTTCTCTTTTTTTTTCTTTCAACCCCACTGGAAGGAGAAGAGAAAAACTTTTATTAAATTTGATAGAAAGTTAATTGTCCACATGTTCTAAGCGCCATAAAATTGTGCATACCCTTTAATCCAGTAGCACTACTATTGCATCTGTATGCCAAGGAAATCTTAAAGATGGGAAAAGAACCCACATGTACAAAAATGTTTGTAGTAACTTTTTTTTTGTGGTAGCAAAGAATAGAAAATTAGTAGATACCCATCAATTGGGGAATGACTGAATAAGTTTTGGTATATGAAGGTAATGGAATATTATTGTTCTATAAAAAATAAAGAACAAACTGATTTTTAGAAAGGCTTGGAAAAATTTACATGAATTGATTTTGAGTGAAACAAGCAGAACCAGGAATACATTGTACACAGTAACAACAAGAATATATGATGATCAACTATGAAAACCATGGTTCTCAGTGGTTCAGTAATTCAAAGCAATCCTAATAAACTTTGGATAGAAAATGTCATCTGTGTCCAGAAAAAGAACTGTGGAGCTTGAATGTAAATTAACACATACTATGTTCCCCTCTTTTTTCTGTTTTTTTCCCCCTCTTCTTTGGGCTTTCCCTTTGTTCTGATTTTTTTCTCCCAATGATTCATAAAGCAAGATATATAAAAATAAAATAAAAATCATATTTAAAAGAGAGTTATGTGTTCAGATGTATGGTTTGAATGACTTTGTAATTGTTTTTTTATTGTATGTCAAATGAGAATACTTTTCTCAGGTTCACTAGCCACCTTTCTTACCAATTGTATTTTTCCCATTTCATTTTTTCTTTCTTCTTGAAAATATGACATGTTTACCACCCTGCAGGATTCAGTCCGAATGAAACACTAATTATAGTAGTCCTTGAGCTACTCAACCTGAGAAACTGTTGGGTTAACATCTTGGTATTCAATTCAAGGGGTCTTGTTGAAATTCAACTATGAAATTCAACAGCCCTCAGATGGCCTTGCTTTGGCACCTTCTTCTTGACCTAATTGATTCCTTATATCATTCCAGCAGAATCTATTAAAAATCTTTTCTTTCATTCTTAAGCCATCTACACCTTCCTCTCCCCTCCCCTTAACAAGTTAGGAATTTATCTCATATTTCATTGAGAAAATTGAGGTCATTCAATGTAAGCTTTCTCTTCATTTCAAAACCTGTTGACATCATTTCTCACTCTCATCTTCTGTTTTCCAGTCTCTGATAAAGAAGTCACACTTCTTTAGCCTAGGTCAACTCTTCTATGAATGTATTGATTTCCATGTCTTCCAATGTTATCTAACAATATACATATTCATATTTTGCATAATCATTCTTCCCCCTTGAATCCTCTTCCTCCCCTTATCAACTGGCTTCTTTCCTACTCTCTTTACATATGCCTAAGAATTCCCAATATTCCCCTCAAAAATCTTTACTAGCCCCTCACATTGCCAGTCTGTAGCTTTTTTCCTTTCTCAGCCAAATTTCTTGGTAAACATTCCTATAAATGCTGGTTCTACTTTCTTTCCTCATACTAATGCCCCAACTCTTTCTAGCAATTTATCTTATTTGAAACACTTTTTTCTGAAGTTATCAAAAATCTATTAATTGCTAAACCTCATGGTGCTTTTTTTCCCTCCCAATTCTCATCCTTTTTGAATTATCTGCTTTATTGGATACAGGGGACTATGCTTTGCTTTTTAATACTTTTTTTTTTATTTTTGTGCTATTAACAAAGTTTTGTGAGGTTTAACTGAATTGGGCTGCACAAGTCACTCAATGGCTACACTGGTTGTTGGATAGGCTGTTTTTTGGCTAGACAGATGTTTTGCACAATGCTGGGCACACTTTTCTCTTGCAAAGAGTGTATTCCTCCATTTTTTAGAACTGTATCCCTAACACTCAGCCTAGTGCCTGAGATATAGTAAAATCCTAATGTGTAATGTTCTGTGGTTCAGTTTTCTTGGGGTCTCTGGGAGCAGCTTTCTTTTCAGTTCAATAATCACCACAAGAACAGCCAGGTGTTCAAGTCCAAATTCTTTATTGTCTCCTTGCCTGGGGCTGGGCAGCTTTCTTAGAGGCTTTTCTGGAATCTTGGTTTCAGTAGTGGAGTGCAAGAGGAGAGCCTGCCATCAAGGCAGTGTGAGATGAAGTGAATGAATCTCTTTGAGACCAAGAGTTTGTGCTTTAGCCTCCAGCCACCACAAAGGTGGACATGGAATGAATCTGTCTCAGCCTCCAAGAGTTTCTAGTGTGCTTGTCCTCTCTGGCTCTCAGTCCCTGCTTATATGCTCCACACTGAGTATAAACCAATCATTATATCTCTAGGAAACCATTATTTGTTGTAAGATTAAATCAATCATACCTAACCATGCCAAACTAGATAATCATTGTCTCATCAATTCCACTTAGTTACCTTGTAAGAAGTTCAGAGTTCTGGCCCATAACACTAATGTTGCTTTTTGATTGACCTGTGCCAACTTGAAACCATCACCTAGATGTAAAACATCCCCAGTTTTTATTCCTGGATGTTTCAATTTATGTTTTTTTCTACTGAAAAACTTTTAACCATGTCTTTTTATGACATGGATATGACCCCAGATTCTAGAAGGTAATACCAGATGATCTTAAAAATCTGCTTGGTCCCACAGTGTCGGTAGAGACCACTGATGATGGATTTATATCTATTTTCTGAATAACAGCACATATAATTTTGCAAAGACTCATTACCAGGTGATGATTTTTTAGACTTTAGCAAGTTTCTTAAGCCATCTACTAAGTTGGTAGTGGGTGTGACTAAACCAAACAAATTACAGCTCTTTAAAAACACTGAAGTTATAGTTGCTTCTCATTATTTCCCTTTCTCTTCTATTTTTTCTTCCCTTGCCCCTTTCCCCTTTCTGGTTCTGTCTTTAGAGCTCACACATAGTATATAATTACTTGCTCTGAGATCCTTGAGAACAGGGTCTGTCTTCTGCCTTTCTTTGGTTCCCAATTACTGATCACAATGCCTGGTATTTAATATGTGGTTATTGAATGCAAGTTGATTGATTTAGTTTTGTTTTTACAATTTGCTAATTTAGAAGTTCTCAAAACTTTAAATTTTGCTGAATAGCTACTTGAGACAAGTCCTACTCAGTTGGGAGACAGGGAAGAAAGAGGAAAATTTCTCTCACCTTTTCTCAAACATTGCTTCCAATATAGAACTTCTGATCATGTTCTAAGTCAGCACCTATCCTGAGGTCACATCCCATCCTGAAATTAAAGAAACCAAAAAACTCTGAAGTCTATGTGTAGGTTTCTTCTCATTAGAGTTTAGATTGATTGATGATTGTTACTATAAGCAAAAAGTCATTTGTCAACATCTGGGTGGAACTGGGTGATTCTTTTTTATTTGTTTCTCCTTCCCTTCTTTCCTCCCTCCCTCCTTCCTTCCTTCCTTTTCTCCATCCCTTCTTTTCCTTCCTCCTTCCCTTCCTTCCCTTCCTTCCTTCCTTCCTTTCTCTCTCCCTCCTTCCTTCTTCCTTCTCACCCTCCTTCCTCCCTCCCTCTCTTCCTCCCTCCCTCCCCCCCTTTTTCCTTCCTCCTTTCTCCCTCACTCTCTCCTCCTCCTCCTCCTCCTCCTCCTCCTCCTTTTCCTCCTCCTCCTCCTCCTCCTTCTTCTTCTTCTTCTTCTTCTTCTTCTTCTTCTTCTTCTTCTTCTTCTTCTTCTTCTTCTTCTTCTTCTTCTTCTTCTTCTTCTTCTTCTTCTTCTTCTTCTTCTTCTCTCTCTCTTTTTCTCTCTCCCTCTCTCCTTTATTGCATTTGGGGTTAAATGAGTTGCCTGGGATCACACAGCTATCAAGTGTTAAGTATCTGAGAATGGACTTGAATTTTGGTCCTACTGACCTTAAGGACAGTGCATCAGTCCTGTAGTTTCCCCCCAGCAACTTTCTTTATATTGTTTCTCCACTTTTAGTATTGCTTAAGTTTAAATTTCAGTCACTCTCACAATACTTTGTAAGAAGCTATCATCAGTTCACTGCTTCCAAGCATGCACTCTCCCTATCTTAAGGCCAATTGCCCTCAGCATCCATTCCAAACATTCTCTTCTTAAGCTTCCCAGACCAACCCCTGCTAGTAAGGAGTGAATCTTGCTTCATACTTTTGCAATACATATTACCCTGTCCCCACAGAACCTGAAGACCAAGTATTTAGATTTTACCATTTAACTCCGACTTTTGTAGTACTCTAAAAGGGATGAGAGGAGTGTCTAGGTTCTTTGCAAATGACTTCAGCCCCCACCAATGATGTTCTTCCAAGTGTAGTGGAGAGGTCCCCTGTACTTCCAGTTCCATTAGCTACAGATTAGCTTTTACATAAAAAAAATACTAAGAAAGATACAAATATACAAATTTCTTCCCCAGCATGTGGAAGGCATAACTCTCCTTCCCTCTTATATCAACTCAGTGTCTGGGGCATGGAAGGGGCTTAGGTCATAACTTAGTTTACTTCTTAAAGAACACAGTCCCAACTCCACAGATCCCAGACTGCTGTATTTTTAGGGCTTCTCTGCTTGGCTGGCTGGTTGCACTATTTTACATCCAACCTTGTCTTCAAGGACACTGTGGTTTGGACCCTCAGTGTTTAGGGGATCACCTTTGGACTCCAAAACTGAGGAGGAAAAACAACACAGAACAGAAAAAATACTTCCATGTCAATTTTTCATAGATGAGGTAAAAAAGAAAGAGGAAGGAAGTCCATTCCCTCTTGGTGATCTAGTTCATGGTGCCCATGCTGTATGTGTAATTATGATCACCATCCTCTGGTTAAAGTAGACAAGAAAGGCTGAAAAGAGCTACAGAAAGAGAGAAATGATTCGATCTTCATTGTTTTATACACAGAGACAGACAGACAATCAAAGATGTCTTTCCCCACTCATATGGTAGGAAATAAAGTAACCTCTGTGTTAAGCAATCTAGATATATTCCAAAAGCCCTTTATGGGTCCTCCATTTTGGGCAAAGTGGGTATATCCATATGCGCCTGGATTACTTTTTACTGAACAAATTGAGAATATCTCTCCAGATCTCCTCCTCCTTCTCTGTTACGTACCTCAAATGTTCAACATCATCCTCACTCTCTCTTCCTATCTTCAAGTATTAAGGAAGAAAATGACTGGTATTCACCAAGGTTAGCACTTCTCTTTGTACCTTGGATTCCATTCCATGAGTCTTCTTCAGGAATATGTTCCATCTATCATTCTTCCTTTCTCTAATAATCATTTCCTCCTTATCCATAAATATCTTTTCTGATTCCTACAGACAGTGTAGATTTCTCCTGTCCATAAAAATAAACCTTCACTTCACCCTGACATACTTTCAAGTTATCACTGAATATTTTCCACCTTTAACAATTGCCTAGGGAAAAAAAAAAAAAGATCTACTTTCTTTTTATTTTTATTTTTTAAAGA
The DNA here is from genome assembly GCF_016432865.1 of Antechinus flavipes. Classification (NCBI taxonomy): domain Eukaryota; kingdom Metazoa; phylum Chordata; class Mammalia; order Dasyuromorphia; family Dasyuridae; genus Antechinus; species Antechinus flavipes. The sequence continues at coordinate 564,707,677 of NC_067399.1, forward strand.
CTGAGTTTCCCTATTTCCTCAAGCCTGGAAATGTAGGGGACATCTTTGGGAAAGACCTTACTCTGATTAGCTATAGCAGCTTTGACTTATTCTGGTTTTGATCTGTGCTAACTTGATACCTTTTAGGTAATTTGGTAGTAGCCCCCACTCTAAATTTCAAAAGATTTCTATATTAACCCACTGTACTCCAAAACTCCTAAATTCATGTGATCTGCTTGGGGAATGTTCTTTTCTCTTCCTTAATACTCACTTCAGAACATCTGGATATTGACCCCACAATTCCACTGAAACTGCTGACTTTTAAGCCTCAAATGACTTTTTAACTGGTAAAATCACAATAGCCTTTTCTCAGTCTTCATCTTTCTTGATGTAACTTTTACCTTTTTTTTCCATATCTTTTTTTCTGGATACTTTATCCTTAGATTTGTTTAGTAACATGACTCTGTCTTTCTATCTTTGTTTTTATGTCTTTTCATTTTCATTTTCTAGATTCACATTTTACTGTGTGTGTTTGTATGTGTGTGCATTTATATACTAAGGGCTTTGTACAGTCTTTTCTTTTGGCAGCCTTATCAACTCTCTTGAACTTAGATATAATATCTATGTAGATGACTCTTACTTCTATATATCCAACCCTCATTTTACTTCAGATTTATCGTTTCACATCATCACTTGCCTTCTGGACATGTTTATCTGGATGCCCCACAGGCATTTCAAACTCAGCATATACAAAGCATATCTCATTATTTTTCTTCCTCCTATCTTCTCTATTTTTGTGAATGGCACCATCCTCATTTACCCATATCCATAATCTCAATTATACTTGATTCTTTCTTCTTCAATTCTCATATCCAGTAAGTTGTCAAATGTTTTTAATTCTGTCTCTACATCTTTCAAATCCTCCTCCCTTTCAGTATTCACCCAATCTCTACCCTCATCCAGGCCTTTATCAGTTCTTTCTAAACTATTGCAATACCCTCCAAATTTGTCTCCTAGCCTCTACTCTCCCACCACTTAAAGCCTTCCACAAGATTTTCCACACAACAAAGTATATTATCCTAATGCACCATTTTATCTTTGTAATTTATCCCTAATCAATAATGTTTGTGGTTCTCTATTTTGTCTGGATCAAACACAAACCCATCTATTTGTTATTTAAAATTCTTTACAATCTGGTTTTAATCTTTCTTTCAGATTAATTTCATGTTAATCTTTGTTATGCAATCTAAATTTCACTCAAACTGGTATCCTTGCTATTTCTCATATATGATATTTAACTTCACATCTTAGTTTCTTTGTTTAGGCAGTAAAAGCTTTCCTTCCCCACTGATGCCTCCAGAAATCTTTAGAAGACTTTAAGACTTTATCAAACACATCCTTCTGCAAGAGATCCTGTTAGTACCACACTCACTCAAAATATATTTTCTTTTACTTTGAATACTTTTATTTAATTTTCTGTATATAGGTTCTTTTTAAAAATTATTATTAAGCAGAATATAATCTCATTGAGAGCAGGTATCATTTAGGTTTTGTTTTTGACTATCCAGTTCTTAGCACAGTGTCCATTTCCTGTTAGATCCTTAATAAATTCTTAATGAATCAAATCAAATTGGATTGAATTGAGGGCAAGGTATATTTTCCTGGGTACCTATCCATTGTAGAAGTCATTTGGAGCAAATACTTAGGTATTCAAGAATACATTGGTCCTGCTTTCCTTACCAGATTTTTAATGGACATTTTCAGAGCTTCTTTTCTTCATGAAGCTGGTGAGAGTGACAGGGGAATGAATCTAGGCTCAGTTCCAGGTTCTGAGGCATCGTAACACTGCAGTTCTCTCTGTCTATGTCTGCTTATACAGATGAATGATAAACTTTCTCTTTTGGTAGTGGTTCTGCTTTACACAGCAGAAACCCATGGGAGAAATGTATTTCAAATATAATGTAGGCTGAATAACAAAAAATTAGATTTCTTAATCTAGGATTTGGAAGTAGACCTTCGAATGTGACCTAAATTTAAAATAAATAAATTTATTTTATTTACACTTTGGATAATCATTATAGTATCATTTAGGTAACAGGTTTCTATTTTTATTAGGAATCCAACACTGAACTAATCCAAATCCTGGACTACAACAAACTATTAGTAACTATCAGAATCTATTAAATAGAAATAATCTCCTTAGCAAAGGCCCCTATTTTTTATGCCTTCAGAAAAACTATGCTATTAGGAATTTCCAAGATTCCTCATTTTCCTCAGTCCTGATAAGACATGAGGATATTGAGAAGTTTATGTACTTATTTGTATTCTGTATGTACTATTACTATACTTATTTGTCCTTTTCCTATCTCTCGGATCCCTATGCCAGCAGTTTATCACTTCAGTAGATATTGAAATCAACACCAGTGGAACTCTATTTGAATTTCTTAGGTTTACAAAGTTGTAACCTGGTTGATTCCATCTCTGGAGTATTGGTTACCAATGATCAGGAGATAACAAATCTGATCCAGGGAGGCAGCTATAAACTTTCATAGTGTCCATGGGTAGGTGGGAGATAGGGTATCCACCCTTTTCTTTTGGGAAAGGAAAAACATTCAAAAGATGTTTTTTGGATTTCATCATTTGCCTTTTATCTAATAATTCAAAGTCTACTTCATATTTTTGAGATACATATACCTACTTCATGTTTTTTGAGATTTTTATTGCCATCTTCTGTTTTTACATTATATTCATTTGTAAATATATCCTTCTCCTTCTACCTAGGTAGATATCCCCTGTACAAAAGAATTTTAAAAAATGATAAACCAAAACTAGTTTATCAAATCAATCAATACATCAACCAATGTATATACTATAAGCAATGTTCTACAATCATAACCCTTGGCCTCCAAAAAAAGGAAAGGAATTACCTTTTAAAATTTCTTCTTTGGGGCTAAAGTCAGTTATTATTATCATATATCATTCAGTTTCTATTTTTGTTCTTTCCACTTATGTTTTTATATTTATTGCATATTTTATACTGATTATGCTTACTTCACTGCATCAGTTCATGTAAATCTTCTCATGTTTCTCTATATTCTTCATATTCATTAATCTTATTTTCAAGCAATATTTGATTTGACTAATTTGCTGTAATTTGTTTAGCCATTTCCAAATTGATGAAATATATTTTGTTTTAAAAAAATAGTACTGTTATTTGAAAATAGTACAATTTAGTGTGCCTCAAGTCTTTCTTTATATCTTTCTGTTTCTGGCTCAAAAATATAGATGTTATATTCATTTTCTCATCATAATTGCATTCTGCTTTCCTAAACCTCTTAATCAATTTGTAGGTCCAGTCCTTTCAACACTGATTCCTCTCTCAAACCTTAGTTTTTAAAAAATTTAATTTTATTAGTAATTCAAAATTAATATTTGTATTATTGTTAATAGTTTGCAATTCTGTTGAGAATTCTTTGTTCATATCCTATTATTGCTTCAGGATTGAAGAAGAGCTCTTGGTATTAAATAGTTATCTTAGTTATACTCTATGAGATATCTATGAGATATATTCTTAACAGGGACCTTTAATATTTAAGTAACATATCTATTTGGAGATTATTGTAGCATGTGGTATAAGATATTGGTCTAAATTTTTTTTTTGTCAAACTGCTTTCTAATTTTTTCATAAGTTTTTGTCAGATAGATAGTTGTTCTTCAAAATATTGATGTTTTCAAGTTACTGAACACTGAACTATTTAATTGAATTGTTTCTGATTCTTCCTTTTCTAGTATATTCTACAAATAAATAAAAAAATATGACTTTTTGAAAGCTTCCATAACCATTGCTAATAGTTGTATCATTTTTAAAAAAACTAAATCAATTTTCTTAATCTCCTGAATTGTCAGGTCCTCACATGTAAAGAATTGCTCAAGATCACATAGGAAGGTAGTGATAAAACGGCTAGTTTTAACATCAGCTATTCAATTTTGAACTCTTTCCTTTAATGCCAAACAGTCTTCCATTCAGTGAAGGTGGACTTGCCTGATGTTCTTTAAACAATAATTATGTGAGTACAAACTATGGTCTTATATCCATACAACTTCATTTTCACACATATACTTGGCTTTGAAATCATGTCTTTACCAGAGGACACTAAGTATGAAGAAATACATACTAGTCTGTCTGGTTTCCTAGGCAGGTAATGTTTAAAAACTATGATTATATTGACAGAACATTTCTCTTTCTTCTCTTACATTTAGAATATCAGGATTCAGAAAAGGTCTTAAAGTCAAAGAGTGAAAACAGAATGGTTTGGTTGGGCTTTGTCAAACTCTTGACTATAGTCACACTAAGACAGAGGGAGACTGTCAGTTTGTTTAGTGACCTGTAAGAAATCTGCCTACTTGCAGGCAAATTTGCCTATCATGAAAATTTGTCCATTTTACTTCCTAGAAAAAGGCATGAGGGTGGAATAACACCACTAGAAAAGTCATCTTGTAAAAATCACCAATGTAGTCAACAAATTTACTGCAACTCAAGGGAAGATAGGAGAAGGTACATTGTACTACTTCCCTTCTACCAATTGATAGTGCTTTGTTCCACAGTTAAGTAGTGCTTTCTTCATGTGTATTTTGTATGTAATTGTATGTATTTGTGTTGTTTTGCTGTTTGAGGACAGAAATAGTTTTGTTTTTTTCCCTGTCTTCCTGCCTTTCCCCTCTCTGCCCCATAACATGTATCATGGTACCTGTCACACAGTAGATGCTTTTAAGAAATATTTTGTTAAATGATTGATTGATAGATATAATACTTGAAAGTTCACAAATTAAAGAGAATGCTGTGCCATTATACTAAGAAAACTAGGCCTCCTTAGGAAATTCAGAGCTTGAGGTTGGTAGTTTGATGACTCAGTTGAATCAAATCAATTGGAACAGTTTGTCCATAATCTGCCCCATTAAAGATCAGTATCCAAGAGACAAGCTATAAGTAAGCACAGCATTTTCATTTCCAGAAGATGGCAGTCTAGCATCCTAAAAGGCACTCATTGTGAGGGCCTTAGTACTCACATTATATGTAGCAGACTGTTTCCTGAATTAAAAATAACTTTATTGTTTCTTCATCAATGAAATGGTAAAACTGTTGCAGGTTCTCTGTTACATTCCCTTTGAATTCTTTACTCTAGGGGGTGGGCAGAGATAAGAGGCCAAAAGCAAAGGAGAGAAGCAGCAGGAAGCTTTAGACTATTTATTTTTAGCAGCTGAGTAGAAATAAAGTAAATGTCCTTTGGATGAAAATTAAGAATACTTTGAAGTGCTTAGACTGATTGAGACAGTTCATGAAATAATATTATTTATTTGGTCAAACACAGATAAAGAAACATAAATTGAGCTTGTCTTTTGCTGAAAATTAAGAATACTTTCCAGGCCTTAGATTAATTAACCCAGCTCATGAAATAATATTTATTTGGTCAACCACAAATAAAGAAACATAAATTGAGCTTTTTTTGTTTTGTAAGTGTATCACTGAATTTGAATCTAGAAACTCTTTCTTTGCCCTCTAGAACTTTGCACAATCCTGGTTCTTTTTTTAAACTACTTCTCTGTCTCCTATGCTAGGGAAAAAACAAAAATTATTTTCCTGTTCTCCCTAAAATTTGTATTCTCCAAGGATATTTGCTTAGGCTTCTGAACAATCTCTTTTTTCCCATATCTTTTCCCCCCACGCTATTCTCTGTCTTTCTAGGAAACTGCCCCTCTCTTCCCTTCTTCTTCCTGCCTCTCCCATCATCTCATCTTTACTTTAGCTTTCTTGACAATCTAAGATATTATAGCTTCTACGAAGCCTTTTCCCCCTTGACCTTTTATTTATTCTCTTGGCTTTAACTCACACCTCTACAGTATTAAAGACTGATGAGAAATATAGATTCAAAATTCTATATCTCTAGTCCTGACCCTTTCTTGAAATACAAAATTTCCATTTGTATGTGTCACTATCATGTGAAATTCAACATATCTAAGATTTGATTTTTCTCTTACAAATCAATTTCCCTTCTTGACTCCTCTATTTTTTGTTAATAGAACTATTGCACCAATTATCTGGGTTTATAACGCTTGAGTAATTAAAAAGAAAGTTTATTTTTTCGATCAATAAGCATTTATTTTCTTTTCCTTACATTATATAATCCCAAAAGAAAAACAAAATCCATGTGTGAGTGTGTGTGTGTATGTGTCGGTATATATATATGTATATATAGTTATTCAAGTAGTAATCTGATGTAAATTCATTCTTGATGTTGTTTGCAATGTCCATTCCTCTTTCCATTCCCACTGCCACTTTCCTAGTTCTGATTCAGATTTCAGGCTAATCCAAAAAATCTTTGTTTGCACTCTAATGTAACTTGTAAACCCATCACTAGATTAATCTTCTAAATTTTTCTGTCACTTTGTTTATATCACAGAACCTGTACTAGTTCCCTATTGTCTACTACATAAAGTTCAAATTCTTTAGTCTAATATGATGACCCTCTAAGACATTGTACCTGCCTTGCCTCCTACAGGATTCCTTTTGCTTCATCCACACTCCAGCCAGCTCCTATAATCCTAATAACCATTGTAATCCTTTCATAATCCTGATAATCATTTGTAGTGACATCATTAATACCTTACAAGCAAATTCTATTATATTATTACAAAACCTACCTATAAATGGTATGGTGATAATTACCTTCGTTTGTGAGCATATGATTGACAACAATCTGAGCTAGCATGTAAACCCTAAGGGGTATAACTGCCCACAGCCTTAGTCTCCTTATCAGTACCAGGGAGTTTATTGCAGGCATGTAAAATGATACTTTTGGCACTATCTTTTATAATATTTTTAGACTGAAATAGTTTTCATAGAACCAGTTAACAAATTTAAACAGGACTATTTTCCCTAATGTACTCTGGTCTTTTTGTCTGAAATACCTCACCCATTCTCCTTCATTACTTTAATCTCTATTTTAACATTCTTCAAGACTATTTTAGAAACTCTGATTTCTACAAAATCTTTCTAAGCACCCCAAGAAAGTCTTTCCTTCCTCTAAACATTTTAAACATAAAGTGGCTGTACTCATTTCTTATCTAGCTTTATCATTTGGGACATTTCTGACTCACTTGCCCTAGAACCTTTTCCTCCTTCCTCTTTTTCTATCTCCATTCCACCTTTATAGTTTCCTTTTGTCCACATTAAATTTCAAGTGTCTGAAGACACTGATTGTCTTTCTTTTTGTATTTGTTTCTCCAGAGATTAATACATAGTAGGGGTTTAATAAATGTTTCTCAATTGATGGATTGCTAGTCATAAGAGATTTAATTGGCTTTTTTTTTGTGGTAGTATAATAGATTATGTGCATATATAACAAAAATGCATATATAATAAAATGGGCATAATGCAGATCTTGCATGAGTAAAATTATAGTTTTAGAACTAGGCTATCTAGTTTTATCCTTTCATTTTATAGGCGAAAAAATTGAAGTTCAGGTAAGTTATGTGACTTATCCAAGGCCATACAGATAATACATGGCAAAGTCTGAACCTGAACACATTTCCCTTCACTCCATATCTAATGTCCTTTCCATGGCACCAAACTAACTATTCTTTATAAGATTACTGTGGATCAAATTAGGTGACTGCATTTCTAAATATTAAAGCATAATAAAATGTTAGTTCTAATAATAACACATTATTATTATATGTCATATTGATGAAGGCAAGATCCTATCATTCTGTGGATGGTAGTTTTAAGACCTGAGTTTTGTACCTAATAGGTGCTTAATACATTTTTGTTGAATAAATAAGCACTCCTTTAAAATGTAAATTCCCCTGGGAAGCATAACACTTGAAGTCATTAGCAGGTATTATCAGAGATTAGCAAGTCAGTTACTTAGGAAAATCAAGAGAAAAGGTGATAAAAAATAGGAAACTTTTGTTGAGGGAGATAGGGGAAACTCTGTTAGGTTTCACCCACTGCTTCAATTTCTAGAGAAAATGGGGCATGGAATCATGTATCATATCTACTCCTTAGTTCAAATGAGAAGAGGAAAATGAGAGAGGACTCTGATATCTATAGCTAAAAAGTCCCTGCATGCCCTCAAAGTCAGCATTTTCCATGCTTCTAATTGAAATGGATTTGCCTTCCCAGATTATGAGTCTGAATCTTGTGTTCTCATCTATTTTGTTGTAAGAAAGCTCTTGGACTCGGTTAAGAAGGTTCTTTTTGTTCTTCAGAGTATTACTCTGAACTAGGAGTCAGAAGAGCCCTCATGCTCCAATATTAGCTTGCTTGGGCCACCTTTTTGAATTTAAATTTCTTCATCCATTAAAATGAATGAGTTGGGTTAGAGATTTTCTTAATTTTTTCCCATATTTTAAATTAAAAGTTAATTCTTTTAGGACTACTAGGAAGGGCCCAACTTGATTTCTTCCAATTCCTAAATTACTTCCTACCTGCTATGAGTTTCTAAAAATCCAGTATTAATTTACGACTTTAGTCCATGATATAAATGCAGATTTCTCAAGGATTGTCAAAAGTGAAATGGCATTTTAGTTTTCATACCAGAATAGGAATGATCATATACCAACTTTTAGTATTAGAAAGGAAGGAAAGACTGGGAGGATGTGTGTTTGGGGATGGAAGGGGGATAACTTCTAGGGGAAATGTAGCAATAACCCTAAGACCATCTGGCCTTGGGAATGCTATAGTTAAAAATGATATAGTTCTTTCTCTAGCTTCTAGGGAAGATGTAGGGATAACCTTAAGGTCCCTTGGCCTTGGAAGTGCTATAGTTCCACAAACATTGCTGGCTGTCAGATAACAATCTGTTGATCTGTGATAGCAGTTTCTGAGCCAATAATGAGGTATATATCAGATCACTCTTTAACTTCACCCCTAAACCATAAAATTAGCATATCAATGACATGAAGCACCTACCAGGTCCTCTCTTACTTTTTCCTATAGATGTATCTTCTTGCTCCTGGTTCTTTGCTAAATTCTTTCAGAATTTAGCCCACTTTAACTGGCATTACAATTATAATAAACTTTGCCCTAGACTTGGAAATGGGTCTGAGTCTGCAGATTCTTTTGAGACATCTTGAAACACTGTTATGGAACCCCAAACTTTGGGGATTCTCCTCTGACTTTCAAAAGGGGTACTCAAATGGAATTTAAAGAGAAGAAAATAGCCTCAGGATAGCAGAGCTGAGGGAGAGAGGACCCTGAATGAAACTTGGATTAATTTTCAATTTTTTTCCAGTGTTGTCTCTATTTGCCAAGTAGGGGATTACCTTTAGATGCTAATTAGGCATTGGTTATACCAAACTGTTGGTATTGTAGTGCCAGCAATGACTCTGATATCTATAGCTAAAAAGTCCCTGCATGCCCTCAAAGTCAGCATTTTCCATGCTTCTAATTGAAATGGATTTGCCTTCCCAGATTATGAGTCTGAATCTTGTGTTCTCATCTATTTTGTTGATTATTAATCTTATAGCAATTAGGCAATGATTTTTAAATTCGCTGAGGGCAGAACTATGACATTTTTCTATTTTTATTTCCAGCACCTAAGCTGGGGACCAGCACATAGTAAGTGTTTAACAAATGTTTGTTAATTGGTGATGTGCTCAGCCTTGCTACAAGGCTATGAGAAATAGAGACAAATGCACGCTTTAGTTTGTAACCTCATATTGGTCTAAGTCAGATACACTATCTCAAGGCCAGTCATTCTGTCTTTCTCTCTTTTTCCCTCCCTCTGCTTCTGACTAGAGCTGGATCAGCTACGAATTATATTAACATCATATATTCAGTTATCTCCATAATTCTAATCAGAGCCTGGATGAAATAAGCCTTTTGTCTGCTTTAAGAAACTTTTTGAAAATTGTTCAGTTCTCTCTCTTATTGTCTATTAGAGTTTTTGAATGTAACATGACATCAAAGAACAAATACTTATGTGTGTCTCAGAGAAATGTATATATATATATACACATATATATAAATATATTAAAAGCAATATTGAAAAATGTTTCTCACCACATCCCCTTCTATGTGATGCCTGCCTCTCAATCCTTTCTTGTTGGCTATGCTTTGAGTCTTTTCCAAGCACTAATTAATCTATCAGGTAATAGCTGGCATACTTTTCTTCAAATATAATTTTTGTAGGTCAAAACAAAACTGACCCTTTCAGCCAGTGGGAATTTTTATTAATATTGTCTTAGGTGGTCCCTGATTCTTTCAACCCAATTAACTAGGATAATATAATAGAAATGAATGTTATTTTGACTTTGAACAAATAATAACAGAGGTTTAGTGGTAAAAACATGAATAACAGTTATAGTTAAGATGGCAGTATAAAAAGTCATAGAGAAAACCACTATACATAAATATAACATGAAGCCAGAAATACTGGTAGAAACATTCTGGGAAGGAAATATAGCATAGGCCCAGGTGAACAAGGCAGAAGCTTACAAAAATATAGTGGAGAGGTTCCATAGGTGACTATAATTTATAGCACTGCCTAGAGTAGGAAGGTCTCTTGGGAAAGATAATGAAAATCTTTGATTGTACCCTGACAAGGGATAGCTGACTGCACAGCTGTGACCAGGACCGCTTTACCTTGCCAGTGTTCTGAGTGTAGACACATAATGGGAGAGGGAAGTCAGAGGAAGTGACATGAATTGTAGAAATAAAGAATAGGATTTGAATATCCCATTCCATAGTATTAAAGTGGTTAGAACTTAAATTTGGCACAAAAGCCCAAATCAGAAATTAAATTTGGAAATATTGAGTAATCAGAAGAAGACAATGAATACTATAAAGAAATATGGGGTGAAGATTCATTCCACAATAACTACAAGCAAAGTTTTAGAGGAAAAAAATGACTTAGGTACAAGGACAACGATAGTATTTGGAAGAAATGAAAGAAGATATTTAAAAATGGAATTCCAAGTAAAATAAATATACTGGAGAAAAAAAGTGGAAGAAAAGCAAATAGATGAGAACAGAAATCAGAACTCTTGCTTAAGTAATAGATTTGTTGAAAGTAGGAATAGATAAAACAGAATTCAGTGACTCCATAAAAAAACAAGAAATATTAGAACGAAATGAAATAATTTTTTTTATAACTTTTTATTGATAGAACCCATGCCAGGGTAATTTTTTTATTATCCCTTGCACTCACTTCTGTTCTGATTTTTCCCCTCCTTCCCTCCACTCCCATCCCCAGATGGCAAGCAGTCCTATATATGTTAAATATGTTGCAGTATATCCTAGATACAATATATGTGTGCAAAACCGAACAGTTTTCTTGTTGCACAGGGAGAATTGGATTCAGAAGGTATAAATAACCTGGGAAGAAAAACAAAAATGCAAGCAGTTTATATTCATTTCCCAGTGTTCTTTCTTTGGGTGTAGCTGCTTCTGTCCATCTTTGATCAATTGAAACTGAATTAGCTCTCTTTATCGAAGAGATCCACTTCCATCAGAATACATTCTCAAAGAGTATCATTGTTGAGGTATATAATGATCTCCTGGTTCTGCTCATTTCACTTAGCATCAGTTCATGTAAGTCTCGCCAGTCCTCTCTGTATTCATCCTGCTGGTCATTTCTTACAGAACAGTAATATTCCATAATGTTCATATACCACAATTTACTCAACCATTCTCCAATTGATGGGCATCCATTCATTTTCCAGCGTCTAGCCACTACAAACAGGGCTGCCACAAACATTTTGGCACATACAGGTCCCTTTCCCTTCTTTAGTATCTCTTTGGGGTGTAAGCCCAGTAGAAACACTGCTGGATCAAAGGGTATGCACAGTTTGATAACTTTTTGAGCAAAGTTCCAAATTGCTCTCCAGAATGACTGGATGTGTTCATAATTCCATCAACAATGTATCAGTGTCCCTGTTTTCCCACATCCCCTCCAACATTCCACATTATGAACAAAATGAAATAATTGATAAAAATGGAAAAAAAGTAAGATATTAAAAATGATTGACCTTAAAAGGAGGTTGAAGAAATATAATTTAAGAACCATCAAAGTCCCTGAAAACTATGATCAAAAGATTAGTCGAAGCATTACATTTCAGAAATTATAAATAAAAACTGTTTTCTTTACTAGAATAAAAGCACAAATTTAAAAAAAAAATCACTAGTCATCTATTAAAAGAAAGCCCCGCAAGAAAACTCCCAAGAAAATCATCAACAAAATTGTGATATTCTAGGTAAAAAAAAAAAAAATCCTGGAAGCAATCAGAAAGAAATAATTCAATATCAAAGAACTATTGTCAGGTTTACATTATATTTGCCAGAAACATAAAAATAAAAAGACAAAAGAATCCTGGAATAAGAAATTCAAAAAAGCAAAACATAAAAGCTGACACATAAAAGTACCTAATCCTGCAGGACACAATATAATCCTAATAAAAGTAACTGATCCTGCAGGATATAATATAATCCTAACAAGTGAGAATATGTCTTTACTGGAATAGAGGACTTTGAAGTATTCCTGAGGAAAAAACCAGAGTCAAAGAGGAAATTTTAAATTCAAACATAAGTCAAGAGAAACTTAGAAAAGTATGTACACTGAAGAATTAAAAGAAGATAAAAGTACTTACATTTTAATGGAGGAGAAGAAACTAGGTTCTTTTAAAAATTGTAGTGTTTTCAATAGCGAGAGAATAAATTTTAAAAAAGATAAACAGGAAATTTGGGTAGTTTGTTTCTCATGGCATTGAAAGGAAAGAATATGAGAAAAAGAATAAGCATCAATAAATGAGGAAGAAAGGAGTAATTTAGTATGTTTCATAATCTAATCTGAATACATTAGAAGAATATATAGATACAGAGGAAGGAGAAGGCATCACATAAATCTCACTTTTATCCAAAGAGGCATATAGACATTTTGATGTAGTAATACAACAAATTGAAAAGGGAAACAATGGAGTTAAGAAAAGGGGCCTGGAGGGAGTATAAGATCAGTAATGGAATAGCTACAACCAAATATACTTTATAGAAGGTAGACTGATGAACAGGGATTTAAATGGAAAGAAAAAATAAGAAATAGTAATTGGGATCTGGATGAAGAGAGGATACATTGGAATGGAAACACATTGATTCAATTATATAAGAATTGTATTGATCAAGTTGCTTTTTTTCTTTAACCACATTCATCTTTTTTTTCTTTCTTTTCTTTCTTTCTTTCTTTCTTTCTTTCTTTCTTTCTTTCTTTCTTTCTTTCTTTCTTTCTTTCTTTCTTTCTTTCTTTGTTTCTTTCTTTTTTGGTTGAGAAAGCTTAGATTTAGCTTTTTTTTTTTAAATATAACTTTTTTATTGACAGAATCCATGCCTGGGTCATTTTTTACAACATTATCCCTTCCACTTACTTCTGTTCTGATTTTTCTCCTACCTCCCTTCACCACCTCCCCCAGATGGCAAGCAGTTCTATATATGTTAAATATGTCACAGTATATCCTAGAATCAATATATGTGTGCAGAACCAAACAATTCTCTTGTTGTACAGGAAGAATTGGATTCAGAAGGTAAAAATAACCTGGGAAGAAAAACAAAAATGCAAATGGTTTACATTCATTTCCCAGTGTTCTTTCTTTGGATGTAGCTGCTTCTATCCATCATTGATCAATTGAAACTGAATTAGATCTTTTCTTTGTCAAAGAAATCCACTTCTATCAGAATACATCCTCACACAGTATTGTTGTTGAAGTATATAATGAACTCTTGGTTCTGCTCATTTCACTTAGCATCAGTTCATGTAAATCTCTCCAAACCTCTCTGTATTCATCCTGCTGGTCATTTCTTACAGAACAATAATATTCCATGACATTTATACACCACAATTTACCCAACTAATCTCCAATTGATGGGCATCCATTTATTTTCCAGTTTATAGCCACTACAAACAGGTCTGCCAGAAACATTTTGGTACATAGAGGTTCCTTTCCCTTCTTTAGTATCTTTTTGGGGTATAAGCCCAGTAGTAGCAGTGCTGGATCAAAACCCTTTGCGCACAATTTGATAACTTTTTGGGCATAATTCCAGATTGCTCTCCAGAATGGTTGGATTTGTTCACAACTCCACCAACAGTGCATCAGTGTCCCAGTTTTTCTGCATACCCTCCAACATTCATCATTATTTTTTCCTGTCATCTTAGCTAAGGGATTTGATTTCTTTATTCACTATATCTTTAAATGATTGGGATGAGTTATCCAGACTGTCTTGCCAAGCTTCCTTTTCCTCTTTCCACTTTTCTTCTAGCTCTCTTGTAAGAGCCTTTTTAATTTCTTCTATGAGAATTTTCTGTGTTAAGGACCAGATCATATCCTCCTTTGGGGATTCATCTGGAGACAGTCTGTTTTTAGTCTCCTCAGGATTTAACATCTGCTGTCTATCCATAGAGAAGCTATCAATGATTAGGGTCCACTTAAATTTTTTGCTCATTTTGTTAGAAAAGAATCAATGAAAACAAGCTAGCAAAAAAACAAATGCAGTCTGCTTTTTTTTTTTTTTTTGGGGGGGGGGGAGAGGGTTGGATGGTATTACCGAGCTTCCTCTACAAACTGTGAGGGGCAGCAATGAGGCACTAGCAATGGCTGCCCTGCGTCTGCGCTCTGAAACTCTGAGATTCTGAGAATGTGCTGAGATAGTCTGGATGGATGTGGCTAGGTTCTGAGAGACCCTAGCTTTTCAGGGTTATAGTCTTTACCCCCTGTGTTTTTAGCTTCTCTGTCTACTGGCTTGCTGTCAGGGCAAAATATCCAATAATGTAGTAAAGTTCTCCCTGCAGAGATGGCTGAAATCACACCCCATCTCTGTCTGGTCTGCTCAGCTGTGAGCTGCCTATTGTGCTCTTGTTGTTGCTGTCTGACCTCAACCTGTGCCCCATCTAAACTGTCCCCACCCTCGAGCCAAAACAGACCTTTTCTGGCTAATTTCAAGGATGTCTTCTCTTTGTAATTATTTGTGGGTTTTTTTTTTTTTTTTCAGTCAAGCACTAATTCCAAGGCTTGTCATGAAATAAATTCTGAGAGAAAATATGGAGCTTAAGTAGATGTGGAAGTCTTGACATTCATCTTTTTAAGAGAGGAAAATGTACATGATATGAGGGAGAGAATTATACAATTAATAGTTATGACATATATGTGAATGCAAGGGACTTATCCGTAAAATAAAAAAGGAGAAAAATATATTCAAAAGATAATTTTAATAGTATGTTATTATAAGAAACAAAAAATTCTTACACAATTAAAAGGAAGGACTGGAGCAGAATTTATTTTACTTCAGATTAAGTTAGAAAAGCAGTGGATAGCAATCATTATATAAGACAAACCTATGGTAAAAACAGATATGGTTTAAAAAAGATAAATTGAGAAATTATGCTATGCTTAAAGGAAAGATAGACTGTGCCATGTGACTTAGCATCTAAAAGCTTAAAAGAAAAATTAATAGAATTAAAGGAAGAAATAGTAAAGTATTATATTTGATGAATTCAATGAATCCTTATAAGGCCTAAACAAGTAACAAAAACTGAAGAAGAAAGAAAAATTAGAAGAGAACTTTAGAAAATTTAGATATGATAACCCTGGTGACCACTGAATGGGAAGAGAAAGTCATATATGTATACATATACATATATATGTATATATAAAATATATGTATTACATATATATGTAGCTCATACCAGATATACCAAAACTGATTCTGCCAGGTCACAAAAATTTCACACGGCAAATTCAGAAAAGCAGAAAAATTAAGCACATCCTTTACTGACTCAATGCAATGAAAATAAATAAAGCATCTTTGAAGAAAAGATTCAAACTAAAATGGAAAGTAAATAATTCAATATTAAAGAACTGGTCAATCTGAGAATACAAAGAAACAAAAGATAACTTTGTCAAAGAAATTAATAACATTGAGACAACATAGAAAAACTACTAATATGTAACCATAAAGATTCTTTGGGGGAAACATAGTGGTAAAAACTTGTATTTACAAAAGAAATAATAATAAAGAAAACCTACAGATATCTGAATTGGACATCATAATTAAAGAAAAGGCTAGAAGAGAAGAAAATTTAAAAAAAAATACAAAACCCAGAAATAATGTGAATCAAAGATGAGATTAATAAATGTGAAAGCAAAAAAAAAAAAAGATATTCCATTTTTTGGTTCTGGCCATCTTTTCTAGCCTGACACAATTTCTCTCCTCATCTCACTGACTGGCTTCCCAGGCTTCCATTAAGTCCCAACTAAAATCCCATCTTCAATAGGAAACTTTTTCTAACTTCTATCAAGAAGTGCTTCCCATTATATATTTATTAATATTTGTAAAAGTATTTGTTTGTCAGTCAAAACATATTTATTAAATTCATATTGTACCAAGCATTGTACTAACTGTTAGGAATATGAAGAGGGATTTACAAAAACCAGTTCCTGCCCCCAAAGCTCACAATTGAATGAGGGAATTAACAAAAAAACCATGAACAAGAAAGCTATATGAAGGAAAAATAAGAAACAATTGAAAAAAAAAAAGAGGAGTTAGGACTCTTTTTCTCTCTATCTTCTTTCCTTCCCTCTTCTTCTTTCCCTCTCTTCCTCCTTCTTCCCTTCCTTGAAGGAAGTTTAGACACAAGATGGTAAGAACTTGGAGATGTACTATCCTCTTCTTGTTTGTCTACACACCATACTGGGGTAACATAATTTCAATGAAACAGGCCAATCTATTAAATAATGGTACAATTGCTTATTATTATTATTTGTTATTGTTTGAGAGGCTAGGTAAGGAAAATTATGTAGGAAAAGGGAAGGAAGAGGAGAAGAATTACCTCTGAACAAGTTTGTAGTATTAAGAGCTAGTACACAGAATAGATCTAATTTTCAAAATGGTGATGACAATAGAGAGCAAAAGTTGGGGATAAGTATTTCTATACTGGCTTCCATTACTATGTGCCAAGTACTGTGCTAAGTGTCTCATAAATATTATCTCATTTTATCCTCACAACCAACTGTAAGGAAAAAAGTGCTGTTATCCCCATTTTACAGTTGAGAAGAAATATATATATATAAACACTTTAAATCTTATCAAGTACTTTTATGCCCATTATCTCCCAACAATTTTAGGAGGTAAATACTATAGATATTTAGTATTTATTATGATTTTAATAATAATAAATAATTGTGATGACCACATATTTAAAATCAGCTGGAGTCAGGAATTCAGGTTAAGGGGAAAATCTTCAATCTTTATTCTCAGTAGAGGTGAAGAAGGATTGCAATAGCAATATGGGCAGACAGGAAGCCAGCTAGCAGAGGGGAATTGGAGGTGAAGGGTGGTCGATAGCAATGCAAGCAGCTGTGATAAGACGCCAGCCAGCAATCTCTCTTTCCGCTTCTGTTTCCATTCCCCTGCCTCCACCTACCAAAATCGCCATTTCCTATACAACACATCAGGACTTGCACAAAGAGTGGGCGGGGGCCGTTCTTTCTCCAAGCTTATATATTAATAGAGTATGGTCCAATTACTATTTAGCCTCACGTGCTTGGGACCTCAGTGCATCAACTCAAGCCTCAGCCCATTACATCTCCCGCTTTCTTTTGTTTTAGAACACAGGTGGTCATGCCATCCCTGACTCCTCAGGGAGGTCAGAGCCCCCAAGGGGAGGTGATCACACCCTCCCTGACTTCTCACGAAAGGAGGTGAAAGCACCAAAAAGGAGGTGCTCACAACCCCCCGACATCTCAGGAAGGGAGATGAAAAGCACCAAAGGGAAGTGGGGGTTGCTCGCAGGTTTCTGGGCTGAAGGGTCTTATTATGCACAAACCCATCAGCATGGGAGGTATTACACAAGCACAAAGCAGCAACGCAGACGCTATTAATGATGATTCTCCCCACAGTCAGTGCAGGCTTGATGTGGTGTAACAAACATGAATTGTACATGCAAGTAATGGTATAACAAACAATTTAAATCAACATGGTGTTGTAAAAGATTACCAGAAGTCCTAGAAGGAGAGTATGTAAACAGCAGTCACACATATGCCTTCTTCTGCAGCCAAGAGATAGTCCAAAACCAGTCTATTGTCCATTGCTTCACATATCAGGGAATCCAATGATCTCCCCAAGTTTTTGAAGTCCTGCAAAAGTCTTTTTATGTGTTAGGGAATCCAATGATTCCAGCAGATTGTGAAGTCCTATAACAGTCTTATCATTTCTCAGAAAATCCAATGATTCCTGAGGGCTTTCAAGTCTTATGTCTCAAAAGAATCCAGTGATTCCTGAGGGTTTTCAAGTCCTACAACAATCTTATGTCTCAGAGAATCCAATGATTCCTGAGGGTTTTCAAGTCCTACAACAATCTTATGTCTCAGAGAATCCAATGATTCCCAAGGGTTTTCAAGTCCTACAACAATCTTATCATGTCTCAGAGAATCTAATGATTCCTGAGGGTTTTGAAGTCCAACAATTTTCTATGTCCATGAGTCAAATGCCATAACTGCCATGCTCTTTCAATGATGAGCACAATCAGCAACAGAACCACCCAATATTTCTTGCATCTTCTCCTTCGTTTCAAGGGTCTGCTCCGTCTCTCTGTGATGGACAAGACGAATATGGCTTGTTGGCACCCATCTGATTCCTTCTCCACTTGTAGAGATACAAGCAAACCCTCTCCTCCAAGCAGTTAGCCTATCTGGTCCCTTCCATTCACCACTTTCTGGGTCTCTCCACGTCACCTGGCGATTATCTAAAGATTGTGGAGCTGCTCGCATTGGACACTGCCCTTCCTGTGGGTTATAAAACCTGTCTGCCAGAGCCAGTGTATCTTTGTCAAAAATCAAGAAGTTAATAGTATAAAGGGCTAGATTTAGAAGTTCTCTAGGGTTACCTGTGGCTCCCCCTTTCTTTTGTTTTTGGAGCAGCATCTTAATGTCCCTGTTTCTTCTTTCTACAATTGCCTGACCTTGAGGATTAAAGGGTATGCCAGTGGTGTGTAAAATCTTATACTCTGCACAA
Organism: Antechinus flavipes; assembly: GCF_016432865.1. NCBI lineage: Eukaryota > Metazoa > Chordata > Mammalia > Dasyuromorphia > Dasyuridae > Antechinus > Antechinus flavipes. The sequence continues at coordinate 564,726,710 of NC_067399.1, forward strand.
AAGTGTTCAAAACGTTTGGAGGTATATGCAGATCCATTATCTGTTTTTATTTCTTGTGGCACACCCATAATTGCAAATGCTTGAATGAGGAATTCAGTGACCACTCAGGCTGTCTCTTTTGCTGCTGGTATTGCAAAAGTGAATCCTGAAAAAGGTGTCTACTACAACGTGGATAAAAGACAGATGACCAAAAGATTTATAATGGGTCACATCCATTTGCCAGATTTCATTGGGTCTCAAACCATGAGGGTTCTTCCCTGGAGGGAGTGTAGGAGGATGGAAAGGAAGGCAAACTGTACAGCTTTTTACTATGTTCCCAGCTTCCTCTTTTATTATCCCAAATTGTAAACACAAAGCTCGAGCAGCCTGATGGTATTTAGAATAGGATTCCTGGGCCTCCTAAAATAACGGCGTACTGGCTAATATAGTTAAAAGGCTATTTGCCTTTGAATTTCCATCAAAAATAGGACCTGGAAGTCCACTATGTGAGTGGACATGCAAGATATAAATCTTTCCTGGATGCTTTCTCACTTGCTCTTGAAGTTCCTTAAAGAGCTGATACATATTAGAAGCTGCAAATTTTATTTGGGCTGTGGCAATTCTTTGTACCACATCTACAGAATAGGCTGAATGAGATATATTTATGTCTCCTGGGTACTAAGTGAGAGCTAGCATGATGGCATATAATTCGTTCTGCTGAGTGGACAGAAAAGGAGTTCTGACTACTCTTTTTATGGTTAAGTCATGAGAGTATACAATACAAATATTATGTTTGAATGCATCTGTAAAGATAGTTGGTCCTTTAAGAGGAACTTTAGAAACTTTTTCTTCAAGAATCCATCGCCAATTATGTAAAAGTCTGGTTATTTTTAATGGAGACCCATGTGTAAAATTTGGAGCCATGGCTAATAAAATTTGCCACTCTGGGATAGTCTCACAGCACACATTAATTTCTGTATTGGTGTAAAAGGTGTATATTTTGTCAGGTCTTATCCCAGATAATTGTACTGCTCGCTTAATGGCCTTTAATAAAATTCTAGCCACAAGCACTGGGAAAGGAGTAAGGCTTTGTTCTGGTTGTGCCGGGAGGTTCACCCACTCTATCACACTGTCTCCTTGATGAAGGACTGCTGTGGGTGCCTCTTGTGTGGCAAAAATTGATATTTCCAAGGGTTTTTGAGTGACTCTTTCAACCACATTTGATAAAGCCAGTTCAACTTTTCTCAAAGCTTCTTTTGTAAGTTGGCATGGTGAATTTAAAGCACTGTCTCTCTTTAAAATGTCATATAATGGTTGTAACTGATAGATAGTCAAACCTAACACTGGTTGCATCCATTGGATATCTCCTATCAATTTCTGAAAATCATTTAAGGTGTTTAGCTTCTCTGTTCTTAAGGACAGTTTTTGTATTGTAAGCACCTTAGGGTATACTTTGTATCCTAAATATTGAAAAGGAGCATGTCTTTGAATTTGTTTCTTCAATTTGTAGTATCTTAGTGTTTCTATGGTCTTTTGTAGACATGCTTCTAACATTTATTCCTCAGGTGCACATCCCAGTATATCATCCATATAATGTAATAGCATAACTTTTGGAAATGCTTTTCTTATTGGAGCAAGAGCAGCAGCAACATACATTTGACACATAGTGGGGCTGTTTTTCATTCCCTGTGGCAAAACTGTCCATTCATATCTTTTATAAGGCTCAGCTAAGTTAACGCTGGGCACTGAAAAGGCAAATCTCTTCATATCCTCCTTATCCAGAGGGATAGAATAGAAACAATCCTTAATATCTATGACCCAAAGAGGCCATTCTCTAGGCAACTGAGTAGGAGATGGAAGCCCAGGCTGAAGAGTTCCCATAGTTTCCATCTGTTCATTCACTTTTCTTAAATCAGTGAGCATCCTCCATTTTCCAGATTTCTTTTTTACAATGAACACTGGGGAATTCCAAGGACTTAGAGAAGGTTGTAAATGCCCTTGTTCAAACTTCTCCTGTACTATATCTAAAAGGCCTGAATTTTATCATTTACCTAAGGGCCACTGTTCTATCCACACTGGTGTATCAGTTTTCCATTGGATAGGAACAGGTGAAAGTGTTGGCAGGCCTTCAACAGCAACCCTGCTTAAAAAACCAAAGTACTCATTTTTAACCCTAATTGCTGTAAAACATCTCTTCCCCACAGATTGATGAGTATTTTTCAACTATAAAAGGAGTAAAAACTCCTGTTTTGCCTTCAAAAGTCCATCTCATAGGGGCAGAACTAACTTTAGCTGCTATTGATACTCCTATTCCAGACATGTAGGTGTCTGCTTTAATCTTTGGCCAGTGACTGGGCCAATTTGCACCTCTAATGACTGTACAATCTGCACCTGAGTCTAGCAATCATTCTAATGGTAGGCCATTTATATAGATCATGAGCATAGGTCCATCAGCTGTTACAGCTGCTGTCCAGTATATTGCTGGATTTTGTGGTCTGGAGTCAGAATCTGGGTGATTATCACCAAGTTGCTTATTAGGATTCTGTATGAGTAAACCTGATGTTACTACTTCTCCTGGGTGATAAGTCACATATTGTCTACCTGTATTAGTGACTGGGATATTATCTGCACATTCCCCAGTTTCCCACATCAGTGTGTGGATGGACACTGTTTTGTACATATAAAAAGGAGGTGAAATGGTCAAGCCTACTGTGCCTGGAGGTAAGGAATCCATAGGCTGGAGAGGAACAGATTTCACCTCTCCAGGGGGTATCTCAGTTGTCCCAGCTGCATACAGCTCTATGCTCCCCAATTGTAATTACTTTCTCCCATCAGGTTGCTTCCTGGCTGACTAATTGTGTAATCCCTTTCTCCCATCAGGTTGCTTCCTGGCTGGTTGATTGTGTAATTCCCCTTTTCCCATCATGTGGCTTTCTAGCTGATTGGTCAAGTCTGGGTACTGAATTTCTAGGCACTCTCTGGGTGCACCATTGGCTGCTATCATGCCCCAAGTGTTTTTTTGCCAGCCTGGGGCTGGGCCCCTCATACCATTTCCTTGAATTTGTCTACATTCTGAGGCCCAATGGAAGCCTCTGTTGTATTTTGGACATGGGGTATTGGGTCTTGTTCTCCCATCCTGTTTTTTCATTCTGTCTCTATACCAACACTGAGCTTTTAGATGTCCTACTTTACCACACTGAAAGCATCTATGAGTCTCTTTGGAAGTCCCTTGCCAGGAGGGATTCTGTCCTCCCATGTTGGGATTTTGGGAAGTCTACATCATAACCTGGCTATAAAAGGCATTTGTGCCCACTGTGGCACAGCATCTTATGAGCTCCTCTAAAAGAGCATCCTTGTGCAGTCCTAGTATAATTCTTCTGCAAACCTCATTAGCATTTTTCTTAGCAAGTTGCCTTATCAAAATGTCTGTTACTGCATTTTCCCCATTTGTTCTTGTTATAGCTGTCTGCAAACATCCCACAAAGTCAGCAAAGGGTTCACTTGGCCCTTGTGTTATTTTTATGAAGGCCCTACCCTTGTCATCTTTATTGTGGAGAGAAGCCCATGCTTTGATAGCATTAGCAGCAATTTGCTCATATGCTGCTATAGAATAATTAATCTGTACTGTGATGTCTGCATAGGAACCTACACCTGTTAGTAGGTCACAGGTGATTGCAGCATGAACTCCACTTTGACTATTTTGTTGGGCTTGTATCCTACAGAGCTCACTATATTCAGAAAGCCACAAGTAGTTTTGTCCAGGTTCTAGGCATATCCTTGCTATAGATTTCCAGTCATTAGGAGTCAAGATTTCAAAAGCCAAATTCTGTAATAACATCTTAACATAAGCTGATGTACCCCATAAAGAGTGCAAGCCTTTTTCAGGTCTTTGAGATTTCTATATCAAAAGGAGCATATTTTCTACTTTCTTGACCTGAAGAATTAAACTGTTGAATTACAGGAAAAATGTGGTGTTGAAATTCCAACACATTTCTCCCTTCCTCTTTGGCCTTAATTAGTCCCTTTTGCAATCTAGTCATAGGAGTGGCTGGATGCTGAGGGGGAGGTGCTGGTGCTGTCACTGCCCCCCTCTCCCCATTACCTCTCCTCCCTCCATCCCAGAGGGTGGAGTTGATGGAGGAGAGGCAATTACCTGCTCCTTAGGTGGGGCTGAAGCTGCCTCAGATTCACCACACCCTTGAGCCTCACTTAAGTTTCCATGCCCTATGGGGATGTGGTCATTAATCTGTTCTTTGTCTTCCTCCTTTATCTCAGGCTTCCCCATTTGGCTATTCCTAGATTTTTCCTTTTGTTCTAGAACTTAGACCGTTTTTTTAAGGCCAGCTGTATTATATTGTATAAATAGAATGCCTCAATGGAAATTGAATGAGGACCGTTTTTGTTGCAATATGCAGAGAGCTGTTGCCCAATTAATGTCCAATTATGTGGAGAGATTTGCTCTTCCTCTAAGAACCAAGGATAGGTGTGTTTTAATGTACCAAGAAGTCTAGCTGTCTGTTCCCAAGTTATAAGTAGCTCTTGATCTTCTATCAGCTTAAGCATGCTTTCTATAGCACCACTCCTGGGTGGGGGTGGGGGTAGAAGGTTTGGGGTGGGGATGGAGAATCTTTAGCTAGGTCTGTCCCATTTCAGCCAAAAAAGCTTACTAGTTTAGTCTTTAAGAAAATAAGTTCCCTTTTTGTCTATTACAATACTCACCTAAGTTCCTAGTCACTGGAGACTTCTTCGGTGAAAGTAGGGTCCTTGGTTCCTACACTTGGGCGCTAAATGTGATGACTGTGTTACAAATTACATTACAAATAATATTATTTATATTTATTTTTTTTTCAATTTTACAAATTGAAAACTGATATTTTTAATTTAAAACAAAGTTTGAGTGGTCTTGTTTCTGATTATGTAAAGCTCAAAAATTTACACATTGGGATTCAAACCAAGTTTTTTTTTTTTTTTTAAATTTCAAGTCACATTAATGTTCTTTATTCTTTACATATTGTTTCCTCTGAAATGAGTTCTATTTTCAAGGTGCATCATGGGACAGTTATTTTGTTTATCTCTCTTGAACTCTCTTGAACTTATTATTTGTGGATCATGTGGATTAGAAAAAGAAGCAATGAGAAAGTAATAGTTTTTATTTATTGGGAAAAAAAGGAAAAAGAGATTTATAAAGGAGCTGACCAAATTATTCTACTTCACTCTTGGTGTTATTATTTTCTGTTTTTCAGTTTTGTTTTGCTTAACAGTCAAGCCAGAATATTTTAGTCAGCTGTAGGTTTTACCACTGGGGACCTAAGCTCCTGATCAGTTGCCCTGGGACATTTCAAAAGTCCCCTGAATTCTGTGAGCAGCCATGTCTAGTGTTTTATTACATGTAGTTGTATGGCTAGAGCTTAGATAATTCATCTTGAATAGTAAATTGTTGTCATCCATATAGCAGAAGTTAGGACAGGGTTAACTGATTAGAAAATCAGTGACATAATAGAGAAGAAAGGGGGATATAGGAATCATCATCCCTGAGGTTTGGTTACTAGTTTGTCTGACACTCATTTTAGAACCTCAGATGAGTGATTCAAAGGAACAGTGAAAATGTCTACTGCTTTAGGGGTTAGGTTTTTAGCTTTACATGGAAATGCAGTGTATTTCAATATTTAAAGCAAAACAAAATAGAAATATAGCCATCCCAACTTTTTGCAGTAATATTTTCAATGCCATTCAAATTTTCATCCAACTGGACTGGCTCTGTTTGGATTTAACATAATAAATCTCAGTTGGCAGAAGGATATCTCAGTAGGCCTATGCCAAGAGAAATATTCACAATCATATACTTATCTTTGCTGTAAAGTTGGTAATCTTTCTATGGAAGACAGTGATGAATTTGAAAAAAAATCACAAAAATAATAGCTTTCTATTCTCAAGTATCAATTTTTTAAACTTAGTGCATGAATATTTTCAATTTGGCTCAGAGTATGGTAAAGGTTGTAAGAATTTTGCACCTTTTTTCTACATGCTTGAGCTCCCACTCAATCTCCATATATTCTCCTTTCTCTCTCTTTCCATCCCCTAAGACTCATTTGGGACTTCTGTGTTTTTCAAGCACAGATTCAGAGACTGGCATCAGCTCTGGGAGGGAGGAGCTAAGGAAAAGAGACATCCAGTAAGGTGGTGAATAGAGGGAGGGAGGAGGAGGTGAAGGGATATGTTCTGGAGCAGAAGGTACTCCTGGGACATATTAAAAAGATGGACGCATTGCCCTAGTGCTATTTCTGCATTTATGCCTTTTTAATGGTCCAGTAGAGAGATCAATAGAATGTGTGCGACCAGGTTAGTAATGGGAATGTTAGGTGACAGCAATGAACAAGATGGTTATGGAATCTACAGGCTAATGAAAAATACTGCTGAAAACTGACTTCCCTCTTTCCTTTTTTCCCTTCCCCCCAGGGCTGCCATGGAGGTTCTTGCAGTATTGCTGAAATCTAGTAAGTGCTTCTTTAAAGAATTATTTATTTTTCTCACAAAGGTGAGTGAACTGGGCTTTCTTGCCATCCCCGTCCAGCTTCCTGCCTATAAAACAATGAGACAGTTTTCTAAGGAGTTCTTTGAAGAATATTATTTTTATATTGTGGGCAAATGTTCACCAAGACAATTAGAATTGTTTCAAACAGCAGCCTCCTTGTATATACATGAGCATGGGTTTGATCCTGTGTCTATTTAAGGTAATGGATTCCAGAATTCTTACCTTCTCCTTGTTTAGTAGACCCAAAAAGTTCAGTGAAAATAACAGCTGTATTGGAATGGGCTACAGGTGTTAAGGGAAATGGAAATATACTACAGATGTAAAGTATGTGTGTGGCAGTAAATGGATAGGAGGAATGCTGGTAACATCAGCGTCACATATATCAAGCAGAAGAGGATATTACCTATTATTTGTACAATGGAGATAATTATTCTGAATACAATGCCAATTTCTCCCTCAGTTTTGTAATTCAATAAAAAAATTACACTTGGAGGTGGGGGGGTTAGAGTTAATCAACAATATATAATATCAAATACTATGTATTTGGGGTAAAGTATTAGCTGATTATTTTTAGGGGGGAAGTCAATGCCTTTCTAGAAATTCAGTTCCAATGTGTAATCATAATGAACTGCTTGGGACATTGAGAATTTAAATCACTTACTTGTGGAAACATAGTATGTTAGAATATGTCACAGGCAGTTTTTGAACACAAATTTTTCTGACTCCAAGGATGATTCTTTCTCTGTTTCTCTACACAACCTTTTTTATCTAAATTTTTTTTTTTTTTGTTATTCTAACCTCTTCATCTCATCTTTTTGAATTTGGATCTTTGGTAGCCAGTTGATTAGATTATGATATTTGTTCTTGTGCAGGCTGCCTAAAGTCAATGTGGAATAACTAAGTTTTACTATCTTATAAATTAATAAGTGACTTTATAACAGAAACAACAAACTTTTATAAACTGAGCATGATGAGAATAAGTCATATATTTTGCCCTTTGTCCTGAATGAACAAATATATTGAGGTTTCAATTAATTTTGTTTTTTGAAACTTTCTGTAGTGCCAGGGTATATATACAATACCATATCCTGAAGGGATAGTGGAGGCAGTAAGAATGAGTTAGGGAGTGAGAAGTGGGGAAGTTATTTATACCTTGAGATAGGAAATAGATAGAAAAACATTATTATAGAGGTCTGGAGAGAGAGCCAAGCATTCTTAAGACTGAATCTGACTCAAGTCTCTATTGTTACAGGGGTTCTCAAACTACAGCTTGTGGGCCAGATGTGGCAACTGAGGACTTTTATCCCCCTCACCCAGGGCAATGAAGTTTCTTTATTTAAAGGCCCACAAAACAAAGTTTTTGTTTTTTACTATAGTCTGGCCCTCCAACAGTCTGAGGGACAGTGAACTGGCCCCTATTTAAAAAGTTTGAGGACCCCTGGAATTACAATTACAGGTGTGTGATATAGTAAGTGGTGGTGGGGAAGATTCTCAGAAATTCTGAGAATGGTAGAATCGAAACCTTGTGAGAAAGGAGAACCTGTGTTCAGGAGAGTGTTTCCTTTTTTTCTCCTCCATGCATCAGTACTTTATCTCTAGACATGAAGATCATATGTTTTTATAGAAGCTAATGTTTCATAGAAACAATATATAACCTGTATCTCAAAATTGTGATCTTGAGAGCCTACCCCAGGGACAAGCAGTTTCTTTCATTGGCTTGTTATTCTCATCTCTACTTAATCCAGGAAAACTTCTGAATATATTCAAATATATATCATATATCATGTCTGTTTCTTCAAAAGTGAGTAAAAAGGGCCCCCAAGTCCAATATAAGCATTAAAGGTAGGAAATACAAAATGAATAATGGACAGCTAATGTTTTAACTCATAGAAAATTCAGAAGACACAAAAGATGCATGGGCCTCCATAAACAGATTAAAAGGAAAAAACAAAACAAAACAAAGCAAAAACCTCTATCTCTGAAATTGCCAATCTCCTGCCCCAGGAAACAACTGCACTTGGGTTAATTACTGTGATCCTTCTTTGACATTCTGGTGGATCCCTCTTTTCCATAGAGTTTTGCACAATTCTTTTGAGACTCACAGCAATAAGCTATGGTTTAGAAGACTCTTCTCAAAATGAGAGCATTTTTTGAGGATTGCTGAACAAGCAAGTTTCTTCCAACTGGACTTTCAGACACCAATTGATTCACTGTCTTTTCTCTTCACATAAGAAACTGATTAGGAGTTATGTAGATGATACTCTTCTTTCACTGTTTCAAGAAATGCCCTTATTGTCCTAGAAGGTCTAATCCTTGAACTTTCAAACTTTAGAATTCTTGAACTTGCCTTAAGACAATGTCTAGAAAATGCCATTTTCTCTTTAGAAAGCTATATTCTATGATCATGTTGTCTTTGGGAATTTAAAATCTCCCCTCCTCCATATACAAGTTTGGTATTCATGAATATTTTCCATGTACCTTCTTGGGCTATGTGTATTCAAAGCACATATCTGCTCTGCCATGTTTTTCTTTAGTATACCTAGCATTACTCCATCTGCTGTCATTTCTGGTGCTGGAAAAGCCCATCACCATGTCTCTGGTTTTTGACATGTTCAGAAAAGGAAGCATGAAAAGAATGCAGAAAGATGGCCATCTGGTCACACTCTGGAAGAAGGCACAAATAAGAGGCAAATAGGGAATTCTAAAAGCAAAAGGAAGTTTCTTTGTGAGCTTGCTTTTATTGCCATAGAGCAGAGGTCCTCAAACTACGGCCTGAGGGCCAGATGCGGCAGCTGAGGACGTTTATCCCCCTCACCCAGGGCTATGAAGTTTCTTTATTTAAAGGCCCACAAAATAAAGTTTTTGTTTTTACTATAGTCTGGCCCTCCAACAGTCGGAGGGACAGTGAACTGGCCCCCCATTTAAAAAGTTTGAGGCCCCTGCAGATGGCTTCACTGACTAGGTCTATTCTTCTGAATTTTAGCTAGACAATCATTTTGGATTTTTCCACGTCCTCTCAAGAAGTCACTTGTGGCCAAATACATGTCATGTCTGTTTCTTCAAAAGTGAGTAAAAAGGCTCCCCTAATTCCAATATAAGTATTAAAGATAGAAAATACAAAATGATAATCGCCAGTTAATGTTTTAAGTCATAAAAAATCCAGAAGACCCAAAAGATATATAGGACTTCATTAACACATGTCCAAACCATCAGATGCCCCCAAGCAATTATTCCTTAGAGTTTTGACTATTTAATTTAGTTTCATTCAAGTCAGTTAATCTCTCTTAAATGTTTGCTACATGCAAGGTATTGTGCTATGTGTTTGGACTAAAAGACAAAAAGATAAAAAAAAAATCTAAAAAAGAAATAGAAAAGAAAAAAGAAAAAGAGAGTCCCTGCCCTCACAGTACTTACATTTCAAATAGAAGTCTTCATTCAACATTTTTTTACCAACATCAGCCCCTAACAAAAGAGAATCATAACTACAGAGGACAATGTGTCAGGGAATGAAGGAGAGGAGCTACAAAGAAATGTGGAACATATTGGTAGGCCTTTGAATAAAAGGAAGGGGGTGTAAAGCATTAGATAACATGACAGAAATATTTTTCATGTACATGTCCTAGAATATACTCTGGTATAGTGTAATGTTGCTATTCTCTTCAGTTTCTTTCTTTTTTTGTCCCTTTGGAGTAATGATGCAATTAATTTATCATAGTACTACAGTAAGAAAGATCAATCACACTGAAAGACTGTTTGTACCTTTTTTGATGGTAATACTGATCCAACAGCAACATTATATGCAGAGGCAGTTAGATGGTACAATGGATAGAGCATCAGCCCTAAAGTCAGGAGAACCTGAGTACAAATCCAACTCCAGACATTTAACACTTATCAGCTGTGTGACCCTGGACAAGTCACTTAACTCTATTTAAAAAAAATGTTATGCGTTCTTATCTTTTTTGTGCTAAAACATTTGAAGTCACTTGTGATTAGCAACATATGAAATCCCCAAATAATATAAAGTTTTTAGACACTCATATTTAAAAACTTCTGTGTGACTAAGATGGAAATTAATTTTTTTTAAATTTTAAAATTATACTACTCTTTGCTTACAAAGATACCGATACTATAGTATATTGTATCCCATAGTAACCAAAACGCAAAGGCAGAACCTATTATTTTAGCTGAAGTGATGGTGTATGCTGATCAAGAAAATTAAAATCAGGATAACAAAATCCATCATGCATTGCCTTTAACTGGCAAAGCTAATGATCTTGACCCTCTACTAATAAAAAAAATACATTTTCATATATCTCTGTATGTAATTTAAATTTGTGGTTGGACTAGATGCTAAGCTTTATTATAACCTGTGACTTGATGAAGCTATGATTGTAAGAGAGTAAGTATTCCTGAATTATCCAAGAAAAAATGAAAGACAATGTGTAGGTAATTTGAGACATATATAGGTATCCACATGTTTCCAAATATCTACCTTCCAGTGAATTGCCTATATGATTTACCATTGCCACCACTGGAGTCAAATTCCTTTGAGTGAAAAAGAGTTAGAAGAGTTCAAGCACTGAATTTGGGGTTCAAGGACCTGAATTTGAATCCCAGCTTTGTCATTTAAGTATGTGTGACCTTGGTTAAACCATTTTGGTTATAAAGTTATATTTATATACCATTGAGGGATAGCTACACTGACCAGAGTATATTCTTTGGAGTTTTAACCAGACAATCATCTTGGACTTCCCTGTATCATATTAGGTGAGTTTAAAGGTTTCTTCCAGGTTTAAGTCTATAGTTTTAAAATGTTTTAGAAATTTCTCATTCAAATGTCATGAGAGACTTCTTTAGTTTTTTTAGATTATTGCAGAAAAGTTTATCTGACATAATTAATTATCACCTTGAAATGCATAGAGATCCTGAGATACAAGACATACATTTCACCTAAAGACTTTGGGAGAAAGGAAAGTTTAGATAAGTGACAGTTGAACACAGAGAATGTGGCTCTAACATGGAAGATCAGAACGAATACTCCATTGATGAATACCCCAAAGAGAGTACCTTGATTGAGAGAGGTTGAGAAATTAGAAGATGGTTTCAAAGGAAGTGAAAAAGGCAAATAAATATGGTCACCATAGAGTGAATAAACCAGATGCAAAATAGTTCAGGAATTTATCTAAGACCAACCTCCATGGTAACCAAATGTAGACCAGATAGCATAGAAGTCAACAAGATCAAAGCATTTCCTTTATTTCCTCCTCTCTGCCATCAGGAGGGATAATATACTTGGAAGTCCCATTTCTCTTCTTGTCTCATCAGTTACAGATCCTTGAAGTTAAAAAATGAATCTCCGATCCATTAGACAGGTTTCCCAGTAATTATTTGGGCCTAACCCAAATCCCATGCATTTTCTCCAAATATCTTTCTCATCCCTTCCTCTATTATCTTCCTTTTGTTCCATCTTCCTTTTCTAACATATACATACACACACACAAACACACACACACCCTACTCCTATTCCTCAGCAGAACAAATGATAGACTGAATATTTCTGAAATGAAAGCTTTGGCCTATTATGCTATATCCCATCCAAAATCACTTAGCTTTTTATTACCGGAATTTAATAAAGCTTTGATTAAGAAGTAGTGCTTCTTCCACTGCAGACAATCTTTTCTATAATAAATCACAAAGGCATACTGTCTTTTGTCTCTGTCTTCCTCTCCTTCTATAATTCTACTTTCCCTTGTTCCCAGTTCTTCTACCTCTCTTTTCCCTTTTTTCTTCTTCCTGTCTGTGCCCTGCTGTCTTTTTCATGAGCATTAGAAATAAATGAATTTGTGAAAAATCATAGCCCTAGAAGCAGCTTTTAAATGAGCACACAGCAATGGGATCATGTCTGACTTGTACTGGCTCTAGTGATGAATTCTCAAATAATGCTTTGGTATTAACCTTGCTGCCCAGATTTAAAGGTCACATTATTGCAACAAGGAAACACCTTCTGGTTCAGGCACTAAATCTTAATAAGGGAATGATAGGGCTGCTTCAGCTCTGCTTTCAACTTAAATGCAGAATTAGCATGTAGGAAAGAATTTGCAGTCCGTGGGGGAAGGAAATAGGAAGAGAAGAAAAGTGGGAAAGATTGTACAAAAGAATTAAGTGGAAGTTTGGTAGTCACACCACATATATTTATTTTTTTTCTACATGATTGTTTGCCTATGGCTTGGAGGGAAAGACTTCTGCTCCACAACAATGGGAAGGTCCTTACTCATTTCTGGTGGGAACTAGAGAGTATTTGAATTCTTGACTCCCATAGAGAAGAAATTGGGAATGGGTATGAATAGGTTGCCATAGAAGTCCAAAGCAGATATTTTACAGTGTAGTTTGAAATGAGGATAAAATATCATTTCCAAGATATATGGTCTATTACTTAGACAATTTGTCAAACTGCAAGATAACTAAAGTAAATTCAATTAAGAAGCATTTATTAGGCACTTATTAGGCAGTGTGTTAGGTCCTACTGATACAAAACCAACAATGAAACAATCTCTAAATTCACTCATTCAATCAATATACCTTTAAAAGGCTATTACTATGTATAAAGTATTATGTTAGGTTCTAGGGTTATGAAGGAAAAAAAAAAAGAAATACTCTCTGGCCTCAGGGAGTTTTCATTCTATTAGGAAGGGGGATAGAACATATATACAAATTATAGTAAAGGAAACAGATGCATCAGAGCGTACTAATACCTGGGGAGGGAGTAATGGTGACCAAGTGAGAGAAGTAGCATCTTACTTGAGATTTAGATCATTTGGGATAGAGTTTGCTATTGTCTCTCCACTTTAAGTCATTTAATACATTTTTGCTAATTTGATTCTTTCTCAACTGGCTGAATCATTGTTTACTATATCTGGATAACTGTTAGCATCCATGACATTACAAATTTAATCTAATCTTCTAGCCAGTTAGGGAATGTGCCTTTTTACTCCATGAACTACTTGACCAATACTTATAATCATTACACTTAAGGGAAAAATAAATTGTACACTTATGAGGTGCTAACAATTAGTGTTAATAAAATTAAAGACGTTACTAGCTGGCAGAGAGTGCAAGATTGAGAATTCACTACTTTCCTATTTTCTTGATGGTTCTTAACATCTGCTGGGTCCACTGGATGTTTGATGCTCTATCAGTGTCTAAAGTGATGTTCTATCCTCTCCAAGGGTACTGAGGGCATGAACTTTCCAGAAGTTATTCCTGGATTCATCATAAACTCACAATACACAGGGATAATGATAGGAAATGTGATGGGAATCATTCTAGTTTTTGAACAATAACTAATTTCATTATAATAATCTGAAGTAATTTTTTTCAGTTGCTATATTTTGGGCTACAGAAATATAGTATTTCTCCTAGGTTAAAAATCAGCATCAAATACATTTTTTTGATATTTGCATCTGCCAGATGGGAATGTTTGACTTTGCTGAACTTCATGTGGAGCCCCATCACAATTCACATTGATCATACTGTGGATTTTTGTAAGAATTACTGTTAAATATCAAGAATTGAGAAGAAAATTTAAAGAAGGAACTTTAACATTTTGTGAGTGTCACATACCTCCTTGTCAACCTGGTGAAGTCCATGGGTCCCTTTTCAGAATAATTTTTAAAAGCATTAAAATAAAATATACAAGATTCCAAAGGAAATTAATTATGTTGAAATTCAATTATTAAATAAGTCTCCTAAAAAGCATATTCAACAACAACAACAAAATCAAGTTCACATTCCTCAGATCAAGGATCCTTGGTTGAAGAGAACTGGAATTATTTCTACCAAATAAGAGGAGGCTGAAAGGTAAATAATATATTCCAAATATATGAAATATTCTTATATGAGGTAAAGTGGTAGATGGCAAATAAATAAGCATGTTATTCAAAGCAGGAAGAACTGAAGGAAAGACAGGGCAAACTTTGTTCATGTTTCTGCATGTGTGGACAATGCTCCATGGAGAGAATACAGATATATAAGCTGAAAAACATTAAGATGCCAAATTGGGCAATAAATTTTGGTCTCCTGAAGACAAAAGAATAAAAGAAATGGAAAATCTTAGTCAGAATTCTACTATATTACATTGCCTTCTAGCCCAAATCATGAGCAAAGTCATTTTTTTCCTGGGTGTACAATTCATTTTCCCCTGAAAAATATGTATGTTCTTTTTTGTATTCTAAATAGAGAAGGGGGGAAGGAAGAAACTGAAAGAATGCCTCCCAGTCCCATCCATCTTCCAAGTAGTTGCCAATCTACTGAATTAAAATAGGATTGACCATCTCACCATTCGGGAGGTATGGAAGAATACAAGCAGAGGGTGATTCTTTTTTATACCATGTGGTGGTGCTGTTCTTTTAGCTATGTTGGTTGCCACCAGTCCAATATTTATTTTCAGCAAGTAATTTGTTTATCAGGAGGTTATTTTAATCTAATTTTGGTCATATTTGCTATTCCACACTATCTGTGCTTCCCAGCGTTAGCAGCTTGCATGGCTTGGAGGAAATTAGCTGAAGATGGTCTCCGAGGCATTTGCTCAGCCGTTATTTAGGCGAATGGGGAGGAGGGAGCTTGAAGAACTGAGGGTTATGAAAGCAGATGCAACTTGTTGCACCATTAATGTCATTACAGTGACTGAACAGGAGTCATGGGGGCTATGAACCTTTAAAGCAGCTTTTTCAGAACTGCCTGATTTAATACTAACAGTTCCCTTCCAGTAACCTTTCTCCAACTTTGGTTCCTATTTCCTATTTTCACTCAACTAAGAGTAAATTCACTTGCTGCTTAAGCATCAATCTATCTACCAACCAAGTATTTATTAAACCCCTACTATGTACCAAAAACTCTGCAAAACTCTGAGAATGTGAAGAAAAAAATGAAATGGCATTTACCCTCACAGAACTTTGATCAGAGAGGGTAGGGGTGGGGTGGGATAAATACATACTTATCAAGAAATAAATACCAGATATGAATAAATAGAAAGAAATTTGGGGCTAGCAGAGTTAATTGAGAGGATTCAGGAAAAGCCTTCAAGGAAGGGGCATTTGAGCTGAGCCTTAAAGGGATTTGAGTTTTCCAAGAGGCAAAAAAAGGGACTCCCCCATCCCTCCCCCACTTCCCACTCCCCCATCTCCACTTTTTTTTTTTTTTTTTTTTTTTTTTTTTTTTTTAGCATTTGCATGATCTTCTTATACCTACCCATGGTATTTAACTGATTTGAAAGAGACTTCTACTATCCAGACAACATCTTCATTTTACCAACTTAGAAACTGACACTTAGAGAATTGAAGTGACATACCTAACCACATATGCCAGTTTCCTGAATCCTAAGTCCAAAGCTTAGTCTACTTTGCTAGATTGCTTCTTTAGTCAGTCAACTCTCTTTTCTTTTCTTAGTGGTCCCTGGAATATTTCCATTCTCCTTTGAGAATTATAAGACCTAGATTCCAGTTCCAGTTCTCGTGTTTTACCTAGATTGCCCTGGGGAAACTACCCACCTTATCTCTCCAAGATTCAGTTTCTTAGATTGTAAAATTATGAAGTAGATTACAGGATCTCTAAGGTCAAGCTGTAATATTCTGTGATTCAATGATTGTAATGGGAGATTGGAATGGCTTTAGCAAACTTCCACCTTGCTCTTTATTTGGTTAGAAGACAATGCATATGAAAAAGTAAAGAAAGAAGAATGTTTTCCATATTTTCCCACTTCATCCTATTTATAGGGTTTTAGGGGTGTCATTTCTCCAGGAATTGGCATGTGAATAGATAGTGAGCTTAATGGTTAGTGTGTTAAGTCTAGAATCAAGAAGACCTGATTTCAAATTCCACCTCAGCTATGTAATAGCTTTGTGATCTTGGATAAGTCACTCAACCTTGATCTCAGGTTGCTCAACTATAAAATGGAGATAATAAAAGCACTTACCTCCAAGGGAAAAGGTTACATAATATTTGTAAAGCACTTAGCACGGTGTTTAGAACATAATAGGCACTTATAAATTATTACTATTATTATTAGTGGAATCGGATCTATGATTACACAGGTAGTGTAGGAAATTCCCTCAGTTAATGCAAGTAGTCAAATTTTTGCAGTCAATAGTCTCAGACTCTTTTTCTAGATCAGTGGTGTCAAATTTAAACAGAAATGGGGCCACTAAATCACATGTGGATCCCTGTGCCTGCCTACAGATGAACATTGTCTACATTTTGTTGTATTTTGCTATTGTTGTTAAACATTTCCCAGTTACATTTTAATTGGTTTCATATGATGCTAATATTTAATACCTCTGGTCTTAAAAGCAATGAGAAATTAAGTAACTTTCTCTGAGTTAAAGAAACTTTAGGTGTCAGAAGTGAATACTGAATCCAGATATTGCTAGATGCAAGGCTGCCTCTCTGTTCTCTATGCCATCATGACTTCAGGTATATGCCATTTTAGATATTCCTATTTCATTAGGAAGAAAGATTAACATCATCAATGAGAATAGTGGAAAAGAAGGGGGAATAGCTAAGAAAATAACAAAAATCTTCTGTATATTGCTCTACTCAGGGTTATAATACCTGACTTCCAATTCAGAAATCAGAGAGTTCAGCTAGCATAATGATAATCAAAAGTTAGATAAGTGATTCTAGGTGAGTGGAGGCAAGATGCTATAGTAAAGCCAGGAAGCTGCTCAAGCTCTCCTAGTTTCCTTCAAAAACCACATGAAACCAAGCCTCTGAACAGAGCCTGATGGAATGAAACCATTCTCCAGATCAAGATAGACTGAAAAAACTTCAAGAAAGGTCAGTTGCATTGGAATGAAAAAGGTGTTCAGCTAAGGTTAGATAGACTCTGGGAAAGGCCGTGAGATAGTTTTAATCATGGCAAATCAGCAACTAAGACCCCCCAGTTCTGGCTCAGTATAGGAGAAAATCATCAGGGCAGCCCCTAATCCCAGCTCAGAAAGCAAACTCTGGGAAACCAGGCTGCTTTCTAAAAAGAACAGATAAGTTACCCCCTACAAAGACAAGGGGCCCCTGTGCTCAAAGTCAAGGCTCAGAGCTGCACAGGAAGCTTGAGACAGAGCCCCCTTTATCCCAGGAACAGAGTTCTACCTTAAAGGCAAAAAAAAAAAAAAAAAAAGGAAATACCAAAAGAAAAGGAAAGAAAATGAGCACGAAACAGAAAAGAATCTTGCCCAAGTAAGGTATTATGGTTACAGGGCAGACCAAAACACACAACTCAGAGGACAGAAAGTTCACAGAAGAAATCTCAAAGAGTGAGATAAAATGGTTTCAAACCCAAAAAGGCTTCTTGGAAATACTCATAAAAGACTTCAAAGGATAAATAAGAGACAAAGGACAAAGGAAAAAAGATGAGAAAAGAAATGAGAGGTATACAAGAGAGAGTCAATAACTTGGAAAAGGAAGAAAGAAAAAGTGTCTGAAGAAAATAACTCTTTAAATAGTAGGATAAACCAAATGGAAAAAGTTACAAAAGATAAATGAAGAAAATCACACATTCAAAACTAGAACAGAGCAAATGGAAGCTAATGATTTTGTGAGACATCAAGAATAACTAAAATTAAAAAGAATGAAAAAATGGAAGAAAATGTGAAAAACCTCAGAGCAAAGCAGCTGACTTGGAAAATAGATCCAGAAGAGACAATTTAAAAATTATGGTACGTGAAGGTCACAACCAAAAAAGAGCCTGGGTAGCATACTACAAAATGTTATTAAAGAAAACTGCCACAATATTCTAGAAACAGAGGGGGAAATACTCATTGAAAGAATCTCTCTGGAAAGACTTCTCACAAGGAAAACCCCAAGGAACATTGTTGCAAAACTCCAAAACTATAATCTCAAGGAAAAAGTACTGCAAGCCCAGGGAAAAACAATTCAAATGTCAAAGAGCAGCAGTCAGGATCACCCAGGATCTGATAGCTCCTTCAATAGAGCATCAGAGGGCCTGGGATATCATACTATGTATGGCAAAGGACCTGGGGTTGCAACCAAGAATTAACTATTCAGTGAGACTGAGCATCATCTTTCAGGGGAAGAGATGGAGCTTCAATAAAGTAAGAGACTTTCAGTCATTTCTATTGAAAAAAACAGAGCTAAATACAAAATTTAATCTACAAAAATAGGACTCGAGAATCACAAAAAGATAAATAGTGGAAAACGTATATATTTAAAAGTTAAGCTAGTTGCATCCCTACATGAGAAAATGTCTGTAACTCTTGAGAACTGTATCTGTCACTGGGGCATCATAAGGACTGAAGGTATGGTTGTGAATGATCTCTGATGTGATAACATCAAAGAAAAAGACATTAAGGGGTGGGAATCAGTCTATACTGGAAAAAGAGAAAAAAGAGATATAATGAGATAATTAGTTCACATCAAGAGGCTCAAAAGATCTATTACCTTCTTGGGAGGAAAGAGAGGGAGCTAAACATTATCTGAAGCTTGGTCTCATCAGTTTTGCCTTTAAGAGGGAAAAAGTCATTCATTCAATTATTTATTTTTAAAACATTTTATTTTCAAAATATATACATGGGTAATTTTTGACATCCACCCCTACAAAATCCTGTGTTCCAATTTTTCCCTCCCTTCCACCCACTTTCTCCCCGAGTTGGCAAGTGATCCAATATATATTAAACGTGCACTTCCTCTCTCTCTATTTCTACAAATATCATGCTGCGCAAGAAAAATCAGATCAAAAAGGCATGAAAATGAGAAAGAAAACAAAATGCAGGCAAACAACAATAAAAAGAGTGAAAATACTATGCTATAGTCCACATTCAGTTCCCACAGTCCTTTCTCTGGGTGCAGATGGCTTTCTTGGTCTGAATCACTTCATTGTTGATAAGAGCCATGTGCATCAGAATTGATCATCATATTATCTTGCTGTTGCCTTGTATAATGATCTCCTGGTTCTGCTCATTTCACTTAGTATCAGTTCATGTAAATCTTTTCACATCTCTTTGAAATCATCCTGCTGATCATTTCTTATAGAATAACAATATTCCCTAACATCTATATATCATAACTTGTCCAGCTATTCTCCAATTGATGGGCATCCACTCAGTTTCCAGTTTCTTGCCACTATAAAAAGAGCTGCCACAATCTCTTCAATAAAGAGAGCTAATTCAGTTTCAATTGATCAAGGATGGACAGAAGCAGCTACACCCAAAGAAAGAACACTGGGAAATGAACATAAACTGCTTGCATTTTTGTTTTTCTTCCCAGGTTATTTATACCTTCTGAATCCAATTCTCCCTGTGCAACAAGAGAACTGTTCGGTTCTGCACACATATATTGTATCTAGGATATACTGTAACCTACTTATCATGTAAAGGACGGCTTGCCATCTGGGGGAGGGGGTGGAGGGAGGGAGGGGAAAAATCGGAACAGAAATGAGTGCAAGGGATAATGCTGTAAAAAATTACCCTGGCATGGGTTCTGTCAATAAAAAGTTATTTAAAAAATTAATTAATGTAAAAAAAGAGCTGCCACAAACATTTTAACACATGTGGATCCCTTTCAAGTGGGAATAATTTAATCATTCAGTTGGGTATATAAATTTACCTAACCATATAAAGAAGTAAGAGGAGAAAGAAGAAAAGAAAAGAGAGAAACAGGATAGAAAGGAAGGGGGAGACACTAAGAGAAAACTAGGGGAAAACAAAAGAGAAATGGGAAGGTTAATAGAACATAAGATAGTGAGTGGAGTGGGTTAAAAATTTAAAAAAAAACTACTAAGAGAAGTGGGGAGGGCTAGTGGTAGGGTAGTTTAAAAAACACAAGTAAGGTCAGATTAGAAAGAGAGAACAGAAGTATATATAGAGGAGAAAAATAAGATGGAGAGAAATACAGAGCTGTTAATCATAACTGTGAATGGGATTAATTCTCCCATAAAATAGAAGCATATAGCAGAGTGAATTTAAAAACAGAATCCTACAATATGTTGTTTATAAGAAACACATTTGACATAAAGAGACATATACAGAATAAAGGTAAAAGACTGGAAAGAATTTATTATACTTCAGCTGAAGTAAAAAAAAAAAAAACAGTGGTAGCAATTCTGATTTCAGATAAACCAAATGTAAAAATAGATCTTATTAAAAAGAGATAAGGAAGAAAAATACATATTGATAAAGGTTACAGTAAATAATGAAATACTAATGATATTAAATGTGTATGCACCATGTGGTAGGGGAAGCAAATTCCTAGAGAATATTTTAAGCCAGTTACTGTAATAATTGACAGCAAAACTATTCTAGTGGATGATCTTAATCTCCCCCTTTCAGAATCAGACAAATCTAACTGCAAAATTAACAAGAAACTAGGGAGGTTAATAGAATCCTAGAAAACCTAAATATGATAGACCTCTGAAGAAAATTGAATAAGGACAGAAAGTAATACACCTTTTCCTTGGCAGTACATAGCACCTGCACAAAAAATTGACCATGTATTAGGTCATAAAAACCTCACAATCAAATGCAAAGAGGCAGAAATAATAAATGCAAAAAAATTATATTCAGTAAATGGCCAGGGTAAGATAGACTAAAAATCAACTGCAAATTAAATAATCTGATTTTAAAGAAGCAGTGTGTCAAACAACAAATCACAGAAACAATCCATAATTTCATTCAAGAAAAAGACAATAAGGAGACAACATACCAAAAGCAGTCAAAGCAGTCTTTAGGGGAGAAGTTATATCTCTAAATAGCTACATAAATAGAATAAAGAAACAGGAGATCAATGAATTAGGCGTATAACTAAAAATTTAGAAAAAGAACAAATTAAAAACCCCTAATTAAATATCAAATTAGAAATTTTGAAACTCAAAGAAGAGATTAATAAAATAGAAACTAAGAAAACTGTTGAACTAATAAACAAAACTAAGCTGGTTTTATGAAAAAAAAACTAACAAAATATATAAACCTTTGATTAATTTGGTTACAAAAAGTAAAGGAAAAAACCAAATCAACAGCATCAAAATGAAGGTGGTGAATGTAGCACCAA
This sequence comes from Antechinus flavipes, assembly GCF_016432865.1. Taxonomy (NCBI): domain Eukaryota; kingdom Metazoa; phylum Chordata; class Mammalia; order Dasyuromorphia; family Dasyuridae; genus Antechinus; species Antechinus flavipes. Next base: position 564,748,275 of record NC_067399.1, read on the forward strand.
ATGAAAAAGAAATTAAAGCAATAATTAGGAGCTATTTTGCACTATTTTATTGCAGCAAGCCTGACAATCTAACCAAGATGGATGAATATTTGCAAAAATATAAATTGCCCAGGTTAACAGAAGGGGAAATAAAATACTTAAACAGTCTTATTTTAGAAAAAGAAATTGAATAAGTCATTAATGAACTCCCTAAGAAAAAAATGTCTAAGATGAGATGGATTCACCAGTGAATTCTACTAAACATTTAAAGAACAGTTAATTCCACTGCTATATAAACTATTTGGAAAAATAGGTAAAGAAGGAGTCTTGCCAAATTCCTTCTATGACACAAATATGGCACTAATACCCAAACCAGGAAGGACCAAAACAGAGAAAGAAAATTACAGATCAATCTTCCTAATTAATATTGATGCAAAAAATTTAAATAAAATATTAGCAAGGATATTACAGTAACATTATCAGGATAATACACTATGACCAAGTGAGATTTATGCCAGGAATGTATGGCTGGTTCAATATGAGGAAAACTATTATCATAATCGACCATATCAGTAACAAAACTAGCAGAAATCACAGATAATTTCAATAGATGCAGAAAAAGCTTTTGACAAAACACAGTACCCATTCCTATTAAAAACCCTAGAGTGTGTAGGGATAAAGGGATCTTTCTTTAAAATAATAAGCAGTATCTATCTAAAACTTACAACAAGCATTATTTGTAATAGAGAGATGCTGGATATATTCCCAATAAGGTCAGGGGTGAAATGAGGATGCCCATTATCACCACTATTATTCAAACATTGTTCTAGAAATGTTGGCGTTAGCAATAAGAAAAGAAAAAGAAATTAGAATAGGCAATGAGGAAATAAAACTATAAATCTTTGCAGATATATGATGATATACTTAGAGAATCTCAGAAAGTCATCCAAATTCCTCTTTATAGCTTTATATAGCTTAATACAGCTTTATCAAAGTTGCAGAATAAAAAATAAACCAACACAAATCATCAACAATTTTATATATTACTGAAAAGGCCCATCAGCAAGCAAAAAAGAGAAATTGCATTTAAAATTACTGTAGACAAAATAAAATACTTGGGGGGTCTATCTGCTAAGACAAACCCAAGAACTATATGAACACAATTACAAAACTCTTCTCACATAAATAAAACATGACATAAACAATTGGAAAAATATCAATTGTTCCTGGCTAGGCCAACCTAATACAATGCAAATCACAATTCTGCCTAAATTAGTCTATTTGTTCAGTGCCATATCAATCAAGTTGTCAAAACATTACTTTATAGAACTAAAAAAAATAATAACAAAATGCATCTGAAAAAACAAAAGATCAAATATATCAAGGGAATTAATGAAAAAAATACAAATGAATGGTAGCTTAGCAATATCAAACCTAAAATTATATTATAAAGGAGCAGTAATCCAAACCATTCGGTACTAATAAATAGAGTGGTAGATCAGTGGAATAGATTAGATACACACAACACAATAATCAAGGTCTATAGCAATCAAGTATTTGATAAATCCCCAAACTCCAGCTACTGGAATAAGAACTCACTCTTTGACAAAAATTGCTGGTGGAAAATAATATGCAGGAATTTGGTGTAGACCTACATCTATACCTCATACTAAAATAAAATCAAAATGGATACATGTTTGAGCATAAAGGAGAATACTATAAACAAATTAGGAGAGCAAGAGATAATTTACCTATCAGATCTTTGGAGAAGGGAGGATTTTATGACCAAGAAGAGCTAAAGAACATTATCAAAGGCAAATTGGACAATTTTTATTACATTAAATTAAAAAGGTTTGGGGCAACAAAACCAACAGAAACAGGTTTAAAAAGGAAGTACATAGCTGGGAAAAAATCTTTACAGATAGTGTTTCTGATAAAGGTCTCATTTCTAAAATATATAAAGAACTGTGTTAAATTTATAAAAATACAAGTCATTCTCCAGTTGAAAAATGGTCAAATGATATGGACAAACAACTTTTAGATGATGAAATTAAAACCATTTAGAGTATATGAAAAATGCTTTAAATCACTATTGATTAGAAAAATGCAACTCTGAGGCACCAGTTAGATAGACTAAGATGATAGTAAAAGATAATGATAAATGTTGGAGGGGATATGGGAAAACTGGGACACTAGTGCATTGTTGGCAGAGTTGTGAAATGATCCAATAATTCTAGAGAGCAATCTGGAATTATGCCCAAAGTTTTACCCTTTGACCCAGCAATGCCATTTCTGGGTCTGTATGCCAAGGAAATCATAAAGGAAGGAAAAGGATCCACATGTACAAAAATGTTTGTAGCAGCTCTTTTTTGTGGTAGCAGAAAATTGGAAAAGGATTGGATATCCATCAATTGGGGAACCACTGAACAAGTTGTACATGAAGATAATGGGATATTATTGTTCTATTGAAACAATGAACAAGCTGATTTTAGAAAGGCTCAGAAAAATTTAGAGGAATTGATGCTGAGTAAAACAAGCAGAACCAGGAATTCATTGTACACAACAATAAGAATGTGTAATGATCAAGTATGAAAGCCTTGGTTCTTCTCAGTAGTTCAGTCATTCAAAGCAATCCCAATTGACTTCGGATAGAGATTGCCACTTGCATCTTGAAAAAGAACTAAGGAGACTGAATATAAATCAACACATGCTATGTTCACTTCTTTTTTCTGTTTTTTTCCCCCATATTTTTCCTTTTGCTCTGATGTTTCTCTTTCAACATGGTTCATAAAGCAATATATATTAAAAGTAAATAAACTTATTATAAAAAAAATTACAAAAAAAGTTAGATAAGTTTGACTCAGAAAAACACACTGAAAGTTAATGCTTTCTTTAATTGTAAGCAAGTAATTGATCCTCTTAGAATAAATAAAGGTGATTAACTTGCATTGAATCTGGAATATCTACTCCTACTTAGAGGTATGGTCATAACAGAGAATTCTCATAGTAAAATATCTATATTTCTAAATGCTCTAAATTTTATAACTATTTGGGTTATAGATGGCAGTACACCTAATTGACACAAACCTCTTAGTTAACTTATATAATGATACAATGCTGTCCAATGCAAAACCAGGAGTTCTTATCTGATCACATTATCATCATACATGACTATGATGCAAAATGAAATGGTTACTTGTCCTCTTATATATCAGAAGAGCTCATATTGACCCTAGGACTTCTCCACTTGTCTGATTATTCTGCTTCTAAGACTGGGCTAGAATGTACTTTTGATGACAGTGTGAAATTCTGTTCAAGGATGCTCAGGAGCACATGAGTAAATGATACCACTTAGTAATAATCTCCATTCCCCTCTGAGAAAGGGCAAGTCATAGTGTTCCAAGAAGCATGATTGTCTTCTTCAGTCACCACTGCATGCAATTTTCAGGGCATTCGGCAATTGGAATTTGCAAAGCATTTGGGCTGTAATGTTCCTATCCAGAGTGGTACATAAATCTCTCTCTTTTTCTTTCTGTCTACTAGGCTCTATTCCTGGAATGTGGACATATTCAGTTGGTCTAGAATTCTTGGGAGTAAGGGGTTAATATAGCAGTGTAATTGATCCCTAAACCTTTTGGAAGTTAGATTCTATATATTTCTGGCTTTATAAATTGACTGGCCATATATGAACAATAAAGCACTAAAGAGTTCGGTGATGCGCAGATATAGTCATGGTTCTAAAAGATAAGCAATGACTTTTTCATCATAGGTTAATTGTACAATAACTTATTTGACATTTAAATTAGAAAATTTATTTTTGCAATCATGTCCTAAGATACTAAGCAGAACATATCCATAACATATGCATCTTCTGTCCCAAGCCTACTCAGTCTCTCTGGAGTTTTAGTTTTGTATGGAATGTTTAGAGGTTACTTAATATGTCTTTCTCTGAGTTCAGTTTATATGGTTCAAAATAACAGAATTACAAAATCTCAGAGTTAGAGGAACCTCAGATGCTATCTAGTTTAATTCACATTTGAACAAATATACACTTTACAAAATGCCAACAAATGGTTATCCAGCTTTTGCTGAAAAACTTCCAATGAGGGGGAACATATTACCTCCCAAGATAACCTATTATATTTTCATATAATTCTAATTGTTAAAAAGTTTTTCTTATAGCAGACACAAATTTGCAATTTCTACCCGTTGTTCCCAGTTTAGTCATCTGTGGACAAGCAGAATAATTCTGATTATTCTTCCAGAAGACAGCCCTTCATTTACTTGAGCACAACAATCATATCCCCTCTCAATCTTTTATTTTTCAGGTTAAACATATTTAATTTTAGTTCATTACAAATATTAACAACAATCACTTATTAAGCACTTATTATTTTACAGGCACTGGGCTAAGTGCTGGGGATTCAAAGATAGGAAAAAATTCAGCTCTGTTCTCAGGGGGCTCACATCCTCATTTTTTCCCCAATGGATTAAGTGATGTTTAGCTTTTTTACCATCTTATTTGCCATGCTCTCAAGACTTCTTAGTCAATCAATGCCATTTCTAAAATGTGACTTCCAACACCAATACTCCATTTATGAATTGATCAGTAACTGTTAGTCTTTTTTAAGTGTTTGTGAGAGAGTCAGGTTAAGTGACTTTCCCAGAATCACACAACTAGTAAGTGTTAAGTGTTTGAGATCAGATTTGAACTCTGATCATCCTGACTCCAGAAATGATGCTCTATCTACTGGGCTACTTAGCTGCCTTCTGTGAACTGATCAGGATGGCATCCATGCTTGTTTGTCACCTCCTTGTTTGTAATTACTATGCCACTTCTCATAAAGCCTAAGATTACATTAGCTCTTTGAATTTGCCTTCCATTAAAATCTCAAGACTTTATTTTCAATGAACTGTGGGTAGCTGGCCATATTTTGCCTTTTATACTTGTGAAATTGATTATTTGAACTTGTACATAAAACTACAATTATCCCTTTTTAATTTCATGTAATTATATTCAGTCTAACGTAAATTGAGATTTTTTTAGAGACCATGATTGTTATATAATGTATTTGTTGTTTTTCCAAGTTTGTTGTCATCAGAAAATTTAATAAGAGACAGCATGGTATAATAAAGAGAGCTTACTTAAGAGTCCTAAACACCTGGATTTAGGTTCTATCTATTATAAATCCTGACTATGTAACCTTGTGTAAGACATTGAATATTTTAGTTCCCCAATCAACTCTCTAAGACTTTCAAGTTGTAGAATAGTCAGGGATTTGTGTTGGTAGAGAATGAACTTCCTCATTGGAAATTATTCTATGATATATTATGCCAATAAATAGATTCAGGAAATTCCTCCATATAGATATACACATCTCTCTCTCTGTCTCACTGTCTCTGTCTCTGTCTCTCTCTCTCTCCTCCATCCATCCATCCATCCATCCATCCATATATGGCAGAACTAGGTAGCACAGTAGACAGAAGACTCAACCTAGAATCAGGAAGACCTGACTTTAGATCTGGCCTCAGACATTTATTAGTTGTATGATTCTGCGAAAGTCATTTGACCCTGTTTGTCTCAGTTTCATCATCTGTAAAATGAGCTAGATAAAGAAATGTAAACCATTTTAGTATCTTGTAATGTTTGGGCTAGCTTTCTGGAGGTTCTTTGGATGGTCCTTGGTTTCAGCAGAATAGGCACCATAAGAATGGTTAAGAATAGAGTATAGATTCTTTATTCTGGCCCACTCTTGATCTTAGTGCAGGAGTCATGAGAGCCACCACTAGACTGGTCCATCTTCTAGTCCTTCTTAGGAGTGTATTTCTGCCTGGAGAATCCCAAATGGGGTCACAAAGATTTAGATGCAACTGAAAAATAGATTTTTAATGCACATACATATATATTTATGCATACCTATATGTAAAACAAATCTGTTTCCATTTGGTACTAAGAAATAGAATAGTCCATCAGTGGAATAGGTTAGAATCACAGGACACAAATAACTATATAGCAATCTAGTATTTGACAAACCCAAAGATTGCAGCTTTTGGGATAAGAATTCACTATTTGACAAAAATTGCTGGCAAAATTGGAAACCAGTATGGAAGAAATTAGACTTTGAGTCACCTAACACCACATCCAAGATAAAGTCAAAATGGGTTCATGATTTAGAGTTAAAAAGTTATATTATAAGCAAATTACAAGAACATAGGATAGTTTACCTCTCAGATCTGTGGAGAAGGAAGGAATTTCGGTTCAAAGAAGAACAGGAACTCATAATTGAACACCAGATTCATAATTTTGATTATATTAAATTTAAAAGGTTTTAGTCAAGCAAAATTAATGCAGACAAGATTAGAAAGGAAGCAATACATTGGGAAAACATTTTTATATTTGAGGATTCTGATAAAGGCTCCAGTTCTAAAATATATAGAGAATTGACTCAAATTTATAAGAAATCAAACCATTCTCCAATTGATAAATGGTGAAAAATATGAATAGACAATTTTCAGATAAAGAAATGAAAACCATTTCTAATCATATGAAAAGATGCTCATATTTTAAACCTGTATCTACTTTGCTGTTACAAATTCCTGGGCATATGGCAACTGAGCATATATTATTGATGATTTTCAAAAATTAAGTTCTAATATGTCACTTATCTAAAAGAAAGTTGTGAGAGGGGATACCTGCAGAGATGAAGAATATCCTCATGCCTCTCATTTTTAAAGAATCCAATTTAAGTGGGTACTTTATGAGAGTGTAAGAGCTTTGCTGATAAAAACCATTTTTATGTGTTCTTGTGCAATGGAAAGAACTTAGTGGATCCTTAGAAAATATTTTCATCAGCAGAGTATTTGTTCTTTTCATAGACATGAGAAAGAAACTTTTTTCTACTTTGCTACTCCTTAATTTGCCTTTTTTCCTGCTCTTGAATTTAGCTTCTTTTTGGAAGGGATGAATAGACTGGCTACAACTCTGAGCTGGACATAAATAACAAATACATAAAAGAAATTTCCTGATTGTTTAAATTATCAGATACTGAAATGAGGGATAAGGCATTATTCAAAAATAAGGCATTAAACTATTCCCTTTAGATGTTCAAAATTAAGACAGGTGATTGTTTATTTTTGAATTAAATATAATCACGATTTATATTTTATAGCATCTTCACAAGGCATTTATTAAATTCTTTGTTGATTATTTCAAATTTATCCTATACATGTTCTCTAATCTTGTCTGTCTGTAGCTGTCTGCATATTGTCTTCCCCAATTATATTGTGATCTTCTTGGAAATAGGGACTGTTTTTTTTTTTTGTTTGTTTGTTTGTTTGTTTTATTTTTTTTTCCCTTTCTTGGTATCCTCAGTATTTAACCCATTACCTGGCATGTAAGAGGCGCTAATAATCAGTTTATTGATTGTCTGACATCAACCCTATAAGGGAGGAGTTATTATTTCCCCAATTTTACATAGTGAAATGGACAAAGTACTGGCCTCCCCTCCCCTCCCTCAGTCTTGGCTTAAAGGGCCCAGAGAAGGATCTGCTCAGCTAGATTAGGGGACTTCTTTTGCACTTCAAAGTGCCAGATCAACAATGCTCCCAAGGATATCTGTTCCGTGAGGGTGGTCACTTAACCCTGATCCCTATGTTAAAACATCTGCCATTGTATCTTTTGTCCTGTAAAGTGGAATAATTGTTTAATGTCAAAGGTGCCAGCAAGGGTGAACAAGAATGCTTATAAGGCTGCCAGTTAGGCACGGAACCATGCCAGAATCCTTCTGGAGGTCCGTCCTGGCCATGCACACCATCTAGGCCAGTTACAAATAAATTATAGAAGTTAAGTGATTTGCCACTAATAAGAGTCAGAGGTGGAATATGAATGCAGGTTTTCATGATGCCAAGTGAAGGGCTTAATCATTTTATCATTTATGCCCAATTAATTGTTTCTCCATAGACTACATCTAAACTATCTCTTTGTATTATTAGACTAGGTCCCTAATTGACTCACAGGCAAGGTGAGTTATTCACAGTAGGTACTAAAGAAATGTTTGTTAATTGATTGGTTGATTGGTATCATTGCTTCTGGTCTCTTTTTAATCCATTATCCACACAGCTGTCAAAAAATTTTCCTAAGGTATTAAGTCTTACTACATTATATCACATTCAAAAAATTTTATGGGATCTCTCTATTTTAGTGTTGAATTTAAATCCCACAGTTAGACATTTAGGACATTTTCCTTAATCTGGTTCTCACCTACCTTTATGGAATGAATTCACATTATTCCCCTAGTAGATATTCTTTATTCTAACAAAATGTATTGTTTTCGGTTTCTTTAATCAACAAGCCAAATTTCACTCTGTTTTGCATTTTTATAGATTATTTTACATATCTGGAATATAATGAATGCCTCATTCAAACTTAGGTTGTATCCCTTGGAGCAAGATGCCTAAAACCTTATGATTCTATGGTAAATGCATAGAGCAAAAAAGCATTTATTAATTGCTTGCTCTGGGTAAAGCACTATACTAAATTCTGGGAACAAATAATAATGAAAAATACTCTATGCTCTCAGTGGGAGAAATGACACATTTAGGTAGATTCAGTTTCAATCAGATGGAAAGCTACCAGGATCCTATAGTATGTCAACAAAGCAGATGATAATGTCTTTAATGCTATTTTTATTGATACAACAACATCTGATGTTAAATTTAATAGTACTAAGGATTTGGTGGCATAAAATTTGCTTTTTGGGTGTTCAGTAGTTGTAGTTATGGAAGAGGTAGGGGCAACTGAACACAAAGTTGATAGGTTTCACCTCCACAAGTCATTTTCTCTGATAACTTTAGAGGATAGGATAGACACATCCTATCCTTTGGTAGGATTTGCCCTTTGGTAGTAGTTGGTCAGAAGTTAGTATTGGTGGCAGAAATGTCTAGTCCCTTATCCACAAGAGCTATCTGTTGCATGGTGGTTTGGGGACTAGTCTGGAAGCAGAACTGATCATCTAGAAGATGCTGCTATTCTCAGGGCTCTTTGATTCAGGGATTGTTTGGTCTGAAGAGAAACTGTGGTCACCTCTTGTCTCTTGTCTCTCCTTTTGTGTTCCTTGTGTTCCTTTTATGTGATGGCTAGCAGCAGAAGGAGAAAAGAGGAATGAAATATTGTATCCATCGTCAATTAAATTATGCAAATATAAAGCAGAACAAACTAATTTATTATGGCACACTAGCAACATTATACAGATTTGTTTACCTACTGTCCATATTTTACTATTTGTATAGTGGCCCAAAGTAGGCAGATCTGTAGACAGGTGTATTACTTAGGAACATTAACTGACATAAAGAGACAGGTGGAGGGAAGTCTATGTTTTCCTCCTCCTTTCCTTCTGTGCATCTTGACTTCCTCTGCCAGTTTCTTTTCTCTTGTGTATGGATAATAGGACCAGAGAAATGGATAAGAAGGATGTTTTCACATAGCAGTGCAAAACTTCAAGATTCTCTCAAGTAAGAGAATCTTATATCCAAAGAGAAAGTAGGAAAGATGATTACAGAATTATTCATGTGAAAATGAACTGGTGCTTTTAGTAGTCTGCATGTTCCAATGTGACAGTCTCAAAGTTTACTGTTACCATCCATATAGGCTCTGTCAATTGATTCAAAGTATCTAGAATAAGGGAGGTGGTAGTTAAGTTGAATACTTTGCTTTGATTGATTCAGTGTTAGGTACCATATTTTTGTGAGGATAGTGACAAACTGGAGCTAGAAGATTGTGTTTGAGATGATAAGACTTAAAGGGATGCTGTAAAAGAGATGTTGAGGAAATTAAGAATGTTTAGCTTAGATAAGATAGGATTCAGAGGAGGGGAAATCATGAGAATGCTTTCACATTTGGTAAGGTATGTTATGTTGACTAAGAATTAAAATTATTCATTTTGTTTTCAAAAAGCAGAACTAGCATAATAATTGCTTTTTTATTCATGCATTCAGATTTACAAAAAAGGTAGATTTAGACATAATATGAAGGAGAAAACCATTTTTAAGTGGTAATTTGATTAAAATTGGAAAGGTTGATTTACAGGAGGTTTTCAATGAGATGATCATTTATTGGGGGATATTGTAGCATGTAGTACATGCTCTTGAAAGATGTTAGAATAGATGATCCCCAAGGCTTCAAACTCTGATATTTTAAGATTATCACATGATCCTTGGAAACACCTTTACAAATTCCTGTTCTAATGTTTTATCTCAGCATGGAGATAAAGCCTAAGTCTTGAAATCAATGCTAGTAGAAAACAAACTTCAAAAGGTTTTGTCAAACTATAAAAGGTTTTTTTTTTAGTATAGAGACACCCCATTTCTTTTTTTTTCCTCCTTAAGGACCATCTTAAGCAAGTATGGAGAACACTGTTATATTAGATATTTGGAAATAAATTATTTGGATACAGTAACCTAAGATAGAAAGAAAAATAAAAAGTATGTCAGTCATCAGTGTCTTCCCCTTATTATTTGCAGTGATAGAACAAGAGTAGTGAAAAGAAGAGCAGAGGATGCTATGAATCACACAGTTTTTAGGCAATCTGTGAATTTTGACTTGGAAATTGGTATGCTAAATGTGTAATATTTGAACATTGATGAATGAGTAAGAAGTTATACCAATGTTGACATTTTCAGTATAAACAAAAGCAAATAAAAAAAGGAAATTGCAGTTAAATGAAAGAATGGCTCATAAGTTCCCTTTTGAGAGACAAATAAAAGATCTGACAGTATAGTCATCATAAGTCAAAAGGGAACAAGAAATGTTGTTATGTATTAGTTGGTAATTTGATAATATATTTTCATTCTAAATATCTGCAAAAAGAAAATGCCTGAAAAAACTGCAGTTTGTTCACCAATATCTGCTACAAAGGATGAACAAACTGGAAAATGTCATGAAGGCTAAATTATCAACATATACTTTAATATTCAATATCTTTAATATAAATGTGAGCATATCTAAGGACAATAAGAATAGGGTGAATGTGTCACACTGGTTAAGATAATAAAAATATAATGATAAATGTTGGAGGGGTTATGGGAAAAATGGGACATTAATGCATTGTTGCTGGAGTTATAAAATAATCCAACAATTTGGAGAGAAATTTGGAACTACACCCCAAAGTCTATAAAACTGTACCCACCCTTTGATCTAGTAGTGACACTATATCTCTATATCTCAAAGAAATCATAAAAGAAGGAAAAGAAGCCAAAGTGCAAAAATTTTTCATAGCAACTCTGTTTGTGGTGGAAAATGAGTGAAATGGCTGAACAAGTTATAGTATATGAAAGTGATAGAATATTATTGTTCTATTTATTTTAGATTTATTTAGATATTAGATCTAAAATCTACTGATTTTAGAAATGCCTGGAAAGGTTTACACAAATTGATGCTTAGTGAAACAAGCAGAACCAGTGATACATTGGATATAATAACAGCAAGATTGTGTGATGATCAACTATGACACACTTGGCTCTGCTCAGGGGGTATAGTGTTCTAAGGCAATCCCAACAAACTTTGGATGGAAAACTCTATCCACATCCAGAGAAAGAACCATGGAGATTTAATTACTGGACTACCTGAAAACAATGATGAAAAAGAGAGCCTAGACAACATCTTTTAAGAAACACTGGACTTCTGGCCAAGATGGTGGAGAGGAGGCACACAGCTGTGTAAGTTCCGCATTTTCTCTCATAATCCATTTCATGACAAGCCTCTGAATTAATTCTTGACTGAAAAAAAAACCCACAAATAGTTACCAAGAGAAGACATCCTTGAAATTAGCCAGGAAAGGTCTGTTTTTGCTCTAGGGTGGGGATGGTTTTAGATCAGGCACAGGCTGAGGGCAGGCAGTGGCAGCGAGAGCAGGGGAGGCAGCTCACAGCCAAGCAGACCGGATGGGGTGGGGTGTGATCTCGTGGGGAGAGCTACGCTACAGGATTGGATACGTTGCCCTGGCAGCAAGCGAATATAATAGAGATGATAATATTCCCTAAACTAATCTATTTATTTAGTGCTATACCAATCAGACTTCCAAGAAAATATTTTAATGATCTAGAAAAAATAACAACAAAATTCATATGGAACAATAAAAGGTCAAGAATCTCAAGGGAATTAATGAAAAGAAAAATCAAATGAAGGTGGCCTAGCTGTACCTGATCTAAAACTATATCACAAAGCAGCAGTCACCAAAACCATTTGGTATTGGCTAAGAAATAGATTAGTTGATCAGTGGAATAGGTTAGGTTCACAAGACAGAATAGTCAACTATAGCAATCTAGTGTTTGACAAACCCAAAGATCCTAACTTTTGGGATAAGAATTCATTATTTGACAAAAACTGCTGGGATAACTGGAAATTAGTATGGCAGAAATTAGGCATGGACCCACACCTAACACCATACAAGATAAGATCAAAATGGCATAAAGAAGGAGATTATAAATAAATTAGAGGAACATAGGATAGTTTATCTCTCAGATTTGTGGAGGAAGAAGAAATTTGTGACCAAAGATGAAATAGAGACCATTACTGATCACAAAAGAGAAAATTTTGATCACATCAAATTAAAAAGCCTTTGTACAAACAAAACTAATGGAAGTATTAGAAGGGAAGTAACAAACTGGGAAAACATCTTCACAGTTAAAAGTTCTGATAAAGGCCTCATTTCTAAAATATATAGAGAATTTATTCTAATTTATAAGAAATCAAGCCATTCTCCAATTGATAAATGGTCAAAGGATATGAACGGACAATTTTCAGATGATGAAATTGAAACTATTACCACTCATATGAGTGTTCAAATCACTATTGATTAGAGAAATGCAAATTAAGACAACTCTGAGATACCACTACACACCTATCAGATTGGCTAAGATGACAGGAAAAAATAATGATGAATGTTGGAGGGGATGCGGGAAAACTGGAACACTGATGCATTGTTGGTGGAGTTGTGAACGAATCCAACCATTCTGGAGAGCAATCTGGAATTATGCCCAAAAAGTTATCAAACTGTACATATCCTTTGATGCAGCAGTAATACTACTGGGCTTATACCCCAAAGAGATACTAAAGAAGAGAAAGGGACCTGTATGTGCCAAAATGTTTGTGGCAGCCCTGTTTGTAGTGGCTAGAAACTGGAAAATGAATGGATGCCTATCAATTGGAGAATGGTTGGGTAAATTGTGGTATATGAATGTTATGGAATATTATTATTCTGTAAGGAATGACCAGCAGGATGAATAAAGAGAGGTTTGGAGAGACTTACATGAACTGATGCTAAGTGAAATGAGCAGAACCAGGAGATCATTACATACTTCAACAACAATACTGTATGAGGATGTATTCTGATGGAAATGGATTTCTTTGACAAAGAGACCTAAATCAGTTTCAATTGATCAATGATGGACAGAAGCAGTTACACCCAAAGAAAGAACACTGGGAAATGAATGCAAACTATTTCCATTTTTGTTTTTCTTCCTGCGTTATTTCTACCTTCTGAATCCAATTCTCCCTGTGCCACAAGAGATCTGTTCAGTTCTGCACACATATATTGTATCAAGGATATATTGTGACATATTTAACATATATAGGACTGCTTGCCAGCTAGGGGAAGGGATGGAGGGAGAGAGGGGGAAAATCAGAACAGAAGTGAGTGCAAGGGATAATGTTGTAAAAAATTACCCTAGCATGGTTTCTGTCAATAAAAAGTTATTATTATTTTAAAAAATCATCAAAGAAAACTGCCCTGATGTACTAAAAGCAGAAGGTAAAATATACTTTGAAAGAATCCACAGATCATCTCCTAAAAGAGACCCCCAGATGAAAACTTCAAGGAATATTGTAGGTAAATTCCAGAATTATCAGATCAGGGAGAAAATAGTGAAAGCAGCCAGAAAGAAACAATTCAAATATCGTGGTGCCACAATCACCATTACCCAGGACCTAGCAATTTCCACTTTAAAGGATCAAAGGACCTGGGATATGATATTCCAATGGACAAAGGAGCATTGATTGCAAACAAAATGAAATGGGGGATTTTCATTTATTTTTGATGAAAAGACAATTTGATCTTCAAATACAGAACTCGAAAGAATCATAAAAAGGTAAAAAGGGAAGAAGAAAAAAAAAACTAAGTTGTTTTTAAGATTAAAAAATGTTTACATTCACATATGGGAAAATAATATGTTTAACTCTTGAGAATTGTATATTTGTTAGGGATATAGTTAGAGGGTATAGGTATAATCTAATTTTATTTTGATGATATAAAAAAGCTAGGTATGGAAAAGGGATTGTACTGAAACAAGAGTAAAGGGAAGGTGAAAAAGTATAAATTACATTAGATGAAGACGCAAAAGAGCTATTACAATTGAGAGAAAGAAAGGAGGGGAATGAGCATTGTATAATCTTAATTTCATCAGACTTGCTTCAAAGAGAGAATATCAGACATATTTAGTTTGATAGAGAAACTTGTCTCACCCTATATGGAAGTAGCAGGGGAAAGGGGAAAGAAAGGATGGAAGGAGTGTAAAAGAGGAGGGCAGATTGAGGGAAGTTGTGGTCAGAAGCAAGGCACTGGGGAGGAGGGAAAGGAGGAAAGAGAAAAGTATAACTTGGTGAAAATAAGATGACAAGAAATACAGAGTTAGCAATTTTAACTGTGAATATGAATAAGATGAACTTTCCCATGAAACAGAAGCAGATAGTAGATTAGATTAAAAGCCAGAATGATAAAATATATTTTGTTTTGTTTTGTTTTTTCACAAGAAACACATTTAAAGCAGACTAATACCTACAGAGTAAAGGTAAAAGGCTGGAGCAGTCTATTATATTTCAGCTAAAGTTAAAAAAAAATGGGTAGCAAACCTAGTTTCAGATCAAGTAAAAAGCAAAAATAGATCTAAATAAAAGAGATAAGAAAGGAAACTACATTTTGCTAAAGGGTACCATAGATAATGAAGTAATGCCAATACTAAACATATATACCCCAAGTGGTGTAGCAATGAAATTCCTAGAAGAAAGTTAAGAGAGGTGCAAAAAGAAATAGAGAGCAAAACTATACTAATGGGGAATCTCAACTTTGCTCTCTCAGAATTAAATAAATTGAAGCACAAAATAAAGAAGAAAGAAGTTAAGGAGGTAAATAGAATTTTAGAAAAGTTAGGTATTATAGAATTCAGGAAAAAATTGAAGACAGAAAGGAATATATTTTTTTGATAGTACATTGGACCTACACAAAAATTAAACATGTATCAGGGCATAAAAATTTCAAAACCAGATGCAGAAAGGGAAAAATAGTAAATGCATCTTTTTCAAATCATGATACAATAAAAATTACATGTAGTAAATGGCCAGGAAAAACAGAATTAATTGGTAAGTAAATAATCTAATCTTAAAGAGTAAATAGGCAAAACAACAAATCATAGCAATAATTGATAAGTTTATCCAAAAGAGTGACAATATCAAGACATCAAAATTTATGGGATGCAGCCATAGCAGTTTTTAGGAATTTTTTTTTTTTATGTTTAGATATTTATTTGAATAAAATAGAGAAAGAGAAGATTAATGAATTTGGCTTGCAACTAAAAAAAAAGCTAGAAAAAGAAGAAATTAAAACACCCAAATTTATTATCAAATTTGAAATTCTGAAAATAAAAGGGGAGGTTAATAAAATTTGAAAGTAAGAAAACTATTGAACTAATAAACAAAGTAAGAATTGGTTTTTATATAAAAAAACCCAAGAAAATATATAAACCTTTAATTAATTTGATTAGGTCAAGGAAAGAAGAAAATCAAATTGCTAGTTTCAAAAATGAACAGGGTAAACTTTCCCCCAATGAAAAAGAAATTAAAGCACCAATAAGAAGGTATTTTGTCCAATTGTCTTCCAATAAATATGATAATCTAAGTGAAATAGATAAACACTTACAAAAATATAGATTTCCCAGATTAACAGAGGCAGAAAAAAAATTACTTAAATAGTTCTATTTTAGAAAAAGAAATTGAACAAGAAAATGAAATTGTATTCCCTAATAAAAAATCTTCAGAGGCAGGTGGATAGAAGTGAATTCTACCAAACATTTAAAGAACAATTAATTCCGATACTATCAGACTATTTGGAAAAGTAGGAAAACAAAAACTCCTACCAAATTCTTTTTATTTTCACAGTTATGGCACTGAAACCTTCAATAGGTAGGGTCAAAACAGAGAAAGCAAATTATAGACTAATTATGAATATTGGTGCAAAAAATCCTAACATAAAATATTAACAAAGAGATTACAGCAAGTTATCACTTGGATAAAACACCATGAACAAGTAGGATTTATACCAGGTTTTCAGAATTTGTTCAATATGATGAAAACTATTTGCCTAATTGACTATATCAATAACCAAACTAAGAAAAATCATATGATTATCCCAATAGATGCAGAAAAAGCATTTGACAAAATCAATCACCCATTTCTATCAAAAACATTAGAAAGCATATGAATAAATAGAGTTTTCCTTAAAATTATTAGTAGCATCTATTTAAAGCCATCAGCAAGCATCATATCTAATGGGGATAAACTAGAATTATTCCCAATAAGATCAGGGGTAAAACAAGGTTGATCACTATCACCATTATTATTCAATACTGCATCAGAAATGTTAGCTTTATTGATAAAAGAAGAAAAAAATTAAAGGAATTAGAGTAGGTAATGAAGAAAATAAATTATCATTCTTTGCGATGATCAACTAAAAACTATTAGAAATAATTAATAACTTTAACAATGATGCAGGATACAAAATAAATCTATATAAATCATCAGCATTTCAATATATTACCAAGAAAATCTAGCAGCAAGAGATATAAAAAGAAATTCCATTAAAAATAACTGTAGATAATATATTTTATATTTATATACATACTATATATATCTAAAATAAATATTTTAATTTGGGAGTCTACTTCCAAGACAAAGTCAGAAACTACATGAACACAATTATAAAACTCTATCCATTACAAAGTCAGATATAAACAACTGAAAGAACATCAAGTGCTCATGGGTAGACCAGGTTAATAAAATAAAAATGAAAATTCTACTTAAATTAATCTACATATTCAGTGCCATACCCATCAAACTGCCAAGAAATTACTTTCTAGAAGAGAGTTAGAAAAAATAATAGCAAAATTCATCTGGAAGAACAGTAAAAAATTTCATGGGAATTAATGAAAAATGTAATTCAAGGTGGCTTAGCTATACCAGATGTAAAATATATTACAAAGAAGTGGTCATCAAAACCATTTGGTACTAAGAAATTGATCAGTGGAATAGGTTCAGTTCACAAGACACAATGGTCAATGACTATTGTAAGGTAGTGCTTGATAAACCCAAAGATCCTAGCTTCTGGGATAAGAACTCACTATTTGACAAAAATTGTTGGAAAAACTGGAAAATAATATGTCAGAAAGTCAGCGTAGTCCTATATCTCACAACTCATTCCAAAGTAAGGTCAAAATGGATATATGATTTGGGCATAAAGGATACCAGAAACAAATTAGGAGAATAAAGCATGATTTACTTATCAGATCTTTGGAGAAGAGAGAAATTTATGACCAAAGAAGAACTAGAGAACATTATGAAAGGCAAAATGGACAATTTTGATTACATTAAATTAAAATGGTTTTGCACAAACAAAACCAACAGAAATAAGATTAAAAGGAAAGTATATAGCTAGGGGAAAAATCTTTAGACACTATTTCTGATGAAGATCTCATTTCCAAAATATACAAAGAACTGTGTCAAATTTTTAAGAATACAAGTCATTTCCCAATTGATAAGTAAAGGATATGAATAGACAATTTTCAGAAGATGAAATCAAAGCCATCTATAGTCATATGAAAAATGCTCTAAATCACTATTGATTAGAGAAATGCAAATTAAAATAATTCCAAGGTACCACTTCACACCTCTCTGATTGACTAAAATGACAGGAAAAGATAATGACAAATGGTGAAGGTGGTGTGGGAAAATTGGGACACAGATGCATTATTGGTGAAATTGTGAAATAATCAAAACAGTCTGGAGAGCAAATCTGGAACTATGCCCAAAGTGCTATAGAATTGTGCATATTGTTTGGCACAGAAGTGCCATTACTAGGCCTGTATCCCAAAGAAATAATATGAGAGGAAAAAAGACCTATATGTACCAAAATATTTGTAGCAGTTCTTTTTGTGTTAGCAAAGAATTGGAAAAGGAGTGGATGCCCATCAATTGGGGAATGACTGAACAAGTGGTATAAGAAGATAATGGAATATTATTGTTCTATAAAAATGATAAACAAGCTTATTATAGAGAGGCCTGGAAAGATTTACATGAAATGATGCCGAGTAAAACAAGAAAAACCAGGAATACATTGTAAACAATAACAGGAAGAATGTGTGAAGATCAATTATGAAAATTTTGGTTCTTCTCAATAGTTCAGTGATCCAAAACAATACCAATAGACTTTAGACAGAAAATGCCATCTGCATCCAGAAAAAAGAACTAAGGATAGTGAATGTAAATCAACACATGCTAGATTCACTTCTTTTTTCTTTCTTTTTTTTTAAATTTCTCCCATGTTTTTTTCCCTTTTACCCTGATTCTGTCTCCCAACATGATGCATTAAGCAATGTGTATTAAAAAACTTAAATAAACTTACTACAATAAAAAATTGCTGGGAAAATTGGAAAATAGTAGGGCAGAAACTAGGCATTCCCTTACTCCTAACACGCAATTCCAAGATAAGGCCAAAATGAATTCATGATTTAGACACAAAGTGTGATATTATAAGCAAATTAGAAGAACCAAAGATAATCTATCTCTTAGAACTGTGGAGAAGGAATTTATAGCCATAGAAGAATTAGAGTACATTATGAAATGCAAAATGGACAATTTTGATTATATTAGGTTTCAAAGGTTTTGCACAAACAAAACTAATGTAGACAAGATTAGAAGGGTAGCATAAAAATGGGAATTTTTTTTTTTTTTTTACATCTAAGTGTTCTGATAAAGGCCTCATTTCTAAATATATATACAGAATAGATTCAAATTTATAAAAATATAACACATTCTTCAACTGATAGATGATCAAGGTTATAAACAGACAATTTTCAGATGAAAAAAGTAAAACTATTTCTAGTCATATGAAGAAATGCTCAACTTCTGGACGCAAAGTTCTGGGGTGGTGCAGACTCCATGTGGCAGAGAATCTACAGGGAGGAAACAGACTAGAAAAGGTCTGTTTCCATTAGAAATGGAAGGAAGGCAGTCAAGCAAAAGCAGCTGAGCACAAACACCAGCGTAAACAGAGCAGAGTCTTGGGATGGTGCGGCATCTGTGGTCAGTGTGGACTCCATGGGGTTGTGCAGATTCCATGTGGGGGGAAATGTATGGAGAGGAATCTGCAGCAGCAGTGTTCACTACTCTGCCCTGGCTGCAAGCCAGTAGATCAGCAGATAAGTTAGAAAACATCCAATACAAATACAAAAGTAAATAGTGAACCCCAAAATACCAAAGTCTCAGGACCTGGCCACACCCACACAACACCAGGATTGGGTCAGCACTGACCCAGCACACAAGCTGCTTATAGAGGAAGCTGCTGCTTGTAGAGGAAGCTTAGAAAATTTCTCCTGCATTAAAAGCAGAACTTAAGTTTTTAAAAAATGAGTAAAAAAGTAAAGAAAACTTTGATGATAGACACCTTCTATGTGAAAGAGAAGAACAGATGTCAAACCCTGAGGAGACTAAAGACAGATCATCTCAGATGAAGCCCCCCAAAGTGTTATAACTTGATCTACATCACACACGGCTCTCTTAGAAGAAATTTAAAAGGATCTTAAAAGAGAGCTAGAAGAAAATGGGGGAAGGAAATGAAAATTTTTCAAGAAGGTTTGGAAAGGCATATAACTTATTAAAAGATAAATTTGATAAAATGGAAAAAGAAAAATACTCCCAGAAAAATAGAAACTGTGAAACAAAAAAAATTAAAATAATTCCTTAAAAACAGAACTTATGAAATGGAAAAAGAAAATAACTCCTTAAACAATAGAATTTGTGAAATGGAAAAAAATTCCATAGAACAAAACAACTCATTTAAAAATTTAATTGGACAAAAACAAAAAGAATAAAAAAAAATGAAGAAAATAATTCACTAAAATTCAGAACTGAAAAATGGAAATGAATATCTCAATGAGACAATAAGAATCAGTCAAACAAAACCAAAAAAAAAAAAAAAAGAAAAAAGAAAAAAAAAGAATAAATAGGAAAAAAACTTAAAAGACCTAATTGGGAAAACAACTGACCTAGAAAGTAGATCTATGAGACACAATCTCAGGATTATTGGACTCCCTGAAATCCATGATGAAAAAAAGAACCTAGACACTATTTTTTTTTTCAGGAAATCATCAAAGAGAACTGCCTGGATGTTATAGAATCAGAAGGTAAAATGATCATTGAAAGAATTCACTGAACACTTCCTGAAAGAGACTCCAAAATTAAAACCTCAAGGAATATCATGGCTAAATTTCAGAACTATCAGACTAAGATAAAAATATTACAAGTAGCCTGAAAGAAACAATTCAAATACTGAGGAACCACAATAAGGATTACTCAGGACCTAGCAGCTTCCACTTTAAAGGATTGAAGGGCCTGGAATCTGATATTCTGAAAGGCAAAGGAACTTGGAATGGAGGCAAGAATAAAGTACCCTGCTAAACTGAGTATTTTCTTTCAGGGAATATGGACATTCAATGAAACTGGTGAATTCCATTTATTTTTGATGAAAAGACCAGAGCCAAACAAAAAATTTGACCTCCAAATATAAAACTTATGAGAAGCATAAAAAGGTAAAAAGGAAAAAAAAAACAACTCTTGAGAACTATTTCTGTTATTTGTATACATAGAGGATACATGTAGAATCTGATTTTACTGTTATAATATAAAAAAGAAACTAGAGGGGAAAGGGGATTGTAACAGAAAAAAAGGAGAAAGTGGAGGTAAAATGAGGGAAATTACATCTCATGAAGAGAAAAAGAAAAACTGTTACAATTAAGGGAAAGAATGGAGGGTGATGAATATTGTGTGAATCTTACTCTCATCAGATTTGACTCAAAAAGTAATATTGGATATATTAGGTTTCGCTGAGAAACTCCTCTCACCTTACAGAAAAGTGGGAGAAAAAAGGCAAAAAAAGGAAGAGGTAGGCTAAATAAAAGGAAAAACAGAAATATTAGGGGAAAGGTCTAAGAACAGGAGAGGGTCTCTAAAGGGATAGGACTGCTTGAGGTAAGTAGTGTAAAATATTAGGGAGAAGGAAAAGAGGGGAAAAGAAAGAGAAAAGTATAATTTGGGGTTAATAAGATGGCAAGAAATACAGAATTAGTAGTTTCAACTGTAAATGTGAATGGGATGAACTCTCCCATAAAATATAATTGCATAGCCAGAATCCTACAATATGTTGTTTAGAAGAAACACATTTAAAGCAGAGCAATACATACAGAGTAAAAGTAAAAGGCTGGAGCAGACTCTATTATGCTTCAGGTGAAGTAAAAAAGCAGGGGTAGCCATCCTGATCTCAGATCAAGCAAAAGCAAAAATTGATCTAAAAAAAGAGATAAGGAAGGAAACTATATCTTGCTAAAGGGTACCATAGATACTGAAGCAATATCAGTACTAAACATATATGCACCAAGTAGTATAGCATCTATATTCCTAAAGGAGAAGTTAAGAGAGTTGCAAGAAGAAATACATAGCAAAACTATAATAGTGGGAGCTCTCCACCTTGCTCTCTTGGAATTAGATAAATTAAATCACAAAATCATAAAGACGTTAAAGAGGTAAATAGAATACTAGAAATGCTAAATATGATAGATCTTTGGAGAAAATTGAATGGAAACAAAAGGAGTACGCTTTCTTCTCGACAATTCATGGAAGCTATACACAAATTAAACATATATTAGGACATAAAGACCTCAAAATCAAATGCAGAAAGGCAAAAATAGTAAATGCATTTTTTCAGATCACGATATAATAAAAATTACATTCAATAAAACCCGGGGGAAAATAAACCAAAAAGCAATTAGAAACTAAATAATTTCATCTTAAAGAATGAATGGGTGAAACAGAAAATCATGGACACAACCATAATTTCATCCAAGAGAATGAAAATAATGAGATAACGTACTAAAGTTTGTGGGATGCAAAGTGGTAATAAAGGGAAATTTTATATGTCTAAGATACTTACTTGCATAAAACAGAGAAAGAGAATATCAATGAATTGCACTTGCAGCTTTTTTAAGCTAGAAAGAACAAATTAAAAACCCCCAATCAAATACCAAACTTAAAATTCTAAAAATAAAAGGAGAGATCAAAAAATTGAAAGTTTTTAAAAAAACTATTGAATTAATAAATAAAACTAAGAGTTAGTTTTATGAAAAAAACAACAAAATAGATAAACCATCAATTAATTTGATTAGAAAAAGGAAAGAGGAATATCAAATTGTTAGTCTCAAAAATGAAAAGGGAGAACTATCTCCCAATAAAGAGGAAATTACAGCAATAATTAGGAGTTACTTTGCCCAACTTTATGCCAATATATTTGACAACCTTAAGGAAATGGAGGAATATCTACAAAAATATAGATTGCCCAGATTAACAGAAGAGGAAATGAATTACTTAAATAGCCCCATTTTAGAAAAAGAAATAGAACAAGCTAATACTCAACTCCTAAGAAAAAATCCCCAGGACTAGATGGATTTACATATGAATTCCACCGAACATTTAAAGGGGAATTAACTCCAATACTATATAAAGTATTTGAAAAAACAGGGATTGAAAGACTCCAACCAAATTCTTTTATGACACAAACATGGTATTGATACCTGTACCAGGTAGAATGAAAATAGAGAAAGAAAATTATAGACCAATCTTCTTAATGAACATTGATGCAAAAATCTTAAATAAAATACTAACAAAAAAATTATAGAAAATCATCTGCAGGATAATACACCATGACCAAATAGGATTTATATCAGGAATGCAGGGCTGGTTCAATATTAGGAAAACTATTACCATAATTGACTATATCAATAACCAATTAACAAAAACCATATGATTATCTCAATAGATGCAGAAAAAAGCATTTGATAAAATCCAATACCCATTCCTAATAAAAACACTAGAGATCATAGGAATAAATGAAATTTTCCTTAAAATAATCAGTAGCATCTATTTAAAACCATCAGTGAGCATCATATGTAATGGGGATAAACTGGAACCATTCCCAATAAGATCAAGGGTAAAACAAGGTTGCCCACTATCACCACTACTATTCAATATTGTAATGCTAGCTTTGGCAATAAGAGAAGAAAAAGAGATTAAAGGGATTAGAGTAGGTAATGAGGAAATCAAATTATTACTTTGAAGATGATAGAATCAACTAAAAAACTATTAGAAATAATCCACAACTTTAGCAAAGTTTCTGGATACAAAATAAATTAACATAAATCATCATCATTTTTATCCATCACTAAAAAAATCCAGTAGCAAGAGATACAAAGAGAAATTCCATTTAAAATAACTGTCAATGTATAAAATATTTGGGAATCCATCTGCCAAGGGAAAGTCAGAAAGTATATGAACAAAACTACAAGACACTTTCCACACAAAGTTAGATCTAAGCAATTGGAAAAATATCAAGTGCTCTTGGACAGATTGAGCAAATATAATAAAGATGGCAATACTCCCTAAATCAGAGTCCTCAAACTACAGCCCACGGGACAGATGTAGCAGCTAAGGAAGTTTATCCTTCTCACCCAGGGCTATGACGTTTCTTTATTTAAAGGCCCACAAAACAAATTTTTTGTTTTTACTATAGTCCAGCTCTCCAACAGTCTGAGGGACAATGAACTGGCCTCCTATTTTAAAAGTTTGAGGATCCCTGTTCTAAACTAATCTATTTATTTAGTGCCATATCAATCAAACTTCCAAGAAACTATTTTTCTGACCTAGAAAAAATAACAACAAAATTCTTCTGGAAGAACAAAAGATCAAGAATTTCAAAGGAATTAATGAAGAGAAAAACAAATGAAAGTGGCCTAGCTATACTAGATCTAAAACTATATTACAAAGCAGTGGTCATCAAAACCATTTGGTACTTTCCAAGAAATAGAGAAGTCGATGAGTGGAATAGGTTAGAGTCACAGAAAAAAGTAGTCAATGACTATAGCAATCTAGCATTTGACAAACCTAAAGGCCCTTTTGGGATAAGAATTCATTATTTGTCAAAAAATGCTGGGAAAATTGGAAACTAGTATGGTAGAAAGTAGGTATAGACTATACCTAACACCATATACCAAGATAAGGTCAAATGGGTTCATGATCTAGGCACAAAGAATGATATTATAAACAAATTAGAAGAACATAGTATAGTTTACCTCTCAGATTTGTGGAGGAGGAAGGAATTTGTGACCAAAGAAGAATTAGAAATCATTATTTGATCACAAAATAGATAATTTTGATTATATCAATTTGAAAAGTTTTTGTACAAACAAAACTAATGCATACAAGATTAGAAGGGAAATAATAAATTGGAAAAAAAAAACATTTTTACATCCAAAGAATCTGATAAAGACCTCATTTCTAAAGTATATAGAGAATAAACTCAAATTTATAATAGTTCAAGCTATTCTCTCATTGATACATTTGTCAACAGACAATTTCCAGATGAAGAAATTTAAACTATTTGTAGTCACATGAAAATCAATAGCGATTGATCAGAGAAATGCAAATTAAGACAACTTTGAGATACCACTACATACCTGAGAGATTGACTAAGATGACAGGAAAAGATAACAAATGTTGGAGGGGATGTGGGAATACAGGAACATTGATACCTTGTTGGTGGAACTGAACGGATCCAACCATTCTGAAGAAGAGTTTGGAACTAGGCTCAAAATTGTGCATACCTTTGATCCAACAGTGTTACTTCTGGACTTATATCCCAAAGAGATCTTTAAGGAGGTAAAGGAACCCACATGTGCAAAAATGTTTTTGGCAGCCCTTTTTATAGTGTCAAGAAACTGGAAACTGAGTGGATGCCCATCAATTGGAGAATGGCTTAATAAATTGTGGTTATGAATGTTATGGAATATTATTTTTCTATAAGGAATGACTAGTAGGATGATTTCAGACAGGCTTGAAGAGGCCTATATGAACTGATGAGAAGTGAAATGAACAGAACCAGGAGATCATTATACACAGCAACAACAAGACTATATGATGATCATTTCTGATGAATGTGGCTCTCTTCAACAATGAGAAAATTCAAACCAGTTCCACTTGTTCAGTGATGAAGAGAACCAGCTACAACTAGAAAGAGAACAGTGGGAACAGAGCATGGAATACAACATAGCATTCTTACTCTATCTGTTGTTATTGCTTGCTTTTTTTTTCTCAGTTTTTCTTTTCCTTCCCTCTTTATCTGATTTTTCTTGTGCAGCAAGATAACCCAAAGACAAAGGGAAACAGCATAAAGGGAGAAAAAGGGAAAAAGACTTATATGTGAAAAAATGTTTGTAGTAGTCCTTTTTGTAGTGGCAAAAAACTGGAAACTGAAAGGCTGCCCATCAGTTAGAGAATAGCTGAATAAATTATGTTATGTGAATATTATGGAACAATGTATTGTTCTAGAAGCAGCAATTAGCAGGATGATAGAAGCAGCAATTAGCAGGATGATAGAAGCAGGAGATGTCTGGAGAGACTTGCACGAACTGAAGTTAAATCAGGTGAGTAGAGCCAATTGTATACAGCACTGTATACAGCAACAGCAAGATTATATGATAATCAACTTTGATGGACAGGGCTCTTTTCAACATTGAGGTAATTCAAGCCAATTCCCATAGACTTGTGATGGAGTGAGCCATTTGTATGCAGAAAGAGGACTGTGGGGACCATGTATCACAGAATAGTTCTGTTGCTGTTTGCTTGGTTTTTTTTTTCTTTCTCATTTTTTCCCTTTTTGATTTTATTTTTTGGCCGCTAAGGGCAACATTAGTTTATATATTATAGGCCAGTTTCGAAAATATATAGTTATAAGATATAGGGACTGAATTTCTGATATAGGGAACTATTGTGTAGGGCAACTCTTTCAGTGTATCTCAGCATCTTGTCTTCAACCTTAGGTTTTGTTCAGTGTCACACTCTAAATATGTGTTAGAAGTGAGATTTGAATTGAGGTTTTGGCCATTTAAATTTGAAAGATGTTAACTTGTTTGAGAAATATTATAAAGCAAGATGATAGAAACTTTGAAGCAGTACTGTTTCATAAAACAGCAAGAGATAGTTGAAGAAAAAGTGAACTTGAAAACATCTTGATGAGATACCCAATTAAGAGTAGAGAAAATTCACCATTTCCTAGCATATCCTAGGTTTCTTTTTTTATTATTATTATAGATTTTTATTTACTAGATATATGCATGGGTAATTTTTCAGCATTGACAATTGCAAAATCTTTTGTTCCAATTTTCCCCTCCTTCTCACTATCCCTTCCCCCAGATGGCAGGTTGACCAATACGTGTTAAATATGTTAAAGTATAAGTTAAATGCAATGTATGTATACATGTCTATACAGTTATTTTGCTGTACAAAAAGAATCGGACTTTGAAATTGTGTACAATTAGCCTGTGAAGGAAATAAAAAATGCAGGTGGACAAAAATAGAGGTTTTGGAAATTCTATATAGTGGTTCATAGTCATTTCCCAGAATTGTTTTGCTGGGTGTAGCTGATTCTATTCATTACTGATCTATTGGCACTTCATTGTTGAAGAGGGCCATGTCCATCAGAATTGATCATCATATAGTATTGTTGTTGAAGTATATAATGATCTCCTGGTCCTGCTCATTTCACTCAGCATCAGTTCATGTAAGTGTCTCCAGGCCTTTCTGAAATCATCCTGTTGGTCATTTCTTACAGAACAATAATATTCCATAATATTCATACACCACAATTTATTCAGCCATTCTCCAATTGATGAGCATCCACTCATTTTCCAGTTTCTGGCCATTACAAAGAGGGCTTCTACAAAAATTCTTGCACATATAGATCTTTTTCCCTTTTTAAAGATCTCTTTGGGATATAAGCCCAGTAATAGTATTGCTGGATCAAAGGGTATGCATAGTTTGATAACTTTTTGAGCATAGTTCCAAATCACTCTCCAGAATGGCTGGATATGCTTAATTCCACCAACAATGTATGAGTTTCCCAGTTTTCCCACACCCCCTCCAACATTCCGTATTATCTTTCCCTGTCATTCTAGTCAATCTGCCAGGTGTGCAGTGATATCTCAGAGTTGTCTTAATTTGTATTTCTCTGATTAACAATGAGTTGGAGCATCTTTTCATATGGCTAGAAATAGTTTCAATTTCTTTGTCTGAGAATTGTCTGTTCATATCCTTTGACCATTTATCAATTGGAGAATGGCTTGATTTCTTATAAATTAGAGTCAATTCTCTACATATTTTGGAAATGAGGCCTTTACCTAGATTTCTTTAAGATCTTGGTTGAACATATCTTTTTCAGAGATCCTCTTCACCAGTCCTGTTTTTGTTCCCACTTCTATTTCTACCATTGAACTTTTAGTGCTTTTTACCACTAATTCTATTTTTTATCCACTTTTTATGTGCCTTATATAGACCAATGTATGTGTAGCAGATAGATTCTGGGGCTGATTCTCTCAATCTTAATCAAACTAGAAGCCTCAAACAGGCCTGATTATATCTCTTCTCAGAATTTAGTACTAACACTCATGAACCTTCCTCTAGTGTGTTTCCCTCAATATCAAAGTGTTGGAATCCTTACTAACTGCTAACTAATTAGAGTTGATCTAATCTTACAAGAAGATGTTTTGGGCAGAACCTGAAACAAGGTACTAAGTAGAACTAATTAATACAAGGCTTGTGGTCACACCTTTACTCATTGGAGTTCAATGAGTTCACACCTCCCTTGAAGCTCTTTGGGCCAGAGAGCACTAGCATAAATAGAGCTTCAATGGGCCAGTCAAGGAAGTTCTTCAGAGTGAAGAAGCTACAAGTCGAGATTTTCACCGGAATGACATGAAGAGTGGTGCTGGCTCTGGAGGCTGAAGAAAGCAGAGGCAGAAGCAAAGGACAAAGTGGCAAGAGCTCTTGGAACCAAGCAGAGAGATAGGCCTCTAAGCTAACCGGGCTATATTGGAGATAATAAAAGATGCTGGCTCTGGAGGCTGAAGAAAGCAGAGGCAGAAGCAAAGGACAAAGTGGCAAGAGCTCTTGGAACCAAGCAGAGAGATAGGACTCTAAGCTAACCGGGCTATATTGGAGATAATAAAAGATCTGAACTTTTATCACCTGGCTGCATTTGGGAAGAAGATCACAACATCAAAGGCCAATAAATGTTTCCCTAATGTCATTTAACCAATTATCAGAAATTAGCTTTGACAAAGGGACATTTGCTGAGTAGTATGGCAATAATCAAAGTATTAACAACTTCTAAAACCAGAACAGTGCTTTCCTTTATCACTTTAGTCCTTGGGGACAGTGGGCTCAATCTTTTCAAGTGATTACTACAAAAAATTCTGTGTAACTCCAGTACATGTTCACTTCTAGGCGTAATATAGCTGATAGAAGAGCTGCTCCCTCATTGCAAGATCTGGTATCTTGGATACTAGCTCAATTCACTACTCAATTTACTCAATTCAATGGATCAAAAAAGGTGATTTTCAGGGTTAGATTCTCTTCATGGTGAAATGAAATCTGTGGCTTTTCTAATGTTTCAAAGCTCACAAGTTTTCTATCTGATATCTTTTTCTTTCATAATTATTCTCCAAACATCAGGAAAGATCAAATACAGAAAAGCAAAAGAAAGAAAGATGCAATATTGTTATGGCTATGCAGCAGCTAATTAGGAGAAAAGAGCCTAAGGCCCTTCCCCCACATCCAGGGATTCAATATTTTTACCTTGTTTCCCACCAAGGGAGAGAGAGTTTATCTATTTGAATCTTTTGTATACACATTCAGTTCTGGCTCAATGGCCCATTAAAAAGCTTGTTGTTAGCATACAACAAGCTGACAGAAAACAGAAGATACATGCACATTCTCAAAAAAGGGAGGGTGAGGGCTCGCCAACATGTAGCAGCAAGTTTACCCAGCCATCAGATGGATTGACAGTAGTCAATCTCATACAAGTTCTAAGCATTGGGCAGTCAATGAACAATTACTCTTTATTACAGATATGTGTCTAAACAAATATACACATGTGATTTCCCCCATTAGAATTTAGCCCCTTGAATTCAGGAACTCTTTTTGCTAATTTTTTTAAATCCCCAGGTCTTTCCTGATCCCTTTATCTTTAGTGCATCTTCCTTAAATTACCTTTATTTTGTATACAGTATATATTCACCTCTGTAATATAGACACTTGTTATTTTCCTTTTAAAATGAAAACTCCCTATGTGCAAGGATCATTTTGGTTTTGTCCTTGTATTGATTGTCACAAAGATTATTTAGTTCAATAAAGCAACATGCCACTTTATGGACTCATCCACAAAGTATCTTCCACAAATATATCAAAATTTTGCAAGAGTTCTTGAAAAGTAAAATTATAGAAATCACATTTTTTTCAAAGATACTCTGATAATTACTAGATAGAACTGTGGTACAAAGCTTTCCAGTGGCATTTGCCACTATTGTGGAAAAGATTTAGTGTAGAGTTCAAATTGCAGAGAGATTTTACACACACACACACACACACACACACACACACACACACACACACACATCTATATCTATTAAGGATGTCCACATGCTCCTCTTTGCTGATGACATCATGTTAATTGTATCAAATTTCAAAATTTTCTAGAATCCCTAAATGAGATCCGTAACTTCTTGTTAGATTTTGACATAAAGTCTTAAAGTGCTCTGATTAGTTTTCTGGAGGTCTTTGGACCAGCCTTCATTTCATTAGAGTAATCACCACAAGAATAGCCAGGTGTTAAAGTCCAAATTATTTGTTGTCTCCTTGCCTGGGACACCAGGCCAGCTTTCTTGGAGGCCTTCCAGAGTCTTGGTTTCAGTGGAGAAGTGCAGGAGGCCAACCACGGTGGTGTGAGATGGAGTCAATGTCTATTCTTGGCTCCAAGAGCTTGAGTTCCTGCCTCCAGTCCTCTTGTCTCCTCTGGCTCTGACTCTGGCTGAGTTTGCCCCAGCTTTATATGCTCCATTTTAATTGCATTATCATAGGTGTGAATCTTGTGGAACTATATTAGGTACTTAGTACTAAATACTGAACTAGAGAACTATTAATCACCATACTGAACTAGTTAACCATTCTTATTAATTCCACTTAGCACCTTGCAAGAACCCTTGTTTGAAGTACAAGAATTCCAACCCATAACAAAGTCTCACAGGGAAAACAAAACTAAATAAACGAGGAGAAAAGTAATTCCTATTCTTCAGACTGTGATATAATATATATTTCCTTGAGTTAACCTATTAATATGGATGATAGATGGTAGCCTCATAGACAGACTTTATAACTGATGAACAGAATGGAGAAGAAAAAAGGGAGAAGACTGAATTGTTTTACAAAATTTTTTTCAGTGCTCTCAGGCTATTCCCTGAAACAAACATTCATTTAAAAAATATAAACTGTTTTTCAGGTGGAACACTAGTCTTTGAAGAATCAAAGTTGAAGGTCAATCAAAAAGGAAAAGGGATATAAGATACAACTAAGAGACACTTTTTGTGTCCCATTGATATCTTTTTGATATCAGTAGAACTATAGGAAAGACACCAACAGATTGGATGAATATTCTATGAAAAACATATAGGAAAACATGTTTACTATGAGATACTAGGAGAAATACTATGAGAAAATGTGGACACTAATTGCTCTTTATGGTCAGGAATGGATGGGTTGTGCTACATAGGCATCCTTAGGGACTACTTCTGAGGATAAGATCACGGATCCCTTGTAATATTGGTATTCTGGATGTAACAGGCTTGGACATCTTCATAAAGTCTTATGTCCAAATAAAAACAAAGTCTTAGGGGAGCCTTAGAGGGAAAATAAAATAACTATGAAGCAAAGAAATATACTGGCCATTCCAAATTACCAGATGACAGTATGGAAGAAATCATCAAGAAGGATGGGCAGATATGCTCAGCCTGAAAAGCGTTTCCTTAGCACTTGATTGGTTTGGCAGTCAAGTTACACATTACTTAGAGAGTACCTTCTTAATGAATTAGGTGATTTAGGCCATGGGGAAATAACTTTTACTTCCCTTTCCCATGGCACAATTGCTTCCACTCTTGACCATATTTTTTAAGTTTAAGCCTATGCTCCCATGCCAGTCTGAACACTTATGGACAACCTGAGAACTGATCATTGTAACCCAGATATGCCTTGTTGAAAGCAAATTAATGATAGAAAATGTAAACTAGTAGTAATGATGAAACCGATACTAACTCCCTATACAAAATCTAAACATTTATTAAATTCTTACTATGTGTGAGAGTGGTACAACAAATAGAGAATTGTCTTCAGGAAGGCCCAGGTTCAAGTCTCCCTTCTGAGAAGTTTGCTGTGTGACTTTGGACAAACCATTTAATATCTTGATATTTTAGAGCACTCTCTTAGAAGTAGCAGAGAAAATGGTGATTTGTTTTAGCAAGGGATATTTATCACATATTTGTCCCGGAGTCCTTCTACCATTAAATCAAAATTCTTAACCAAAACCCAATGTTTTAGGTACTGTGTCAAGCAGTGTAGATATGGACATAAAATGCCACTTCTCCTGCCCTAAAGGATCTTACAATTTAAAAAAATGTTAAGACATGTACGAAATATTTAATATACAAAGCAGAATTTAATAAAATAATAAAGGAGAGGTTTAGATAGAGATCAAAGAAGCTTTCATGGAAGAAGTAGAATTATTGTAGAGTTCTGAAGGAAGAATGAAATTATGTAAAGTATGTTCTCTTTATAAACTAGTAATGCATGTAATTCTAGACATCTACTTCTACAGAGCAAGGGATAATGATTCTTGCAGTGAAAGACAGTGTGATTTTTAGAGGGCTGGAACTCTGGAAAGGTATACTTAAGATTCAGTATGATTGATGAGATAATGATGCTCTAGCTAAGTACATACTTAGTGTGATATTTAATGTGATGTAATGATGTAATGTTCTACAGCTGGCTCATGCTTAGTATGGTGTAGTGATGTAATCATACTGAAGTATTTAAGGACCTAGAGAGGGACACAGAGCTCTCTCAGCCACATCTCTCAGCCACAGACACAAGAGAAAATGCCAGATTCCAGACACCATCTTTGACCAGCCACATGGTTCTCCTGCCTCCTTCACTCCTCCAGAAAGACCAAAGATTTGAGCTGATCCTGAGGTCCTCCAGAGAGCTAGTCTGGACTTTACAGTGGCTCAGTAGAACCGAACCCAAGAGGCAGAAGACTTGGAATTAGATGCTGTCACTCCCTGATGTTTCTCTCCCTGATGTTTCTTACCTATGTGACTGAAGCTATATAGATCTTGGTTTCTTCATATTGGGAATAGGAGTAGCTCACTCACAGACTTGTTCTGAGTTAAAATGAAATAATTTGTATAAAGCAATTTGGAAAGCTCAAAGCATTTGATCTTTGTTAAATATGATTTACAATTGTTAAAATTAGGAGGTTAAATGACCCATGAGGTCCTAGATCTATGATCTTATGAAATTTCAAGGTAGCCATCTGTATCTCTATCTTTGTATCTCAAATTGCCAGCCAGTTCAACTGGGCATTGTAACTATCTCTAGAAGAACAGTTAAGCTATAGAAACTCTGTGTGCATAATTTTGGAATCTCTACACATGGGGGACAATATCATACTCTACAAAGACATAAGGGAATAGCACTGAAAAAGTGAAAAGAGTGGGTGGCATCTGAGAAGATTGAAGGAATAGAAAAGTGCTAAGTGAAGAACTGCTCTAGTAATCCAGCATATACTGTAATACCTGAGGTCTCTTGATCCTTACTATTGTATCTAACTTATTCCTAATTCAAAGCTTTCAACTCAGTATAATGAATTCTCCTTCCTCCACTCAACACACATCTCCAATACTGAAATAAAAATCAAGTTTTCATATAAATAAACCAAATGTAGCCAAGCTCAGAAGGAAAGAAGAAAATTGGGAAAAATTTTTATAGATAGTTTCTCAGAAAAGGTCTCACATCTAAAATATTTAAGGAATTCTGTCAAATCTATAAGAATACGAGTCATTTCCCATTGATCATTGAAGTGGTCAAAGGAAGTAACCAAAGAAGTAGTCTAATGAAGAACTCAAAACAATTTATAATCATATGAAGAATCTTTAAATTATTATTGATTAGAGAAATTAAAATTAAAACAACCTTGAGATATTATTTTATATATACCAGATTGGCTAAAATTATTGAAGGATTAAGCAATAAATGCTGCAGGGAATGTGAAAAAATTAGGACACTAATCCATTGTTGATGGAATTGTGAACTGATATAACCATTTTGGAGAGCAGTATGGAATTAATTCCCAAAGACTTATTAAGCAATATATACCCTTTGACCTAGCAATTTCATGACTGGGTCTAATATGACTAGATAACAAGGAAAAGAATATATATGTTATCAAATATTTATAGCACCTCTCTTTGTGGTGGCAAAGAATTGAAAATTTCAGGGATGCCTATAAATTGAATAATGGCTGAACAAGTTGTGGGATATGATTGTGATGCATATTACTGTGCTGTAAGAAATGATTAGCTCAATGATTTTATTAAAATATGAAAAGATTTGCATGTAGTAATGAAGAACAGAATTAGAAGAACCAAGAGAACATTATAAACAGTAGTAGTAATATTATTTTAAGGACAACTTTGAATAAATTATTTTGACTATTATAAATATCCAAATTTATTATAAAGGATACACACTATATGCATCCAGAGAAAAAAAACTACTAAATTAAATATAAGAGGAGTATGTATGGAATAATTTCAGGTGCATACATGTATAATACATACATGTGCATATGTACTATATGTGTATACACACACCTATTTGTGTGTAATGGTGGCTATCTCTAGGGCAGAGAAAATTGGTGGAGGGAAGAAAAACAAAAAAATAAATTTATATGATAACTGTTGTGTATTTAAAAGGATCATTAAGTTATTTATAGTAGATTTGCAGTTTAAGATGTAATCATCTTTTTGAAATACTATGTTATGAAAATTCTTGTTTTTGATAAATTAAAAATAAAATAAATTTTAAAAGGAAAGTCAATGGGAGATTCTAATTTTCTTTGTTTACATTTGCTTTATAGGTGACTATCTATATTTCTATGTGTATATATAGTCAGTAAAGTGAGAGATACATAACTGCTAACTCTGAATCATTATTTTTAGTTAAGCTAATGATAATGGAGTGCAATTTCTATTACATTTGGCATTAACATTAATTATATTTATGTACCTATATTGTGCTTCTTGTTCCAAGACACCGCTATTACTGTGAAGCTAAAAGAGTTTATAAGACTTGCTCTCTCCTCTGGGCAGTATTCAAGAAATTCAATTGAACAAATATTTCTTAGGTGTTTGTAACATACTAAATGCTGCACTTGCAAAGAGGAAAGATATTAAAATCCTTGCTCTTAAGTTGCTTACATCCTAGTAAAGAGGTTGGGCATGTATGTCAATCGATATGACATAATGTGCACTGTAGTGTAGAGCAAAGAAGAAAAGAGATATTGCTAAAACAGGACAAAACAATTAATTGGATGTAAGGAGAGGAGAGAGAAGAATCAAAGCTAAATCCAAGATTTCTAGACTGGATAACTAGTAGGATAATGATATTCGTTCTTTAAAATTAAATTTCCTTTTTCTGTTGTGAACTTAATCATCAACTAACTTTAAAACTTCATTATACAAAGAAAAAAAAATAATGGTTTGTACAAGGAACCATAAATTGCTGTGCAGTTTGTTTTTAAGAAGCATATTTATATATGTATAAAATTTTACAAGATAGTAACAAAATTGCTATATTTATACTATGTTTATGGTTTTCTTTTGTGTTTTAAAAATGTTAATGATGCTCTTTCCTCCCATATTAATCACTGCCCATTAACATCTTTTTCACTTTCCTTGTAGAATCCCTCCTTTGGGAAATGTTGATTTGTTTTCCACAAGTACCAGCACCTGGTTTAGGTAAAACATCTAGTTTTAGTTAAAGCACTCTGTAATCTAGTTGCATTCTGCCATCAGATAATCTCCCTCCTGAATTTGCACTCATAATCCTTTTCTTCTTTACTTTGCTTTCTTATTGATTTGTCCTTTCTCACCCTCCTTTTATAATTCCTCTGCTGTGATTGTTTTGTTGAATCTTTTTTGATTTTCTTGCTTATTTGCAGGAAAAAACACTTATGAGAAAGAGACATAGAGAAAGAGACAGATACACACACACACACACACACACACACACACACAGAGACAGAGACAGAGAGAGAGAGACAGAGACAGAGACAGAGATAAAGAGAAAGAGACAGAGACAGAAAGAGAAAGAGAGACCCAGGGAGATAGAGAGAACCAGGCAGAGAGAGACAGGGAGAGAGAGACAGACAAACACAGAGGAGCAGAGTGAGAGAGACAGAGACACACACATAGAGATAGATACAGAGAGACAGAGACAGAGAGAAAGGGAGAGAGAGAACAGAGAGACAGAGACAGACTGGAGAGAGACACAGAGAGAGTCAGAGAGACAAAAACAGAGACACACAGATAAACAGAGAGAGACAGATACAGAGAGGCAAGCAAAGACAGAGACAGAGAGAAAGGAGAGAGGAGAGAAAGAGGGGTGTCGGGAGAGGGAGGGAGGGAAATAAAGAGTGAGAATGACTTCGTGAGTGAGTATGGCATAATATTCATGGATTTGGGAATCATCATCATGATCATTGAGATTATGGTGCTAATAAGATCACCAAATGAGATAGTATACACATGTCTCAATGTATACAAATGTCTCAAGACTGAGCCTCAGGGATCTCTGGTATTTCTTCCATTTCACAGGCTCATTGGTAAGACTACTGTTACTCAGAATCTATATCTATATCTATAGCTATATCTATATATTTTTATATGGCAAGTTTGCCGCTGAACCTTTGCACAGGTTATTCTCCTTGTCTAGAATGTGCTTCCTTCTCCCTCCATCTCTTATTACAGTATTCCAAGCTTTCTTCAAGCCCTAACTTAAGAGCTTCCTTTGTTTGAAGCCTTCCTTGTTCCCTTTCTTCCTTCACTAATCATCTTATATTTAATTATTTACATATTTTTATTCCCAAATGTAGGTTCCTTGAATACAGGAGCTTTTTTATTTTGCCTTCAAGTATCCCAAAGACCTAGCACATAGTAGGCCCTTAAATTCTGTATGTTAATTGTATTTGAATATGATAAAGGAGCTTGTAAATAAAAATCTATTTAGGGCAAGTAACTGACTGAAGCTTGTGCAAATCACTCCATATTTGGGGAGAGTAAGTAATTATTAATCCATTGTCAATGATTAAACCATTAATTTAATTTAGTTTATCAACTTAGCAAGTCAGGTAAACTTTGAAGGCTGGAGGTGGTTAATAAAATTTGGAGGAAAGCAGGAGGAAAGGATTCTAAAGGTGGCAAAAAGTCTAGAACATTTGGTAGGGAGCATGCATTTTCTAGGCAGCTGAATAAAAGAATAGCAAGGGGGAAGGAGACAGAATGAAAAAAAAAAACTGTTTATTATACATTTTTTTTTTCAAGGCTAGTATTAAGCAGTATGTGACTTTCAACAAAGACATAAGAGGTTTATAAGTCATTTTTATACAAGGCTACTGAGTATATTTACTACTTGAATCCTTCAAGGACTAGTGATTTCATTGGCTATAGATACTTCATCCAATGATGCAGATCAAAACTCTTTTATGCCTTACTAGACAGCTTTTATGAATATCTAGGGCAACAATAAAAACCTTCATCTAGTAGTCAACCTATTTAAGTGTTATACACGCCAGTGGAAGGAAAGTGGGTGAATATAAACACTTCCAGTTTATAAGCTCCTTGAAGGTAAGACATGGATCCTACTGCCCCTTTTAAAAATAGTCCCCTCATTTCTTTAGCTTAGGATCTTGCAGATGATAAATGCCTAAATTTTTTATTAAGCTGAATGGATTAAATTGACTATAAATTAGATGTTCATAGAGAATCTGCTTTAGCTGTGTTAGTAGATCAGAGCTAGAAGAATGAAGTCTCATTGATCTGCAGAATGTTAGAATTGAAAGAGATGCCTGGGGTCTTCTAATCCAATTTTTCCTGAAACAGAAATTCCTTCTAAAAAAATTCCCTGGCAATTGGCTATCTAATTTCTGTTTGGAGACCTCTTTTTTCATTTGCAATTTTTAGGACATTTTTTCTGTATCTATAGCTAAAACCATCAACTGCCACCCACTGATAATCTGGAACCAAGTAATCCCTGTTCTATAGGACAGCCTTCTACATACTTCTTAGGTCTTCTCTTCCTCTGTATAAAGATGCTCAATTCCTATAATTAATTCTGATATAATTTTGAGTCCTCTTGTAAATACAGTTATACTCTCCCAAATATAACTTAAGACCATTAATGTTCTTTTTAAAGTGTTGAACTTGAATTCTTGGTGATCTCATCAGCTCCTATGGGTTCAATTATCATCTTTATGTTAATGATTCTCAAATCTACTTATTCATCCCCAAGCTCTCCGCTGATCGTTAGTCTTGCGACTTCAACTGTTTATTAGATGTTTTGAATTAGATATCCTGGAGTCATCTGAAACTCAGAATTGAATAAATTTAAATTTCCTTATTATACTTATGTATACTATCTTCCAAGTTACCTAGGCTAAAGAACTAGGTATCATGTAGACTTCTCAGTCTCTTGTCACTTCTTCTGTCCCTTTATCCAATTTGTTGTCAAGTCCTATTGATTTTACCTTTAAGATAACTCCCCCTTCTCTCCTCTGATACTGCACTACCCTAGTATAGATACTTATCACTTTACATGTAGACTATTAAATAATCTGCTGGTTGGTCTCCCTGTCATAAGTCTCTCCCTACCTCAGTATAGCCTCTTCTCAGCTGTTAAAGTAATTTTCCTAAAGTATAGGTCTAACTATATTATCCCCCCACTCAATAAACTCTAATGGCTCCCTTTTACCTCTAGGATTAAATGTTAAATCCTCTGCTCAGTGTTCAAAAATCATTCATTAGTTATACAAGTCCCATAATTTTCTAGTCCTTTTATACCTCATAGTACCACCCCTGTCCCTACATAATCTACAATCCAATGACACTTGTTTCCTTGCTATTTCTTAAACAAGACACTCAATCTCTCAAGTCCAGGCATTTCTACCAGCTGTCACACATGTTTGGAATGCGTTTCCTCCCCTCCCCATTTCTTGATTTTAGCTTTCTTTCAAGTCCCGCCTAAGATCTTCCTTTCTACAGGAAGAGATCTTATCCCTCTTCATTCTAGAACCTTCCCTCTATTAATTATTTCCAATTTACCCTAACTATATCTTATTTGTACATAGTTGTTTATATGTTCTCTCCCCATTATTGTCTTTCTATGACTACCTTTCATATATGCCCATCATTCTGTATAGTGCCTAGCACATATTAGAAACTTATTAAATGTTTAATCACTGATTGATGGGCTCAGAATGGAACACAGTACTGTTGAGGCCTGACCAAGTAGAGGACAAGAACATTGAAAGTTTCTTCAACTTTCAATTTTAGTCTGTTCCAGATCTTGAATTTATAGCATTAGTAGTCAAGGTTGTGTATCATATAACCCCTATTTTTAGTCTGGGCATGACGAGAAAAGTCTCCTGGTATTTTAAGTTCAAGAATTCAACAAAATGAGAGTCATAGACCACTCAACAAATTGCAAAAAAGAGATTTTACTCTGCAATAGCAGGGAAAAAAAAGTTCAATAAGGATAGGCCATTAAGATGCCTTGAGCCGATTCAGATGAAGAGTTACCCATGATGTTCTGCCAGCCAACTTTGAAAGTGCCCCTAGAGCTCCTTGTATCTACTTTTAAACTCAGGCAGTAAGTGAT